>NC_040079.1:52055978-53392842 GCF_003369695.1 Bos indicus x Bos taurus | reverse complement strand
ACTTAGGGCAGAAAAAAGTAGACTTTTTCCAAGAGAACAGATGGTACGGGCACCACATGATAAAGATTCCAAAGATCCTTCCAGAGAAATTTAGCTTTTTTGAAGGATACATAAAGACAGTCAGGGGGAAAAGGCCATTTCATGAGCAAGAAGTAGGTATAGTAACAACAGACTTAACTTGGTAAAAGAGGTAAACTTGGAGGAGAAGAGCAAGAAAGGAGAGGGGAAAAAAAGAGGGCAAAGGGAGATGGAAAAAAAAGAGCACTGAGGATCAAAGAAATAAGTTAAAAGGCACGTGTGATGGAAAGGGGTGAAAGAACCAAGACCCGTGACTAAATTTCACTCAGGGGCATAAGATCCTACATCTCAGAGCTTAGAGATACCTCTGAGGCAAATCACTTGATCAAACATCCTCCCTAACATTCAGCCAAACCCAGTCATGAGGTATCTACATCTAATACATCAAATGAAGGTCCCTGAAGCAAACAGCAGGTCTTCTAAAACACTTCTCCTCACTCAGTTTCTACTAACGATCACAAGAAAAATAAACAGAATTCACTTGTAATCACACTATGCATAGGGAAGAGATTCTGGGTGCCATCAACAGGCACACTTTCAGCTGTGCTTTATAACCTCATCAAAGTCACTACTGCCAACTGATCCTCCCAGACACAAACGTCCTTAAAACACCCCTGAGGATCATACTACAACCCTAAAAAAAAAAAATCCTAGGCTCCACAGGATGGGAAAATACACCTCCACCACTTAAGAATCACTGAGAATATTTCTCTTTTCAAATTGCTGTTAAAACTGTAAGAGCCTGCCTAGCTCATTTTCCATAATAAAAAGTTTAATTTCAAAAAAGGGCCTAGCACAGTTTCCAGCGCACAGAAGGCTTTTATTTATATACTCATTTATGAAAATGCTCCTTCTGAATCATATTCACAGCTGAAAAATAGTTATGACCTTCTCAAGATATGAAGTACTTCCACAAATTGGAAAAAGGGGGTGGGGTACTATTTTTAAGCCGTTCTGTTCAGCAGGGCAAGAAAAGAGTTGCTAATATTTGCATCCTATTTTACGGTCATTTCCGAGTAAAACAAAAAGAAATGTTCGGTGAGAAAACCAAAAACGTGCATACTTTGGGGCTGAGACTCAGATACTCTGGTCTGCACTCAGGTAACTCTGCAAGTGACAAAAGGAAAGTGCTTGTAATGGGGACTTTGAAAAAGAACCTTTGACCTCTGCTCGCATTCACGCGAAACCTTCCCGAGACCAGCTCCTTCGCCAGAATTCGAGGCTCCCAGAGGACCCCACAGTCGGAATTAGCATTTCCCTCCCGCTGACACCGAGGGCATCGTGCCTTTCAAGTCACCCCAAATCTCAGGATTCGGAAGTGAGGAGAGCTGCCGCTCCCACCCAGCCCCCACAGGGGGCTGTGTCTGTACCGCACGGAGCCAGAGAACTGCTGTGGGAAAACATTCCCAGTCCACGCAGGCCTCTCAGATCTCAGAAGAGACCGTGACCCCGACGCCCAAGAGGCGAGTCCCGACGCCGCCCTCCCTCGGCTCAGACAAAGGACTGGAACCCTGGCACGCCCCCTACTCACCGCTCAGATAGTTGGTCCACTTATACAGCACCCCCTCCATGGCGCCCGCGGCCACCTCGCCCTCGCCCGCCGGCCCCGTCACTGCTCCAGGCTCCAGGAGGCGAGGAGCACCGGCAGCAGGGCCATCGCCCGGCGCTGCCGAGCCGGTGACTCCCGGCGCCCGGGCCCAGTGCGGGGACGCCCCGCCGGCCTCACATCCTGGGCCCGGGGGCGGGGTCACTGCGGCGGCCTCCGCACGTGAGAGCGCGGCCGGCCGGTGGTCCCAGGCGCCGCAGGCGGCGCGCTGTCCTTAAGGAGGCCAAGGTACTAGGTGGGTTCGAGGGGCGACTGAAGTCACCAAAGTGTCGCGAGTGAAGTAGCCGGTCGCTGGCCGCGCCACGGCGCACTACCTGAGTGCTCGACCCACCGGGCTCAGGGCCCGCTCGCGCATGCCCAGTGCACCGCCTGCGCGCCGGTTCCCAAAATCCACCCCGGAGTTTAGCTGAGATGCCGGCGTGGCTGACCTAGTGAAAAGAGGCCCGCAGGGAAAATGAGTCCGGGCGGGCAGGCTTGCGACTAGAGGGAGGGTGAGAAGGGAGTAGAGAGGCCTCTGGGACAAAGGGGAACACAGACTTGACTCTATGGTACCATAGATGGGTTCCACCTCCCGATGTTTGGGAGCCACCGTGGCCCCTTAGGGTGCCCGCTGGATTCTAGTCTTCAGAGTCTGTCATTTCAAGGCTAACTGATCCTACACACTTCAAGGATATTGAGGGGGTACCCAACCATAGGGCATAAGGAGATGATGGGAATTTCACTATAGAATACTGTGAGTGACCAGGGAGCAAAAACAGATCTTTAAACTCTAAAACCTCCGCTGCACGAAGTGTGGTCCGTGTACAGCCGCACTGAAGGCACCTGGGAGCTTGTCTGAATTGTAGGATCTTGATGCAAGGCCCCAAACTCCTGAAGGAGATCTCCAGGCGGGATTCCCATGCATATTAAAGTGTGAGAAAGTTCTGTGCTAAGGATATTTGACTAGGGAAAATGTTAACTATAGATTCTGTGGTAAAAGCAGGTTACAAAACAGTGTACAGTAGGATCCTAATTATTTTAGGCATATGTCACAAAACTATGTGCCAAAATGTTGATGACTATTTCTGCATGGTGGCGTTACAGATTTTTTTCTTTTTCTTTAGTGTAATCTAAAGAAGTAAATCTCTTATTTGCAAAATCTGTTGCCATAGTTCACAAATAAAAACAGAAAAATTAATTTGCTATTTATCTGAAATTCAATTTTAATTAGGCTCCTGTATTTTTTTAATTATTTATTTTTAATGGGAGGATAATTGCTTTATAATGCTGTTTTGGTTTCTGCCATACAGCAACATGAATAAGCCATAGGTATACACATATCCTGGAGAAAGCAATGGCACCCCACTCCAGTACTCTTGCCTGGAAAATCCCATGGACGGAGGAGCCTGGTGGGCTGCCGTCTATGGGGTCACACAGAGTCGGACACGACTGAAGCGACTTAGCAGCAGCGGCAGCAGCAGCATACACGTATCTCCTCCTTCTTGAACTTCTCTCCCACCTCCCACCCCATCCCACAGATGGGTTGTCAGAAAGCCCTATGCTGTGACTCCTGTATTTTAACTGGAAACGAGTATTTTCCAGTTTCTTCCAAGTCAGCTTTAATGAACAAGTATTGCTTTTGAAATTATGCAAAAAATGTAAAGCAAAATCTTTAAACTTAGCCTGTATAATTCATAACTGTGATTACTATTTCTGCTTTAAAACAGAGGTCTGTATATCCTTATCCTTGATAGAGGCCATTATTGACCATCTACACTTTTGTTGTTCAGTGGCCAAGTTGTGTCCGACTCTTTGGGATTCCGTGGACTGTAGCACCCCAGACTTCCCTGTCCCTCACCATTTCCCAGAGTTTGCCCAAATTCATGTCCATTGAATCAATGATGCCATCCAACCATCTCATCCTTTGTCACCCTCTTCTGCCTTCAGTCTTTCCCAGCAGCAGGGTCTTTTCTCATTATTGACCCTCTACACTAAGATCATCTAAAATTATTAGTGACCATAATATTGTATGGTGTTGTAGAATGAATCAGATGTTGGGATGATGGAGCTCAACTGCTTTTGGGGCTGAATAAACTTAAGCAGGACACTTAACCTCTCCTAGCCAAAATATTAACTTATCTTTTAGAGGGATAAAAGAACTTGCCTTACCCACAGAGTAGTGAGGTTCACGAAGAACCAGAAAGCACTTTGAAACCTAAACCACTGTTACATGCCTGCGTGCTCAGTCGCCTGCGTCTCTATGATTCCATGAACTGTAGCCCACCAGGCTCCTCTGTTCATGGAATTTTCCAGGCAAGAATACTGGAGTGGGTTGCCATTTCCTACTCCAGGGGATCTTTCCCAACCAGGAATTGGGAACCAACTAGGAACCCGAGTCTCCAGCGTCTCCACCACTGGCAGGCAGATTCTTTACCACTGCTCCACCTGGGAAGCCCCCTTACCATACTTTTTGGTGTGCGGGGTGTTGGGGGGAAGGGAGCGGGCTCTCTCACCAACCGTGAGACGAAAGGAGTCTTTCCTGAGACCTCTGCCATTTCCCCTGGACCCAGGACTTCACAACCCTGCGGATTCTTTACATCTCGGAATCTGTCTGAGGTTTCCGGTTAGCTGTGCTCCCCACCCCTCTCTCCAATTCCTAAATTGTGGAATTCTGTAATCCCCGGGCCTTCAGGACCACTCCGGGTGGTTTGCTTCTGCGCTACCTCCCCTCAGCGGAACTGCAAATTGCAATATTGTGACGCCATTGGCTTGAGAGACTCCTGAGGGACAGAATCACAAGCCAATGGGAGGCCGTCTTTCCAGGAGCCAGCGTTGTAAGAGCCAGTCAGGGCAGGGGTTGGGCTTAACTCTTTAGAGGTGAGTTCGCAAAGCGTGGGAAAGTTGTCGGTGGTGAATGTGCCACGTCTGCTAGAAAGAGAGGGAGTCATGACTTGCCAGAGGCTGTTGTCTTTAAGTCTTCAACTACTTTCTTAACTCTATGAGGTCGGGGGCCCTTTCTGTGTTTTTGTAGCAACTTCTTTCCTGCCCTGGCAACATGAGGCTTTTCTTGTGGAATGCAGTCCTGACACTGTTAGTAACTTGTTTGAGTGGGGCTCTCATCCCAGAACCAGAAGTGAAGATTGAAGTTCTCCAGAAGCCGTTCATCTGCCATCGCAAGACCAAAGGAGGGGATTTGATGTTGGTCCATTATGAAGGCTACTTAGAAAAGGACGGCTCCTTATTTCACTCCACGTAAGTAATTATACCCTTCGGGTAAAATAATAAAAGAACTCAACCCACATATGCCAGCTCTTGGGCAGGGATAGTGGCGCGTACCAACTTTATCTCTTTAAAAAAACTGAAATATCTAATTTCTTTCTATGGGGAAAGGAAGTTGTTGAAACCCAATCTTATATAACAAGGCCTTTGAAGATCTTATTGGAAACATGTGCTCAGGATAAAACAGTAATTTTTTTAATTATAAAACTTAGAACTAGAATTTCTGAAATACTGTAGAAATATCTAGGTGTATAATTAGGCAATAAGTAGAAAAGACTTAAAGGAATTCTCATTTCTCAAACTTTGATCCTGAGGGAAAATAACTTTGGTGTAGGTGAAATTTACTTTAGCTTTTCAGAGCAATATACAATCATTTATTTGCTTGTCATAGGATATTTTAACGTTAGTTCATTGACTTACTTAAATTCTGTTCTGATAGATGACACTTTGGTCAAGGCACAGGACCATGATTCATTTCATTATTTCTTTCTAGAAATCAAAGACTTCATTGACAGGTGTGGGTGTGGTTATGGAAGATTAATCCAATACCTACAGTGAAGGATTTTCAGGTGGTTACACTATCATTATTTCTGCTTCATTAAAGAAAGAAATTGCAAAATGGAAATCTTTTAAAAGTATAGTGATTTCCAATTAGGCATTGAATCTCTGATTCCATTCCAAACGTATTTACTGAACATTTCTTTATGTTAGCCCTTTTGTTTGATACTAGAGAAAATTTAAATATCTGACTTCTTTCCAGCCTCATCCATTCATTCATCTATCCATCAATCAAATCCTTACTGAGCGACCACAAGTCAGGCCCTAGGGATACAAAGATGACTAAGAGTGGCTTCTTCTCCAGCAGGACACTGTCTACAGGGGGGGAGGAAGACAAATAACTCATGATGTAAAGGACAGAATGTTCGAAGTGCTCACAAAGCGTAATGGACTCTAGAATTAATCGTGCTCTAAAGGTGGGGAAAGAGAGCAACTTCCCAGAGATCATAACTGAGATGGGTCTTGAAAGATGGATGGAGGTTTTTTGGTGGAGAATGAGGAAGGGGGGACATCCCAGGTAGAGAGAATGACATGAACTAAAGCAGCAAAGTTTCATGGCCCTTCCTAGACCTTGTTTTCTGATAAACTGCCTTTACCGGGCATTCCGATCTGGTCTGTCATGACATTCGGAAGTCAGTGGCACTCTTCCCTGAACTCTGTTAGTCCTTGAAAAAAGTTCCAAGATGGTAGCTTGCCACTGAATTCTCAATAGCCCTATCTTTTTTTTTCAATGAGAACAGTGCCACATTGGACATTAAACAATATTATGATTTGCGTTTGAAACTTTCAATTACATTTTTATTTTAGTCTGATCTATTTTAGGTCCAGCCTTTCAAGTCTCAGAACCAAAAGCCTGTGTGGACTTCAGTGCAAACCACTTGACGTTATTTAACACTTTGCTACTGAAGTTCTACTTCCTGATCAGGGGAATATTGTCATGCAGCCTCCATGTAAATGGTCAAAACCTGCTAACTCTGAGTATTATAATGAAAGTACCACCAAATGATCGGTTTATAAAGTACGTTCATCATTTCAAGAACCATAACTTACGTGGTAAATGGCCTAAATCCTTTAGCATGACAGTAAACGTCCCAAAACTGTAACAGCACTGGGTACTGGATTCTTTCTTCTTTCTTTATTCTGTTCTAGCTTTCCTCTATGTTCTACAGTTGCCATTTTGCTACTTTGATCATGGGCCAAATTCAAGAAAAGAAGTGAGGACCTTTACCTACATTTAGTAACCATGGTACTTGGGAAGCTTAGTAGAACGACTTCCAGTTCTCACCTACAAGAGAATAGGCCAGTTCCCTTATTGCACTGAAGTGATGTTAGTCTCAGTCATGTCCAACTCTTTGGGGTCCCATGGATTGTAGCCTGCCAGGCTTCTCTGTCCATCGAATTCTCTAGGCAAGAATACTGGAGTGGGTTGCCTTTCCCTTCTACAGGGGATCTTCCTGACCCAGGGATCGAGCCTGGGTCTCCCACATTGCAGGCAGATTCTTTACCATCTGAGCCACCAGAGAAGCCCCTTTATTGCACTGAATGAGTTAATTGGGTTAGATACTACTCAGCCCACAAGCCCCTCCAGTAGCCCATCAGGTTGGCTTTCTTAGGCTGGCCTCTCATGAGCCAGGATATCTTGACCATTCACTTCTTCTCTAGTCTTTGAGGGGCCACTCTTCCAGACTGCCTTGCATAGCCCCACAATAAACACCTAGGGAGAGAATTAGACCAGGGTCTGAATGGGGATTCAGGGCTGAAGAGCAGCCTCTTGCACCTGTCAGAACCATCAGCAGGCTGTACATCAGGAAAGGTTGTAGAGAGGATATAAGATGCTGTGCTCTCGACTCTCCATTGTCCATGTGAGTATTCTTAGCCTCTCATCCTCCTTCCCAAACTCATCCATATTCCATTATTTTATCCCTCTCTGCACCCTAGTGGTCTCCCAGGGAAAGCATCACTGTGCGATTAAGACTTTGAACTTTGGAATTCAAAGTTTGAACTTTGAACTTTGGAGTTAGGTCAGATACTGGCACACTTAACCTCAGTTTCCTCCACTGTACAATGGTGTAATAATGGTACTTATCTCATATGATCACTGTTAGACTTAAAAGAAGCAAAGCATTTAGATAATACTTGGTATACAACAAGGCTTCCCAGGTGGTGCAGTGGTAAAAGAATTTGCCTGCCAGTGCAGGAGACACAGGAGACATGGGTTCCATCCCTGGATTGGAAAGATCCCCTGGAGAAGGAAGTGGCAACCCACTCCAGTATTCTTGCCTGGAGAGTCCTGTGGACAGAGGAGCCTGGTAGGCTATAGTCCATGAGATCGCAAAAAGTCAGACACAACTTAGCGACTGAGCATGAGCAGGAGCAATGATAAAGTTACTAAAGAGTCCAAATGTGTTTTCTTTCTGTTGTAGTCACAAACATAACAATGGTCAGCCTATTTGGTTCACCCTGGGCATCCTGGAGGCTCTCAAAGGTTGGGACCAGGGCTTGAAGGGAATGTGTGTAGGAGAGAAGAGAAAGCTCACCATTCCTCCTGCCTTGGGCTATGGAAAAGAAGGAAAAGGTAATAACGATTCTACATTTGTACTACAGCATTATAATTCTTCTCTGGATTAGGCATAGAAGGTAGTAACTACTGTGTATTTTTTTTTTCAAGAAGTAAATACAGGACTTGTATATCTTAGGAAAATATAATTTTGTCTTGATTACCATTTGAAGTGGCCAATTAATCATAATATATAAATGGTCAACTGAACTGTCAATGAAAAAATGTTCTATAATCTCAACTTTGTTTACTATTGCTCACCAATATGGTGGGGTTTTTTAATGGTAGTATTATATATATAACATAATGTTTACCATTTTGAAGTATATAGTTTAGTGGAATTCAGTGCATTCACATTGTTGTGCCAGTGTCTCCATTGTCTCCCGGACTTTTTTGTCCTCCCCAATTGAAACTTACTGATTTGTTTTAATAATGCAAAAAGAAAGACTACTCAGTATAGCTGTTTTGATGAGTTGAACATTTGAAATACAGATTATTAAGGAATTAAATGCAGTTTTAGATGTGAGCTCTGTATGAGTCACAACTGACATCTGCCACGACAGAGCTTTTATTGGAGGTTCTTTTCATGTTTAAAATTGTTTTATAATTTATTTAAATAAATACTGGAATGTCATGAAATGAGTTTAATAAAGCAGAAGCAACTGGGCTAGTTGGTCCAGGGAGCCTTTGTGCTAGTATTCTAGGGCAGCCAATAAAACCTGTTGTTCAGGTGGGAGACCATGCAGTTTTCCACAGGGCTACTTATAAGAAGCCTAAAGATGTTTATATGCATGCATCCTATAATTCCTTCATTAGAATCTAACCTACGGTAATAATCTGGTATTGGGGAAGATTTATAAACAGAATGTCCATCACTATGTTGTTTTTAATAGCTAAAAGACTGAAATCAACTTAAGTGTATAATAACAGAGGTGTAGCTAAATAAAATATGACCCAGTTATTTAAAAATGGCATTTCGGGGCTTCCCTAGTAGTCCAATGGCTAAGACTCCAACACTCTCAATGTATCGGCCCAGGTTTGATCCCTGGGCAGGGAACTACATCCCACACACTGCAACTAAAAATCCTGTATGCCTCAAAAAAGATCAAACATCCTGTGTGCTGCAACTAAGACCTGGCACAGCCAAATAAAACTAATAAATATTTAAAATAAAAGAGTATTTTAAACATTAAAAAAATTATATCTAAAATATGTATGCTATAATGTTATATATAAAATAAGAAAACAAAGATATAGTATGATAGTATTAGGAAAAAATATATATACATACAAAGTGAATCACAAGGAAATAGAATGTTGATAATGGACAGTGGTTCTGGGAGTTATTTTTATTTTTTGGTTCTATCTCTTCCACATTCTGTACGTAATGAAGAAAAAAAGTTTAAGAAGTCATTAGAACTAGACATAAAACCACTCTGATGTAGTAAAAATACAGACTTCATAGCCTCCAAGCTTAACCATTTATAAGGCGGGGACTATGGTTTCCTACCCCAGTTTCCTAAGAAGAACATAGGTGCCATATATGAAGTATTACATATTCTAAAATGGACCTTGCTATTCAAATCTTCTGCATTAAGCAGGATTTATTACAAAATTCAATTCTTGTTTTAATAGTCATCCTTTTGGAGAATAAAATCAAGTATCTTGAAAATGTTTCTCTGATGTTCAACATAGTCTTTCACTTTCCTGTATCTTTAACGTTTCTCCTTTTAATATTTATGTAAATCTTCTGCAAAGAACAGGATTTACTAACAAAATTCAACTCTGATTTTAATAATGATCCTTTTAGAGGATAAAATCAAGTATCTGATGTTTAACATATTCTTTCACTTTTCTGTATCTTTATTGTTTCACCTTTAATATTTATATAAATATTAAATGGTATTTATAATTTCTGTCTATATAAATGATATTAGTATATTAATATAAATACTAAATGGTATTAGTCCATGTCTCTTTCTCCATACTCCATTTAACTTGATTTTACTTTGTAACAAGTTAGAGATCTGAATTTGAGTCATTTCCTTCAAACAGAGTCCCATGAAACTAATCCTGCTAACATGTACTTAAACACAAATTTTGTAGTTTTTTAGTACCATGTTTGCATGCCTCCTTTTGGAAAGATTGCAGTTTTCTTCATGACCTCTAGTGCATGCCCTCTGCCTAGATCTGGAATGGTACGCTTCAGCACACAGTGTAAGTTTTGTTCTTTGGATGCTTACAAATGCTCTTTCATGGGAATATGTGGGATGAGGGAGTGGGGCACTAAGAAATATTTGTAATCTTTACCCAGACCTGTATGTTAATTATACTTACAAGAAAACAAATTGGAAAAAAATAATGTCAGTTTCCCAGAAGTTTTTGGTTTTGTTTAGTTTTTTGTTTTTTTTTAAGGTCCCTGGGACTCTAACAAAGCTCTTTTCACTTTAAAAGATTTTTATCTCCCTTCTCAGCAATTTATTTTTATGTCTCCCCCTCCCATGGAATTTCCTCAACATGTGTTGAATTTGCTTCCAGATGAGAAAACTGAGACTTAGAGAAAGGCAGATGTGTTTTGTCCCAGGGTGAGCTCACCTTGTTACATACTGCCTCCCAGTGGTGGAAATGGCCATGCTGGATGTGTCTCTAGGCCAGGAGTTTCTGACCCAAAAGTTAGTAAATCACTTCTACTATGATTAACTCTGAATGAAAGCCCATTAAGTCATTCTTGACATATAATATGTAATCTATTAATTATATTTGAAATTTAATTCTCAGACCATGAGGCATCTGTGTGTGTGTGTGTGTGTGTGTGTGTATGTGTGTGTACAAAACAATCTTTAATTGCAAGGTCAAAACACTCTCTTTTGGATCTAATAATTTGGATTGTTCTATCTTTATTCTATTTGTTTGAATAAACTATAAATAATTTCTCTATATGTGACAGTCTGAGAAATGTTCTTCATTTAATTCAGTTAAAATAGTATTTTGTTAATTACTGCAAGTTTTCTACCATCTAAACTTTGTGATCTTTTAAATAAAACTTAACCCCCACCCTCTCTACGTGTCAGGTAAAATTCCCCCAGAAAGTACACTGATATTCAACATTGATCTCCTGGAGATTCGAAATGGACCAAGATCCCATGAGTCATTCCAAGAAATGGATCTTAATGATGACTGGAAACTCTCTAAAAATGAGGTGACCTTCCCTTTCTCTCTCTCTCTCTTCCCTTTTTCCTCCCTTCTTCCCTGCCTTTTTCCTTCCTTCCTTTTAACTCACTTTTTAAGAAATATATTTTTAAATAAAATTTATTTTATTGTGTAAAATGTTATTTATAAGTTTTCTTAAACACTGATGCTTTGAAAATTGCCTTTTTTTTTTTTCCATAGGAAATCATTGTATTGGAGAAAAGTATATTGAGACTTCCCATTCTTTTGCTTTTTTTCCCCTTAATGCAATAGGATTCACTGTATCTTGCTCTTGCCCTTTTTTTTTTAAACTTTTTTTTTTGTATTGTGGTGTAGCCGATTAACAATTAGGTAAATAGCAAAGGGACTCAGCCATACATATACAAATATCCATACTCCCCCAAACTCCCCTCCCATCCAGGCTGCCACATAACATTGAGCAGAGTTTTATGTGCTATATAGGAGGTCCTTGTTGGTTATCCATTGTAAATATAGCAGTTTGTAGCATATCCTCCCAAACTCCCTAAGTATCCCTTCCCTTCTTCCTTCCTTCCCCCTTGCCCAGAGTTTTTGAAGATCTGTTTTACCAAGACAAATTCCTGTTTTGGAGTTACTGTGTAAGAAACAAAGATGTCCTGCATAATATCACTGGTTGTTAAATGGAGTTGTATAGTGATTATCTAGCAGTTAGCAGCAGCAAGCAGATCACATGCTCAGTTTTGCTCAGAATAGGAGATCCCAGTCTTGATTTTTCATAGAAGCAGACAGACCTTTCCCAGCTCCCTCAAGGTCCTGGTGTTGAGAAAGAGGAAAGGAAGAGGACTTCTCTATATAATTTATTTAGGCTTTTGCAGCCATTGCTACACATACATGTCTTAGTCTGGCTTCTGTGGGGAAAGAAATGGAGAAAGATCTGTATCCTTAAATTTTTTGTCTACTCATATTCTCCATTATCGGCTTCCCTGACAGCTCGTTGGTAAAGAATCCACCTGCAATGCAGGAGACCCTCGTTCAATTCCTGGGTTGGGAAGATCCGCTGGAGAAGGGATAGGCTACCCACTCCAGTATTCTTGGGCTTCCCTTGTGGCTCATCTGGTAGAGAATCCGCCTTCAATGTGGGAGACCTGGATTCGATCCTTGTGTTGGGAATATCCCCTGGGGAAGGGAAAGACTACCCCACTCCAGTATTCTGGCCTGGAGAATTCCATGGACTGTATGTATAGTGTAGTCCATGGGGTCTCAAAGGATTGGACACGACTGAGTCATTCCCCCCATTCTCCATTATGGCTTGGCTAGTCAGAAATCAAGTCCCTTTTTATGCTTTCATCCATTTCATTCCAATGACCAGAAAATGATTGAGTCTTGAATAAGATATGTTGTTATAAACCACAGGGTCATGATCCACAGCTACTAAATTTATAACACCTCAGAGTGTTTATCAGTCATTAACTCTTTTCTATCCAAGATAAATTTGAATTCCCTTTCCTTTAAAAAATCCTGAATAAACAACACATTCACATGGTTCAAAGAAATCAATTCAATATAAAAGGATTTATTAAGAAGTCATTCTCCCACCTATATCCTCTTCTACCATGTGACCTTCTCCTTCCTATCCAGTTTTATTAGTTTCTAATGTATTCTTCTAGGTATTTCTTTATCCAAATACTAGCAAACATGAATATACAGTTTTCTTTCCCCCTTGCTTACACAAAAAGCAGCATACTACGCATACTGTTTGGGATCTCACTTTATTCACACAGTATACCCTGGAGACGTGTTCTGCCTTAGCGCATCTATTATCACTGCCTCTCCCGCTTTTTTCAACTGCATTACATCCCCTTAATCTTAAAAATAAATGTGCACATTATGTTTGCATATTGGTGGTAGAGGGAGGAGAGAAGGTTTGAAATTGCTCCTCTAACAGAGGAATATGATTAAAAATGAAAATACAGTTGAACTGCATTATGGTGAATCTAGTAGGTAATTGCGGAGAAGGCAATGGCACCCCACTCCAGTACTCTTGCTTGGAAAATCCCATGGATGGAGGAGCCTGGTAGGCTGCAGTCCATGGGGTCGCAAAGAGTTGTACACAACTGCGCGACTTCACTTCCACTTTTCACTTTCATACATTGGAGAAGGAAATGGCAACCCACTCCAGTGTTCTTGCCTGGAGAGTCCCAGGGACTGGAGAGCCTGGTGGGCTGCCGTCTATGGGGTTGCACAGAGTCGGACACGACTGAAGCGACTTAGCAGCAGCAGCAGCAGCAGTAGGTAATTGGGGGCAATATTTTGTTTATATATTCAAATATCTGTGTAAAAATGGAAATTTTTAGTCTAAATACTCATCAGTCTGGATTTTGCTTTAATCTCTGAGATGGAAAGGTCAAGTGGCATGATCACACCGAGTTCCAGAGCAGCTACTGTTTCTAGTCACCTACTTAAATTGTAAAAAGGCCATCACCTAGTCTGATTTTAAGAGAAATACCTGGAGTTCTGATCCTTGTTAGAAAACAAGATCTGGGTAATTCAGTGGATTGAAAGGTAGCGGTCTTTCAAATCCCTGACTCTGTGGTGGACTGGGATTAGTACGCTTCATTGTGTGTTTTTCTCGTGCTGTAATCCTTACGTTTGCCTCTGGGCAGTATTCAGTGTCTCTGCCATAGCACTATTTGTTGTGGTTTACTTGCATCCAAATCTTTTGTGATCCCATGGACTGTAGTCCGCCAGCCTCCTTGTCCATGGGATTTCCCAGACAAGAATACTGGAGTGGGTTGCCCTTTCCTTCTCCAGGGGATCTTCCCGACCCAGGGATAGAACGTCAGTCTCCTGCCTTGCAGGCGGATTCTTTACCACTGAGCTGCCTGGGAAGCCCACAGCACTAAAGAAACAGCTTTTCAGGGGAAAAGTTCTTTATAACTCTTTTACTATCATATGTAGCTGTTTAGTAGTTGTTATATATAACTAAATACACTACCCATCTAGTCTATAATATTGATTGGCTCAATGTGGGTGTCTTATGAATCTGAATTATTAATGTGACCCATTATTTTGTAGGTTAAAGTGTATTTAAAGAAGGAGTTTGAAAAGCATGGTGCAGTGGTGAATGAAAGTCATCATGATGTTTTGGTAGAGGATATTTTTGATAAAGAAGATGAAGACAAAGATGGATTTATATCTGCCAGAGAATTTACATATAAACATGATGAATTATAGACACATGTCTCCCATTTTACATGGCATCCATCCTTAAAAGCAAGGGTAATTATCCCGAAAGAAAGTCTTATTTGTTAACTATGTTCTGTTCATGCTTTGTTTTTTTTATTTTTATATATTTTTCTGAATATTATTTGAAGAACCCCTTAGGGCTTCTAAGTACATTTATTTCTGGTAAGTTATTGGGAAGAAAAAGGTGATCTGTTTTTGAAGAGAAGACTTCTGGACCATTTTTCACTTTCACATGTGAAGCTGTATGTTTTACTTACATACATGTAATTTTCAAATATTGCAACCAGGAGCGTGCCCCACATAAGAACAGGTTACAGCACAGATCAGCACCCTCTATTTCTTTTTCCCTCATCTCCAAGTTAGATGCTGATATTTGAAAAGCCTTTAGCAATAACCCAAGGCTTATTATTTTCATGTTGTAATGAAACAGTGTGCCTATTACTGCTTTTGAGTCTCTGCTTGAGGAAAACAGGAAAATGGTTGTTGAGCTCTACTTTTAAGTAACTGCTTTACTGAGGAGATGTGCAATGCTGAAGTGAGTAACAAAATTCATAATTTATAAATGTTTACATTGAAATCTGCCTGGGATTTAAGCTACATAACTAGCAATGAATGACCTACCATGATTAACAGAACAATTTATTTATGTGTTTATTTCTTCATAATAAAATGTGTCAAAATATTGCAAAGGAGGTGAAGAGTTGGAATGAGTCACTGTTTACTTTTTAAGGCTAGCAGATCGCCCTTCCTCATTCTTTAATTGATAAATGTCTATAACTAATGTGTTATACTACAGTAACATTGTCTTATAAGAGAAATTAGTGATACAATAAAAAATTTCCCATTTCTGCCTCATCAAAAAAAAAAAATGAGGCAGACCCACAGCAGCTACTATTTTTTTAAAAATTTTTATTGAAGTATAGTTGCTTTACAATGTTGTTAGTTCACAGCGGCTACCTTTGAATAGAGGTCTATCACAAGTCAAAAGTTGATGATTTTATAATTTTATCTTAAATTGGAATTCTTCCCCAATACTTTTTAAAAATACCCAAACCTCATTTGCTAAGAAGAGTAAGTTTACAAAGTGATCTCAAGTGCATCATTGTCCGATTCTCACTAAGCCTATGAAAAAAAGAGATCTTATTGTACCTATTTTATAAATGAGAAAGTTGTCATTCAGAGAGATTGATTTTTGTGCCCAAGGTCAATCAGTAACTAACTTGTAGACCCAGATTTCAATCCCCAAGTTAAGTATCTTTGTACTGCCCTCTGGTATTGAAAAGGATTCTCTCTTCAGTTTGCTCTCCTAGTAGTCAACTCTGTTTTTTGTCCTTGGATCCTTATCCTTTGAAGATAGTTAACTGGCTGTATGTGGTGCTTTTGAAATCCCATGATCCAGAAATGTCTCTGGTTTAATTGAATAATCTTAGGGTGAGCACTGAATTGCCTCAAAAACCCTAGGGGCGAGAGGGTCCAGGCATGTGTCTTAGTTGTTTATCTCTGGTACTTATGAACAATTACTACATCATGTATGGACGACTTTCACTGATTATATGTGGACATTTTCATCACTAAAACAGGAAGTTCTTGGGAAGAACATAAATAACACCTTTCTCTGATGAAATCACCTATATTTAGAAAACTCTTAAGTTGTCACTGCTGTTTTCCTCAACTTGAAGGACTTACAAACCACAATACAGAAAGCTTTGTACTGTATTATTGAGGGAAAGAAAGTAGCTTGTCATCCCGTGCTATATTGTATAGACATTACTGATGATGCTATCTATGGTGGAAGAGGAAAGGAAAAAGAATTTTGGTTATTCAGGGAGCATATTATTTATCTTGTATGAATTTGGATCAATTCCCACCTAAATATTTAGATACAAGTATGAAATGACAGCATATAAATAGGTTATGGTTGTTTTTACATTATCTGCCTGTTTAGTGTAGCAGCATCTTTGCACTACTTTTCATTCGTAAGAATAATCAGACATGAACTGTGACTCCACTTGTATATAATTTGCCTCAGTAATACTGCTAAGATATGTTATATTTAAATTTCAACAACTCTGTTGTGGTATTCTTTTCAAAATAAAGTTTATTTGGGAAATAATTGGTTTTGTGAAAAATTCTTCAAGCCCCAGGTGACTCAGCAGCTTTATTGATTTTCTGTTATTCTCGGTCTTACATTGAAACTGAGGAAAATGAACAGGTAAAGTGAGGAGAGGGGTGTGATGACATTTTGAATGTGTCTTTGGTTATCCACTCTGTTTAGATATATTTGTAAAGAAAGCTGTGGTGTGGTTTCAATTGTTTTGAAATTAGCATCAAACTATTAAGGGCAAGAAAATTAGAGATACCAAGGGAACATTTCATGCAAAGATGGGCTCAATAAAGGACAGAAATGGATGGACTTAACAGAAGCAGAAGATATTAAAAAGAGATGGCAAGAATACACAGAAGAACTATACAAAAAAGATCTTTATGACCCAGGTAATCACGATGGTGTGATCACTGACCTAGAGCCAGACATCATGGAATGTGAAGTCAAGTGGGCCTTACTTGACTTCACATTCAAGTGAAGCATCATACAAAGCATCATGAACAAAGCTAGTGGAGGTGATGAATTCCAGTTGAGCTATTTCAAATCCTGAAAGATGATGCTGTGAAAGTGCTGCACTCAATATGCCAGCAAATTTGGAAAACTCAGCAGTGGCCACAGAACTGGAAAAGGTCAGTTTTCATTCCAATCCCAAAGAAAGGCAATGCCAAAGAATGCTCAAACTACCACCCAATTGCACTCATCTCACACGCTAGGAAAGTAATGCTCAAAATTCTCCAAGCCAGGCTTCAGCAATACATGAACCGTGAACTCCCTGATGTTCAAGCTGGTTTTAGAAAAGGCAGAGGAACCAGAGATCAAATTGCCAACATCCGCTGGATCATCGAAAAAGCAAGAGAGTTCCAGAAAAACATCTATTTCTGCTTTATTAACTATGCCAAAGCCTTTGACTGTGTGGATCACAATAAACTGGAAAATTCTGAAAGAGATGAGAATACCAGACCACCTTACCTGCATCTTGAGAAACCTATATGCAGGTCAGGAAGCAACAGTTAGACCTGGACATAGAACAACAGACTGGTTCCAAAGAGGAAAAGGAGTACATCAAGGCTGTATATTGTCACCCTGCTTTTTTAACTTATATGCAGAATACATCATGAGAAACGCTGGGCTGGAAGAAGCACAAGCTGGAATCAAGATTGCCAGGAGAAATATCAATATCCTCAGATATGCAGATGACACTACCCTTATGGCAGAAAGTGAAGTGGAACTAAAAAGCCTCTTGATGAAAGTGAAAGAGAAGAGTAAAAAAGTTGGCTTAAAGCTCAACATTCAGAAAACTAAGATCATGGCATCCAGCCCCATCACTTCATGGGAAATAGATGGGGAAACAGTGGAAACAGTGTCAGACTTTATGTTTTTGGGGTCCAAAATCACTGCAGATGGTGATTGCAGCCAAGAAATTAAAAGACGCTTACTCCTTGGAAGGAAAGTTATGACTAACCTAGATAGCGTATTCAAAAGCAGAGACATTACTTTGCCAACAAAGGTCCATCTAGTCAAGGCTGTGGTTTTTCCAGTGGTCATGTATGGATGTGAGAGTTGGATTGTGAAGAAAGCTGAGCAACGAAGAATTGATGCTTTTGAACTGTGGTGTTGGAGAAGACTCTTGAGAATCCCTTGGACTGCAAGGAGATCCAACCAGTCCATTCTGAAGGAGATCAGCCCTGGGATTTCTTTGGAAGGACTGATGCTAAAGCTGAAACTCCAGTACTTTGGCCACCTCATGCGAAGAGTTGACTCATTGGAAAAGACTCTGATGCTGGGAGGGATTGGGGGCAGGAGGAGAAGGGGATGACAGAGGATGAGATGGCTGGATGGCATCACTGACTCAATGGACATGAGTCTGAGTGAACTCCGGGAGTTGGTAATGGACAGGGAGGCCTGGCGTGCTGCGATTCATGGGGTCGAAAAGAGGTGGACAGGACTGAGCGACTGGACTGAACTGATTTGAGGGCAATAGTTAATGGTGAATTTTTGGGCAGTGCTATGTGGTGTTTAGTTTTGGTTGTAGTTGTCATTAATGTTTGGTTTAGAAGTTTATTTTATGTCATGGGTAGGCATTATGATGATTAATGCTTTCTAAGGGACTTGCCTGGAGGTCCTGAAGCTAAGACTCTGCGCTCCCAATGCAGAGGGCCTGGGTTTGATCCCTGGACAAGAAACTAGATCCCACATACTGCAACTCTAAGAGTTCACATGCTGCAGCTGAAAGATCCCACGTGCTGCAGCTAGGACCTGGCACAGCCAAATCAATCAGTAAAACAATAATGCCTAGTGAGGAAATTAGTGCTATAAAATTTCTTATGTAATTAAATGAAATTCTGAGTTGCTATAAAAACAAGAAAAGATGATTCTGATTCAGATGGGTCATTAGCCATTTTAATCTTTCCTTGTAGAAATGAATTTGTACTTTTCCTCTTATTTGTGATACAAGATATTGCTTACATCTATAATGCTATTTATATATCAGCATGCTATCTGTCCACTGAATTGAGGACATGGGTGACTTCTCAGTGTTGTTTGGAAACTACAAGAGGAGAAAAAGAAACTTGGTGAAATGTTATGGGAAAAAATAATACCTTTCACCTCTCATAAAAAAGCAAGTTGTCTGGATAGACCTAGAAATTATCATCCTGAGTGAAATAAGCCAGACAGAGAAAGACAAATAGTATGTGATATTGTTTATATGTGGAATCTCAAAAATAATAAAAATGAATCTGGATACAAAACAGAAACAGGCTCACAGACATAGAAAACAAACTTGTAGTTACCAAAGGGGAAATGTAGGGAGGGGTAAATTAAGACCAAGGGATTAACAGATACACACCACTGTATATAAAATAGATAAAGATTTACTGTATAGCAGAGGGAATTATATTCATTATATTGTAATAACCTATAATGAAGAATAAAAAAATATATGTATAACTAACTCATTTTGCTGTACACCTGAAACTAACACAATATTATAAATTACATTTCAATTAAAAAAAAGCAAATTGTCATTACAATAATAACTCTGGGAAAAAAAAAACAAAGGACTTATTTTCCAGAGATGCAGAGCACCCGGACATAAGAGTTTTGTTTTAATTTTTTTCTTACCCGCTTTAGTTTGAATTAAAATCTGAAATGTCAAACATGAATATAAATTAATATGCCCATTTGAAAACATTATAATTATAGTACTTCTATCTCTTAATATCTGTAGCATTCTAATTAGAAGGATTTGCATATTCCCTTTTAGTACAAAGAAATCCATACATTGTTACATATGGGTTTGGAGCCTTTGTAAAAGTTGCTCAGTTGTGTCTAACCCTTTGTGACCCCATGGACTATACAGCCCATGGAATTCTCCAGGCCAGAATACTGGAGTAGGTAGCCTTTCCCTTCAGGGGATCTTCCCAACCCAGGCATCAAACCCAGGTCTCCCACATTGCAGGAGGATTCTTTACCAGCTGAGCCACGAGGGAAACCCAAGAATATTGGGGGCTCTTTACCAGCTGACCCATGAGGGAAACCCAAGAATACTGGAGTGCATAGCCTATCCCTTCTCCAGTGGATCTTCCCAACCCAGGAATCAAACCAGGGTCTCCTGCATTACAGGCAGATTCTTTACCAACTGAACTACCAGGGATTTGAAGGTAAATTCTTTTCTCTCTTTAAAACACTATTTTGCCTCTGCTTTTAGCTTTAACTATGCAACTTCCTGCTCCTTGCTCCAGATTAGTAACAGAAAGAGACCTTGGCAAACACTGGTTTCATAGCTCAGTCTTCAAACGTAATGAGAGGCATGCTTCGGTTTCTAAAAGCTGTAGAAATGTAGCAATGATTCAAATTTCATGTACACTACAATCATGTGGGATTTGTGTTTAGAGTGCAGATTCCTAACTCTTTCCCTAGAGATTCTGATTAATGCCACGAATCTGCATTTTAGCCCACTTGCTAGATGGGTACTGATGCAGGTGGTGTAAGAACCTTAATTTGAAAGACAGTTAATTTCACTCATTCTCTGCCCTTGAATATGCAGTCTCCTATATTTTTTTCTTCTATAAATACTGTTTTTTTTTTTTTGCATTTTGGAAAACATTAGGCACTGGGGCAACTAATTGTGCCTAAAAAGGAATATACTGTTAAAGGATAAGTTGTGTAGAGATACCATTTTTCCTAGGGTTAGAAATTTTTTATGACTAAATTCTTACAGCAGAATGTTA
The DNA here is from genome assembly GCF_003369695.1 of Bos indicus x Bos taurus. Classification (NCBI taxonomy): domain Eukaryota; kingdom Metazoa; phylum Chordata; class Mammalia; order Artiodactyla; family Bovidae; genus Bos; species Bos indicus x Bos taurus. Next base: position 53,372,035 of record NC_040079.1, on the reverse strand, counting down.
GATAGTAAAGCTATTTTGTGTACATTTTTTCTAATAAAAGGAGAAAAGAGCTCAGACTTTCCCCAAATTTATTCTTCTATATATAATTTTTTTTCGGAATTATCTACAACCCCACTCCTTTAGAAGAACATACAGCTGAGATTTAGGAAAAAAAGAAAATGATTCTCTTAAACATATATAGATGTATATATGTGCATATATATATTTATATAGTGCAAACTATGTACTGTGTATAAACTATAAACTGGATGTATATATAGTATGTGTTTGTATATAGTGTGTCTGTGTGTGTATGTGTGTATATGTGTGTATGTGGCTATAGTTTTGTATCAGTTATTGAAATGCTCTGTCCAGTGCATGACTTCCTCTCTCTGGAAACTTCTTTACCGTGCAGTCAGACTTCATTTTTGTCATTTTGGAGTTTGTCATTCTCTACTTAGCTCACTTTTCTGTGTTTCACTTATAATTTAGGTAAAATTTCCCAGTAGTCCTCTATGTACTGCTAAGTCACTTCAGTCATGTCCGACTCTGTGCGACCCCATAGACGGCAGCCCACCAGGCTCCCCCGTCCCTGGGATTCTCCAGGGACAAGAACACTGGAGTAGGTTGCCATTTCCTTCTCCAATGCATGAAAGTGAAAAGTGAAAGTGAAGTTGCTCAGGACTGCAGCCCACCATGCTCCTCTGCCCATGGGATTTTCCAGGCAAGAATACTGGAGTGGGGTGCCATTGCCTTCTCCTAGTCCTCTATGTAAAACCAACAATAACCTTTCTTTACCCCTTTTGCCTGAGGGTTGCCAAAGGACTAAGTGGCTCCTTTTGATATGCATAGATTATTTTTAGGGGAAGGATAAAAACGGTAGGAAGGCTTCAGGAGGTCTGCAACACCTAGCAGCCTCTGTGGACGCCTCTGTTTATCTGCTCTTTGTGTTCCTGTACTGCTAATAAAGCCTCTGGCATAAAATGGATGCCTTTAGTGAGTATGAGTCAGCCAATAATTTACAAAACCAATCTAAGTGCCTGTGAGCTAGACTACCATCAATTTTATTTTATGATCTAAAAGCAAATGACATGAGATGTTTGCTGAGGTCTTATTCTAAAAACCCAGAGTAAAGTTGAATGCTGTCTCCTTGGTCTCTAGTACAGGTAAATTATATCCCACTTGGGGATTTCAGGGAATTTACAAGTCATTTCATTAATTTAAAATTCCACAATAAGTAGGATAAAGATAATTTCTTTAGTAAATGGTTACAGTAAAAACAATTCCATACACAATGTAAATTGTGGTATTGAGGGATAGTTTTCATTATGGTAAAGAATGAAGGGCAGGGAGATCCTTTGGGGCTTAGTTCCAATTTCCTATAACATTTTCTTATTCATTTGTTGGATTTACTTTGCTAGAGTGCATTTTGTGTTAATATAACTCTGAATTTAATTTTTACCTCTGGATACGAGAGAGTAGGGGCTTCCCTGGTTGGCTCAGTGGTAAAGAATTTGCCTGCCAATGCAGGAGACACAGGTTCAATCCCTGGTTAGGGAAGATCCCCTGGAGAAGGAAATGGTAACCCACTCCAGTATTCTTGCCTGGGAAATCCCTTGGACAGAGGAGCCTGGCAGGCTATAGTTATGGGGTCGCAAAGAGTGGGACATGACTTAGTGAATGAACAATAATAAGAAGAGTAGGACATTATGACATTTAATCACATATTGTTGGTTCTTTATGCTTATGATCCCATTTACTGGGACTGCTGGGCAGCTTTTCTGTGTGGTATACATTCTCTTTCAGATATCCTGCTGCTGCTAAGTCGCGTCAGTAGTGTCCGACACTGTGCAACCTCATAGACGGCAGCCCACCAGGCTCCCCCGTCCCTGGGATTCTCCAGGCAAGAACACTGGAGTGGGGTGCCATTTCCTTCTCCATTGCATGAAAGTGAAAAGTGAAAGTGAAGTCGCTCAGTTGTGTCCGACTCGTAGAGACCCCATGGACTGCAGCCTACCAGGCTCCTCCATCCATGGGATTTTCCAGGCAAGAGTACTGGAGTGGCTTGCCATTGCCTTCTCCATCAGATATCCTAGGTTTTAAAAAGTTGGTTCTTAAGTTAATAGCTAAATTTAATTAAATGGGTAATTATACTTTTGGGTAATAACCAGGAGAAGAAGTTGTACAAGTACAGATTTGCCCTAAAATGAGAAACAGCATTTTACTTGTGGGAAAATAGGGAAGAACTTAAAAAGGATTTTTCAGTGAAATCCTCATTTGAATGGCCAGATTTCCTCCCAGCATAATTGTTCTTTCCTGTTACCTCTATACCAGTGGTTCCTGGAGACTAATCACAAGTTTTGTCTTGTACTATTTTGGCTACATTTTATAATATAAGATCTTTTTACAAAATGTCATACCACATCCAGTAGTAATTCAAGTTTTTGTTTTAAATCACAGGCTTTAAAGAAAATTAAACAGCCTACTAAAGTTAATTGATTCTTTCTCACATTAAGACTGAACAGTAAATCAATTCTATTCCTAGGACTTTTTTTTCTCAACATTTTACTACTATGGCAATAATTCCTTAAAATTATTAACTCTTTATTGTTCACCTATTTCCCTCAAACTGGGCAATGATCTTTGGTTTTCTAATATTCATTTTTTTTAGGTGAGGTATATTATTTCATTTTTTATAAAAATTAATTTGTAGTACACTGATTTTTTTTTTTTTTACATTTCAAGAAATCCTAGTACATTTGCAGAGTTATATTCATTACAATTTTAGGACATTTTCATTACTCCAAAAAGAAATCCTATACCCACTGGTAGTACTTTCCCCCAGCCCCTAAGCTAACAGTGTACTTCCTCTATGTGTTTGGCTATTCTTGAAATTTTCTAATAATTTTTAAAGCTCAATCCTTTCTTTGTATTCATGGTAAAGAAAAATCAGTAAGCTTAGAAATTCATATGATGGCAAAATAATCTCTGCTTTTAATTTTTGTTTCAAAAAATATGAGCAGTGCTTTTTGAAATTCAAATAGAACCAAACCCAGCTTCCAGTTCTCAGGAATAAATCACTCTACATATGCAAAAGGTCAAATCCTTTGCACATGTAAGAGCTAGAGCCAATGGTATAAGAGATAGAATAAGAACAGAATAATGGTATAAGGGATATATAAGAATAGTAAAAACATAGAACTTGGTTTATGATTAAGGTAGAAAGTCAATGGAAAAGAAAGAATAATCATAGATTTAAGAACTAAAGTATCTCTATATATCTAGATTGTCAGTTCTCTGAAATTAAACTGACAAAAAATGAAATAATACGAATTTTTTGGTCTTTCATAGAACACAAAAGAGTACCCCAAACAAAATACTCTCACTAGAATCAGAAATTTCATAAATTCTCTCAATAGGTGAAATCATTGTTTAATCACTAAGAGCATGAAGGAAATCTTTTAATTGAAACCCAAATTTCTACAGCAATTTAGACAGACTTTTTTTTTCCGAAGAACTGGAAAATAACTAATAGTAACTTCTGATAGAGTCATATATTATCTCAAGTGAGCAGTGATGTTAAAATTGTCAACATAAAAGGCTCAACATTTACAATTCAAAATGAGCTTTCATCTATTAAAAGGTGGCTACAGGTGTCACTAGAGTATTCAAAGCAAACCCTATTTTAAAACCATACATAGCATGAGGTCAACCTTTTCTACACATTGTAAACTAGGAAAACATATCAGCAAGAAAGGATTAGGTTGAAACTCCTAAGTCTGATTATAGAATCTTCTAGTCTGCTCTTTGATGATCATAAGATGAAGTTTCAGCAACTGTCCTTTAAATGATATGCTCAGTTGGCTAAACCCATGAATGAGTCCTAAAGTTGCAGCAATGAATGTCAAGCATATATAATTTGTTCCTAAAACCAGGTCCTGAACATTCATGAACTGCTATCTTATTCAAAATTAAAGAGGAGCCACTCATTGAGATGATACATTTGAATAATTAAACTTACAAGCCCATCATCTAATTATATGAGTAGGATTTTACACCTTTTGGCTAAAATACAATTTATGGTTGTCTAAACTGCATATTTAAAAGGTCAGATTGATCATTTAAATTCTAAAAATAATTTTAAAATAGATATGAATACTTATATTCTCTCAGTGTTGCCTATACTCAATATGGGCAGTCATTCTGTAAATTGTTTCAAGGGCATTCTAAAGGTTTGTTACCATGGTAACCAAATTCAGAAAACTAACCTCCTAAACACGGTTGTCATAGGATTAACGCAGGTGGCTGACTAATCTTAACTAGTGCTTTTCATTCTCTTTTTCCCATGGCATCCTGTCATCTCCTTTCCTTGGTTCTCATAAGATTACATACAAAGCAGTTACGCAGGCTTTCTTACCCATACATAAGTGTCTCACTCACATAATATCGTCTGTCATTCATCCTCATGAGAGTTACCCAATGATAGATCTTTTTCCTCCTCCTGTAATTACACTAAAAGAAGTACTAAGTGGAAAATACCTCTACATGCAATGTGTTAAATGCATTTCTCAATTACACATGCACTTCAGCTCCTCAAAATCATTGCATAGGGGTCTTTAGACAACCAGTAACACTGGTTGAAGAAAAGGCAAAATCATCATCAATTTTTAAAAAAATAGTCTTATATTTATTTATTCAGCTGTGCTGGGTTTTAGTTGTGGCATGTAGGTTCCTGACCAGGGATCGAACCTGAGCCCCCTGCATTTGGAGCTCAGAGTCTTAGCCACTGGACCACCAGGCAAGTCCTAGCATCAGTGTATTTTTTTAGGTGGTCTGGGTTTGGTTAATCCTCATTTATGATTATCTTTTAAATTTGTTTATATTTCTCAACATGCTAAATTAATGTATTTATCTATGCATAACTCTTATATTACCCTGACAGCAACATACAATATATACATATATGACCTCTATACTTAATTATTATTTCCCTGCTTGCCTCTAATTTCTTGAAAGGTGGGAATGATATACCTTTTTCATCTTTGCAGCAATAGTGCATTCCTGGTACAAGTGTCCAATAAATGTTCCTTGTGATATCAGTATGTTGAAGAAGTTCTGTAAGTATAAACTATGCATTTACAGTTCTTAGGGCTTCCCTGGTGGCTCAGCTGGTGAAGAATCTTCCTGCAGTGTGGGTGAGTCTAGTTGTATCTGGATATTTGGTTCCTTAGGGGCATTAAGACTAGTGTTCCTTGCCTTCCACATCTGTCCACAAAGGAAGAATTGCTATGGGACTTGCTATCCTATTGTGAACAACTAGAAAACTGGACAAAATATATAAAACAAATTTTGTCAGACATTGGACAACCCATGAGCAACTAGAAGAACAGGACTGGGATTCTCAAGAGAAAGGAAACAAATAAGATAAAACCTGCAGTTACCCCAATTTTCTTCTGTTTGGAGGCAATTCATGAACCATACATGATAAAAAAGAAGGAAAACAAAACAGAGCCCACTTGTCTTGTAGGATTGAAGAAACAGAGATCAGAGTTGAAGGAGGTCAAAGCAGCTAGAATTTGTCGGCAGAGCTCTGGAGAAGAGAAAACTAAACAGAAAAAAGCCCAGAAATTTGCATAAAATTTTTCTTGAGTCACTGAGAGAAGACCAATCTGTGCATGCATATGGTAAGTCACCACAAGGGAGGGCAAAGAATAACTCCTGAGGAAAGAACAACTGTTGCATAGCTATGCAACAAAAAATTCCCAAAGCTCGCACAAAACTGAGAATTGTCCAAATTCCTACCAGCCAGAATCACCTGACTGATCACATGGAACATTCATCAGAGCCAATAGGTGAATCATACCTTCGTAAAAACCAAAGGAGTCACAGAGTTAAAGCTACCCTGTGCGCATGCTCAGTTGTGTTTGACTCTGTAACCCCATGGACTGCAGCCCACCAGGCTCTTCTCTCCATGGAATTTTCCAGGCAAGAATACTGGAGTGGGTTGCCACTGGCAAGTGGATTCTTTACCACTGAGCCACCCAGGAAGCCCAAAGCCACCCTAGGAAGGTTCTAAACAGTTTATAAACATGTCTCGTGTGAAAATGATTGTTAAGAACTAAGTCCAACAACCTTTAAAGAAATATAAGAAAAAATCCATCACTCGATGACCTAAAATTCACAAAGACTGACATCCAATGAAAAATTACAAAAGAGACAAAGAAGCAGGAGATAAAACAACCAATAAAAGACTAAAAATAGAAATGATGGAATTAGCATATGAGGACTTTAAAACAGCTATTACAATATATATGATCTGATATTTAAAGGAAAATGTGTATGAGAAATGGATAGTCTAAAAAGAAGAGTAGAATTTAAGAGAGATAAAGAATAAAGTATCTTACATAAAACTTCAATTGACAGGTGGCATTTAATTCCTTTTACTGTGCGACTTTGCTTCACTCTGCCTGGTTGCTGAAGCTGTGAGAGATGGTCAGGTCCAGATCTCAACCAGGCCAAGTGAGGTCTGTAGACCTGAGATGTGTACTGTGGGGATGAAGAGGGATTAAGGGATTCCTCAGACCAGGAGAAGTATAAAAGCCCCTTTGAAAAAATAAAAACAAAGAGAAAAATAAACTTTCATGACAGTATTAACCATTAGTAGATTAGAGACTACAGAAGAAAAGATAAGAAAACTTGAAGAAGTATCAACAGAAATTATTCAAAATGAAGAGAGTATAAAGTGTAGTAGGGAGAGGGAAAGAACAGATTCTCAGTGATCTGTGGGACAATATCAAGGGGTCTAATAAATTATAATTGGGGTCTCTGAATTTGGGAAGGACAGGGTACAATGGGTAAAATATTTAAAGATATAACAGCCAAAATGTTTCCTAATTGATGAAAACTATAAATGTATAGATCCAAGAAGCTCAGTAAGCCCCAATGGGATAAACATAGGAAAAACAAACAAACAAAAAAACAGACCAAGGTACATTATAACCATATTGCTCAAAACCTGTGTCAAAGAAAAAACTCTTAAAATCCACCATAGGAGAAAAAAAGGACATATTATGTACAGAGGGAGAAATACAATCAAACAGACTTTCCTTCAGAAACTTTGCAAGTCTTGTTTGACAATAGACTATTTATGACAATAGAATGGTACCTTTAAAGTGCTGAAAAACACGAAGCTCTCAACCAAAAATTATGTTTCCCAAAAAAAGTTTCAAAAATGAAAGTAAAGTGATGACATTTTCAGACAAAACTTGAAAGAGCTCATTATCATATAAACTGCATTTAAACAAATGACAGCGGTAGCAGGAAAAATGGGGTGGATGATGGGTATACGGTTGAAAGTGTTCTGCATTATGTCTGAAATTGTACTAGTTGAAGGTAGACAGTGATAAGTTTAAGATGCATATTGTAAATTCTAGGAAAATTAAAAAAAAATAACCAGTATGGCTAATAATTTTTTTTTTCAACCCCATGGACTTCAGCACACCAGGCTCCCCTGTCAGTCCATGGGATCACAAAGAATCAGACATGACTGAGCAACTGAACTGAACTTTGTTTTTCTCATTATTTACAATAATGGTTGTAAAATGGAATATGAAAACAATTCTTCAAAGGAAAGAGCAAAAAGCAAACAAAAAAGAACAGAATAAATAGAAGTAGCAAGATGTTCGGAGAAGGCAATGGCACCCTACTCCAGTACTCTTTTGCCTGGAAAATTCCGTGGACGGAGGAGCCTGGCAGGCTTCAGTCCACAGAATCGTTAAGAGTCTGACATGACTGAGTGACTTCACTTTCACTTTTCACTTTCATGCATTGGAGAAGGAAATGGCAACCCACTCCAGTGTTCTTGCCTGGAGAATCCCAGTGATGGGGGAACCTGGTGGGCTGCCGTCTATGGGGTTGCACAGAATCAGACACGACTGAAGCGATGCAGCAGCAGCAGCAGCAAGATGTTGCATTGAAAACCTATCATATTGATAATTACATTAAATAGAAATGGTCAATGGCAACCCACTCCAGTGTTCTTGCCTGGAGAATCCCAGGGACGGGGAAGCCTGGTATGCTGCAGTCTATGGGGTAGCCAGAGTCGGACACGACTGAAGCCACTTAGCAGTAGCAGCAGCAGCACACCTGAGTTTCTCAACCCTGATGCTACCAATATTTAGGGCTGGAAAATTCTTAGCTGGGGCTTCCCAGGTGGTGCTAGTGGTGAAGAACCCACCTGCCAAAGCAGGAGACATAAGAGATTCAAGTTTGATCCCTGGGTGGGGAAGATCCCCTGGAGGAGGAAATGGCAACCCACTCCAGTATTCTTGCCAAGAGAATCCCACGGAGAGGGGAGCCTGGCAGGCTACAGTCCATGGGGTCCCAAAGAGTCCAACATGACTGAAAAGACTTAGCACAGCACAACACAGTTCTTAGTTGTGGAGACCTGTATTTTGTATTTTGGGATATTTAATAGCATCCTTGGCCTCTATGTGCTAGGTGCCAGTAGAGACCTCCTTCACTTCTGCCATCCTGACAACAAAAATGTCTCCAGACATTGCCAAATGTTCCCAGGTTTAAGAGCCTCTGATCTAAGAGCTCCAATTAAAAGGCAAAGAGTGTCTGATTGAAAGTGAAAGTGAAGTCGCTCAGTCGTGTCCGACTCTTTTCGACCTGATGGACACCAGTCCATGGGATTTTCTAGGCAAGAGTACTGGAGTGGTTGCCATTTCTTTCTCCAGGGAATTTCCTGACCCAGGGATGGAACATGGATGCTTTACCATCTGAAGCACCAGGGAAGTCATCTGACTGAATGAAGATCCAATTATACTCTATCTAAACAAAAACAAAATCTACTATATTATAAAGATAAAAGTTAAAAAGACAGTTTCCATGGTTGGATTAAATGCATAATCAGGTCCCTTTGTGCTCCAGGATTCTATGACCACTGCTCTATTCTGCAGTATCTGCCTTGATTACCCCAGCCCTCTCCCACTATTCTTTCACTCCTGGCAAACCACAACCACAGGCTTAACATTCAAAGATGTTAAAAAAAAAAAAAAAAAAAGTCTTCTTCCCTCTCCTGCATTCAGTAACCCAGTTCTCCCCGGTAACATCTACTATTACAGTTTCTTAGGTATCCTTCCAAAGATAGCCTGTGTGTTTTCAAATGAGTACAGGCATATTTCCCCCCACAACTGGTAACACATTTACACAGTGTTCTTCACATGGCTACCCCACCCTTACTATAGATTGGAAATCTTTCATATCAGTACATAGATCAGTATTCATTTTTTAAATAGCTGGATAGCATTCCATTGTGCATATGCAGTTATATATTTGAAGAGTTCTCTATTGATGGGCATAGTCTTGGCAATCTTTGCTAGCATAAAGGATGTAGCAATGGATAATCTTGTACTCGTATTATTTCACACTTGTGTTGGTACACCTGTAGGATAAATTTCGGAAATGGAATCTTTAGGTCAAAGACTATGTACATATTTGTAATTTGGGGAGGCATTGCCAAGTTATCCTCTATGGAAGTTATAAAACTTTGATTTTTGCTACTCTGACACGTGGAAAACGCTACTTTATATCTGTATTTGCTTTACAGTTAAGGGAGCTTGAATATTTTTTCATGTGCCTGAGGGGTATTGCGGTTTGTTTTTCTGTGAACCATCTCTTCATATCTTTTGAGATGATCTTTTCTTTCAATGAATTTTTAAAATTTTATTTATTTTTAATTGAAGGATAATTGCTTTACAATATTGTGTTGGTTTCTGCCATACATCAACATGAATCAGCCATAACATAGTCTTTTCTTATTAGTTTATAAAAGGTAGAGTCTGTTCTAGTAACAGATGGATGGATCGTCATGTCCTGACCAATGACCTTGACGCCAGCATCAACACACTCGGTACCTGTCTATAGATTTATTAACCTAGGTTTGGGATCTTGGCTTCGCTACCTGCTACGTGACCTTGGACGAGTTGCTTAACCTCTTTGGGCTTCACTGTCTTTAAGTATGGGACACGGTCTGGCTTATCAACATGGCGCAGAACCGTACCTTTAAACCCAGGGAGGGAGTCGGCTTGGACATATGAGTCGACAAAGTATTGGACACGTTTCTCCGCGGAGAAATCTCGCTTAGGCACAGAGGCCCGCACGTAGCAACCGAAACGGAGGAATCCCGGAGAGGCGCCAGAGAAAGTGGGGTCTGACTCCTTAAAGCCCGAGGTCTCGCTTGAGAGGGAGAGAGACGCAAGCCCGGCTGTGATCAAGAAGTAAAGATCGAGCATAGGGAAAGCCACTTTCCTCGGTGAGACTCGCCCTCTGAGCCGTCCCTTCTGCTCCCAGGCGCTCTCCGGAATCAGGCCTAGCGTGGGTGCGGCGCGGCCCGGCCGGGGGCCAGGGTGTGAGGAAGAAGGCGGCGGCGGCGGCGGCGGCAGGGAGGGTGGGCCCCGCGGTCACGTGAGCCCGGCCAGCTGTTAGCTGGGGGCGGTGGCCCGGAGCTTTGGGAGTCTGGGGAGGGGGAAGCGCCCGACGGCCGCCTGCGACGCTGCAGCTGCAGCCCCCGACGTCGCCACTGTAATCGCCGCAGCCGCAGCACGCGCACGCTCGCCGGCCGCGCATCGGCACCGCAGAGCAGAGCCCAGAGCCCGGAGCCCGCCGCCCCCCAGGTGAGCCGTGCAGGGCACCCCCGGGAGCGCAGGGCGTCTGCAGCCGCTTCCCCCGGCGGGTTTCACCCTGATCCGCCATCCCTGTCCCCCCTGTGCCTCTGGTCGCCTCCGGCTGCCTCTCCAGACCCGCGGGTGGCGCTACCTGGGGCAGAATCCCGCGGATGCTGGCTGGGGGTCTCTAGGGGATCACTAGACAGGGGGGCCTCAGTCCGGGGTTGGGGGTGGGGGAAGGTGATTTGGGCTGCAGATTGCGAGGGCGCAGGAGAGGGATGCCCCACCCCAGGGCGCGAGCACTGCAGCCTGGTTGGAACCTGCCCCTGCCCTCCACACCCCAACCTCATCCTCCCCCACATCCTCCTCCACCGCCCCTCACCCCCGCCCCCGCAACTTCTTTTTAACTCTTCTCGCTCGCCCAGGCCGCTTTTCCTGTGTTTCCGTTGCCTGCTATCCCAGTTGCTGGCCCGCTGGGGTGTGTACCCCGTGCCACCCCCGCCCTCGCCACCCCCTCGCTCCGGGGGATTCCGGCTCGCACTGGCGCATCACTGGTGGCCGAGCGAGCCTGGCACCTTCTCGGTAGGTAACGCACCTGCCGTACCGGCGGGTTCGCGCGAACATGGCTGCCGGGCCGGCCCGCTGCCCTGGGCCCGGCTCTGCCCCGCTGCCCTGGGCCCGGCTCTGCCCCGCTTACACCGGTCTGTGGTCGCCGAATCGTGACCAGAGGACTACCATCCCGCTAAGGGCAAACGTGTCAGCTATTGCTGGAGTCTATCCGGGCCGAAGGACTTGTCACAACACCCCACCCCACCCTCAAGCCACACCCAGCGAGGTTCTTGGGGACGGGGGATGTGTGGGCAAGTTAACGCGGTGGCTCTGGGGCACTTAGTGATCAAAGGCACTCGTATTTCTGAGATGCTTATCCACTTCAGCTTGCCTTTGCGCCCTCCGTTCGCTGGTCTGTCGGATCGCGGATTATTGGGCGACATTTCTCCTGAGGTCTGAAACGAGTGGGAGGGACGCAAAGCGGGAGGGACGCTTGAACTTTAGAGAAATTGACGAGAACTAAGATTTAGGGGTTAAATTTGCCCATTAAACTCAGACGCATGTAAGGAAACAGTCATTTGCTGTGGCTCCACACTGTCTTGGTAGGGCTCTGTTAACTAATACTGTCTTTCCGGATTTGCTGTTTAATTCTCGCTTGCAAGTGTCTTGAATTATGCTTATGTCTAGCTCCCCGGTGGTGTATGTGTGTGAGTGTGTGTCCCGGTGCCTACTGTGTTCCAGGCCTGATTAGAAGATGCATCCGTTGCAGAGGAAACCTCTATTAATTCAAAATGGCAGCATGAAAAATCAGGCCTGGCGGAATCAGCACAGACCACAGTTAACATCAGCTGCCCCCTGACTTAAGCTTTGGTGGGGGTGGGGAGAGGGTCTACCGGAACGAGAGCTCTCCTGGGTATGGCTACAGCCAGCCCTAAAGGGTAGGACGTGATTCTTGGAGCAGGCTAGATTTTACAGTGCTGCAAGGTTTTGGGGAGGTTATGTGGGAAATGTGGGAAGCTGTAATTTTCCTTATTTATCAAAAGCTGGTGCAAAGACCTGATTAAAACTGTGATTTTTATCTGGCTGCTGATAGCTGTTTGATAACTTCTGTGTTGTTTTGTACCTACAAGTGGCTCTTAAAAGAGATGAATGTCTAGTGTAAACATCATCTAAGAACAGTACATGGAACAAATACCAGGTTCTTAGAGCAAGTTTTATTGGAAGTGATGATTTGACATCATGACCAAGCACTCAGGCACCAGAGAATGATACATTCTTGAAAAGTGACTCATTTGAGATTTTAAATAAAACAGCCTTTCTTTCCCATTTCACTCCTGTGCTGCCAGCCATCTTCTCCTTTTGCAAGCAGGAGATGCATGAGAAGGCAAGTGTTTCTGGGATAATGGGATAGAGAGAGATTAGTGCAAAGGTCAGGAATGGCAAGCTGGAAGCAGCCTGAGAAAGGGCTGTGCTGTCAACCTTCTCTTCATAGCCGGTGAGGCTGAACCCAGCAGGGTGAATGGACTGCTCCCAAGGTCATATAGCTGGTTGGCAGCTGGCAGTGAGAACTGAAATCCAGGTGTCAGAACTCCCCATTTTAGGATTCCACATGCCACCTTCCAAAGCCTAGGAGAAAAGGGCAAACGTATCATTGTTAGAATGGCAAACACTTCATGAAACCAAACATAAATTTAAAAATCTATAGGTATTTAAAGTAACTGCTCACACCTTAGTGTCCTAACTTAAGTCCATTTAACTTCTTAAGTTGTGTCCACCTCATGTTCCCATTTTCCAAGGACTAGACTGTTTCTGTATTTAAACACCAAAACCATAATTTTATGGTTTTTATATTATGTCAAAATCTTTGAGGTGAGAAGTGCATTCTTTGATTAAAAAATCAATTGTTTATGTTGCTTCTTTTTTTTTGTTAAGAAGCCAAAGTGGGGCATATAATAGCTTCTGAATATATCCAACTTTAAATAATTAGTAAATAACAAACCTATTTTAAAATAAGTTTGAAGCAGCACTGAAGACAGCAGCTTTTTCTCTAATTTGAATTTGAGTTCTCAGAGTCATATACCAGTGACCCTAGTTCTACTAAAGCAGAACTAGAAATTGTGCATGGTATTTTTGCAGAGGTGTTGAGAGTATGGGAAATATTTCTTCTGGGCATACTGTAACTTCAACCCAGTGCTCTGCAGAAGGAGAAGGTGGGTGGGCTGCATGCAACTGGGAGAATAATTTATAGTGGTGAAACATAGGAACTAAGTATGAATTGAGACAAGTGCTAACGCCACATGTGTGCGCCTGCTCAGCCACTCAGTCGTGTCTCTTTGTGAGTTCATGGATAGTTGCCCACCAGGCTCATCTGTCCATGGGGTTTCCCAAGCAAGAATACTGGAGCGGGTTGCCATTTCCTTCTCCAGGGGATCTTCCTGACCCCTAGGGATCAAACCCCACTCTCCTGTGTTGGCAGGCAAATTGTTGACCACTGCACCACCTGAGAAGCCCGAGGCCACACGTGCCATTAAAACAATAACTTGCGTTAGAGCATGAATGTGAAGATTCATTCATTGAAATTCTCCCTATATGTTAAAGATACGTACAGTCACAAGTTTTAAAAATACATAAACACATGCAATCTGTGTTTGTTGGAGGACAATAAAAGATACAGGTAAGCCAAAGTTATTTTTAAAACACCACCCATGATCCCTTTATCCAGCAATAATCATCATTGTAAAGGTTGGGGACGATTTTCATTGGCGTGAGAGTCTAGGTTTGTGCTGTTCAATAGCCACTAGCCACAGGCCACATGTGGCTACTGATTACTTGAATTGTGATATATTACAATTGTGTGTTAGTCTGAATTGTGATGTATTGTAAATGTAAAATTTACACCAGATTTAAAACATTTATAGGAAAAGAAGATTTTAAAATAGTCTATTAGTTATTTTTGTTAAAGTATTGTTGATTTATAGTATTATATTAGTTTTAGGTATACAACATAGTGATTCAATATTTTTGTAGATTAGACTCCATTTTAAGTTATTATGAAATATTGGTTATGTTCCTTGTGTTATACAATATATCCTTGTAATTTATTTTTAATACATAGTAGTTTGTGCCTCTTGACCCCCATATCCCTATCTGGTCCCTCCTTCCTTCCCTCTCCCCACTGATAACCGTTAGCTTGTTCTCTGTATCTGTGAGTCTCTTTCTGTTTTGTTATACTGATTTGTTTTATTTTTAAAATTCTCATGTAAGTGTAAACATACAATATCTGCCTTTCTCTAACTTATTTCACAAAGCAGATTACTGTCTAGGCTCATCCATATTGCTGCACATGACAAGGACAAATACAGCTTATTAATGATTTTATGTTGATTATGCAGGCATACCTTGGTGATTGTGCGAGTTGGGTTCCAGACCACTGCAATAAAGCAAGTATCAAAATAAAACAAGTCACATGAATTTTTTGGTTTCCCAGGGCCTATAAAACTTAGGTTTATCATGTAGTCTAATAAGTGTACAATAGCATTATGTCTAAAAAATGTATATGCCTTAATTTAAAAATACTTGATTGCTAAAAAATGCTGACATCATCTGAGCCTTCTGTGAGTTATCTTTATATTAAATCAAAGAGCGCTGGTCACAGATAACCATAACAAATATAACAATAATGAAAAATCTTGAAATATTGTGAGAATTACCAAAATGTGACACAGAAAGTGAGCAGATGCTGTTGGGAAAACAGTATCTATAGTCTTGGTGCACTCAGGATTGCCACAAATCTACAGTTTGTAAAAAACACAATTGTCTGTGAAGTGCAGTAAAAGTACAATTAAATGAGGTATGTCTGTATTTTGAATTAATATTTTGGATATATTTGATTTAAACAAAATACATTGTTAAAAGTAATTTCATCAATTTCTCTTTACTTTTTTAAATGCAGCTCTTGGAAAACATAAAATTACGTATGTGGTTCACCTGTCTTGCACTGTATTTCTTTTGGGCTGTGTTGGTCTAGGTCATTACCAGAAAGTGAAGGTTGGTTGAAGTGTATGGTACTGTTCAGAGTTGGATGTGGATAGTGAGAGCAGTTTGAACAGACACTGGAGGGGAGGAGATGGGATGAGTGGGAAGGACTCACGTGATGTACGTGTCAATCACACCCACCTGTCCTATTCCCTCCAGAAACTTCCAGCATCCTTAGGGCCTCCACCAGTGTGGAATGGTGATGAACTGAAACAGGTGGGTGACTAGAATGGGAGGAAGTTGGAGGTCTCCCAGCTTGAGCCTTTTCGGTAACAGAAAGAGCTTGAGATGGTTAACGTTCCCTTCTCCTTCTGTTTTTATTGGTTATGTGTTTAACCTGAATCTCCCAGTGCTTAATCTACTCCCTAAAGTGAGCTAGGTGTTCGTGAAGGGTTCCATGAGCATTGCTGATCATTGTCTTAAGTTGGGCTACTGCCCTTCTCCTCTTGGTGGTTTACATGAGCGCCTCTTCTAGATGATATAGACCTTGAGGAAATGATTTTAGCTCCATTTTCCTCTTAGGTTGCACACAGTGCTTGTACATGCTTAGGGGGTCAAAGTACATGTTAGTAATTCATATCACTTCTTAAAAGTCCTAGTTAAAATCGTACAGTGATCACTGCTATATTTAAAATGGATAACCAACAAGGACCTATTGTATAGCACATGGAACTCTACTCCATGTTATGTGTCAGCCTGGATGGGAGGAGGTTTGGGGGGAGAATGAATACATGTATATGTATGACTGAGTCCCTTTGCCATTTATCTGAAACTATCACAGTTTGTTAATTGGCTATACCCTAATATAAAATTAAAAAAAATCATACAGTGATCAAAGGCTCATCTGAATATCTTTTTCTCCTCTCAAAGTAAAACCTTAGTGTATTTTAAAATTGCACTTAGCAGTGCTTAGTGACCTAAAATAATTAAATGAGATGTCTTAAAATGTCCTTTCTTGAGCCCTGAAGTAATCAGATTTTTAAAAATAATTAAAAATCCAATAAAGCAATGCATGCATGCATGCCTAGTCACTTCAGTCGTGTCCGACTCTTTGCAATTCAGTGGACTGTAGCCTGCCAGGCTCCTCTGTCCATTGGATTCTCCAGGCAAAAATTCTGGAGTGGGTTGCCATGTCCTACTCCAGGGGATCTTCCTGACCCAGGCCCAGGGATCAAATCTGAGTCTCTTATGTCTCCTGCATTGGTAGGCAGGTTCTTTATCACTAGCACTGCCTGGGAAGACCAATAAAGCAATGTGAGCTTGCTATAAAGATATTTAAAATGACATAAGTGGATAAAATGGGAAGTTTCTATCTCTATAGCCCATGCTTAGTCCCACTTGCAACGCTAAGGATTAATATTAATCCTTCTAGGTCCTTCTTTTTTCTTCCTCCTTTCCTCCTTTCCTCTCTCCCTTCCTTCTATCTATAGTATATATTTATTTTTGCACAAATGGGTATTTACATTCACATGTATATGTATTTACACACACACACTAATATGTTCATATATATGCATGTAGGTTCCTTTTTGGTAATAAAATGGGATAAATTCCCTGATGGTTTTTAACACAGCAAGTGGCTCTAGCATTAATGGGCACTGACAAAGTGGTTTGTTTTTTTTTGGCCCTGCCAAGTGGCATGAGGAATCTTAGTTGGATCTTAGTTCCCAGACCAGGATCAAACCCATAGCCTCTGCATTGGGAGCTTGGAATCTTAACCACTGGATTGACAGAGAAATTGCTACAAAGTAGTTTTCAAATCCATTTTGCTAGACATAAAGTAACCCTGTGGTTTCATACTAGCAAGATTTAAATTTCTTCTGTAGGAAATGAATGTATACCTGATATGTTTTATAGGGACAGAATGTATACCACTGTTTTAAGAGTGAATGGGAAGTTTATTTAAATCCCAGTTTACAGCATTAACAGATACATAACAAATCATACTAATGGGAAAAGATCAGAATAGACAATAGACTATTTATTTGGGTGAGGAAAACAGATGGTGGGAATAGGAAGGTCATCATTTGTAGCAACCTTGCCAAATTAGTGATCACAATGGCAGCAATGTCAGAAATGAGAACAGAAGGAAATACAAGAAACTTAGATGTGACTTGTTCAATAGCCCCCAGTTTTTCCCACAGGGAATGCTTTTGGAAGCTAAACATATACCTGTATATTTAAAAAACAGTCTTTTTCATGTATCTCCATAATCATTACATTCCCAGAACCCTGATCTTTAAGACCAAACCTTCCTTGAATGTTCTTCTATTCCAGATACTCTGCATTTAACATCTCATTTAATCCCCATAACAGTATGTGGTAGACATCATGGCCATGTTTTATAGATGAAGAACTTAGTGGTTGGATGAGCTGCACTTGGAATCTGAGTCTATCTGATTCTTTTTTATTAATAAAAAACCATAATGTATTCTCTTATTCCGACTATATAGGTCTAATGTATACTATTCACATGATACAAGTCATTTATTTTCTTTGTATCATTATAAAAAATAGAAAACTGCCTTTCAACCTGCCATATATTGGAAAATATCTTCCTTATCAAGGCTGAACTTGATCAGACTGTATTTTTCTAACTTGAATGAAAAACAAATACTGCTTATGCTGCTTTTATACTTTTTTCCCCATTAAAAAAAAATCAGTTGTTTTATCTATGAGAAATGGATGCCATTCAACTAATTCTTTCTCTTCCCCTCACTCTAAAGTTCCTAAGAGCTCTTTCAAAAGTGATACTCATGCAGCCTGAATTTTCTATAAAGTGGTTCCATATTTTAAATACACCTGAGTGATGAACAGATCACTGTGTATGGTAGAGTTTTTGAAGGTAGGCCTTGAATTCAAGTGTGTCCCAACATTGAATGGACACAGAATAAGTCATAAGTCATATATATTGTATCTTTAGCATTATTTTTAGATTGTTTTAGATGATCAGGATTTTATTACCAGTGAGTACATACAGGTGGTTTAGTCCTAAGTTGTGTCTGACTCTTGGATCCCATGGACTGTAGCCACATAGGCTCCTCTGTCCATGGGATTTTCCAGGCAGCAATACTGGAGTGGTTTGACATTTCCCTCCCCAGGGGATCTTCCCAGCCCAGGGCTTGAACCCCTGTCTCTTGCACTGCAGGCCAATTCTTTACCGACTGTGCTACCCGAGAAGTCATACAGATGCATTTAAAATGTTATTAAATTCATAGCATATATTTCCCAACCAACTACAATCACTGTTACGTGGGGTGTCTGAAATTTTTTTGATGTTTAAAAGTTGGGAAACCTATTAGAATATTTTGCATTATAGAGAAATTCTGGAGTGATTTGAAGAATAGTGATTTGACTATAGGAAACTCTGTTTCCTTAGTGGCTGTCACCTGAATCATTCATTAAGTCGAAGATTTTGCTTTATTCATATTTCTCATTGTCAGCATATCTTGAAAATCAGGCAAAATCAGATGTGGCCAGAAGATAAAATGAATTCATTTGCCATAACTGAGCTGTGGTGTTTGTCCTTAATCCCTGGGTCTCTGCCTTATTGAAAGGCCATATTTATTAACTGCCGTATATTGGGAAAATAAGTTATTTCTACTTCAGCTGTTCCTTTTCTTTTTTTAAAGTATTTTCATTACAATTCAGATTTTCATGTGGGAAATTTGAAAGTGCCTGAATATAGGTTAAGAAATTGTGATTTTACAGCCCAGGAATATTATTACACTTTTTGTTGCGTTTCATTACAGTCTTTTTGCATCAACTACCTATATAATATACATAATTTGAATGATACTGCTTGTTCTTGTGTATTTATATATTTGCCAGTCTTTTATGATATGTCAAGATAGTAAGTTATTTATCGTGTTTGTTTTGCTTTTTTATTCTTGTGATCATCTAAGTGGCTGTATTTGGGAGGTGATGCACCAGCAGTAGTCCATTAAATTATCAGGGGTTATGGTGAAGTTGAGTCATTGTTAATTACATGGAATTTTGATTTCACAAATTCGAAATAGACACTCTTCATTTCCTCTTGCTAATCACCTAAATTGAAGTAATTTTGAAATGCAATAGCAAATCATCATTTCACTCATGAAAGAAAAAGCATCCAAAGGATATTTCTTAGCAGGTCCTACAGATTTAGAAATATTCAGCTACCTGAAATAATATCTAGGTTTTTTTTTTCTGGCTTAAATTCTTTCTATCCAGTGCAGAGAAGTCATGATCCTTACTAAAGGATTTACTTTGCATCTATGTTAAAATGAAGAATGCATTTTTTTAAAAGACATTTTTAAAGATTTGAGTTATTTTATTTCTTTAAAGTAGTGCAGAATCCCAAACATTTAAATAACAACTAACAAATCTTCCTGATTATCATGTAGAGTGATTAGTCTGATTTCCCAGTTTTTAAGTCAAAGACTGAGAAAACACAACCTCCTACATCTTTGTCATACTTCTCTCAAGTTAACCAGGGATGTGTTTCACCCACCTTGGTCTTTAAGGCAAAGAGTACTGCTGCTGATGCTGTTGCTAATTTCAGTAATATTCAATTAAAATTAAATGGTTTCCTTAAAAATAAAACTGAGAAGCAAAGTGGCAGACAGTTGTTGGCCCTTGAAGCTGGTTAACACCTTAAAGGGGTTTATTGTATTCTTTTCTTGTTTGTATATATTGAAAGTTTCTACACTCAAAAAAAAAAAAAAAAAAAAAACCACCAAGAAAATAAAGCCAGACAGAAAAAATGAATCATACTTTTGAGAAGCAAAGAAGTTTAATAACCTATAAGAATAGATATTCCACACCAGTCTGAGCTGATGCATCAGAATCATCTGGGCATTTGTTAAAAATATACTCTCTGAATTCAACTCAGACCCACTGAATCAGAATCTCCAAGGAGAGGGTGTTCAGGAATCTGCTCCTCAGACCATTTCCATGTGTGGTCCAGTGTGAATCCCGTTGATTGAACCACAGCTTGGGAGCACCATGTCAGAATCAGATTTTCCTGTTCTTTCTCTCATTGAAGATGAAATATAGATAGATACCCTTTCCCCTTCATTTGCTCAACAAACATTTGTCCAGGTCTTATCATGTGCCAGCCTGTGTACTAGGTTCCTGGGGAAATAAGGAATTATGTAAGTGTCCTTGCCCTCATAGGGCTCATAGTCCAAAGAGATATAGCAAGATAGAGGGAAACAGGGGCTCTCCTCTTCTCCCAGTGCACTAATATACCGAGGCAAACTGAAATCCCTCTCCATCCTCCCTACCTCCAGTTATCCTTACTCAAAGAGATATCTGAGCCCCTGAAAAACTTACAAGTTGATTAGTCCAGCACATGGACAGAGGAGCCTGGCAGGCTATAGTCCATGGGGTTGCAAAGAATTGGACACAACTGAGCACACACATACAGAGCTATTTCTAACCTTAAAAGAATTTTAAACATCATGTGCATTACTTTTTAAGTAAAGAGAATAGGTGTTTGTTTGTTTGTTTTTTCTGCCTTGCTGCACCTAGTTCCCTGACTGGCATTTGAACCCAGGGCCCTTGGCATTAAAATCACAGTCCTAACCACTGGAACACTGGGGAATGTCCCCTAACTGTCATAAAATTTTTGTACAGATTGTTTAAGTCAGGGTCTAAATAAGTCCCACTCATTGCAATCGGCTGGTACATCTCTTAAGTAACTTTGTCTCTTCATCTTTTTTTTCTTGCAGTTTTTGTTGAAGAAATCAGATTTGTCCTATAGAGTTTCTCATAGCCTGGATTTTGCTGATTTCATCCCCATAGTTGTCCTTTGTATTCTCTATAAACTGATGCTTCAATCTAGAGGCTCCATCACTCCAGTCTGATCCTCTAAGCACATTTTAGTTACACATTGGAATATGAGTGTGTCTGATGAGCCAGGTGCAAACCTTCAGTGAGAGGATGAAGGAACATAGTAGGGATTGTTGGAAAAGTGGTAAACTCCTGACCAGTGACTAGTAGGAGGGAGGAAAAGGAACATTTATTGAGCATCCACTGTATACAACCACAGGACGGTGTACTTTCCATTTGATCTCAGGTATATATGAGTGCCCAACCTAGATAGCATATTCAAAAGCAGAGACATTACTTTGCCAACAAAGGTTCGTCTAGTCAAGGCTATGGTTTTCCCTGTGGTCATGTATGGATGTGAGAGTTGGACTGTGAAGAAGGCTGAGTGCCGAAGAATTGATGCTTTTGAACTGTGGTGTTGGAGAAGACTCTTGAGAATCCCTTGGACTGCAAGGAGATCCAACCAGTCCATTCTGAAGGACATCAGCCCTGGGATTTCTTTGGAAGGAATGATGCTAAAGCTGAAACTCCAGTACTTTGGCCACCTCATGCGAAGAGTTGACTCATTGGAAAAGACTCTGATGCTGGGGGGGATTGGGGGCAAGAGGAGAAGGGGACAACAGAGGATGAGATGGCTGGATGGCATCACTGACTCGATGGACGTGAGTCTGAGTGAACTCTGGGAGTTGGTGGTGGACAGGGAGGCCTGGCGTGCTGCGATTCATGGGGTCGCAAAGAGTCAGACACGACTGAGCGACTGATCTGGTCTGATCTGATCTGATCTATGAGTGCTATGTTGTATATGACATATGTGAAAATATGTCTTATTTTCACATGGGGCAACTCTGGCTCAGAGAGAGTTCATTAACCTGCCTATTTCCCATGGTTTGAAGGTGGAGTCAGGACACGAACAAGGGTCTCTGTCTGTAAAGTGTGTCCTTCTCTTGCCACTGTGCATATGGGACTACAAGGCTAAGTAAGTAGTGTAAATGAGCACAGTTGACCTGACAATGAGAAAAGAAAGAACCAAAAAGAGCAGTAGCACAAGGCGGGGACCATGGGTGACACTTCCATTGGCCTCAGTATCGGGGTGGAGGGGACTGTGGCAGGAACCCTTCCCAGCTCCAATCTTGCTGACATGCAAGAGTGTGGACCCAGTGTTGCCAGATCTTTTGAGTTTTCAGGAGATGCTAAATATCTGAATTTCTATGGAAAATCTCTAGATTTGCCAATGTTAGCTGCCAATTCAGGTTAAAGACATACAAACTCACCGTATAGGCCAATGCTCTGAAAGAAGTGCAAGTGAAAGTTTTAGTCGCTCAGTCGTGTCCAACTCTTTGCGACCCCATGGACTGTAACCCACCAGGCTCTTCTGTCCATGGAATTCTCCAGGAAAGAATACTGGAGTGGGTTGCCATCTCCTTCTCCAGGGGATCTTCTCAACCCAGGGATCAAACCTGGGTCTCCTGCATTGCAAGCAGATTCTTTACTGTCTGAGCCACCAAGGAAGCCACCAGTTTAGGCCAGTGCTGTGGACCAAACCAAATAAATGCACAACCTGCCACCCTTAAACCAGCCCATGCTGCTCAGAAATGTGACAGTGAATGAGTGGCATTGAACTCTATAGGAATCAGCTGTCAGAGGTAGGTGTTGCCCTTGGACTTAGGGAAAGGGAATAGTGACCAGCTCTTAAAAGACATTAAGTGACAATGGAGCACATCTTCAAAAGGTAAAAGAGCACTAGACACCGTAAGGAAAAAGCCAAGTTTCTAAAGTCTGGTTTGTTCAGATCAGATCTTGACAAAGGAATGACCTTCATCACGTACCTTTTCTCACCCTCACGGTGATGTGTCCTAACTGTGTCCCAGATGGCATTCTGAGCGCTTTTTGTTTGAGCTCATTTGAACCTCACCATAACCCTGTTGTTATCCCTGTTACAGAACGGTGACGCGGGGTTGAGATTTGAACTCAGATTGCTTCCAAAACCTGCCTACTCACTCAATACCCTATGTGGTCTTCCATTAGATAATTCCTCCTTAAAGACACTGAATATTAGAAGCTGGAAATCACTGGCTGTCTAGTCCTAAAGCTTTGTGCTCTGCTGTCTTGAGCTTTCAATAAGACACTTAATAGCATCTTTTTTATTTATCAGGCAGAAATTGATGAGTCTGATGTATGTACCTTCCATCAACTGATGTTTTCATCTCAATTCAGTTGGATAATTCCTTTTCCAAACACCGTATTTATTCCTTACTATCTCAATAGCAGATAAAAGATAGGAAAGGAAATTTATGAGTATCATTTGTCCTGTTTTCAATTCAGCAGGAATGTCAATGATTTAAAAAATGAATTTATCAATAAATAATAGAATACATTCTTCTTTGCTTTTCTGAAAGAAGGTAATTAATGTACATGGACTTTAAACTTACCCAATCTGCTCAGTAAAGCTGGGAGCTTGGAAAGTAAGGACATTCGGCTTTCATTTCTTTGTGCAAGTAAAGATCCTTTGTCACAGTTATTTGCAAGACAGCTAATAAACCTATAGCTTATACAGACAGTCATTTTCTTCCTCTCAGGCAATTCAAGGCTTTCTTATTACTGGGTACGGTGACCGATGAGGGCCACTGTAGCTTTTTTGAGATAAAAGGGGCAGGGTAGTTTGGCATTCAGACGAAGAAAACCCCTCCTTGGCTTGGAACATTCATGCCCTTCAATAACTACTCACTGAACTTGAGGACAAAGACCTTCTTTCCCATGCAGCTACCTCCTTCCTTGTCTAGACATTCTGTAAGCGGTCTCCTAGTTACAGAGGTGCAGCACTCCAGCCCCCTAAGCCTGTACCCAGCCTCCATCACCAGTCAGAGGGGGGATGTTGGGCGACGCAGCTCTGATGCTGTGAGCTCAGGGACTCTGCAGTTGTAATTCCCAAGAGGAAGTCGTGAATCCTGTAAAGATTTTGATGGTTAGAAACTGATCTTAGAAATACTTTCCCACAACTGATGGCACCATATCTAAAGCTGCCCAGGCCACTACTGTAGCCTTGAGCCACCTGTGGATATTTGATTTTTAAAAAATGTTTAATATGGTAAAAAGTACACATAAGATTTACTATCTTAACCATTTTAAGTGTACAGTTTAATTGTGCTAAGAATATTTGTATTATTGTGCAACCAATCCCCATAAGTTTTTCACCCTGCATAACTGACTCCATGTATCCATTAAACAACTGTCCATCCTTCTCCCTATCCTGACGCTCCCTGGTCCAGCCCCTGGTAACCACCATTCTAATTCTGCCTCTATGAATTTCACTACTCTAGCTAACTCATATAAGTGAAATACAGCATTTGCATTTTTATGACTGGCTTATTCTATTTGGAATAAAGTACAGATAAACGCACTTTGAAATATTCTTAACAAATACTTCCTAGGAAATGCCTGTCAGTTTAATTGTCTACAAGGGTTAAATTAGAGTGTTTCATTAATTGGAGCCGTTAGTTTTCCTGGCAAGAATCCCAATTGGTATTTACCACAAAGAAGCCTATTCAGTAGACCTGCCCTCTAAGCCTGTTGCTTTTAAAGATTTTTGCTTGAAACCCGTAGTAAAGAAATGTTGTATTGTAGCCCAGTGCCTACACTTCTGTGTGTATGTTTGAATGTAAAGTTTCTTGCGCCAACGCTTAGCCTTCCTATGTGAGATGCACATGTTCTTTTCTAAAAAATGTTGATCTTGTCCACTAGGTTGATTCCATAACCCACAAAATGACCACAACATGCTGTTCAGGAAACACTGCTTCAGACATTCCTGGGTTCAGTTTTAGGTCTGTAGTATAATCCTGTATCCCCATCCCCACTTCTGGATCCTCATGACTCAGAGATTGCTTCAGAATTGTGCCTCAAAGCGAGCAAGTTAAGAAAAAAAGCCATCAGTCATCTCTTTATTTCTTGAGTAAGCTTTGTTCATTGATTCTGATGCTGGTTTAAGTAGAGTGTAGTTATAGAAAACCCATTATTGAATAATTATTCTGTTTTCTAAAGCTGATTATAAATGATGAAAAAAAAAACTACGCAATAGATTTCTGTATTAGCATGTATGATTGGGAGTTAATTAAATTTTATTTTATTTTTCTTCAGAGAGGAGATTATGATTTCTCATAATGCTAGATAAGATAGAGGGAAAGGAGAGAAATTGTAAAGTCAGTCTTTTGTTTCATACATGAATGATTTAACAGTTTATAAAAATACTGTAAACAGAGACTTCAAAATACATATTTTATACAGTATATAGAAGAGTTAACATCTCAGATTTTTTTTAGTGGAATATCTGGTATGTTAGCCAAGATTATGACAGATAATGGGAACAAAATTGAGATCCCTTGAATCAGTTTCAAAAGAATTTCATCTCAGGGTCAGCAGAAAATTGACTTTCTGATTGGCTAGTTTTTCTTTTCCTGTTTAAGGAGGCGACTGTAGGAGGCCTGCCCGCTATTTGTATAAAAAATAGTAATGCAAATTTGTGTACTCTTTGAGTAATTCTGAATTGGGCAGACTGTAAAGGAAAAAAAAAGAAAACAAAATACCAGAGAATAACTATAATACTGAATAAATAATTTGTCCTAACTATAACTCAAATAAGAATTTGCCAGTTTTGAAATTTCTTGTTTTTGGCCTTGCTACCCAGCTTGAGAGATCTTAGTTCCCTTACCAGGGTTGGTAACCAGGCCCCTTGCTTGGAAGCACAGTGTCTTAACCACTAGACTGCTGGGGATGTCCCCAGTTTTAAAATTGTGGATGTTGGGACACAGAAATAGAGCCAAATTTTTAATTTGAAATTAAATTCCTAAATTGGCAATACTCCCAGGTTTAATTTTTTTTAATCTTTTTTGTGTAATTAAATAAATATAAGTACTTGTAGGAAAATCAAAACAAAAGAAAATATAGAAAAACAAAGCATTTAGTGGTCAGGCTACTACTTCTGGTTTTTTTTTTATGCATATTTTCACATAGTTAAGATAATTTACTTTGGATCCCCCCTCCACTTCCCCACACCATTTCTCCATTCAATTAAAAACGCTTCACAAACATTTTAACGGTTTTATGGTGTTCCACCATATAGACGTAGCATAAAATTTTAGCCACTTCTCTGATGCTGGACAGTTAAGTTTGGGCCAGTTTTTCACCTGTATAAATACTGCTGTAATGCACTCTTTTGTGCATAAATCTTACCCATATTCCTGATCATTTCCTTGGAGTGTGTATATGTGTATTAGTTGCTCAATCATGCCCAACTCTTTGTGACCCCATGGATTGTAGCCCTCCAGGCTCCTCTATCCATGGAATTCTCCAAGCAAGGGTGTTGGAGTGGGTTGCCAGTTCCTTCTCCAGGGGATTTTCCCAATCCAGGGACAGAACCTGGTTCTCCCACACTGCAGGCAGATCCTTTACAGTCTGAGCCACCTGGGAAGCCCTTCCTTAGAGTAGACACTTAGGAAAGGAATTACCTTCCATCTGCTGCACTGTCTCCTCCCTAATGTAGCAACCTCTTTGAAAAGTTGTCTGTGCACCGGTTCCATTTCCTTCCTAAAATCTGGCTTAGAACCCGTCAGTGGCTTTAGTGTTTATTGTGGGATAGACCCTAAAATCCCTACCACCTCCTATAAGACCCAACAGGAACCAGCCTGTCTACCTGCCTCTCAGCCTTTTTCCCATTCTCTCTGGCCTCAGCCACACTGGCTTTTCGATATATTAACTCCTTCCCCTTCTCCAGCTTCAGGGCCTTGAAACCTGCATATCCTCCTTCTGGAACAGTCTCCCCCCACACCCCCCGCCTCCCGCCAGCCATCTGTCTTTTGAGGACTAGGAAGTGAAATATCTGTTTAGAGGAAGTAGTTGGAAGTTTGAAGAGAAGTGAAAGTATCAACAGTTCATTTAGGAAGTGAAGAGAGGAGCTGACCAGCCAAGTACACAAAGGGTTTTCCAGGTAGCAATGAGGGCCACTTTCCTGGTATATTCAGAGTTAGGAATGTGAGATTCACATCAAGGAAAATGGAATTATCCTCCAGGGCTGTGATCACCTTTAGCCTCTGGAAGAAGGAGCTTGCTTATAAACTCAGTTCAGGTCCTGAGTTCAGTAGCCTCTTCCTAATGTTTATTTTCCTCCCTCTTTTAAAAGTATCATGCCTCTTTTTTGCTAATTCAGTGTAAGTGGGTGATAGCCTGTTTTGTCATTAAAATAAGTATCATTGTGCTAAGTCGATTCAGTTGTGTCCCCCCAGGCTCCTCTGTCCATGGAGTTCTCCAGGCAAGAATACTGGAGTGGGTAGCCATTTCCTCCTCCAGGGTATCTTCCCACAAAGATAATTGAATCTACATTTCTTCTGCCCCCCTTCGTTAACAAGAAGTTTCTTTACCACTAGGACTACCTGGGAAGCCCTAGAACAAATGAACGATTTCACAAAGAAGTACTTCTGGAAACCTCAATGTGAAAATCTTCATTTCTGGGTTTATTGGAAAGTTGTAATGCTGCTCTGTCCAATAGAATTTCTACCTCCCATGTATGGCTATTTAAATTTAACTAAAGTTTGTAATAAAATTTTAAATTTAACTCCTTAATTATAGTAACTACATACCAATAGCCATTTGAGGCTGGTGGCCGCCATATTAGACAGTAGAGATAAAACATTTTTGTCATTGCAGAAAATTCTTTTGGACAGCACTAATCTAGAGAATAGACAAGGATCTACTAGGTTATCTCCGAGGCTAGTTGTTGTGTAGAATGGTGATCTAGGAAAAGCAAATGGACAATTTGCCTTGGCTAGTTTGCTGTAGGCTGTAATACATAGTTTGTTGATTGATTTAGCATTAAAAAAAAATAGACATAAAAATTCTGCTCCCTTCTGGCATTCCCAATCATTCCCAAAATTCAGCGGAAAAGCCAACTTCCCTGCGCTTCTGTTGCCTGTATAATGGTCGTGGTCAGGTGATTCAGATGACTTGTTGACCAAGCAGATGTCCAGGCTGAAGAATAAGTGCTCGTCAGAAAAGCCATCTGTGTTGCTTGTTTTCTGCAGATACATCTGTAAACTCAAGACCAGTGGATTTTTACTTTTTTTTTTTTTTTTTACCATTTTTAAGGATCGAGTTAAATAAGGTTCTGTTCATAGTTTTGATTGATGCCAGTACTTTTGACATGGCCCAACAGTTGGGAAGGAGGGGAATTCCCATTGCCTATGTGAACCATACAAAGACAAGGAAATGTGTCCTTTCTGCATGTTTTCTTCTGTGTCTGTTTCACTTTATTTGGCTTAGCCTGCAGTTCCTCTCACCTCCTAATTTTAGGAGCCCTCTATACAGGCATCTTATTACAATTATTGTAGGTCTTTCTTACATACATGGAGTCTTGGTTTGTCTGTCTCTCCCCTTCAAATTTGAAGATAATGTGGTTTTGTGAAAATGGAAAAGATTAAGAGGAGAAAGAACTGGAGACTCTTTATCTTCTCACCTTTTCTTTCCCTTTAAAGGACTGGAGGATATTTTCCTGAGCTAGAAGGAATGTCGGGGCTTCCCTGGTGGCGCTGTGGTAGAGAATCTGCCTGCCAAAGAAGGAGATGCAGGAGACATTGGTTTGGTCACTGGGTCAGGAAGATCCCCTGTAGTAGGAAATGGTAGCCCACTCCTGTATCTTGCCTGGAAAATTCTATGGACAGAGGAGCTGGGCAGGCTACAGTTCAGGTGGTTGCAAAGAGTTGGACACAACTGAGCACGTATGCAGCAGGAAATGATTTTCAGACTTAGGGACTCCCCTACTTCTCTGTGCCCTGGAGAGGGACCTGCCAGAAACACCACTGGGAGGAGCTCTGACAGTCTGGGTGTGCATGTGCAGACTAACCTGAAGTAAGTTTGGGTACACATGTAGCAACATTGTCTCTCACAAAGATGTTTCTAAACACAGAAGGTTCCTGACTGTGACTTGATAGCTGCTCTAGTTGTGAGTGAGGAGAGTTGATTTTCATTGACGTGTTCAATGGAAATTTTTGAAACGCTGCCGTATTTGAACAGTCAGAACCCAGGTAGCCTCCATAGTTTTCTTTTTTTTTTTTTTATTTACTCATAGTTTTCAAAATATTTTCTCAAACATCATTTCATTTGATATTCATGATAAATCTGTGGGCTGGAGCAAAACATTTGTGGAAAGAAAACTTAGGCTCAGAAAGGTAAAGTAACTTGCTCAAGGTCACACAGCTAGTAGGTGGCATTGGCAGGGCTGAGGTTTGAATCCTGGTTGCTTTTCTGGGAATATTGCTTTACTTCACATTTTATCTTAGGTTCATAAAATAAAACACATTTAATTTGTAATTCATGGCACAAATATGATAGTTGGCTCAATAATAATGTTTGTTGAGTGTCTATAATTCAGAGAGTTGGAGAATGAGCTACTGTAATTGGGTGGCATAGGTTCTGCCCTCAGGGAGCTTTATTTGAAACATCTGAAGCAGTACATTTATAAATAACAGAGGCATGTTATCCTCAGACAGACTAGATGCATCCGTGTTTATGGATGCTGAGAAAATGACAGAGTTCTTCATAGAAGGCTTTTTGAAAGAGAGGGAGTTTTTGAATCAGATCCTGAAGGACATGTGTAGAGGCTAAGGGAGGGGGACTGCAGTGGGTGCAGAAGCGTGGTGCTGAGAAAGAGCTGTAGAGAGTCAACCGCAGTTTGGTGGAGCATTAAGGAAGGACTGAACACTTGTTCATTATTTATTGAGCATCTACCCTGCAGAAGGGGGGGCTTCCCTGGTGACTCAGTGGTAAAGAATCCACCTGCCAATGCAGGAAATGAAGATTCAGTCCTTGGGTCTGGAAGATCCCCTGGAAAAGGGAATGGCTACCCATTCTGGTATTCTTGCCTGGGAAATCCCATGGACAGAGGAACCTGGCGGGCTACAGTCCCTGGGGTCACAAAAGTATCATACAGGACTTAGCAATTAAACAACAACAGTAACCCTGCAGAAGACACTGTGTAGTACTGGGTTTACAGAGATGGGCAAAAGAGACATGGCCCCTGCCTTCATATTGATAAACTTTGGTGCGGGGAAGAAAGACTGATTACTGATCGTTGGTAATAAAATAATTACAGGGCTGTTTTAGATTGTGATCCTATAGTACAATTGACTGATGGTAGGGATCAGGGAAAGGAGTGCTGAGGAAAGAGGGTACAGCTTGTGCAAAGGCTGTGGAGTATTGAGAAATTAGAAAAGGGCCTTTCTCCTGGAGTTGAGAGGCTGGAGGGGTGAATATGTGAGATGAGGCTGGGAGACAACATGGGCTTGATCAGCTTTTGGTCTTTATTCTGAGAACCATGCGAACAATATGAAGGATTTTAAGCAGGAATGACATGATCAAACCTTCCTTCTATTTTATTAAAAAAAAATTTTTTTTGGACACGTGATGTGTGGTATCTTAGTTCCCAGATCAAGAACTGAACCTGTGCCCCCTGTGATGGCAGTGTGGAGTCCCAACCGCTGGACCACGAGGGGAGTCCCCAAGTCTTTCTTTTAAAAAGGTCACTTCGGGTGCAATGTGAGGAATGTTTTGGAGAGAGACTAATAGCTGATATAGCGTCACCCCTTAGGAGCAGTTACAATGATCCAGGCTTAGAAATGATGGTGGTTTGGTGCAGGGTAGGAGTAGTACAAGTGGGAAGAAGTGGATAGTTTCCGTAGAGATTTCAGTTCAGTTCAGTCGCTCAGTTGTGTCCGGCTCTTTGCGACCCCATGAATCACAGAACGCCAGGCTTCCCTGTCCATCACCAACTCCCGGAGTTCACTCAAACTCTCGTCCATCGAGTGAGTGATGCCATCCAGCCATCTCATCCTCTGTCGTCCCCTTCTCCTCCTGCCCCCAATCCCTCCCAGCATCAGAGTCTTTTCCAATGAGTCAATGCTTCGCATGAGGTGGCTAAAGTATTGGAGTTTCAGCTTTAGCATCGGTCCTTCCAATGAACACCCAGGGCTGATCTCCTTCAGAATGGACTGGTTGGATCTCCTTGCAGTCCAAGGGACTCTCAAGAGTCTTCTCCAACACCACAGTTCAAAAGCATCAATTCTTCGGCGTTCAGCTTTCTTCACAGTCCAACTCTCACATCCATACATGACCACTGGAAAAACCATAGCCTTGACTAGACGGACCTTTGTTGGCAAAGTAATGTCTTTGCTTTTGAATATGCTATCTAGGTTGGTCATAACTTTCCTTCCAAGAAGTAAGCATCTTTTAATTTCACAGCTGCAACGTAGAGATTTAGGAGATTGAATTTACAGAACTTGGTGATATGTTAGGCAATGGAGAAGCACATGGTAAGGATAGATTCTGATGCTGCAATGAGATGGATGATGGAGCTGGCCACTGAGACAGGGAACCTTAGGAAGGGACCCAGTTTTGGGAAGATGATGAAATCAGCTTTGGATATCAGTTAGGCTGGGTGTGTGGGTCAAGAACTCAAGGAGAGAACTGAGCTGGAATTATATGTGTAGGTCATTGGCTTGTAAATGACATGGGAAGCTCTGGGCATGGATGAGTTTTCCCAGAAAGAGCATTAAATGAGGAAGGAAGGACCAAGCTGTGAAGATATTTAGTGGCCAGGTGGAAGGGAACTAGCCAGCCCAGGAGCAGCTTGAGAGGTGAGAAGAAAGCCTAGAGATGATTGTGTGTGATGTCACTGAGGTAGAGTAAAGATAGATAAAAAGAGAGAGGTATCTTTCAGTTTATTTCCAGACCCATTTCCCCATCAGCACTCCAAAATCTATCACAGGGTAGCCATGGCCCTCTAGATCAAGAGGCACTTCTGTAGTGCACTGTTTTAAGGCGCAGTTATTTATTTTTCTATTGCTGTGACAGATTGCAGTGGGTATGTGTTTTCTGCCTGGAACAATAACCTCCTTTCCTTTCTCCTACGTCATTGCGCTTTTGGCTGTCACTGTGTTCTGTTGCAAATCTGAACTCATTTAATCCCACAGAGTACTAAGAGTATCTGGTCTCAGTGGCTGTGTAATTCTACTCCAGACACCCCAGCTTCATTTGCCAGCTGGGATCTCCAAAGGAGCTCGCTGCACACAGTTCAACAGTAAAACTTAGTTAGCTGGTGAAATATGTCTGAAGAGCTCACTGGTGGAATATTCCATGTTAGGCCCGCTTCCATTCTCTCTCTGGCATCTCTCTCTTTTCAGGATGGCTGTAGCTCCTCCAAGTTACTGCTTTGTGGCCTTCCCGCCACGTGCAAAGGATGGTCTGGTGGTATTTGGGAAAAATTCAGCTCGGCCCAGGGATGAAGTACAAGAGGTTGTGTATTTCTCAGCTGCTGATCATGAACCTGAGAGCAAGGTTGAGGTAAGTCACGTGTACTGTCTCTCCGTTAACACGTATTCTCTTTCTCTGGCTTTGCCCAGCACCTTGACTTGTTAATGTGGAAACCCATTTACCCACAGAACTCTCTTGTGGGTTCTGTTGATAACTCTTTCCATTCTCGTTTGTTTGTAGCCTTAAAAACCCGGGTCCAAAGAGAATTCATTGCTATGGCACATGTTTTATAATTAAGTAAACTATTTACCCACTCCAAAGTCAAATCTATGAAATAAAATATATTCAGAGAAGTCTAGCTTCTACCTTTGTATCATTTCTCTATTTCCCTTTTCTTCTATAGGTAATAATGTTTTGGAAGTTTGGGGTTTATCCTTCCACTTAAAAATTTGCATGTATGTGTAGCAAACACACTCACATGTGTATATGCATATTTGTCACAGTTCCTTTCTTCCTTCATTAGATGAATGGTAGCATGCTATATTGGAAAAGGCAATGGCAACCCACTCCAGTGTTCTTGCCTGGAGAATCCCAGGGACGGGGGAGCCTGGTGGGCTGCCGTCTATGGGGTCGCACAGAGTCGGACACGACTGAAGCGACTTAGCAGCAGCAACAGCAGCAGCATGCTATATATACTTTTTTCCACTTTGAATTTTTCAACTGAAACTGTTCTGCAAGTCATTCCGTCTGGAGTAACCATCTTCATTCCTCATTTAGAGCTGTATAGTGTCTCATTCTATGAATGTAATCATAGTTTAATCAGTCTCATACTGATAGACACTTGGATTGTTTTCCAGTCTTTTGCTATTACAAATAGTGCTGGTGTGCATAATAGCCTTGTACACCTGTCACAGTGTCTGGTCTTGGTTTATATGGTTTTATCATGTTAAAAACTTATCCATCAATTCTTATTTTTAGTGCTTAAAAACCTGTTCATATTTTGGGGGATATCCCCAAAATATTTTGAGAGATAGGTGTCTAGAAATTTCTGAGTCACAGGGTATATAAGTATGTGGTTTTCTTATGCCTGCTTGCTCAGTAGCTCAGTCATGTCCAGCACTTTGTGACCCCATGGTCTGTAGCCCTTGAGGCTTCTCTGTCCATGGGATTATTCCAGCAAGAATGCTGGAGTGGGTTGCCATTTCCTCCTCCAGAGGATCTTTCCGACCCAGGGGTTGAACTCACGTCTGCTGAGTCTCCTGCATTGGCAGGAGGATTCTTTACCACTGAGTCACCTAGGAAGCCCATGTGGTTTTGTTATGTATTGTCAAATTTCTTTCTATAGGTGCTGTGCCATTTTACATTCCCACCAACAATGTGAGACAATGCCAATTTGTCCATATTCGCAGAGTGTGCTTCATCATGGCTATTTTTTTAATTAATTATTTTAATCAGAGGCTAATTACGATATTGTGGTGGCTTTTGCCCTACATTGACCTGAATCAGCCACGGGTGTACATGTGTCCCCCATTCTGAACCCCGCTCCCACCTCCCTCCCCATCTCATCCCTCTGGGTTGTCCCAGTGCACCAGCTTTGAGTGCCCTGTTTCATGCATTGAACTTGGACTGGTGATCTGTTTCACATATGGTAATATACATGTTTCAATGCTATTCTCTCAAATCATCATGAAGGCTATTTTATGTTAATTTTACATTCTACTTTTTAAACTAAATTCTTTTATTTATTGTGTCAGCTTTTATTACTGATTCTTTTTGATTTTCCAGCTATGTTATTATAAAACCTGAAAATATGGATAATTTAATTGTTCTTACATCTCTTCTTTTCTCATCTGTTTGGCTTATGGCTTGGATTCAGTATTAATAACAATGGAGAAAGTGGGTATCTTTGCCTTGTTCTTGACCTAAGTGGGGCAGACTCTAGTGCTTCCATATTAAGTAAGATGCTGGCTTTGTAATGGAGATTCATATCATTTTGTCATGTTAAAAAGTGTACATCAGTTCATGCTTTGAATGCTTTTTAAAAACCCTGAGAAACAGGTGTTACATTTTGTTAAAGATCAGGAGATAATCAGGAGCTAATCCCTTGTTTTGTTTTGTTTACTTTCTATTTAATGATAAATTGAATCATCTTTGCATTCATGGAATAAACTTCTTGGTTATGGTATAGTTAGTTGTATGTGTTTAAATAGTAATTGTTAAAGGATGAAGAATTTAGAGGAAAAAAATTGGGGGCTGGTAAATTAACAAGCTCTTGCCACTGACATAATCTCTATCCTTTGGTGTTTTATATTGTATAAAATAAACCAATTTTTCTGTGTGATTGTGCATTTTAAATGGGTATTCATCCATGTGTATTTCATTTTCTTATCTGAATCTCTGTTTCAGCCTTTTAAAAGCATTAAGCATCACCAGAGAGCAATAGCACTCTACAAGGAGCTGGTTATGCTGGGTGAATTCAGCAGGAGCACTGAGATGAATGGGCAGAGTTGAGCAGGTCATGGCTCTAGTCTGTGGTTGGGGCAGTGGCAGACTGTCGCCCATAGGACTTTCACCAGAACCACTTGCCTCTGATGTTGCACCACTAACTTGGTTCAGGCTCCTAAACTTCAGTGGGACTACTGGGGTCCAGCCCCAGTGGATCCAGCGAATTTGAAGGGAAGATGGCTTCGGCAATCAGGATACGATAGAATTAAAGATATAAAGAGTGATTAAATAGGGATAGCTCAGCGAAGAAATTCAGTGAAGAAAAGAGGCTGAATAACTTGGTTTACGTGGAAAACCAATAAAATTCCAAGACAAGGAATTTGCGCCACCTACGTAGGCCGCAGGCATCCTCCCATTCTCCTGAAGGAGAGGAGACACTAAGGCCTCCCCGGTCAGATCTTGGAAGCCCAGGCAAAATTAGTAGGCTTGACGAGCCTCCACGCTCCAGATGGGAATTCAGCCAGAAGGTGAGAGAAAGAACGACATGGGGAGACCAAGCTTCGGTAAACAAGGCCTGCACTTTATTTTCCAAAGTAGTTTTTATACTTTAAGCTGTGCATAGAGGATAATGGGTGAAGGGGTAGAGTCATGCAAGGACAGCAGTCCTTGATCCCTATCGAAGCCATGCTTTCTTCCTGCAATCATATGCAAAAGTTTAGGTGATTTACATCATCTTCTGGCCAGGAGGCCTATTAACATTTTAAGACCCTTTCTTCAGAAAACTTATTTTTCTCTAAAGGTGATTATTCTAAAGTCAGGTGCCACCCTCTGAAAGCATTAGATAAAGTTGCATTCCTGTAGGGCAAAAGTGTGGTGGGCTATAACAAGAAAAGAATTAACTCAAGGGTCCAAGGTTACAAACATTAAAGCTATTACTTATATTCCTATACACCAATTATATTATTAATCAATACACTCCCAGGGACACAGTAGGTAAGGGATATGGAAACTTAGCAGCAAACATTGGCCCAACAAGTGAAAAACCCTTCATCAATACAATTTCTAATCAATCTTTTAACTGCTCAAAGGAATCTGTATTTAGACAGTTTAGAACATCTCATGCCTCTCACGGTTGGGAGGCTCTGAACAATCACATGTGGCCGGAAGAACCTGTTCAGGCAGGCTAGAGGACTTCCAAAAGAGTTTGTGAACTAAAACACTCTTGTCACGCCCAGGAACTTTATTAACAGGAGCTGTAAGTTAACTCTTTTTCAAAGAGAGAGATGGTGGTAGGGGACAGCCCCCCGTAAAGTCAGAGGTGTAGGTGAGAGCACAAAGCAGTAAAGTAGGCAGACTCTGGTTTTGGGGGTAGATGCTCGAGAATTTCCAGGGGGACTCCTGAGGCTCGATCCCGCCTTTGTGTATGCTGAGCCTCCTTCCTCATGACCTTTGCCACGGGCGGAGTTCCTCACGCTGGTTCCCTGCAGGGACTTTCCTTTCATATGGGCAGAGAAGAGTGCTAGGTTCTCTGATGCTCATGGTAGGTTTTCAATGGGTCTTCATTAATGTTTGAATGTCCATGTTGTTTAGATCTGAATGTTTCTGTTTCTGGGACAGAGGGGACTGGATATGGATAAAGTTGGCTTGGTTTGAGTTGTTACTGACCTTCCCTGGCTGCCTTCCCTACATGTTTCTTTTTCCCAGAGTCATGCACACTGAAACACTTTGATTTTCATGTGGGCAGATTTCCTGAAGATGGCTCTAACAAATCCCATCCCACATGTCCTTCTCACAGTGTGCTGGACACACCTCCATGGAGTGGGGGGATTATGCCCCCCACCCCTGCCGTGAATCTTCATGA
Organism: Bos indicus x Bos taurus; assembly: GCF_003369695.1. Taxonomy (NCBI): domain Eukaryota; kingdom Metazoa; phylum Chordata; class Mammalia; order Artiodactyla; family Bovidae; genus Bos; species Bos indicus x Bos taurus. Next base: position 53,335,393 of record NC_040079.1, on the reverse strand, counting down.
GGGCTTCTGGTGGCATCAGGCAGTGAAACCTGGTGGAGGTGATGCTGTGTGACCTCCAGGGCTGGATAATAAAAGGATCTGACTTCTGCTTGTCTCCCTCCTTTGGGACTCTAGCCCTAAGTTCCCAGGCACCGTGCTGGGAGGAACCCAGCAGATACCATGCGGTGGGGCCCCCATGGAGAGCCTGCAAACAGTGCCAACTGCCAGATGTGTGAGTGAATGCCCTTTCAGTGATTCCAGACCTCAGACTCCATGGAATAGACTCACACCATCCCTTCTGTGCCCTTTCCAAATTCCTTGATGCATCAAATTCATGAACATAATAAATGGTTGTTTTATATCAGTAAATTTGGGGGTCATTTTTTAGTAGCCATAGTAAGTACAGTATTGTGCAAAACCTTTTATAAGTATAACTGAAATAAATATTTTAGAAAAATTTCTTTTTTGGGGCATAGATTAAATGACTTTATATGTTTTGTTTTCATGGTTACAATCATTTTAGGAAATAGACTAGATTCCTTTCACTAGTTATGATACATTAATGCTCAAATACACCATGTATTTATGGTGTACACCTCAAACACACCATAAATTATGTCCCTTGCCTAATAACTAAGCGCAGTGTGATACATACCAGAGGTAATTGCTAGGCAGTCTTGACCTTTTTTCTGAGTTGCATATCTGGGTTCTGAGTTGCCTTGGCATGTTTTCACATCCATATGCTGCAAGTAAAATAACTTCACAGGTTAAAAACCAAATTCACTGTTCCCATTTCATTTGCTTTTCTTCCTCTGACAGCTCTGTTGTCTGCCACAGAGTTTACTCTAGAAGCCAGAAGCAAGCGTTGACCCATGTTTTCCGACTCATCTGTGGACGCACAGGGACAGTGGTCACTGAGTCTTGCTGCTTCCTCGCCTGTGTCCCCGTCCCCTCACCACTCCCAATTCACTCACACCCTCCCCAAGCTCCTTTCTGCTTTCATCTGCTTAGTCGTGCCCAGGTCTCTTTCCCCTGAATTCTATTCCCTGCAGGGTCACTGGACTTTTCTTTCCAGATCACAGCTTTGCCACTGCCTTGTTTAAAAATGTTGGGTTGTTGTTTATAAGATGAGAATCCAGGCTGATTTGTATGCCATTCAGAACTCTTCCTGCCTGGCGTCCTGTTCACTTTTCTTTCTTTTCTTTTAAATTAATAGACATTTTTAAAGCAGATTTAGGTTTGTGGAAAAATGAGCATAAGTACAGAGTGTTCTCATATAATCCCTCACCACCCCTGCTGCCTGCCTCCCAGTTTCCCCTGTTATTAACATTTTGCCTTAATATCTTTTACAGTGGATGAGCCTGTATTGATACATTATTATTAACCCACTCAATAGTTTATTAAAGTTCACTCTTTGTGTTGTGTATTCTCTGGGGTTTGACAATGTCTAATACCATGTATCCATCTATCATATAGGGTATTTTCAGTGCCCTAAAAATCTTCTATGTTCTAGCTAGTCATCTCTCCCTTCCCCTAACCCCTGGAAACCCCTTATCTTTTCACTGTCTTCATAGTTTTCCCTTTTCTAGAAGGTTATATAGTTTGAATCATATAGTATGTAGCCTTTTCGGATTGGCTTCTTTCACTTAGTGATAGACATTTAAGATTCACTGATGTCTCTTCCAAGCTTGATAGAATGTTTCTTTTTTGCTCTGAATAATAATCCATTGCCTGGATATACCACAATTTATTTTTGCATTCACCTATTGAGGACATCTTGGTTGAATCCAAGTTTGGGCAATTTTGAATAAAGTTGCTGTAAAATTTGTGTGCAGGTTTTTTGTGCACATAAATTTTTAAACCAATTTGGTTAAAGGTACTTTTTAATGTAATTTTATATTTTGAATAAGTGATAAAATGATGTGGTTCAAAGATTTAATAATATTTAAAAGGTTTACAGTAAACAGTCTTAATCTCCCCTTCCTCCTATTAAAATTTCGATCTTATGTAATCCTTTATTTTTCTTGCCCATCTTGTCATCTTTTATGCAAATGCAAATAAATATGTATATGCAGCCTTTTCTTTTTTCATGAATATAGCACATTATATATACTTTTCTGACCCTTGATATTTTTTTAACATACAATTTCTAGCTTACAATTGGCTTTCTTTTGTTTAGTAACATTTTCTAAAGAGTTTTCTATAGCTAAAAGCTTTCTAAAGAGTTTTCTATAGCTGAACATAGAAATAGAGATTATTATTATTCTTTTACAGCTGACAGTAGTCTATTGTGGAGATATTCCATAATTTAGTCAGTTCTCTATTGGTGAATGCTTGGACTTTGGGCTCGTCTGGAAAGTACAGCCACGAAGAACACTGTACATAGGCTTTCTGTACATGGGCATGTATAGTTGTTGAACACACTTCCACATGCAGGGTCACTAGGTCATAGGATACATTTTTTTTGGTAATAACTGACCTCTGTTAGGGTTGTACAGTTTCCTGCTTACTTTTTTAATCTTCGTTCTTAGTTTCCCTTTCCTAGCTTACACAGTAGGCGTCAGCTGCACTGAGCTGCTTCTTGAATGAACAGCACCCTTCCGTTGCTGTGTTCTTTTGCTCTGTCCTTTGCCGAGTCTCTCCTTCCTCTCCCGTCTCGTCATCCACTTGGTAGACTCCTCTGCATTCTTCACGGTGCCGGCACCAGTACCCCCCTCCTCCCTTTAGCCTGCCACCCTTCTGTGAATGTGTAGCATGTTAAGGGTCTTTTTCTTTTATAAATTAATTGAAATTCATGGTGACCTGAAACTAGGGGATGAGTTCTGGCTCAGGAGGCAGGGGCCTGTTGTTCTAGTCCTGCCTTCTGCATTTACTGCGTCTTAGACCTTTGAGCCTCTGGGACTCAGTTTCCTCATTTTCCAGACAGAGATCACAGCACCCCCCACCCGGCCTTCTTGTAAAGCACGTGTGAGCTAACATGTGAAAGCACTTTGTAAACTCCAAGCAGAACACTGCAGGGAGAGATTTTTCTTTTTTTTTTTTTCAGGTTTTTTTGTTGTTGGTTTTAAAAAAATTAAATTTATTTTTACTTGAAGGATAATTGCTTCACAGAATTGTGGTGGTTTCTGCCAAACATCAACGTGAGTCAGCTCTGTCCCCTGCATCTTGAGGCTCCCTCCCATCTCTCCCCCTCCCACCCCTCTAGGTTGTTGCAGAGTCCCTGTTTGAGTTCCCCGAGTCATACATCAGATTCCCATTTGTTGTTGTTTAGTTGCTTCCTGCATGACCAACTCTTTTGTGACCCCACACACTGTAGCCCACCAGGCTTCTCTGTCCATGGGTGGGATTCTCCAGATAAGAATACTGGCGTGGGTTGCCACTTCCTCCTCCAAAATTTCCATTGACAATCTGCTTTACATATGGTAATGTAAGCTCCCATATTACTCTTTTCATACATCTCACCCTCTCCTTCCTGCCCCCCATGTCCATAAGTCTGTTCTCTATGTCTCTGTCTCCATTGCTGTCCTGCAAATAATTTTGTCAGTACTATCTTTCTAGATTCCATATATATTACAATATTTATCTTTCTCTTTCTGACTTACTTCACTCTATATAATAGGCTCTAGGTTTATCCACCTCATTAGAACTAACTCAAATGCATTCCTTTTTATGGCTGAGTAATATTCCATTGCATATATGTACCACAGCTTCTTTATCTATCTTTTGATGGACATCTAGGTTGCTTCCATGTTCTAGCTATTGTAAATAGTGCTGCAGTGAACATTGGGGTACATATGTCTTTTTCAATTTTGGTTTCCTCAAGGTATATGCCTAGTAGTGGGATTGCTGGGTCATATGATGGTATGGTTCTTGTAAAGCACGTGTGAGGTAACATGAGAAAGCGCTTTGTAAACTCCAAGGAGAATACTGTGCAGAGAGAGATTTTTCTTTTTCTTTTTTTTAAAAAAGAATCAGGTAGTGTTGAGAGAGATTCTGTGACTCCAGGTCTCAGTTCCCAAACTCCTAACTTGTAGCATATGCTAAATCTGCTTTTCAAACTTACTCTGTGTCTTTAATTCCCATACAGTTACACCTGTCTCCATCCCCTGTTCTTGTCCCAAGTACAGAATGATGGGTTCTTTTCTACCGGGCTTTTGAGCTACAAAAACTATAATGTAACTTTCATAATAGTCTTCATCAGCATACAGAAAATTTTAATTATGAAGACTGAGAACTTCTCATAAAAACTCTTCTATTACTCAGTCTTTTTATGACATTTTAAACATTGTCTGCAGTTTCCCTAGAAATCTCTTGTGAGTGTTGTAGTCCATGAAGCCCGTTTCTGAGAATAATCCTGTGCAGAAAGTCACTCTGATTACTCATTGCCACCCACCCGCCCACTCTTCCAGCTGGGCCATGCTCCCAGGTGGGCTTGCCTTTAGTTCATGCCCTTACCCACCCTTCACTTCATCTTGCCCTCAGTCTGTCCCTCTGTCCGCCTATGCATCTCTCATCTACTCTTTGTCCAGTTCCCTCTACTTGAGATAGAGGAATAAAAAAATGGGGTCCTCCAGCACTGAGTTCCTCAGTTTCAAATATTACACTGGGCATTTTGTTCAGCTGCACAGTTGGCAGATCAGAGCATTTTATTTTGTGCTCTTTAGTCTTTCTTCTGCAGATGCTGGGTTTTAAACAACTCCCATTTTGGTTGCAGAGTAGGATGGGTAAGTTCAGTTCAGTTGCTCAGTCGTGTCCGACTCTTTGCGACCCCACGGACTGCAGCACGCCAGGCCTCCCTGTCCATCACCAACTCCCAAAGTTTACCCAAACTCATGTCCATTGAGTCAGTGATGCCATCCAACCATCTCATCCTCTGTCGTCCCCTGCTCCTGCCCTCAATCTTTCCCAGCATCAGGGTCTTTTCAATTGAGTTAGCTCTTCGCATCAGGTGGCCAAAGTACTGGAGTTTCAGCTTCAACATTAGTTCTTCCAATGTACTCCCAGGACTGATCTCTTTTAGGACGGACTGGTTGGATCTCCTTACAGTCCAAGGAACTCTGAAGAGTCTTCTCCAACACCACAGTTCAAAAGCATCAATTCTTCTGCACTCAGCTTTCTTTTTAGTCCAACTCTCACATCCATACATGACCACTGGAAAAACCATAGCCTTGACTAGACAGACCTTTGTTGACAAAGTAATGTCTCTGCTTTTTAATATGCTGTCTGGATTGGTCATAACTTTCCTTCTAATGAGTGAGCATCTTTTAATTTCATGGCTGCAGTCACCATCTGCAGTGATTTTGGAGCCCTCCAAAAAAAGTCTGACACTGTTTCCACTGTTTCCCCATCTATTTGCCATGAAGTGATGGGACCAGATGCCATGATCTTAGTTTTCTGATATTGAGCTTTAAGCGAACTTTTTCACTCTCCTCTTTCACTTTTATTAAGAGCCTCTTTAGTTCTTCGCTTTCTGCCATAAGGGTGGTGTCATCTGCATATCTAAGGATATTGATATTTCTCCTGGCAATCTTGATTCCAGCTTGTGCTTCTTCCAGCCCAGGGTTTCTCATGATGTACTCTGCATAGAAGTTAAATAAACAGGGTGACAATATACAGCCTTGACGTATCCCTTTTCCTATTTGGAACCAGTCTGTTGTTCCATGTCCAGTTCTAACTGTTGCTTCCTGACCTGCATACAGGTTTCTCAAGAGGCAGGTCAGGTGGTCTGATATTCCCATTTCTTTCAGAATTTTCCACAGTTTATTGTGATCCACACAGTCAAAGGCTTTGGCATAGTCAATACAGCAGAAATAGATGTTTTTCTGGAACTCTCTTGGTTTTTCGATGATCCAGCTGATGTTGACAGTTTGATCTCTGGTTCCTCTGCCTTTTCTAAAACCAGCTTGAACATCTGGAAGTTCACGGTTCACGTATTGCTGAAGCCTGGCTTGGAGAAGTTTGAGCATTACTTTACTAGTGTGTGAGATGAGTGCAATTGTGCGGTAGTTTGAGCATTCTTTGGCATTGCCTTTCTTTGGGATTGGGATGAAAACTGACCTTTTCCAGTCCTGTGGGCACTGCTGAGTTTTGCTGGCGTATTGAGTGCAGCACAGCATCATCTTTCAGGATTTGAAATAGCTCAACTGGAATTCCATCACCTCTGCTAGCTTTGTTCGTAGTGATGCTTCCTCAGGCCCACTTGACTTCACATTCTGGGATGTCTGGCTCTAGGTCAGTGATCACACCATCGTGATTATCTTGGTTGTGAAGATCTTTTTTGTACACTTCTTCTGTGTATTTTTGCCACCTCTTCTTAATATCTTCTGCTTCTGTTAGGTCTCTCCCATTTCTGTCCTTTATTGAGCCCATCTTTGCATGAATTGTTCCCTTGGTATCTCTAATTTTCTTGAAGAGATCTCTAGTCTTTCCCATTCTATTGTTTTCCTGTATTTCTTTACATTGATCGCTGAGGAAGGCTTTCTTATCTCTCCTTGCTATTCTTTGCAACTCTGCATTCAAATGGATATATCTTTCCTTTTCTCCTTTGCTTTTCGCTTCTCTGCTTTTCACAGCTATTGGTAAGACCTCCACAGACAGCCATTTTGCTTTTTTGCATTTCTTTTCCACGGGGATGGTCTTGATCCCTGTCTCCTGTGTAATGTCGTGAACCTCCATCCATAGTTCATTAGGCACTCTGTCTATCAGATCTAGTCCCTTAAATCTATTTCTCACTTCCACTGTATAATCATAAGGGATTTGATTTAGGTCATACCTGAATGGTCTAGTGGTTTTCCCCACTTTCTTCAATTTAAGTCTGAATTTGGCAATAAGGAGTTCATGATCTGAGCTACAGTCAGCTCCTAGTCTTGTTTTTGCTGACTGTATAGAGCTTCTCCATCTTTGGCTGCAAAGAATATAATCAATCTGATTTTGGTGTGGACCATCTGGTGATGTCCATGTGTAGAGTCTTCTCTTGTGTTGTTGGAAGAGGGTGTTTGCTATGACCAGTGCGTTCTCTTGGCAAAACTCTGTTAACCTTTGCCCTGCTTCATTCCGTATTCCAAGGCCAAATTTGCCTGTTACTCCAGGTGTTTCTTGACTTCCTACTTTTGCACTGCAGTTCCCTATAATGAAAAGGACATTTTTTGGGGGTGTTAGTTCTAAAAGGTCTTGTAGGTCTTCATTGAACTGTTCAACTTTAGCTTTTTCAGCATTACTGGTCGAGGCAATGACTTGGATTACCATGATATTGAATGGTTTGCCTTGGAAACGAACAGAGGTCATTCTCTTGTTTTTGAGATTGCATCCAGGTACTGCATTTCAGATTTTTTTGTTGACTATGAAGCCTAGTCCATTTCTTCTAAGAGATTCTTGCTCACAGTAGTAGATATGATGGTCATCTGAGTTAAATTCACCTATTCCAGTCCATCTTAGTTCACTGATTCCTAGAATGTTGATGTTCCCTCTTGCCATCTCCTGTTTGATCACTTCCAATTTGCCTTGATTCATGGACCTAACATTCCAGGTTACTATGCAGTATTGCTCTTCATAGCATGGGACCTGGTGGGTAAGTATGTATCTATTTGTGAAGGCCTCTGAGTCCTGAAGATGCTATGTACTGTGCATTGCAGAACTCATCTCCCTGTACCTTGGGCCCTGTGGGTAGGGGTGTTGAGGAAGCAGATAAATGATTTCCTGGATTATGATGTTCTGTTTGTGCAAGGGTGCATTTGTGTGTGGATGTGGAATGGGTTTAGGTCTATTTGTAAATGGTTAAGCCTTCTATTTAAGAAAGAGAGGATATAACATTACAATATTTTCCTGGAGAAAACAGTGGATTTCAACTAAAGTTTCCATTACCTATACTTGGTGCCCAAGAGAGCCATTATACTATAATTTATGGAGACAGAATTCTTGATAGCCAAGTCAGGTTTGATACATAATTGCTTTTTGAAAGATTCTCTTATTATTATATAATAAACCTCTCCTCCATTTTTGCCTCCTTTAGACTTCTTTGTTTCCTTTTTTAGAAAGTTAATATTTTTTTTCCACTACATGAAATTCTGTATGGGATTAGTATCCTCAATCAGGTTATACAGCTTTCACAATTTGGGGTAGATTTTTGGTAGATACTTTTCCTCCTTTCTTCCCAAAGAAAATATTTGCAAGAAGAACAGAAAATTACCAATTAATGGTAGCTGGTGGCGTTATTAGTAACATTGTCCTTGTCCATGTCCATAGTGGGGCAGGGAGTGGGTTCTGAATGTTAATTCTGAAGATTATCCCTTACCACAGGGGAGTACAAGTCATTCTGGAATCAAAAATCGGAGCAGAGCGGCATGGTCACTAAGTAGATTGTATGCTTTTCTTCCTGTCTGTTTTCCTGTTTTCATCTCTTCAGCTCCAGAGGCCCGGGTTCCCAGCCTCCTATGGAGTCAGAGCATCTCCTTTGCCCCGTGGGAGAGTGGCTTGGCCTGGGGACTTCCTTCCATTGCATCCCTTTTCCCAAGCCTGATTCTGAACCCCTTGCATTGTCCATCCTTAAAGATCTTGCAGCTTCAGGGAGATAAAAACAGCTCTTCTAAAGTATAGGCAGCATCTTCTCTTGTCTTTGTTTAGACTCATATAAGCCTTAATGGCACATTTCCCAGAACCAGTCTAGTTGCAGGCAAGAAGACACTGGGATAAAAACATTAAAAAACAACCTCAGTGATAATCTCAATACTGCTTTAGAGTCACAGGTTTTCTAAAACTAAACCTATTTTCCTAAAGCATCTCGTTTTTCCCTACCTTTCTTTCTCCTCCTAAGAAGTCTGGCTGACTCATCAACTCATTTCTCAGTGGTTTTCGCTGGCGGTGCCAGGGTTGTGTTCACCATCTGAGTACAGTAGGAAAGGCACAATGGTTGCATTGCACTAAGTGAAACGTCTATTGTGTGAGTGTCTCTATTCCCCTTTCATTGGGTGATATCCAGAAATAGTGTGTGCAGGAATGTGCAAGGGTTAGGCGACAGCACGACGCTGATTTTGCTTTTTCATTTTGGACACCGTCACACAAGATAATAAAGGGCTTACCCTGCAGAAGAATTGTCTTTTGTCTTTGTCTCTGGGGCCTTGTCAAGGTTGATCTTTCCATCCTCCAACCTGGTATGTGTCCCCAGGAGCCACCTGAGAGCGACAAGCTCAGTACAGGTAACGTCTTTCAAACCTCAGAGATTAGCATTAGGCAGTGCTGACAGTTCTTTCTTAAGTTTGCATTTAATTTTTGTGGCCGTGCCTTGCGGCCTGTGGGAACTTAGTTCCCTGATCGTGGATTGAACCTGTGTCCCCTGCGTTGAAATTGCTGAGTCATAACCACTGGACTGCCAGGGAAGTCTCAGAGCTGACATTTAGGAGTATGCCTCACCCCTCACCCCCCACCGTTCCTTGGGCTTGTTGTGTGGTCTTGGCACCCGGAAGTCACACTAGTTGACAGGTTTGTTTTACTAAAGACTCGGTGGGCCTGGCCATGGGGCAGCAAGACAAATTGCTCCTCTTTTTGTGCAAGCCCCTTGAACAGCTTGATTACCAGAGCTGAGGCCAGAACTATCCCCCTAAAGACTGATCTTCTGAGTGGTGAACATTTTCTTTTCCCTTTTTTCCTAACAGAAATCTGGCTGGAAATTTTCTTTTTTTTTTTTTTTGGAAATTTTCACTTTAGAACTGTTTTTGTTTTTTGTGTTTTTTTTTTTCATGAGGAAAGATTTCAGGTGCTTTTGGATTTTTCCCCTCAGAGAAACCTTCTCTGCTACTTCAAATCCCACTTCTTCTCTACCTCGTTAATAACGTGGCAATTGTGTTGGTGAATCCATTTAAGAAAATGACTGCCTGCAGAGTTCAGGTTCTAGATGGCTGACTGAAGTTTAACTCATTACATTGTGTGTAAATGTTCCTTATTTGTGAGATTTGCTCCCAGACTGGGACTTTTAAGTAACTAATCTCTGTGAAACAAATGTTTCTGCCTCCCAGACCTGGGTGTGATTAGTCAGGTTTCAAACCCAGTGGACTGTGTGAATTGCAGCCACAGAGGGGCCCTTGTTAAGCCAGACTTCGGTGGTCCATGACAAAGATGCCCTGAGGGTGTGTGTTACAGGCTCGCTTGGGCTTCCCTGGTGGCACAGGGTTCCATCCCTGAGTCAGAAAAATCCCCTGGAGAAGGAAATGGCAACCCACTCCAGTATTCTTGCCTGGAGAATCCCATGCAGAGGAGCCTGGCAGGCTACAGTCTATGGGGTCACAAAGAGTTGGACGTGACTGAGCAACTGAGCGCACACACGTAAGACTGGGGTGCTCACACACCAGCTCCCCCTCACCGGCTGCCCTGTGTCCTGTGCAGGGATCTGGGGATCAGCGTTCAGCCTGGTGCTTGAAAGGGGCTGATTTAGCTTATATGTCTAGTTGGGGATCTCCTTGCTTCCTCACGATTCCAATTTTGGTGTGAAAAGTGTCAAGTTGGCTGCATGTATTTTGAACTCCCACGAAGACCATATGGTCTTTTGGATTCAGTGTTCAGCACTTTTATCAGTCAGTACTTACTATGCTTTCGCAGTCCTGTGACTCGGTGCCATCACGGCTTCCCTAAGTGGCAGAGTGGAGGACCTCCCTGAACCGGAAACACATTTTTGACATCCCCACCTTTTTCTTCTCATTCTCTTTCCTCTGTCTGGAATACCTCGATGTCTGGTGCGGTTTGCAAGGTCAACTCAAATGTCACCCACTTGATAAAACCTCCGCCCTCTTGGATGTGTTTCCTTGCCTTTGAACCTCAATTATGCTCCCTCTGACCTTTGTTACTGATTCATTAATTCATTTATTGATGCCTGCTATGTACTAGATTTGGGATCGAGCCCTCTCTCATTTCTGTATCTCTCATGGAGCTTACATTCTAGCCTGGGAAAATATCATACATAAACTGCACATGCAGTACGTAAGTCAATTATATAGTATTTTGGAAGGGTTACAATGGAGTGGAATGGGAAAAGGAAAAAGAACAGCAGGATTGGGTTGATCAGAAGTGCAAAGGCTTCCCTCATAGCTCAGTTGGTCAAGAATCCGCCTGCAATGCAGGAGACCCCAGTTCGATTTCTGGATCAGGAAGATCCCCTGGAGAAGGTATAGGCTTCCCACTTCAGTATTCTTGGGCTTCCCTTGTGGCTCAGCTGGTAAAGAATCTACCTGCAATGTGGGAGACCTGGGATCAATCCCTGGGTTAGGAATATCCCCTGGAGAAGGGAAAGGCTACCCACTCTGGTATTCTAGCCTGGAGAATTCCATGGACAGTTTAGTCCAAGAGGTCACAAAGAATTGGGCACTACTGGGGACTTTCACTTTTCATAAGGTGGGAGGAGGGGGAGATGCAGTGCCTGTTAAGCAGACACGCCTTAAGTTGGCCGGTGGTCATGGTCATTTGTGTGTGTGCCTTCTCCTTTGCCAACTGAAGGGACAGAGACTGGGCCCCTCACTGACTTATCTGCCAGCAGCACTTTGCACAAGATGCCTTGTGTGTGGTTGCTGCTCTTGTGTGTGGTGTAGATAATTGATGAAATGGGAATGAAGGTGTAGACATGAATTTGAGGACAAATAAATAAGCTCATTTCCTATTTTTGCTTTTTTCCTGTCCTTAAAAAAATTATGATAAATCTGTGCTTAGGAAGTTGAGATTCCTTCCCTATTTACTCAGTCTTTTCAAGACAGAATTTGTCACTCGACCTCAGTGGGTACAGGGGTTTTGGAAAGTGTTGATCAATGTCTGGACTGCTTTTTGCATGAAATAATGCAATCCTAACACATATCCCGCAATTCCATGTAGAAGAGCGCAGAGGACCATAGTTTGTTTAGTGCTTTGGCCAGTTTTTTGTTGTCAAAGGATCATTTTTTTTTAAAAATAAATAACCATAGGGAACTGAATAGGGGAAAACATTTCAAGAGTATATTTTATTATCAGTTTGCCATGAAAAACTCAAGGGTCTCTTGACAACCTCTGAGTTTAATCAGCTTTCAGTTTACAAATAGTTACCAAGTGAAATAACATTATCCCAGGGCAGAGCAATACCTAATGTGGATTGTGAAGATACAGATGTCACATGACCAGTGAGTGTGCATTTCAACCCTTACCTGGGGTTTAGAGATTATGGAAAATCAATGCAGAATAGCTTTCTGGGCTGCATTCAGAAATATAACTGGGTGTTGAATCAAAAAAAGAGATCTAAGGCTGCAGTTGATCCAGTGCTTTCAGATGCCCAAATTAAAGTGTAAATGGATGCTGCGGCTGATAGAGTTCTCCCCTGACAGCTAAAAAGCCCTGTATAATTTAAAGCCCTGAGTTGCGCAGCCTTCTTGGGAAGAGGGTGTCATAGATACTAGAATATCAGTGTCAGGAGGCCCCGAGGCCAGCCTAGTTTAGTGCTTTTCCTGATGCTCCAGTGGAGTCTCCTAGGGGTCCAGTGTGGGGAGGGGAAGGCTCTGAGTGCTTTCCAGGCTGCTGTCTTTACTTGGAAAGGAATGAGCTAATCTAGACCAAGCTATTTCTTTCCAAGTATTTTTAGCCTCAGAATCCTTCCTCCATGCAAACTTTTACCCCAAAGCATAAAGACAATAGAATTGGTCAAAGTGTATTGAGGTGAATGGAAGAACAGGCATGGGACCGGAGGAGGTAAGACACAGCTCTAAGTGGCGTGTACCACAGTTGTAAAAGGAGTTCAAAAAACGCCTTTCTCGGACTGTTTCCTCATGGGCTTAGTGTGGGGATCAAATGGGGCAGACTGGGAAGCATAGTGGATAAGAGAGTGTACGCTTAATGCATTAGTGATATGTAAAGTATCACCATGTTTTTCTCTTTTGTACCACCAGAGCAATCATGTAGGTTGTCAAACTATGTTCTAAGGAGATGGGGATCATTGCAGGAAGCTTAAGGGACCTCTGTTCTGCAGACAAAGCATCTTCCTTTTTATCTGCTTTCTATGTTAGGCATCTAAGTACAATTTCCTTTACAGATAGAGCTCTATAACTTTTACAGAGTTTGAAAACCACTAATCTAGAAGGAGTTTTGCAAATAAATAGGTATGCTTGTTTGAAATGCTGGTGGCCATCCATGCCTTTTGAAATGACCAGATACAGAATATTCAGGGCAGAGACCAGCTCAATATCTGGTACATGAAAATAGACCTCCACTTCATGGGAAATAGATGGGGAAACAGTGGAAACAGTGTCAGACTTTATTTTTCTGGGCTCCAAAATCACTATAGATGGTGACTGCAGCCATGAAATTAAAAGGTGCTTACTCCTTGGAAGGAAAGTTATGACCAACCTAGATAGCATATTCAAAAGCAGAAACATTACTTTGCCAACAAAGGATCGTCTAGTCAAGGCTATGGTTTTTCCTGTGGTCATGTATGGATGTGAGAGTTGGACTGTGAAGAAGGCTGAGAGCCGAAGAATTGATGCTTTTGAACTGTGGTGTTGGAGAAGACTCTTGAGAGTCCCTTGGACTGCAAGGAGATCCAACCAGTCCATTCTGAAGGACATCAGCCCTGGGATTTCTTTGGAAGGACTGATGCTAAAGCTGAAACTCCAGTACTTTGGCCACCTCATGCAAAGAGTTGACTCATTGGAAAAGACTCTGATGCTGGGAGGGATTGGGGGCAGGAGGAGAAGGGGACGACAGAGGATGAGATGGCTGGATGGCATCACTGACTCGATGGACGTGAGTCTGAGTGAACTCCGGGAGTTGGTGATGGACAGGGAGGCCTGGCGTGCTGCGATTCATGGGGTCGCAAAGAGTCGGACACGACTGAGTGACTGATCTGATCTGATCTGATCTGATAGGTATCTTCATTATGCACAGATTGGCTTAAACTAAAGAGACTGGAAACTGAGTGAGTGGCAAGATTGAAACTCACTGTGGAAACCTTTGAGCTGCTTTGAGATGTGCGGTGTCTTTTGAGTCTAGATGTTCCCAAGGCCTTTTATTTCTCGGCTCTGTTTGTAATGGATGTGGTGGTTTAATGTAAATACCAAGGTGAAAACTAAGTAGTACCTGACAGATAATGGCCCTTTCTTTCTTCTGTCTTCATTTTTTAGTGCACTTACATTTCAATCAACCAAGTTCCCAGGACCCATGCCATTGTGATAAGCAGACCTGCATGGCTTTGGGGGGCAGAAATGGGAGCCAATGAACATGGAGTGTGCATAGCCAACGAAGCCATCAATGCCAGAGAACCAGCTGCTGAGACGGAAGCCTTACTGGGGATGGATCTGGTCAGGTACTGCATGGTGGCTCTTAAAGACAACTGCTCAAAACAGGTTGGGGTGGGGATGGGCTTTATCTCTCTCAAACCTCATACTTTGTTATGCAGTCCTTCCAAAGGTGACTTATGCCTTTTGATGTAAATTTGGAGGTGGTGGAAAAAAGAGTAGATTACAATGGAAATAATTCAGAAAAAAAAAAAAAATCAAGTGCTGATACCTGCTATGCTTGAAAACATTATATTAAGTGAAAGAAGCCAGACCCAAAAGGTCACATATTACATGATTCTAGTTACATGAAATACCAAGAATAGGCAAATTCATAGAAGCAGAAAGTGGTCTCCTGGGGTTGGAGTGGGGCATAGAGAGGGATTCCTGATGGGTACGGGGCTTCTTTTTGGGGTGTTTGAAATGTTTTAAACTTAGATTATGGTGATAGTTGCACAGCTTTATGAAGATACTAAAGATCATTCAATGACACTTTTAAATGGGTCAATTTTATGGTCTTTGAAATATATCTAATAATATATAAAAGTAAATAGAAAAAATACATATATAACACATAAAATAAAAAGGAAGAAAGAACAGAAACTGCTTCCCTCCTTTCCCCTCTATGTCTCTGTCCTCTTTTCTTTCTCTCTCCTCTCAGCCACAGGGTAATGCATTCACGTTTAACACGTTAGTGAAGCGCAGAGGCGGACATGTAAGCTTGGCAAGATGGAGGTCTCCGTTGGCTTGTTCACTAATGTGTCACAAGAGCTAGGGCTGTGTCCCTGGTGTGCAGCGGCTGATCAGTGGCCAAGTTTGGAAAGAATGACTACAGTAGAAAGTGGCAGGAATGAAACGACATTCTGAAGTAGTTTCTTTTTTTCCTGAAATAGTGAAATGCAGTGGACTTACGGCATGGTTGAAGGGGGACTGGGCTGGGAGCTGGAGGTCTTAGTTCTCAGTGTGGAAACACCATGAGTGTCCGTGCCCGTCATTTGTTCAGTGTGAGTCCTGAATTGGATGACCTCCAGAGCTCCCAAAGGGGACATGCTACACCAAGGAATGGAGGTTTTTACATTTTATAGGTTTTGCAGGGAGAAATTGCACATGTTCGCAAAGACGTCTGTGGCCCATAGCTTCTTTCACCTGGTCGACAGGTCAGTTTGTGACACTTTTTTGATGCCACATTGCCTTTATGCCTTCCCCACCCTTCCCTACTATTCCAGGTTATTATAAACTCAGAAGGAGCAGGTCCCCTGAGCTGGAGAAAAGGAATAAAAAGCCTCATATTTATAATGAGTTCTCTCTTGATCAACAGAGTGAAATGGAGAGAATAACAAATTTTCAGCTTATGTTTTGACAGCTGTCCCAGTAGTTTTACCTCCCTGTTTAAGAGAAATCCTGAAAATGAAGAGTTAACAATGGAAAATAATGCCCCTTTTATGCCTCACTTACACCCTTGCATTTTGAGTTATCATTGTCTTCATGGAGGGGATTAATAGAACTGGCAAATATCACCATTTAAACAGTTGATTTCTAAGGGATGACAGAAGAGAGTGGTTTTTTCCTTTCTTCAGTGCTTCTGACGTATCTTTTCAAGTTCATCAACCTATAAGACAACCAGAGTTATTGAATGTGTGCTTTGTGTTAGACTCTGTAGGCGCATAAAGAAGCTCAGACACTTCAAAGAGATCTTAGTCTGTTTGCAGGGAGAGGACAGAAGATTGAGCAATGCAAGATTTTAGACCAATTTAAGATGACAGGAGGAGAAATGTGTCTTAAGGCAATTGGAGATTTTTAGCCACATAAACGGCACAGAATCCCAGGTTCTCAGCAAACACTGCTGGATGTTCAGAGATGATAATGGGCTGCATCCGTTTAGGAGTGCTTCAAGGAGATGCATTTCACCTGGGTCTACAAGGCCCAGGGATGTAGACAGAGAAGATATATTTAGCACGTAATTGAGGTTGTGATAGTTACCAAGGTCTGGGACAGTAACATATGTTGGGAGTAGATGACAGGGTAAGTTTAATTATAGTCATTTAGCTGCAACTCCTTTCCTGGCCACCCATGACCAGCTATTACAATGCAAAGACAGGTGTGTGAAGAGGACCCTGCTGTGGTATCTGCACCTTGAGTGGCTCTTTGTGAGTTCAGGGTCTCAGCTTTACACCAGCTATGATCAGTTCAGTCACACACAGTCAGATACTGAGGAGCCATTCCATACCGACTGAATCCTAAAAATGACCCCTGAGCCAGAATTCCTCCTAGATCAACGTCTAAGCGCCTCCCAGCTGATGGGTGCTGTAGCTCCACATGTTTTCAGAGGGACTTAGGGGCGGGACCACGTGCATGCTCAGTCATGTCCAACTCTTTATGACCCCATGGACCCCACCAGGCTCCTCTGCCCAGATTTTCCAGACAAGAATAATGGAGCGGGTTGCCATTTCCAAAACAGGTACAAAGTTTATTATTAGAGACACAGCACAGGTATGGGAGAGCACACAAAAAACAGCTTATTTAAGTCAGAAGCAGGGTGGAAATAGACACCAGAGAGCAGTGCGGTAAAAAGGTGATTTGAATCTCTTACATAAGACACTTCTTCCTGGTGTTTTTGGTGAGTGTGAGGGCTCACTGGTGATTTGAAAGGGGGTTCAGCCAGTGTTGGTTTTGCTCTTTTTGGGTGGCGCAGTGTAAAGAATCTGCCTGCCAATGCAGGAGACACAGGTTCGATTTCTGGGTCAGGAGGATCCTCTGGAGTAGGAGATGACAACCCACCCCATTATTGCCTGGGGAATACCCTGGATAGAGGAGACTGGCGGGCTATAATCCTAGGGGTTGCAAAGAGTTGGATGTGACTGAGCAACACAATAACCAGTGTCTATAGGAGGAAAGAACCTGTGGAAATAAGAGTTACTATTTCCAAAACACTATTGTGTAGTGTGTTTTGCGGAGAATATTGCATTTAACTCTCACCACAATCTGGTGAAGCAGTGCGGCTACTTCTGTTTGGTAGACAGGAAACCGAGGCTTAGGGAGATTAAGGGACTTGCCTGAGGCTTCCACAGAGCCTGGTGTAGGGTGCCTGCCCCCTCAGGGAAGCTGCTTCTGTACTAGAGTGCAGGTTACTTCTCTCCAGGAGCCAGGAAGCTCTGGATACCAGGAGACTGAGGCTAGTCCAAAGGTTTCACACACCTTTCTTCTAAATCAGTGCAGCCATTAACATCCACTTTTCCCCCTCCTGCTTTCATCCCTCTGGCTAGAAGCTGGGACCCTTTTGATAACCAAAAAACAGTGAACCAAGAGAGGCCTTGCAGACCCCTTGATTTGTGGGGAATAAGAAAGGTTATTTGCATCTGCATCTGTATAGGCTCATTCCTAAAAGGGGAGGGGGATTGACTTATTTTTATGACTTTCTCTAGGGCGGTGACTGAGTGACTTCACTTTTACTTTTCACTTTCACGCACTGGAGAAGGAAATGGCAACCCACTCCAGTGTTCTTGCCTGGAGAATCCCAGGGACGGGGGAGCCTGGTGGGCTGCCGTCTATGGGGTCGCACAGAGTCGGACACGACTGAAGCGACTTAGCAGCAGCAGCAGCAGGAGAGTGATTATGTGTTTTCAGGAAATCTAATTATAACTTGCATGTGTGTGCTCAGTCGTGTCCGACTCTTTGCAACCCCATGGACTGTCGCCCGCCAGGCTCCTCTGTACATGGAATTTCCCAGGTAAGGATACTGAATCGGGTTGCCATTTCCTACTCCAGGGGATCTTCCCGACCCAGGGATGGAACCTTCATCTCTTGAGTCTCCTGCGTTGCTAGGTGGCTTCTTCACCACTGTGCCACCTGGGAAGCCCCATGTTTCACCTTAATTGGGATACAGTGGCACAGTGGTTTTCCTAATAAGTGGAAGTATAGGGATCAAGAAGACAAACGAGCAGTGTTCCTAAACATGGGGCTTGCAGCCTGGGAGTGCGGAGGGTGCTCATCTTCCTTGGTAAGCTGTGTTCACCTTTCCAGAACGGACACAGTGAGTTCGACATACCGGTGAGAAAGCCATTGGCCCCAAATAGGCATTTCCTCCAGAATTTTCCATAAAAAATAAGGATCTGAATTTGGGAGCATCTAACTCCAAGACCCAGAATAACCTGACCAGGCGCACATTTCTGAAGGATTTGAGTTATGCTGAAGGTAAATGTCAGAGCGAGACTCTAACAGTTGATTGATAGTTAACCGTTGGCGTAGTTAATTTCAATCCTTTTCCTGCTCCAGTCAAGCCCATGATGGAGGTATAGCAGCCAGAGTGAAAGTAGGCGTGGAGACCAGAAAGTCCCTGTTCTCATTTGGCATCACATGGATGCGCCTCATCTAGGAGGGGAAATGTTGGGAAAGGCTTTAAAATAGGCCTCTTGATGGTGGGTGGCTTGTGGGCCTGGATCCAGACGTACAGATGCACCTCTGGATCTCAGGTGGAGAGGACGCGACCCTCTGCTGTCCACAGCTTTGTTAGCAGTCCTATTCTCGGCCCATGGCAGGGAGACCACCTGGGAATGGTCAGGTGGGACAGATGGGGATCTTTTCCCCATGGTCCTGGCATGAGGGGTTTAATCAGAATCATGTCTGTGGAGGAGTGCAGAGGCCCTCCTGCACACACTGCAGAAGGCACCAAAGTCAGTGTGGGGTGCAAACGAGCAGAACAGTAGGGGAGTAAGTTAGAAACTGCAAGAGAGGGACTTCCTGGCAGTCCAGTGGTTAGGACTTTGCCTTCCAGTGCAGAGGCCACGGTTCCATCCCTGGTTAGGGAGCTACGATCCCACATGCCTTGGGGCCGAAAAAACAAAAAGCAAAAGCAATGCTGTAACAAATTCAACAAAGACTTTAAAAATAGTCCACTTCAAAATAAAAAAAATTTTTTTTAATAAATCTTTGAAAGAAAAACTGAAAGAGAAGTCACAGCTGCCAAAGGTGACCTTGCTGTCCCTGGCTGGGTATTCACAGGCTCCTCCCAGTGCTTGTTTGCATGGGTAAGCGGGGCCCTGCAGAGGCCCTGGGTGCATTCTGCCTAGAATGACCAGGAGCCACCAGGGACCTGTGGAAAGCAGGAAGGGGCCCTCCTGTGAGGCCAGCTCTTGGCTGTGAGAGGCACTTGCAGCACACTTGTTCGCTCTGGACCTTCGAGATGAGGTGAGTGCTTATCTCCTCTGCTCCTTTTTGGAGAAGATGACAGGGACCAACAGAAGAGTCCACTGCTTCCATCTTCTAATGAATTTTTTCTTCTATGACTCCCCTAAGGCTTCAGCTTCTCAAAGCATTGCCTTGTCATCAAGGCTTCCTAAATAAGCTTAAATTGAGAAATGCCAAATGAATTGGTATATAATTAATCTCTGAAAATAAGCCTGTTGCAAAGATAAATCCGGATCATGGAGTCCCATTATCTCTTCGTCTCCCTGGCAGCACAGTGCAACGTCCTTTCAGGAAGAATCAAACTGGGTGAATTTTAATAGTAATTGCATCTCAAGTTGAAAACTCACCCAGAACTGGCCTCTGCTGCCATCTTAGTAGGGGTCCATTGCCTCTGTTCTGAGACTCCACGCTTCTGTGACCAACATTACAATTTGAATGAAGAAACGAATAAATAGAAATTTACTGAGCACCCATTACGTGCCATTCTCTTTCAAATCAGCCTGAGAGGGAAACAGTACTGTTTTTCACTTTACAGACAAGACAATCAAAGTTCAAAAAGGTTACCCCTGGTGGATAACAGAAGCAGAATTAGAAATGAGGTCACTTTATCTCTGAGTCATTTGTTTTTCTGCCACAGTCTGCTGTGTCTGAAAACTTACTGATCACCTACTTGGTCCCGGGTGCCGGTGCCATGTATTTTCATGTTCATCATCTCATAAAACCCATCTTCCTAGTACTCAGTGACGTAGGTGCTTATTTTACTGGTGACATAAAACTGAAGTTCAACTGTATGATACAACTTGCTCAAGTTACACGGCTTCTCAGGTGGCGCCAGTGGTAAAGAACCCACCTGCCAATGCAGGAGACATAAGAGATGTGGGTTCCATCCCTGTATCGGGAGGAGCCTCTGGAGGAGGGCATGGCACCCCACTCCAGTATTCTTGCCTGGAGAATCCCATGGACAGAGGAGCCTGGGGGGCTACAGTCCATAGGGTCGCACAGAGTCAGACACGACTGAAGTGACTTAGCATGCAAGCACGCAGGCTCAAGTCATGTAGAGGGCGGTCTCTGTGGCCTCTTTAAGGAGTCTCTTCATTGGAAAGGCTGGGAGGAGATGGCTGTTTCACTTTGGAAGAAGTTGGTCCTTTTGAATGACTGAAGCTGTAAGTCACACCAGTGGAGGTGGGCTGTTAGGTAGAAGAAGTATGTAGAAAAAGGACTGGTCTTGTCCTAACCAGCCGCCCATTCCTAAGGAGATGGTGGGTGAATTACATTCACAGAGGACAGTGGCTGGCTATAGAGCACTGCTATTACTAACCCGAATACCTGGTGTAGAATCATAGAGGTCACGGCTGGACTGGGCAGAGGTTTCCTTTTGCCCAGAGGCAGGAGGGAGAACAAGCCACAGGGAGATTGTCTTGCTAAGGTCTTTTACGAAGCTGGCCAGCTTCAGGGGAGTCAGAGTTAGAAAACAGAAAAAGAGAAATGGCCAAGCTTCCTTTCAAGAG
This sequence comes from Bos indicus x Bos taurus, assembly GCF_003369695.1. Lineage (NCBI taxonomy): Eukaryota > Metazoa > Chordata > Mammalia > Artiodactyla > Bovidae > Bos > Bos indicus x Bos taurus. The sequence goes on along the minus strand of NC_040079.1, from coordinate 53,314,452 downwards.
AGAGAAGCCACTGGGCTCCTGACTGTGTGGAAAGGGCATGACCAAAGACAGAAAACGCCCCCATGATTTTGAATGGAATGTGTGCTATGTATTGTGAGTTCAAATGCTGTTTATCTGTTTGCGTATCAGCCTGAGTATTTAACATAGTTATGCACGTCGGCATTCTTCATAACTCAGCTTGGTCCCAACCTTTGATGCCTGTGCTAATAATGAGGTGGTGTGAAATGACAGGTGTGCTTCTGGTCTTCTTACTTCAGGCTTGGTTTAGAGAGAGGGGCAACAGCTAAAGAAGCCTTAGACGTCATCGTCGCCTTGTTGGAAGAACATGGACAGGGTGGGAATTATTATGAAGATGCTAACTCCTGCCACAGCTTCCAAAGTGCATTTCTGATTGTGGACCGTGAGGAGGCGTGGGTGCTGGAGACTGTAGGGAAGTACTGGGCTGCAGAGAAGATCACAGGTGAGTGGGGGTGGCTGGTGGGGAGTTTCAAGGACAGGAAGAGCTAAGGCCATGGTGCCCAGACTTACAGACCCTCTCAGTGCTACATCTGCAGGCTCTAATGTGCTCCTCATTTCTGGGCACCCAAATACACACATATTTGCACATACATTCCATTATTTTAAAACAATTCATTATTGGGGATTCCCTGGTGGTCCGTCCAGTGGTTAGGACTACATTCTGTCATTGCTAGGTACCTGGGTTCAATCCCTGGTTAGGTTACTAAGATCCTACAAGCTGCACAGTGTGGCCTAAATAAATAAATACATAATTCATTATCAGGGTCACTGTGTTTTTCTAAATGTTGGGGCCTGAAAAAAAATCTGAATGAAGAAGTCCCATAATTTAAAAATTAAAAAAACAAAAAACGTATATATTGATTTGAGCAGAGGGCGATAGTTAAGCGAGACTAAGCGACTTAGCAGCAGCAGCAGCAGCAGCAACCTGGTGAGGAGAAATGTCTGGAGCTGCGACATTCATGAGTCTTGTTAGCAATACAGAGCCTCTTTCAAGGAACCTTTCACTTTTCTCGTGGGTAGTAAACGAGAATAATAATAAAATATTAAAATAAAATAAAATATTAATATTTTATTAAAATATTTTAATGGGTAGTAAATGAGAATAGTAATAAAATATTAATATTAAAATAAAATAAAATAAAAATAAAAACCTTTCACTTTTCTCTTGGGGTTTAGTTTGTCAGGTCAAGTGACTCACTCATTGAAAACGTGATAAAATGTGTCAGGGCTGCTCAAACCTTCTAGGAGATCTTAAAAGAAGACCAAGGACTTTATGTTTCTCTCTTCAGAAATGAAATTGATTCCTCCATATAGTTAGAGTCAAGTTGCAGGGGAGAGCTGCCCTGTAACATCCATTTCTTGATAAAGTCTTTATAAGTCTATGTCTAAATAGTTGGACTTTGTATTCTTTACAGAGGGAGTCAAGTGCATTTGCAATCAGCTTTCGCTCACGACTAAAATCGACGCAGAGCATCCGGAACTCAGGAGTTATGCTCAGAGTCAAGGTTGGTGGACGGGAGAGGACGAGTTTAATTTCTCTGAAGTTTTTTCTCCAGCTGATGACCATCTAACCTGCTGTTCAGGCAGAGACACCTTAGAAAAGCAAGAAGGTGAGTTGGGGTGTTCCTTACAGTTCTCTCTCTCATACCATTTGTCTTGCAGCTATTTCAGAGACCTTGTTTGAACTTGGGAGAATAAGCAAAGAGGAGAAGTGGAGAACAGACCTTGTCCTGTGTACGGAAACTGACTTGTGCTAAAGTCCTTGCTGTGCAGTCTATGACCACAACTTGCATTTATTTTTACATGATGCTTTTTATCCATGGATGTTTCTGCTCCCATTTCTCCTTTAAGTGCTGATGTCACTATGCTTGTCTTTGAAACACTTAGTGCAGTCTTGCTTATACCTCAGCATTTGTACATTTGACGTATCTTCTCTGTATATTTCCCTGTTTCATTAGCCTGCTGAGTCTTGACATCAGGGGTGCTATCTTTTATTCACCTTAGGATCCCCTTGGGATGCCTGTTATGGCCCTTTGTTCTGTGAACACTTGTTGAGTCAAATTGTTGAATTCCTTTCATGAGCCCTCTATTTCCCACCCGATATTGACTTAGCCAGCATCCATTTTTAAGTAAATGTGGTGACTGGTAGCTTGTTACTTTTGTGCCTGAGTGGAAAACCCTTCCCCATAAACCACAATGGCCACATTTTATATTTGCTGGTGAGACATGTGTTTTGTGAGTCAAGCCTTTGGTGATTTAGAATAGGAGTTGACCTGTTGGTAGATGCCTGTTTTGTAAATAAAATTTCACTGGAACACAGCCACACCTGTTTATTTTCCTCTTGTTTATGACTGCTTCCGTGCTGTGTGGCAGAGCTGAGCAGTTGCAGCAAGTCCAGCAGAGATTATAGGGCCCGTGTCTTTGTGTGTATGTGTGTGTGCGCTCAGTCGTGTCCAACTCTTTGCGACCCCACGGACTGTAGCCTGGCAGGCTCCTCTGTCCATGGGATTCTCCAGGCAAGAACACTGGGGTGGGTTACCGTTTCATCTTCTAGGGGATCCTCCTGACCAAGGGATTGAACACGCGTCTCATGAGTCTCCTGCATTGGCAGGCAGATTCTTTACCACTGAGCCATCTGGGAAGGCCTACAGGGCCCATAAGGCTAAACTGTTCCCTGGCTGGTTCTTAAAGAAAAAATTGGCTGACTCTTAATCTAGAAGAACACTTTAGGACTTTTGCTATAAACTTTATTAATATATTCTGGGTAGAAAGGTAAGAAAGTATCTATTTAAAAATGAGAATCTTATAAAAAACTACAGTTTTTATTTGAAAAAATCTGACTTGGTGAAAGTATAATATATAATACCAGTTGTAAAGTAGTCCTGCCAAAAATATCAAACATTGACCTGATGCAGCTTCTGGATCTAGCTACTAGTTTGCCAGAAATTCAGAGGATGGAGGAGAATATTAATAACACCATCTGCAAAGTGCAACTTAAAAAGTCCAAAGTATGGGAGATTCAGGAGAAATGGCCAAGCAAATAAAATGCAAGGGGGGAAATGAGAGGCAGTGATTCAAAGAGTTTTAAGAGACATTATCAACCTGTCAGATCCTGGTTTAAATCAATAGATTCATTTATGAGACAGGGAGGAAGTTTGAACCCTGGATAGTTGAAGAACTTGGGGACTTGTCGTGAATATTTTTAGGTGCAATGTGTTATCCATGGAGATATTTACAAAAAGGATATGAGTTGTAGTAGCAAAGTTTAAGATACCTTTTCCCATGTGTTGCTTTGATTTGATCTTTGTGAATACAGATTGAAAAAATACTGTTTTAATGAATTACCAACAGAGGGAGAAAATGAAGAACCAGAATCCTATGTAGTGGAAGATTTGTTAGTCTTTTTATCTGAACTCAGAGCCAATAGTCCTTATGGTTCTCGATATTTGAAAGACTTCTCTGTGTATATTTAGCACTGTAGAGAGGTCATTCCCTAGATATAATATTAACTCTAACCAGCAGGATTATACCAGAGAGCTTGCTTGGTGCTCTGCATAGATTGTATACTTTCTTATGAATATCATTCTGTTGCATATTGTACTAGTTGAGGAATTGCTAAGTGCTGTAACAAAAAGACCCCAAAATAATGTGGTTTTAAAAAATGCACCTTTATTTCTCTCTCCTAGTCCAAATGTATACAGACAGTCCAGGGTGGGTGGGTTACTTTACCTCAACATGTGACTTTGTTTTGTGGTCCACTCACTGGCATCTCCCAGCCAGCAGGAAAGGAGGGAAAAGAATGAAGGGCAAGCATTCCTCTTTATGGATGTGACGGGCAAGTTGCACACGTCATTTCTGCTTACCTCTCATTGGTCAAGATCTGTCCTGTGACCACACCTAAAGTAGGGCTGTTCTGTTCCCAGCTGTAATTTCAGGGGTTCTGTTACTCAAAAGGGAAATAACTAATGGATTTTGGTTAGCAGCTTGCCTCCTCCCTCTCTTTTTTCTTTACAGAAAGCATCACTGTGCAGACTATGATTGATGTCCTACGGGACAAAGCCAGTGGAGTCTGCGTAGATTCTGAGTCTTTCCTCACCACAGCCAGTGTCGTGTCTGTCCTGCCTCAGAACGGAAGCTCGCCATGCATCCACTACTTCACTGGGACCCCAGATCCTTCCAGGTTTGTCTGAGACAGTCACACAGCTGCCAAGTCTGTGCTTCCCCTGAGAGCTCACCCAGTAATCACACCCTGAGTTCCTGCCCTTCCCTGTACATATAGTCAGATTTTTCAATATCACCATAGCCAGTGCAGTACAAGAGAGGTGAAAAAGGGAAGTTCTTGGCTTTTATCATGTAGTGTTCATCACAGTCATGGAATCAAATTGTTTTAAATTCAACAAACATTTATTAATATGTATTATGGGCCAGGCATTGTGCTGTATATGAGGGATGCAAAGATAAATAAAACTCAGTGAGACAGAAGAGATAACAGGAAAGCTCAAGATTGATCAGAAGCACCAGTGGCTGTGAGTTAGAGGACAAAATGGCACAGAGACAAGGCACATTGCAGCCACTTCAAGGGCACTGGCCTCTTCTCTAAGACATTGTGTTTTATGGCGTTGCTTCCTGCCCACACACCTCAGCAAAGGGCTTGTGGCCTCTAGAATAAACCACCTGAAGTTGAATCCCACCTCTGTCACTTAGTATTAATGGCCAGTAAGTCCCTTAACCTCTCTAAGCTTGTGTCTGTCCTATACAATGGGCACAATCCCAGACCGTACTTTTTTATGCTTGTTGGGAGGATTAAATGAGATAATCCAAGTAAATGCATAACAGGTCTAGCTATTATTTTAGACTGTCTCTGGTCTACCTGGCAGACAGCAGCCCTTCTCAGTAACTTTCAGTCCTGCACACCAAGATCATGCCATTGGTAACTTAGACACAACCATCGTGACTTCTAAATGATCAGAATCACTTGAGGGGAGTTTTTGATAAATACAGATGTCTTGACCCAAACCTTTTGTGTCAGGAATTTTAAGGTGGGCTTAGGAGTCTGTCCAGTAAGTCTGATTCCTCAGCCTGGAGGGCTCTAGAAGACTGCCCATTCCAGTAGGATCTCTGGTATTTTTCACGTGTTCCATTGGCTGATCATCATTTGAGTATCGGGTGTCAAACTTTTGACTCTGCTGCCACGGAATCTGTAGCTGTTTGATTTCATTCCCTTTCCAGCTGAAAATACTTACTCTCCTCTTGTTGTTTCAGGAATACAGGCAATGGCAGTGCCCAGCTAGGGACTGTGTCTTAGGTGACTCAGGGGAGAAGCCAAGTACCTTCCCTGACTCTTTGGCCTCCCTGTCCCAATATAAGTAGATCTTTCTAGCAGGACCTATTAAATCCCGTATAAACTATCCTTAGTCTTTCATTCACTCATTTATTCATTCAATAAGCACTTGTTAGGCACCTGCTGTGTACCAAATATTATGCTTATTGTGTGCTAGAGACTAACTGTTTACAAGATAAGAGGGGCACAAAGGAGGCAGTGAAGGCGAAACTTCACAGAGGAAGAACTCTCGAGCACTGGTGTCGTGAGAGGAGGGGTTTGTTAGGTGCTGAAAGTGGGAGTGACATTCTGGGCGGGAGGGAACAGCATGTGCAGAGGCACAGAGGCATGAGCCAGCATGGCACCCCTTGCAGCTGTGCATCCTTCTATAGTTTGAGTTTCCATCCGTCTCCCCACTCCCCCAGTACCTCCCAAGCCCAGCGTGGGCCCTCTGCTGGCCTCTAACCAGGAGCCTCACCCACTCACCAGTATTCCAGGCAGCCTCTCAGGACACGCCTCTTGTTTGACTCTGGCTTCTTTCTCTTGACTTGATCTCCCCATTAGGAATGCCTGGTTCTGTGACCCCACTCCTACCCCACTTTTTGGTCGATCAGATCTGGGGCTTGTCCTTCCTCTCCCTTGTGGATGCTGACCTTGCTTGCTGATGGCTTTTGTGAGCACTCTGTGCTGGCCCACAGGGATACGTGTAGGCTTTCAGAATGTGTCTGGAACATCCTGTCAAGGTCTTTAGACATTGTTTTTCTGGGAAAGGAGCTTTTGAAGGAGCGGGTTGAACTGAAGAGTGACCACAACAGCCCCCTTGGTTCCTGACTTATCAGACACCTGCTCCAGCTGTGCTTAGAAGACAGCTTTGTGGTGCCAGGACGTGAAGATAAAGTCATTCTGTTTCCTAGGCTATAGGACACAGCCCAGTGCAATTCTAAAAATGCGCTGAAAAATAGCTTTCTAATATCTAAAAGTGAAAATTTCAAGTAATTTTAAAAGAAAATTATTCATGGTTAAATTAATTGAGAAGACCTTAAAGGCTATTAAGGGCTTCCTGGAAGACATTCATTTTTATCATCTATGGTTAAATGAACTACATTGCCTACTGTGACTATAGAACTGTCATAGATTTTTTTTTCTCCTATTCAACATTTCAATGTTTCTTTGTAATTAGGCATCCTTACCATTTTGTATTTTGTCAGCAGGAAGCATAATTACCTACTCTTGGGTTTTAGGTAATAAAATTAGGGAAATTTTAGCCGGCTTCGGCTAATGCTACAAACGTTAGAGAGATGTTTGCAGGAAATAGTTTCGGAGCAGTGGCCTTGCAGAAGATTATGATCAAAGAAGACTGTTATTTATCCTCCCAATTAATGTTAGAAACTGAAGGACATGATCGTACTATTGTTCTATCTGCTTCAGCACTTCTCGGCTCTTTGCTTACTGTATTAATTATAGATCCTTCTCTCAAAATAGCTTGTTCTCATAGTCCCGTTTTTTCTTCCTCCTTCCCTCTTTTCTCTCCCTCCTGATTTGTACCAGGTATTATATAAGTTTGAGAATTGGAGGCAGATACAAAAGCCAGAGTTTGAGAGATAGAGGGAGATGCAGAAGAACTTTAATTTTATTGAGTGGGCAAATTCCATCATGTAATATATTCTGATGAGTCAGCTGGTGCCTCGATCATCCATACAGTGACACTGATCGGCGTTAGTGCACCAGTTCTAACCGTTTGCTTCGTGGAAGCCAGTATCTGTTAAAGCTTCATCCGTATGAAGGATTGGGAAGGGAAAGAGCAGAGAGGTAGCTTCGCATTTTGAGACAGTGTAATTTCCAGGTTCCGTTGCTGTGCTGGAGTTTGTGAGAGCTGATGATGTCATGTCTGCCCAACCCTGTGTTCAGTAATGTCACACGGGTGGCTTGAGAAGGGCCCCAGTGAGTGTGTTCACACTGTGGAGATCAGCGGACACTATGAATTAGGGCTGATTGCTTCCACTACTTAGAAGCTATCACATCTGAGAAAACACAAATATTCAAGATACAGGAGGATAAACCAAGTGGAGGAAAGAATTAAAAGTGTTTCCATTTTAAATATTAGTAGGCTATTTCCCAACCCATTTCTTTAATTGCATTAGGCCATGTAATTCAGCCTGGAAAACAAAATAGGGAGGAAGTTCTAGGAAAAGAGGGTCTTTGACCCACTTTATGGCAGGGAACTGGAGAGATGCAAGGGATACAGGGTGTGTGTGTGTGTGTGTGTGTATGTGTGTGTGTATGTGTGCGAGTGTGTGGTGTTTGCTTCCTCTTCTCGTAGGTACTAGGCTTGAGAGTCTGCGTTGCATCAATTGAGACTGTCTCATCTGGTTAGTTCAAATGTCAGTGACAAGTGAACCTTTTCATTATTGGAGATAATGTTATAGACACTGTGGTTTATGTAAATACAGGGCCACAGCCTGCATGGACGACACCCAGCTGAGGACCTTGTGTAAAATAGCCCTGCCTTTGATTTCATTCCTAACTCTCCCAGCAGTATCTTTTTCCTCTCTCCCACCCCACGGTTTTGACTTTTTAAAACCTCCCAGGGTATCTGGATCCAGTCCAAAGGGTGTCCCAGGCTCCAGAGGTACTAGTTTTCTTTCCCTCTAAATGGAAACGCCCTTCACAAATAGGTTCTGCTCTCAGCCATATGTGGCTTTAGCTATGTATGTGATTTAAGTGATTCACAGCCCAGCTGGAATGACCCATGGATGAACCATTCAGAGGGACACATGCAGTTGAGGGAAACTGGTTCTTCCAGGCCCATATCAGATTGGTTTAAAGTTTAGCAGATGCATCCAAGCAGGGCCCTTTGTGCTGCTGTTTTTGTGCGAGCAGATCCACCAGGGACTCTGGGGCAGAAGTTAAGCCCATCACTCTGGGAGTTTCTGCATCATTGGTAAGAACACAGCCCTGTTTGAAGTAAGAAATGTGAGCTGGCCAGTCATACTAGAGTTCTGTGTCAGAATCAGCCATGAACTGCTCTTGGGGTCCTCAGTATGAGTGATGAACTGGGCCCCACCATGGCTGGGTGTGCTGGGAGGGGTGGTCATGACCCACATGGCAGTTCAGCTTTGCTGCTGGCTGGATATATGGCCTTGATCAAGTCATTTCATCTCTCTGAACATACATTCATTCAAGTGTCATTTAAGAAGCTACCATCTGAGGTTCACTTTTGGGAAAATGTCAGAGTATCTTCTCACCTACTTGTATTTTTAATGTGATTTTCTGTAATGTTTGGTAAGAAATCAAAACATTTGGAAACCATTGAGTTTTCCACATTGCCCTTTTCTGGATCTATAGATGTAAGTGATCAGGATGGAATTATAGATAATTCCCACATTCTGGTATATTATTGTGGTTTATTATGGCAATAATTTTATTTATTCAATCTCAAAAAAGAATCTCCCTTTAACCATTTGATGGTAAAATAATCCGGCTGCCAATGCAGGAGACACAGGTTCAGTCTTTGGGTCAGAAAGATCCCCTGGAGGAGGAAATGACACCCCACTCCAGTATTCTTACCTGGAAAATCCCATGGACAGAGGAGCCAGGCAGGCTACAGCCCATGGGGTCATAAAGAGTTAACACGACCAGGTGAGACAACTACCTGATGAACATATACTTCATGTTTTTAGCAGCTGAGGATGCTGGGTTCCTTATAGACTTTGGGGAAAAAATTCTTGGAGGACTTTGGCTGCTTTAGAATATTCTAGAAACCTCATATTATTAACTTACTTATTTTTAAAGTTAAAATGGATGGATAGAAGGGATAAACATATAGTCCCTCTGTCTTACAGATGCCACCAGACACTTTCTCAGTGATGTTAAACTAACCTCCACATGCCAGTGAGTGTGGACTGGCTTGAGGTTCCATCAGGCAGGGGGTTTTGACCTTTTTTTTTTTTTTTTTTTTAACTCTGCTGTTATCTTGTGTATTGGGTGCAGAAGACCACAACTGTGCTTACCGTGAACTTCTTGAAAGCACAGGTTCATGAGCCTCATGACGTAGAAAGAGAAATAGCACAATAGCTTTAGCAGCTGAAAGGGAGAGATCATTTCAGCCCATTGAGAGACAGAGAGGAAAATGATGGACCCCACAGCTGGTCAGAGGTCAAGAGGGGACACAGACCTGCATGTGGAGTCCAGCCTAATTCCCGGCCCTGCTGTGGTGAGGCAGGCAGACCTGGACAGTTGCTCAGGAGGATCCGGTACCATGGTTCTCCCCATGGGGCCAGTTTCAGGATGGTCCTGAGCCGCATAGTAAGTAAAGCACCGAGTTCCAGAAATTAAATGACAGGCTTGCCTATGAAACATTACTCTCACTGGGACTTTGGAGAGGTGGAGAAGAGAGGTTCCTTTCAGGGGATTGTATGGGATACAGAAGTGAGCATCGTCTGTGTGGCCTGGGGCCAGTGTGAAGTGGGAGAACCCTTGTCCCAAGGGGTCTCGTTGGCAGCCCAGGCTCAGCAGCTCTGCTGGACATTGCCAATCCTCTGACTCTCCATGGTTGAGCCTGCCCCAGCCTTACCGCCAAGTTCAAGCTCAAGCCCATGGAAGCCCTGGCTCTCACCCTCTCTGTGCGACGCCAGGCCTAGGGAGGAGGTGTGAACTATGCAGGCTCTGGGCTGCAGAGTCTCTCAGGAGATCTCAGTGCATGCCAAGGAGGCTGCAGGAGGCTTCCAGTCTGCTAGAAGACGGTGTGTGCGCACTGACTTTTCAGGAAACCCCGAGTTCTGTCAGGCCCGGAAGGGTAGGGTGCTTGCCTGCTGTGAGACTGCTGTGTTGTCTGAGACCAGAGGGGCCCGGAAGCAGTTAGTTCTAGATGTCTCTCTGCTGGACTCTCCCTTACCACTGCCTTTTCTGTCCCTCTCCACCATTATCCTCTTCCAGTAAACCCTCAGAATGCCCTCAACCAAATGACCAGTTGGAGAGCTCAACTCCATGGGATCAAAATTCTATAGACATTTAAAAATTTTGCATTATTTTCTTACACTTTCAGCAGTCACCCACTTGACATTCAGGAGGAGGGAAGAGAAGCGCTGCATTTTCAGGAGGCAGTAGCAAGTGGTAGTGAGTGTTCCCTCTGTAAAGGGAGCTCCTGGTATCTCAGGGAGGGAAGGAATTTGGGAGGACTTAGCCTTGTGGAATTAGGTCCAGCCCACGTGCCTATGCTTCGTACTTCTTGGTGGACAGAGCCAGTTTCCTGTATGTGTCTGCATCACCTGCAGAGAACAGCACTTAACCAGCCCCACCCCTTTCCCTGGTGGCTCAGACAGTGAAGAATCTGCCTGCAATGCAGGAGACTCAGGTTTGATCCCTGGGTCAGGAAGATTCCCTGGAGAAGGGCATGGCAACCCTCTCCAGTATTCTTGTGTGCAGAATCCCATGGACAGAGAAGCCTGGCAGGATACAGTCCATGGGGTCGCAAAGAGTCGGACACGACTGAGCAACTAAACTCATTTTCACCCACTTCACAAGCTTAGGGTGCAGCTGCTTTCAGTAGTCAAATGAAATTAACATGAGCCGGATCTTTCATGCTGTGATCACGGTCTTTCTCTCACCTGAGTCCTTTTCCCTTGATTACCTCTGGGAACTAATCTGAGGGTTCGCTACTGGTTACTGTTGTCTCTGGTCATGCTCCTTAGACCTGGATGTCATCAGTCTCCTGGGGACATTAACAAGCAGGTTCTAGTCAGCAGGATGGGGGTGGGGCCTGAGAGTGATACTGATGCTCAAGTCCAAGGACACAGTTTGGGTGCAAGGGTCATGCGTTCCCAGTGCTTTGCAGATGGTGATGTATGTGAAAATGAGTGGCACACTGGATATAGCCCAGGGACCCTGGGGCTCAGGAATTCAACTTCCCAGCTCACTTCTCACCCATTGGAGGCACAGAGTGGGTCAAGGTGCACCAAGTTAAGAGGATGGAGAATATCCCCAATCGAAGACATACACTTGCGTGTGGGTGTGTCTCATTATCTCTTGATTGCTTTTGCAGGTGCCCCTGTGGTGTGATTGAACACAGGCCACCCTTGGGGCCCAGAGGTGCCTGTGCTCCCCCAGAACACTGCTTTGATCAAGCTGTGTTCTTTCTGGGTGCAGAGCTGGGACAGTAAAGCTCTCTCCCTGCTGTTTTAGGCAGCTGTGGTTGCCACAGACCCCCACCCAGCTGTTTCGGGGTGTGTGCACATCTGGAGGGGTGTGTTGCTTGTGCCTAGGTATGCACAGGTATACACACGCATACATGTGCACACACACATGGGCACTTGCATACAGAGTCATGTCCCCAAAGTTATACCCCTTGTGCCAAAAGAGCCGAATCAAAGAGCTCTTGCTTCAGCCGCCTACTATGCCCTCGGCTGCCCTCTCACACAACCAGACTTCTGTTTTCTATGGCGTGCCCTCTCTGGGGCCCCTGGGGTTCTGTTTTGGTCATCTGTCTTCATCTGTGCGCTCCTTGAGTCTGTCAGAGATATTCCAAACATTTTCAAATAAGGTAGAACCTAAAAAAAAAAAAGATGAGGTCTCAGACCCTGCCTTTCCAGGGGGCCTCGTTCCGTGGACCATGGTGGCGAAAGACTAACTCACATCGGTGGCCCATTGCACCCTTCCTCAAAGCACTGTGTGTGTTCATGGAACTGAAAGAAGCTCTCAAATGGCCTTCCCAGAACAAAGCCAGTCTGTGTCGATGTCTCCTCGCTGTAAATAGAACACTTTGCAACTTATAATCGGTAGCTAGTTTTATTAAAATAGTCACTAAAATATGCAGTTGGTGCTCTCTCTCGGGAGGTGCCTGCCTGCCACCTGCTGTGAGCTGAACCAGGAGTGTCTGCCCTCCTCAGGCCCTGAACCTGGTTTGGCTGAAGCTCTCTCCTTTCTCTCCAGGTCCATATTCAAGCCTTTCATCTTTGTCGATGATGTAAAACTCGTCCCCAAAGCACAGTCTCCCTGTTTTGGGGACGACGACCCTGCCAAAAAGGAGCCTCGGTTCCAGGAGAAGCCAGACCGCCGGCACGAGCTGTACAAGGCACACGAATGGGCCCGTGCTGTCCTGGAGAGTGACGAGGTGAGCCTGAGTGGGGGCTTGGGCGCGGGTGAGGTCACCAGGAAGGAGACCGGAAAGCGGATAACAAGCTCATCATTTTCCTCCTCTCCAGCTAGTCTGCTTCCAGAAACCCAGGCTCCCGAGGCCCTCGCTAGAATGCTGGTGGTAATTGTTCCAGCCAGCCTCTTGAAACCCAGAGAAAGCAAGCCTCCACTTTTGATGTTGTTCAAAATGCAGTGGCCTAAGAATATCCCTCTTTTACTTACTGTCCATCTGGGAATAACAGAAATGTGCAGTACTAGTTGGGAGAACTGGTTTTCTGTGGTCAGAAATTCTTTGTATACTTTTGGAGGTAAAAAGTTGTATTATGGCAGCACTTTAAAGACAGAATCATAGTTTTTTTTTTTTTTTTTAAGTGATTCTTCAAAAAAATCCCTGGAGATGGTTGGTGGTGATGGTTGCATAACTGTGAATGTATTTATGCCACTGAACTGTATGCTTAAAAATGGTTAAAATCGTAAATTTTAAGTTTTGTATATTTTTTTCACATAAAAAGTTTTTACATTGTCAGTTGTAAAATAGTTCTTCTTCAAAGTGCAACCCTCCCTCCTCCACCCAAAACTTTGGTTTATAAAGTTACATCGGTTCAAACAAGAGAAATATTCAACATATGCCCATAGCAGCCGTTAGTGAAAGGCTTTCAAGTAAAATCCAAGCCTATATGTTTTTAAGCAATTTTGGCTGGTCTTCACTGCACAGTTCTCTCTAGTTGTGGAATGTGGGCTCTGGAGTGCAGGCTCAGTAGTTGTGGCACATGGGCTTAGTTGCCCCGTGACATGTGGGATCTTAGTTCCCTGACGAGGGATTGAACCTGCGTCCCCTGCACTGGGAGGGGGATTCTCAACCACTGGACCACCAGGGAAGTCCCCCCAGGCTTCTATTTTGCTGACACAGAAGGAAGGAACATAATTGTTAGATGCTCATCTACTTCCCAGGCATTTATTAACAACTTGTAAAGTTCCATTTTGTCTTGAAAAGAGGGATCTCTTATAGGGAATTGGTGCACACATTTTGCATGGACTGGGTAAGCTTATTCTCTTACATCTGGTACCGTGGGCTTTCTAAGAAGGATATAAAGAAGGACAACATCAACAGTAAATCCAAGGGAGTTCAGAAAGCATCTCTGAGAAGGGTAGTCTCACTGTTTCTCGACCTTGCTCTTCTGTGCCCCAGAAATGACCATCCTGACATGTAGAAGTCGCACAGTTATTTGATATTTGTGCTACCTGCCAGATGTGTCCCTGGAACCGGAATGCTGCCACTACACTGCACTAGCTCTGCCAGGGCTGCCTGCCCTGATTGCTGATGGTGCATGTTTTAGGTGGATGACAGTAAACCCGAATAGGGGGAAAATGTCACTCCCTGATGCACAGTTTTCTGGTTATTTGGCAAATGAAGGCAGGGGTAGGAAGGCCCGTGTGTTCTGAGGCATCCTACACAAAATTTCCAAGAGATGAGATAGATGAGGCTGGGTGGACTTTGAAATTTGGAAATGACCATTGGTTTGAGTTAAGGCAGCACTGGGAGATGGTGGATGAATGGTGACATCCGTTTCTCTGTTCTGGGAGTAACTGGACAAATGAAAGCTTCTCACTGTCATCCAGTGTGAATGAGTGACTCTCACTTGGAAGAAGAGATGTCACCCCTTCAGAAGAAACAGTAAATTGGGGATAGACATGCCACTCACGGATCCATTTATTCATTCAAAAGGCATTGTTGAGAGTGCCTCCTCTGTCCCACGGAGGAACATAGAGATCAACCTAGTTCTTACTCCCTGGGTGATTGTGGTCTAACAGGAGACACAGGCAAGTAGACAGACCATCACGAGACAGGAAGAGAACAGCCATGGCAGAAGGAAAGGCATTGGATGGGGGAGCCCAGAGGAAGGGCATTCTGAAGGTGGGCACGAGCCGACCAAGTGTTGGTAGGGAGCAGGGTGGCCTGTGCAGTGGCAAGAAGGAGTATCATGGGTTGGAGGAAGGCAGCTAATTCAGTCTGGCTGCCCAGAAAGGAGATGCAGGAGGCAAGGCAGGATGTGAGACAAGCAGGAGCCTTGTGGGCTGTAGAGGGCCTTTCCCACTGTCACTCGGGAGTCTGGATTGCATCCTGAGTGCAGCGGGAACTCTTTGTAAGTATTCCGGGCGGAGCAGTGACATCACCACATCGTGACTTTAGAAGCACCCCATGGCAGTCCTGCAGGAAGCCCACTGAATGGAGTGGGGGAGGGCCCTCAGGGGGCTTTCAGCATCCACTCCAGTGGCCTCGACTCTTTTTGTCCTTCTCAGGAGCAAGGTCAGAAGCTGAGGAAGACGATGCTGGAACTAGAGAAGCAAGGCCTGGAAGCCATGGAGGAAATCCTGACCAGCAGTGACCCCCTGGACCCCACCGAAGTGGGGGATCTCTTCTATGACTGTGTGGACACGGAGATTAAGTTCTTTAAGTGAAGTAAGCGTTCCCTTTCCCCTTCTTATTTAAAATTTCCCACCTTACTAAATTACCAGCAAAACAAACCACTCTCCTGTCCGAGTAAAATGAGAAAGTTCAGATGCGTCAAAGTCACAGTCCCCTTGTGTTCTGCCTTGAACCTCACAACGCCGCCCCCTTCTTCTGCAGCGTAGATCCCCTCCTTCTGCAGTGTAATGTGTATCCCCTTGCCTGTTGTCTGATCGTATGACTGATTGTGGAGTTTAAGCTACTATTATTGTATTTCAGTGACAATGGACACATTAGCCTTTTCTTGGGAGGACTAGAGTCCATCAAAGCCATGAAGGACAGGCTCCATGGCGCCGAGTTAGCGGGAAAGGCAAAATCTCTTGAAGTCTTACTCTTTCAGTAGCGGTTTCTTTCAGGTTGACAAAAGGCGTTTGTCTGGCCCTGAGCTCTTGTGTGTGTGTGCCCGAGGGAGGCTTCCACTGAGACACTGAGCGCTGGCCAGTAACGCAGAATGCCCCCAGCTGTGTCTTCTGAGATGCAAAACAAGTGGGAAGGGATGAAGGGGGCTCTGCTGGCTCCAGGCACAGCTCCACCTAGATTCTCTTTATCCGAAAGAACCTGTGCACTGTGCTTGTGTGTGGTGGATCCACACAGATGGCTTCCACCTTCTGTGTGAGCTGGAACCTTCCCACCCCGCCCCCCCATCCCCCTAGGGATTCAGGGGTGGCTGCACAGGTAACACTCGTGATCAGGGAGTGGCTCTCCTACAAGGCAAGGGGCTGTCCCTGCCACTCACCTGCCGCGTAGATGCGCTCGTGTCTTGAAATGATTCTGGGCCTAGTTACTGCCATCTAGCTTAGAATTAATTAAATGGCCCTGTGGCAGAGTTCCACCCCACAAAGCTGCAAATTTCTCAGCTAATGAAGGAAGGAAAAGGAGAAACTTTTGGCTGTTTAGATTCCAGTTAAAGTAGCTGGAATAGGAGCAGCCACCCCATTATCTCAGCAGAGACTTTAATTAAACTGATTTGTTTCCCGTGTTGTGGGCGCATGAAGGATCTAACTTACCAGCAGAGCTCAGGAGAGTGTGTGAAGAAGACCAGATGGGCTCAGCACGGGGAAGATGGAGGGCAGGAAGGCGACAGATGGATGGAGAAGCATTTCGCTCCAGGGGACAGTCCCACCCCCGCCCTTCCTGTCCAACCCTGTTACAGCCCACAAAGCTGTGGAGAAAGCACCTGCTTGCCCTGATCTTTCCCTTTATTCTTCACGCCCCACATGGCCCGGTAGCCACTTTCAGGCTAGTAGCTGAAGTGGGCAGGTGGTGGTGGTGGCAGGGGTCTTACCTCCAGCTATTGAAACTCTCAACCACTGTTGACATGGACAGAGGCAGAGATGAGGAGGAGAGGTGTACATGTTAATATAGTGATGGGTGGGAGGGCTGCGGCTTCATTTCTCCAGCCTGACCTGTACCATCTGGGCCTAATCACCTTCACTGGTGATAGGTATTTGCAAATGGAAATACTATGAGTATCAGCAGTCTTGGAAGTGACTTCCAGTTAGACTCGTTTTCCAGCTGCAATGTATCATATGCCACGAGAGCTGTAGAGGAATTGGGCCCCAGACACAGATGTAGACACTGAGGGTCACAGGTGTTACTGGAACAAACCTTTTTTTCTACTAGCTCCCCTCTAAGGGTGTAGGCATAAGAGC
The DNA here is from genome assembly GCF_003369695.1 of Bos indicus x Bos taurus. Taxonomy (NCBI): domain Eukaryota; kingdom Metazoa; phylum Chordata; class Mammalia; order Artiodactyla; family Bovidae; genus Bos; species Bos indicus x Bos taurus. The sequence goes on along the minus strand of NC_040079.1, from coordinate 53,297,822 downwards.
ACTGTGAGTTTTTTGCCCAGAAGTTTTGAAAATTCTGTATGTAAAATCACTGTGAGTGATGAGACATGGGAGCAATATTTGAGCTGAAAAAACTAACAGCGATCGTTCACAGCAGTTTGTGGTTGCTGAATTTTGTCTGGGTTTGGCCTGAGCTTTCAGTGAGAGCTTAGAGTCTCCTCTTAGGTGGCATGTCCATTCTGAGAGCGTCTGTCTACAGCTGTTGAGTGGAGAAGGGCAAGGCTTGAGGATGACACAGGCACCTCATCCCCTCCCAAACCCACCTGCGGAGTGGTTATTTAAAACAAGATGATGCAAAAAGCCACTATAAAATTCTACCACATGGTCTCTCCTTCCCCTGTCATAGAAACAGTTCATCAGACCTGGCATGTCTGAGGTACCCAAGGTGATTAGGGGTTTGAGCAAAAGAAGTCTAGTGAGAATAAATTACCCACAGGCCCAGCTTTCATTATTATGGGCCAAGCAAAGGTCACGGATAACCCAGCCAGCCTTCTGCCACTACCCAGCCATTGTGCAATGGGAAACAATGACCACTTCTGTGAAGGACATTGACCTTAGTCCAGTAACCCAGAAAAAGGCCAACTATAACGAAGAGTTGTGTGGGTTAACGCTATTATCACAATTGTGATGCCAATGTCTTACCACTAGAGGGCGGGTCAGCCCTTTCCTGGCAGAAGTTAGAGGCTGGGATGCTTTGCTTAGACTTGTACAGAGGTGTACAGTTAAAGCTTGAATAATAGCAGTAGACAGATTCTTTGTGCGTTGGGATGCGTGGGGAAAGACAAGAAGAGAGCAAAGAATCTGCTGATGTGGATGTTCACTTCTAGTGACAGTAACAGTTTGAAATATGCAGTTGGATTTTGAGGACACTTGCTGAGGGAGATGTTTGTTTTTAAATGCTCCTAACAGACTCTGTTTTTAAACGCTCCTAACAGACTCTGTTTTTGAAAAATGCTTATCATTACGTGGATAATTTCTTGACCAGGGATTGATTTTCTAAAGGGAAAACGAATATATGCAAGGTGAACTATGAAAATTAATGTTTAAAGGTCAGTGTGTAAATAGCTTCCTAAAATACCATTTGTGTATCCATTACACACCTTGTGCAGAAAGAAGACGTGGCCTTGAAGGACAGACTCTCTCCCCTGTTCTCACACCCCATAACCAAACATAAGCTAGTTAGTCTTGGCTAGTAGATGGGATCTACCACTCTAACTAAGGAGGAGCAGAAGCTCCAGTAAAAGTAAATTAGCAAAGCAGAAGTACTACTCCTTCATCCTTGGAGATGGTCTGGAATTTTAAGTAGAATAAGGGCATATTTGAAATTACGTTGATTCTTTAGTGCCCAGTAACATAAGACAGCGTTATTATTAGAAAGAGTCATTCTTATAAGCTAACAGAGCAAGTGTGTGCCTTTAGATATTAGCAGTGAAGTTCCTTCACTTTGGGATGAATTATTAGGTGTAAAAAATAATTATCAATGAGGCAAACTCCTTTGCGCCCTGCTGTTATCCCAAGCGGGTCCAGTTGTTACACAGTTCTGCCCAGCCCAGCAGGAAAGCTAGGTGGGGCCAGAGTATCTGTTAAAAAACCGCCGACTGCATTCTTCACTGAAGAGAAGTCCAGTCATCTCTGGGGAAGGTCTTCAGCTGAGCTTTCCCGAGGCGGGGCGGGGCCGGGGCGGATGGGGGCGGGGCGGCAGGTCGCCCCGCCCAGCACTGCCTGTGCTTCCCTGTGGTTGTGGCCTTTCATTCCACGTGGTCTTAAGTCCCAGCTCGTCTCCTGTGGTTTGTGTCAAACGTGCTTTATCTGATCTAATCCGAACGTCCCAAGATGTCCCGTGCGGATTTCTGGTGGGAATGAATACGTGTATGTTTGCAGTCATGTCGTGAGGAGTTGAAAGTGCGAGCTGGAAAATTGTAGGGGCAGGGAATAATAGAAAAGGAGAACCTTGCTGTTTCCTGCAGTGGGAACCGACTGTGTCGTCTTAATAGCCTTTTGTACAAATATCTACAAACCAGATAACTTTCCCATCCAGTGCTTGCCCTTGGAATTGTCTCTAAATACGTCAAACATACAATAAAAAAGTACTGAAATTAATGTCCCAGGGCCTCTTCTATCTTGTGTTTCATTAATAAATGCGAGCATTGGCCACAACATAGAAAATGTATGAAAGGGGAGATATTTTATGCCTGGAATCTTTGGCAAACCCAATCAGTTAAGCGTTTCCTTCATTTATCCATTTCGTGGATAAACTCACTCTTTAAAATAAACACAAAACCGTGACATACCACCTCACACCCATCAGGATGGTTATCAAGAAAACAGAAAATTAGTGTCGGTAAGGATGTGGAGAAATTGTAACCCTCTGCACTGTTGATGGGGATATAAAATGGTACAGCTGATATGGAAAACAATATGGAGGTTTCTCAAAAAATTAAAAAGAATTAAGCCATATAAGCCAACAATTTTATTTTTGAGTATATACTCAAAAGAGTTGAAGGTGGAATATCTCAAAGAGATTTTTTTTACACCTGTATTCATACTAGCATTAGTCATAATAACCAGAAAGTGGAAGCAAGCCAAGTATCCATCAATGAATGAATCAATGATACATATAGCCAAGCAATGGGATATTCAGCCTTATAAAGGAAGGAAACTCTTGACACATGCTACAACATAGATGAGCCTTGAGGACATTATGTTAAATGAAATAAGTCACTCTCAAAAAAAGTCAAATATTATCTGATTCCACTTTTATGAATTACCAAGAGTAGTCAATCTCATAGAGCCTGAAAGTAGAATGGTGGTTGCCAGGTGCTGGAGGGCTGGGAAGGGAAATGGGGAGTCTTTGTTTAAGGGGTACTGAGTTTAAGGTTTGCAAGATGATAAAAGAGTTCTGGAGACTGGTCACACAACATACTGAAATTGCTTAACACGACTGAACTGTACACTTAAAAATTACTAAAATGGTAAATTTTATGTTAATGGGTATTTTACCAAATTAAAAAAAATCATCAGAATGGCTGGTGCCGTCTATGCCAAGTGTCTTTATTTTAAAGCCATAGAAGCTCCGTTAGAGGAAAGGATGCCACTTAAGAAAGAAACCAGCTTGACCTGGAAATGCCAGGTTCCTTCAATAATTCTGTCTCCATGTGACAGGGAAATGCAGCTGAATGTCTTGTTCTTGAAAACAGGACTTAGTCAGTGGCAACAAATGACCTATGTCAAGGTCAGAGTAAATGACGACCCCATTTATATGACAAGGAACTGTTGACTCTATTTTTATTCTCAGCTCTTTTTCCATCAACATAAACTCCTGCAAAGTTCCAGGGTAACAGAGTGTGTATTAGTTTGCTAGGGCTGCCATAATAAAGGACCACCAACTGGGTGGCTGTTTATTATCTCACAGTCTGGAGGCTAGAAGTCCAAGATCAAGGTGTTGGCAGAGTTGGTTCCTTCTGAGGGTTGTGAGGGAGAACCTGTCCACACCTCTCCCCTACCTTCTGGTGGTTTGCTGGCAATCTTCAGCATTTCTTGACTTGTAGAAGCATCACCCTAATCTGACTTCATACAGCATCCTCACTGTGTATATGTCTGTGTCCAAATTTCTCCTTTTTATAAGGATACTAGTCACATTGGATTAAAGGTCCACCATACTTCAGTAGGACCTCATCTGAACTTGTATCTGCAACAACTCTATTCGTAAGTAAGGTTGCTTTCTGAGGTATGGAGTTAGGAGTTGAGCATGGGAAGTTTTGGAGGATGCAGTTCAGTTCGTAACAGGTTCGTGAAGGATGCCAGGCCTCCGGGGGCATGGTCTGAGAACCTGGAACTTGCTTCTGGAGTCCACAGCCCTTCCCATTAAGTTGCTCCCCTTCTCCTTCTAGGCACCACCTCTTCTACCCAGAACTTCCAGTTGCCTGGAACTATGGCCACTTCCCCCTCCTCCACAGTCAATGACTTTAAAGTTCATCATCCATTTGGTCAGTTATCTTGGGCCATTGCTTTTCTTCTGCACTCAGATGGGCCCTTTTGGTTATGTGAGAGCTTATCTGTGCCTCTGCTAATAAAGACAGCAGATAAAACAAGTCAGGTCCTTAACTAATTCAGATGCAAAGTGTGTAGCAGTTAACTTTGAAATTAGTTTCTAGATGAGATTTATTTCAGGAGCATCTATGAATTGTAATTACTGCTGTCTCCTTGTTATCCAACAGCAGAGCTAGGAATCTGAGCAGCTCAGTGAACATCTGATTGGAATGCCTGAGACACAGCCAGTGAAAGCTGAGTGTGAGACTGAATGTGTAATAAGCAAACTACTCGTACCCTGCAGTGTGTATGTTTGTGTGTGTGTGTGGCTGTGTGCACTGATACCTGGGTCTGTTGTGACCTGAGGGTTAAAGGCTTGCCCAGGTGTTATGTTAGTCCATCTTCACCACTATACACTTAAGGACATATTTATGCCCCTATATTACAGATGAGGAAACTGAGGCATAGACTGGTTAAACTTGTTACTTCCTAAACTTGTAAGATGCAGAATCAAGATTCAGATCCATGTTTCCCTGAAGCCAACATACCTATCAGGCAAACCTTATGTCCCCTGTACCAGGTTCCAAAGAGGGCACCGGGAGACACTATAATGGAGATGGCGATGAGACTGCTCCACACAGATGTTTTAAGGCATTTGCTAAGCTGAGGGGGTGGTGCTAAGTGCACTTCAAGTTGAAAGCTGCTCCATTTCAACACAATTTAGCAGAATTTGTAAGCATGTTTGATATTCATAAAAGTGAATAAGTATAGTGTTATCTACTTGTTACAAAATACATTTGAATTTTTCCCTTGCTTGGTTTTCTCAAACACCTATTCGTTTAATTAGCTACAAAAATCAGGAAAACATTCTGTAGTTTAGTTTAGGTATAGTTTACCTCCAAAAAGAAAGGCTCCATTTCTAACCCAGAATGTTACAGCAAGTGCTGGGTCCTGTGTCAGTATCCTGTCTGAGCCCTTCTAATCCTTAAAGATGGTTGGCTTAGATTGGTGCCGGCGACCGTCAATCAGCTTTAACAAGTAAACAACTGGAAGCATTCCCACTTATTAAAGTTTATTAATACAAAGAAATGAATCTGCAGAGGGAAGATCAATAAATATAAAATACACGGGAAACACTGGGAGAGTCACAGACCACAGCGCTGGGGAGATTCCTCGAGGATGGGAGGGGCACTCTGTTTGAGTTTGTGGTCCAGAGGTGAAGTATTTGTCCTGCCGCAAGAGTTCAAAGGGCAGGAATTCAGTGCTGGGTCTGGAGGAGAGATGTGATGCCAGATTCCTGAGATTTTTCCCTAATGGCAATTTTTGGTTTCTGCACATTTCTTCCCTCTGACCTTGAATAGTTTTATTTTGAATTTCTATCCCAGTGGTGCAGAACATCAGGATGTAAACACCTCATCGGAGCAGGCAGTCTACTCCGAAGGTGGAACGGCTTTGGTCTAGCGCCTTCTTAATCATGATTGTTAAAAAACCCTTGTAATGATTTTGTACAACTGGGAGAGAGGTGGAGTGGATAGTGTTATATAAAAAAAGTTCTGACCTTTTGGAAAGCTTGCAGAACCAATAAGACAGATCAGCTATACGCACAGCTGATGACCTGCAAAAGCTTCTTTGTCATTGATTTAGCTGTTATAGTTTGGCGTGATTTATTCCCCATGGGAGGGAACTTGACATTGCTCAGTGGCTTCTGTTTGGAATGAGAAGAGTACACAATGATGGTGGACACCATCTCAGGGTCAGTCTCCATTCCAGACAGGAGGTGGTGGATGCGGTCACATGTTTGCCAAAACCCCACTAACAGTCTGCCTTCTGCGCATGGCGTATTCTGGGCATTACATCCTCAAGATGTGAGGGTATGAGTGGGCTGTTTCAGAGGAAACATTTTTCACTGTTTTCTTTCCACCTCTCCCGGATTTCCTTTAATCTGCAGCTATTTTGAGCACAGATGAGGGGTCAGTCTGCTTTTTTCTATTTTTCTCTCCTTCCTCAGTCACAGCTTTTCCTCCAAGGATGAGGTCAGGCAGCAAGCAAAAACACACTTTCATTCCCTTGCCAGCCCCAGAAAAAGGGCATGAGAGGAGCAGCCACAGGTCACAGCCAGTCCTGACCCATCCATATTCAGGGCTAGCTGAACTCATATACTTTTCCTCTCTAGAGGGGTGCCACCACAGGGACTGGGGGACTCTCAGACCAGCTCAGAAAGGTGCTAAGGTTTACCTGATGGGTGGATCCAGGTTCCCTAAGGGTGGGCGGGGGACATGATATTTGAGGCAGGTATTTCAGAATATGTTTTAGTCTATACTTTTTCATGTCATGCTTTCCATGATAAACCCTGCACTCAGGGGAGGAAAAAGAAAACATTTCTGAGACAGAATTAATGATGACTTATGTAGGTTTCTAATTTGCAGGGAACATACTGAAATCTCCTTCAGCTCACCTCACCCTGGCTGCCAGGATGGGGGCTCAGCGGGACAGGAAGGACCATTGCAGAAACGTGGGCACGAGGGGCAGTGTAAACAGTAAGAGCGTTGGCTACCTGCAGGACTGTTCAGTTACACAAGGGGCCCTGTGGTCAGCCTTGGAGGGACTGAGGCCACTCTTGGCTTTGATCTGCGTTATATTTACATGAGGCAGCAAAAGAATCCTTGTACTGCAGGATGGGAGCAGGAGGGGCCATGTGGCAGCATCTGGGTGAGGGACACGCTACTCTCGGGGAGCCGCGTCATTCATAAGGCATTACCTGGTTTGATTTTGCAGTTTGTGTGATGAGACTAGAAAAATCATGCCAATAAGAAGCTGTTGTGGATACTATGACTTTGGGAAACTAAGGGATCGTCTAAAAACAGTTCCGAGTCTAGGGAGGGCCAGCCTGCAGACGTATTTACAGTCATGGAATGGACACTGTGCGGTGGGACAAGGCTGTCACCTGTGCCAAGGTGCACTTTAAAAAATGGAGAAATAATGTGTGTGTGTTTTAAATTATTCAAATAATAGTTGACTATAATACTGATTTAAAGCCTGTGCAAAACACGTATTTACAATAAATAAACGCTCCATTAAGAGCCTGTGTGTCAGCTGAATTACGACTTGAGAATAGTGAGGTCTGACGTTCTCCTGGGGACGCCCACCCTGCCATATGGACCTCCAGGTGGCTCACAGGACGTTGGCTTCATCCGTCTTCTCACCGGAGCGTCTTAAGCGCTAACTGTGGAAACACAACAGTGTTACCAGGTGGGGTCAGAGGTAGATGAACCATCCCCAGGACTGGCTTTCCCTCATGCCTGCAAGGCTGCCAGGGTCTGATGGTTCCATCATATGCAAGGTGCTGGTCTTCACCCAGCGGGTTGTGGGTGGAAAAGGAAAGTGTAGCTTGTTTCAGGTGGGGACCGAATGTCATAAAAAACATTTTAGGGACCAAGTACCAGCAGACCGCTTGATGGGAAGCTCAAGAAAAGTGAAGACCTTGGTGGCGATCTCAAGACAAGGCAATGAAAAAGAGAGAAAGGGCCCCAGGCTTTCAGATTTCCTGTTTAGGGCTCCCAGCCTTGCATGGATCACGTGGGCTCTGGCCCATAAAAGAAGAGCACCCCTGGGGCTCTGTTCACCATGTCTGAAACCCCGTGATTTCTCTGGGCAATTGCTTTTTGCCTCACTGAAGTGAAAAATGAATTAACATGGTTCCACCTAGACATAAAGACCTTCTTGACTATGGGATGCCCAAGACAGACTACAGTCCATCCTTGACTAGACTTTGTGGGCTCAGGGGATTCAGATGTGTGCCTGCCATGAGGTTAGGGACTGGACAGTATGGAATGTTCCATCATGCTTATAACGTCTGAAGGTGAGTGTGACTCCTGTCCTGGCAATTCTGACCTGCCAGGGAAAGAAGCAGTGAGGCGCAGTGGAAGGAGCACTGGACAAGGAGTCAGAGGTCTGTATGTGTGACCTCAGGTGAGTTCCTTAACCCCTCGGAGCTTGGTTTTCTCATATGAAAAAAAGGCATTAAAGATAAATCTCTCCAGCTTATATCACAGAGTTGCTAAAAAGGATCCAATGAAATAGCATATGTAACTTCTCTAAACTATAAAAAGTTGTGTAATGTAGGGACTATTATTTTGATTATTACCATATTTTTCTGATCACGGGAGTAATGCATTTATTGCAGAAAATTCAGAAATTGCATAAATGCACTAATAAGTCAAATTCAGTCATAAGCTGGCAGAGTGAATGCCTGTTAACAACTTTGTGTATATTCTTCCATCTTTTTTTTCTCTGTATATATCCTTCTCTGAACTACAATCATACACCCACCCAGTTTTAAACCTACAATCATCTGAGAATGTTTACTGCAGTTCTCAAAATTGGATCAGCTGTGGTGAGAAGGGGAGGAGGGTGCTTGTCCTCCTTCAAGGAACCTTCACCTCCCCCAGCTTCCAGGAACCTAGTTCATTCCTTCTCACATCCCTTTCCTTCAGGTTCCAACCTAAACTGTGGGTCCTGCCCTTTTGCCACATAGCTGTGAAACTGGAGGCCAGGAGGGGACGAGAATCCCTGTTTTCAAAGAAACAAAGGGCCTTTAAAGATGAGACCCTGTCCTGTGCCGTGAGAAGCGTCATCTCCGCCCAGGTTAGAAAACACACACGCTGTGTTCAGGTTGCCTTGTGCGAGCATGAGGGTGTTTCTTCAAAGACTGTCTTACACGGGCAGCTCTCTGCTTCCCCCTCCCCCCAGCTTTCCCCTAGCCACCAGCACTTGAATTTTGAGGCTAAATTGGTCAAGTTAAATGACAATGTTGATGGTGGAAACCCGGCCCCACCCCGGGGTGGGGGTGGTGGTGGTAAGAAACCAGGTACTCTATAGATGACAGAGAATATTGAGTTATGTTTTATGCATGTTACAGAGTTTTTCTCTTCATGCTTCTCAGACCCGGGTAACGAGGGAAGGATGATGGCAGTGAACAGGGTGATGGTTGCAGAGGGATTCCCAGGGGTCCCACGTGCCAAAGTAGCTTCTAATGATTCCAGAGAAGCCCTCTTTCACTCTTCAGGTTTTGAAATTATGAGTGGTTCACCACTGGGTCCACCCCAGCTGGAAACACAGGTGCCCATGTGGCTTCATCCCCCAGGTAAAACATGAAGCTATTAACATGAAGGGGAAAGCAAACCTCCACAACTGTGTGCTTCTTGAGGAGGTTTCCCGGTTTTACACTCAGGGACCAGAGAGCTCTGTTACCTGAGCGTTTCTGCCTTTGATGTCGTCAGAGCTCTGCCCGCCTGCCTCGGTGTGGAGCCAGGGACCAGGTGTGCGGCCTGAAAGACACAGGAGCCATCTCACCATCTGTTGGCCGCGGGCCGGCTGTGCGCTTCACAAAGTCTGGCTCCGCCAGCACTCAGGGCAAAGGCGCAGGAACCAAGGGTAACTTGAGCCCGTCAACCCGAACCCCTCGGGCTCCTGGCCCTAGACGGTGTGTCTCCACCCACTGCTTCTCTGTCACAGACCGTGGCTACAGAGTCATCATGTCCACTGTGCTGGAAGGAGAAGAAGTTATGAAGGGCTCTCATCTAAATGCAGGTGAGCCTCTCAGCTCTGAACACCCCACCTGCTACAGACTCACTCGTGCGTCCTGATCCCAAATGAGCTGGCGCTGTGCTGCTGCTGCTGCTAAGTCGCTTCAGTGGTGTCCGACTCTGCGTGACCCCATAGACGGCAGCCTACGGCTCACCCGTCCCTGGGATTCTCCAGGCAAGAACACTGGAGTGGGTTGCCATTTCCTTCTCCAATGCATGAAAGTGAAAAGTGAAAGTGAAGTCGCTCAGTCGTGTCCGACTCTTCAAGACCCCATGGACTGCAGCCTACCAGGCTCCTCCGTCCATGGGATGTTCCAGGCAAGCATACTGGAGTGGGGTGCCATCGCCTTCTCTAGGCGGCGTGCTAGCGTTGTTTAAAAAAAGGAGTAAAAAGTATGTGCTGACACAGCTCAGCCCCTGCCTATGAGGATCCAACTCGTTCTCTAAAACATGCTAGGTTTAAATATTACACAAGTTATATGTATATGAACATATATTCTCATAATTAAGAATTTGAAGAATATAGAAAAGGTAATAGGGGAAAAACCCTAAAATGCTTCCTCTCTGCCTGCCCTTTTCTCTAATCCCAATTATTTATCCCAGAGTCACCTCTGCTAAAAGTTTGGTGTTTATCCCTCCAGCTTGGTTTTACTTTTTGGCATGTATACACAGATGTGTATGTATATAGGCAGATATGTGGTTTGGTTGATCTAGCCAAGTTTTAAAATCCACATTCCCAGGAATTCCAGAACTTTTTCTGTGAGCCAGGTAATCCAAATGGTGTCCCTGTCTCTTTCTAAAGTCTCCCTGTGTCCCTGCGTCCCAAATGTCGGCTGCATTTGGTACAAGACTTTTCTGTCTGCTTCCATCACCATCTAGGAATTAAATATCTATGTCCCAAAGCCCTTAAAACAACTCATGTTGCTGTGCAACTGACTAACATGAAAAGCAGAAATATCCATCACAGATTATTTATGATAGTTAAAAAAAACTGATAATCTGCATTCAAAAGCAGTGTTCAGGAAATCTAGGGTTTGTTATCATATGATGGAGCACCAAGCAGCCATCTGAGTGTCTACAAAGACTCAAATAATTTGGGTTGATGTTTGAAATGTAGGAGAAAAAAGCAGGCTAGAAATTGTATAAATAGCAACACACCTCAACTATTTAAAGGGCTTCCCTGAGAGCTCAGTTGGTAAAGAATCCGCCTGCAATTCAGGAGACCCTGGTTTGATTCCTAGGTCGGGAAGATCCCCTGGAGAAGGGACAGGCTACCCACTCCAGTATTCTCAGGCTTCCTTTGTGGCTCAGCTGGTGAAGAATCTGCCTGCAATGTGGGAAGCCTGGGTTCAATCCCTGGGTTGGGAAGATCTCCTGGAGAAGGGAAATGCTACCCACTCCAGAATTCTGACCTGGAGAATTCCATGGACTGTACAGTCCATGGGGTTGCAAAGAGTCAGACACAGCTGAGTGACTTTCACTTTCTTTCAACTATTTAAAAATCCATTAAAAAATGTAAATAATATACTGAATTGATTCCTTTTGTATTTATTGCTCTTTAAAACCTCTTAAAAACACTTTTCATGTTTTCTACAAAATGAACATATAAGTCATCTAAGGGAGAGGGTGGGAAGATTTGGGAGAATGGCATTGAAACATGTATAATATCATGTATGAAACAAGTTGCCAGTCCAGGTTCAATGCACAATACTGGATGCTTGAGGCTAGTGCACTGGGACGACCCAGAGGGATGGTATGGGGAGGGAGGAGGGAGGAGGGTTCAGGATGGGGAACACATGTATACCTGTGGCGGATTCATTTTGATATTTGGCAAAACTAATACAATTTGTAAGTTTAAAAATAAAATAAAATTAAAAAAAAAGTCATCTTAAGAATCTGTTACTGTATGATATAGTTGAACTACCACATAGAAGCATCTCTACAACTTACAAAACACTAATCCAATGGGTCCTGTAATTTTCATTACAATGCTTTAAAAATTAATGAATGCATCTGTTCTAGGATACAGATTTCTGGGGGCAAATGGCACAGGAAGTACTAGATTTTTAGCCAAATTTGCATGGTCAGCTGCTGCAGTTTTGTCCACTCTTTGGGAACCCATGGACCATAGCCCACCAGGCTCTTCTGTCCATGGGAATTTTCCTAGTGAGAATACTGGAGTGGGTTGTCATGCTGGCCTCCAGGGGATCTTCTCAACCCAGGGATTGAACATGTGTCTCCATTGTCTCCTGCATTGCAGGCAGATTCTTTACCGCTGAGCCACCAGGGAAGCCCCTGTGAAAAGTAGAGACACTGATATACTTAATTCCATGCAGCAGTATGGCCCTGAAACTACTGTTCTTAGACTTACTCCAGTCTGCTACAGAAGAGCCTTCCTTTAGACCAAGGTTTCTTAACTTGGCTCTATTGACATTTGGAGCTGGATAATTCTTTGTTTGGGGGGTGTGTTGGCTCTGTTGACATTTGGAGCTGGATAATTCTTTGTTTGGGGAGGGGGGCTGCCTGTAGGGTGTAGGTGATCTCACAGCCTTCTTAGTCTCTACCCACTAGATGCCAACAGCAATTCTCCACACCCCAGAGACCATTTGTGTCAAGAAAAAAAATGTCTCCAGACTGTGCCAAATGTCCTCTGGGAGGCAAAATACCCTCCGCGAGAACAACTGGGCAACGAAACAAGCTTCTCCATAGGTTAACAGTGCCCACTGGTTTTTATAAACATGATGGGAAACAATAGCAGAGCTAAAGGATAACCAATTTCTTCATAAAACAGAAAAGAAAACTCTACATGTTGTAAAAGAAATTTCACTGTTGCTCGAAAAGGGTGGCTGAGAGTTGCCAGGGTTACCTAAGATTCTTTTAATTCAGCTATCCCCTTGGGGGGTGGCGTCTCAAATATTTCCTTTTGCGATGCCACTAGGATCTCTTAGAATTCAACAAACAGAGCCCTTCTGCTGGAAATAGTCCTTCACATGGGCTGTTTTCCTATAGGAGAGTATTTCAGATTCACTAAAATACTGGTTTTCAAACTTTTGGTACCACAATGTGCAGTAAGAAAGACTTTTTCCATTTCTACCCAACCACATGTATCTATTGCACACAGAACAGCCTGAGTGACCATTGTTGCCGCCTCCTGGGAACCAGATGGGCTCTCTTTCTCTGGTTATTAACACGGCTGTGTGTCCGGAGCTGGATGCTACAGAGCAGCCGACTATGAAAGACTTCTCTGAACAGTGGGGCTTAAACAAGCAAGTCTACTCCTGGGTGGAAGGAGCAGCAGCCTGAGGGCCACGCTGGCTTCCAACTTTACTTTTTGTCATTTGTAAATCAGGCCAGCCTTATACCTTTCCCCAGACACAGAGATATTTTCATGTGTTAAAAAAAATTTGTTCTGTAGCCAACCAACAAGAGGCTAAATACTGCAGGGCTTGGAAAGTATCCAGAAAGGATTTACAAACTTGGCTGGCCATCAAAGCTGGGTCTCTTGGAGGGTCTCCCAGAACGTCTCCCAGTCTTGGAGTGCAATTCCAGGGGCTGGGGGAGGAGAAAACAGACTCCTTGGAGAGGCAGATCTAACTGTCAGCTCTGGGCAACTCGATCTCTCTGAGGTAGGGTCCAAATGGCATCAGGTGGAAAGTAGCAGTTATGGCGCAGAGAATCACATTGTGTATTTGAAACAAATGGGATGCTGCATGTTCTGGCCTCACATGCAGAGAAGGAATACTGATTGGACCATGACACGAGAGGCAGATGGCATGCAATCAAGAGCACAACTCTTTGTGACTGGAAACGTTTCACTGGCAACGCTAACCAACTCTTTGCAACTCCATGGACTGTAGCCCGCCAGGCTCCTCTGTCCATGGGATTCTCCGGGCAATAATACTACAGTGGGATCTCCAGGGGATCTTCCTGACTGAATGTGGGTCTCCTGTACTGCAGGCAGATTTTTTACTGGCTGAGCTGCTGGGGAAGCCTATCTGTATGACACAGATGTTAAATGGAATGGTAGTTTCTGTTTCCCTTCCTATCCCAAAGCAGCTCAACAAATATGAAGCGAGATGCAAACCAGAAGAGGATGCTCTTACTAGATGATTCCAGTGCAGCCTGTGGTGATGATACATGGGCTGGGCCAGAGTTAGGGTGCCCTCAGCTGTGTTCCCCAGGGGCCTGTATGTTCTGTGACCTGTATGTTGTATGATTACTTGCAGGAGGGTTAGCCAAAATAATTGGGCTTCCCTGGGAGTAGTTGTTTTTCTATCTTTTATAAACAAGAAAAAGATGCTGTTAAAAATATATTTATCCAGAAAGATGTTGATTTGAACTCTAAAAAGCAACCTGGAGTCATCATTTTCCCTTTTGAATACAGAGCCACTGAGTCTGTAGCTTCCTTTCTAACGGCAGGTGCAGCCTTTCCTCTCAAGTGAGCTGAGGGCACATGGTCGGGGGGTCTCCCTAGGCCTCTGCATGGAGACCCCTCACCTGAGAAGGCATCTAACCCACCCTTGGTTTGGTTCTAAGCTGTTCCGGTCTGTCAGGCAGCCGGCCCACGTCAAGAAGAAGCCTCAGGCTCTCCTGGCTGATGTGGAACAAAGAGCCCCGCCTCAAGCCCTGGTTCTGCCACCAGCTGTGGCCATGAGCAGGCCACCCTACTTCCGCATGGCTCCTTCTCCCCGCCTGGAAGGAACTGGGCTGGGAAACCTCACAAGGCTTCCCTTGCTCTGATGCTGGAAGCCTCTCACAGCCTCTAACTAAAGGACATGACGCGTTTCACTGGACATGATAATTCTCATATCTGCCAGAGCTAAGCCTTAGAAACTGCATATCTAGCCTCTCCTCTCCTCGCTGGCTGTCATTGCCACAGTTGATGTTGGTCTGAGGGACCCACCACCCCATCTGGGGAACTTACAGAGTCACCCTATACACTATAGGGCCTCACTTCCCTCCTTGGGCACTCAGACCAGGGGTGGGCTTAATCATCGACCCTCACCCCATAATTTGGGATTTTAAAATTAGTTTAAATGATTTTTAAAAGTAATGTATATTTATTTTAGAATACTTGGACAAAATAGTGAGCCATGAGGAAAATAAAAATCACCCAACATTCCGTGACTAAGGGATAACCAGTCCTAACACTGTAGTGGATGTATTTCTAGCTTCTTCTCTCTTTTCTTTCTTTGTTCCACTTCTCTCTCTCCACATAAATTCATGAAACAATTTCTTTTTAAAATTAATTTAGGTTTTCTTAAAAGTTTTTTTTTTTTTTGAGGTGGACCATTGTTTAAAGCCTTCATTGAATTTGTGACAGTACTGCTTCTGTTGTTTACATTCTTTTTTTTTTTGGTGTGAGGCCTGTGGGATCTCAGCTCACTGACCAGGGATCAAACCTGCACTCCCTGCACTGGAAGGCGAATTCTGAACCACTGAACCACCAGGGAAGCCCCTAGGTTTTACTTAATGTAATTTTAGTATACTGGGTTGTTTTGTTTCTCTTCTCAAGGTTGCATTGACATTTTCCCATGTCACTAAATATTCAACAGCACTACTATAATAGATGCAGAACATCCCACCCAGTGGCTCTGCCCTATTTTACCTCATTGCTGGAAATTCGTGTTTTTTTCAAATTTCTTCTGTAAATGGTTTAGCAATATATTAAAATATATGTATGTTTTAAAATACATGTATGTATGTTTTAAAATATATGTATGTTTTAAAATATATGTATGTATGTTGAATTATTGATTAATTCAACAATTATTTCTTGAGTGTGAGTGCCTGTCCCTAATGGCTCAGTGGTAAAGAACTCCCCTGCCAATGCAAGAGATGTGGGTTCGATCCCTGGGTCAGGAAGATCCCCTGGAGAAGGAAATGGCAACCCACTCCAGTATTATTGCCTAGAAAATCCCATGGACAAAGAAGCCTGGTGGGCTCAGACAAGACTTAGCGACTAAACAAAAACAAGTGCCTGGCCCCATGCTGGGAGCTGACAATAGAGCAGTGAATAAAAATTGATATTATCCTAGCCCTCCAGAGCCTTACACTGTACTTGGGAGATAGACAGGAGACAGGTAAATATATAACATGTCAGGAGATGATGTGTGCTTTAAAGAAATGATGAGGCAGCATAAAGAGAATGACAGGAAGGGCTGCTATTTTATCTGGAGTGATCATCAGGGAAGACCACACGAAGGGATGTGGTCACCAGTAATAGTCAGGCGTGGCTAAGATAAGCACACTAGGCCGGAGGTCCTTACTACCTAACTGCCCTCCGTAAAAGCTGAAATACTTTGGCACAGGCATGTCTTCTGATTCTCTTAGTACTGGGACATCTAATTCTTTGATGTTATGGTGGGAACCACATCGAGCTGTTACTTACTTCAGTGTCTGGTGGAGAAGTTTCTCAGCTAATGGATATAATGGTAGCCAATTTTGCTATAAGTATAAAGTAAATGTATTTTAGAAAATGAGTTGGGCCACAATGAGATACAGCTTCATACCCATAAAGATGGCTACAAACAAAACAAAATACCCAGACCAGAAAATAACAAGTGTGGGTGCTGATGTGGAGAAACTGGAAACTTTGTGTACGCTAATAGGAATGTAAAAGGGAACACAGTATGATAGTTCCTCAAAAAATTAAAAATAGAATCACTATGTCATCCAATTCCACTCCTGAGTATATACACCAAAGAACTGAAAGCAAGGTTTCAAAGAATTATTGGTACATTTGTGTACACAGCAGCATTGTTCACAACAGCCAAAAGATGAAAGTAACCCAAGTGTCTATTGATGGACAAACAGATAAACAAAATGTGATAAATACATACAATGCAATATTATTCAGTCTGAAAAAGGAAGGAAATTGTGACATGTTACAGCATGGATGAACCTTGAGGACATTATGCTAAATGAAATAAGCTACTCTCAAAAAGTCAAATATAGCATGATTCTACTTATATGAGGTACCAAAAGTAGTCAGACTCAGAACCAGAGAACCAGAAAGTACAATGGTTGCCAAGGGCCTAGGGGAGGGGAGAATGGGGAATTGTTTAATGGGTATAGAGTTGCAGTTTTGCAAGATGAAAAGAGCTCTGGAAACTGGTTGTACAACAGTGTAAATGCATTTCACACTACTGGACTGTATACACAAAAATGGTTAGGATGGTAGATTTCATGTTATCTATTTTTTAAACCACAATTAAATATAAAGAAAAAAGGAGTTGGGATGAAAACAATCAGCCATTTTCCCAGTGAACTGACCATGATGAGGACAGTCTGGCTGGGAACACCAGAGTGAAATTTTATATTTCAGTGTCTGTCTGTCCTCTCTTCCTTCACCAGCACGTGACTCTCTCAAGGACAGATCAAGGGGATCGTTTATCTAAATCTCTCCAGTGCTAAGGGACTTAATAAGTATCTGTCCATACGATCATGACTTCACCCTTACTATCGCCATTAAAGTTAATGAATATTTGTGAGCTATGCATTTTCCCAAAGATTCCTAGTGATAGGGTTTTGCACTTTCTTTTTATTGTGGTAAATACATATAAAATTTCCCATTAACAACATTTAATACATTCCCATGGTTGTGTAGTCATCACCTCTACCTTGTTGCAGAACATTTTCATCAGCCCCAAAGGAAACCCATACCCATTAGCGGTTGCTCCCCATTCTCCATACCCTCCTGCCCTTGGCAACTGCTAAATCCACTTTCTGTGTCTTTGGATTTGTCTATTTTAGGTATTTCATATCAGTGGAATCCCACAATACATGGCCTTTATGTCTGCTTCTTTCACTTAGCATAATGTTATCAGGGTCCATGCATGTTGTAGCATGTATCCCTGCTTCATTCCTTACTGTCCAATAATATTTCCCTGCATGGCTCCACCACATTTGGTTTATCTATTTACCATTTGATGGGCATTCGGGTACTTTTCACCTTTTGGCTATTGTGAATAGTTATGAATACCTGTCAGATATCTTGTTTGAACACCTGCTTTCAATTCATTGGAGTAGAATTGCTAGGTCATATGGTAATTCTGTTTAGTGAATTGAGGAACCTAATGCATTTAAAAAAACTGGACAAAGTCATCTACTAAAGAAAGGAACAGCTCATACTTGCAGAGTGGAGCAGGGAAGACAGCACTGAAAGCACGAAGCCTTAGGGGTTTGTGTGCTGTGCGTCAGAAGGACAGAGAGAAAGCACGCAAGCAGGCAGAGACAGCTCCAGAAATGTCACAAAAGAGCATGGAATTAGCCTCATCTGATGGAACCAAAGTCATCTCCCAGACCTTGAAGACCTCTAATCTTGGGTTACAGGTCAATGGCAGAAATACAAGAGGAAAACTGTAAGAAGAAATGTAATCAGATAAGCATGAACTGTACCAGGCTCACACTCACATAATCAACAAGGTTCTCTCCGCAGCACCCAGGAATGGCAGGGACAGGCTCATTTAATTGTGCTAGGAGGCTCCTGCAGTATCTCATGCCCACCAATGCCATTTCAATCCCAAAGCACATCTTCTTTTTGAAATGGCAAATGCCCTTTCTGGTCTGTAAGATGTCCATTCGTGAGTAGGTTGAATTATTACTAATTATTACTTCTTGATCACCAGGAGATTGTTCTGGTGTGGGCACTCGTTTGAACATTTCTCTGAAAGGAGAGGATCACAGCACAGACTGCCACCTGTGTACCCTGGTGAGCTGTGTCAGGGTAAAGCTTTTCTTCTATTCTCAGGGATAAGACTAGTTACCATGGGCTCCAAATGTAGCCAACTTAGTTACTAGAGTCTGAAGGTTGAAGAACTACACAGCACTTACTAAAACTCTTCTTTGTAGTGATTTAGGGCAGAGATTAGCAAAATACAGCCAGCAGACCAAATGCAGCCAGTGCCTGCCTTCCCAAATAAAGTTTTACTGGCAGACAGCAATGCCCATTTCTTTATGTGTTTTCTATGGCTGCTTTCATGTCAAAACAGCAGAGCTGAATTGTTGTGATAGAGACCAGATGGCCAGCAGAACCTCAGACATGTCCTCTCTGGCCCTTTAAAGAAAATATTTGCTAATCCCTGGCTTAGGATAAGGCTCTGATGACCTGCAAAGCTAGTTGCCACTCTTGACCTTACCCCTCAGCCTCAGACCTGAGTACTCCCTGCTCAACCTGGTCCAGGTCACCTCTACCTTGCAGCCCCACAGGCACGTCCACTTGCCCTGACTGATAACCAACCAGCTCCTTTCCTCCTCCTTCTTCTTGGTGCCACATCATCCACCCAGGCCCAGGTAAATACTCAGAGTTCCTTTGTATAGCCTGTGGCCCGTCAGTGCACCCAAGCACCTAATTCTGGAGGGTCAGGGAAAACCAGGAGTCTTAGCGAGGTGGTACTTACTTCTGGGGATCTTGCTGGGGTAAATCTTCTGGCATGGTTTATACTCATCCGGAGGAGGAAAATCTTCCATGGAATGGAACGTGAATTTAGATTCAAAGTCATCTGCACACAAGGGAAATCACAAAATCACTCTCATTACTATGATGATCTGAGTTTTAATAATTTTCAGAAGCAAACAGTTTTGCCTGCTCAGTGCAAGGTTTTAATGGCAGGGCTATTCCCTTCTAAGACATCCATTCACCTCTTAACTTTTACTATTAATACTTATCTGGGACAAGGGGGAATCAGGACAAGTGAAGTCACAGACTCTTCCCATCATCCACCCAACTTCCTTCAACCAATGTCTTAAGGAAGCTTCCATAGGGAGCAGAAGTGCCACAGGCCTATCCAGGGCCCACGTGGGAAATCTGGCAGCAACAAAGGCCCTTCCAAGTTCCTGTGGCCTGCCGTCCTTCCTGTGCTCCTGAGGAGAACTCTAGGTGGGGTGGAGATGGGTGGAAAGAACAGGAGTCCTCAGCCTGGCTGGTGGGAAGGAGCCCAGCCTGTGTCCAGTTGGGGATCAGGGCTTCCCAAAGCAAACGAGTTCTGCCATGAGCCCCTGATGGCAAGAGGAGAAGGGTCTTGTGCCTCTTTTATGAGTTGAGTCCCTGCTTTGTGATCTAGGTTTTGGGTATGACAGTGGTTCAGCCCACCAAGGGTTCCAAAGATTTTTGGTCACACCTGACCAAAGATAACTTTCCTTCCTAGTTCCACAGATTTGCCTTAATTGATCCTGTGCTGGTGGGCCTTCCATCCATGTCTGATTTCATGTCTTATGTCTGATTTCTCCATGGAGACAGGTGTGCGTGTGTGCACGTGCATGCGTGCGCGCGCGCACACACACACACACACACACACACACACACACACAGAACTTAAACATTGGTTTTCTTCTCTCTCTGTAGTCTCAATCAGAAGGTTAGGGAGTAGATTCTGGAACCCCTCCCCAAGAAAGCCTCAAAAGAAACCCTATTTAACACAACCTGTAGGTTGTTCCTTCACCCCACTCACCAATGATGTTCAGGCTTCCATTCCGCAGCTGACCTCCGGGCTGCTGGGTTGGGGTCCAGGCTAGGGCCTGCTGGCTCCTGCTGGAAAGCTCAGTGGTGGGTGACCTCGCAGGGGGTGCTGGGGGTGGGTTGAGTTTTCCCCCACCGGTCCCTGGCAGAGAAGATGACGGTGTATTCAGATACAGGACTTTCAGATGGAAGATGCTAGGATGGTAGATGCTATAATCTTCTGGGAGAGGTGAGGTATTGAGATCTTTGGGTGTAAGATGATATAATGATGAAAAGGCAGCCTCTCGAGCCAACCTTCTTGGGATTGTGTCCCAGTCCTCCTGCTAGAGTAATAACACCACCTCTCTGTGCCTCAGTTTCCTTATCCATAAAATGGGAATAATAATATATATATACACATTCTTGGGCTTTCCTGGTGGCTCAGATGGTAAAGAATCCAACTGCAATGCAGGAGACCCAGGTTCGATTCCTGAGTTGGGAAGATCTGCTGGAGAAAGGATAGGCTACCCACTCCAGTATTCTTGGGCTTCCTTGATGGCTCAGCTGATAAAGAATCCACCTGCAACGTGGGAGACCTGGTTCGATTCCCGGGTTGGGAAGATCCCCTGGAGAAGGGAAAGGCTACCCACTCCAGTATTCTGGCCTGGAGAATTCCATGGACTGTATTAAGTGAGTTGATTTAATTAAAGTGGCATGTAGTTGGGGCTCAATGAATATTAGCTGCAATTATAGTATCAACCCTTGTCATCAGATGGTACAGCCCAAAGAAGTAAAGATACTGCACAATCCTATGCAAGGGAAGGACTCACTACAGGTGAGACTTGGGGTGGGGCTGGATGAGCAGGCTGTCGGGGGCTTGCTCCTGCCCCTGCGTTTCTGCTCACACTCATTCTCCTGCACCTTAGTCCCTGGTTTCTCCTTCCAGTAACTTTAAAACCTACCTAGCCCCCAGGGCCCAACTCAAATCCCACCTACTTCATGAATTCTTCCCTGATGATCTCCTTTGCCAAGACTTCTTCGCATGACTCATTTGGCAGTTAATAACCTGCTGCCTTGGCACATCAACTTGGGTACTCGACTCTTCACTTTGCTATTGAAGTGATGACAACTGCACCATTAGTATCTGTGCCAACATGTTCACAAGTACAATCTCCTGCTCTTCCCTGTGGTTGGTCTGAGCAGCAATTACCCTCATGTTGTCCGTGGAAAGCCAAGTTTCATGTCCAAAGACACAGTGGAAGAGGCCAGACAAGCACCCATCCCGGCATCCGGTTTGCAGCGCTGAAGCTGGCCTCCCCAGGGCCATCAGCGCTCCTCAGTCCTCAGCTCCTCCCTCTGCCTTTCCCTTTCTCAGTCTCCCTCTTCTCCCTTGCTGGTCTTCCCTTCCTCTGTACCAGGATCCACTAGGATTTACTTGTTCCCACAAAGGGAATAAAGAGGATAAGGGGCTGTGGACCCCTCTTCTGGGTGAGAAGCTGCCTCTCCACTTGGTCAGAGAGAAGGAAGTGAGGCTGCTGAGCCCCTAGCTACCCCTCTCCCCAGGCAAAGCACCCCAGGCATACTTCCTCACTTGGTATGTATGACAATCCTTTGTAAAAGGTGTTATTGTTATTATTTCCATTTGTCAAATTAAAAAAAGCAAGGTTTAAGGACATTAAAAACAGAAGAGGGTGGGAAGGCAGGATTCGAACTCAGATCTCTCTGAATCTAAAGCACTGATTTTTTTCACCCTATCTTAAACATTTAGGAATCATGAGCCTCAGAAGGGGCTCACTAGTACTAATGCTGGACATTATAATTAGTCAGTTGAGAAGAGAATGATTAAAATCTTATCTCTTGTGATCAAAAGCCTTAAAAATATCCTTGCTTTTTGTACCAGGAACTCCCTTTCAGAAACTTATCCTTTAAAATAAAAATCTAAAATGTAGACTACAATTGTTATAAATGTATTTCCTGCAATATTATTTGTAATAACAAAAAATGGAATCAACTTAAATATCTTAACACTAGAAATATGGTACATATCAATTATCATATTAATATGCTTATAGATACATTTTTACAATTTCATAAATATCAAATTACATCAAAATTGCTTTTAATATTATATTAAATAAAAACAGAATAGAAAATAGTGTATACAAAATCATATTAACCATGTAAATATGTAGGTATGTTAAGAAAAAAAAGAAACACATCCAAATACGATAGTTTTTACTTCTGGGTGATGTTATTATGGGTGATGTCATTTTTTTCTATTTGCTCTACAATGAGCTTGTATTATTTTTAATTCAAGGATATATATTTAAGAAACTTTCTGCTTCAAAAGATTTTCTGCAGATTCAAAGATACAGAGAATTATCTTTGTAAATAAAAGATAAAAATTATCTTTGTAGTAAACTGGTGATTACTAGCAGGGAGGGGTCGGGGCAGGGCAAGATAGGGGAAGGGGATTAAGAGGTACCCACTACAAGGTATAAAATAAATAAGACACAAGGATGTAATGTACAGCTCAGGGCACATAGCCAAAATCTTATAGTAACTTTAAATGAAGTATCCTCTATAAAAATATAGACTCACTATGTTGTATACCTGAAACTAATATAACATTGTAAATCAATTATACTTCAATTAATAAAAAAAAGTCTCAAAAAATTTTTTTTCTGAAAAATCAAGGAATATGAGCCTGTGTGTGTAATTGTGGATATATGTTGGGCTATGTGTGTGGATGTGGGTTTTGATGAGTGTGTGCATATATTTATTAGTGTATGTGTGTGTCTGTGTGTGTATGTGTGTGGGGTGCTTCCCCTATGGCTCAGTGGTAAAGAATCTGCCTGCAACGCAGGAACTGCAGGAGAAGTGAGTTCGATCCCTGGGGCAGGAAGATCCTCTGGAGGAGGGCATGGCAACCCACTTCACTATTCATGCCTGGAGAATCCCCATGGACAGAGGAGCCTGGCGGGCTATAGGGTCACAAAGACTCAGCATGCATGTGTGTATGTGTGTGTGTACATGTGTGTGTGTATACATGGGTATGTGTGTACATGGGTGTGTGTGAATGTGTAGTGTGCTTTCCATTTAGAAGGACACCAAAGGTGACTGAAGCCTCATCACTTCATGGAAATCATAGTCATGAAGCATGTATATTCAATCCAGATCATCTATGCTGGAAACATGAAGGGATTATTTTTAAAGTTTGGCTGAAAATATGGACCCTCAGTTTTCCTGAGTCAGTTGGAGAACCTGCCAAAAATATGGCAGAATGCTAAACTAATCTACTCAGGATCGATGAAAATCCTGGCTGGAAGCCAGACTATAATAACTCAGACAAAAATTACACAGGAGAGCTGGTTCTGGAAACAATTGCGCTTATAGCTGTCTCAACCTGGGGAATGGTGATAGTAAAAACAAATAGACTTTTCTAGATCTCACTGTTCTGACAACTGCATGAGGGGAGAATTATTGCTATGCCCATTTCACAGATGAAAAGAAAGCACAAAGAGGCTGAGGAATCGCCCTGGGTCACACAGCTAGTCATGGCATGGTGATTAAGGCCAGAATCCCTAGCTTGTGGTCTGCACCATCTTGGACAAGTCTTCCAGGCTCCCTTACCCTGGTTTCCTGTCTCTAACCTGAATACCTCAGCATAAAGTCATATAAAACAAGTTTTTCTTGTGCTCCACAGGGCACTGAACCGGTCTGATCTAAAATAAAATTCAGAGTTAAGATGTCCTGAGGTTTTCCCAAGTGGGCCACAGGTGCAGGCCTCTGGGGGTGTCCATAGCACCTCCAGAGCTGCTGCCAACGGTCAGAAAAATGATCCTCTGACATGACCACCCTGGACCAGAACAGCAGTGCTTACCGGGGCCTCGGCCCGGCCTCTTCTTCTGCAGGAATGGCTGAGATCCTGGAGGGGCGGGCGGCGCTGGCAAGGCCTGCCCGCTGGGCTTGGGTGGCTGGGCCTGGAAGCTGGGGGACTTGGGGGGCAGCGGGGGTGGGACTTCACTGCTGCTGTTAGCACTTGGCAAAGGGGGTGCAGGCAAAGAGGATCTGGGGGTGCAGGAGGCGTAAAGGGGGAGTGGAGGTGGCGGGGGCGGCGGGGCGGGAGGTTCCCGCACGTCTTGGGCCGGGCTGGCAGCCTCCGCATTGAGCCCCGGGTGCCCACAGGGAGGGAGCAGAGGGAGCGGGGGCGGGACGGGCGGTAGGTGCAAGGGGGCCAGCTGAGGCTTCGCTGCCTTGTCACTGGGACCCAAGGCCGGGGGCGGCGGGAGTGGCGGGGGTGGCGGGGGAGGAGGAGGCGGTGGGCAGAGCAGAGGCGGTGGAACCACCGGCGGGCTCCCTTTAGACGGTGGGCCAGGTGGGGACACCAGCGGAGCTTTGACGGGGGACGACAGGGGCAGGGGTGGCGGTAGGGGCGGGGGCGGTGGGGGCGGGGTTGGAGGCGGTGGGGCGGGCACGCTGGGGCGAGGGGGTACCGCCCTGGCCGCGCCATGCCCCTCAGAGGCGTTGCCTAGCCTGGGAGACGCAGGGGGATTGAATGGGCCGCTGATAGTCTTGGTGGGAAGCCGTGGAGAAGGCGCCCGGGAGCCAGGGCCCTGGCTGGTCTTGCCACCTGAAAGTGAGAGAATTCTGGGTTAGCTCAGCGCGGGGTGTGCGCCCTAGCGAGGGGCTCTGTCCAGCACGACCTCAGTGAACCTCATGGTGGTCATTCTCTTCCCGCACGGCCACTGGAGGCTGCAGGTGGAGCAGCTGGCACGCAAGGGGGCCAGCCCAAGGCCCTTACCTGAAGAAACACACTGGCCGCCGGTGAGACAAGCCCAGCTGGAGCTGCCAGATGTGGCTGTGGCACCAGCTTCCTGTTGCACCCCACCTCCACCCTCTGACCAGGATTAGGGCTGCCCTGACCTCCTTCACCCTTCCTCCTCTCAAGGCCACCCTCACCCTACCCTGTTATTCTCCAGGCCAGTCAGCCGCATCTGTGGGTGTACCAACCAGAAGCTCCTGATGAGGGAGGTTTTCCTCACTCCAGCATTTTGTCAACATGGACTTTGTTTCTGATTTGAAAGGAGATTCAAGATTCCCTGAATATACTAGGTGATTGGAAAGTCAGTGGGAATACTCCCTGCCTTGGGGATCCAGGTCCAATGACCTTGAACCTCCCAGTTCCATACCCTCTGGAAACTCAAAGATCCCTTTCCCAAGGGCTTTTGCCCATTTCTAAGCAGCTTGCTGTCTCCTGATCTCCTGGCTTTCTTACCCTGTAGATCCTTCACCACATCAGCCCCAACTTGAAATCCAATGCCTCTTTAAATCCAATGCCAACAGCAACAGCTTGCTCATAGTAGGCATTTGTGTTCGGTGGATGTCATGGAAGACTCGGGTGGAGGGTGCTCCCTGGTTGGGGCCTCCTCACTCTTTGCACACCCTTTCACCCTACTTGCCACTTCTTACCCTTTTTTCCCTCTGTCACTTCAAAGAGAAAAAAGTCCCTCTCCTTGTTTACTGCACAAAAGTTCTGCAGTCACTTAAATATGTCCTTGGAGTATCACTCTCCACTCAGGAGGCATATTAAGACATTTCTTCCAAATAAATGCACTTTCCCTAAAAGGAATTTTTGGGAATACATTTTTCCTATTCCAGCACCTGTATATTCTATAATCTCTATGAAAATATTTGGAAACCACTAGAAAACGTTTGCTTCTCACACCTTCAGCTTCCTCGTGCTGCAGAATAGGAAACACAGGTTTCATATCAAATTATAATGCCAGCAGCTGTTGGTGGTTCTGAGCTTTTCAGTCCCTGAGTCTCCAGTGTGTTTACCGAACCGGGTGCTAAAAGTATTTGGTGCCAAAAGTCAGGCCGATCACGGAAGGGCATGGAAGAGGTGACTCTGGGGCTGAAACTAAGTGAGCAGGACCACAGTAACTTCTGGCTTTCCAAACGGATGACCCTACTCTGGCTATGATGCGACAGCCACATGGACACATGACTCATGACATGAGTCTCAACTGCGGAACGCTCTTCTGGAGGCAGGGTGGAGCTGTCATTATTCCTCTGTTGAAATTTTCTTTTAGATGGCTGTGGAGGAGATAATATCTTTGCACATATGCATCCACCCTGACGGACTTGGTTCCACCAGGGTGCTAAGGCAAGCATTGCCAGAATGGCTCACTGTCCATGAGCAGCAGCAGGAGGTCCCCACCTGGCCTTTTCAGGGTCAGGATCTACCACCTGCTATTCCAGCATGAGACATTTTCTATGAGGTCTAGGGTAGGCGTCACCTTCAGAGATTGCTGCCTCCAAGTGCTCCAGCCTGTTTTCAGTAGTCCACAGGGATGAAGATGGAGGACCCAGGCAGCTCTCCAGACAAGGCAAGGCCTCCCTCTCTACCCACCATCCAGATGACTTTAAAGAGGTAACAAGTTTGAGCAGCAGAATCAATCCCTGAATAACTAATCTTTAAGTTTTTAAGTGTCTGAGAGCACCGTGTATCTGAGATTCCAAAACCCTTAAAGTGGGTCAGTTAAAGTACAGGAGCCTCTACTTACTAAATGGCCAACCTAATGAGAGATGGGCAAACCCGTTTGTATCACCATGTGAGCAGCAGAAGCAAGGACAGCACAAATCCTTGCCCAGCTTATGTGCATGCCCATTCTGGGATGAAGCAGAGAGCTGAGCAGTGTGAGTTCAAGGGGAGACCCACAGGAGTCAGAATCAGCTCTGGCAAGGAAACCAGGCAGCAGACAGGGCTCCGAGAATAAGCACCAAGCAAAGGGTTTCCTTCATCACATGAACGCAAGCCCTAGAAATCCAACTAGAAACACAGGAGCAGACCATGAAGTGGTAGGGAAAGGCCAGTTCGAGAGCATCAAGGGGGCTTTGTTGACATGAAAGGAATCAGCTTTTGAGCCTGGGTGTTTATCAAAAGATGAAATATGTCTTCCTCCTTCCATTTGTGTATGTTTCCAGGAGACCTCATATTGCATGGAAGTCTCATTACACATTCTATACAAGCCAGTGATGTTTAGGGTTTGTTACATAGCAACACCTAACAGACATGATGCTAGAGACCCATCACAACTCACCACTGCCAGTGAGTCCACAGTGACGTCATGAAGACCTTCTATTGTGATTTACATCCGTACTTCGCAGTGTGGGCCACGATCACACCATTGCTAAACACTCCACACTATGGCACCTCCTTCTTCAGTGATTACAATAGGATGATTTAAACAGGATGAGGATTTCAAAGACCCCTTAGAAACAATTCTGTGTTTTGAAAACTTCTAGTACTTACGCTTCCAAAGAGGTGATCTCCTACCACGTGACTATTCACTCTAAACATGTCACTTATGGGCAGATGAGGACTGCCCTGTTGGTTCCGCAAGGCAAGATAAGAGTCAAAGATAGCCAATTTGAACTCTTCCTTACCTGCTGCATCCCTCTGGCCTGCTGGTCGTAAAACTGGAAAACCACCAGCAAACAGATCTCCCAGGGCTGGAGGTGTGCTCCCCCCTCGAGAATTTGCAGGACCTCCTCCTTCTTTGTTGGTTCCTTTAGAACCTGTAGGGAGAAGAGGAAAGTAGTTGTGGACCTGTGAGCAGAGCTGAGCGGCCAGCTCTCACCCTGGCCATGGTCTAACACTGCCCGTGGCAGCCTTCCCTTCTCCGCCCACCAGTGTTACCCTTTTCCTACTCAACATCTTTCTCAAGAACCCCTGCCTTGTGCCCCGGCCTGTCTGCCACCCTCTCCAGGCTACCAAAAACCCTTCAGTAGTAACCATTCTGAAAAAGGATCAAAACAAAGGCATCTCTATACTGCCATTTAGTAGATGTGTGTGTGTGCGCACTCAGTCTGTGGACTCTTTGTAATCCCATGAACTGTAGCCCGCCAGGCTCCTCTGCCACAGGATTTTTTCAGGCAAGAATATTGGAGTGGGTTGCCATTTGCTCTTCCAGGGGATCTTCCCAAGCCAGGGACTGAACCTGCATCTCCTGCATCGGCAGGCAGATTCTTTACCACTGAGCCACCTGGGAAAACCATTTAGTAGATGTCACCTTTTAAATTAGAAAACCCAAACACTGTAGGTAAAGAGCTGACCCC
Source organism: Bos indicus x Bos taurus (assembly GCF_003369695.1). Classification (NCBI taxonomy): domain Eukaryota; kingdom Metazoa; phylum Chordata; class Mammalia; order Artiodactyla; family Bovidae; genus Bos; species Bos indicus x Bos taurus. Next base: position 53,269,628 of record NC_040079.1, on the reverse strand, counting down.
AATTTCATTTGACTGTTGTAGGAGGACTAGACGAAGAAAACCCATAGATTTAATTTAGGCAATAATTTCAACTTCTGGTCCACAGAGCCTGGTCCAGGATTTGCAAGCAGGAAGTAAAGGTCTGCAGTGATTTCTTCTTTGGCATTTTCATTCTCTGTCTCCCCAGTTCCCACTCCCTGGGCCTAGTGCTCTTCCCTGCACTTTTTTTTTTTCCCCTATGGGAAAGAAAGCTCATGAGCTCCTGAGAGATGTCACTAATTCCAGACTTCCAGATGTGTGTGAGAAGACATTGAGCTTACAAGAATTTCTGGCAGACAATGTCCACAGCCTGAAGCTAATATGCACAGAGAAATCAGGGCACAGTGCCTACTGGTGGAGGAATGTGGCCAGATTACCCCTAGTATTAACATTAAACATTATCTCTTCACTAGAATGATAAAGAAATGAGTGTCCCAATAAAATGAATTGATCTGTTAACTTGTTTGTTGTTGTTCAGTCACTAAGTCATGTCTAATTCTTTGTGATCCCATGGACTGCAGCATGCCAGGTTCCTCTGTCCTCCACTGGCTCCCAGAGTTTGCTCAAATTCATGTCCACTGAGTTAGTCTTAACTTAATTAGATGGTGGGTCTAGCCAGAACTAATTTTTATTGTAATCAATCCTGAAAATGTTTCTTAAAATAATTTGCCTATTCATGTACATTAACATATATAATTACAGATATTAGATACAATTATATTTTAGGACTATCTTTGAGAATTACCATCATGTATCATTGCAAAATATATGGAACCATAATAATACCTTATATTTAAATATATTTCTTTTTTTTTACTTTTGTTTTCTTTTTTTAAAATTTATTTATTTTAATTGGAGGCTAATTACTTTACAATATTGTACTGGTTTGTGCCATACTTTGTATATATTGGGCTTCCCTTGTGGCTCAGTTGGTAAAGAATCCGTCTGCAATGTGGGAGACCTGGGTTTGATCCCTAGGTTGGGAAGACCCCCTTCAGAAGGGAAAGGCTACCCACTCTAGTATTCAGACCTAGAGAATTCCATGGACTATATAGTCACAAAGAGTTGGACATAACTGAGCGACTTTCATGTTCACTTTCTTCCACTGTATTTATTATTTCAGCCTTCAACAATCTTGACCAAAAAAGAGAGCAGATATTATTATCTCCCCCCATTTTGCAGATGAGCAAACTGAGTCTCAGAGAGGTTCCCTGATGTACATGGTAGCAGCATCAGAACTCAACATGGGTCATCTGATGGCAGGAACAAGGCTCCTTTTACTCCATCATAATCTAGAAGACATAGAAACTTATAGTCATATGATCCTGTGAGAGAATTCGGCAGAAATATTTTTCCTTATGGAAAATAAAATCTTTGCATTTGTTAGGGTTGAGACTTGAATTTTTTGCTCATTCAATTTGAGGATTATGTTGACACAGCATAAGTGATCTTTAAATGTTACTTCATAATGGATAAATACATTGTGTAACATCCATACAATCAAATCTTCAGTTCAGTTGCTCAGTCATGTCCGACTCTTTGCGACCCCATGGACTGCAGCATGCCAGGCTTTCCTGTCCATCACCAACTCCTGGAGCTTGCTCAAATTCATGTCCATTGAATCGGTGATGCCATCCAACCATCTCATCCTCTGTCAATCCCTTCTCCTCCTGCCTTAATCTTCCCCAGCATCAGGGTCTTTTCCAGTGAGTCAGTTCTTCTCATCAGGTGACCAAAGTATTGGAGTTTCAGCTTCAGCATCAGTTCTTCCAATGAATATTCATTGTTGATTTCCTTTAGGATTGACTGGTTCGATCTCCTTGCAGTCCAAGGGACTCTCAAGAGTCTTCTCCATTACCACAGTTCAAAAGCGTCAGTTCTTCAGTGCTCAACCTTCTTTATGGTCCAACTCTCACATGCATACATGGCTACTGGAGAAACCATAGCTTTGACTATATTGACTTTTGCTGGCAAAGTAATGTCTCTGCTTTTTAATATGCTGTTTAGGATGGTCACAGTGTTTCTTCCAAGGAGTAAGCGTCTTTTAATTTCATGGCTGCAGTCACCATCTGCAGTGATTTTGGAGCCCAAGAAAATAGTCTCTCACTGTTTCCATTGTTTCCCCATCTATTTGCCATGAAGTGATGGGAACAGGTGCCATGATCTTCATTTTTTTGAATGTTGGGTTTTAAACCAGTTTTTTCACTCTCCTCTTTGATTTTCATCAAGAGGCTCTTTAGTTCCTCTTCACTTTGTGCCATAAGGGTGGTGTCATCTGCATATCTGAGGTTATTGATATCTCTCCCAGCAATCTTGATTCTAGTTTATGCTTCATCCAGCCCAGCATTTCACATGATACACTCTGCATAGAAGTTAAATAAGCAGGGTGACAATATATAGCCTTGTATATTGTAAATTGGGAAAGTACTCCTTTCCCATTTTGGAACCAGTCCATTGTCCCATGTCTGGTTCTAGGTGTTGTTTCTTAACCTGCATACAGGTTTCTCAGGAGGCCAGTAAGGTGGTCTGGAATTCCCATTTCTGTAAGAATTTTACAGTTTGTTGTGATCCACACAGTTAAAGGCTTTAGCATAGTCAATAAAGCAGAAGTAGATGGAATTTTTTTTTTTTCTGGAATTATCTTGCATTTTCTATGATCCAACAGATGTAGGCAATTTGATCTCTGGTTCCTCTGACTTTTCTAAATCCAGCTTGAACACCTGGAAGCTCTTGGTTCACCTACTGTTAAAGCCTCGCTTGGAGAATTTTCAGCATTACTTTGCTAGCATGTCAGAGTGCAATTGTGCAGCAGTTTGAACATTCTTTTGCATTGCCTTTCTTTGGGATTGGAATGAAAACTGACCTTTTCCATTCCTGTGGCCACTGCTGAGTTTTCCAAATTTTCTGGCCTATTGAGTGCAGCACTTTAACAGCATCATCTTTTAGGATTTGAAATAACTCAGCTGGAATTCCATCACCTCCACTAGCTAATGGGTATAGGTTTCCTACTGGTGTGATGGAAGTGGTCTCGAACTAGACAGGGGTGATGGTTGCAACAACACTGAATATATAAATGCCACTGAATTGGACACTTTAAAATGGTCAAAATGATGAGTTTTATATTGTGTGTATTTTAAAACAATTAAAATAATTATTTTACCATGAAGTTTTTTTTTAAAGCATTTGAAAGTTGATGGTAGATATGCTAAACATCATCAGCAGATCGGGAAAGGTAGCTCTGATTCTCTCACCCATGTAGACTGTACACTGAGCAGCTCTGAGATGACCAGATGTGTGTCCTGATGAGCACTTGTGGCCCTGTCCTGAGCAAGCCAGGAGTGTCTGGCTGAGCCTCACATGGCCTGCCCTTGGCTCTTAGCAGGCCGGATGCTCACTTACCCTCAATCTGCGGGGCACTGCGGTCATTGATCTGCGTGACTTTTCGGAGGCGAGTCCCTTGCTGGATATCAGCCAACAGTGCACTCCGACCTTTGGGATCTGCCTTTCTCGAGCTGGAAGCATCTGCACTTACCTGTAAGGGAGTAAGAGGGATTTGATTATAATTACATATAACATTTGCAGGTAAGCCGTATGTCCTGTCTGAGGTAAGTTTCCCCTCCCACACTTTTCTGCCTTCCCTGTTTGCTCTCCCCTGCATCACTCTCACCAGTGCAGTTATCTAGGGGTCTTAGGTCTTGCTGCTTACCTCCTGCCCTGCTCACATCCTTATCCCTGGGGACCCAGAACAGATTCTTTCTTGTGCTGAAACTCCCTTAATCTTAAAGAGCCCTAATTCATGGCCCCCTTTCCTCCTCATAGGTGAGCCCCATCCACTTATCTGGGCTTCTGGCTGTGTGTTCCTGACTCTGGCTCTCAAGTTCTGAATAATTACCCTGCCTGGTGTCCCCAGGTCCCCTCATGGACCAAATTCAGAAAGAAAGAAGTGCAGGAGATGGCAATGAAAGTTTAGTGACTGCTTTCTTCTCTGTGTCTGAGTGTGTTACTTTAATTCTCACAAAATCTTGTGAGTTTCAAGTGAGTTTACCCTCATCTTACAGGTGAGAAAGGACTATGAAATCTCTTCCTAGTCACAGGGTTAGGTCCTAACCCAGATCTGCTGAATTCCAAAGGCCACGTGCTTTTTATTTTGAAGCACTACAGATCAAGGTCATGGTGCCGTAGTTAGGGCAAGTATTCTCTGGACTACGAAAATGCTTTGTAAACATGTTCACGAGAATAACCTCTCCAAGTAACACTGAGGTCCGACTGTTTCACTTCCACTATAGCTTGTGCTGATACAGCGGGGTCTCCATGGGCTATCAGAACCAGGGAGCAGCAGAAAGAATATACACAGGTTGGTGGCAAATAAGGGAGGGGGGTCACACTAGAAGACATAGCCAGGAGGACCCTCCACAATTAGAAGGTTTATATTACATGACCTAAGATCTGGTTAAACATTTCTCAAGGTGAGAAATACTTTCTAGCACCTGCTGTATGGGGAATACCATGCCTTTGGTTTTCAGCTTTAACATCACTTTGGAGGTCTTTTCTGGCCCCTAACCTAAATAAGGCTACCCAGGGTTCTCTCTTAGGGCGCCTTATTCCTTTTATCCCCTGTAAGTTTGTCACAGTGTATATATTTATACTTACCATTCCTTGTGGAAAGTTTCCAATTGTGGTTATGAGTTGCAGATTCACCGCCCCCACAAGACTCTCTTAGGAAAGAGATCTTGTTCATTTTGTTCACTAATACCTCCCCAGCGAGTAAAACTAGGCCCTGCTGCTTCTGCTGCTGCTAAGTCGCTTCAGTCATTTCCGACTCTGTGCGACCCCATAGATGGCAGTCCACCAGGCTTTGCCGTCCCTGGGATTCTCCAGGCAAGAGTACTGGAGTGGGGTGCCATTGCCATTTCAGAAAACTTGGTCCTAGATAGGCTCAAAAACTGTTTACTGGATGAATGAATGAATGAGTGTGAATGAACTAAACCCAGGATACGTAACACACTGGTCTTGCTCTCAAGGGCATAAGCAGGTACCAGGGAGACGGTACACTCACGCACAGCATATGACTGTGTGTCCACGTGAGTCGCACAGAGAGGAAGACTCTAAGAGTTCAGAAAGGGTATATTTATCAGGCTCAGCAGGCTTTGAGGAAGACAGGAGACCTTAGATGGTCCTTGAAGAACAGACAGAACTTATACAAACTCTTGCAATAGCCATTTCCTCCACATGGCCATTTGCCAAAAAGAACAACCAGAGACTCTCCAGTGTCACAGACTGGAAATGAAGGCAGTTGCGGTTTTAGTTAAAAGGTGCTGAGTCTGCATTTTCACCAGCTGACTCCATGGCCCAGGTGATGCATCTTACACAGGCTTTGAAGGGCACAAGCTTCAGAGTCAGTTTCTTGTTGCCTGGAAACATGCTTCTGACCTCTTGAGAAGAGCTCACTGATGATGGTCAACAACTGAGCTATGAGCCAGAGGTCCCAATCCTAACGATACACATTTTTTATGAATATAGGTACAAATGCACACGTACAGCAGGATATTTCCCACACAAGATGATCTTTAAACTCTTTCTCTATAAACCATTAGCCCATAAGTCATTTTAAACTTCAAAATTTTAAGATTTATAAAGTTTACTCTTGTATTTAGAAACAATTAGTAACAGGAACAAAAGGCAAACAGAAATATCATGACCCTAGCCAAGAGAAGTATGAACATTTTTGTAAAAATCTAGCATTACAGTTGCAGGATTGGGGCTGAAAGTGTTTTGTAATTTTCTTCCTAGTTACAAGATAAACAATACAATGAATTGCATTCTTCTGTTAAAAGAAGCAACTGGAACCATACTCTAACAATCCCTGAGTTGGGGTGGGGGTGTTCACCTTACCATCTTTGAACTCCATTTTTAAACTGATTACCCAAATGCACCCCCCATTCCTTGACCTTGCCCATCCCAAGCTTTAAAGGTGAGTGCCATGAAGAACATAGTACATCCCTGGAATATGATTTTTGGGGGTTGTACTAGGTCCTCATTGCTTCTCAGGCTTTTCTCTGGTTGCAGGGAGTGGGGGCTACTCTCTGGTTGTGGTGTGCAGGCTTCTCACGGCAGTGGCTTCTCCTGTTAAACAGCAGGGGCTCTAGGGCTTGTGGGCTTCAGTAGTTGCAGCACATGAGCTCAGTAGTTGCGGCTCCTGGGCTCTAGGGCACAAGCTCAATAGTTGTGGCACAGTTGATCTACGGCATGCGGGGTCTTCCTGGATCAGGGACTGAACCTGTGTCTCCTGCACTGGCCGGTGGATTCCCCACCACTGAGCCGGCCATCAGGGAAGCCCTGGAATAATGATGTGAATTTGCATTTCTACTGAGCACAAGCCTCAGTACATTCTTGTCAATTCCACATGACAGATTTGTTGATAAACATCTTCCAAATCACCTGGAGGGTATGGCAGGTCCCATCACGTTTCAACATCCTTCTCTGTGTGTGTATGTGTGTGTGTGTGTGCTCAGTTGTGTCTGACTCTGTGACCCCATGGACTGCAGCCCACAGGCTCCTCTGTCCATGGGACTCTCCAGGCAAGAATACTGGAGTGGGTTGCCATTTCCTCCTCCAGGGGATCTTCCTGACCCAGGGATCCAACTCACATCTCCTAGGCCTCCTGCATTGGCAGGTGGATTCTTTACCACTGGCGCTACCTGCGAAGCCCCACGTTCTTCTTTGCTGCCTTTTTTCCTGTGCCACTGTCTGCCAACAAAGATCCATCTAGTCAAAGCTATGGTTTTTCCAGTAGTCACATATGGATGTGAGAGTTGGACTATAAAAAAAGTTGAGCACCTAAGAATTAATGCTTCTGAACTGTAGTGTTAGAGAAGACTCTTGAGAGTCCCTTGGACTGCAAGGAGATCCAACCAGTCCATCCTAAAGGAAATCAGTCCTGAATATTCATTGGAAGGACCGATGCTGAAGCTGAAACTCCAATACTTTGGTCACCTGATGAGAAGAACTGACTCAGTGGAAAAAACCCTGATGCTGGGAAAGATTGAAGGCAGGAGGAGAAGGGGACGACAGAGAATGAGATGGTTGGATGGCATCATCGGCTCGATGGACATGAGTCTGAGTAAACTCTGGGAGTTGGTGATGGATAGGGAGGCCTGGTGTGCTGCAGTCCATGGGGTTGCAAAGACATGATGAGCGACTGAAAGGAACGGAACTGACTGCCCTGATGGTCTTCCACTAGAGGGCGCTCCTTTACCTGGTATTAGTAAAGTTATCCTCAGTCTTGTGAAGTAGGAAAGAGCGAATAACTTCATAGCTAAAGGGGACCACAGCTCAACTGGTTTTGTACAAAAGGACATCTAAGGACATATTCAACTGCACATTGAAGACCATATTTTGCTGTGGTGGGTGTTTCTACTCCACCTGCAATATTCGTAATTTGCTTTCTTAAAAATCAAGCCCAAGAGGTCTGGTTACTGTGGTTACTGGATACAGAAACAGGAAAGAGAAGATTTTCATATATTCACTGGGTCTTTTACTCTATGTAAATCCTGCTTATTGGCAACTTCACTAAAATATTGAGTGAGAGTCACTCCTGAACACTTTTTCTATGGCAAACATACCCAACAGGCTTGCCTGCCCCCGCTACGTACAAAACAAGGAACTGAGCTATCATTTGAACGTTTGCTCCTGTTCTTTCTTAACATTGTTATTGAGTGTGACAATTTGTGAGTTCCACACAAAGCTTTTGTTGACTCAGTTTTTCTAAAGCAAGCTTCCCATGGAATGCCCTGGATCCTAAAAAGATGCAAAGTGGTAGAAGAGTAATGCAAATTAGACCATGGCCCTTCCAAATACAGGCTGAAAACCTGAAGAAACCAGGAAGATTAGAACAGTACTAAGTGGGCCAAGGACAACCAGGTGTCTGTCCTCCTGTCTTGATAAATTATAAGAGCTTCTGCATATCCATTTGTTGTTCCAGCAAATGAGTTGATCAGGGTTCAGTATAGTTTGAGAGAGGAGGATGGCGGTCCAGCCCAAACGGAGTGAAATGCACGTTGACCTGCTACTTGTGACCCTGCTGCCCTGTGTCATTACTACATCTGCTTGATTGATATTGGTTTCTGTGAGAACCACTAACCAAAATCTAGCAGGTTGTTTGTCTCAGAGATGATCTTAACCCAATCCGCGCAGTACGATTCCAGCCTTGCAGTCTCCTAAAGGTGACTTCTCCAATGGGGCTGTTAAATTAGCACTCAGGCTTCCAGGTACACAGCTTGTTTCTTAGCCCTGCTCTCAGCCGCCCCTTCCTTCTCTATACTTGGGGGCAGACAGGGATCCGTAGCCTGCGTTCTTGTATTTCTTTACTAAATCTGAATTCCAAGAACAGCCAGAACTGGCATTCGTTTCCTCCTGCTGCTACCGTCTTTATGTAGAAAAGAGAGCCTGACATCCAACAGAGACACAGGAAATATTTTTAGAGAACGTGAACTCTCCCCTGTCAGGCCTGACACAATGTTCCCTGTACCCCGAATGGGCACAAGCCAGGCTGTTACATAATGAGGCATTTTGAGATCTAACAGTTTTATTTCTCATTTTCAGAAGTTCAAATACTGTATACAATTAAAAATGGACTTTCTATCCTCCTTTTCTGGTTTCTTAAACAACTGTCTACAGACCCAGGACTGTTACCTGGAATACAGAGCTGCTTCCCACAGCATCATATCCTTATCAGGAGGTGAAGCAGAGTTTGGACCCATTCATTATGGCTATAGGTGAAGGGGAGTCTGGGCCTATTCTCTATGTCCTCAAGGAACTCCATCTGTCAAAGTCATCTCATTCAGGGGCATCAATTTGGTCACCATATGCTGGCAGCTATCTCCATGCCCAAGGACCTGGAGGCCATCTCAGACCCTTCTCTCTTCCTCATTCTCAATAGCCACTGTATCAAAAACTCCTGGTGACTTCTCCTTGGTGATGACTCTAGAATCTGGCTCCTTTTCTCCATCAATGCTGACTTAATGCAGGCCACCAGTATTAATGCAAGCACTTCCAGATTCCCTCAGCTGGTCTTCCTGCCTCCTGTCTTGCCCTCCTCTGCACAGCCATCTGAGTGGTCTGTATAAGGGACATGTCACTTACCATGTCCATAAAAACCTTTGCTGGCTCCTCACTGCCCTCAGGATCAAGTTCAAATCCCTTCACATTGTACAAGGCCCAACCAAGTGACCAGCCCCAATCTTTCCTTCCATGCTGGAGCTCACCTCTGGACCTTAGCTTGAGCTAATCTCTCTGCTCTTTTCACACTTGTCTCTTGGCTATTTTCCAGGAAGCCTCCTGATCCTGGAAGGCCAGATAAAGAGCTCTGTTTTGTTCCTAGAACAACATGCTTACCCTTAGCAGTGCTCCTGCCAGATCAGGTGACTCTGCTCAAAACCTGCAAGGGTTTTCCATTTCCCTTGGAGTAAAAAAAGTCAAAGTCCTCATTAATATCACCCACTGGGCTTGACTGCTGAGTTTACCTGCAAATGCCAACATTTTCCTACCCACTGCTGCTGCTGCTGCTGCTAAGTTGCTTCAGTCGTGTCCGACTCTGTGCGACTCCATAGACGGCAGCCCACCAGGCTCCCCCGTCCCTGGGATTCTCCAGGCAAGAACACTGGAGTGGATTGCCATTTCCTTCTCCAATGCATGAAAGTGAAAAGTGAAAGTGAAGTTGCTCAGTTGTGTCTGACTGTTAGCGACCCCATGGACTGCAGCCTACCAGGCTCCTCCGTCCATGGGATTTTCCAGGCAAGAGTACTGGAGTGGGGTGCCATTGCCTTCTCCACACTGATGTAATAAAGCAGTTCCACTGTATGGCAATCCTCCCTATCTTTGAACTATACTTTCAAGCCTGTGTTCAAGCTTCTGCCTCTTATGGGAATGCTCCCATTGTCCCAGCACTCTATGCTTGCCCCAACTTTTACTTCTCCCTTAAGTGAAAAGTGAAAGTGTTAGTTACTGAGTCATGTCTGACTCATTGTGACCCCATGAACTGTAGTCCACCATGCTCCTCTGTCCATAGGATTCTCCAGGCAGGACTATTGGAGTCGTAGCCATGCCCTTCTCCGGGGGATCTTCTTGACCCAGGGATGGAACCCTGGTCTCCTGCACTGCAGGCAGATTCTTTACTGTCTGAGCCACCAGGGAAGCCCAATTAGCTCTACATCAAAAATTGTTTCCTTTACAAGATCTTTTATTTAAAACTTCTTCAGCTAGTCTTTTCCTTAAATGATCCACACCCCCTCCAAAGCATATCATTTGTAATTCTTGCCAAATACTATAGCTTTTATATTATGCATTGTTTTTCCTCTTATTTTTGAGTGGAAACTTTTAGCATGCAAAAAATAAGTGTTCCTCTTTTAGTACCAGCATATCCAACTTAAAAAAACAACAGAGCAAATTATCAGTATTTTGTTGAAATGAACTCTGTATAAACTTCAAGCCCCTGGGTTTTTGACATTTGTCTGCTCCAACAAAACATGCAGGTATGGTAAGAGAAGTCACTGCCTTTGAGGTTATGTCACAGTCCTGGTGTTTCAAACCATTTTCATACCTTTATCCTTTGGTCACTTTGGCCCAAGAAATGGGGATTCATTCAGCACTATTCTCTCTTGTTTGATGATGCTGAGATTCCCTGGCTTTTATGACTAAAATTTAAATTATGAGAAAGCCTGACTTTAAAACCTAAGTTGGAAGAACAACCTTGTAAACTCAAAAAAGAGCCCAGCATTGGTTGTCGAGGGCCTGACACTAAGGAATTGCTAAGAAATACATAATACATAGTTGGAACAATGTCTCAAAAACTGGTTGAGGTTTCATATCTTCTATTTATTTTAGTCAAAAATTATTACCAAAAAAAAAACCATGTTCCCATCCCAGCAGATTAATTTGCAAGCTAGTGAGATAATATGTTGTTGTTCAGTCACTCAGTTGTGCTGCGAACCCATGGACTGCGGCACGCCAGGCTTTCCTGTCATTCACTGTCTCCTGGAATTTGCTCCAACTCATGTCCACTGGGTCAGTGATGCCGTCCAACCATCTCATCCTGTGTCATCCCCTTCTCCTCCTGCCTTCAGTCTTTCCCAGCATCAGGGTCTTTTCCAATGAGTTGGCTCTTCATATCAGGTAGCCAAAGAAATAACACTATTGTGGGCAATTCCAGCTCATCCCTCCCAGCATTTCTGTCTCAGTTAAAGGTTTTCTCCCATTCATCAAAGCTTTGAACCTGTGACTCCTTCCTCTCTTTCATCTGAAATAATCAGCTTCCACTGAGATCCAGTTCCTACCCTTTACTATGCACACACAGGTGACTTTGGAGTCTGGGTAAGAAAACTGCAACATGCAAAGGTTGACAGAAACAGCAGTAACTCAAAGAAAATGGGAAGGTATGTGTGTGTGCTGGGCACTGTTTCAAGTGCTATGCTGTGCTTAGGCACTCAGTCGTGTCTGACTCTTTGAGACCCCACGGACTGTAGCCCGCCAGGCTCCTCTGTCCATGGGATACTCCAGGCAAGAGTACTGGAGTAGGTTGCTATGCCCTCTGACAGGGGATTTTTCCCAACCCAGGGATCAAACCCCAGTCTCCCACATTGCAGGCAAATTCTTTACTGTCTGAGCCACCAGGGAAACCCAAGAATACTGGAGTGGGTAGCTTATCTCTTCTCCAGAGGATCTTCCCAATCCAGGAATTGAACCCGGGTCTCTCCTGCATTGCATGTGGATTCTTTACCAGCTGAGCTACCAAGGAAGTCCTCCAAGTACTGTATGTATATTAATTCATTTACAGGGCATTTGGACAGTCCCATGATGGAGGTACTAGTTATGAATATTATGTCCAGTTTACAGATGAGGCCCAGAGAGGAAGCAGGCTATCTGCCACCAGTAAGAGGAGAGCTGAGAGGTGAGCCCAGGCAAGTCAGGGTCTCTCATCCACCATACTGCATCTTAGTAATGACATCACTCAGGAAAATTGTGAAGGGTGAACTCCCAGGAGACACATGGAAAGCCTGCAGCTGGGTGGGGGCAGTGGGCCCCCTGCTTTCTGGCTGGGGACCACAACAGATGTTGCGTCAAACGGAGTGTGACAGCCAGAGTAGAAAGCAAGGGGCAGGGAAGGGCATCAGAAGGAAGAGGAAGGGAGGAGGGAGAGAAAATGAGAGGGGCTGGGGCCCAAGGAGCTAAGTGCTAGGCCTTTGCCAGGGCCAGAAAGAACAGCCAAGGCTGAATGATGGAGCCTGAGAACAGTCTGATTACTGCATTAAACGTGATCCAGGAGCCGTCTTGGCAGGGGGCGGGCAGAGAGCACTTAAAATGGAAACTGCTTAGGGTAACTCTACGCTGTGAGGCTGATACCCTCCACTGCAAAGAGCCTGTACCTGAAACTCCCTCTTCAGGTAACACAGAAGCCTGTGTGGGCCAACCCTGCTGGTCCACCTCTTTCTTTCCTAGCCTAGGCCCCCTACTCTCCTTTCATACCTCCCTGCTGGCTGCAGGGGAAAATGCAGGGTTTTCAGCACACGGCCTCCCTTGTTGACTCCGAAATAAAGATTATGAGCACTGACTACAGTCCATGCTTCAACCTTCTACCCCACACATTTTACATCCCAGCCACCTGGCCCAGTTCTCCAGCCCCTGTATTGGTCACGTACTTTCTATCTCAAGTTCAAGACTCACGCACTCCGTCTGGATGATATGCCTGTTTCTTCCAACTCTGTCAGTCAAAATCACATTCATCTTAGGACTTTCCTGGTAGTGCAGTGGATAAGAATCCGCCTGTCAATGCAGGGGATGGTTTGATCCCTGGTCCAGGAAGATTCCACATGCCACGGAGCAACTAAGCCCATGCATCACAACTACTGAAGCCCAGGTGCCTAGAGCCTGTGCTCTGTACCAAGAGAAGCCACTGCAATCAGAGGGCTGATCACCGCAACGAAGAGTAACCCCCACTCGTTGCAACTAGAGAAAGCCCATGCAAAGCAACAAAGACCCAGCACAGCCAAAAAAATAGAAAATTAATAAATTAATTAAAAAAGGAGGCTTTCTTTAAAAAAAAATCACTTTCATCTGTCTTTCAAGGCGTAGCTATAAAGCCTCTTGCAGAGATGCCTAGATTAAACCAAGTCAGGATTAATTCCTTGCATTTACCTACTGTACAATAGCCATACATTTTAGAAGTTTAACCCAGATATGCAGATATTGGCTGAGGTTTCCTGAGCCCTGGAGATCTGGAGGAGACTGGCTGAGAGCCATTCTTGAGGCCCTTGGGACTCTCAAAGCCTCCCAAAGAGTTCTACAGTTTCAAGGCCGTGTATGCCTCATGGGCATGCTCGCTTCCAGATTCCAGGCAGCAATTCCGCATTGAGCACTGGATACCCCTGGGCCTCATATGGTCGCTCATCATTCCAATACAGGAGGATTCACTGGCTCAGAGTCAAATCAGTGTTCTGGTTCCTCTCTCTCACTGTCTTCTTAACTGTATCTTCCCTCTGCTCAGCCTCTTAGGAACAAAGCAAATTCTTCCCCTTGCTTCGTGTGGTGTGGTTTAGTCACTCTGCTGCTGCTGCTGCTGCTAAGTCGCTTCAGTCATGTCTGACTCTGTGTGACCTCATAGACGGCAGCCCACCAGGCTCCCCCGTCCCTGGGATTCTCCAGGCAAGAACACTGGAGTGGGTTGCCATTTCCTTCTCCAATGCAGGAAAGTGAAAAGTGAAAGTGAAGTCGCTCAGTCGTGTCCGACTCCTAGCGACCCCATGGACTGCAGCCCACCAGGCCCCTCCATCCACGGGATTTTCCAGGCAAGAGCACTGGAGTGGGGTGCCACTGCCTTCTCTGTTAGTCACTCTAGTCATTCTTATTCTGCTTCATTCCTGCCCTTAAGTTCCACACCCGATCCCATCTCCTTATAGACTGTATGTCCCCAAAGACAGGTCTCTTCTTAAGAAAAATTCTGATGCCAGTTGCTGAGATCATATGTTTCATATCATTTAAAAAAATATTTACTTATTCATTTGGCTGTGCTGGGTCTTAGTTGCAGCATATGAACTCTTAGTTGTGGCATGTGGGATCTAGTTCCCTGGCCAGGGATTGAACCCAGGCCCCCTGCATCAGGAGCTCCAAGTCTTAGCCACTGGACCATCAGGGAAGTCCCATGTTTCACATTTTGATGTGCATCTGTCCTACCCATGTAAGTCCCTTTAGGCAGAAATTACATCTTAATCAACCCTGCCAGGGTTCAGCACAAGGCCTTGTATAATAAACACGCCCCCAAATTCACTAAAATAAAATTTGTTATTTAATCTGAAAATGCAGTGTGAATTTAAAATAAAACAACTATTTTTGTCATGAGAATCACAAAAGGGGCCTGCCAGGGCACCCAAGTGTGACTCATACAATATACTCATTAATGACACTCCTTGTATATTTTAATAAAATGGGGCCACCTTAAACCCTCCCTTAAAAATACTGTAGCATCTGTTTCACTGAATGCCAGAAATTCTAGAGGAGAGCGGAAATAGACAGAAGGTCATGACAGCTGCAATGAATCAAGAGGAAATGTAGACGTTCATTGTTCTTAATTATCATCAAAACATCTTTATGACAATTATGACAGGGAAAGAATTCTGCTTAAATGGATCAGGCCCATCATCTGAGGAAGTGAATTATAACAGAATAAAGCAGGGGACTATTTTTAGTTCACTTTGCTCAACTGCATTTTGGTTTTACATCTCCTAAAAGTAGGCCTGTGGATTGAGGTTCCATGTAATCAGAGTAGTGCAACCATTTCTTTTGCAAACTGAGATATGTCCCTGTCTCCTGTCCTTCCTTTGCACTGATGGATTGCTGCCTGCTTGGCATCCCAGTGAAGTCAACCCCTCGCCCTAAGGAAGGGGCTCCAGTCCTGCTTAGGGAAAGGCCATTTAAAGACCCCCCAGGCTACTGGTACCAGTGACAGCAGCTCTTCTTCCAGGCTGAAGTCTGTTCAGATGACGGAGCATCTGGAAGTCACAGACTCTTTCAGGCATAGAGTATCAATAGGATCAACAAACAGGAACTGCCTTCAGATGCACTTAGTAGATGTGCCAGCTACTTCTCTGATCTCTGATGCTACAGCATTTTAAGGGAGGGTTTGAGGTGGCCCCATTTTATTAAAATATACAAGGAGTGTCATTAATGAGTATATTGTATGAGTCACACTTGGGTGCCCTGGCAGGCCCCTTTTGTGATTCTCAAGACAAAAATAGTTGTTTTATTTTAAATTCACACTGCATTTTCAGATTAAACAACAAACTTTATTTTAGTGAATTTGGGGGCGTGTTTATTATACAAGGCCTTGTGCTGAACCCTGGCAGGGTTGATTAAGATGTAATTTCTGCCTAAAGGGACTTACATGGGTAGGACAGATGCACATCAAAATGTGAAACATGGAACTTCCCTGATGGTCCATTTATTCCATTTTAAGAACCAATACTACTTGTACTGGCAGAATATATGACTATATTATATGAATGTAAGATAGTAAATAATTAGTCCATAAATTATTTTTAATTTGGAGTAGGAAATGGCAACCCACTCCAGTATCCTTGCTTGGAGAACTCATGGACAGGCAATATAGTCCATGGAGTTGCAAAGAGTCAGTCATGACTGAGCGACTAACACACATTTTTAATTACAGTTTTAAATTCCACTAATCTGAGTAACAACATTATCAAAGGGATGGTTTTAAAGATAAGGAACCTTTAACAAAACACAGAGTTTAAATCTTGATGAAAAATCTTATGTTGAAAGAGGAGGAGACCACATGCTGGGAAGCAACACAGAGCCTGTGTCCCACAACTACTGAGCCTGTGCTCTAGAGCATGGGAGCTGCACTACAGAAGCCAGCAAGACCTAGAGTCAACAAGAGAAGCTATAGCAATGAGAAGCCTGCACACCGCAGCCAGAGAGGAGCCCCCTCTCAGTGCAGCTAGAGAGGAGCCCCCTCTCACTGCAGCTAGAGAGAAGACCTTCTCACTGCAGCTAGAGAGGAGCCCCCTCTCACCGCAACTGGAGAGGAGCCCCCTCTCACCGCAACTATAGAGGAGCCCCTCCCACCGCAGCTAGCGAGGAGCCCCCTCCCACCGCAGCCAGAGAGGAGCCCCTTCCCACGGCACTAGAGAGAAGACCCCTCTCACCGCAACTATAAAGGAGCCCCTCCCACCGCAGCTAGCGAGGAGCCCCCTCCCACCGCAGCCAGAGAGGAGCCCCCTCTCAGTGCAGCCAGAGAGGAGCCCCCTCTCACCGCAGCTAGAGAGGAGCCCCCTCTCACCGCAGCTAGAGAGGAGCCCCTCCCACCGCAGCTAGAGAGGAGCCCCCTCCCACCGCAGCTAGAGAGAAGACCCCTTTCACCGCAGCTGGAGAGGAGCCCCCTGTCACTGCAGCTGGAGAGGAGCCCCCTCTCTCCGTGGCTAGAGAATAGCACACGCAACAGTGAACACACAGCACAGTAAAAAGTAAAAGACCCGCACACAAAAAGAAAAAACCAAGTCACATGACTATACACACAGCTACACTCTGGTACTTATATAGAAATATTTTAAAGAAAATCACCATAATAAAGCATTCTAGTCATCTAAGTCATAGGCTGCAGGGGTTCAGGGAATAGTGGATGCTCCAGATGACACCAATGATCAATAGGAGTGGGAGACCTGAACGGTGTGTTTTATAATTGAATTGGTGGACACCTGTACAGAACTTTTTGATTTGTTTTAACAAATGAATTAGATACCTCATAAACCAGAAAAAAAAAATCTTAGAAGCCAAGTACTGTGGGAAGGGTTTAAAAAACGTTTGCGAAAGCAGAATTTTGAACAATGGCTGTGCCAACTTTTTGTGGAATGAGGTAGAACATGATGAAATAAAAATCAAGGAGAAGAATTTCATTTTTGTGTTTTTCTCAAATAATGGGGGAGAATGGTGTCACGATTCTTTTAAAAACAGAAGCAACCTGATTTAGCTTCTGAAATGCTGGGTTATGAGGAAGTGAAGTTTAATTGCACTATGTCACGGAGCGAGGACAAGGGTGAAGCGAGGGAGGCTCCCGGGATGCCAAACTGAGGGGCGTGGAAGCACCTGGAGTGAGTGCCTGGGCTTCGCCCCCACCGTTTTCCACTCTGATGAGAAAGGCAGCTATTTTAATCCAATCCCTCAATGATTATGGTCTGTTATAACTCAGTTCTGGTTAACCTGCACTCTTTCGTCCTTGCTGCAATGAAACATATTATTTTGTGTTCTTATCTTTTCATGTGTTTTATCTGAAGGTAGAGACCAAAGAACTCTACTGATTTGGGGGATCTCACAGCCTAGCACAATCATTTGCAAAAAACAAAAACACACCTCAGACATGAGAGTAATTTATGCCTACTGACTGGTAGATTTTAAGATTTACTGATGAAATGTTAACTAAAGTTAAAAAAAAAAAAATAAAGCATTTCTCAAACCTCTAACACTGACTATGAGGTTCTTACATGGTATGAATCCCACCTCATCTATATTCTGTCCAAGGGGACAAACCTATTTTCTATGAAGAGCTGGTGGGACTTACCCTGGGTCTACCCATCCACTCCAGCTATAACTGAGCCCTGTTATTCCAGCAAGAATCAGTAACAACAAGGTCCCAAGAAGGGAGTCAACAGCTGCTGTGTGGCCTTCGAGCAGAGCGATTTGCTTTGTGATGGTTGAAACACAGTCCTATAATTGATTGCCAAAACAATCTAAGGGGGTAAGGACTAGATACCACTCTCCATATAAGCTTCTAGAAATAGAAGTTATTGCTCATTGATTCTGAAATGCATTACTCCTGCAGTCCACTCAGCAGTTTAATGTCATTAGACACAAAGGTCTTTAAACAAGGTCTTAGAAGCAGAAGGCCTCTGCTAATCAGAAATTCTGCATTTTCTAAATAGTAGACAAAATAAGACAAAACAGAAAAAGTTAGAACAAAATAGACCAAAAAAAAAGTACAAAACCTTGGGGGAAAGGATGTGTCTACACAGCAGGGAGTGACGATGCAAGATGCAGCCCTCTGTCTGGGGAGGGCTGACTCTGGAACTAAGATTTGCCCTAAATGACCTTTCCTCCTAGCGTGGTGGAGGAGTGGAGAGGATAGAGGATGGGTGTCCCTGAGCTGAGGGAGCCAGTGAGCAGTTTCTGTCCCTTCCTATTAACACAGACTGTGTGCTTGTTTCCTGGGGCTGCCATAACAATGCCATAACAAAGAACCACAGCCCAGGTGACTTAACAATAGAAATTTACTTTCTCACAGTCCTGGAGGCTAGAACTTCAAGGTCAAGGTGTGGGCAGGCTTGATTTCTTCTGCTTGCAAATGAGCATGTCCTCCTGTATCTTCACGTGTTAACCTTGCGTGCATGCATGCTAAGTTGCTTCAGTCATGTCCGACTCTTTGTGAATGTATGGACTGTAGCCCTCCAGGCTCCCCTGTCCATGGGAGTCTCCAGGCAAGAATACTGGAAGAATCCCTCCTCCAGGAGATCTTCCCAGGGATCCAACTCGAGTCTCCTGCATTGGTAGGCGGGTTCTTTACCACTAGCGCCACCTGGGAAGCCCACCCTATCAGTCACATGTGAGTTTGGAGGGGGACACAATTCAGCCCATAACATGTTGGGTATGACTTAATGTCGAGGCTATTTAACCATCAACCACTTCCCGCTACTGAGTGTCTCTGACACTTACCAAAAAGAACTTTGTTAAGTGTGAACAAGCAATACAGTTTAGTTGCTTCATCTGCTTTGAGGTCTTCTGCACGTCTTAGAGGGCCTGAGCTTGTTTGTAAAACAGGACACCAGATTTGACCTTGACTCATGATAACAGTGTGTCAAGGTCAAACAGGTATTAAAATTAGCCCACTTGTTGTCACATAGTATTATCCATAATGAAACGTTAATACTGATAATTACTGGTAAATGTTAATACTGCACATGGGAATGCCACGCTGCATATTTTAGCTTCCAATTTCATCTCACTGAGGACCAAAGAACTGAGCCACAGCTGAGAATTCTTTTGAGGGCCTCAGAATAGTGTTCTATAAATACAGAGAAATTTCTGGGAAAAGCACATCGCTGGTGCAACCTTTAAAATTCTCATGGTGATGTCACCATCAGCAGGTGGCCTGGCTGTTTAATATGAGCTTTGATGTCACCAGCAAGCACCAGAGAGGGTGCACTCTCATTCACTGAATGTGAATTTCTGAAGCAGTGCCCAAGCCCAGGCACCACACAGGCACTGCTTATTCCACGAGGGAATAAGCAGGGCAAGGCTGGCATGTTTTCTTGCCAGGAGGCAGCCTGATTTCCCACACACTCTGCACAGCTTTCTTTCTTCCACTATCTCACTTCCTAACTCCCTTACCAGAGTTTCCAGGAATCACCTTCTAAATAAACTACTTGAGAACCAAACCTTTGTCTCCGAGTCTGCTTTTAGGGAAACCTCAAATTAGACCATGATCTTCTCTTTCTCACAGTTTGTGGAAAGAGTGACTCTATAGGAATGTCTTCATTCAACTGTCAACCTGTTTGCAGCAGTATGTTAGAGGATCACTGTTTTGAATGATAATACACAAGCACTATTTTAATTCCCTTGTGGCTCAGCTGGTAAAGAATCTGCCTGCAATTCGGGAGACCTGGGTTCGATCCCTGGGATGGGAAGATCCCCTGGAGAAGGGAAAGGCTACCCACTCCAGTGTTCTGGCCTAGAGAACTCCATGGGGCCTCAAAGAGTCAGACAGGACTGAGCAACTTTGACTTTCACTATTTTAAGTGGGCTTCTCTAGTGGCTCAGCGGTAAAGAATTCGAGTGCAGTGGCAGGAGATGCAGATGTGGGTTCGATCCTTGAGTTGGGAAGATCCCCTAAGGGCACACTCCAGTATTCTTGCCTGAAGAATCCCAGGGACAGAGGAGTCTGGTAGGCTATAGTCAATAGGGTCGCAAAGAGTCATGACTGAAGCGACTGAGCACACATGCACGATTTTAATTGCTACTGGGAAATCGTCCATGCCGAAAAGTGACTTTCAATGCATTCTGTCTTTTTTCCAGGCTTGTCCTCCCAACCTTAAGGCAGAAACCACAACTACATTTGGCAGGAAAGAGAACCAGAGGTTTGGTGAAATGCACTGATTCCCGAAATCAAGAAGGTACGGTACCCGTCATCTAGAAGGTGACGACAACACCCAAAAAGTTACAGCAGGTGGGGGTGGGTCGAGGGTTAGTACTCTGGACGTCAAAGCAGAGGGTCAGGGAACTGGGTGCTTGGGTGATCCTTGCTGGTCTTGGTTCTCCTGGCCTTAAAGTGACATGTTCTAGAACAGTGTATCCAAATACAGCTGCCATATGTCCATTCATTCCACCTAAGAGCTAAAGGAAGGATGCGTGTGCTGTTGTGTGTTTCGAGTTTTCATATGGGATCTCAGTGGTTCCTGGTATTCTCCCTAGAGCCTGTGTTCCAACCCCCACCTGGGATCATCACTATTATTGCTGGTGACTTTCCACTTTTCCCCAACTCCACCCTAGCTGTCTGCAGTGATTCTCCAGGTGGGGAAGGAGGGTGCTGTGCTCCCAGGGGTGGGTCCAGATCTCCATGATGGCCTTTGAAGAAGTGAGCAAAGACAGAGCACATTTCCAGTGAGTCTTTCTCCCTTAACAAATGGCTTCTTTTTTTTTTTTTTAATCCTTACTATTGGATACAACAATGTACTTTTGCTGAGCATTTTTAGTGATAGTTATGAATTAGTGGTCAAAAAGCACAACTCATTTACCAGCCCTCAGTCGTGTTCGCAGGAGGGGCCCCTGAGCTACAGGAGTGGGCTGTGCCCTGTGTGCTGAGCCTTCCTCTCTGTTTTAGATCTGCTGCTAAGTCACTTCAGTTGTGTCCGACTCTGTGTGACCCCATAGACGGCAGCCCACCAGGCTCCCCCGTCCCTGGGATTCTCCAGGCAAGAACACTGGAGTGGGTTGCCATTTCCTTCTCCAATGCATGAAAGTGAAAAGTGAAAGTGAAGTCGCTCAGTTGTGTCCAAACCTCAGTGATCCCATGGACTGCAGCCCACCAGGCTCCTCAGTCCATGGGGTTTTCCAGGCAAGAGTATTGGAGTGGGGTGCCATTGCCTTCTTTTTTAGATCTGAGTCCCAGTATTATTGTACTTTTCCCCCCTTCCAGTCAAACCAATAATATCTGCCAGAAAATCTTACAGTCTGCAATGCCAAAAGGGTTAAAAAGAGAATCTGTATTTCACAGTTGTGAGATTTAAAATAGTCCCTAAGTGCCTAGGATCTGATCTCTTGAGAATAGCTGGTCACCTACTTAGGAACCCACAAGGGCTTTTTTTTTTTTTTTTTTAAGCCATAACACACTTTCCAAGCTGTCTCCAAGGCCAAAGGTTTTGCCTCAGAGTGGGTTTTAAAGGTCGTTTTCCCTCACCATCCTCTGCAATCCTTGCGCAGACAACCACTGCGTTAGAGAGGAGAGAATGCTGAAGGTGAACATTTTTCCATATCTGGGTGACCTCAGTGTTGGGAAGAGTTGCCACCTGGAAAATTTTTGCTTCAGTAATTCCCACCACGTCCTCTGTGCTTTGTCTGAGGAGAAAACAGCAGCTGAGTACTGGGTGTCCTTGCACCTGGGCAGGGGACACTACACGCAATCGTTTTCACAAACCATCGTGAGTTATCTGGTGTTTGAGTTAGATCTCAAGGCTTACTTCAATACAAAGTAGCAAGGGAGGTGGTAGCTGCCAGCCTCACAGCTTCCCTGACGCTCAAAGTTACGTGTTGGGGTAAGATGCAGGAGGGAGGTTCAGGAGGGAGGGGGCATATGTATAGCTATGGCTGATTCATGATGATGTGTGGCAGAAACCAAACAATATTGTAATTACCCTCCAATTAAAAATAAATACAAAAATATAAGTAAAAAAATTTTTTCTTTAAGTCACCTGTTGCAATTCTAGATCTCAGAAGGAAAAAAATCCCATAAATCAACTCAATGATTAGAGGTGACACCTCTGCTGGTAGTGCTGCTAAAAGCCTTAACAGGAATCTCTAGAAAACCAGGAACCAGATTATATGGCGGAAGGAGGCAACATAGGTAATTTTAAGCAGATTCTATGCCTCCATAAATCTTACTTGTTAAAAATTAAGCAGCTGGGACTTGCCAGTGGTAGGGAATCTGCCTTGCAATGCAAGGGATGCAGGTTCGATCACTGGTTAGGGAACCAGGATCCCACACACCCTGGAGCAGCGGGGTGCCGCAACTAGAGTTCACGTGCCCCAGTGAAAGATCCCACACGATGCAACAAAGACCCGATGCAGCCGAATAAATAAGCGAGTAAATATTTGTTAAAAACCATGTACTATTTGGTCTCAAGCATCCATTGGAATTAGTGAAAGTATGCTACATAATTCCCTCCTTGGTTCTGTTAAATCATCTCTACTTTGCATATTTTGAGGTTCTTGATGTTCATTAAAAAATTTTTTTTGATTATCAAACATTAGCATATAGAAAATCTGAGTCATAGACTGAGTCCCCATGTATCATCATCCAGCTTCAAAAGTTATCAACTCAGAGCCAGTCTTGTTCTATCTTTATCCTACCTGCTTTTCCCCTCCAAATCCCTGCTTGTTAAAAAAACATACATTCTAAATAAATTTAAAAAACATATATCCAACATTGTATGATATCAAAGAAAAATGCTCTTTAAAATGCAACAATATTATTAAATAAAATTAACTATAATTTCTTCATGTCAACCAATATCCTACCAGTGTTCAAATTCTCCTGGTCTAACAGTAGAGTTTTATAAAGGTGAAAGATTTATATGATCTGAAGATAAACCAGAACAGAGTTGTTTTTTTAAATTCACTTATTTTTAAAAAGTGAAACAAAGATGAATATTTTTAATGATAAATGGCTCAATTCACAAAGAAGATGGACATTGTAAACCATTAGACACCTTAACAATAAAAAAACAAAGATACATAAAGCAAAAATCAGAAGATATAAAAGGGAAAATAAAAAATATATAATCATAGTGAGACATATTAATATTTCAGTAGAGTTTTAAATGAAAGTTTGGGCCATGAAGAGAGAGGCCAAGCCATAGCATTTGAATCTCAGCATCCCTGAGGTGCCCCAAAGCCCAAAGAACATCTTTGTTTGCTTTAGATAGATGCTCAGAGCCAGGGCATCTAGAATTCCTGCACAAACATCACCATTAAACCTTCCAGGGAAAGGTGTGCCCTACCCTTAGGCAGCCTCTTGGCCTGCTACTACGAAAGCTGCTAATAAAATGACAAACCAAACAGCAGCTGAGAAAACAGAGCCTCCTCTAAATGTTTAAAATATTTGAATCAGGCTGCCATTTATTTCACTGGAGTGGCTCCTATAGGACACACCCTCCACCTTGCGGGTCTCCACACACACCTGATCACCACGAATGCTGTGATCAGAGCTGTGAACCCATAGCCGAGGGCTCACTGCTCTAATCTGTGGGTAAGTCCAGGTGCCTCACACTGGTACCCTATGGACTCAGGCCACTCAATGCAGTGTGAGCCCATGAGAGGAGAGAAGGCAGACCACTCAGCTAGCTCTTCAGATCATGCTATAAGGGTAGGTACCAGGCACCGTGGACTTGGAAACCCTGAAACCTAGAAGCGGTAACCTTGGCCTTCCAATTTGGGGACTTATTTCAGACTGCTGGCATGACTCCTTACTTTGAAAAGCTCAGGCTTCCAGCCTTGATCTTGACCGCTGGTCTCTGACCTCCGGTAGCACTAACCACAGGAGCCTCTGCCCTCAACTTTGTCCCAGATTTGATCACTTGCCCAGCTGTTTCCTGGTCCCTGAGATAAGAGTAGCTGTCGTTTACTAAGCAGGCACTGGGTAAACAACAGCTTCTCTTGTTATCTCATTAGAACCTCACAACAACCCCAGATTTGTACATTCAACACGTACACGATGACTGCCTACTACATGCAGGCATTGCTCAGGGGTTGACGATACACTGAGCAAAACAGACAAAAATCCCTCCCTTTCTGGAGCTTCCACTCTAGGGGCTGATGCCTAGGAAGTAGCAGTTATTATCCCATTTGCAGATGAGGAAACTGAGGTTCTGAGTTGCTTGATAATTTGCTAGACACCACAGAGCTAATAAATGACGCAGCACAGATTCCGTTTCCAAGCTGTAGGACTCTACAGCCCACATGCCTTTGTTTTTGTGCTCGAAGGAACACACCACGCTGCATCGCGTGATCCCTATTGAAACTGACAGTCTGGCACACTGAAGGCTGAACGGATGATGACACAGGAACTGACATGCTTTTCACCTTTGTGTTTCACATGCTGTCTGTGGTACAGGTGGAGTCCTACTTTCACCAGCTTGAAAACACATTCACACTCCTGCACTGGGAAAAGACCTTATTCAAACAGGAATCTATTATTACCATGTCCAAGATTGGGTACACTGTGTTGCTTTCCCTGGGTTTTTTAAAAAGTCTTTATGTAAAGCCAAGGTCCAAAGTCTATTCTTTTAGAAACAATAACAAATTAGAATGGGGCGGATTGTGCCAAAGGACATTTTATGACTTTAGAAATAAAACCCAGGTGTTAACTTGTGCTAGCCCTGAATGTGTTGCTGCTGCTAAGTCGCTTCAGTCGTGTCCGCCTCTGTGCAACCCCATAGACGGCAGCCCACCAGGCTCCCCCGTCCCTGGGATTCTCCAGACAAGAACACTGGAGTGGGTTGCCATTTCCTTCTCCAATGCATGAAAGTGAAAAGTGAAAGTGAAATCGCTCAGTTGTATCCGACTCTTAGTGACCCCATGGACTGCAGCCTACCAGGCTCCTCCGTCCATGGGATTTTCCAGGCAAGAGTACTGGAATGGGCTGCCATTGCCTTCTCTGCCTGAATGTGTTACTTCTGATCTAACTGAGTTTGCTTTACAAAATATTCTTGGTAACATGTGAATGTGTTGATGGTGTTCTGACAGGACACAGCATAGAATGCGTCCGGCTTTGAAGGCTTACACAGGTGGAAGATGTCAAGTATTGGTTGGTTAGTTCACAGTGAGTTTGCTTTGTGAATTACAATATCTTCACGCAACTCACTAGTTCAGGAAGTTATGCTAGATATTGAGTGCCTACTATGTGCCTTGAACTGACCTTGGCACAGACTCCCTGTCTCAGAGTCACTCACTGGCTCCATTCATCCCTTGATTCTTCTGTTCAGGAGAGAACCCAAAGCATTAGCAAGACCCATCCAGTGCCCGATGCTCAGAGAAGTAAGCTTAGGAAAATGGTGACTGATGCAGAGGGCACAAGGGCTCTTTAAAGATGAGATGTTAAGGACCTCATATGCGGGAAATACACAGTGAAGAAGCAAGGCAAGGGACAAAGTTTTGGTCTGGGAATAATCCACTGTACTTTCAGTACTTCTGTGACATGTTATTGTTGTTTAGTTGCTAAGTCATGTCCGACTCTTTGAGACACCTTAGACTGTAGCCCACCAGGTTCCTCTCTCCATGGGATTTCCCAGGCAAGAATACTGGAGTGGGTAGCCGTTCCCGTCTCCAGGGGATCTTCCCTACCCAGGGATCGAACCCATATCTCCTGCACTGCAGGCAGATTCTTTACCACTGAGTCACCAAGGAAGCCCTAAAAGCCTAGTCATCTCCGGATTCAGGCTTTAAACTCTTTAGAAGCAGACACTGAGTAATTCTGTGCAGCAAAAGCTCAGTAAATTTGCATGACAGCTTGGTCAAGGTTAAGGACAGTCTTGGGTCACTGAACTCAGTATGTCCACCGTGTGCCTAGCAGCATTCCCAGAGACCCCAGTTTCCTGAGCCCATAAAGAGCCTAGCTGTAAACTAATGACAAGACCAAACTGAGTTCCCTTGCATTACACCTGCCTCTTTAAAGTTGATTCTCTGCTTTTAAACCATGGGTTTTACTCAGAAGGTACCTTGCAACATGCTTTTTCTATTTAAAAGGAGAAAAAACCAATAAGCAAGTGAGGGGAAATGATGGAACCATAAAGAAAACAAAAGGCAAGAAAAAAAATAAAAGCAATCTTAGGGAGAAGGCTTGAGCATACAGGGAGAAACGCGAGAGCTCTGTCTTAGGTGTGAGAATGGGAGACCATGGACTTCCTGGCTCTTAGATTCAAGAGGTGGTGGCACCCCTGAGAAGGTCTACATCACAGGCAGCTGGCTTCATGGCTCAGAGCAGGGATTCTGGCACCATTTTGCTGGTGTGCAAACCACGGCTCTGCCAGTGACTGGCTGTGTGATCCAGGCTAAGTCACTTCCCCTCCATGCCTTAGTTAACTCTGAGAATAACAACAGTACCTGCCTCAAAGTGTTACTGTGAGGATTAACTCAATTCTGTGCTAAGCACCTTAGAACAACACAAAGCATACAGTAAACACCACATAAGTGTTGGATGCTATAGTCATCAGTGCTGCTTATTCCACCTGTACACACATTTGGAAGCAGCAGAGCACAGAGCAGCAAGGCATTCAGAGACCTGGGGAAGAATCCAGCCTCTGCCCCTTACTGGCTATATGACACTGGCACCTTGGAGGTCTCTCGGTGCCTCAGTTTTCCCATCTGTAAAAGGGTGCTATCATCCCATCTCACTGGATTGCTCTAAACATGTGTGCACGTGTGTGCTCGGTCGTATCAAACACTTTGCAACCCCATGGACTGTAGCCCACCAGGCTCCTCTGTCCATGGAATTCTCCAGGTGAGAACATTGGAGTGGGTTGCCAATTGCTTGTCCAAGGGATCCCCCACCCAGGGATTGAACCCGCATCTCTTGCATCTCCAGCATTGGCAGGCAGATTCTTTACCACTGTGCCACCTAGGAAGCCCCCCAACTTAGATAATCCACGTTAAGTGAGTGCTTGGCCATTTGCTGGGAGGGTCCCAACACCCCTTGCCACTGGCTTACAGCTTTCTCAACCAGGTCAGGGCTGGATATCCGATTGCCAGCAACAACCTGGAATTGGTCGTTTTTTCCCTTTTATGGCAAGAAAGGAAAGAGCAGTTTGGGGAAAGGGGTACATGGCCCCCAAGAGCTCAGGTACACCAAACCATGGTGGCTCTCCTCCATTCAACAATGCATATATGAAAAGACACCCCTGGGTAGGGGGAGTGAGTCACCAGCAGTTTTTCTAGGAATAGTTACACTGCAATTGTAAAAGATTTCAAAGGCAAAGAGCCAGCAGATTCTGGTGTGAAATGAAGCTCCGGTTTGTAGGCTAGTGATTGCTGCTAGTGAGATGGCAGAGGGTTTCGAGGGCTGCCCTCTGACCTAACAGCGCATGTCTGCTTCTTGCCATATATCCTGGCTCAGATGCTGTGTGAGAGTGGCTGAGGCTCCTGGGTACCTGTGAAATTTAATAAAGGCCTTTAAAGAGCCCTCGCAGGCTTTTCTTGCCAAGGCGTTCTGCATGGACAATCACTGCCTCTAGAACCCCACTGCAGGCTTCTCCTTTTTTTTCTTGCCACCCCTCCCACCTGACAGTTGTGAAAAAGAAACATATTTAAATACTGTCCTGAATGGCCCTTTGGAAGTATGAGTGACGGGTCCTGCCACACCTCTTTCGCCGACCAAGTAAATCTGCTGCAGACTGCCTCCGTTTTTCACTGAAGCTGTGTTACTGCTTAAGGGTGCAAACAGACAGAGGAGAAACGGAGAATCATGTCCTTAAAATAACTTGAAGACAAACGTGCACTTTTGCAAACTGTTAAGCAGGGACTGAATATTAACTGAATACCATCCTAATAGTTTGGCCTCATGCACAAGCCTTTTCCTAGTCCCAGTGGCGACTGTCCACCCTGGGTAAACCAACATCCTCAATCCCTCATTAGTGACACTAATCAAAGTGCCAGAGTGTCAGGAGAATCTGAGTGACAGTATTTAAGATTTTTAAGCCTCTCATTATTTTAAATGTACCAGTCAACATGCAAATTACCTTTTCCAGAATACAGGGTATACAATTCTATTGAGCCTGTTTCCACCTAGGGCCCCCGACCTCTGCCTTTTTCTTAAACTACAGCAAGCAAAATTCCAAAAGAGCCTCCCTTGAGGCTTCAGATACCACTCCATTTTCCACGTTTCCTTTCACAGATTGACATGTTTTTTATACTACATGAGCTCCTGCATCCTAGAGACGGTAGGAAAACCTCCCAATGTTAGCCTCAGCTGGTATTTTCTGACACTGGGAAGTCTACTGCACCCATGAATCATGCAATCCTTGCACTACACAGAGGAAAATTATCTCACTGAATCTCCTGAATGCAAATATAGACTCTGGTACAGAGTAACGAGGGGATAAACAGTGAGGGGCCACAATATGCTTCTCATTGTATAAAATTTCCCTCCAGCAGTGTATTAAATGTTACCCATGGAAGGCAAGGAGAAGGCAATGGCACTCCACTCCAGTACTCTTGCCTGGAAAATCCCATGGACAGAGGAGCCTGGTAGGCTGCAGTCCATGGGGTCGCGAAGAGTTCGACACTACTGAGCGACTTCACTTTCACTTTTCACTTTCCTGCATTGGAGAAGGAAATGGCAACCCACTCCAGTGTTCTTGCCTGGAGAATCCCAGGGACGGGGGAGCCTGGTGGGCTGCCATCTATGGGGTCGCACAGAGTCGGACACGACTGAAGCGACTTAGCAGCAGTAGCAGTAGCAGCATGGAAGGCAGGCAGAGGAGTACCTGGCACCATGGTATCTTTCTAGAATTTTAGTTTTCATAGAAAATAAATGATTATCAAGCTAGTTTCCCTTTTGATTTTAAATAATAAGACACAGATCTCCCCTAGGATTACTGTTTCTTCCTTGGACTGTTTAAGTTGGAACAGCAACATTGAAAATAATGCTACAAAAATTTGCAGAGTTTCTTTTAAAATAAACACACCTGCTGTGGCCATGACCCCACTGCAGGCTTTGCCTGGGCAACCCCATGCCAAAGAATTTATCAGCTGGTCAGAGACAGGTATAGTCCCTTTCTCTCTTGTAGACAATGTTATACGACTGTGACAAAAAAAAAAAAAAGAGAAATCACAGGCCCCTCAAGGAGTTCATTCTTACCTCTTGGACACTACCAAAGGAACAGAGTAGATTTGAATACAAAACTCACTAAAAACCCTGCTGCATTTCAAAAATCAAATCCGTTGTATTTTCTTTAGATCTTTTAAAAAGTAACATCCTGTAACCAACACAATAATAATTCCATTGTAAGTAGACCAAGGTACCAAGTGGGCAATTTTGATATTGTTACTGGATTAGCATCTGGTCCCATCACTTCATGGCAAATAGATGGGGAAAAAGTGGAAACAGTGACAAATCTTATTTTCGTGGGCTTCAGAATCACCGCGGACAGTGACTGCAGCCATGAAATTAAAAGATGCTTGCTCCTTGGAAGAAAAGCTATGATAAACCTAGACAGCATGTTAAAAAGCAGAGATATCACTTTGCCAACAAAGGTCCGTCTACTCAAAGCTATGGTTTTTCCAGTTGTCATGTATGGATGTGCGAAGTGAAGTAAAGTGAAGTGAAAGTCGCTTAGTTCTGTCCAACTCTTTGCGACTCCATGGACTATACAGTCCATGGAATTCTCCAGGCCAGAATACTGGAGTGGGTAGCCTTTCCCTTCTCCAGGGGATCTTCCCAACCCAGGGATCAAACCCAGATCTCCCACATTGCAGGCAGATTCTTTACCAGCTGAGCCACAAGGGAAGCCCACAGATGTGAGAACTGGACCATAAAGAAGGCTGAGCACCGAAGAATGGATGCTTTCGAATTGTGGTGTTGGAGAAAACTCCTGAGAGTCCTTTGAACAGCAAGGAGATCAAACCAGTCAATCGTAAAGGAAATCAACCCTGAATATTCATTGGAAGGACTGATGCTGAAGCTGAAGCTTCAATACTTGGGCCACCTGATGCGAAGAGTCGACTCATTGGAAAAGGTTCTGATGCTGGGAAAGAATGAGGGCAGGAGGAGAAGGGGACAACAGAGGATGAGATGGTTGGATGGCATCACGACTCAATGCACATGAGTTTAACCAAACTCCAGAAGATAGTGAAGGACAAGGAAGCCTGGCATGCTGCAGTCCGTGGGTTTGCAAAGAGTCGGACATGATTTAGCAACTAAACAACAACAACTGGATTTCAATGGGATGAGACAAAGGAATGGAGCTCGAAAGATAGGGAAGTAAGGGCAAGAAAAGATGGGAAAACAGATGATGAAGGCTAGTTTTTAGTTAGAGCCTGCTCCAGAACTTCAGAAAGCCCCATCGGCCCTTTTCTCATTTCCAATAGATGCACATCCAGGGGAAGAGGTGAAGGGGAAAGACGAGGGGTTGGGAGAGAAAAAATTAAATGTTTAGCCTTGGTCTAATCCTTGGATCTTCCAGAGCTAAGGTGAAGCCTGATCATACATATCACACAAAATGCCTCCTCCTTGCAAAGATGACATATAATACAATCTGCCACGCTGGTCCATGAGCATAGATGTTTCAAAGTCCTGAACACTGCCTACAAAGAGTTTAACTCCATTTCCTAACCCTGCTTAGTCGCTAACTTGTATCTGACTCTGCAGCCCCATTGACTGTAGCCTCCCAGGCTTATCGGTCCAGGGAATTCTCCAGGCAAGAATACTGGAGTGGGTTGCCATTCCCTTCTCTAGGGTATCTTCCCAACCCAGGGATTGAACCTGTGTCTCCTGCATCTCCTGCTTGGCAGGCAGATTCTTTACCACTGTGCCACCTGGGAAGCCTATTCTGTAAGTATTAAAACAAAAAACTCCACTCATTTCCACAAAATCTTTATTGATGGAATTCAAAATATAATAATAATAACTGAATATAATTTTAAAAACACAGGTCAACTAGGGAAAAGGGAAATCTTTTTAAGGGGAATAACAAATTGTTTAATTGGTGCTCCATCACTGTAGCATAGAAACAGCCAGAGACAATGTGTAACTGAATAAGCATGCCTGTGGTCCAATAAAATTTTATTGACTGAAATTTGAATTTCATCTATTTTTCATGTGTCACAAAACATTATTTTTCTTTTGATTTTTTTCCAACCACTTGAAAATGCAAACACCATTCTTAGCTCGAGGGCTGTACTAAAACTTGACCGTGGGCTCTGCTCTAGGTGGCAGCCTCTATTGTAGAAGGTCCCACATTCTGGACATGTCTAGATGCCTGCTCAAAGAACACTCGTTTTTGGCAGGTTACTGCAGGGTGATGCTATGAATCTCTTTATGCATCACAGCAAAAGGCTTGTAATAATGACAGGTGATACTAAGTTTGATCCATATCAAAGGTACATTTTCCTCTTTGTAATTAGAAGTAATCAGTGAGTTATACTTGGAATCCTCCATTTATTCCATTTCCCCAAACCTGCCACTATGTGGTTTTAGGTTTTATGCATGATCATTGCCTGAGTCAATCATTATATTGGAAGTCACAAAATAAATTTGATGATTTTCAATGGCTACCTAGAATACTGTTTTGTGGATTACATAATCATTTTTTTATTGAACCTTCTAGTTTTAAATATTTAGATTGTTTCTTCTTCTTTTTTTGGCTGCTATCATAAGTAATGCTTTCATTAATATGCTATAGATAAATACTTCTGTATACTATGATAAGTTACTTAAAGGAAATTAGTTGAAGTGAAAACTAGGTCATCGAGTCCAACCACTTTTTAAAGGGATTTGATCCATATTAACAAATTGTGTTTTAGGGAATTATACCAATTTTTGCTCCTATTAAGAGTAATAAGTGCCTGATATATAAGTGCCTTTGTGTCTTACCTGGAAAACAAGCATTAGAACCAAAAGAACCTAAAGTCCATCCATCATGTCACAGGCTTCTTAAATCAAGTCTTCCAGCCTGTGTGTGATGGGGGTGAATAAGTGGGAAGGGAGGCAGTAAATAAATAAACCACTAAAAAAAAGTAAGAAGTGCCTGATTCCTAACACTCAGGCAACATTTAAAAAGTGCCATCACCAAACTGATACATGAAATGGTTTCTTATTATTTTGACTTGTGTCTATTCAATTGTAGTGAGGTTGAAACATTTGTATTTATCCTACCCGGTCATATCCTGGGCTCATTTTTCTACTCATCTTTCCATATTGATCCATAAGAGCTCTTTATATGCTAATGCTGTTAATTCTTTGCCTAATATTTTTCCCATGGTAAATATTTTTCCCAGATTGTAAAAAGATGTGTTTTAAAAATATTTAAGTTTACTTGGCTACTTTCCTCCTAAATTGATTAGTTCCTCCATAAGAGGCATAATAAAAACAATTTAGAAATGAGAGCTGCTAAGTCGCTTCAGTCGTGTCTGACTCTGTGCGACCCCATAGATGGCAGCCCACCAGGCTTCCCCGTCCCTGGGGTTCTCCAGGCAAGAACACTGGAGTGGGTTGCCATTTCCTTCTCCAATGCATGAAAGTGAAAAGTGAAAGTGAAGTCGCTCAGTCGTGTCCGACTCTTAGCGACCCCATGGACTGCAGCCCACTAGGCTCTTCGGTCCATGGGATTTTCCAGGCAAGAGTACTGGAGTGGGGTGCCATTGCCTTCTCCAAGAAATGAGAGAGGGAGTGCAAAAAATTATCCAAATGTAGAATTATTTTGTTTATGACAATTTAAACATCTTAAAAGAAAAAGAATTCCCTAATGAAATTAAAAATTTTACTATCAGCATTCAAAATTCTCTTCTGATCTTTTCTCTTTACTACATATATAGCTGATTTCATGGTGCACAACATATGCATTGCTTTTAATTCATCATTCCATATCTACTTTCTATAATCAGCAGTTACAAATGTAATTTTTAATTAACAATATGGCATAATGTAATTTTTAATTAACAGCTTGACAATGTAGTTCATTTAGTTCTCACAAACCATTTATGATTTAATTTTTCACTAGAATAAATCTCTTTGCTGTGCACATCCTCTGTATAAATTCTTTTTTGGTTCCTTTAGGTAAATTCTAAGTCAGTCTCAAAAATAAAACTACTTGATTGCCAGGGGAAAAAGGGGCACATTCAGGTTTGTTGTTTTTTTGTCAGAACACTCCAGAAAGACTCACTTAACATCTGAGTCCCAAGTATTTGTATGTCACTAGCACAAAATCTGCCCACAGTGCAGAAGACACAGGAGACATGGGTTCGATCCCTGAGTCGGGAAGATCCCCTGGAGAAGGAAATGGCAACTCAGTCCAGTATTCTTGCCTGGGAAATCTCACAGACAGTGAAGCCTGGAGGGCTACAGTCCATAGGGCTGCAAAGAGTCGGATGCAACTGAGCGACTAACACTTTCACTTTGCAGCCCTGTTTAAAGGGGCTTGTTTTCCCAAATCCCCAACAATATAGGTTTCGGTAAGTTTATTTACTCTAGCTAAGTCTATGGGTATATTGTGGTATTTGAAGTTACTTTAAATTGTGCTTCTTCAGGCCTAGCAGGTCTGTGTAAGACCCATATTATAGTTTTATGTATGTTTCTTTCACTTATAAACTGTCCATTCCATGCTTTCCTTGTGTCAAATTCAGCAGGGGGACTTCAGTACTCATTCTTAGTCTTTCTATATATTGGTCAGAGAGCTTTCAGATACAACTCACAGTATGTATGTGCTTTCTTTCCGCTGTCTTCAGGGGCAAGGGCCAAGCTTCAGGCAGGTCTATGCCCCTGCGCTTCAGATATGGTCAGTGTGCCATGCCAACAGCATGGGGCGACCTGTGACCTCAGGCACACCCTTGTTCTCACCATGGCCAGTATCTGTGCAGCAGGGACTCAGGCCTTCCCTTCATAACCTATACTCCCATGGCCACGTCATCTGTGGATCTGAGGGGAGGAGTGCACTCTGGGTTGGGGGAAGAGAATGGCAGGCGAGGCTCTATTCCTGGCTTTTGCTGACTTGGCTCACATCACCCCTGGGCAGCCCTGCCTCTGCACACCTTATCGCCATGGCATCCATATCTTTCATCTTCCACTGAAAACAGGAGCGGCGGTTCTTGTACCAGACCTGGCTCTGAGTTGGAGGATGAGGGCATGAGAAGTGCCCTGCGGTTTCTTCTGAGGAAGGGCTTGCTATGAGCATTAAGCACAAACATTCTGCTAAAATCAAGGAAAGCGAGAAGATTTTGCCCTCAAGGGAACATTTGGCAACGTTTAGGGACATTTTCGATGGTCATAACTGGGGGTGCGACTAGTAGGTAGAGGCCAGGGATTCTGCTAAACAGCCGGCAGCACACAGGACAGCCCCCTGCAAAATGGCCTGGCCCCAGTGTCCATGGTGCCAAGGGCGAGACAGCCTGTTCTAAAGCAAAATAACCACTTTCTGTGCTGCTCCTCGGAGAAGCCAACGGCAACCCAGTCCAGTACCCTTGCCTGGAAAATCCCATGGATGGAGGAGCCTGGTAGGCTGCAGTCCATGGGGTTGCGAAGAGTCGGACACGACTGAGCGACTGCACTTTCACTTTTCACTTTCCTGCATTGGAGAAGGAAATGGCAACTCACTCCAGTGTTCTTGCCTGGAGAATCCCAGGGATGGCGGAGCTTGGTGGGCTGCCGTCTATGGGGTCGCACAGAGTCAGACATGACTGAAGCGACTTAGCAGCAGCAGCAGCAGTGCCTCTCCTTCTAAACTCAAAGCAAACTATTAAACCAAGAGAGAGTATCAGCAACACACACTGAAACAGACTAATTCAGTCTTGTGCAGTTGGGGAGATTTCATTTAGAGATGTTGGTGGCACTAGTGGTAAAGAACCTGCCTACCTATGCAGGAGACATAAGAGACAAGGGTTCGATTCCTGGTTCAGGAAGATCCTCTGGAGAAGGGCATGGCAACCCACTCCAGTGTCCTTGCCTGGAGAATCCCATGGACAGAGGAGCCTGGTGGGCAAAGTCCATGGGGTTGCAAAGAGTTAGACACAACTGAAATGACTTAGCACGTTTTGCTGTGGCATTGCGTATGCCACTCCTCTTACTTGGTCCCAGAACCGGGCGGCTGAAGCCCAAGCTACTGTTATCAACATCCAGATAACATCAACCTGGAATTTGATGTGAGCATGCCTCCTTGACTCATTGCAGCCTCCCAACTGAGGTTTCCCGTGAGATGGAAGAGTTGATTAGGGAGACTTGGGAAGCCTATATTGAGCAGCATGAATTAAAAATCATGTAGACATCTGTAGAGGACGCTAGGGTAGAGGGTGGGGGCTGCCAAAGAACTGGGAGGGAAATACGTGGCCAGACTGGTTTGGAGTTAGACCCTGGCACCATAGAGCTAGCTCCCTAAGATGCTACCTGCCCTAGAGGAGCCAGGTGATGGCTGATTTTGAATATTTAAAACCTGTTCCAGCATATTCCAGTAAAACAGACAGAAAAAAACCCAAACAGGTCTTACCGGCGGTGCAGACGGTGGGGGTGGGGGAGGAGCCCCCAGTGGTGGGGGAGGTGGAGGCAGAGGAGGAGGAGGCGGAGGTGGTGGCACTGGCATATGTCACGGCGTGGGTGTCTCTTGCTTATGAATGGTCCCAAGAGAATGGTCTCTGCTCTGGAAAGGAGAAAAGGGAGAGTTTTAAACTTGGATGCCTTTATTCATGCACACGTCACACAGACATATGGATTTTATGGGTAGTTTGATTCACTTGCTATTCATTCATTCTTCTTTCAATAAATACAGAATACCCACTGTGAGGCAGGCATTGTGTCTACTGCTGGAGACTGAAAGAAATAGCCAGATTTTAGAGAGAATTAGGTAACAAAACTGATAAAAATTTAGCTATTTATGTCTCAATATAATAGAACATGTTAATACATAAATAGCAACACTTCATTCCATAACAACAATTTCAAGTAACAGATTCTACCTCTTTAAGCATTAAACATCTATCATTTTGCATGCAATTTAAAAATATTCTGCACATACTCCCATTTTCCTAAGCAGAGTAAATGGAATGAAATTCAACCTTTTCTGAATGTTGCAGGCTCAATGGTTACTCAGGGTGCCAGCCTCCAGCCAGGCTTACATGGGCATTAGCTATTTTCCTGCTTCCTTCTCTGTTGTCATTCTTACTTTTCTTGCTGTTCTTCTGTTCTTGGTTCTATACAATCATCTGGGTGGGAGCCTGACACTTCTCCCCAAAGGCTTTATATCTGGTATTTGCTGCATGGAGGGCTTTGGGGGTATGATTCTGCAAATATGGTTATGTTTCAAAGAGTTAATATTGTAGGATGTCTGATCTCCAGATAAATATGGCATTGCTCTGTAGAATGTGTTTGCATGCACATGTATGTGAATGTTTTAAAATCTAGAAACAGAAATAAACCTCAGACGTAAGCAAGGGTAATTTTGTTTTTCTGTCCTAGTGACTGGAAGACTAGAACAAGGCCTGTGCCTCTGTTTCTTCAATGTAAAATCCCAATTCATTTATAGTATTCTAGCTTTTATTTTTGATTTACCAACAGCCTTTACTGTTTGCAACATGTTCCTTATCAGTTATCTATTTTATATATATTAATAGTAGTGTGTATACGTCAATCCCAACCTTCCTATTTACCCCTCCTCCCTTACCCCCCTCCCATAACCATAAGTTTAGAGCTGATTTTCATTATTCATGGTATAGTTGCCATGAAGACTGAGTTAGCAAATACCTGAACCACCACTCCTAGAAAAGATACAGGATTAGGCTTATGAGAGCCTCTGGTCATAAGACTTGTGTCAGCTTATCAGCTGACAACATATAACTTAGTTTTATATATTTGTGTTTCTCACTAAAGGTACCTTATTTCATACAGACTGTTTTGTAACTCCTGCCTGTGTGTGTGTGCGCGCGCGTGTGTGTGTGTGTGTGTTCAGTTGCTCAGTCATGTCTGACTCTTTGCAGCCATGGACTGTAGCCTGTCAGCCTCCTCTGCCCATGGAATTTCCCAGGCAAAAATACTGGAGTGGGTTGCCATTTCCTCCTCCAGGGGATCTTCCCAACCCAGGGATCAAACTCATGCCCATGTGTGTCCTGTACTGGCAGGCAGATTATTTTTCACTACCACCACCTGGAACGCTCTTGATGTTTTTCTCCATAAGGCCTGTCATAGCCTTCCTGCATTCAGGGGCACTAAGCATCATTTCACTACACTTGCGGGGGGCGGCCACTGAAACGAAATCACCAACAGTAAGCACAATATTTTGAAAAACATGGTGATAAGTAGAATGTGAACAGGACACTTGTTTACAGGGTGAAAGTTGTAACCAGAAGGCAGAGTGCTGCCTTGTTCAACTTCTGCTGGGAACCTGGGTATGATGAAGCAGGAAGGACAAGCTTACCAAACTGTGGAATCCATGAATAATGAGGACTGACCCTTTTTTGGTGTAACTTTTTGAATCCCCTATATGTACTCAGGACTGCGTTAGGTACTTAGGTATGCTGTTTTATTTAATCCTTTCAACGATTCTGTGGTAGACATTGACATTTCCATAAAGAACCAAATTTTGTCTCAGAGAGGTAATGTAGTTTCTACTAAGTTTCAGAAAGAGTATCAGAGCTTCATAAAAGCCCTGTCCTTTCTGATTCAAAACTGCATTTATTAACTTCGTATATTTCAGATCATATTACTTCTCTGCTTCCATCTTGCAAAGATCTTGAAGTATTTCCGAGACCCTCGGGTGAAAAGGACCTTCTACAGGAAAGTATAACTCTTCCAAGTGTTCCCCCCCTAAACTTAGCTTTCTTTACTTTCCATCTAGGTTTATCCTTACAAATCTGAGAGTGACCAGGTGTCACTGGGCTTCTGTCCCGCTGAAATCAAAGGAATGA
Source organism: Bos indicus x Bos taurus (assembly GCF_003369695.1). Taxonomy (NCBI): domain Eukaryota; kingdom Metazoa; phylum Chordata; class Mammalia; order Artiodactyla; family Bovidae; genus Bos; species Bos indicus x Bos taurus. The sequence goes on along the minus strand of NC_040079.1, from coordinate 53,231,684 downwards.
TTTTTCAAGCTCTAACATGAAAGCATATTTTTACATTTAGCACTTGATGGTGCTGAAGGCTTTTTCTTGACAGATATAATCATTAAGCAATTACCTAGAGAATAATTTGTTAAAATCTGACAGTTAAGAATGCAGAGCTCCAGGAAGTCACAGGCTGTACCCATGAGCTCTTTGATGCTTTGTGCTCTCCCAATACATTAAAAAATGTCATTCTGCTCTGTAGTGTATTAAAAGTGATTAGGATAAAAAAAGCCAGATTCTCGAAGGCTTTCATATTTTCTCCCAACTCATGAAATAATCCTGAAAAACAGCATCAAGATGTAGGTAAGATAGTTAAACACCATTAGAGGAGAGGGTGGCAAATGAATAGCACTGTTAATACATGAGACTCTGGCTGTGGGGGACAGTGCTGGTCTGACAATCAGGCCTGGGTTCTACTTCTGCCACTGCTTTTTCCAGTCGTGTGGCTTCAATCAAGTTACTGACTTGGCCAAAATGTTCATTTGGTTTTTCCCATAGGATGTTATGAAAAACCCAAATGGACTTTTTGGCTAACCCCATAGTTCACCTGTCTCACTTTATTTGTAAAATAGTTACCATGCTTAATTCTTAGTTTGTTATCACAATTAACACAGAAAAACATAATAGAGGTCCTGACAGAAAGCAGACACTTAACTGAAGCTGCCTTTATCTTATCACACCCCCTCCTTCACTGCCACAAATAACTATAATAAAAGGTGGAGGAGAATAAATGCCCCAAGAGAGGTGTGGAGTGCTAAGGAATGTCATCATCAATTCAAACCCAAAGGAAGGGGGACAATTAATAAACACTTAGTAGAAACTATTGCATTTTTCAACAAGTAGAAAGATGGTGTAAGAATCGGTTCCTGTTGAAGAAGTAGCACATCAGCAGAGATAACAGAAGTAGAAGAATGCAAGCAGCTGGGAGACTTTACATGTTTGGAAGAGAATAAGAAAAGGCTGGAACCACAGAGGGGCTTCAAGACACTATTCTGCAAGTGTCTCCTTCCTTGGGTCGAGGTGGGACATCTGGCGTGTGGCCGTCTACCATCTTTTGAACACTTTTCCTAAGCCTGAGGAATTTCTTCAATTGTGAGTCCTGCCTCCCTCAGCCAGAAGCCACGAATTCCTGTTCCTAGCACCGCTTGCAGGCAGAGAACCGACCACTGTGACCATGGATTCAGAGGTGAGGAAACGGTGGAAGGTAAGGTGTGGAGAAGCCGGGCCAACAGGAGAGAAGACCTGGGCCTGAAGCAGGAGTGCTCCCTCAACTCTGCCTGAATGATATACAGTGGTTATGCAAGTCCAGTATTGACCAGATCTTCCCATTTCCCCCCCCAAAGTCCCCATATCCAGATTTTCATGTGAATCCCAATTTTGAAGTAAAACCAAATGAAAGCATTTTTGAAAACCAGTGGGTCAACAGAACATGTCTGCAGGTCATCCAAGGACCCATAAGATGCCAGAAGCCAACTGCTTTACAGGGAGCCGGTGAGGGGTGGGGCTGGGGCAGAAGAATTGATGCTTACTTAGTACAGGTGATGAACTTTCTCGTCTTCTCTTCCTCCCCTCTCCCCTTCATTCCCTACTTGATCAATCTGTCTGTTCTCATTCAGAGAGAGAGATGGACTGAGCTTGCCTATGTTTTTATATTAAAAAGTTAACTATGTATGTTATTACATATAAATAAATATTATTATATTATACTTATAAATATATTTTATATATTTAAATATATTTATTTATAATATATATGTATATTATATATAATATATTTAAATATATTATATTATATAAATTTATATATAATTATATTATAAATATTATTTCAGAGAGAAATAACTCATGGTTGACAATTTTACACACCAGTTGCTCTTGTCATAATCACATTTCTCTCCAAGAATAGTTTGTCAGAACACAGCTGTTCATAAATAGAAAATGTGCCTATTTTTTAACATATAAGCAAGGATTACTGCTACTATTTGACAAAAGTGTCTTTTGCTGGTTCTAAAAATATATTTGAATAGGAATCTGAAAATAAAGTTCTCTGGCCACTCATAACTTTTTATGTTTTGACACTGTCCAACTGAATCCCTTGTTTCTTTGGTTATGAAGTCAGGAAAAGAGAAGAGAGATTTCTCACCTCTGAACTAATGCAGGTGGGAGAACCCTGTGAGGCCATTCATTTCTCACATCAAGGTTTCAGCAGGGTCCTGACACTCTATCAATCAGTCATTTATTTATCAAAGGTGCTTCGTGGCCAGGAAATCACAACCCTAGAGTACATGAGCATATAAGGCACACACAAAGAGGTTCTCTAAAAATATGTGGTAAAACTGCCAAAGCTATAAGTAAAATAATAAAGAACTTAAAAAAAATCTCTCCAGGTAATGGTGAAAATGATTTACAAGTGGTCACTTTCTGTTGTCACTTCCTCATTGTTTCAGAGCGAATTCTCTGGGCAGAGTCCTCCTCTCCTGGGTCTTCCCACCTGTAAGCTCTCATGCCCCACCCTCCACCTTGCTCAGTGAAGACTGCCCCCCTATTGGGCAAGCGGAAGTTGGTGCTCTCACCCTCAATAGTACAAAATCCCTAGAATATTTAGCCTTTTGGGGATAGTGGGGCATGTTGATCTGAGTAGGAAAGGAAGCAGGGGATAGGGCAGGGGGAAATAAAAAGTGTAGGATAAAATAAATTCTTGAACATTGCTGTTCTAGATTATAGTAAGATAAGTTAGTCCTGACACAGCCCTTGCTATGTGCCAGGCCCTATCCTTAGCACTTTTCATATATAAACCCATTTAAGCCCCACAGTATCCTAATCAGATCGATACTACTATTACTGCTATCTTTCAGATGAGGAAACAGGCCCAGAGAGGTTAAGAAACCTGTTTAAAGTAACAGAGTGAATTACTGGAAGAGCTGCCTTCAAATCTGAGGTGTCAGGCTCCAGAGTCCATGCTCTTAAGCATCATGTTAACTTACATCACTTGTAAACCTATGACTTTCATAGTTTTTAACCACATCCACACACCACCTGAACTAACTTTCAGTTAAATTATTACCATAAATGGAAGTCAATATCACTTGCCATCAATGGATGGTGATAATAAAAATCAACTTAATGATTATTAAAATAAAATGTTCACCTTTGTACCATCTAAACTCATTTCAGGCTTCCTTAGTGATACCTAACCTTGGTCTTTTGGGGAACAGTGGTCTGGAGCAGTGTTTTCCCAACTGTAATGGAGGATAAATTGCCCAAGGAGTCCTGTTAAAATGTAGATTCTGATTCAGTAGGTCTAGGGTGGGGCCTGAAATTCTGCATTTCTAGCAAATTCCCAGGTGGGGCCTAAACTGCTGGTCTGGGAACCACACCTTGGGTAGCTCTAGAATGTTGTAAGAATGCATGGTCTCCACCTCAGACCTACTGAATTGGAATTTTCGAGTCTCTTGCCAACAAGAGATTTTGTGCTCACTGAAGTCTGAATAGCCCTGTTCTTTAACAACCAGGATGTTGAAACGCCCTGCCCCACTTAGATGGAAGTTGTGTCCTCTACTGAGAAGGCTCTTTCTTCTGTAGACCCAGTTCATTTCAGCAGGCTGGATCCATGAAAATGGCACTGTACTTAGGACTGGAATTGACACACAAAGGAAAGAGAAACGGAGCTGAGCGCCATTCACCTTTCACTCAGGTGATATGAAGAGCTTCCCACACCTGAGATCCACACGGGCCAACAACAGCTCCTGAAGCTGAACTGTTCAGGTCTGACTGGATATGACAGCTAATTATCTGCTGAAATGCTTCCCAGGCGGCACTAGTGGTAGAACCTGCCTGCCAATGCAGGAGACGTAAGAGACTCTGGTTTGATCCCTGGGTTGGGAAGATCCCCTGGAGGAGGGCATGACAACCCATTCCAGTATTGCCTGGAGAAGCCCATGGACAGAGGAGCCTGGTGGGCTACAGACCATAGGGTCACAAAGAGTCAGACATGACTGAAGTGACTTAGCAGGCACACACATGCAATGCTTAAAGGGTGAATGCATATTGTCCATGAGTGTTGTAAAACCAAGATAAACTTTAACCACAACCTAATATGAAAGCTACTAAGTCATACTTACAACGAGCTCAGAAATTGGTTTCCTTTTAAAAGACTCTTACTGAATCACAAATTTGTTCCCAAACCACTGAATTCATTATAATAACTGAACAGTATCAGGGTAAAGGATATAAATAAAAATATTGGTAATATTTATCATTGACTCAGGCATTTAAATTATCACTAAATGCCGCAAAAATCATTGTCTGTGTGGTTCCCAACAGCGAAAGGAGAAAATATTGATTTCATGTTTTCTTTCTTTTTGCTGCCTTGAATTAGCTAAAAGAAGAATGAGGCTAATTAAAAATACATGATATTAATCACACGTTTATAAGCAAGCCTCATTTTATGTAACAGCTATGCTTCTGAAAAATGGCATCTCTAATTTTGGAAAAATCGAGCTATGCTTTAAGGATACAAAAGGACTTTATTATTTAGTGGAAATCCATAATCAATGTTATAAAATAACAAGTCATTTTATAAAATAAATTACCACCTCTCTAATTTATTATATCATCACTGGAAAAGACCTTGATGCTGGGAAAGACTGAAGGCAAAAGGAGAAGGGGGCGCCAGAGGATGAGATGTCTAGATAACATCACCAACTCAATGGACAAGAATTTGAGCAAATTCCAAGATAGTGAAGGACGGAAGAACCCAGCTTGCTGCAGTCCACCGGGTGGCAAAAAGTCAGACATGACTTAGCGACGGAACAACAACAACCAACAAGAGATTCCATAAGGAGGATGTTTTTTACTTTCTAAGGCTGAGGTGGCCACTTTTCCCCTGGGACTGTGAATACTCTTAAAATGCTGTTCTGAGAATCACTGAGGAAAGAATGTACTGACTAGAGGGGCCACAGGGAACAAGTCTACAAGACACATTCTTTCTGATCCAGTTTTACTTCTGAGACTTCAGATGAGTTAAAGTATTTTCACAGTAGGAATAACTGCTTCAGCTTGGGCCAGATCAGGATGCCTGGTTCAAGTTCTGGTGCCTCTAGTTCCCTGTCCAGCTTGAAGTTCTGCTAGAACCTCAAACAACCTGCAGCCAGGAGGCATCATCAGCTCTGTCACCAGCCACATTCTATCCCACGGCAGTGAGCACACTTTACTGACAGCCAAGCCTGATACACTGACTGGAAGTCTCACCTCTCAGACTACACGGCATCACTCCCTTATTCACATAGACGCCTTTCCTAAAGAAAGGCTCTTGGCTATGGAGTCAAGTTCTCCATCTCATCCTCCAATCAGTTCTACAAATCCTACCCTTTACCGCGGCTACATTTGTGACACTTTGTTACATATCTTTTCTTTATATCTCTGTGTGTTTGTCCATGCTATGCAGGCTGGATGTGATGGCCTTCACCACCTGGAAAATTCCCACCAATCCTCTAAAACACACTCAGGTGCTAACTTCTCTGCACAGATTTTCTTCTCCCTTTGCTAGAGCTAACCTCCCCAATAGTACTTTGTTTGCAATTTTATCATGGCACTAGAGACGCTGGCAATTTCCTTTCACATGTCAATGTGTCTCCCTTCACTGGGCCATGGGCTCCTTGAAGGTTCAAAGATAGGAACTGTGTCTGAGGTATCTTGGTATTGCCAAGGCCAAAGGTAATGCTGAATACCATTGCTTTGGTGTTGCTATGGGAAGGAAATAGAAAACATACACATCCAGGGTCATGCCAACTACTCAAGCAAAAGATGGAGACATGGCTTGGCAGCAGTACATTTATTGTGTCTACAGATGAAATAATTATCTTGACACTTTAAGAAAAATATTTCCAACTAAAATAGGAAGGGAAGAAAAGGGCAGGAGAAATTTCTGTCCAACTGTTACTGGAGTGGGTAGCCTTTCCCTTCTCCAGGGGATCTTCCCAACCCTGCAGGAATCGAACCCAGGTCTCCTGCATTGTGGGTGGATTCTTTACCAGCTGAGCCGCAAAGGGAAGCTCAGGCCTTATTATGGTACGGGAATAAAATATCTTCTGGATGTGGGATGCTCAAAGCTTACAGTGCTCACTGGAAAAGCTTCACCTGGCATGTTAGAAATGCTGTCATCAGAGAAGAATAGTAGGGAGAACAGGTCTCTAGTTCTGGTTTTAATGGTTATCTATTTCTCCATCTATAAAAATATAAAGCATGTTCCTTCTTCTCTGATTTGCATAAGTGTAAGGACCAAATAAGTACTTTGAGATAAGCATTAAACAAATAAAAAATAGGCTATAGTCCTCTCTAAAAAGCAACATTCTTTCAAATGTAATTTTTAAATTAATGATATGGTAGCTTCTTGGCAAAGGAGACACTTGGCCTACAGGGCAGCATACATGAGACTTTAGTCTTTTAAATTAGCAAACACTTTTCAAAACAACACTTTTCAAAACAACACTGAGTTCAAGGAGGTCTTCTGGTTTTCAGATGGCAGAATGAAAATATCTCTGTTCCTGCCTTTTCTGGGAAACTGTTTCAAAATAGGAAGGAAGGGGAATCTCAGAAATATAATCTTGATTTTGAGGGGGAAAAACTAGATTTCTGTCACCTTGAATTTCAGTAAATGAGACAGAGCTGCCTGATGCCCAGGACAACCAAATGCAGGGTACAGGTAAGGTGGTGTAGCCTACAATGTAGAGGGCGGGCCTGTGGCTGCGGGCCTCACAGTGTCATTCTCCAAAATAAGAAGCACTGGCTCCTATGAGCAAGTTGGTGAGGAAGTCCCACCGACACTTGTTTAGAACAATGGAAAAGTGTGTGTAGGACAGCACAGGGGTGACCTTGGACCCTAGACACACCGGGAACATGGAAGGAGGCAAAGGCAAGCCATTCCAGCAGGTGCACCACTAGAAATGGGCGAGGGCGAGGGAGAGAGGAAATCATGAGCATCTAAAGCCTCTCTCTCTCCTTCTCCTCTCTCCCTGCCCTCACTCTCTGTCATATGGAGCGCTTCTCTGACTCTCCCTGGTCTAGAACCTGCCCTGGTCTTCTCCTCGAATAATTATCTTGCAAATAGTTGGTCTAGACTTCCCTGGTGACTCAGATGGTAAAGAATCTGCCGCAATACAGGAGACCCGGGTTCAGTCCCTGGGCTGGGAAGATCCCCTGGCGAAGGGAATAGCAACCCACTCTAGTATTCTTGCCTGGAGAGTTCCACGGACAGAGGGGTCTGGCAGGTTATAGTCCACAGGGTCTTAAAGAGTTGGACATGACTGAGTGACTAACACAAACACAAAAAGCATACAATTTATTCTAAGATGAATACTAAAACAAGGAACCAATAAAGAGAACCAGCACAAGATCTACACAAAAAAACTAGAAAGAAAAAGTGGGAAAGGAACAGGACAAAGGATAGATGATAGATGAAAAACATAAGAAGATACACTGCTGTGAACAGATAAAAACAGTGACAAGGCATAAAACAATTAACTGAACGAATTTTATGAGACTAGCTGTGAGAAAGACTCAATTTATACTGTATATTGTTTTTACATTTTTATACTTTTTGAAGTATGTATCTTGGGCATTGCTTCCCAGGTGGCGCAATGGTAAAGAATCCACCTGCCAATGCAAGAGACATAGGAGACACAGGCTTGATTCCTGGGTCAGAAAGATCCCCTGGAGGAGGGCATGGCAACTCACACCGGTATTCCTGTCTGGAAAATTCCATGGACATCAGGTTGCAAAAGACTCAGACATGACTGAGCACATATATGCACACATTTTGGGCATTACTACCCACTGCAAAAACTAATTTAAAAAAGAAAGTTTTGGATTGCTTTATTTATTGGGACAATTGTGGAGAAGTATTTTTTGTAATGTTTTGCATTATCTTAGGAGACCCCTCTACATCTAAAAGGTAAATACAAATGAATAAACAAATAAAGAAAAACATAAATGTGTCTTGACCATTTGGTGTAAGTAAGCTGGGTCCACAAAGAATAGTACTGCAAGCCGTGGGCTTTGCTGGCCAGGTCCTGCATGCAGACCTCCAGGAAAGCTGTACCCACTCCTACAGCCAGTCACTAACGTCAAAGTCACTGACCAGGTGGGCTCAGAAGACAATCAAGAATACAGTAAAATAATTCTCCTCAATCTAATCCATAAACCCTAAGGTTTAATTCTTCTGTTAATACGTGGTTATTATACAATGAGGAACAGTTCTGAAACATGATTGCCCATTAGGCACGAATCATTTGCGAGTTGGTTCCATTTGTAACTAGTCATTCATTAAATGGGAATAAACAAGACAGCACCATAACTGGGAGGGGGCACAGGTCTGAAAAGACAGGAGGTGGCTTTCTTTCTCCTTTCCCCAAATAATGCACTCCTAGATCTTACAGACAGGTATCTGGACCCATTGTTCTTCAGCATTCATTATTTACAAAGACAACATCAAAATGACTACAGGTCAACCACCATTACTTAAAACTCACTGACCATCCATGACCACCAGGAACGCACAACATCAGGCATAAACCCAGATTTGATTTAGCCTTCTTCCTTCTACGAGTCTGCAGGTGAATTTCTAAAACCTTAGGACATACAAATTTGGGTGAAAACCAGAAAAAAAGTCACGCACAATCTGTTAAAATGTAGGAAAAAATGTTCACTTGCTCGTCTGGTTTTAGGCAGTTATCTCACCTGTTTGTGAAGCTTCTTTATTCTTCCTCTGAAATACTGGGGAGCAACATGATGAACAAAAATGTTTCATGTAAAAGTTTAGAAAAATATTAGAACAAAAAACAGCTCTCTTAAAATCTATTTCTGCATCATTAAAAGGAAATACAACTACATCTCTGGTCCGTTTCCTCGGTTCTACCATGAGAAGAAAAATGTCTCCTCTTCTACTAGGGTCATAATTATTTATGTCAGACACATAGCAAAGGGGCCAGAGTTTTTTTTTTTTTTTTACTATGTTTATTCACTGGGCAGATATGGCTGATGATTTCACACTGATGTACTTGGCTGGGAGAGCTCTTTGTTAAGCAATCATTAAAAAAACAATAGCTCACATGTACAAAGCAGATTTCCTGTGTTAACAATTCTGATTGTTGTTTACATAATTATCTTACATCCCCCCAAGTAACTCTGTATGACAGATACTAATCCCCATTTCACAGATAAGGAAACAAAGGCTCAAAGATGTAAAGTCATAGCCCAAGATCAAATAGTTGGAACTTGACATAGCCACATTCAACCCAAGTGAACTGCCCCTAAGCGTGTGCACTCTCCACTACTTCACCCAGCTTCTGACAAGCATCTCGCCCTTTGCACAGTCAATGCAGAAAGTATTTACTGAGCTTCTTCCATATGTTAGGCACTATGATAGCCACTGAGTGAAACTATAAACATGAATATCAGGCAATTAACGAATACTTGATGAAAAAATAAATCTATAGATACCTGGCTCCTATCCAGGAATGATAGCTCATAATACTTGCAGATGCTGTTTAGTTGCTAAGTCAGGTGCAACTCTTTTATGACCCCGTGGACTGTAGCCCACCAGGCTTCTCTGTCCATGGGATTTCCCAGGCAAGAATACTGGAGTGAGTTGCCATTTCCTTCTCCAGGGGATCTTCCCAACCCAGGGATCAAATCAGGTCTCCTGCATTGGCAGGCAGATTCTTTACCACTGAGCCACCTGGGAAGCCCTATAATACTTACGTATTGAAAGCTACTATGTGCCAGGCACTTCGCTAGAAAGGCAGGAAAAAAGGGGAAAAAAGAGGTAACAATAAAGCATATGGTATATCAGATCAGATCAGATCAGTTGCTCAGTCGTGTCCGACTCTTTGCCACCCCATAAATTGCAGCACGCCAGGCCTCCCTCCATCACCAACTCCCAGAGTTCACTCAAACTCACGTCCATCAAGTCGGTGATACCATCTAGCCATCTCATCCTCTGTCGTCCCCTTCTCCTCCTGCCCCCAATCCATCCCAGCATCAGAGTCTTTTCCAATGAGTCAACTCTTCGCATGAGGTAGCCAAAGTACTGGAGTTTCAGCTTTAGCATCATTCCTTCCAAAGAACACCCAGGACTGATCTCCTTTAGAATGGACTGGTTGGATCTTCTTGCAGTCCAAGGGTATATAAAAGGCACAAAATAAATTCCAATATATCAGTAATCATAATAACTATAAACAGATTATTAGCTTCTCCTACTAAAGGACAAAGATATTCAAATTGATTTAAAAATTAACTGTATCTCCTTTATAAGGAACACAGCTAAAACAAAGTGATGTTTAAAACTTTGAAAATTAAACAATGGAAACAATACTCAAGTAGACACTAAAAATTGGTACAGAACCCTCATACTTTGCTGCTGAAAATGTAAAATGGAGCAGCCACTTTGGAAGTGTTTGTAAGTTCCCCACAACATTAAACAGAATTATCATAAGATCGGCAACTGCACTCCAACGTATCTCCAAGAGAAATGAAAACATTTGCCTACACAAAAACTTATACATGAAAGTTTATAATAGCATTGCTTAATATAGTCAAAGTGTAGAAACAGCCCAACCATCAATCAACTTATGAGTGGATAAACAAATGTAGTATGGCTGTGCTATTATTTAGCAATAAAAAGGAATGAAGTACTGATACATGCTATAGCACGGATAAACGCAAAAGACATTATGCTAAGAAGTCAATCATATACTGTATGATTCCATTCATATGAAATTTCAGAATGGGTAAATCCAAAAAAAATAAAAAATAGATTAGTAGTTGTCAGGGCTGAGGAGAAGGGTATGGGAAGGGGCGTCTAATGGGTTTCTTTTGGGGATGATAAAAATGTTCTGGAATTAAGATGATGGTGTTAGTTGTGTGACTGTGTGAATATTCTAACAACCACTGAATTGAATACTTTAGAAGACTGAATTTTATGGTATATGAATTATATTGTAATAAGGCTGCTTTTTTTTTTTTTAAGTCGTGCAGCATGATTAATATCAGGCAAAACAGAATCCAGGGCAAAAACATATTAATAGAAATACAAAGTGTTCTGGAAATATAAATGAAAAGATAATTAATTGCTTCCATGGCTTATGGACCATGAAAAGCATAAGAAACTTCTGAGACAGGTCTTTGGTGACTGAAGGGAGTGGGGAGGGGATGAGCAAAGCTTTGCCACGTAGGCATGTACAGGGTGAGTAGCAAACAGTCCCAGCGAGCACAGTGCTCACAGAGCTAGGTTGTTCAGGAGTCTGAGGTTTATTTTCTTTTAACTTTTTAAAAAAGGAGACATGTTAGATGCAGCATGTTTTACACACAGCACCCTAGGGGGCATTGTGGAAAATGAATCATAGGGAGAAGAAGTAGCAAGTAGGTAGATCAATCTGGGGATTCACACAAGGCAAGGATGGATATTTATTTGAATTAGAGTAACTGCAGTGGGATAGAGCCAAGGAAGATAAAAATTTGGATATCTGGGATGGGTGGGGGGAGAAGGAAGAGCCTAGGATAACCCCACAGCTCCTTGCCAAGACAATCCAGTATTAATTAAAGAAGGCAGGAACAAATGTGTGGGTGTTGGGGGTGGTGCATAGGTGGGGAGAACTGAGTTTAATTTGAAGCATATGAGGTCCTTTTGGCAAATGGAAATTTGGATCTGCAATTTAGAAAAGAAGCAAGGCTGGTAACAGAGATTTAGGAAGCTACATAAGGCAGCTGGGTATGTTTCATTCTCTAATGTTAATTGCATGAAAAACTAAAAAAGTGTAACATTTTAAATTACTGAGTCACCTTTTGTAGTTTCTAATTAAGTCAAGAACATAATTAGACAGGCTAATAATGGAAGTTATGTCAAATGGTTGATAATTTTAGTTGCCTACTCAATAACCATTTCCTCTTCTTCTTTAGAGCAACTCCTCCCTAGCTGGAGGAGGGTGGGGGGTAGCAGTTGCAGTTTACCTAGCTGAAACTATTTGATTTCAGATTTTACATTTTAGAGCAGCACTGTGACACCATTCTGGCCAATGAGATGTAGCCAGAAGTATCTGGGGAGGCCATCACTTTCTAAATAAAAAGGCAGTTCAGTTCAGTTCAGTCGCTCAGTCGTGTCCAACTCTTTGGGACTCCATGAATCGCAGCACGCCAGGCCTCCCTGTCCATCACCAACTCCTGGAGTTCACTCACACACACACCCATCAAGTCAGTGATGCCATCTAGCCATCTCATCCTCTGTCGTCCCCTTCTCCTCCTGCCCTCAATCCCTCCCAGCATCAGAGTTTTTTCCAATGAGTCAACTCTTCGCATAAGGTGGCCAAAGTACTGGAGTTTCAGCTTTAGCATCATTCCTTCCAAAGAAATCCCAGGGCTGATCTCCTTCAGAATGGACTGGTTGGATCTCCTTGCAGTCCAAGGCACTCTCAAGTGTCTTCTCCAACATCACAGTTCAAAAGCATCAATTCTTTGGCGCTCAGCTTTCTTCACAGTCCAACTCTCACATCCATACATGACCACTGGAAAAATCATAGCCTTGACTAGATGGACCTTTGTTGGCAAAGTAATGTCTCTGCTTTTCAATATGCTATCTAGGTTGGTCATAACTTTTCTCCCAAGGAGTAAGCATCTTTTAATTTCATGGCTGCAATTACCATCTGCAGTGATTTTGGAGCCCCACAAAATAAAGTCTGACACTGTTTCCACTGTTTCCCCATCTATTTCCCATGAAGTGATGGGACCAGATGCCATGATCTTTGATTTCTGAATGTTGAGTTTTAAGCCAACTTTTTCACTCTCCTCTTTCACCTTCATCGAGAGGCTTTTTAGTTCCTCTTCACTTTCTGCCATAAGGGTGGTGTCATCTGCATATCTGAGGTTATTGATATTTCTCCCAGCAATCTTGATTCCAGCTTGTGCTTCTTCCAGCCCAGCGTTTCTCATGATGTACTCTGCATATAAGTTAAATAAGCAGGGTGACAATATACATCCTTGACGTACTCCTTTTCCTATTTGGAACCAGTCTGTTGTTCCATATCCAGTTCTAACTGTTGCTTCCTGACCTGCATACAAATATCTCAAGAGGCAGGTCAGGTGGTCTGGTATTCCCATCTCTTGCAGAATTTTTCACAGTTTATTGTGATCCACACAGGTAAAGGCTCTGGCATAGTCAATAAAGCAGAAATAGATGTTTTTCTGGAACTCTCTTGCTTTTTTGATGATCCAGCGGATGTTTGCAATTTGGTCTCTGGTTCCTCTGCCTTTTCTAAAACCAGCTTGAACAACTGGTTCAAGCTTGAAGTTCACGGTTCATGTATTGCTGAAGCCTGGCTTGGAGAATTTTGAGCATTACTTTACTAGCGTGTGAGATGAGTGCAACTGTGCAGTAGTTTGAGCATCCTTTGGCATTGCCTTTCTTTGGGATTGGAATGAAAACTGACCTTTTCCAGTCCTGTGGCCACTGCTGAGTTTTCCAAATTTGCTGGCATATTGAGTGCAGCACTTTCACAGCATCATCTTTTAGGATTTGAAAGAGCTCAACTGGAATTCCATCACCTCCACTAGCTTTGTTCATAGTGATACTTTCTAAGGCCCACTTGACTTCACATTCCAGGATGTCTGGCTCTAGGTCAGTGATCACACCATCGTGATTATTTGGGTCATGAAGATCTTTTTTGTACAGTTCTTCTGTGTATTCTTGCCACCTCTTCTTAATATCTTCTGCTTCTGCTAGGTCCATACCATTTCTGTCCTTTATCGAGCCCATCTTTGCATGACATGTTCCCTTGGTATCTCTAATTTTCTTGAAGAGTCTCTAGTCTTTCCCATTCTGTTGTTTTCCTCTAGTTCTTTGCATTGATCGCTGAGGAAGGCTTTCTTATCTCTTCTTGCTATTCTTTGGAACTCTGCATTCAGATGTTTATATCTTTCCTTTTCTCCTTTGCTTTTCGCTTCTCTTCTTTTCATAGCTATTTGTAAGGCCTCCCCAGACAGCCATTTTGCTTTTTTGCATTTCTTTTCCACGGGGATGGTCTTAATCCCTGTCTCCTGTACAATGTCACGAACCTCCATCCATAGTTCATCAGGTACTCTATCTATCAGATCTAGTCCCTTAAATCTATTTCTCACTTCCACTGTATAATCATAAGGGATTTGCTTTAGGTCATACCTGAATGGTCTAGTGGTTTTCCCTACTTTCTTCAATTTCAGTCTGAATCTGGCAATAAGGAGTTCATGATCTGGGCCACAGTCAGCTCCTGGTCTTGTTTTTGTTGACTGTATAGAGCTTCTCCATCTTTGGCTGCAAAGAATATAATCAATCTGATTTCGGTGTTGACCATCTGGTGATGTCCATGTGTAGAGTCTTCTCAAGCGTCCCTAATAGAAGGGCCCTCACTCTTTAGGTATTTATACCTTTCCTTTATTCTTGCCTGGGGCTTCCCTGGTGGCTCAGACGGCCGAGAATCTGCCTGTAATACAGGAGACCCAGGTTCAATACCTGGGTGGGGAAGTTCCCCTGGAGAAGGAAATGGCCACCCACTAACTACAGTATTCATGACTGGAGAGTTCCAAGGACAGAGGAATCTGGCAGGCTAGAGTCCATGGGCTGCAAAGAGTTGGACGCAACTGAGCAACCAACACACACTTTCTTCTTGCCTGAAGATGTAAGCCTAGAGATATGGCAGCCATATTGTGACCATGAAGCAACTAGATTTCAGATGAGGTCTTACATGGTGAGGACAGTGAAGCAGGAAGATGGATAGAGGCTGCTTCTCTGATAGCACTGCTTGAGCTCCATCTTCAGCCAAGACTGCAGCCATGAAATTAAAAGATGCTTGCTCCTTTGAAGAAAAGGTATGACCAACCTAGACAGCATATTAAAAAGCAGAGACATTGTTTTGCCAACAAAGGTCCATCTTGTCAAAGCTATGGTTTTCCCAGTAGTCATGTATGGATGTGAGAGAGGGACTATAAAGAAAGCTGAGCACCAAAGAACTGATGCTTTTGAACTGTGGTGTTGGAGAAGACTCTTGAGAGTCCCTTGGACTGCAAGGAGATCCAACCAGTCCATCCTAAAGAAAATCAGTCCTGAATATTCATTGGAAGGACTGATGCAGAAGCTGAAATTCCAACACTTTGATCACCTGATGCGAAGAACTGACTCACTGGTAAAGACCCTGATGCTGGGAAAGATTGAAAGTGGGAGGAGAATGGGATGACAGAGGATGAGATGGTTGGATGGCATCACTGGCTCGATGGACATGAGTTTGAGTAAACTCTGGGAGTTGGTGATGGACAGGGAGGCCTGGCGTGCTGCAGTCCATGGGGTGGCAAAGAGTCAGATACGACTGAGCAACTAACTGAACTGAACTGATCAGCCCTGGACTGCATTTCTTGGGAGTCTATTTCTACACGACACACTTGTATCTGTTTAAGCCAGATTCTCATGTGTGCATTGTTTTTTGTTTTGTTCGTCTTGGCAGCTGAATGTAATCCTAATAAAATCATACTTGGGTTAATATATACATTAATATATACATTACATATATATAAAACATGAGACTAAAAAGACATGTCCATTATTTCAAGTACTAATAAAAAAGTTTAAAAATCAAATATCACTTATTCTTACTACCAAGAGGTACTAAGTGTCTTATGGGGCCTAAAAGATAGTACAGAATACTGGATATTTATTTTTCTAACAGTAGCTAAAGGGAGATTATGGGATTACTAGTATTAAGAAAATTCATGAACACATCTATTAATGAGTATACATGTATGATGACACCTTTGGACTGTTTTCTGGATAAAGTAAACTGATCTGGCTCATTTATATAGCTTCTATCAGAACCAATGGTCTTAAAGATAGGACTGTTCACCTGATTCTCACAAGAACTATAATGTTTGGAAGAAAGAATCTTTCTACTCTCCCAGGAACTCAGTAAGCACAGCTAAGGAAACAGTATATCCCCCAACCACTGTACTCTGGCCCTTCACAGAAGAGCTTCTATAGGGTTGTGCTCTGGGAGTATGTCTCCAGAACTGCAGTCAGTAACATTCTAGGAAACACTTATTATTACCTTCCACCACAAAATTTCCATTGTCTTCATGGTCTGAACCATGTTGAAGACTTAGGTCTCTATGGCAACAGAGACTGCTTTGAGGACTCGCCAGGAGAAAGCCATCCCAAGTTCCAGGACCAGGAAAAGCTGTGTAACTGATCTCTTTTTATCTCATGGTCACTGTGGATCAGGTAACTATTTGTGTTTCCCTCTTTGTTTTGGCTACTGGGAAGCTCTGACAAATTTTTAATTCCATCTCCAGAAACTACACCAAACCTTAAACTCATCTCTAGAAATTACCTGCACCTTATAACATAATCTTGTTCACTAAACTACCTCTAATTTTATCTTTTTCAAAATAATTTTATTTATTTAGTTTTGGCTGTGCTGGGTCTTCCTTGTTGTGTGGGCTTTTTTCTAGTCTCAGTGCAGGGACTTCTCATTGCAGTGGCTTCTCCATGAGCCCTAGGGCCCGTGGGCTCAGTAGTTGTGGCTTCTGGGCTCCAGAGCACAGGCTCAGTAGTTGTGGCACATGGAATTAGTTGCTCTATGGCATGTGGAATCTTCCCGGATCAGGGATCGAACCTATATCTCCTGCATTCTCGGGTGGATTCTTTACCACTGAGCCACCAGGGAAGCCCCCTTCTAATTTTATGTTGCTTTTTAATCTGTGTGTTCTCTTTACCGCTGTTTCATTATCTATTAATCTTTTGTTGTTAACTCCTCTAATGCTTTATGGAACGAAGAGCATTTCAGGCAAAAATTTTTTAAAACATCAGATGATAATGATAATAATAATAATAGCTAATTTATTGACCGTTGCTATGAACCAAGCACTGTCTTAGGCTTAACTTAGGTTATTTACCCTAAATAGGAGATAAGTAGTATTATTACTAGGTCCACTTTACAGATGAAAAAACTGAGACACAGACAGGTGAAGTAATGTCATATAACCAAGTGATGAATGCAAGATTCAAACCCAGATATTTTGAATTACAAGCATTTTACAAAAGAAGAAATAATAATATTTAATTTCTAAAAGAAGCAGAGGCATTCTGATCTTACAGGCTGAGCTTAACATCCTTCAGCTTTAGGGAGATGTCAATTGTATACTCATGCCTGATGATCCATATTTACAGAGAGAAATGAGGCATTAAAAATCAAAAGGACAGCTAATCAAAATTGGCTTTTGGTCTTTAAATATGAATATACCCATTCATTCACTCACTCATTCATCACCTGCCACCAATGATGCAGGTGCTGAGAAGAGATGAAGCAGACATAGTTCCTGCCCTCCAGGAGTGCAGGTGCAATAAAGGAGAGTCAGACAGGTAAAGGGCATCTTGGACTTATGAGTTGGCTGATAGAACCAGAGCAGGGCATGGCATGATCATTCCCAGAGTGGTTTAGCTCTTGGCCCCTGTGTCCATCTGATAATGGGAGTGCATGAGAGCTCAGTTGCTCAGTTGTGTCCAACTCTTTGTGACCCCATAGATTGTAGCTCACCAGGCTTCTCTGTCCATGGGATTTTCCAGGCAAGAATACTGGAGTGGGTTTCCATTTCCTCCTTCAGGGGATCGTCCTGACTCAGGGATTGAACTGGTGTCTCCTACGTTTCCTTAATTTCCTGCATTGGCAGGTGGAGTCTTTACCCCTGGGAAGCCTGATAATGGGACTAGAAAGAATCAGCTCCCTTACAGGGCCATTGGATTGATTTCATATGTAGAAAGCTCTTAGCCTAGCCAGGCACAAAAGCCTCCAGTACAAGGCAGCCTTTGGCTCTTAAGGCATAGTGGATGGCAGCCTGGGTATCTTGCCCTGACACACACCTGCACTCATTTGGACACAAGTTCTCACAAGCTCTCTACTGCCCCCTCCTAGCTACTCCCCAGCACCGAAAGGCTTACAGTCCATAGACAGGCCTGGCACTTCCTTTCTGCATGCTGCCATCTCACATTCAGTGTCTCGCTGAAGTACATCGCCCACACAGGATGAATATTCCTTCAAGATGCACTTGAAAATCTTGCACGGTGTCTGGCCCACATAATGCTCCCCTAGCATTTTTGCCATATTTGCTCTGCATCACTTATCTCTTTGGCACTTCAGCAAGGCAGTTCACCACACGTTTCCCCTGCTGCAAAATGGATCGGGTTCCGTTTGGGCAGGTCTAAGGAAAGACCCAACTAGAATTGCAAAGGGGAAGTTTCAAGTGCACTCTTGGCTGAAGTCAGTGAGAAAACATATGTGCTGCACCTGCTCGGCATCAGCTGAGAATCGTCTGTCTCTTCGGTTTTGTGCTATGGCTAAATAAGAAGCAATTAATCACTTTCTCACCAACCCTAACTCATATTTAATAGTTCCCTCTCAAAGTCTGTTTTGCCATGCTCTCAGCAGAGTCAGTCAAACACTACGATTCCCTTCTAAATATTCCCACAGCCAGATGGCAGGAACACTAACTGTGACATGGCAAAACTCGCCTAAAGATAACTTCGTGATGCATAATCACGCTGGATGGCACTCGGCAAAGCAGATTCATCCAGATACCTCTTTAGCTGCCCGACTTAATCCAGCTTCTCCAAACCAAAACTTTCCAGTTTCAAAAGCAAGACACATTCAACACTGCAATGTGGTATTAGCTGGTAAGACGAACACGATTCTACTCCTCTGGGTTCTGCATTTTAGGCAGAAGTAAAATCACTAGAAGAACACATCTGAGGACACGTTTCTCAAGATCATTCTCTAGATAAAATGTTCCTGTACCCTCAAGTTTCAAATATTTCCGCACTAAGTGTAAGTATGTTTATAACATGTTTGCTGGAAAACAAATTTCCGTCCTTCTGCTGAGTTATTTTTGTGGGTTTTTTTTTTAAAAAAACTTTAGCATTAATAAACATATATTTATAAATTCTAGACTGTAAGGAAGTTGACTGTTCTTCTCTAGTGAAAATCCTACATGTTTTTTTCTAGAGCGAATTATGTTTTGGTTTTCAGATCTTTTCTAGGTTGTATTGTTTATTCTTTGTGTATATTTAACTGACTTTCAAAATCACAACCTGTACTTTATGATTTTTGAACAATAAATCCTGAAAACAGTGTTGCCAGGCTAGCCCAGCTGGCTTTCTCCTGTTCCTAAAACTGTATGTTCTTAGATACACACACACTTCCTCCATCCCGTCTGCTGCTGGCTAGCTTCAGTTGGTGACATGATCTCACACTCACAATTATATGAAACAACAGCAACTCCTGGAAAGGAACCAAAAGGGGGCCCGGCGGGAAGCCAGCCTTCAAGTCTCTGTCACCCTGATAGCTCTGCCCTGATTCAAGTGCCTGAAAATTGCCTATCTGTGGTTGCATGTATAGAATTCGAGACCTGTGTACCCAGGTTCTCGACCCTCCACTCCCCTGAGTAAGGTATTTAACCTCTGTGACCTTTTATTTTCTCCTCTATAAAAAAGGCACAATAACAATATTGCCCTTAAAGAACTGTGAGTCATATGAGGTCGTTCATGTAAAGGCATTTGGTGAGGCACTCTGCAGTCTGTATTTCATTTCCCATTATGGCTAAACTTTCTTTGCTCCCTGTCCCTTTTATTATTATTATTATTCATTAATTTTTCTGATTTAGTTTTTGTCGTTTTTAAATGTATCTCTAAAATGCAGCAGGTGGAAAACTACCCCAGTCTGTGTGCTACCACAGTGAGTGGATTTTTAGCATTAAATTTTTATTTATTTTTTATTGAGGTAAAACATAAATCAAGTGTGTAAGTCAAGAGCTTCCCTGGTGGCTCAGACCGTAAAGAATCTGCTTGCAATGTAGGAGACCCAGGTTCAATCCCTGGCTTGGGAAGATCCCCTGAAGAAGGGCATGGCAGCCCACTCCAGTATTCTTGCCTGGAGAATTCCACGGACAGAGGAGCCTGGCGGGCTGCAGTCCATGGGGTCTCAGAGTCCAACACGACTGTGTGACTTTCACTTTTCATAAGTCAAGTGCATAAAACTCACAGAAATAATTTTACAAATATCTAAATGTGTGCCCCTGTGTTATCACTACTTAGGTCAAGGTGGGGAGCATTTCCAGCACCTCTGAACCCTCCATCCCTTTCTGTCTAGGCCATTATCAGGCCCAAAGGCTGCCCCTCATTTATGCTTTATCCCCATGGATAGCTTTACTAAAGTTAAAAAAAAAAAAAAAAAAAAAGGTTTTTTCCAGGGAAGGCTGGAGTCCCTGCGATAATGACTATTGCTGACCACAACAAATGCACGACCAATCTTCCCTCTAAAGAGATAAAAGATTATGGAAAGGAGGAGAGAGGCACAAACTTTCTAAATCACACAGATCATGCAAAACAAAGCCCTCATTTTGCAGCCAGTGACCCCCAAGCTCAGAGAGGCGAAGTGACAGCCCATCTTCCCGCTACAGAGTAACTTTCTTTCCAAGTAGAGCCCATTACAAAGCACTCCAAGCTTCGGGGATGGGGATGCTATCCGCGCATCCCAAAGCATCAGGACGGCTCCCCCAGCCTCTCCCTACAGAACTTCTTTCCAGGGAGCAGAGCGCACTGGGGCCCCACGCGGCCCCCGCTCCCGTCGCAGGCACACCCCCGCGGCTGGCAAGCCATGCTCAGAAGGCTCTGTTCCTGAGAGCCTGTGCCCGCTGCTCACGGGGACAGGGCTGGGCTCCCCGTGCGCCAGCCCCCACCCGGAGATCCGGAGTGGCCTCTTCTCCAGCCCTGCTCCCCCATCCCCGCTCCTTCTCGCCTCCGGTGTGTATTGAGGGAGGGTGCAATAGACTCTGCCACCTTCTCCCTGGTTCCTCCAAAGGAGATTTTAAAACCCATGTGTGGACAAACCTAAATCGCTGAGCACACACTACTGACTTGGCTTGGAGATGAGCACTGGGAAGGGAGTCCAGAGACTAAAGGAGTCACCACGAGCTGAGTGACCTTGCGCGAGTCACTTCCCTATCTCCGAGATTGATTTCCTCATCCGGGGCTTCTATCAATATATCCCCCAAGCTACCTTCAGTTCGGCAATTTCCTAGTTGTTCTTTACTCATCCCGGCTCATCCCGCGAAAACCCCTTCCCCAGCGAGACCCCAGCCTTTTGTTCCGGGGGTGAAGCGGGGAAGGGAGACCTTGGCGACAAGGCCGGGGCGGCCTTGGAGCCTGGGGCCGCTCCCTGGAGAGTCGGGTCGGGGGAAGACAACCAGACAACCCCGGGGTGACCTCCTTCCCTCCGCGGTCCCGTTACAGCCCGGCCCGGGAGTCACCGCGCGGCGGGCAGCGAGCAAGGGGCTCCAGGGCAGCGCCGCGCCGCGGCGGGGAGCCCCGGACACGAGCATGCGCGCAGCACCCCTGGCCCCGCCGGGGATTCACTCCGCCCCGGGACGGGCCCGAGCGCCCGCCGCTACAGCTTATCCCCTTTCCCTCCGGCGCCGACCCCGGCACGCGCGCGGAAGCCGCTACCTGCCGCCAGCCGTGCGGAGGACAGGACAGGACTCGTCTCTGGCCGGCTTCCCCGCCGCCGCCGCCGCCGCCTCTAGGCTCCAGGCTCCGTCCCACAGCACCCGTGCTTCAGGCGGCGCCGCTGCGGCCGTGCTGCACCGGGTGCTGAGCTCGGTGAGCGTCGCTCCCTCCCGGCCGCCAGCTCTGGGGCTGCCGGGACGCGGAGGCGGGGCCGCCGCCCCCACCTGCTCCGCCGGCTCCTGCCCTGAAGTCGCCGCCGCCCAGCGCGCAGGGACGCGGCCCGGGCAGGCGGGGTCGCTCTGGAACCCGGGAGGCGGGTCCCAGCCACCGGGCGCGCCTCTCCCTGAAGGAGTTCCAAGTCTAAGCTGGGGAGAGAGTGGGCCCCAAGGCTGGAGTTCTCAGATACGAGCGACACCCGGCCCAGTACCGCCAGACTGCGGACATTCCACTCCTTTATCAGTTTATTCCAAAATATTTTGAACCTCTCCTGTGGTCCAGGCGGCGTCATAAGCAGTGGGGACAAAAGAGAGAACAAGATCATCTTGTTCCCGGAGTTCACGGTCTAGAAAGGGAAACAACTAATGGACAGATATACTGCAGAACCTAGAGGGAGTGGTCTCAGAGGGGTCCCTGATCCAGACCTGGGGGGTCAGGGGAAGTCTCCTCGAGATGCCGATGGCTAAGAGAATTGAAGGATGATCATGAAGTGGCCGGTTGTAGTGACCTGGGGAGGTAGATTGACCCAAGTGGAGCCGACTATGTTTGCAAAGTGAAGTGTTTGAGGAGCCGAAAGAACTTGGGATGACAAGTAAAACCCTTGTAACACTTGACTTCAGGCCCCTGGGAAGACACAGAAAGTTTGTATCTGAGGCGGGATGCTTGATTGGTTGGTGAGCACTTAAAGTCTCCCACATCCTGCGCTTTTCTGCTAGTGGAGGAACTGAGAGACTCATGGACCATTCACTGCGCTGCCTCTAAACATCTATGAACCAGGCACTCTGCTCGTTCCTTGGATGTGCTGCTGAAGGAGGCAGAAAGGAGCTGCTAGTCTGGAGTGGAGGAGAGACCTGTACTCAGCGCTGTGTCAACACTTGGATCAGGTGCATGGGAACACAGGTGAGACAGCAGTTAGTGCTGGGAGGGAGGAGGATCTCACACAGGGATGGCAGCTTGTCTACAGGTTCAGATTCTGTAGCAGCTGCTGTCAAAGTATGTTCCCCAAGCAGTCCCTAACTGGTTTCTTAATTACTAGTGTTTACAGGCTGACAATGTGTAGGCTTATGTTTAGAGCAAGGATAAATAATTCACTTCTCATGCCTTCCCTGTGTTGTCAAGAACAACTTTCCTGTGTTGATTTAGGTGAAGAAGATGTAGTGAGTGGAAGCCAATAGGTACTTGCTTCCCACCTGTTTGTCTTGTGTGACTCCTATCTTTCCTGCTTTAGAACCATAATAAATAGGCAAGAAGACATTTCCATGAGCCCAGAGTTCCTATGAGGTCTTCTGCTGAGTGGTCCAGGTAGTAGCTAGTCAAATGTAAAGGCTGTTATCTTAAAGGATAGGTATGGCTTGGATCAAATAATTATTAGAAAAGTATTGGAAAGGGTGGGGAAATTGTGAGTGAGAAAAATATTTGGAAAGTGGGGACATTTGGGCTGAAAGCTTCAGGTACCCACTGTTTCCCATCCATGTAAAGTGACTGTGCCATTGGTGTCTTGTTTTAATGGACATTAGAGAAAGATCCATTTCCCCCTGTTCCACCATAAGTACAGTCATAACTACAGTACATAACTATAGGACAGCACTAGCTATGCCAGGTGGATGAAGCAGGCATACCTCAGAGATGTTGCAAGTTCAGTTCACGACCACTGCAGTAAAGCCAGTATTGCAATAAAATGAATCACATGAACGTTTGGTTTCCAACATATAAAAATTATATTTACACTGTACTGTACTTTATTAAGTATGCAATAGCATTATATCTAAACAAGCACACAGCTTACTTTAAAAAAATGTTATTGCAAAAGAATTGCTAAGCATCATCTGATAATGCAAGGTTGCCAAACCATAAATCTGTAAAAAATGCAATATCTTTGAAGTGAGTCACCTGCCCAGTAGCCAAACCACTCTCCCTTTCCAGAAATTAACATTACTGAGGATTATGATTGTGGTCCAAGACTACTGGGGCAGTCCCATTCCTGACTTTGCAGTCTTTCTTGCAGCTAAGGAAGTCATTGACCAAGTTCTGGCAAATGAGTTGAAAGAGGGTGTTGATTGGGGGTCGTTGAGAAATCTTTTGCTGACTCTGACCTTCTGTCCCCCATGTTCCCAAAGCCTTGAATGCAAATGAGATGGCTAGTGATGCTGCAACTAGAATACAACATGGGCATGTTGTAATCAAGAGAATGAAGATGAGACCAAAAAAGCCAATAGAATCAGGATGTCACAGGATGACAGAGTGGAAAATAGGGTCAGTGTGTATGGTACTGCTGGGCATTCAAATGAAATCCAGCAACAGCCCATCTCTGAGTATTTTATTATGTGAGAAAAACAGTCCCTGGGGCTAAGTTTTCTATTCCTTGTGGCCAAATGTATTTCTAACTGATACTGCTGCTGCTGCTAAGTTGCTTCAGTCATGTCCGGCTCTGTGTGACCCCATAGACGGCAGCCCACCAGGCTCCCTCGTCCCTGGGATTCTCCAGGCAAGAACACTGGAGTGGGTTGCCATTTCCTTCTCCAATGCATGAAAGTGAAAAGTGAAAGTGAAGTCGCTCAGTCATGTCCGACTCTTAACAACCTCATGGACTGCAGCCTACCAGGCTCTTCCGTCCATGGGATTTTCCAGGCAAGAGTACTGGAGTGGGGTGCCATTGCCTTCTCCGCTAACTGATACTATGGCCTGGTAAAGGACAGACATCTCTTTTCCTGCTCACCAAATGCCTGCAATAACTCACCTTTCACACCTTCTACTTGTAAACTTATATTTATGTCTGCCATGACTTACTGAGCTCTTTAGGAGAACAGCATTATATAAATTGTAAATGTTTTGTACCTATATCCACATCATTTCGTCAAGTATTTATACAGCAGCTATTAGATGGTGATAATGTACTGTTTCTGGGGGTGCTAAAATGGATTCACAGCTCTTCCTCCAGGGAGCTAACAGCTTAGTAGAGGATATAAGCTCGTAAATTGACTTTTATAGTTCCCTGGATAGAGGTAATACAGAAGAAATGATGAATACTGCCTGATGGGAGGGAAAGGGAGATAGTAATACCTGAGCCGGGCTTCCATGAATGAACTGGAGTGTCCCATCAGAAACCAGGGAAAGGAAACCATTTCAGAAAAGAGAAAGTCTGAAAGAGCTTGGTGGACCAGGAGCCTCAAATTCCATGTCTGAAATTGAATGCATGGTTTTCCTACTAAACCTGACCCATTCTTGGTTTTGCCCATCTCCCCATCCATCCAGCCCAGCCACCTGGCAACTCATTAATTCACTTTCCCTTGTAGTACATCCCCTTGCTGAATCTCAGCTCTTGGCCCCATCTGGTTCTACCCTTCTGCACCAATTCCACCTGATATCAGAGCCTACTGCCTCTCTCCAGGACTTCCACAGTAGCCTCTTAGCTGGTTGTTCTTCAACATCCTGCTTCTCCCTGCCAAACCAGTCTTCATAGTGGCCGGAGATGGTCTTGAAACTCGAAGCTGATCTTCCTGTTATCTATAATTTAGTGATTTTGCTTTGCTCTGATGATAACGGAGCACCTAAGCACAGCACTGATGATAACAGAGATCCTGAGCTTTATCTGAAGGCACTCACACTCTCCAACACAATTTGCTCAGCCCTCTGCCTCCATCTCTTTACTCCAGTCATGTTAGCCTGCTTTCAGATCCTTGAACCGGTAATGTTCTTTATTGTCACAAGCCCTTTGCACATGCTTTTCCATCTTTGAAGAAAACATTCCCCAAATGAACTTCTCATTTTTCAGATCTCATCTAAACTCAGCCATTACCTATCTGGAACTTGACAAGGTCAACTTCCACGGTAAGAACTCATAATCCCATGTAACTTTCTATTGCATCATTTATGCAGATATAATGATGCCATTATTGATTCAATGATTTGATTAACATCTGTCTCCCAGACCAGACCATGGTATCTGTGACCTCAGGAACTATCTCAGTTCCCACTGTATCCTTAGTTCACAGCACCGAGAGTAGAACATAGTAGGCATGTATTTGTTCAGTTATGAAAGAAATGAACCAATGAGGGCTGGAGTCTTGAACTGTTTATTTGGGAGTCTATATATTTTAAAACGTTTAATATCAACTTTACTGAGAAGTAATTTATATATGCTAAAATACACTCATTGTAAAAGCCAACAAATATGTACCCTGATGTAACCACTACACTTATCAACATATGCTAATGCTAAGTCACTTCAGTCGTGTCCAACTCTGTGCAACCCCATAGATGGCAGCCCACCAGGCTCCCTAGTCCCTGGGATTCTCCAGGCAAGAACACTGGAGTGGGTTGCCATTTCCTTCTCCAATGCATGAAAGTGAAAAGTGAAAGTGAAGTCGCTCAGTTGTGTCCGACTCTTAGCAACCCCATGGATTGCAGCCTAACAGGCTCCTCCATCCATGGGATTTTCCAAGCAAGAGTACTGGAGTGGATAGCCATTGCCTATAGACTATTTCAAATACCTGAAAAAGTTCCCTTAGGCCCCCTTTGCAGCCAGTCCCTATCCCCAGTCCCAGGAAACCACAGAACTATTAATATTGATTAGTTTTGTCTTTCTTTTCTAGAGCTTTGTATATTGAACATACATGATGTATTCTTTTGTGTCTGACTTTTTTCTTTGCTCAGCATAATGTATTTGACCTTCATCTGTGTGTAATTTGTTCCTATTTATCGCTGGTTAGTATTTCACTGTACTATGGATATGCCAGTATTTGTTTATCCATTCACCTGTTGGTGGACATTTGGGTCAATTCCAGTTTTAGAATGTTACAAATAAGTTGGCTTTGAATGTTTATAAGTCTTTTGTAGATAAATGTTTTTATTTCCTTTGGGTAAATAATTAAAAGTATAGTTTTAAGAATCATAAATGTTTAAAGATAAAACCTTTGGAGCACAATGAAAAACTACTTCACACCCGATACCATAATTTGTAAAAAAGTAAAACAGCAAGATGTGGAGAAGTTGGAACCCTCATACATTGGTGGTAGGAATGTAAAATGGTGCAGGTGTTGTGGAAAACAGTTTGATGTTTCCTCAAAAAGTTAAACATGGAATTACCATATGATCAAGAAATTCCAGTTCTAGGCATATACTGAAAAGAGTGGAACACAGGAGTTCAAATAAAACTTGGACCTGAATGTTCATAGCAGCACGATCCACAATAGCCACAGACTGTAAACAACCCAAATATCCATCAACAGATGAACAGTTACCAAAATGCCATATATCCATATAATGGAATATTATTTGACAGTGAAAAGAAATGAAATACTGATAGATACTACAATATAAATGAGCCTTGAAAATATTAGGCTAAGGGAAAAAAGCAGATACAAAATGTCAGGAAGCATTTAACAGGAGGCTTCCTGTGTGCTGTTTTGGTTCTGTCAGGAATTCTCTGCTGCTTATTAATTCCTGAATATTCAGGAATTAAGAGGAGAGGCAAGCCTCTCCCAGGACTGAGGAATCCAGGCATTTGCTTCATTAGCGTTTCTATATGGTGATAAGTACCCTCTTCCTTCTTGTGAACCATACGGTAAAAGTGATTGTTTAAAAATCTCTCTCTTTAATATGGATTGCCTATGTTTTGTAAGTCTGGAATTTTAATCTTTATCTTTGCTGAGAATAACTACTTTGTAAGACAGTATATATGCCCACACCATGTTGATTAAAACACCTTTGCTCCATCAGAGCTCTGGTTCCCGTGTCTCTGTCTCTCTTTCTCAGGCTGATCCCCTGGAGTGCAGAGGCTCTCTGAGTTCACTTTCCTGCCCGGGCTTCTAAGACCCTCTCGAGAAGGTGCTCTGTGCCTTCACCCCATCGAGAGGGCGCCTGAGGCCTCCGTGAACAGAGCAAGCCCTGTGCAGGGGCTTTATTGGCTTTCTGTGTAAACCAAGGAATATCAGCTTCTTTCTCTCCTTTACTTTCTTATCGTCGACTCTGGACCACCAAGTTCTGGTCCATTAAAGGACCTCAACAACAAAAGACCACATACTGTTTAATTCCATTTATGTGAAATATCCAGAATAGGCAAACCCATGGAGACAGAAAGAAGTGATTTCCAGGGTTTGATGAGAGGGGTGAACAGGAAATAACTGCTTATGTGACCAGGGTTTCCATCTAGGGGATAAAACTGTTCTGGAACCAAATAGTTGTAATGATTGTACAATTATGAATGTACTTAATGCCACTGAATGTTATACTTTAACATGGTTAAAAGAGTAAATTTTATGCTATGTATATTTTACCACAATAATAATGATGATGATGATAAGATACAACTTTAGAGTGTGTGAAAGTCTTGGGCAGTGGTTCCCATCTCTGTAAAACCTGCTTCACCACCCCATGCATCACAAGCCCTGTTTGGCTGAGAGAGGGGCTACCTGTCAGGTAGAATTCAGCCAAGAGTCTTCTTTGCAAGTTTCTGCACAGAGAGGAGGCTCCACCTTGGTGAGAGTAAGAGTTGAAAGGCATCACATTCCATTGCTTAACATCAGGCTGGGGCTGACTCCGGCAGGTGCCTAGATGGCTGAGAAAGGACTTCATGAGCACAGCGCATGAAAGAGAGCAGGCAGTTCTATTTAAACAGCAGCACTGTTCCGAAGAGTGACTAAGGGAAAATAGTTCACTGCCTGTAGCTGCAGTTTAATCCCTTCACGCTGCCTCCCCAAATTCCACTGTTCTTCCAGAATGTGCTGTGAACATCAAAAGGTTGAAGTCTACCTTCTTTGCTTCTGGAGTAAGAAGAGAGGAAGGTAGAGTCCCATGGTGAACACAGGGTTTTACTAAACAGGCAGAGAAAGAGGAGCCAACCTATGAAGGTGGAGGGAGAGAGGGAAAGAGAGAGGAAAGAGCCTGGAGAGAAGGGTATGCCGAAATCAAGGAAAGCCAAGACATGGCTGAGAGTGTTGTGCTGCACAGAGGTCCCACACAAGGGCCAAGAAGTGTGACAATGGGAGATCCTCAGTTACCCCAGCAATTGCAATTTCAGTGCAGCAGGACAAGCAGAGCCTGAGTTAGTGGGTGGAAGGATAGGAAGTGGCTGAGGGAGTGTGGACCATACACTCCCCTGAGTGTACACTGTTTTTTCAAAAACTTTGACCAAGAAGAGGAGAGAGAGAAATAATTAAATATTGAAGAGAAGAAACAATTCAGGGAGAGTAGAAACTCTACCATATTGTAGGTTAAGAAAAAAGACCCAACAGAGAAAAGGGTTTCAAGAGTTAGGAAAGCGTGGGAATTGAAAATGGAAGACGGATTTTTCTGAAATACCTTTGTATTTAATACAAATACCTTTGTATTAAAGAATGAAATACCATTCTTTAAGAAACTGAGAAAGGATTTGCTGTACAATAATTTTTACAAAGTTTTCAAAACCTTTCATTCTTCTAAGTAAATAATATAAAGCAGTATTAAAAAACTTTGATCTCGGAGACAAAAGATGTGGATTCAAGCTATTATCAACTAGCTGTGTGGTGTTCACTAGTTCAATAGCTTGTTAGATCTTCAAAATCTTAATTCTTTCATCTACGAAAGGGGGCAGTAGTTTCTGCCATGTCTCAGAGCTGTTATCTAATACCAAGTGGTGAATTCCATGAAATTCATAAAAGCATTTTGTTGTACTACTAGGGCCACAGAAAGGTGAAGACTTTACCTGTTTTACTGTACTATATTTCAAATTAATCTGCAGTCACTGGAAATACCAACTAAAAGATAATTATTTAAAATGAGAAATGTTACTGATAGCCCTTCTCATCTTTACAAACTTCCTTATGCTACTTCAAATTATTTCCCTTTATCCGCAAAAAAGTCACCTTCATTTACACTTTGGGTAAAAAGGACAGACAGTGTGGTAAAGGAAGAAAGGGGTAAAGACCTTGTGGATCTGCTCCTCACTTCTGTCCACGTCTGTCACACTTCTGTGAAGATTAGTTTTCTTCATCTGGCTTTTCTTCGCTCTTTTGTAGCCAATATGGTCCCTTACCCTAAAGGAAAACTCTGTTTTCAACTTCTTTGTTGAAATTAGCATCTTGGTTATAGTAATTACAATTTCTCAAGGACTTTGCTCAGTATTATTATAATGATCAGCCTACCAAGCTGAGAGTTTGGTCACCATATTTTAGATGATAAATGGAAGCCTAGAAGTTAATGGGCTTATGAAAGTCTCAGGGCTGGTAAGGAGTACGATTGTGAATGGAAACCAATCCTAGGCCACAGGATTCTCAGGTCACTTCCCACACAGTGCCTGGTGTAGAACACATTCCCCGAATGCATGGCTAGGTGAATGGCTCATTCCTTTTCCAGTTTAGTTGTGCCTTATGCAACTACCCAATTCATGGTAAAAGCCATCATGCCATACTGGAAGCCCTGTAAAACAGATTTTATCCTCTTCTGGAATTACTTCTTCTTCTTTTGGCTGCATTGGGCAGCATGCAGAACTTCCCTGACCAGGGACTGAACTCATGTCCCCTGCAGTGGAAGCAGAGTCTTAACCACTAGACCACCAGGGAGGTCCATGGGATTACTTACTTCTGTTAATGGCACTAACACTCACCGATTCTTTGAGGCCAGAAACCTGGGTCATTCTTCCTTTCTCCCTAACCACCACCACCACCACCACCTGATCCATCACAAAACCATGCCCATTCTGCTTTCCCGACACCTTCTTTACCTGGTCATTCCCTTCTATCGCTGCTCGAGTTCAGAGCTGGCCCACTGCCATCATCTCCAAACCAGTGTCTCTGGCTCCAGTGTTCTCCCAGTTCCTCCCAACTGTTTCTCCTCTGTATCCACAGCAATCTTCAGAAAGTTAAAATTTAAATATCTAATTTGCCTGCTTAAAATCCTTCAATTGTTCTTGTTTGCTTTGGAGGTAAAGCCTAAATAAGTTAGTATCACATATGAAGTGCTGCAAAATTTACCCCTCCCACATCATCTCCCATTTCTCACCTCCCCTCTCCATATTACACACTGTACCAGCTGTCCCAAAGGACTTGGAACCCCTCAGATTCACCCTATGCTTTCCTGACTCTGCCCCACCCCAAGCCATTTTCTTGTCTTGCAATACGTTTTCCCTCCTTGTTACCTGGAGAACTCGTCCTTATCCTTCATATCAATGCTCCCTTACTCTAGGGAAGCTTTCTGAATCCTCTGGGTAGACTAGGGGCCCCTCTTCTGAATATTTAACGCTCTGTTCCTCTACTTGAACAGTAGCACTTAGAGAATGTTGTCATAGCTATTGATTTATTTGCCAATACCCTTAAGGGCAGAAGTGGTGTCATTGTCCCAAGACCACCAACCCCTAGCACATTCGGTGTCATATAACAAGTCAGTACTCAGCAAATGTTTAATTGAGTAACTAATTAACAAAAAAATCTAGCCCCCTTTTTTCATCTGTCCAGGAAAAATTCTGTAACCAAAGGACAACAACTTAGAAGTGACAAGTCTGCTAAAGTAGATGTTTTCTTTCTTTTTTTGGTGATAAAGAACTCTGGCTAAACCTGCCATAGTGTGAAACTATGAGGCAGTTTGGAACAAAATGATAGAATAAGAAAGACAGTTCTGAACAATTCTTGGGACAGACCTCAACTTTATGGCTTTGTTATTCTGTTTCAAACAAGAGCCACATACATTTCAAGTGTTAAAAAAGGTAGCCCAAGGTTAAATAAATGCACTTTAACAATTTCTGCCCTTTTGGGTAGGCTGTGTTTGTACTGCCAAAACAGACAAAGGTGAGCAAGAGTTGTTTGTTCCTCAAAGCCCTGGGGTTCTGCATGCTAAGATGATAGCGAGGGCTGGTATGTGACGTGGTGTTAAATTGCTACTTAATGGCAACAAAGGAGAGTGACAGCTTCTTTGTCTGAAAGGTCAGTCAAGCAGGTGACACAACCCAGCCTTCCTTAATTAATTCTTAGAAAGAGAAACCTTAGTCTTCCTCTTTTCACATCTTAGGATAACAAGCTCAAATATAAGATTAGCTCCATTTCCCTGTCATCGAAAAGACTGGTATTTCTTTTTTTCCCCCCAATGCTGGTATTTCTTAATCAGAGACAACATAAGGTTGAAGGAAGATACTGACTCGTGTAGAAAAAAATAATAGCATACTTGTCTAATAGCATTGCCTACCAAGTTGCCATAGCTTAATAAGAATAAAAAGACTGAGTCCTGAAATCACTTGGAAAGAGGTGATCATGAATCAAAGTACATCTTAATCAGCTGAAAGGGTTTATCCTTCTTGGCTATTCAAGCGAATAATAAGAAAGCACTTAGTGAAGATGGGGGAGGAATGATGCTGGAAAAGTCTGCTGAGGAATAAAACCCCAACAGGGAAGCCCAATTATGACACCAAAGCCATGTGATACAGCTCAGGAAAAAAATGCATAGGAATAGGAGTTTCAGGGTGTAACTCCATGTACCCAAAATTCACATTATAATACAGAAGATGTGAACAGATGGAAGATAGGCTGGAAATTCCTTCAGGGTAATAAATAATTGTTCATTTTCTTGAGAAGAGGAACTGGAGAGGTGATGGAGAAGACAAATTCTCTGAGGGAAGAAAACCAGCTAACATTGGTTAAACAAGCACCATTCGGAGTGCTTTACTGTGTCTGTCAGTTCACTCATCCTCACAAGAAAGATGGGCTCCACCCTGTGACCTCTGCTCTAGCCTCCGCCCTACATAGGCTCTGAGATCAGAGCTCACTGGGATGTCACACATGTGGGCAAAGACCATTGTTCTCCTCCCCTTCCTCCCTCTCTCCCAGGCAGGCAGGAGATATACTTCTTTTTCTTTAATTGGGGGGGGGGGTTCTATTTGAATTTTTTTATTTTGCTTTTAATGATAAAATAATATATTTTCTTGGTTCCCTGTAGAGAGAATTCAGAAAACACAGAAAATTACAAAGAAGAAAATTTGCAAATAACCTATAATTATTCTACAACACAAATAAGCACAAATAATGTTTTAATGCACTTTCCTGAAACACACACACACCCATCCATATACATAACATATGTATACACACACGTTCTGCTTTTTTCACTTAACACTACATCATGAGCAAATTTCCTTGTCATTACATGCTCCAGTAGTAAAATGGAGGGACCCAGGCAACTGAAACTTGGCTGTGATTCACTCCTTATTTTAAAAGTCAACCTGTGAAAGACATTACTCTTAAGGGCAACTGAGTCTCAAAGTCTAGCTTTTGTTTGGAAGAAGACTGAGGACTAGTAGCCACTCGCGTGTGCTAAGTATGTACCTGTACAATGAAGATTCATTTCACTAGGTGTCAAATCACAGCTGAGCAAAGAGAAGAGAAGGATGGAGCTCAGGTCCGGCAGAATGTAAGCCCAATTATTCTTTCTCCTTCTTGGGAGCCATCACAGAACTCTGGCTTAGCCAGTGAAATGAAGGAGAAAGACTTGATGTGGCTCTTATTTTGCTCACCTCTGTCACACACGTGGGGCTTCCCAGGTGGTGCTAGTGGTAAAGAGCCTTCCTGCCAATGCAGGAGACGTAAAAATTGCAGGTTCGATCCCTGGGTCGGGACGATACCCCAGAGAAGGAAATGGGAACCCACTCCAGTATTCTTGCCTGGAGAATCCATGGACAGAGGAGGCTGGAGGGCTACCGTCCATGGGATCGCAAAGAGTCAGACATGACTGAAGCGACTAAGCAAGCACACATGTCACACACATACTTGAAACACCCTTTAACTGTTGTCCAGTTGCTATCCACAAAGAGAGAAAAAACTTCCTGGGGTTCCTCAATCAACTCTTTCAGAGAGAAAGAACATAAAGGGAAGTCTGGGTACTTTGGCACATGTAAAATAGCACAGTACATATACATTCCACTCTCTTTACAGCCCAGGAAAATGCATCAGTAGCTGGATTTCTTAGTGAAAAACTTGCACAGTGAGTTTTCAAATACTACGTATCTTTGGAGAGATGTTCTGTTAATTGTCTCCTTCTCTGATTCAGTTTGACAGATTCTTTCCCTTCATAATTTATCTCATTAATGGCTTTTGGCTGCTTTTTTTTCATGAACAGTTAAGCTGCGTTTCTAAGGACCCAGGAATTTAATAGTTCAGTACTTAATAAACCATTCCAGTGAAACTTTTGTTCTAAAGCCTTCAAACTGAATCAGTGAAACAGGGACAGCAATGTCCTCTGTGTGTGTGTGTGTGTGTGTGTGTGTGTGTGTGTGTGTGTGTGTGTCTTCTCTCTGGTGTCCACCTTCCTGAGTTAAAATGACATTTCTTGTTGGTGCTGAGATTAAGATAGTTTTTGAAAATAGAAATTTTGATTTCTGGAAGCCACAGATAGCAGTATTGAATTCCTAATAAGGATAAAATTAATCCAGATTAATCTGTTAGTTTATTTCATTTATTAATTTATCTCTCAGTAATTTCAATGTGGGACATGACTAAAGTAGTTTGGATTATTCAGTGAAAGGACAACAACATGTTATTTGTTTTCATATTTTAAAAATCAGTTTTTTAAATCAAAGTGATAATGTAGATAAGTTTAGAAATAGTGCTAAAAAGCTTATATGAAAAAACGGAATTTCCTTACTCCAACTGCCACTTTCCTCTTCTGCAGAAGCAACCACTCTCAAATATTTTAGCTTTTTCTTTTACTATCTACTTCCACATTTTAAATAATATACATAAAATACTATTGCTTGATTTATTGTTTTAGACATTTTCTTCTAACTTCTGTCAAGGTAGATGAGGATGTAGCTTTTGCATTGCTTATATTTTAATTCATTTATTTGTATTTATTGTTAATTGTATTCCCTTCTCTAGTTTCTCAGTACAAATTTCAGATAATCTGTGCATTCCATCCTCCTACTGCAAACTGGGCTGGTTGCTTCCTGGGCCTGCTAAGCAACTGGCATCTTGGGAAATCCCTCACCCTTCCTCCCATACTGGATCTCCTGTTTCCTGGGATCCACATTTTCTTCTTTCTTTCTTCCTAGCGCATTCTTCAGTAGTTGAGACTTTACATACTTAGTTGTTAGTTTTCCCAGGTATGAATCTCTAGGATGTGTTCTTAAATGTTGATGGTACTGAGTCACTGTCTTCCAGCTAACAATGGTGCCATAGGCGAATTCATTGCTGTTCGTAGCCCTTGTTCTTTTTTGGGAACTTGCCTCAAGTTTTCTTCTATTTTTTTGGCCATGCTGCCCTTTGGGGATCTTAGTTCCCTGACCAGCGATCAAACCTGGGGTCCCTGCAGTAGAAGCCCAGAGTCCTAGCAACTGGACAGCTAGGGAATTCCTTCAGATCTTCTCTTTATTGGGTAATCTGAAATCTTTTAAGGTGGGCTTTGGAGGGAATCCTTTCTCAATCATTATGATTGATAATTGACAGTTCATCAGTGGATAGATATGATTTCTTTGTACCGATTCTATAACTTCTTCCTATCCTTTTTCTCGATTCATCCTTCATTTGTTGTTGTTCAGTTACTGAGTCATTGTCTGACTCTTTGCAGCACTGAGGACTGGACTGCAGCACACCAGGCTTCCCTGTCCTCCACTCTCTCCCAGAGTTTGTTCAAATTCTGTCCGTTGTGTCAGTAATGCCATCCAACCATCACATCCTCTGTGGTCCCTTCTCCTTTTGCCTTCAATGTTTCCCAGCATCAGAGTCTTTTCCAAAGCATCAGTTGTCATGATTAATAATTGACAGCTCATCAGTGGATAGATACGATTCGTGCCGATTCGGTAATTTCTTCCTATCTTTTTTCTCTGTTCAACCTTCATAGACTTCCTATTAGTCAGAAGTAACAGATGGTGACTGCAGCCATGAAATTAACAGACGCTTACTCCTTGGAAGGAAAGTTATGACCAACCTAGATAGCATATTCAAAAGCAGAGACATTACTTTGCCAACAAAGGTCCGTCTAGTCAAGGCTGTGGTTTTTCCTGTGGTCATGTATGGATGTGAGAGTTGGACTGTGAAGAAGGCTGAGCGCCGAAGAATTGATGCTTTTGAACTGTGGTGTTGGAGAAGACTCTTGAGAGTCCCTTGGACTGCAAGGAGATCCAACCAGTCCATGCTAAAGGAGATCAGTCTGGTTGTTCTTTGGAAGGAATGATGCTAAAGCTGAAACTCCAGTACTTTGGCCACCTCATGCGAAGAGTTGACTCATTGGAAAAGACTCTGATGCTGGGAGGGATTGGGGGCAGGAAGAGAAGGGGACGACAGAGGATGAGATGGCTGGATGGCAACACTGACTCAATGGACGTGAGTCTGAGTGAACTCCGGGAGTTGGTGATGGACAGGGAGGCCTGGCGTGCTGCGATTCATGGGGTCGAAAAGAGTCAGACACAACTGAGCTACTGAACTGAACTGAGGACCCTGCAATAAAGACTTCTAGTTTGTACCTAAATATTTACATCCTCCCCTTTTTCCTTAGTAGGATAATGCTTATTTGTTGCTTGTGATAAATTTCCTAAAGGAAAGAACACATTTTCCAAACTCATTTGTAGCTAGATGGTACCACATTACTAAGTTCTAGCCAATGAGATATAAGTGGAAATTGGTATAGGATTTCCTGGGAAATGGCTCTTGGAGCTGACTTAGCTGGAAAAAGTGTTCTCTGTCCTTCCTGGATTCCTCTTTCCTGATACTGGAATGCAGACATGATGGCCAGAGCTTTAGCAGTTAGCTTGGACCATGATATGAATTTGAGGATAAGAAGCCACATGATCTAAAAGACAGAGTTAAAAGACAGGTGTCTCTCTGGAGCTGCCGTACCAACCTCACCAAGCCGACATCCATTTGAAAGTGAAAGTGAAAGTCACTCAGTCCTGTCCAATTCTTTAGGACTCCATGGACTACACAGTCCATGGAATTCTCCAGGCCAGAATACTGGAGTGGGTAGCCTTTCCCTTCTCGGGGATCTTCCCAACCCAGGGATCAAACCCAGGTTTCCTGCATTGTGGGTGGATTCTTTACCAACTGAGCTATCAGGGAATAAACCCTTGCATATTTAAGCCACTGTTATTTTAGATTTTCTGTTATATGGAGTCAAACCTAATCTGATATAGACCTTCAAAATTGATACTTTAATTTTCATATTTTTTTCTCTTATTTGTTTTAGTTAAAATTTCTTAGAGTCTTTCTTGAAATTTTCATTTTAGTTTTGACATTCATTTTTATAATTTCCAAGAGTTCTTTCTTATTCTGTGGTTATTCTTATTTCATGGATATTATATCATCTCTTTACCTTTTAGGGGGAAGTTTTCTTCCGTGTCTGATGCTGTTTCTCTTGTCTTCAACTTCCTAGGCAATATATAAATTATATATATACATATACACACATTGTCTGATTTAATCATTACAGCAATACAATGAAGTGCACATATTATTAATCCCATTTGTCAAATGAGAAAAAGAAGATACAGTGGGGTTAAGCAACCTGCTCAAAATCCTACCATGGACAGTGAAGGGTCTAGAGTTTATAAATAGGTCTGTTTGATTCCACTATTAAGTGTAGCACAAGTATGCTGCTGCTGCTAAGTCACTTTAGTCGTGTCCGACTCTGTGCGACCCCATAGACGGCAGCCCACCAGGCTCCCTCGTCCCTGGGATTCTCCAGGCAAGAACACTGGAGTGGGTTGCCATTTCCTTCTCCAATGCATGAAAGTGAAAAAAGTGAAGTCGCTTAGTTGTGTCCGACTCTTATCGACCCTATGGACTACAGCCTACCAGGCTCCTCTGTTCACAGGATTCTCCAGGCAAGGGTACTGGAGTGGGGTGCCATTGCCTTCTCCAGCACAAGTATGCTATGTATATATAATTTTTCATTAATTTTCTTTTTAAGTCATGTTGTGTCAGACATTAAACATTTGGTATATGTTTTTTCTGGATTATTTTCCTTATGCATATGCTAATATTGACATTTTTGAAATTGATATATAATTTTATCCCAACTATGTTTTAAAATAAATTAACTGTATTCTGTAGTAACTCTCCAGAAATTCATGCATTGAATAATTCTTGATAGATTACCTACTCTCTGCAGGAAACTGTTCTGTCTCTGGGTAAGACAGACTCCACAGGACTTCCTCTCTTAGTCTTTAAGTATTTAATGCAATCCTCTGATATGCAATCAGAGGATTCTATCTATTAAAGGATAAAACTAACCATCATGCTATTTAAAAACACCTGTCATTAAGGAATTCTAAGACAACTTTAAGACCATATCTGGCTGATCTCATGTAATGAATAAGCACATGGGGAATTTAATACCAAAGCCAAATATCTGGTCTGTGTCTTAATTTGCAGTACCTCCTTGAGCCCTGTCTTCTCCATCTAGAAAAGAAGGGTAATCATACAGCTAGCTCACATACAATTATGATAAAGAAATGAGAGAATATATGTGAAAATCAAATCCAGTGTTTGTGTTGATGAGGTAATTGAATTAGTGGAATGAGAGAATTCTAAGCAGGTTAGCAAGCAACAGCTAATTAACTGGTCAAACCAACGATCCCGCTTTCCCTTTCTGAAGCACAAGTGCTCATTTAGGATTGACACTGCTAGGCTTCGATCTTAATTATGCATTATGATTAGTTTTTTTGGGGGGGGTAGATTTGCAAATAATAGTTCAAACCCCATATATGCTTAGCTGCTTTAGAAAGTTAAAATCAACTAGTCCTGAAATCTATTCTCACTCACTCTCCCTCCAGTAGAAAGTTTTATGTGGTTGAGTAGCAAGTGAATATTTGTAAATCTGCTTGACTTCCTGGATTTTGAATTTGCTGGGGGTGAAATATAGCATGCAACCCAGTGAATAGTCAGGATACGCTTTATCTCTTTTCTTAAGTAAATAGGGCGGAGAAGGGAAAAGATTGCCAGAGCAATGTCTTCAGGGTTGTCCAGTGGGCCAGATTTTGATGACTCCAGCACAAATGAATTAGACACATTATTGAAATTGTCCACAAATTGCACCAAGTTTAAAACTCAGTCAATGCAAAAGCTCTTGGATAATGTCAGGTTTAATATAACTCAAAACACAAGATAGAGGAGGGATAAAAAAGCAAAACAAGCATTATTCAAGCTCAGAACATCCACTCATTGCATTCTGTTGGAGGAGCCAGATTTTTCTCTCTCAAATTATCTGGGAGAAAAATGGAGAAAGAAGATGAAAATCTGTTTTGTTTTTGTTTTTTTTTTAATTGAAGTATAATTGATTTACAATGCTGTGTTAATTACTGCTGTAAAGCAAAGTGATTCAGTTTTATATATATATAGCTTCCCTGGTGGCTCAAAGGGTAAAGCGTCTGCCTGCAATGTGGGAGACCTTGGTTTGATTCCTGGGTCGGGAAGATCCCCTGGAGAAGGAAATGGCAACCCACTCCAGTACCCTTGCCTAGAAAATCCCATGGATGGAGAAGCCTGGTAGGCTATAGTCTGTGGGGTCACAAAGAGTCGGACATGACTGAGTGACTTCACTTTCACATATATGTATATGTTTTAATTTATATAAATACACACAAGTATGTACTTTTTTCCATTCTGTTCTATCATGAGTGTGTGCATGCTTGCTCACTTGTGTCCAGCTCTTTGCAATCCCATGGACTACAGACTGCCAGACTCCTCTGTCCATGGGATTTTCCTGGCAAGAATACTGGAGCGGATTGCCACTTTCTCCTCCAGGGGATCTTCCTGACCCAGGGATTGAATCTGCATGTCCTGGGTCTCCTCCATTCGCAGGTGAATTCTTTTCCACTGAGCACCTGGGAAGCCCCACGCTTTATCATAGGTATTGCATATAGTTGAAGAAGGTCCTAGACAGTAGGACCTTGTTGTTTATTCATTCTACTTATAAAAGCTTGTATCTGCTAACCCCAACTTCCCACTCCATCCTTCTCCCAACTCCCTCTTTCTTGGCAACCACCAATCTGTTCTCTATATCTATGGTTCTGTTTCTGTTTTATAAATAGGTTCATCTGTGTCATAGTTTAGATCCCACATATAAGTGGGATCATATGGTATTTGTCTTTCTCTTTCTGACTTATTTCATTTAATCCAGTAATCTCTGGTTGCATTCATGTTGCTGTAAATGACATCATTTCATTCTTTTTTATGGCTGAGAAGTATTCCATTGTATGTATTTACCACATCTGCTTTATCCATTCCTTTGTCAGTGAACATGTAGGATGCTTCCATGTTTTGGCTATTGTACATAGTGATGGGCAGTGATCACTGGGGTGCGTGTATCTTTTCAAATTATGGTTTTCTCCGTATATATGCCCAGGAGTGGGATTGCTGGATCGATCATATAGTAATTATATTTTTAGCTTTCTGAGGTATCTCTGTACTGTTTTTCACAGTGGCTGCATCAACTTACATTCCCACCAACAGGGTAGGAGTATTCCCTTTTCTCCACACCAAGAGGATAAAAATCACAACTGTGTCCTTGAATGGATTTGGAAAAGAAAATGTCCCTTAGGGTCGAGCTTCAAGTGTTACCCAATTTGGTGTCTGCCATCCTTCATATTGGAATATCCACTGGATACTATAAAGTGTGTCCTGGTGACCTTTTGTGGACCTGCAAGATCACGTGGAGTCACTCACACCATCTTGTGTGAGGAAACAAGACAGTCTGTCCTTCCTCTTTCTTCTTGGGTATCATCTTATTTCTCTCTCTGAGGACCTTGGCAGAGGCTCCCTGCTCTGACTTCCATCTTTATTTTGCTGATATTATTGTTTGGCTTCCCCCAGAAGATGGAATCATGGTTGATTTTCAGTTCGAATAATAACAGGATTTGCCATTTTCAACCACACAGGTTTCCAGGAGCTTTTAAAGAAATCGTTAAGGTTAAGTAACCAGAGACAGGGACTTTAATGCACGCTCATCGACAGCTGCTCTTTCTCCAGCCCAGAAATTGAACAGTTCTCTCTCCCCTTCTCAACAAGTGCATCTGAGAATATTTTGTATGTGGTCAAGTAATGTCAAATTTTTTAAAAGCCCTGAGAGGGGTGATGGGAAGGCATCAATCTTTTGACTAAAACTGAGAGCTTTTTAGATTTAATAAACCTAGACAGAAGGTGGAAAATCTCATTGGTCCATGAAAAATCTCTTCCCTGTCTCCTTAAGAGCGGGGGTTGAGGTTGCCCAGGTAAAGAGCCCTAAAGAGGCTTAGTAGCCCAGCCTGAGGAAGCCCCACAACTTCCCTGGGGCAAAGCAGGTCCTACTTCCCAGGATGTACACAGTAGCTTCAGAAAGGTTTTCAAAAGCCTCCTCAGGGATCTTCTCATTGAGTGGGCTCAGGGGACAGAAACTGGGCTTTGGACTCACAAGCCCCGAGTTTATGCTTTGGCTGCCATATTCTCTTGTGGAATTTTGGGCAAGTTCCCTGACCTTTAGGAGAGTCTCTTTTTCCCTATCTGAATTTCTAGGGTTAATGGCTGTTTCATAAGACTGGGTGTGAAGTGTGCTGACATTTATGGAGATTCTTGTGGATAGCAGATACCTAATAAATGGCCATAGTTATTATTATAATTGTTACTGTATTATTTACCTGCCTACTCAGCAATTTGATTTGTGTGTTTGATAAGCATTTCAAATGTAACATGTCAAAAATGAAACTCTTGGGTCCCTCTACTAGCCCCTTCCCATTTTGGGAGTGTCCGCCCCAAAATGACCCACCATAGCCTTCTCTATCTCAGCAAAAGGTGCCACCATCCCATAAGAGGCTTAGAAATTATCTTTGATGCCTCTTTCAATTCCCACAACAAACTCAAATCAAGCCTTGTTCTGCCTTTAAAATGTACCCCAAATCTCACTGCTTTTTCTACCTCCACGACTACCATGCCAATCTGACCCACCATTGTCTCTCAGCTGTGTTACTGCAGCAACCTTCCAACTGGTCTCCCTGCCTCCACTGTTGGCCCCCCTAAAGTCCATTCTTCACAGAGCTGCAAAGTGGCCTTTTTAAAAGGTAAACCAGATCAGTTCACTCGCCTATGTAAAACTTTCCCATGGCCCACAGAACCCTACACAACCCGGCCTCTTTGCCTCTCCAACTTCCTCTCCTACCTCCTGGCTCGTTATGCCCAGTCATCATCCCACATCAGGTTTATTTGCATCTCAGGGCCTTTGCACATGCTGTTTGCACATGCTCTTTGGAACATTGTCATCCACTTCCTATCTTTGCATGGAGGACTCATTTTTATTATTGAGGATTCTGCTCAAATATTACCCCCTCAAAGAAGCCTTTCTGAGTCCCCCATCTGAAGTCACTAGAGTCATTCTCCAGTTACTGTGCTGCTACTGCTGCTGCTGCTAAGTCGCTTCAGTCATGTCTGACTCTGTGCGACCCCATAGACGGCAGCCCACCAGGCTCCCCCGTCCCTGGGATTCTCCAGGCAAGAACACTGGAGTGGGTTGCCATTTCCTTCTCCAATGCATGCAAGTGAAAAGTGAAAGTGAAGTTGCTCAGTCAGTCATGTCCGACTCCTAGCGACCCCATGGACTGAAGCCTACCAGGCTCCTCCATCCATGGGATTTTCCAGGCAAGAGTACTGGAGTGGGGTGCCATTGCCTTCTCTGTCTCCAGTTACTCTCTGTCTGTAAACCTTGAATATTTTTCAGTGTTTATTAACTCTCTGAGATAATAAAAACCATATAGATAAAGTAAATTATCTATGTTTTCTTCATGTTTCTCTGTGTTCTAGCAGCAAGCTGTGAGAGGACTTAGATCCTCTCTGTCATAGTCTATACTCAGCACTTAGAATAGTGCCTGAGAATATTTGTTGAATGAATGAATGGAAGCATTATAATGGTGCCATGTTTTAATTTCATTTATCTTTCTTCCACAGCTCTGGGTATATGTGCCTTGGCTCACTGCAACACATTCTTATTCCCTACCCACTCTCTTGTTCGTTTAGGGCTCCTGACTACGAACTGAATAATTATTGGCAAAGGGTTAAGGTAGTGGGGGAATTCCTATGATAATATATACTTCTTCTAGTTGGAGGTTTTGTTGTCTCGCTAGTTTTTAGCTTTAATGGTGAACCTTTGAGACTATGTCAGGCTTTAGGGAAGGTCTCTGGGCTATGCCTTCCTAAATCCCACCTTCTACCACATGGAGTGGGTTAGAAAGGAGGGCTATCTCTAATCCGTTTAATAAACTGGACTCTTCCTTTCTTCAATCAGAATTCTTTGAGATAATTGAAAGTGACACTAAATTGTGTTATTTTTCTTTAGTGGAAAGTCTATGGCTTTGCCTATTTTTATAGCATACATTCCTTTATTTGACTTTTGAACATAAAACCAAGAGAGAGTCAGGATAGCAAAAACCCCTTTTAGACTAGAACTTAGTTTGTTGATTACTGTCACAAGAGTATTAACTAAAAAGATATAAACAAACAGTTGCCCCTACTTCAAACTACCAAAAGGCACATATTTTAGCTAAAACAGGCAGGCTTCCATCTGCTCTTTCCAACAGTTGGCAGTGTTGGGATGACAAGTGCTTGGACACTGGAGTTAGGCCTGGGTTTCGTCTTAGGTTTGCCTTTTCCTCAATTTCTTTGAACTCAGTGTCCTGTTCTGTAGACAGAGATGCTAAGAGCTACTTCATGAGGTTATAACCAGGGGCTAATGAGCTAGCACATTTAAAACAACCCAACTCCTGGTGTGTAGAAACTACTCAATACATATTACTTCTGCTTGACCTCACTAAGATAAAAAAAAGTGTGTCTGGGCTAGGAGT
Organism: Bos indicus x Bos taurus; assembly: GCF_003369695.1. Classification (NCBI taxonomy): domain Eukaryota; kingdom Metazoa; phylum Chordata; class Mammalia; order Artiodactyla; family Bovidae; genus Bos; species Bos indicus x Bos taurus. Next base: position 53,188,128 of record NC_040079.1, on the reverse strand, counting down.
GCCTTTGGCTGTAGGTAACAGAAACAAACTAGAGAGGCTTAAACTGTTAGAGGTTTATTTTTCTCAGATAAAAAGAAGCTGGTGGTGGGCTGTTGCCTGATGCTGATTCAACAGTTCAACAATATTAAGGCCGATGTCTGCATTTCTCTTGGCCATTTTCTTTTGACCACAGGTGGCTACTGCCATTCTACTGACGTTTTGTGTTATAGGCAGGAGAAAGGAGGGATGAAGACAGTAAAAGCAAAGGGGCAGAGAGCTAGGAGAAACAAGCCTATAACCGTTTTATCAGGAAGGCAGCCACTTCTCTAGAAGCTCCACCTACCAGGTGTTTCCTTACATCTCATTGGCAGAATTGGGTCACACGGCCATCTCTAGACCAATCATAGGCCGGGGCTGAGGGGATGCGGTTGCCCTCCCTGGAATAGACCCACTTGCTCGGTATTTCCTGGAGCAAAATCAGGGTTCTGCATTCAGGAAAGGAGTGGGGAGTGGAAGAAGGAAAGGAATATTGAGTAGAGAGTAAGTTGTGTCTGCCACAGAGGGAAAGCCCACTCATGTAATTCTATGTAGAGACAAAACAAAAGAAACTTCCATTTTGTTCTGCAAGCTCCAACTGTTGGAGATCAGCAGGGTTTATGACACTGAAAAAAATTAGTGAGTGCCTCAGGCATAAATTTCTTAGAAATGATCTTGCATGCAAATCTGTCCTCCCTTTGGCCACTTGGATTAAACACGTGGAAGCACTTAGTGGCCCAAATATCAGGTTCCACCCAGGAAAATAACTCGCATGAACTTTAGTGCACTACACAGTATGTCTAAGGAAAACTGAGATTAGGCTGGAGTTAAACATTCACTTTATAAAACTATATCTCTAACTTCAAGCATAGAAATGTGCACAGACTGTGAAAGGAGGCTGTGTTCCAATATTCCCAAATTGTTCTTGGCAAATGATAGCACTGGCTGGATGAGAAATTCACAGAGCTGTGAGCATTGTTCAATTGTAAAGGCCACAGCAGGAGGGTTGGGTGTCAGGAGGGGTGGGAGGAATCAGGCACCAGAAGCACACGGAATAACCAAGAAGTGGGTGTGAAGAAATATCAAAGATAATTTACTAAATAAGATGATAATCACATGCATTCATGCTCGGTAAAGAATAATTGCAGTGAAGGATGGTATTTCAATCTATATTAATACTAAGCCTGAGAATCTTATGACAAATAAAACTGTTAGCAGCATGAGAAAGGGCTGCTTAGGCATGCATTTTGCAGTGATAGGGAGTAAATCTATTAGCTTGCTATTTCTTCATTTATCCCCTGAAAGTAATAATAAAAAGAAAATTGTTGGAACTGGGTGTGGTGGTGGTGGTGATGGTGGAATGAGACAAACGGTCCCAGACCTAGAGATCTAAACCCCAAAGAAGGAAAGAAATGTGAACAAGGAGAGAACTGTTTAAAGGCCAACTGGATTCCAGCAGGGCACCAACCAGTAGCAAAAGGCTTCCTCATGTGGATCAAGTGTAAGAAAGACTCAGTACCTCCCCAGTTGGGAGTTCACTTTATTTTTACTTCTACCACTAGGTGTCTCCTTCTGTCTCAGGACTCAGCATCTTCATAAGGGTCACCCATGAAGATGTTTGAACCAATGTACATTCCCACCAGGAGGATATAGGGGTTCAGATGTTCCATATCCTCTCCCACCCTTGGCACAGTCTTTTATTTTAATTGTTCTGATGGAAGAGTAGGTGTCTGGCACTGTGGTTTTTAAAAAAAGATATTTATTTGTTTATTGGCTGTGCTAGGTCTTGCTGGGTGTGGTTTTCCCTGTAGCTGCAAGGAGCAGGGCTACTCTTTCTTGTGGCTTCTCGCTGTGGTGGCTTCTCTTGTGGGGGAGCACAGGCCATAGAGCAAGTGGTCTCCAGTACTTGTGGCGTTTGAGCTTAGTTGCCCTCGGCATGTGGGATCTTCTTGGACTCAGGAATGGAACCCTGCATTGGCATTTAGATTCTTCACCACTGAGTCACCAAGGCAGTCCCTGCCACTGTGATTTTTAACTTCTGTTTGTGTGATGACTGCTACTGCTGCTGCTAAGTCACTTCAGTCGTGTCCAACTGTGTATGACCCCATAGACGGCAGCCCACCAGGCTCCGCCGTCCCAAGGATTCTCCAGGCAAGAACACTGGAGTGGGTTGCCATTTCCTTCTCCAATGCATGAAAGTGAAAAGTGAAAGTGAAGTCGCTCAGTCGTGTCTGACTCTCAGCAACCCCATGGACTGCAGCCTACCAGGCTCCTCCGTCCATGGGATTTTCCAGGCAAGAGTACTGGGGTGGGTTGTCATTGCCTTCTCTGGTGTGATGACTAAGGAAGTCCAATACCTGTTATGCACACATGGGCCATTTGGGTTTCTTTCTCTGTGAAGTGCCTGCTCAAGTCTTTTGATCACTTAAAATTTTGGTTTTGTCTTTTAAAACTTGATCTGTAAAAGTCTTTTATCACCATGGGATCCTTAGATATATGATATATGTATTGCAAATATCTTGTCTCACTTCATAGGTTGTCTTGTAACTCTCTTCATGGTGTCTTTTGATAGACAGAAATGTTGTAATATCAAAGAGAAATGTTTCTTTCTTTTGTGAGTAGTCCTCTTTGTGTTCTGCTTAAGAAATCTTTGCTTATCCCAAGGTCATGAAGAGTTTCTTCTAGAAGCTTGATTTTGCTTTCATATTTTAAGCTATGATGTGCCTAAATAAACTTTTCTTATTTAGTTGTCACAACCTCTTTTTCTAGTAATACCTGTCAAATGATTTAAAACATCCTGAAATTTTTAAATTAAAAATTGACAGTGTCATTTTCAAGTTGAGATGTGAAAGGAGGCTATGTGCTATTTATTTCATCTTGGCAAAGTTTCAGAAGCACTCTGGGCAAAATTCAAGGCTCACACTAATGCACAGACAGCATCCTTCCTGCATTCCCACCCACAGTTTGAGGTCAGAACTTGTTCACAAAAGTACCAGAAGCAGAGGGGAATGGAGGTAAACAAGCAATCACTGTGCTCTTTAAAGCCCTGACCTTCAAATTTAATCCCTTAATGTAGAAATACAATTGCGCTTAGATTGCAGTTTTACCAAGGACTTTCAAATAGTGCTTATAAGCAAACCACTCTGGTTGCTTGGTTTTCTTCAGCTTCTTGATGCTCCAGAGGACATCAATACACTTATGACAAGTGTATTTTTCTGGGGTGTTGTGGAATACCCCAGTCCCTGTTCAGTAAGGCAGACAGCACTTCTCATCAACTGGCCAGAGGCCATGGGAGCAAGCAAGGGCAAGGACTCTCTTAATGGGACCCAGACACATAAATCTCTCTTGTTCTGAGAAATAATCATTCCTTCTAGAAACCCTTGCTGTATTCCAAGGCAGAGTGATACATCTTTCAGAGAGGTTAAGTAAGGTGCCCAAATTTACAGTCCTAGTGATGGCAAAGGTGGCATGTGAATCCATAGCTAACTCTGTATTAAATGTCCCTTGCACTAAACAAGTCTCTCATTTCTATATAATTTCATGATCCCTAATCTTTTTTAACATCCTGCTTTTAGATGGTGTCTTAGTCATCTCACACTGCTATCACACAATACCATCGAATGAGTAAAGAACAATTTACTTCCCCCAGTCTGGAGGCTGAAATCCCATGATCAGGGTGCTGGTATGGTTGGGTTCTGTTGCTGCAGACAGCTGACTGCCTGTTGTATCCTTACATGGGGGGCCGGGAGGGAGCTCTGGTCTCTTTATCCCCTTATAAGGGCACCAGTCCCATCATGGGGGCTCCACCCCCATGACCTCATCTGAACCTAAGTACACAAAGGCCCCACTTCCAAATACCATTGCAATGGGGGTTAAGGCCTCAGCATATGAATTGAGGGGTGACCCCAGCACGTAGTCGATAACAGATGGGTAAATTTTAATTTAGTGTCCCCTTCTCATGTCTATGGGAACACTGTGAACGCCTGAAATTTTAAGAAGATGGTATTTGCTTGTGTGATTACGCACACAGAGGCCTCCCACTCATCAGATTCCATCTATCAAAAGGTTCCATGGCATAAAAAAAAACATAAAGAGGAGTCACAGTGCTGGATGGTGATGAAGGAAGCACTCCTGAGGTGGCTTATTGTCTGTTGGGCACCGGCAGTCCCCTTGGAGGCTGTGGCAGCATTTGGTGCAATTCTAAACTCCTGGTTGTCCTGTTTGCGCTATTTGTGAACCCCTGGAAGCCTCCCAGCATTCTCTTAATATCCCTCAACTTCAGCAATATGCTTTCTTTTCTCTTGTGATTACAGGAAGAATAATAATGCTCATTATAAATAATCAAGCCCCCTTGTAAATAAAATATAGAGTACAGAATGTCCTTCCAAGCCTTTTCCCTAATTCTCTTCCCACGTTTTTCCTCTTTTGTGTTGTACACACATCCCACAGTAGTGAGCAGCCTTCAGACTGGTTCAGAATTGTGTGTGGACTTTATTATTATAATTATAGAACCTCTGGGTAGCAAGAAACAGAAGCTTCATTTCTTTCGTGAAAAGACCAATAACAAAAATGGTAGTGAAGGTTATTCAACAAAGCTGTTAAAAGTCAGCGAAAAGAGACACAGAAAGGAGAAGGGAGAGAGGTTGGGGAGAGGCAGAGAAACGGGGAATAAGCAGTGGAAGAAGGCGGCATAGGACAGCAACTGAGATTGTGGGTTTTTTGCAAATGAGAACATTTCCATAGGCATGTTGGGGAGATCCAGGAGGGATCCTATCTTGGGGGCAGTCCTGCAGTGTTCACCACTGTCAGAGGGAGAAACAGAGCTGGTATCTGTTATACAGAATCAGGTGTTACCTTGAGTTTGCACATCAAAACTTGGCCCATGGACTGACAGCATTGGTATCACCCAGAAGCTTGTTAGAAAGGCAGGATCGTAGACCCCTGATTTACTGACTCAGAATCTTTGTGTCAACAAGATCCCCCAGTGATTCATATCCGTATTTAATGTTGAGAAACCCTGACCAAGGGAACCCTCAGGCAGGTGGCAGAGGGGCTGGTAATGTGGGCCACAATGAGACAGCAAGAACCATTCCTGGAAGAAGCCAGAAACCTAAATGACTGGGGAGATTATTCTGACAGACAAAGCAGTACAGCAGAATGGTTAGGGATGGTTCAGATCCCATCCTGCCACTCACCAGAGGGGAACTTTGGTCAATGACAAACTTTTCGAGCTTTAAGATCGCCATCTGTAAAACAGTGCCAACCACAGTACCTCCATCAGAGAGGGCTTGTAAGGAAAACTGAGTTTACATATGTAAAGTCTGAGAACTGTTTCTGAAAAGTTGGTGATGATAGTTGTTTTGTTTTTTAAGAATTTGTTACAATAGTGCTTCTGGTTTTTTGTGTTTTGGTTTTTTGGCCCTGGGGCATGTGGGATCATAGCTCCCTGATCAGGGATTAAACTTGCACCTCCTGCATTGGAAGGCAAAAGCTCAACCCCTGGACAGCTAGGGAAGTCCCATTTGTTGTTATTGTTATGATGATGTACCTGGCTTCAGCAAGTTCACTGAGGGCACAGAAACGAGAAGCAGGGGAAGCAGGGGACATGGTTTCCCAGTTTCAGAGAGTCAGATCAGGTTGGGAAGAGAGCAGAGGTGTCTTTGTAACTTGCCCCAGTACAGAAGCAGCTGATTTCATCCCTGTGTAAGCCGCTCTCCCGTTTACCATGGGCACTAATAATAACCAGCCCTTGCATCTGTTCTACACATCACCCCACCCTCTCCAGCTCACTGTCCCAGGCACAGTTTCCCTTCTTCCTCCTCCTTCCTGGCCGTGGGCACGGGCTCAGGTGGGATGTACCCTGAACAGGTGGCCTGCAGGATAAACAGGAAAGTCCATGACCCAACTCCACGGCTCAAAGCAAGTCCTGGCTCTGGATGAAGATGAGGACTCTGCCAATGTCAAGATGACCTTATCTTTACTCCTTTGACATAGGGGTACCTAAAAGTTATGGGCTTCCGTGGTGGCTCAGATGGTAAATAATCTGCCTGCCATGCAGAAGACCCAGGTTCGATCCCTGGGTTTGGAAGATCCCTTGGAGAAGGGAATGGCTACCCACTCCAGTATTCTTGCCTGGAGAATCCCATGGACAGAGGAGCCTGGCGGGCTACAGTCCATTGGGGTTGCAAAGAGTCAGACACGACTGACACTAACACTTTCAACAAAGGTTACAGCAATATTTTTCAGAAATGTATGTCCCATTTTAAAATGGAATATAGAAATAAGAGGCCTCAAAAGGCAGCGGTATTATTATTTTTTTTTACACTATGACAGTGAATACAGAGACAGAGATACTCTGCTTCTGCCTTCTGAGGTTGAGTTCAAGCTTGAGGGAGTCCCTGTATACAGATTTAGTCCTGTTCAGACTGAAGGAAGAATAGGTCTAAACCCCATCTCTCAATAGCTTTAGAAAGATCTCAAGGCTTAAGTCATGGTAAATGAACCCCTCTGTCAGGATTCGGGGCAAATATGACTTTTAGTTGAATACCCTACATCACCATTTATGTGTGTGTGACCTATTGGATCTGACTATACTTGAGATTTCTTTGTCAAACTCCTTAATTGGAATGTACATTCTTAAATATCAGCCCCACGAAGGGGCACTGACTCTAGATGAGCATCCACATTTTAAGCTTTGCTGGAACCCCTGCAATTCTTTTTATTCCTGGGAGCTCCCTGCACTTCCTGAATGGTGCTATTGAAGTAGAATTAATTACCAGGAAGGTATAAAGGAATCCTTCTCTTCATCTAAGTGCAAACGCAGACAAAGATTAAATGTCCACAACCTACCAGTTTAATAGTCCAGTCTGGATGGTCAAAAAGTCTGGGGTGGTGGTGGTAGGATTGGATTTGATTCTTGACAGTGGATCACGAAGACTAAATAAAGATGTGGTCACAACAGTTGTTGAACTGATGGGAGCTGCTGTCTTTTCTTGGTGTGTGGCTCTAGAAAATGCAATTACCTCTTCAAGGTTCTCTAGGAAGCAGACCAAGCACAGTTTCTTTTGCTGAACAGGACACATAGTATATCTTTATCACTCTGTTGTAAGGCTATCTGGGCTCCCTAGAAATAGGATCTATATTCTTAGCATGATATGAATAGCTCACTGGGATTCAAGTGGTCTGTTAAATTTATATCATGGTCATAGTTCCACCAAGAAAGTTGCTTTCACTGTGCTGCATGCTGACCAGACAAAGGCGCCCACAGACTGCTGGGCTCTGAATCGGAAGAGAATCCAAGACTCCCCCTCCTGGGTGTCTCTCTTGAGGCATACTTGGGCAGCAGCTGGAAGAGAGATTCCACAACTGTCAGGGATGCATTGCTAACCTCACAGCTGTAAGATGCAAAAATAGAGACTTAACACCTGGCTTGCCTTTTTGTACACAGCACATCACACACAGACAGGGAGGCAGATGGAAGTGTGCTCTCTGCCTCATGAAGCCCTGGAAGCTATATAGGTGGCAGTGAAACAGTCTCTGCACTTAAGCCCTTTATCCCCTTCAGACCCAAGAAGTTCATGTGTCTGTGACAGATCTCACAGATAATAGGAATGTTTGGCAATAAGATTCTGGGAGCATTTTATGGTCTTTAAACACTTGCACATTGAGCCTTCCCACTGCTGAAAGCTTCACCCCTGTTTCTGAGCTTTGGTAGGGACAGTGGGTCTCACTAAAGGAAAAAAAATACAATTTCCTAACCTGATATCCCACCTCATTCTCTCCAAGCCAAACACCCATGAGGCGGTAAAATGCCAAGGAAATTCTATTATGATATAGATAGTGAGAGCGTTAGCCACTCAGTTGTATCCAACTCTTTGTGACCCCATGGACTGTAGCCTGCCAGACTCTTTTGTCCACAGAATTCTCCAGTGAGAATACTGGAGTGGGTAGCCACTTCCTTCTCTACTGAATCTTCCCGACCCAGGAATCAAACTCAGGTCTCCTATGTTGCAGGCAGATTCTTTAGCATCTGAGCTACAGGGAAGCCCCTATGATATAGATATCGTCTATCCAGTTGAAGGTCAAATCTGGTTCTCAAGTTCTCATCCAAATTTATGAGCAAGTGGTTTTTCATCCAATAGGTATTTTGAAAGTCCCACCTGTGGCTTGACTTCCTGGTTTAGTAAGTCTCAAATGCAAGATTCATCTCCTGACAAGAGAGTCTTTTTCACCAATAGTATAACTTGCCTCCAAGGTGGACAAGTTCCATGGAGTACGTTATGCAGTCACGTTGTTAGTCACTCAGTCGTGTCTGACTCTTTGTGACCCCATGGACTGTAGCCCGCCAGGCTCCTCTGTCTATGGAATTCTCCAGGCAAGAATACTGGAGTGGGTTGCCATTCCCTTCTCCAGAGGATCTTCCCAACCCAGGGATTGAACCCAGGTCTCATGCATTGCATTGGAGTAGTGCATTGGCTAATTTAGAAAACGGGTAGAATTCCAAGTGGTGCCCCTAACCATACAATTCTCTGTCTTGAGATTGACTGAAATCAACTTCCACATGGGCTCATGAATTTTTCTTAGATGACTTGCTATATAATCAACCCGTTAGGTCATTCAGGACTGAAATATTAGGGGTCCAAACATAAGGGATGTCTCTGATAACAAGTTCAACAACTCAGCTCTGAGCTTCATCTGTGCACATGTCCTTAGGAAGAGACCACATCCTAAATAAAATACTTGGAAGAAAAATTTACCAAACCCAAGTGCTTCTCATATCCATGGTGGCCTGTTAAATCCATGCTCAAACCCTAAATGTCACAAAACTACTGTGAAGAATGGTATTAGTATTAATGAAAGTCACTCAGTCATGTCTGACTCTTTGTGACGCCATGGACTGTAGCCTGCCAGGCTCTTCTGTCCATGGAATTCTCCAGACAAGAATACTGGAGTAGGTTGCCATTCTCTTCTCCAGGGGATCTTTCTGACCCAGGGATCAAAGCCAGGTCTCCTGCATTGCAGGGCGATACTTTACCATCTGAGCTTGGGATACGCTGAAAAATTTACTTGACACATGGAAAAACCATGATGTTCCCAGGGCCTCAAATCCAGCTATATGAGTGACATTTTCTAGTATGTGACACAGGTAGTGGTTAAGGCCTTAATGGACAATATGCTTTTAACCTGGGAGAGGAGACCAGGAAGCTCCTATTATGAGAATATGTCCCTGGTGGTCAGGATCCAATATAAGCTCCAACAGAGGAGATTGAGATGAATGTGGCATAATAGATTGCACATCTGGATCAGCCCACAAGTGGTGGATAAACTTCATAGGACCTGGGTATAGGGAGCCATGCAGGGGTGAAGAAGCTACCGAACATGTTTGAACCCTGGAGTCTCTATGGACTGTAGCCCGCCAGGCTCCTCTGTCCATGGAGTTCTCCAGGCAGGAATACTGGAGTGGGTAGCCATTCCCTTCTCCAAGGGATATTCCCAAGCCAGGGAATGAACCCAGGTCTCCTGCATTTCAGGCAGATTCTTTACTGTCTGAGCCACCAGCGAAGCCCAGAATCTCTATACCTAATCACTTTCCTCCCTCTTCATGCCTGCCTGGACCCCTGTAGGGGACTGGGCAGGTGGGGTTGTATAGTTTGGAAAGAGCTTCATGGATGTAAATTTTACGCTCCTGTGAGATCATCTCCGTACTATTGCCACAGGGCAGGCCAGTCTCACGCTTTTTTTGTTGCTGAGTTTGTTGTGCTTCTATCACTTTCTTCCTCTGGGATGCGGACGTACCTCTGACGTAAAGCCTGAGTAGCAAGTGCCCTCTTCTCTGTGGTGACCCTCCCTGATCCAAGAAGGTAGCCTGGTTGCAGAATGACCTTTCCGTGCAATTCTTATTGCGGGGAAAGTTTAGATGGTCTGGATCAACCCAGAATAGGGTTACAAATGAACATGTCTGAGCAGGAAGATGGTGGAACCAGAGGTGTGAATTGTTTTACTCCCGTCCCATAGGTAAAGAATGGAGAGAAGCCTTCTGTGGGCGTCACGGACAATGGCCTTTGTGTATGCCATCCTTGGCTTGAACTGGACATGAGAGATTTTATCAATATTCTACTGTCTCAAATGTTGGCATAGGAGCAGATTCCATGTAGCAGTAATACAGCTGCTTATCTGGGCCCTACGCAGCTGTGCTCTTGCCCCCTGGGCAGATGATGTCAGTGCTAAACTGATCAAGAGGGTCACCTGAACCAGACTCAGGTTAGCACTGCGTGACCCCAAGACTGGTTTCACTTTCTCTCTGAGGTGGGCAGGCCCTTGGGAGTTACATATGACCCTTCACAATGACCCAAGCCTTGATGGCAGCAGCCACATCCTCAGCCTCCGGTTCCAATGTCAAGAATTCCCTGGGAAGAACATGGACAAAGTGTTAACCATTTTACCCAGATTTTCTTCCCAAGTGCATGAGGAAGCATCTTATAGTAACCATATGGAGATACTGCCAATAAGACAGCCATTCTTTGTTCTGGATTATCTGTTTTAGAAGCCTGTCAGGTAAATATATAGTCCTAAATTCAGGGAAGAAAATTTATAGCAAATCTTAGAGCTAGAAGAGATTCAATTCTTTACCCCAGTCTTCTGATAAATTTTTACTATAACCAGCCAAACAATAAAAACATTCCCTAGATTATACACACTACTATATGTAAGACAGATAATGAACAAGAACCTACTGAATATCACAGGGTCCTATATTCAATATTCTGTGAAAACCTATATGAGAAAAGAATTTGAGAAAGAATGAATGTATGTATATGTATGACTGAATCATTCATTGTACACCTGAAACTAACACAACGTTGTAAATAAACTTTCACATCAGATCAGATCAGTCGCTCAGTCGTGTCCGACTCTTTTCGACCCCGTGAATCGCAGCACGCCAGGCCTCCCTGTCCAACACCAACTCCCAGAGTTCACTCAGACTCACGTCCATCGAGTCAGTGATGCCATCCAGCCATCTCATCCTCTGTCGTCCGCTTCTCCTCTTGCCCCCAATCCCTCCCAGCATCAGAGTCTTTCCCAATGAGTCAACTCTTCGCATGAGGTGGCCAAAGTACTGGAGTTTCAGCTTTAGCATCATTCCTTCCAAAGAAATCCCAGGGCTGATCTCCTTCAGAATGGACCGGTTGGACCTCCTTGCAGTCCAAGGGACTCTCAAGAGTCTTCTCCAACATCACAGTTCAAAAGCATCAATTCTTCAGCACTCAGTCTTCTTCACAGTCCAACTCTCACATCCATACATGACCACAGGAAAAACCATAGCCTTGACTAGATGGACCTTTGTTGGCAAAGTAATGTCTCTGCTTTTTAATATGCTATCTAGGTTGGTCATAAATTTCCTTCCAAGGAGTAAGCATCTTTTAATTTCATGGCTGCAATCACCATCTGCAGTGATTTTGGAGCCCCCCAAAATAAAGTCTGCCACTGTTTCCACTGTTTCCCCATCTATTTCCCATGAAATGATGGGACCGGATGCCATGATCTTCGTTTTCTGAATGTTGAGCTTTAAGCCAACTTTTCCCACTCTCCACTTTCACTTTCATCAAGAGGCTTTTGAGTTCCTCTTCACTTTCTGCTATAAGGGTGGTGTCATCTGCATATCTGAGGTTATTGATATTTCTCCTGGCAATCTTGATTCCAGCTTGTGTTTCTTCCAGTCCAGCATTTCTCATGATGTACTCTGCATATAAGTTAAATAAACAGGGTGACAATATACAGCCTTGACGTACTCCTTTTCCTATTTGGAAGCAGTCTGTTGTCCCATGTCCAGTTCTAACTGTTGCTTCCTGACCTGCATACAAATTTCTCAAGAGGCAGATCAGGTGGTCTGGTATCCCCATCTCTTTCAGAATTTTCCACAGTTGATTGTGATCTACACAATCAAAGGCTTTGGCATAGTCAATAAAGCAGAAATAGATGTTTTTCTGGAACTCTCTTGCTTTTTCAATGATACTACAGACGTTGGCAATTCGATCTCTGGTTCCTCTGCCTTTTCTAAAACCAGCTTGAACATCAGGAAGTTCACGGTTCACATATTGCTGAAGCCTGGCTTGGAGAATTTTGAGCACTACTTTACTAGCATGTGAGATGAGTGCAACTGTGCGGTAGTTTGAGCATTCTTTGGCATTGCTTTTCTTTGGGATTGGAATGAAAACTGACCTTTTCCAGTCCTGTGGCCACTGCTGAGTTTTCCAAATTTGCTGGCATATTGAGTGCAGCACTTTCACAGCATCATCTTTTAGGATTTGAAAGAGCTCAGCTGGAATTCCATCACCTCCACTAGCTTTGTTCGTACTGATGCTTTCTAAGGCCCACTTGACTTCACATTCCAGGATGTCTGGCTCTAGGTCAGTGATCACACCATCGTGATTATCTGGGTCATGAAGATCTTTTTTGTACAGTTCTTCTGTGTATTCTTGCCACCTCTTCTTAATATCTTCTGCTTCTGTTAGGTCCATACCATTTCTGTCCTTTATCGAGCCCATCTTTGCATGAAATGTTCCTTTGGTATCTCTGATTTTCTTGAAGAGATCTCTAGTCTTTCCCATTCTGTTGTTTTCCTCTATTTCTTTGCATTGATCGCTGAAGAAGGCTTTCTTATCGCTTCTTGCTATTCTTTGGAACTCTGCATTCAGATGCTTATATCTTTCCTTTTCTCCTTTGCTTTTCACTTCTCTTCTTTTCACAGCTATTTGTAAGGCCTCCCCAGACAGCCATTTTGCTTTTTTGCATTTCTTTTCCATGAGGATGGTCTTGATCCCTGTCTCCTGTACAATGTCATGAACCTCCATCCATAGTTCATCAGGCGCTCTATCTATCAGATCTAGTCCCTTAAATCTATTTCTCACTTCCACTGTATAATCATAAGGGATTTGCTTTAGGTCATACCTGAATGGTCTAGTGGTTTTCCCTACTTTCTTCAGTTTCAGTCTGAATTTGGCAATAAGGAGTTCACGATCTGAGCCACAGTCAGCTCCTGGTCTTGTTTTTGCTGACTGTATAGAGCTTCTCCATCTTTGGCTGCAAAGAATATAATCAATCTGATTTCGGTGTTGACCATCTGGTGATGTCCATGTGTAGAGTCTTCTCTTGTGTTGTTGGAAGAGCGTGTTTGTTATGACCAGTGCATTTTCTTGGCAAAACTCTATTAGTCTTTGCCCTGCTTCATTCCGTATTCCAAGCCAAATTTGCCTGTTACTCCAAGTGTTTCTTGACTTCCTACTTTTGCATTCCAGTCCCCTATAATGAAAAGGACATCTTTTTTGGGTGTTAGTTCTAAAAGGTCTTGTAGGTCTTTATAGAACCATTCACCTTCAGCTTCTTCAGTGTTACTGGTTGGGGCATAGACTTGGATTACTGTGATATTGAATGGTTTGCCTTGGAAACGAACAGAGATCATTCTGTCATTTTTGAGATTGCATCCAAGTACTGCATTTTGGACTCTTTTGTTGACCATGATGGCTACTCCATTTCTTCTGAGGGATTCTTGCCTGCAGTAGTAGATATAACGGTCATCTGAGTTAAATTCACCCATCCAGTCCATTTTAGTCCGCTGATTCCTAGAATGTCGATGTTCACTCTTGCCATCTCCTGTTTGACCACTTCCAATTAGCCTTGATTCATGGACCTAACATTCCAGGTTCCTATGCAATATTGCTCTTTACAGCATCGGACCTTGCTTCTATCACCAGTCACATCCACAACTGGGTATTGTTTTTGCTTTGGCTCCATCCCTTCATTCTTTCTGGAGTTATTTCTCTACTGATCTCCAGTAGCATATTGGGCACCTACTGACCTGGGGAGTTTCTCTTTCAGTATCCTATCATTTTGTCTTTTCGTACTGTTCATGGGGTTCTCAAGGCAAGAATACTGAAGTGGTTTGCCATTCCCTTCTCCAGTGGACCACATTCTGTCAGATCTCTGTGACCCGTGCGCTAAGCACAGGCAGCTGCAACCCGTGCGCTAAGCGTGTCTGAGAGGAGCTACCCCACATCCGAGGTCAGGGGCAGAAGCCGGGAGGACCCCATGCCCGAAGGGCAGCGGCCAAGAGGAGTTACCCCACGTCCGAGGTCAGGGGCAGCGGCGGAGAGTGCCCGACTGCGACGGCGCAGGAACCTCCGAGAGAAGCTACCCTGCGTCCGAGGTCATGCGGGGCGGCCGAGAGGAGATACCCAGCGTCTGAGGTCAGGGGCAGCGAGGAGAGGAGTTACCCCGTGTCCGAGGTCAGGGGCAGCGGCGGGAGGAGATACCCCATGCCCCTAAGCCCGAGGCCAGGGGCGGCGGGTGGGAGAAGCTACCCAATGCCCAAGGCCAGGGGCGGTGGCAGGGAGGACCAACCCCACGTCCAAGGAACTGTGGCTGCATGGGTGCAGGAGGGCCTAGAGGAGCTATCCCACATTGAAGGTCCGGAAGGGCGGTGGTGAGGAGATACCCCTCGTCCAAGGTAAGGAGCAATGGCTGCGCTTTGCTGGAGCAGCTGTCAAGAGATACCCCACGCCCAAGGTAAGAGAAACCCAAGTAAGACGGTAGGTGTTGCAAGAGGGCATCAGAGGGCAGACACACAGAAACCATACTTACAGAAAATTAGTCAATCTAATCACACTAGGACCACAGCCTTGTCTAACTCAATGAAACTAAGCCATGCCCGTGGGGCAACCCAAGATGGGCGGGTCATGGTGGAGAAATAACTCTGGTAAAATTTTTTAAACTGATACATTTCTTACAAAACCCCTAGAGGAATCTGATTTTTTACCTAGTTTTTCTATATAAATTTTAATTTTAACATTGCATTATTATAATTTGCATAACTATGCCCTGCTCCCCAAGACCCTGAAAATATTCACATCATTGATTTCCCTAACTATGCAACTCCACAATTTGAAAGATTCTTGTTCTAAAAACTTCCATGGACCAACTATTCCAGGGTGAAAGAATTTTATGACAGGCCCATTTAGTTCACTGTGACTCAATTGAACATCATGTAGGATTATGTTCTGTTTTTTTATACTTTTTTGAGAACTAGCTTAACTTCTGTCCCTTAATCAGGAGTAGCTCTATATGAAGCTCTTTTCAATGTTGGTTGTTCTTGAGCTGTCAGAAAAATAGACATTTTGTGGTCTAAAAATAAATATAATAAGTTCCCTTATTTTAAAATGGCAGAACAGATTTTATACAACTGTTCCACCAAATTTACTGCATGACACTGGGTTTGGAAAGTTTCAATACCCAGAATAATACCATGGAAACTTTTGGGCTTGAAAACAAGAGCTGGAATGGAAAGTACTTTTTCCTTCCCTGTGTGAAGAGAGATAACATTAGCTCTGTGTGTTGGCAAAAAGGCATGCAAACGTACAGTTTCTGGATTCCATAGAGGACCCCAAACAAACAAACAAGCAAACAAAATTCCTTAAGAACACAAAAACAATTAGTTTACCAAGTTTTTCTGGCCATTCTCTAAGTGTATTAAGAAGGGTTCTGTCTACTAAGCAGGCAGACTCTCTCAATTACCATCACTATTCAAATCATTAGACACTCTTTCTTTTTTACAATATTTATTTATTATTTTTATTTTTGGCTGTGCTGAGTCACTGTTGCTGTGTATATACTTCCTGTTGTTGCGAGAGCAGGGACTACTCTCCGGTTGCAGCGCTTCTCACTGTGGTGGCTTCTCTTGTGGAACACAGGCTCTCGGGCACTTGGGCTTCCGCAGTTGTAGTGCATGGGCTTAGTTGCATCATGACATGTGGGATCTTCCCAGACCAGGGACTGAACCTGTGTCCCCTGCATTGGCAGGTGGTCTCAACCACTGGACCGCCAGAGAAGTCCTAGACCACTTTTTCTTGAAGAGTGCCCCAGGACTTACTAGTTGTAAAGGGCAAGTATTATTATTATTATTTAACATTTACTTACTTATTTATTTGGCTGCTCTGGGTCTTAGTGGAGGCATGTGGGCTCTTCGATCTTTGTTGCGGCATGTGAGATCATTAGCTGTGGCATGCAAGATCGAGCTCCCTCATCAGGGATCGAACCCCAGCTCCCTGCATTGGGAGCTCAAAGTGTTAATCATTGGACCACCAGAGAAGTCCCAGATAGGTATTATTTGAAGTAAGGGTTTCATCATCAAGAAACACTGATTCAAACACTGATTCTTCATGGGTATATTTATTTCATGAGCTCAGAATGTGCTGATTGATACGCGGTGTGGATTAAGAGTGAATAGAGAATGAAGTTTGGGAATGCATTTTTCCAGTAACATGGTGAGCCAGACACCCTAAAGAATCTTTTCTTCATAAAACACATGGAAGTTCTAGATAAAATGTGTAATTTAAAATGCACAGCTAGGCATTATTAGGGAAATCCCTATGGGCAAAAAGAAAAAGGAGGAAACCAGACCACTAAGCAAATGCTGAAGCCACATCTGAACTGGGAACATTTTCCAAAACCGGAACCCAACAATGGGAGGCTTAATAGTTGCACGAGTTGGGACGGAGACACCTGCAGCGAGCTTGGATTCGCAAATGTCTACACTTCTAGATAAGAGGGGAAACTAGAAAAAACCCATTAAAGAAAAGGGAGATGACAGGAGTATTTCTGTCTTAAGTCATGTTCTTTATGTGAAGAGCCACATTGTATTTCATACTAGCCTGCTACCTTCATCATCTGAGAAACCACCAAGTAAGAAGCGAACTTCCTGTGGTCTCAGACTATGATGCTCTAATGTGCCTGGAACCAGAAATCAAAATCCTTTCTGCAGGAACTCATTTTCCACTCAAGCCTTTGAACACAAGTTTAAAATTTAAAATTCAAAACAACTGCCATTGCTGAGTGACGTTGTATAATGTTGTGCCTCAGTTTCTTCAGTAAAAGCAAAATGGGTATTAATAGCACTTCTTTCAGGTTGATGTGAAGATTCAGTGAGGTCATATATGCAAATATCCTAGAACAATGATTAGCTTGCAATTAGCATTCAGTAGTTTTTTAAGCTATGTTCATACCATGTTTTCGGCCCTAAGGCTACAATGATGAAGAACACAGTGCCTGAAACTACCAGAAGTTCATAGTCTAGTATGGAGATGGACAAATTAATCATTAATTAACTGGACATGGAACAACAGACTGGTTCCAAATAGGAAAAGGAGTATGTTAAGGCTATATATTGTCACCCTGCTTATTTAACTTCTATGCAGAGTACATCATGAGAAACGCTGGGCTGGAGGAAGCACAAGCTGGAATCAAGATTGCTGGGAGAAATATCAATAACCTCAGATATGCAGAGGACACCACCCTTATGGCAGAAAGTGAAGAGGAACTAAAGAGCCTCTTGATGAAAGTGAAAGAAGAGAGTGAAAAAGTTGGCTTAAAGCTCAACATTCAGAAAACGAAGATCTTGGCATCCGGTCCCACCACTTCATGGGAAATAGATGGGGAAACAGTGTCAGACTTTATTTTTCTGGGCTCCAAAATCACTGCAGATGGTGACTGCAGCCATGAAATTAAAAGACGCTTACTCCTTGGAAGGAAAGCTGTGTCCAACCTAGACAGCATATTAAAAAGCAGAGATATTACTTTGCCAACAAAGGTCTGTCTAGTAAAGGCTATGGTTTTTCCAGTGGTCATGTATGGATGTGAGAGTTGGACTATAAAGAAAGCTGAGCGCCAAAGAATTGATGCTTGTGAACTATGGTGTTGGAGAAGACTCTTGAGAGTGCCTTGGACTGCAAGGAGATCCAACCAGTCCATCCTAAAGGAGATCAGTCCTGGGTGTTCATTGGAGGGACTGATGTTGAAGCTGAAACTCCAATACTTTGGCCACCTCATGCAGAGAGCTGACTCATTTGAAAAAACCCTGATGCTGGGAAAGATTGAGGGCAGGAGGACAAGGGGACGACAGAAGATGAGATGGCTGGATGGCATCACCGACACAATGGACATGGGTTTTGGTGGACTCCAGGAGTTGGTGATGGACAGGGAGGCCTGGCGTGCTGCAGTTCATGGGGTCGCAGAGAGTCGGACACGACTGAGCGACTGAACTGAACTAATGTGCATAGTGGGCAAGAGTGTGACAGGGTGGAATGGGAGCCTGCAGCAGATGCATCTAACCCGTCCTAGGTGTGCGTGTGGTGGCTTCAATCAGCAGAGGTTTCCTAGAGACATTTCTGTCTGGGCTAAGTCTTTGTTGTTCAATCACTCAGTCATTTCTGACTCTTTGCGACCCCATGGACTAAAGCATGCCAGGCCTCCCTGCCCTTCACTATCTCCTGGAGTTTGCTCATACTCATGTCCATTGAGTTGATGATTCCATCCTCTATTGCCCTCTTCTCCTCCTGCCCTCAATCTTTCCCAGAATCAGGGTCTTTTCCAGTGAGTCAGCTCTTTGCATCAGGTAGCCAAAATATTGGAGCTTCAGCTTCAGCATCCATCCTGCCAATGAATATTCAGTGTTGATTTCTTTTAAGGTTGACTGGTTTGATCTCCTTCATGTTCAAGGGACTCTCAAGAGTCTTCTCCAACACCACAATTTGAAAACATCAGTTCTTAGGTGCTCAGCCTTTCTTTATGGTCCAACTCTCACATGACTACTGGAAAAACTATAGCTTTGGCTATGTGAACCGTTGTTGGCCAAGTGATGTCTCTGCTTTTTAAATATGTTGTCTAGGTTTGTCATAACTTTTATTCCAAGGAGCAAATGTCTTGATTTCATGGCTGCAGTCACTGTTGCAGTGATTTTGGAGCCCATGAAAATAAAGTCTGTCACTGTTTCCATCGTTTCCCCATCTATATACCATGAAGTGATGGGACTGAATGCCATCATCTTAGTTTTTTGAATGTTGAGTTTTAAAGCAGTTTTTTCACTTTCCTTTTTCACCTTCATCAAGAAGTTCTTTAGTTCCTCTTCACTTTCTGCTATTAGGGTGGTGTCAGCTAAGTCTTGGCACCCCACTCTAGTACTCTTGCCTGGAGAATCCCATGGACGGAGAGCCTGGTGGGGTGCAGTCCATGGGGTCGCTGGGAGTCGGACACGACTGAGCAACTTTCACTTTTCACTTTCATGCATTGGAGAAGGCAATGGCAACCCACTCCAGTGTTCTTGCCTGGAGAATCCCAGGGACGGAGAGCCTGGTGGGCTGCCGTCTACAGGGTCGCACAGAGTTGGACACGACTGAAGTGACTTAGCAGCAGCTAAGTCTTACAGAAGAGTAAGTCAGCAAGGGAATATACAGTGATCCAGGCAGGAAGGGGCTAGGAACAGGAACTGAGAGAGGTCATTTCACATCTGTAGAGTTGACAGATTCAGCAACCAAGAATACAGAATGCCCCATTTAATTTGAATTTCAGATAAACAAAAAAGAACTTTTTGGAATAGATATATACCATGTAGTATTTTTAGTATCAGTAGGTCCCAAATATTGTGCAACAGTAACAATCATTCATTGTTTATATAAATTTCATATTTAACTGGGCATTGCATATTTTTTCTGTCAATTTTATCTATCCACATTTAGGGAAATAAAAGGTTTTTCAGTGTCACTGGAGATATGGGGAAGGAAAGAGGATGAGCTGAGTGAAGCCAGGAGGCATGTAGGAGTCAGATCATGAAAGACCTCCTGCCAGGTCACGGCATCTGATTATATCCTGAAATTAATGTTGAGCCATTGGAGAACTTTAACCACAAGGATATGGAACCACACACAGCCTGGTTAAATATGTCATCAGGCATAGTTTCTGCATAAAAAATTACCCCAAACCTCATGTCTTAAAACAATAAACTGTAGTATCTCACAGTTCCTGTGGTTCAGGAATTCAGAAGTGACTTAGTTGGGTGGTTCTGGCTCAGGGTTTCTTTTGAGGCTGTAGTCAAGAGGATCACCAGGGTTGCAGTCATCTACACTTGATCTTAGCCAAAAGGCCGAGAACGGATAAGGTCGCAGTCATCTGAAGGCTGTATTGGAGCTGGAGGACTTGCTTCCCAAGTGGCTCCCTCTCATGGTTGAAAAGGCACTGCTGGCTGTTGGCAGGCCAGCTCTGTTCTTTGAAACATGGAACCTCCCTAGGACTGCTTGAGCCTTGTCACAACGTGGCAGCTGGCTCAGTGATCCAAGACAGATCATGGTTAGAAGCCACGTGTCTTTTATGACCTTAACTTTGCAAGTCACAAGATGCCATTCCCACAGTATTCTAACTGTTACACAGACCAGCCCTGCCTGATGCAAGGGTATATATACAAGTAGGCAGGGATCACTGCTGGGAAGCTTAGTTAGTGATGACTTTGGGAGGAGAATGACAGAAAGGCGTGGAGAAGTAAAGACACCGGAGAGGAGGAGAGACAGAGAAAAGAGAAGGGGAAGGAGTGTTGGAGGAGTCTGCAGCCTGACCACAGCAGAGAGTGTGACCAAAGCCTGTACAAGAGGAGGTATATCTTCTACCTCCTCTTCTGGACATACTCCAAAAATGACTTGGGGGCCTGTCTGGAGGACAGGAGAAAACATATAAACTGGAGAATAGAAGGCAATACCCAGAGCCTTCTTTGAGCTTTTTGAGCTCAAGACTGAAAGTTTCTGTGACGACACAGGAAGTTGACATGCTTAAGGAGAAAAAAGTGTGATTATTCACAGGAACGTGATCACATGAGGTTTCAGGTTTCAGTGTTAATGGATAGGAGAGAAACCATAAAAGTAATAAATGTATATATATTTGTGTATATTTACAAGTTTATGTAAATATATATAATTTGAACATATAAATTGATATATGTACATATATATTTATATGAATTAAATATATAACATGGCTGTATATAAATTTAAATATATAAAATATATTTATACATACTATTTATATTTATTTATACACACTGCTGCTGCTGCTGCTGCTGCTGCTAAGTCATGTCAGTCGTGTCCGACTCTGTGCGACCCCATAGACGGCAGCCCACGAGGCTCCTCCCTCCCTGGGATTCTCCAGGCAAGAACACTGGAGTGGGTTGCCATTTCCTTCTCCAATGCACGAAAGTGAAAGTGAAAGTCGTGTCCGACTCTTAGCGACCCCATGGCCTGCAGCCTAGCAGGCTCCTCTGTCCATGGGATTCTCCCGGCATAAGTACTGGAGTGGGTTGCCATTGCCTTCTCCGTTATGCACACTAGTATAAATAAATATATAAAATAGATGTATATATTTAGGAGAAGTCATAAGCTTGTTAACATACCCAACAGTATTTTAACAACTGTTTTCCTTTGAGAAGTTCTGGTAGAAACGAATCTGTGAGAAGAGCGCCCTCTGCTGTCACTTTCGCAAAATACATTTTCTGTTTATTAATAGCCTTGAGGCTGAGCTGGTAAGAATCCGCCTGCAATGTGTAAGACCTGGGTTCGACCCCTGGGTTGGGAAGATCCTCTGGAGAAGAGAAAGACTACCCACTCCAGTATTCTGGCCTGGAGAATTCCATGGACTATCAGTCCATGGGGTCGCAAAGAGTCAAACATGACTGAGTGACTTTCACTTTCTTTCATGGGAAAACACTTTCTTTCATGGGAAAAAAAAACCATGTTAAAAGGCTCTTAGGCTTATCTGGCTGCCATCTATAACAAAAAATAAAATTATATTAAAAATAGCTTTACGTTTAAATAAGTGACGCCTCTGCCTCTTCAAATACGCTGAAGGTTTTTTTTCTGTAGAAAGCCATGTTGGTACATCTTTCAATCTGATTTTATTCTTTCAGCGGTAACTGTGATGCAGATGAAACTGAGGAAACAGGAACATTGTATAACTGCACGGTATATAATTAGGAGCATTTCTTCCAAACTCTTAACGAAATAAAGTAAATCCTTCTCCTGGTGCACAAATCCATAGGGAAGAGGTCACAGTTTCCCCATCAGGAATAGCTCATCGTGTGGGCAGGAGGAGATGGCTGCATTCATTCCCCAGCTCGTAGGAAAGGTAAAGGCTCTGACTTTACCCCCAGCTCTGCTTATTCCTAGAGATGGTAGTAAGGGGTGGGGGAGGGCAGACCAATGAATGCTCTTTAACAGTTCCACGGTAGCAATGACCCAAGGAAATACAGAGTGTGTTTGTTTGGCATTCTGTACTAAACCATGTACTGAAATGGACTGGTCTCAGATCCTGACTGCCCAACCAAACTTGCCCCAACTGGGCAAACTAAATAAAGACGTAGGTGGTACCACTGTCCCAGATGTTAGCCTAGAAACGTCCATCTTTTCCATGAATTCATTTTTGCTTTCATTTCCATAGCCTGCAGGTTCTCTGGCTCTTTGTTATGGCTTCTGGACTTACCTTTGGGTTCTCACGATTCTCTATCACTGTTGGCTCACTGTACAACTCAGGACTTTGTAGGTTTGTGGCCCTTTGTTACAGCAGCCCTGAGAAAGGAGTACACCTTGGTTCAGACATTCCCAGATTTGGAAGTACTCCCTTTCTGGGGCATGCGATGTGTTTGCTCTCCTGAGCTGCCTGCTCCAACTGAGGTTCTCAGCAGTCCAACTAACATAGACTCCTGCAACTGGGACCCTCACCCCATATGTGGACAGGACTCAAAGAGTCTCTTTCC
Organism: Bos indicus x Bos taurus; assembly: GCF_003369695.1. Classification (NCBI taxonomy): domain Eukaryota; kingdom Metazoa; phylum Chordata; class Mammalia; order Artiodactyla; family Bovidae; genus Bos; species Bos indicus x Bos taurus. Next base: position 53,165,495 of record NC_040079.1, on the reverse strand, counting down.
TACATGGCTGTCCTGGCACCAAGATGCCCTCATCCATCCTTTACTCCCTCCTGTTGACAGAGGGGGGTTTCTCAAGGCCTTAGCACTCTTCAGCTCCCACAGAGCACTTATCAGCCATAGTCCACCCATTAGATCTTCTTAGTGGAACTCAAACCCCACCCATTCAGTCCCCCATCCTCAACATTAGAAACCACGCACTAGGCTTTCCACTGGAACCCCTTTCCTTGGCCCTGAGTAGAAAGTAACAAGGATTCTCCCCTCCCATGGAAATCTCACCCAAAGAAATCTTATGAATTATCTTCTCATCACTCTGACCTCTTTTTATATCCTTCACCTGCCTGAGGGGATCAAAAGCCTAGGAATTGGTGCTGACCATTTCCTTTGTACATTTCCATATGAGGTTTCTTCACAATCACTCTAGTTGCTGAATTATCTACCCACGCAATTTTGTTAATTGTTTTATGGTTGCTCTCCTTTCTGTCTGCAAATAGCATCATACCACATACACAAAAACTAATAATTTTTTTTTAACCCTACAGTGTGTCCTGGAGATCCTTAAACAACAGGGCATACCAGTTTATCTTGTACTTCTGTAACTGCCATTGAATTGGTGATGCTATCTAATCATCTCATCCTCTGCCTCCCCCTTCTCCTCTTGCCTTTAATCTTTCCCAGCATCTGTCTTTTCCAGTGAGTCAGCTCTTCACATCAGGTGGCCAAAGTACTGGAGCTTCAAATTCAGCATCAGTCCTTCCAGTGAATATTCAGGGTTGATTTCCTTTAGGTTTGATCTCCTTGCTGTCCAAGGGACTCTCAAGAGTCTTCTCCAGTTCCACATTTAAAGAGCATCAATTCTTTGACATTCAGCCTTCTTTATGGTCCAACTGCCATATCCGTACATGACACTGACTGCTTCAAAATTGGGAAAGTAGAACGACAAAGCTATATCTGCTTATTTAACTTATATGCAGAGCACAGGCATGCTCAGTCACTCAGTCCTGTGCGACTCTTTGTGATCCCATGGATTGTAGCCCACCATGCTCCTCTGTCCATGAGACTCTCCAGGCAAGACTACTGGAGCTGGTTGACATTTCCTCCTTGCTTTGATTATACAGACCTTTGTGGGCAAAGTGATGTCTCTGCTTTTTAATATACTGTCTAGGTTTGTCATAGCTTTCCTTCCAAGGAGCAAGTGTCTTTTAAGTTTATGGCTGCACTCACTGTCCACAGTGATTTTGGAGCCCAAGAAAATAAAATCTGTTACTGCTTCCACTTTTTCCTCATTTATTTGCCATGAAGTGATGGGACTGGATGCCCTGATCTTAGTTTTTTGAATGTTGAGTTTTAAGCCAGTTTTTTCACTTTCCTCTTTCACCCTCATCAAGAGGCTCTTTAGTTCCTCTTCACTTTTCTTTCATTAGAGTGGTATCATCTGCATATTTGAGGTTGTTGATATTTCTCCTGGAAATCTTGATTCCAGCTTGTGATTCATCCAGCTCAGCCTTTCACATGATGTACTCTGCCTACAGGGCTTCCCAGATGGCTCAGTGGTAAAGAATCTGCCTGCAATGCAGGAGACATAGGAGACTCTGGTTCGATCCCTGGGTCAGGAGTATTCCCTGGAGGAGGAAATGTCAACCAGCTCCAGTAGTCTTGCCTGGAGGGTCCCATGGACAGAGGAGCATGGTGGGCTACAACCCATGGGATCACAAAGAGTCGCACAGGACTGAGTGACTGAGCATACCTGCATTCTGCATATAAGTTAAATAAGCAGATGTAGCTTTGTCGTTCTACTTTCCCAATTTTGAAGCAGTCAGTGCTCCATGTTCTATCCTATAATTTTCACACAAGATGAGTAGGAATCATAACACAAAGAAATCACATCATAACAGAGACAGAAATATATGGTGAGTAAAAAGAGCCCCCATGCTTCAAATCTAACCTGCACCCTGGTCTTGGCTCTGCACCTTATCAGCTCAGTGACTTTAATTAAATCCCTTACCTTTTCTGGAATCAAGTTTCTTAGACTTTAAAATAAAAGGTGCCAGATGGCTTTCAAGGCCATTTTAACTCAAAGAGTTTTTAGTCCTGTGAAATCATTACCTGAAGCTAAGCATGAAATGGTTAACTGTTAAACATCATAGCTCACTAAGCATTAAAAACCTTGCAAATGACATGTTTACTTCCCCTCCTCCTTGTTCTGCTTGTCAGTCTTGTGTGTTAAGGTTTCTCTGTTCTGTCTGGTTTCTTTTGCTTTGTCTTCCATTAATAGTAAATTGACATAAAATTGCAGTTCCAGAGAATTAGAGGTGTTGCTATGGAAACAGCCTTGATTCATTGATGTAAACATTAAGCTGTTGATGCTATTCTTTGAGGTGCAAGGAGAAAGGAAAACACAAAATAAATGTTAAAGTAAGAATGACATTTTGTGTTCAGGGAAAGTGGCCCACACTCTCAAGGCTGGATCTGAAGATACACACAACATATTATTGCAGAGATTTGACCCTAGGTCTAGTGATGCTTCTGACTCAGCAGCTGACATGATACAAAGTGACCGAAAGGTGAGTATTAGTCCTGTCTGCCTGCCCCGGTAACAGAGGACTCTCAGAACTCACTGAGATTAACATAAAATAAGAAACACTCCGCGTTAGGCTTATTAGTTATAGCCCTAAGTGTTCCCCTCTTGGGATCCAGTGAAATCCTTCTTCCCTTTTAAACCACTACAATACAGTTCACTCACTTTAAGTGTGTATTTGATGACCCTGTATGACTGTTTATAGTCATGTAATTTCCACTGAAATCAGATAGAACAATTCCATCATTCCAAAGTGTTCCCTCTTGTCTATTTTCAGTAGACTCCCTTCACTCTGATCCCCAGACAACCATGAATCTGCTTTCCGTCAGTATAGGTTTACCTTTAGTAGAACTTCACATAAATGGAATCATAAAGTATGTGTCCTTTTGTGTCTGACTTCTTTCATCTAAAATAATGTTTTTGAAACTCATCCATGTGGTTGTGTATCTTACTTCATTCCTTTTTTCTTGCTGTATAATAGTCTGTAGTATGAATATATCACAATTTGTTTATTCACTTACTGGCTGAAATTTGGGTTGTCTCCAATTTCTGGCTATTGTAAATAATGCTGCTATATACTAGTCTTTGTGTGGACATAGTTGGTATTTCTCTTTAGCAACTACCTCAGAGTAGGACTGCTGGGTGTTATGGTAAGGGTACAAAGTGTCTCAACTTTATAAGAAAACGTTGAACTGTATCTAATGTGTCCAGACCATTTTGCACTCTGAGCAGCAGCGTCTGAGAGTCTCAGATGTCCTTGCCAGCAGTGGACATCGCCCACAATTTCTGAACATGTCTTGTCATGGAGAAGCCTCAATTTGTGGACCATCCTTTGAGCAGGACTGCTCCAAGCCTTTCATAGGAAAATGTCCATGATTTAAAATAGAATCTGAAAAATTGTCACTAACCAGAACAACAGGATTTAATTCAAAACTTCCCTTGGATCAAAAAAATGAAAACTATGCAAGTCTACTTCTACAGCATTTTGTGGATTTTACTTTTAATGCCAACATTGGAGTCTGCTTTATGTTTCAGAAGCACTTTGAATTTCCTTTCTTTCCTAAATAATGGAAAATAAACATAGTATCTACTTTTAAAAGAGAACTCCTAATTGGGCTCCAATGTGCCCAATGGTCTCGAAATCACATGTCTGTTAGCTTCATCTCTGGCCTCTCAAGCAGTGCTTGGATTGACCTTGGTTGAACTAAGCAATAATGTGTGGATGAACAACCAGACTCAGAAATAGAAGTGATACTTATGCAGCTGGGGTGATTGGAGCCACAGCGATGCACTTCAAGCCAAAGTAGGAAAAAAAAATCAATTGAACCCTAATTAGGAGCCGTGGAGGATAGAACATCCTGCCAGAGGGAGCAGTGGAAGTGGTTTTCCTGACTTAGCTAAGTTTCTTAACATTTGGTGGAAGGAAGAAGGAAATGTAGCATTGATCTGAGATGTCAGGACAGCCTGTTAGCTGTTTTCTTTTCTGCCCCTTGCTAAGGCAGATTTGGGTCATAGCACAGTCAGGTACAGACTTCCCTGGTGGCTCAGACAGTAAAGAATCCACCTGCAATGTGGGAGACCTGGGTTCGACCTCTGGGTCAGGAAGATCCCTTATTCTTGCCTGGAGAATCCTATGGACAGAGGAACCTGGCAGGCTACAATCCATGGGGTCGCAAAGAGTCAGACATGACTGAGCGACTAATACTTTCACAGTCAGGTAAATTGAGGCTCCACTATTACGCGTGCAAACCCAGACTCAGCAGTGCAAAGGGCATGCCGCTTCAGAGGCTTGTTTGTGGCTAAAGAGCATACTAGAGTAGACTTTCCAGAAATGCCTTAAAACATGTTTTTCTCTATTTATAGAGGGTGGGGTAGAGCTTAGTGGGACTAGTTTGCTAAGTAGTGCAGAAGAAATTCCGTTAAGAGATTAATTCACTAAGGAATCCAAATGGCCACAATTTACAGGAGATCCTGGGGAGAGGATGCTAAAGCCTGCTGCCAATGGGTTATTTTTGGCTACATATTATAGAATGTACAGTTATTAAAGACATACAACAAATTAGATCTGCATTAAAACAGAGCTCACATTTTTTTCCACAGAAAGTAAAGTGTTAGGAAAGTTTATGGTGAAGAGTTTTGGGGGGATGATAAGAGAGGGCCATGAGAAATAAAGCATATTATTTTGATTTGAAAACATTCTCTTTTTTCCCCTTTGCTATAATTAGCCTTAAGTTACCATGGTTGGAAGAATTAAAATGTACTTATCTTTTCAGCAAAAATACCAGGGTTAAAAAAAAAAAAGCAAACCCAAGCTTATGAATTGTGAAGCAAAACACTGTAAGATGCTTTATATATATTACATACATTACAAATTCTTTAGCATAATCAATGTGTCAGCAAGTATGAAGTCCCTCTCTAAAGGGTTGATTCAAATGAGATAAATGATAAGTATGAAAATAAGTACTGAGTTTTGAGTTAAGAAGGCTGCTGGGCAGCAAGATACCCCTGTCTTCAACATAATAATACTTAAAAAAAATTATGTATTTATTCCTTTGCTGCGTGTTGGCTACTCTCTAGCTGTGGTGTGTGGGCTTTTTGTTGCAGCGGCTTCCCTTACTGTGGAGCACAGACTCTAGGTATGTGGGCTCAGTAGTTGTGGCACAGGGGCTGAGTTGCCCCTTGGCATGTGGGATCTTCCCAGACCAGGGATTCAATCCGTGTCCCTTGCACTGCAAGAAAGATTCTTAACCAGCGGACCACCAGAGAAATCCAAGATATCAAAACTTTTATTGTATCATGTTTACTTGACGGTCTCCTTAGTTCCCGTCAATCTGTGAAAATCTCTGTCTTTGTTTTCCAGAATCTTCACACTGTTCAGGTATTTGGTACAACGTCTCGCTGGTTGTCTGATGTTTTCTCATGATTGAACTGGTGCTATGGGTTTTCCCCGGGTGGGGAGGCAGGGGGTAGAAAACCATGGAGGCTGAGTGCCCTTCTGTTGCTTTATATCTAGGGACATGTGATAACGACAGGACTTATTTCCGGTGATGTTAACCTTGATCTGTTGGTCAGGGGGTGTCTGCTAGGTTTCTCTACTGGAAAGCTACTGTTTATCTTGATTCACAGTGTTGAACTGAAACAGCCTGCCAGATATTTGTCCAGCAAACATGGGATTATTCAGAATCAGCTGAGCATCACAATTTTGGGTCTGCACCATATGAAAGTTCGTGCCTGGCAAAGGAAGAAGAATGCTTTTATAGGGAGCAAGAGGAAATTGGGACAGTAAAACAGAGTCCGTGGCTTTTCACTGGCCCAGGCCTTGCCGGGAAAGAGTGTTTTTTCTTCCTGTTGGGCTCTGCAATCCTTGCAGGGTGTGAGAGCTCCCCCTACTGGTCTCCCTGCTCTATTTGACTGAGTTTCTGCTCTTTTTCTTTTACAGTTCAGTTCAGTCGCTCAGTCGTGTCCAACTTTTTGCGATCCCATGAATCGCAGCACGCCAGGCCTCCCTGTCCATCACCAACTCCTGGAGTTTACCCAAACTCATGTCCATCGAGTCGGTGACGCCATCCAGCCATCTCATCCTCTGTCGTCCCCTTTTCCTCCTGCCCCCAATCCTCCCAGCATCAGGGTCTTTTCCAATGAGTCAACTCTTCACATGAGGTAGCCAAAGTACTGGAGTTTCAGCTTCAGCATCAGTCCTTCCAATGAACACCCAGGACTGATCTCCTTTAGGATGGACTGGTTGGATCTCCTTGCAGTCCAAGGTATTAGTAAGTCACTAAGTTCAGTCCACACTCAAAAGGAAGAGCATTAACTTCACCTTTTAGAGGGAGAAGCATGTTTTTAAAAAATGTGGACATAGATGAAATAAATATTTTGAAGGATATACTTCGGAGTTATGCAAGTATCTTATTTTTCCTTAAATTTTTGCCTGCTGATTTTGACATTTATCTGTGGATGTTGCTTACAGCACTTATTACTGGTGGTGTTCTACAGGTGCTTTTCTATTTCTTGTATTTCTTCTACATCTTTTATTTGGAAAATTTTTTGTAAGGAAGATTCTATCCCGCCCCTCATTTATTTATTTAGTTGTTTAATTGTTATTTATCAGTGTGAACTCATGGATAATTATGTTACGTTTTGCTTTATAGTCCAGTAACTACCCTTGTTTATTTTGTTGCTCAAATTTTTCCAATTTTGGCCCTGGTAGTTGTTTCAGGCTAGCCCCTATGTCCTTGTGACGAGCTCCCCTAAGCCCCACACCCATCTTTCTTTTAAACAACTCTTCCTTATTTTCTGACAGTACAAAGATGTTCCAAGGTCGTCTTATATTTTCCCTGCTTCAGGCCTGAGAAAATGTCCTTTCAGCAGGGAGCCCTGTTTCCTTTTATTGGAGACTGGCGTCTAGAAACTAAGACCCGGAGTTAAGTGTGTTCATTATTACGAGGGTATCTTTGTCTCTAAGCCCTCTCAGTGGACAGAACTAGGAAATATTTTCATACCAACCGAAGAATACATACATATTTATATTCAATTATTTGTTTATCTGTATATATACTAAAGTAAACATAAATTCATACTAATATCTTCAGCACTAATCCAGCACCACATTTTAACCTTTCCTGGGGAACATTTTTTAAATGTCCTTGTCTGGGACTCAATTCAGGCCAATTAAATCAGAAACTTGGGACATCTAGCTTCTATTGTTTTGTTTTGTTTTTCCCCCATACTCCCCAGAAGGTTTTAATGGTTTAACTAGGATCGAGAACTACAGTCTGGGGTGACTTTTTCCATTTATCATTTTGAATGAGGGCCATTCAATGACCTGACCACCCTAGTCAGTCTTCCAGAGGCCCCCAGACCATTATCTCCTTCTCCCTTAAACTCCCATCATTGCTTTGTTCCAGATGTGGTATAGCCCTTAGCACATGGACTGCACTTATCTCTTTAGATGTTAGTCTCAGTCAACAGACAATAAGCCTTCTGAGGACAGCTGATTGTACCATTATCTGCTCCCCTTTATAGTTATCAGAACAGAACACATATGGGTGCCACCAGCCCTAGAAAGGAAATCTTCACTAGTGAGACACCCGTGGACAGGGTGACCTCCCCCTGGACCCTTCTCAGAGAAAAGATGGATTTACGGAGAAGAGCTGGAGTACTGGTGATTCTGCTGGGGACAGGGAGGAGAGAATCTCCAATCAGAGATATGGTTGCTGCTATTGTAAGAGTAGGTCACACCCTCTCAATTGTCCACCTGGACCTGTGCGCCCTGGGACACTCAGGTTACAGAAGTAAAATCTAGTACAAAACTCAGGATCAGAAAGACCATAGAGAAGCATGGGGTTGTTATACAAAGGAGAAAGCCAGATATTTTTTCAACTCTTATAGTTGTTGAGGTTATAGAACTCTTTTGATGAGAAATATTCTTTTTCTATTTGTTGGTAAAAGTTTCGACCTCTCCTCCCAAGGTGATGAATATGTCATAAAACCTCCAGAAGTGGGATCAACACATTTTATTTCACCTCCAGGAGTCCAAGAAAGAGAAAAAAGACTAATTTTTAACTGAGTGGTTGATATATTAAAGTTACTACCGCAAAAGGGATCACACTGGAGGACTGCAACCCAGAGAGGTTAACTGGCTTGTTTGAAACTTGTTGGAAAATCAGTGCTAGCACTAGGAGCTGGGTGCATACTTTCCTACTCCTAGTTGTTCACTTGGGAAATGATTAGCCTGATTTGCCTTTCTGGCAGGCTCGGGTCATGTCCATGAATGACTTTTCCATTAGTCATAGTACCTAGGTGTTGTGACACTTAAAGCCCCACAAGAAACTTTTTAAAAAGTTATGTCAACACAGTCATAAAATATCATCTTCAAGATTGTTTTTAAATGGAGAAAGGGGCTCACAAAATCTTAATGTTGCCATGAGCACAGCTACCTCCTGTGCTGTATGCTAAGTCACTTCAGTTGTGTCCAACTCTGGGCAACCCTATGGACTGTAGCCCGCCAGGCTCCTCTGTCCATGAGATTCTCCAGACAAGAATACTAGAGTGGGTTGCTATTTCCTTCTCCAGGGTATCTTCCTGACCCAGGGATGGAACCAGCATCTCTTTTATCTACCTGCATTGGCAGATGGGTTCTTTACCACTAGCGCCACCTGGGAAGCCCTCCTATATCTACTTCCTACCACATAAGTAAGGAAACAGACTGGTGTATCCCTCTCCAGGGCAACTGACACCACCATAAGTGTTAGACAGGAGCCAGTTTTTAAAAATAACTCCTTTCAACCATAGTTTCTCCCCTCCCTCAAGTGCCCCCTTTTAAAAATATTTTTCTTTCTTTTCCTAAGCAGCTTGTGGGATTTTTAGTTCCCCAACTAGGAATTGAACCTGGGCTCTCTGCAGAGAAAGTGCAGAGACCAAACTGCTAGACCACCAGGGAATTCTCCCAAATGCCCCATTTTTAAATTCAAGCTTATTGAGATCTACTTTACATACAGTAAAACTCACTCTTTTTATTCTTCAGCTTTATGAGTTTTGACAAATAAATTGTTGACGTAAAACAGATAGACTGCCAGTTATTTCTGCAGCAAAAATGGGTTTATTTGGAATTCACAAAGAATTGCAATTTGGGGTCTGCCACCCTGACTAGCCATGAGCAAGTTCACGGCAAAAAATAGGAGACCTCTATTAAAGAGGGGGAAAGGAGGTTGGGAGAGGGTAGAGTAATCAAAGCCCATGCCTTTTCTTTGACTGAGCTATGCAGTCCCTCATTGGTTGAGCTCTTTCCAGGCAAGAAGAGGGAAGTCTTTCTTTTTCCCCTTGGTTCGGCTTTCTTTGTAGGGCATGAGAACTCCCCCTTCTGGTCTCTTGATTCTACTTAATTTAGATTTCTGTTCATGAATTTTTTTTTTTAAACCACATATACTTGTAAACCTATTGCCACTCTCAAGATATAGAATAAATGATGACTCAGTGGTAAAGGATCCACCTGCTATGCAGGAGACGCAGTAGACGCGGGTTTGATCCTTGGGTAGGGAAGATCCCCTAGAGGAGGAAATGGCAACCCATTCCAGTATTCTTGCCTGGAGAATCCCATGGACAGAGGAGCCTGGCAGGCTATAGACTATGGGGTCACAAAGAGTCAAACACAGCTGAGCACACTTCCCATTTTATTTTTTGTTGTAAGCCAAATTTTCCTGTGAGGAAACACTGAAAACAGAATACTAGTTACATTCAAATTCACTAAAAGCAAACAATCGCATGCAATTTGTAATGAATTGGTTTATTAATTCTTAGGAGTTCTCTGGTGATCCAGTGGTTAAGACTGTGCTTCTAGTGTATGGAGCACAGGTTCGATCCCTGGTCAGGAAGTGCCAAAAAAAAAAAAGAAGAAGAATTCATTCTTTCATTCAACAAGCCTATATTGATCACAGAAATTACAAACAGGCATTACAACACTGATAAAAGTGATGACATCAAGAGAAAATGCTTAGTACTTATGTAACAAATATAACGCCCTGTCCTGGATAAATGTCAGTTTAAAGAAGTAATGCCCAAGTAGGAATTCCAATGGCCTCATTTTACAGATAAGGAAACTGAGGCCAGAAATGTTGGCAGCTTCCCCAAGGTCAGATGATGGAGAAAGTGGTGCTAGTCTCTTCTCCTCCACAGAGGAGTCTACAAACCCCAGGATGCTGCCTCTTTCCTTTTTGTGCCTCTGTTGGCACTGGATACAGTGCTGTGTAAAATAATACGCTTCTATTACAAAAGTGCAGGCAGATTCCCATGATGTTCTGCTATTCAGTAAAAGAGCTGGTGTTGAAAGGCCCATCCCCTCCCTTCTTCCCTTTGCCTGTATCAAAATGCAGAAAGTGGTCTCTTTAGGAGTTCAAGCCCATTGTCACTGCCACACTGAACCTTTCAGCTGTGGATTGGTGCAACTCAAGGAGTGTCCCATTGAACTGTGGGCCTGATGGAAAAGCTGCCCAGCCTGGGACAAAGGATTCAATTCACTGGCTTCATTCTCTTTTATATCCTGAAACTGAAAGATTCAAAGAGATGATCTCTGAGATCTCTTCTAGTTTAGAAATATTAAGATTCTGATGTAAGAGCTGCTTGGGATTTAGTGCACAAAGGAGACACAGGTGGAATAAAATGTGCCCCCTTATTCTTGTTTTATTGTCTATGTGGCTAAAGCCAGTACTGAAATGTAAATAGTAAATAATCCATGTCTTCTGACCCTTGGAGAAAACTCTCTCTCTCTATTTAACTTCTTCTCTTGTCTTTTGTTTTCTCTGACTCACAGTCAACTTTGGGTTTCTATGACCCTTTACAAAGCTTGAAGCCACCCTTTCTTGTCAATTGTTGGGGGCGTGGGAAGAAAAGAAGAGAAAAGAAAAGTTCTCATTTCCAGGTGCACCACTTCGGGGCAGCATCTGTCCTCGATTTGGACAAAGCGAATGAAAGGGGAAAGGAATTCTTATTGATGGGAAGAAAACAGATGGCAAAGCACAGAAGCTTCTCTTCAGCCAGCTTCAGGATTGTGTTCTCCCCTCTTCGCTGTCCTTCAAGGGCTATACTCCACACTCCCACCAAGGTTCTCAGGGCATTGACAGTTTAGCTGGAAACCCAAGTCCTACTCCTGGGAGAATTTCTCGCGGCCTTGCCATGGGCCGTCCATCCCGCAGCCTGGGAGGAGTGTCAGCACACAGAGAGAACAAAGCAAGGCCAGGACAGCAGGCGCCAGATTACATGCCTGCCCCCCATGGTCCCCAGAGGCCAGGCTTGGCCAGTCAGCCTGTAAAACCAGAGACAGCCTAGTCCCCATTGAGACTCTTGGCCAGCCCGACTCTTTACTGTGTAACTAGGGTGCTGGGGCCCTTCTGGGGGCTGCTGCAAACATGCTTGCTCATGGGAACTGTCTTCCTCAAGTGGCTCTGGAAAGATGCATGCTGTGGGCTTTTGTTCTCCTCTTGCTTCTCCTTTTCCTCTCTTTCTGCCTTTTCTGAATGTGGAGGGTTTACCCAGAGTGGTGCAAGGGCTCGTCTCCAACTGCTGCTGCACCAGGTATCCAGGTAGACACATCTGTCTCAATGATGCCTCAAGACAAACACTCAGCGCACATTGCCTAGGCGATTGGAGGAGGTGTGAGACATTTTCTTTATTCTCATTCCCGCAAAGACTTCCGTGTGGACTTCATGAGTCAGTTGCATTATTGTGTTTGCTTTCTCTCTCTTGCTTTCTGTCTGATACCCTACTGCGGTATTGCAGGGCTTTGTTTCAAATCTCATACTTAGTCTGAAGTGAGGCATTGTGGGATTATTACTAAATCAGGACTAAATTTCACACAGATTTGGGAAAAAAAAAAACAAAACACTAAACTACTCAATAACCTCCATTGAATGACATGCCAAAGTTCTCTCCAAGACCCTTCTCCTCACTCAGGTAGAGAGTCCCAAAAAACTTAGAGCTCCAAAGAAGTTCATCTACAAGGATTTTTTCACATAAAAAACAGAAAATCTGTCTTCTAAGTGAAGCAGTGAGCTCTAATGCTGCACTCTCTGGATGCAAGGACAATGAGGAAGACTCCTCTTCCCTCTCCGTGGGAGAAGGTATAGTGGTGAATATGTCTTGGGGCCCAGCAGGGCTTGCCTCAGTGTCAGGGGAAGAAACAACAACTTCTGCTGTCTCCCCAGGGCCAGGCCTGTAAGCAGCACTCTTTTGGGCAGCTGCACAGAACTCAGCTTCTCCAGGCAGCTATGGAGAGACAGACCCTGGGAGGCAAAGGCCATGGAGAGACCACGACAGCAACTGGAAAGTGTCTTATGGTCAGACTGGTCCCCAGGAGCAGTGTATCTCGGTTCAGTTTAGTGACCGCTGTGATCCTGGACTCCATTGGCTCATGGGGTGAGTGGTCTTCTGAGCTGGCCTCTAGTTTTGTTTGTGTGGATTTACATGAGAGAGACTTTTTGCTGTTTCAATATGATAAGCTTAATGAGATTTCTTCAAAAACCTCCAATCTTTTTTTCTGTAGCAGAGAAAATTGGTTATTTTGTGGTAAAAGTTGGCATTTAATTGAACATGATGGTGGAGATAGTACATTCTTTCACCGTTGGGAAAAAAAAAGAACTTAACACAATTCTGAGAACAGAAATGTAAACACTCCTCTGTCTTGAAAACTAAAGAATTAGGTGATGTATGCCTTTATTATCGGTGAAGGCAATGGCACCCCACTCCAGTACTCTTGCCTGGAAAATCCCATGGACAGAGGAGCTGGTAGGCTGTAGTCCATGGGGTCGCTAGGAGTCAGACACGACTGAGCGACTTGACTTTCACTTTTCCCTTCCATGCATTGGAAAAGGAAATGGCAACCCACTCCAGTGTTCTTGCCTGGAGAATCCCAGGGACGGGGGAGCCTGGTGGGCTGCCGCCTCTGGGGTCGCACAGAGTCGGACACGACTGAAGTGACTTAGCAGCAGCAGCAGCAGCGTGCCTTTATTATAAACAGAAATGGATCTTATAAACTCTACAAGTTCTATGGAAATGGAAAGCCACATATCTAAAATGTGCCTGCTGTTCATCCTTAAATTTATGAAATCTTCCTCTTCCAAATTAAAAATCTACTAAATCTGAAAATCTAAATGGAAAAAAATCTTTAAGCTAAAAAGTCTACTTAAAATCATGAAACAGCCATATTGCCCCTACTAAATTCTGGTGTGTAAATCTTATAATTGCCTTGGTGTGTTACAGAAAAGGCGTTGGCTTTGGTGTCTGGGTCCCAGCCCCATGTGGTACTTGACTGCTTGGTGCCTCACTCAGAGAGATTGTAACACCTACGGCACAAGGTGGTTGTGAGGATTAAACAAGAGAATGACAAATAGCATCTTGCTTGGCAGAGTACCTGCGGCATAGTGAGTGAAGACGACTTTGACTTTCCCTTCCCGGATTGGCGTTTGACACAGGCAAGATCTCTGGGTTGCAGATCTTACTCCAACCGACCACTAGATGGCACTATTTGGAGACGTCTTCATCCACCACCTAGTAATAAAAGCATCAGAACTGACCACCACCCCATCTCCTCTCCTGGGCTTCCTTCTGCAGTGCAGGAGACATGGGTTCAGTTCCTGGGTCGGGAAGATCCCCTGGAGAAGGAACTGGTTACCCACTCCAGTTTTGGGCTTCCCCAGTGGCTCAGATGGTAAAGAATCGGCCTGCAGTGCAGGAGACTTGGGTTCAGTCCCTGGATTGGGAATATCCCCTGGAGAAGGGAAAGGCAACCCACTCCAGTATTCTTGCCTGGAGAATTCCATGGACAGAGGAGCCTGGTGAGCTACAGTCCGGGGTGGGGGTCGCAAAGAGTCAGACACGACTGAGCAACTAACACTTCTTTACATTTCCCCAATGTTTACTTAATTGTTGGTGATCCTGTCACCAGGTTCTGCTCTTCCTGATCTAAACCCAGTCATTGAGGGATTAAATTATTGGGACTGATATTACTCTATTAACCAGGCACAAACTAAAACTAGACCTGTAGTATGGAATCTAGTCCATAGAAAGAGAGAGGTAGAAAGAAGAGGAAAGAGAGACAAGGAGAGTGAAAGAAAAGCATAAAAGGAAAGGTTGAGAGAGATGGAGAGAGAGAGAGGCAAAGGACAGAACAAGAGCCTGGGAGAAGGAAAGAGGAAGTGAATTCACATTTGACTAAAAAAGGGAGGGCTTATTTTAATTTCTCATGCTGTGAAGCCAAAAGAGATACCTCCTTTCCTTTGAAAACCAAGAGGCTTTGAAGGCTGTGTCCAGGGAGCAGGCTAAGGTACTTGTTCAGCTCTGAACACTGAGCTGTACACTACTGGCCCAAGACTGACTCCACGCCCAGTTACTTTTCAACTCAGAGATATCTTCTCCTCCCTGAGTTGCAGAGGTGGGATAAGTGAGAACACAGATTAGGGTTACTAGGAGGTTTGGAGTGTGAGAGCAGATACCCATCCATTGTTGTTTTTACTCTGGTAATTCTGAAGGAGAAGCTGTTCATAGGGCAAGAGATGTTTTGGGCTTAAGGTTAATTCTTCAAGACAATGAACTGTCTGTCACTGGGAGGAGGTAGGCTGGGGTTAAATGATCCCTTATAGGATGCTGGGGGTGGGGGAATCGTGCCCTGAGCAAGAGGGCCTCTCAGATGACTCTTAGAGTCCTGTTTCTCAAAAACATGACAAACAGGACTACAGTGGTGGGACACCGCCTGGTCTTTGCCCATATCCCATCCTTCGGGTCTCAATCGGGGGCTGCAGCTGGGTATGGAAGAAAGAGACAGCAACCATTCAAGCCAAGACAAAGATATAAGCCACCGAGACTACTTTTGCCCATTCCACCTCCTCTGTGCTGGAGGAGGGAGTGGGGGGAGGAGGGGTTGAGCGTGTGCTGTGTGGTCCCCAAATGGGAAAAGCAAAAAAGGAGCCAAGCTGTGAACTTGCCACTTTGAGAGTGTGATGCCATAGCAGCCATCTCATTAATATAACTGACCCTGTCTAAGAGCATGAAGCACGTATTCTCCTGAGACTGGGGGGGAACATGCCCCCCCTGTGCCAGTGATTAATCAACGTGCTTTGTTCCTTCGCCTTTATCCTCCCTTCAATGCTGTGGTTTTAGTGCATGTTTATTGTTGCTAAAACCTGCTTAGTTGTCAATAAAGCATTTTCTAAAATGTTTGTTAAGGAACTGGAAGGCAGTTTGGGTTGAATTTGGTCCAGTGGCCTTGGATAATTGACTTGATCTCTACAGACGTCAATTTCTTCATCTAAGTGTAGCCAAGTTATCTTCATGCCTCATAAAGCAGGTGTACAGGAGATGAGATAATGTAAAAGACAGCCACTCCAGTGCCTGACACAGACCTATGACTGTTACAATAATTATAACATAAGACAACTACTTTGCATTTCTGCAATATTACAAAAGGAGCCTTGATGAATATACCAGCCCATGAACATGTGAATTCATTTGCATGCTTTCTTGTAGAGTTCAGTTTACCATTGATTTTGAAAGGCAATTTTCAAAGCAGACACAAGAAATTATACACTGTGATAAAAACTGACTCAAGAACTACAAAAACACTGAGTTAGTGGAAGCTGGCACACACACCAGAAGAGCAGGAAGAACTGCTGCCTCGTGGCAAGAGTACCGAGCGAAGCCCCAGACAGAAGCAGATTTGCTTCTCAACCGCTGCGTGCTAAGTAGCCGTGCTTCCTATGAAAAATACACGTTTAGCTGGCACGTGGATACTACAATGCCTGAGTCAGTTGGAGCCATCTCTTTCCCGTTTAAGTGAAATAGTAACTTTCCATGTATGAATCCAGCTTGAGTTGGAGTTTCTCTCACTTGCCACCAAGAAATCAATGCTTATCACACAGGATGGTTGTGTAGATTAATGAGATAATCCAGGAGGAAGCACTCAGCACAGTGCCTGGCATAGGGGAGCTCAATGCAAATCATCCATCTTCACCAGCCACTGCAGCCCCAGGAGTCACTAACTAGGATGTACTAGGATGCTCAAGGAAAGCCCCTCCTCATAAAGATTTAGGAAGGGCAGGGAAACCAGGAGGGGAAGAGATGAGAATTTTATGCAAAGGGAGTGAAAGTAGGAATGGATAATGCACACATGGGGGCCCACTGAGATAGCCGAACAATCGAATGAGAATTCCTGGAGAGGAAAACAGATCAGCCAGCCAGGCTGAGGTCTGGAAGACTGCAGGGCTTAGGTGCTGGCTAAAGAGCTTGGACTTTGCCCTGTAAGACATAGAGAGATACTGACCACCGACAAATTCCTGCCTGCAGTTGATAAAGTGGTGAGGTGGCCATTTCTGAGGCTGCTGCAGTGATGAAGTGGAGGAAGGGTAGCCGTTCTCCGCACTGGGCTCTGAGCCCTTCTGTTCCTGACCTCTTCCTTACATAGGATGAAATACCAGCCTCCAAGCACCAGATGCCTATTAGCCTTTGTCCCTGAGCAAGAAGAATGGAGATTGTATGGCGTTCAGTTTGGCTGGCTGGCTGGCTGGCTGATTATCAGTTTTCTGTTTCTGCTTTCTCGCCGCGCCCTCTGACTCACCCCGAGTGCTGCTCTAGGCCTGCGTTCCTTTTCAGAGCTTTGTACCAAATTTCTTTTTCTTCTACCCATATCTCACTTTAAATAGTTCATGCAATTTATATTGCTTTCCACAAACTTTTCCTGAGGTTGGAAGACAGTCCTAGTAGAATCTGTCTCACTAAAGCAAAGAGGAAGTAAGTTATTAGTTGTTAGTTTGACACAAAGATTTTATGAAAATGTCAAAGGTAGAACAAAGCAAAAGTTTCCTTTTTATAACCGTGAACGTGGTGCTGTGGGATAAGCCCTGATGAGGGTCAGGAGGCCTGACTTCTTGTCTTAGCTCTTTGGCTAACCGTCTTGTGGCCTTGAACAAGCTCCCTAATGTTTCTGTCCCCGAGTATTCTCATCTATAAAAAGAAATGGCTCTGAGACACTGTGAATTTGCTCCCAGTTCCGTAATTCTAAACATCTGTCTTGTGAGTCAGCGGTTGGATGCAGTTCGTGAAGGCCGTTGCTCTGTGTCTGCCTGAGCCCCTCAGGTGTGGTCTTCACTGGGAGTTAGCCTTTTCAGTTCTGTCAGTCCAGTGAAAAATAGTCCGAGAGGGACCAGCTTTACTGTTCGGAAGCACTACATTTTTATTCAACTGTTACTGGGCCGAGATGTAAAATGGAGTCCCCATTACAGATTTTTTCCCCCATAATTGAGTAGGATATGCTCAGTCGCTCAGCCGTTTCTGACTCTTTGTGACCCTATGGTTTAACAACATAGGGCTGTCTGTCCCTGTGGCAGACAACAAAGCCCCAGGGGAATGTGACTTGTAGACAAAGATGCTTATGCAGGTGCCTTTTTTTCTCTTCCCCCGGTTCATCATGTTTCCTTTACATATTATCATAGCATACTTCATATCATTGGCTATTTCAACTATTGTGAAAATTTTCTTTCTTACTTAATAAGTTTTTTCCTCCCCACAAAGAAATACAGTTTTAAAAACTCATTTCAGCAGTGCCGCCACATATACATTAGCAAGTAGCAGACAACAAAGCCCCAGGCGGATGTGAGTGCTGGGGAGTGACCCAGTTGTTCAGTAGCTGTGTTCCTTACTGCCCCACACCAGGCTGGCAGCCAGCAATTCAAATCTGTGCCCCGGGTAAATGACACATTTCTGTGTGTCAGGTAGTATTGAGATAATTGAAGACAAGCTGAGGAAAACTAATATTTAATCTATGACTGTCAACTCCATGGATGGCAAGGCATTCTTAAAGTGCTGGAAGGGTCCAGGACAGATATAATAAAATCAGATAACAGTCCTGTCTCAAAACAAAGGAAAAGAGATATTGATTTAAAAATGCCTGAAAGTTTATGATGCACTCTGGCTCCACTACCCATTAAAACCTAGGAAACAACTAAAAGTAAGCCTCCTAATCTCAGCATTGCCAGAATGGCTAAAATATGGACTAACTACAAGGCTTTGGAGCTGTGTTATCTGAGGCGGCAAACCAGCTGTGAAAAATGAAGCAGGAAAGCACTTCAAGTCAGATCCCTACTCTTTGCCCTTCAACTCAGAAAACCACTCTTTACCAGGGGGGAGACTCAGGCAGCCATCTCTCAGTCATACAGGTTTTAATTACCTTGTAAGATGAACGATAAGAGTCAGGACAATGCGAGGTAGCCAGAGATCCTGAAGTGTTATGCAAGATAAATATATATAATACAGAGTGTGAGAAACTGGGCAGGAGCTGTGGCTGTCATCCTGTATCCCCAGTGACACAGAGCAAGGCCATTGTTAATCTCCACACTGACCACTGGTAAAGAATAGACTTGAATAGATCTCTTATGGCTCAAAGATAAACGAGTGTGAAAAATGGGGCCTATGGAAACACGTTGCAGCAAAAAGAAAGGGGGCAAGTTTTTGGTGAATCTTTGAATCAGACTTGCTTTGAAAATAATAAACAAGAAACAGGAGAAAATTCCAGAAAACGACTTGACAGGGTCCCTGTGAAAAAGATGTGGGAAGGCATGGAACAAGATAAAAGGACAGTGAGGCATGGAAGAAATAAAGGCTCAATTGGTTAGGATTAAAAAAAGATTATGTTTAAACAAAAATTTTTTTAAAAAATTAAAAATCTCTTTAAGGCAGCAAAGAGCAGAATTCAAAGATAGAAAATCAAACCAGTAACTGAAAGAGAAAGCTTTAAACAGTAAGAATGAAGAGAAAAAGTAAAGTTGATATGAAAGCTTTGAGGTGAGAATGATAAATACAAAGGTTAGTGTGAAGAGATCTAATTAAGGAGTTATGGGTGTTTCTAAGTGAGAAAGAAAGATCAGTGAGAATGAAAGCAATAACTCATAATTGGGAAAACAGTCTTCTGATGTGAAAAATTCTCCTTATATGCAGAGAAGAAGGGCTTATTTTTGAAAAGAAGTCCAAATCCACAATGGCAGTGTTTTGAATTATAGAGACTTTGATGGTTAGTTTTATGTGTCAATTTAGCTAGGCCATGACATCCATATATTGGTTAAATTTCATAGATGTTTCTGTGGAGGGTTTTTTTTTGGATGGAATTATCATTTAAATCCATACACTTTGAGTAAAGCAGATTGCTCCTCATAATATAAATGGGCCTCATCCAATCAGTTGAAGGCCTACAGATAAAGACTCCCTCTCCCCATTTCTGGTGCTAATAGTAAAGAACCCACCTGCCAATGAAGGAGACCTAAGAGACGTGGGTTTGATCCCTGGGTCACGAAGATCCCCTGGAGGAGGGCATGGCAACCCACTTCAGTATTCCTGTCTGGAGAACCCCACGGACAGAGGAGCCTGGTGGGCTATAGTCCATAGGGTTGAAAAGAGCCAGACACAACTGAAGTGGCTTAGCATGCACACCCAATCTCTTTCACCAGTGAGCTCTCACAACACCCTTACTTTCCTTCAAACCTCTATCACAGCTTATAGATCCATTTGATTAACACCTTTTGATACTGTGATTTATAATAAGAAATATCTATCTATAGTCTTCATTGTGATTCCTGGCACAGAGTTTCTAAAGCCCCCAACATTTCCAAAGTGAGAAGAGTGAGCAAGATGTCTTGGTTATGTTAAGGAGGCCACTTTTGGAAAGCCCTTGGGTGGCTTAAGCACTAAGGCTGGTTATCAAAGGGATCAGTCACGGGATTAGAGTGTTGGAGCTTTCAGCCCCTGTCCCCCACCCCCTACCTCCAACCTCCAGAAAAGGGAAAGGGACTGGAGAGTGAACCCACTAACTAATGGCCAATGATTTCAACAATCACGCCTATGTAGTGAAGCTTCCATAAGAACCCAAAAGGACAGATTTGGAGAGCTTCTGGGTTGGTGGACGGGGGAAGATCTGGAGAGAGTAGCACTCCTGGAGCAAGCATGTTCTCCAGGCCCTGTCCCCATACCTTGCCCTGTTTATCTCTTCCATCTGGTTGTTCCTGAGTTCCTTTTATAGTAAACCAGTAATCTAGTAAGTAAAATGCTTCTCTGAGTTCTGTAAGCCACTCTAACTAATTAATCAAACCCAAAGATGGGGCCTTGGAACCTCTGATATTGCCGGTTGGTCAGAAGCAGATAAACTGGACCTGTAATTGGCATCTGAAGAGGGGAGGGGCCGTCTTGTAGGACTGAACCTTTCACCTGTGGGATCTGATGCTGCCTCCAGGAAGGGAGTATTGAATGGTAGGACACTCAGCTGGTGTGAGAAAATTGCTTGGTGGTATGGAAAATTCCCACATTTTAAATACCTATCTACCTGTGTGGAGACCAAACCTGGATTTTAACTGTGATACCCTTTTGCTGCAGGGAGAATAGAATGCACAGTGTTGTTGTTTAGCTGCTAAGTTGTGTCCAATTCTTTTGCTACCCCATGGACTATAGCCCTCCAGGCTCCTCTGTCCATGGGATTTCACAGGCGAGAATACTGGAGTGGGTTGCCATTTCTTTCTCCAGGGGATCTTCCCCACCCAGAGATCGAACCCAAGTTTCTTGCATTGCAGGCAGATTCTTCACCACTGAGCCACCCGGGGAGCCCAAAACCTCAAGATACTTTCATGAGAACAGTCAAGGAAACAGGGGATAAAGATTAATGGGCAATTTGTGATTGTAGGAACTTTTGACATGAAGATAGATCATCATAAACAACTTAGACTGGAAGAATGGACCTATGATTATATTCACTATACCTGGAATCATTTCAAGGTATGTGAGGAGCAGGAAAAGCAGTTGCCAGGGTAGAACATAAGAGTCGGAGCTCCGTTAAAGGCAGGGCTGTAAGGACATGCATAACCAGCTGAACTCAGCTACTTCTCAGAAACTGATTAGTCTCCTACACTAAATAGAGTCTATATAGAGAGTACAAAGTATTTTACATTATCCTTTTAATTTTTAACTTTATAATATATCAATATATTCTGGATATCTCTCTGTGTCACCATGTATATAATCTATCTCATTTTTTTCTAAATACTGCATAGATTTTTTTTATTGCTGCACTATAATTTTCCTAATTCAGTTCAGTTCAGTCACTCAGTCGTGTCCGACTCTTTGCGACCCCATGAATTGCAGCACGCCGGGCCTCCCTGTCTATCACCACCTCTTGGAGTCTACTCAAAACTCATGTCCATCGAGTTGGTGATGCCATCCAGCCATCTCATCCTCTGTCGTCCCCTTCTCCTTCTGCCCCCAATCCCTCCCAGCATCAGGGTCTTTTCCAATGAGTCAGCTCTTTGCATGAGGTGGCCAAAGTATTGGAGTTTCAGCTTCAGCATCAGTCCTTCCAATGAACACCCAGGACTGATTTCCTTTAGTACTCTATTAATGGACATCTGGGTTGTTTTAAATTTTCTATATTATAAACCATACTGCAGTTGCCATAATGCCCTTAGAAGATACTACACTAATTTACACTTCTATCTTGTTTTTGAGAATGTTTCTTTCTCTATGACCTCACTAACATGAGGAATTATCAAGTGTTTTAAATGTTTTACAATTTATAGGTGAAAATAATATCTTATTATTGTTTAATTTGCAAAGTCTTTATCAAGTTTGCAAAACAATAATATGGAATGTTAAAACTACTTAGCAATTGGTGACTCTAGCTGTTAGAGTGGAGACAAATCCTAGAGTCCCCTTCCTGGGGCAGATATTAACTCTTTTTTTTAAAATATAACTTTATTTATTTTAATTGGAGGCGAATTACTTTACAATATTGTATTGGTTTTGCCATACACTGACATGAATCTGCCACGGGTGTACATGTGCTCCCCATAGATGTTAACTCTTTAGTGCTGGATCCTGAAGAGATTCAGGGCTCCTGGGGGAAGGTAGCACGTGGTAAGGTGCACGTTGGCTGTTTATCAACAAGTATGGAAATATTTCAATATTTTTAATAGCAAATAGGGTCTTATTAGCTTACTAGGTGGGATGCAGTGAGCTACAGGTGCTGCTGGAGCTTGGCAGGCTAGTCTATGGGGTCGCAAAGAGTTAGACACAACTGAGCAACTCAGCACTCACACACCTGCTAAGTGTCAGTACTGAAAGTAAAGATACAGAATTATAGAAACTGGCAGTCCCTAATGAAATCCCTAATTCTAATCCTGTCATCTAAGTGATGCCTCCAGACAATGAGTTCCTCAAAAGCAAAGACCGCATGCTTCCCACAGTGACTGCCACACCACAGATGCGGCATGATGATGACAGAGTCAATGAGACAGGGAGCCAACACTCACCGCCAGGCACTTGACAAGTCGGCCCTGGTCTTTTCTGATTATCTCAAGTGATAGGAAACTCATCACTGTGCAAGGCTGCTGGAACCTTTGTGGAAAACCCCCATGCTTTTTGCATAGGAAAATATTTATTTCAAATAATTTTACCCTTCTTTTGTTTTCTGATAACTGTTTAGAGCAAATGTTTGGATTTCTCTTTGTCTTTTATGCATATATTAAATATGAAATATCTATTAACATATGTCTAGTATATAGATTTCTCTTCTGATTTTTTCCTCTTCTCAGGCAGCCTTCTTTTCCTATCATACTCCTTAGTCTCAGAATTCTCTGTTCTTTATGCTTTAGAAATAGCAGATGGAGTAGCTGAGAGGGGAGGTTAGGGTGCAGGTAGTACAGCAAAACCAAAAGAGTGAAGGACAGACAGAGGGGCAGAGAAGAAACTCGCCAGCACTAAACGTCCCTTTCCTTGGCCTTAAGCTCAGATCAGCTGTCTTTGGTGGAATCATTTACATGGACCTTGACCACTAGAGCTCTTCAGAGGGTGGTGTGACAATTAATGCTCTTGAAAGAACTCATGGCTTTGATAGCCCAGAATGATTGGCACGCAAGTGTGTTGGAGAGAGTAGTCCTGCCATAGGCTCAAGCTTATCATAAGAAGGTTTATAGGGACATACAATAACCATACAGTGACTGAGGGAGATGTTTATTTTGTTAAATTGCCTTTGAATCCCGTTTGCGATGTTCTCCATGTTTAGTATGGGTATGATTTTTATTGCTCTTGTTAGTGATAATGAGAACAAAATGCAAAGTACTAAACATACATCATGTCTATTTTTTACAACACCAGCAGGACGTGGGCATTATTATTCTCATTTCACAGATGAATACCACACAGGAAATAAACAGAGCCAGGAAATAAACAGATCTAGCCTGTAGACCCTTCCCTCTTTACATGGATTTATGCCAAGTAAAATAAAAGGCCCTGGTAACTCTTGACCAGGGAAAAGCTGTAGGCTTGTACTCTTCCCAACTCCAGAAGATAGAGCACATTTTAAGTTTCAGATTTCTTTCTACTTTCAAAGAATAGGAACTCTGGTATTATCTTCTTTCAAGCTTAGCAAAGAGAAAAAGGCTCAAGTAAAGATCACTACGAACAAAGCTACTGGAGGTGATAGAATTCCAGTTGAGCTATTTCACATCCTGAAAGATGATGCTGTGAAAGTGCTGCACTCGATAAGCCAGCAGATTTGGAAAACTCAGCAGTGGCCACAGGAGTGTAAAAGGTCAGTTTTCATTCCAATCCCAAAGAAAGGAAATGCGAAAGAATGCTCAAACTACCGCACAATTGCACTCATCTCACACGCTAGTAAAGTAATGCTGAAAATTCTCCAAGCCAGGCTTTAGCAATATGTGAACCATGAACTTCCTGACGTTCAAGCTGGTTTTAGAAAAGGCAGAGGAACCAGAGATCAAATTGCCAACATCCGCTGGATCATTGAAAAAGCAAGAGAATTCCAGAAAAAACATCTATTTCTGCTTTATTAAAAAGCAAGAGAATTCCAGAAAAACATCTATTTCTACTTTATTGACTATGCCAAAGCCTTTGACTGTGTGGATCATAATAAACTGTGGAAAATTCTGAAAGAGATGGGAATGCCAGACCACCTGACCTGCCTCTTGAGAAACCTATATGCAGGTCAGGAAGCAACAGTTAGAACTGGACATGGAACAACAGAGTGGTTCCAAATAGGAAAAGGAGTACATCAAGGCTGTATATTGTCACCCTGCTTATTTAACTTATATGCAGAGTACATCATGAGAAACCCTGGGCTGGAAGAAGCACGAGCTGGAATCAAAATTGCTGGGAGAAATATCAATAACCTCAGATGTGCAGATGACACCACCCTTATGGCAGAAAGTTAAGAGGAACTAAAAAGCCTCTTGATGAAAGTGAAAGAAGAGAGTGAAAAAATTGGCTTAAAGCTCAACATTCAGAAAACGAAGATCGTGGCATCCAGTCCCATCATTTCATGGGAAACAGATGAGGAAACAGTCGATACAGTGGCAGACTTTATTTTTGGGGCTCCAAAATCACTGCAGATGGTGTCTGCAGCCATGAAATTAAAAGACGCTTACTCCTTGGAAGGAAAGTTATGACCAACCTAGATAGCATATTAAAAAGCAGAGACATTACTTTGCCAACAAAGGTCCATCTAGTCAAGGCTATGGTTTTTCCAGTGGTCACGTATGGATGTGAGAGTTGGACTGTGAAGAAAGCTGAGTGCCGAAGAATTGATGCTTTTGAA
Organism: Bos indicus x Bos taurus; assembly: GCF_003369695.1. Taxonomy (NCBI): domain Eukaryota; kingdom Metazoa; phylum Chordata; class Mammalia; order Artiodactyla; family Bovidae; genus Bos; species Bos indicus x Bos taurus. The sequence continues at coordinate 53,140,791 of NC_040079.1, read as the reverse complement.
CTGTGGTGTTGGAGAAGACTCTTGAGAGTCCCTTGGACTGCAAGGAGATCCAACCAGTCCATCCTAAAGGAGATCACTCCAGGGTGTTCATTGGAAGAACTGATACTGAAGCTGAAACTCCAATACTTTGGCTTCCTCATGCAAAGAGTTGACTCATTGGAAAAGACTCTGATGCTGGGAGGGATTGGGGGCAGGAGGAAAAGGGGACGACAGAGGATGAGATGGCTGGATGGTGTCACTGACTCGATGGACATGAATTTGAGTGAACTCCAGGAGTTGGTGATGGACAGGGAGGCCTGGCGTCCTGCGATTCATGGGGTCGCAAAGAGTCGGACACGACTGAGAGACTGAACTGAACTGAACTGAAAGGTACAGTTCTAAGGAGTAAGAGGCGCAGGAGTAAGAGTGGAAACATTGTCACTATCTAAACACCCCCAAAACACAGGGGGACCTACACAGTCAACCTGCTGTGAAGGAATCACATGCTCATGTTACATTTTAGAAATGACACTGTGACTGCAAATAGTCACAGTTGCCAACAACACTGGCCCAGACTTATCTGGTCACCAGAGAAACGCCCATGTGAACACACAGACACAGGCATGTACGCACACAGGATATGTACTTAGTCAGTCCTCATTACTCACAGAATCCATACTTGTGAATTTTCCCACTTGATAAAGTTTATTTGTAACCCTCCAAATTTATACTCAGGGCACCTTGGTGTCACTTGCAGATAGGCACGGAGCGGTGGAAAACTTGAGTTGCCTGATGTGCTCTTTCTCAGCTGAGGTCAAAGTGACTCTTTACCTTCCTGTTTCAGCTCTCATACTACAAGCAAATGTCCTTTACATAGTCTATATCATGTTATTCAAATACGTGTGCTGTTTATTGGTGATTTCGCTGGTTCAAACGGCCTCCAAATGTATTCTTAAGCATAGAAGGCTATGATGTGCGTTTTGGAGAAAATACTTGTTAGATGTGTATTAAGTCATTCAGGCATGACGTATACTGTTGTTGGCCATGAGTTCATCTATACTGAATTATATATACTGAAAAATAAAATTTACCAAAACAACTGTATATATTAAATAAGGGGTCTTTAAGCACAAACACATAGAATAAGATTATGTATTAATCAGTTGACTTAAGCATTGTAACAAGAGACTCACAGGATCTAACTCTATAGTTCCCTTAGAATCAGTGGTTCAATATTTGCCAGTTCAGTGTTTGTGGCAACTTGATAGGGCATAAGTACCATGACTAACTCTATGAATCAACTGTATGTTTATAGATACGGTGTGTACTGGCATATGTATGTGTGTATTTGTGTAGCATCCTAATTCACTGAGGCCCTGCAATTATAATTGTTACTCAGTGATAAATGATACTTAGAAAAAACTATTACCATTCAAACAGTATGTTTTTAAGGAGCTTCCCTGGTGGCTCAGAAGTAAAGAATCTGCCTGCCAGTGCAGGAGACATGGGTTCAATCCCTAGTCTGGGAAGATCCCACATGCCTCGGAGCAACAAGCCTGTGATCCACAAGAGACACCACCGCAATGAGAAGCCCCAGCAATGAGAAGCCCAGGCACCACAACTAGGGAGCAGGCCCCACTCGCCACGACTAGAGAAAGCCCATGCAGCCACAAAGACCAGTGCAGTCAAAGACAGACAAATGAAATCTTTAAAAAGTATGTTTTTAAAATTAGGGCTTAAAGATCCTACAATTCCTCTTTTGTTTAGCAATATTTTTGACCAGTGATCATTTAATTGCACCAGTGTAATAATGTTGCTTAACTACTGCTTGGAAGAGTGGGTGTATGTGGGTGCCATAATAGTTTGTGAATGTTATTGCAGAAACACTTACTTGGAATATGACTGCATTCCAAGCAACATTTTTACTCCAGAAATCTATCCAAGAGTTTGTTATCAAGTTGATAAATGAACTTTTGGACATAATATTCTCTTCCGGTCTCTTTGGCCATGTCAACATAGCCAATAACGTCAAACAACCACTCAAACTAAGTCAGATCCTGCTAGAGCTGGGCGCTACCCTTTTGCGAAAGTCAGACCTGAATCCTCCCGAGTGGATTCCCTTTCCCAGCTACCACAGAGAGTGGAGCAAGACAGTTCTGGTACATATACCTCTCTGCACCACTGCCTTCCAGGGACTTCCCAGCATCTTCCTGCTCTCCATGTTTGACTAGGTCATTTCAACATATCTTGATTTAGGAAAGAAACCCAACTAAAAAAAAAAAAAAGGTTAAAAACGTAAGGCAAAAATTTTGTTCCTTATTTGATCATTTCCATAATTGATTTAGAAAAAGCAACCTGGGCTTCCCTGGTGGTTCAGTGGTAAAGAATCTGCCTGCTAGTGCAGGAGACATAGGTTTGACTTCCAGTCCAGGAAGATCCCACATGATGCAGAGCAACTGAGTCAGCATGCCACAACTACCCAGCTTGGGCTCTAGAGCCTAGGAACTTCTATTGCTGAGCCCACATGCTGCAACTTCGGAAGCCTATGCACCGTAGAGCCGGTGCTTGTCAAGAGAAGCCACTGCAGTGAGAAACCCGCACGCCACAACTAGAGAATAGCCCCTGGCTCACCACCACTAGAAAAAAGCCTGCGCGCAACAGAGATCCAGGACAGCCAAAAATAAATAGAGAAAAATTATTATTTTTTTTTAAAAAGAGAAGCAACCTGTATAGTGAAAAGAGTCTTAGACTGGGAATCAGGGTATTATTTTCATCCATAATGTTAATTACCTATGTCATCTAGGCAAGTGACTCAACTAGGCCTGAATTTCCTTATCTGAAAAGGTTGAAGTTGAACAAAATATCCTTTGGAGTCTCTTGTAGGTGAAAAGTTCCTGGACCCTATGCTTCTACCTGGACTATTCAAGATAGTCTTGAGGTTTTCCAGATCACATTGTCATTAGAATGACTTTTATTGTGCTTTAGAGCCTGAAAATGGAAATTAATGACTATAACACATCATATTAAATCTGACAATAGTCCCATCCAGCCCTAATTGGCTGAAGAATGTGTTAATTTTTTTCCCACATCATTCTTAGAGATATAAAGTACTATTCAGTTGTTAATTTACACATTCAATACATATTATTGGGCTCCTATTATCTTGTAGTAGCATGTTGAAAGCAAGATATGGTCCCCATCCTTAAGCCAAACCAAGATGTGTACAAGCCCAGAGTTTGATAAAAATTTGGTGCTCAGAGTAGGTTAATAATTTGATATCTTATTCTTTTAAAATATGCTTAACATTTTAAGTAATGAGAAAAGGAAATGCCAGCACCAAAGGGAAGTGGTTTTCTATTTAACTCAAAGGTATAAATCTCATTTATATTTTGCCACTCTAATGTCAGAAAGTGGAGAGGAATTAAAGAGTCTCTTGATGAGGGTGAAAGACAAGAGTGAAAAAATCTAGCTTAAAACTCAACGTTCAGAAAACTAAGATCATGGCATTCAGCCCCATCACTTCATGGCATATAGATGGGGAAAAAGTGGAAATAATTATTTTATTTTCTTGGGCTCCCAAATCACTGCAGATGGTGACTACAGCCATGAAATTAGAAGATGCTTGATCCTTGGAAGGAAAACTATGACAAACCCAGACAGCATATTAAAAAGCAGAGATATCACTTTGTCGACAAAGGTCCATATAGTCAAAGCTGTGGTTTTTCTAGTAGTCATGTATGAATTGGAGAAGGAAAGGGCCACCCACTCCAGTATTCTTGCCTGGAGAATTCCATGGACAGAGGAACCTGGCAGGCTATAGTCCATAGTGTCTCAAAGGGTCAGACATGACTGAGTGACTATCAGTCACTCACTCACTCATGTACAGATGTGAGAGTTGATCCATAAGGAAGGCTAACCCCCAGAGATTCGATGTTTTCAAACTGTGGTGCTAGAGAAGACTCTTGAGAGTCCCTCGGACTGCAAGGAGATCAAACCAGTCAATCATAAAGGAAATCAACCCTGAATATTCATTGAAAGAACTGATGCTGAAGCTGAAGCTTCAATACTTTGGCCACCTGATGCGAAGAACCTGGTCTTTTCATTGGAAAAGACCCTAATGCTGGGAAAGGTTGAAGGCAAAAGGAGAAGAGGGCAGTAGAGGATGAGATGGTTAGCATTACCGACTCAATAGACATGAGTTTAAGCAAACTCCGGGAGATAGTGAAGAATAGGGAAGCCTGGATACAGCAGTCCATGGGGTCGCAAAGAGTGGTAAGGGACTTAGCGACCGAAAAATAACAGGTTCTATTTTACCATAAGAAAATTGTGTGTGGCAAGCTGAGTTCCAGAGATATTTTAGGAACCAGACTGGACTTCCCTCATGGTCCATTTGTTAAGACTTCATGTTCCTAATGCAGGGGTTGTGGGTTCAATCCCTGGTCGGGGAACTAAGATCAGGCCTCCTCCATGGTGCAGCCAAAAAAAAAAAAAACCTGCTACCTCTCATTCAAAGCAGCTACCCCATGACCCACTGGCCACCCTTGCATCTCTCCCACTGAAGATTACAGATTACAACCTTTTTTTTTTTATAATTATCAAATAAAATCAGAAAATGTTTATTAAGTAATTACTATAAGACTATGATTTCTTTTGCTCTGGGTGTCTAGATATTTTATTGTTTGTGTTATTTTTATAAGCTATTCAACACTCTGTAAAACAAGATAAGGTAGAAATAAACTATTAGCTTAATCAACTTCGTGACATTTCTATGTATCAGTTTAGCTAGCATTTAGTATCTGTTTATATTTAAAAAGCCTCTTGATGAAAGTGAAAGAGGAAAGTGAAAAAGTTGGCTTAAAGCTCAACATTCAGAAACGAAGATCATGGCATCTGGTCCCATCACTTCATGGGAAATAGATGGGGAAACAGTGGAAACAGTGTCAGACTTTATTTTTTTGGGCTCCAGAATCACTGCAGATGGTGACTGCAGCCATGAAATTGGAAGACGCTTACTCCTTGGAAGGAAAGTTATGACCAACCTAGATAGCATATTGAAAAGCAGAGACATTACATTGCCTACAAATATCCGTCTAGTCAGGGCTATGGTTTTTCCAGTGGTCATGTATGGATGTGAGAGTTGGACTGTGAAGAAAGCTGAGCACCAAAGAATTGATGCTTTTGAACTGTGGTGTTGGAGAAGACTCTTGAGAGTCCCTTGGACTGCAAGGAGATCCAACTAGTCCATTCTGAAGGAGATCAGTCCTGGGTGTTTTTTGGAAGGAATGATGCTAAAGCTGAAACTCCAGTCCTTTGGCCACCTCATGCGAAGAGTTGACTCATTGGAAAAGACTCTGATGCTGGGAGGGATTGGAGGCAGGAGGAAAAGGGGACAACAGAGGATGAGATGGCTGGATGGCATCACCAACTCGATGGACATGAGTTTGTGTGAACTCGGGAGTTGGTGATGGACATGGAGGCCTGGTGTGCTGCAGTTCATGGGGTCGCAAAGAGTCGGACACGACTGAGCGACTGAACTGAACTGATATTTAACCATGACTAAATGTTTTTTTGTTTGTTTATTTTTAAGGTGCAAAATCTTCTAAATAAACAATCTTCTATGTAAAGCATTGAGTTTCCTTTTATTAGATTTTATACTATCTCCTATACAAATCAAAAATTGAAAAAGCAAATCAGATTATCCTATTAGCATACATTATAAAGTCAAGTTATTTTTGTTTGTTTGTAAATTAATCTTCAATTTGGAGCTTCATTATTGCCATTTTGGGAACTCCTCCCTTTCATCTTCTCTACATCTATAAACACCATGGTAGTTCTGAATTCAATAATATTTTTGGCAAATCTTTTAGTAGAGAATTTTGGTAATAAAAAATAACTTCTGTCCCTAAGTCATCTGTTCTGTTCTTTTCAAACTTTTCTTAACTTACAGTTTATATTATAAATCCCAATATTTATATTGGGATATACCTAGAAATATAAGTTTTTGATAAATAATGTTTTCCTGTAAATCTTGAAATACAGAGGTTGAGATTTCACTGTAGAAATATTTTAATTACTTAGAATGCCAGGTATGGAAGATCAAGACCACATGCCATGTAACTTTACTTCATGGAATTAAACTAATAAAAAACAAAATTTTTGTTAATATTCAATGTGCAATGTTTGTTGTGAAATAAACTAAGTGTTATATAGAAGTAGAGTTTTATGACATTTTTTTTTTTTTTTAGTTGCACTGTACGGCTTGTGGGTTTTATTTCTCAGTCTACAGATCAAAACCAGGCCCTTGACAGTGAGAGCACAGTGCTCTAACCACTGGACTACCAGGGAATTCCCTTATCTTTTAATTTTGCTAATTAGGAAAAAAAAAAAACCCAAAACTGTGGCACTCATTGTGAATCTAAAATCTACAATTCCTCCCAGAATCTACCCAGAGGGAAAATTAATATTTCTTTCATGTTTTAATTCCCACTGAAAGAAAATTATTTGTCTTAAGTATATTTCTAGAATTAGTCCAAAGAAAATGAAATTTTGCTAAATGATTAAGCTAATCTTTTTCTGCTTCAGCTAGTCAGTATTTTAAGTTGAGTCCTTTAGTGATCTTGTATAATCTTAAAACTTAATCATAATTAACTTGCCTCTCCCAACTTTATAGAAGAGGGAACAATTCTCATTATAAGACCTTTGCCATTCAATACTGTGTTCAAAGTTAGAGAATTAGGAAAGATAAGAATGCCTATTACAAGCTGTTTATCAACTAAGAATGTTTTTCTTCTTGGTATCATCAAGGAGTAGTTAAAGTTTAAATGATTTGTTTACAGTAAGAATTTTTTAAATGCATAGAGTAATATTTGACCTTTATTATATGAATCAAAAGAGTGCGAGAACTTCCAGTCGTGTTTTTGCTCATCCTCAAGAACATCACTGAATTTGATGGGAAATCCATGTATACATGTATACTTAGTATTTATATTTTTATTACATGTTATCTTACAATAAAATGCCAAAGAGATGGAATTGTGTTTTGCTTTGAGTTTTATTATATGTGCTCAGAAATATTAAATTTTGGTGAAGAAAATAAGAATATTAAATAATTAGAATTACTATGTGTTGCTATCAAGCAGACATTATACTTAGCATTTTATGTAAATCACAACTTTATTTAGTCATGATGATGATGATGATGATGATAATGACAAAGATATCATTTGTTAAGTAGCCCTTATGTGCCACTACCTGTGAGGCACCTAAGATATAATAGTGTACATGGGAGACACAATCCCTGACCTTCAGAGTTTAAGATTAGTGATGAGGTGTAAACAGATCAACAGTTATGATAATGTGGTGAGGGCTGTGTGGGAGAAGTATGTGTGTATAGAAGCACACTGGAGGGATGTCTAACCCAGATTTTATTGAGGCATAAAGAGAAGGTATGTGTCACACAAGACTCTCTGAATGAATTGACATCAAAACAGATATAAAGAGATGAACTGACCACACACATACACACACGAAAAATTCAACAGTATTCCCAGAAGGAAAATGAGCTGAAGAAATATCCAGAGGGTGGAATATGCATGGTGTTTTCCAAAAGGACTGAAAAATTTTCAGTACTGCAGGAGCAGAGAGTACGAACATGGACAAAATAAAGCACAAGCTTGGGAGGAAAGTTTGAGCTGCCATGAAAGCCACACTGAGGAACTGAAATATGTAGATGAATGACGGGAGCAGGCAAGATCATTGGCAATAAAATGAGTTAGAAAGCTTGCAGTCATTTGGCAAAAACAAAAGAAACCAAAAAATGATTAACACTAGCAGAGAGATAATGTGAATGAATAAAATGTGATTTGAATTGGGAAACATTTAGGATGTAGATTTGATAGGTCTCAAAGGAGGGAGATTAAGGAGGAAGATTTTGGGGAAATGCAGTTGACATTTAATGAAATTAGGAACAAAGCAGTGGGAGCAGCTTTTGGAGTAGGGGAAAAGAGAGTACTTACTTTTGATGGGCTGAGTTTTAGGTGGCTATTGAATATTCAAGTAAATCCAGAAATTACAAATGAGGAAGTGAAACGGAATGAAGTTAATAACTTGTTCAAGATCACACAGCAGAATTTGAGCCCATGACAGTGTAAGCTCCAAATTCTGTTAAGCATGCCTTTGTACTACACTCCTCAAATCTTTGTGCAAAACTCTTCTCTAGAGATATGGATTTTGACAGTTTGGACTTAGTGCTTCTTATTTAAACCTGTATGACAGTGTCAGGATACTGGTTTCTAATTCAGCTGTTCCACTCACTTCTTGACTCTGGGAAAATTATTAATCTTCCAGAGTTACTGTCTTTAAAAGGAAGGAGGTGGACCAGATTGGTATTTTTCAAAGAGGCTTTGGAAGTAGGAGTGGAAGGAGCTTAGAAAAGGAGAGAATGAACAAACATGTATCCTGAGAAAAGCTATCACCTGGAAGGGTTCCTCAAACCACAGACTCTACATAGGTCCTTCTCCTCCCTCTTATTATGACATTCCTGCCAGCAAAGGCATCCCTTCCAGTTGAGATCTATAACTTTGGCTTTTTCCATCTCCTTCAGATATACTCAGAGAAAAAAAAGATTGATAACCCCCAGATTAGATGATCTCAAAATCCTTCATGTACTCTTGGATATTTCAAAAGTCTATTATTGCAAATTAACTTCTTTAAAATATACAAGAGAATGTTTTTTTTGCTACATCTTTCATCCGCCATCTATTTACCGCATACTTACTATGAGTCAGATCAGGCACGAAGACACTCAGGATAAAAAGCCTGTTGATGAAAGTCAAAGAGCAGAGTGAAAAAGTTGGCTTAAAGCTCAACATTCAGAAAACTAAGATCATGGCATCTGGTCCCGTCACTTCATGGGAAATAGATGGGGAAACAGTGGAAACAGTGTCAGACTTTATTTTTTTGGGCTCCAAAATCACTGCAGATGGTGATTGCAGCCATGAAATTAAAAGACACTTACTCCTTGGAAGGAAAGTTATGACCAACCTAGATAGTACATTCAAAAGCAGAGACATTACTTTGCCAACAAAGGTCTGTCTAGTCAAGGCTATGGTTTTTCCAGTGGTCATGTATGGATGTGAGAGTTGGATTGTGAAGAAAGCTGAGCACCAAAGAATTGATGCTTTTGAACTGTGGTGTTGGAGAAGACTCTTGAGAGTCCCTTGGACTGCAAGGAGGTCCAACCAGTCCATCCTAAAGGAGATCAGTCCTGGGATTTCTTTGGAAGGACTGATGCTAAAGCTGAAACTCCAGTACTTTGGCCACCTCATGCGAAGAGTTGACTCATTGGAAAAGACCCTGATGCTGGGAGGGATTGGGGGCAGGAGGAGAAGGGGATGACAGAGGATAAGATGGCTGGATGGCATTACCAACTCGATGGACATGAGTTTGTGTGAACTCGGGAGTTGGTGATGGACAGGGAGGCCTGGTGTGCTGCGATTCATGGGGTCGCAAAGAGTTGGACACGACTGAGCAACTGAACTGAACTGAACTGAAGACAAAGTCCTGTACTTAGGACACTTGCATCCTGGTAGGGAGGGACAGATAATGAACTTTGAACAACACAGGTTTGAACTGTGTTGGTATCACCAACTCAATGGACATGAGTTTGGGGAAGCTAAAATACAGTACCTGTATTTTCATTTTAAAGATCTTTAAATTAACTAAGTGTGGGGGAAAGTTTGAATTCAGTAAGAGATCACAATATGTGGAATCAAAAAAACTAGGGTTTGAGTCCTGATTCTGTCTGAACTGTTTGGGCTTCCTGCCGTTGGGTGAGTCATTTATCAATTCTTTTGTTTTTTGAGGCAGAGATAGCAGTACTCAGATTTTTACTCAGTGGGGTGTCAGTGACTCTAACCCCCATGTTGTTCAAGAGTAACTATACACAGAAAAATCATAAAAATGATAGAAGTCATAAATAACACTCTCAAACAACTTGATTGAACTGAAATATTTTCATTTTCAGACTCTACCTTTCTACCTAACAACAGGAGAACACACATTCTTTTTAAGTGTACACAGAACATTTGCCAAAAAGAGACAATACTCTGCGCCATAAAGCAAACCTTTATTATTATTTAGTAGCTAAGTCATGTCTGACTATTTTGTGACCCATGGACTAACCTGCCAGGCTCCCCCGTCCCTGGGATTCTCTAGGCAAGAACACTGGAGTGGGTTGCCATTTCCTTCTCCAATGCATGAAAGTGAAAAGTGAAAGTGAAGTTGCTCAGTCATGTCTGACCCTCAGCAACCCCATGGACTGCAGCCTTCCAGGCTCCTCCACCCATGGGATTTTCCAGGCGAGAGGGTAAGGAGTTTACAAACCATGAGATCCTTTAGAGGAACACAACTGCTGGTGACCACTAGAGGCAGTACAGAGATGTCCATAAAGTACTGTGTGTGCATTCTCAGTCTTGTCCAACTCTTTGCAACCCCATGGACTGTAGCCCACAAGGCTCCTCTGTCTATGGGGTTTCCTAGGCAAGAATACTGGAGTGGGTTGTCATTTCCTTCTCTAGGGGATCTTCCCAACCCAGGGATTGAACCCACATCTCCTGTGTCTCCTGCATTAGCAGGAGGATTCTTTACCATTAAGCCACCAGGGAAGCCCAAAGCACTATAGTTAAACCCAGAAGATAAATGGCATGTTAATCACAACCTTCTTCCCGCCTTTGGAATTTTTCAGAGGGTCCACTTGGCCATTCTGGGTTACTTCCTTTGTTTCCCTCACTTGTGTTGTGGGCGACAGAAAGAGTGGGCTGCTGTGACCTCAGAAGCATTCCAAGTGGGTGCTTGTAGATTTGGAATGTCGTGCCTGGAGACCCGGGATGCCCCAGACCCCAGATGCTGGAATGGCTAAGGGCGACTGATGGGATGGATGGTGGAGGGGAGCTTTCTGGGTAAACATGTCTCTGCTCAGGCTTCTAGCCTGCCCACTGGTGCCTGCAGATTGAAAACCAGAAACATGGGACGGGACAAAAAATGTAAAGAGTATAAAAAGGAACTTGCTCAGTGAGGCCGAATGCCTGAGGGGCTGGGAGAGGCTGAGGGAGAGTAGAAGGGACACGCGGTGGAGAAAGATGAGGACCCAGAAAAAGGTCAAATGTATGAGCAGATGCCAACCCACCCTTACCTCTGTTTCTTCTTCTTTTTTTTCTTGTTTCATTTTTTTCTTTCTCTTTTCCTCCTTTTCCTCTCTCTTCTCTTTTCATCCTCCACCCTGACACCCAACCCCGTATATTCCCTCCTCTCTTGTGCTTCTGTATCTCCTTCATTACTCCCTTTCTTCTCACAGTCAGTCAGCTGAATAGCATGTATTTAGGGAACTTGGCAGAGACAAGACAAAAGGTGTGAAGGGCTGTTAGTTTCTGGTGGCTGCCATAACAAACTACCATCTACTTGGTGGCTTAAAACAACACAGACTTATTCCGGAGGCTGAAAGTCTGAAATCAAGGTGTTGGCAGGGCTTCAACCCTCTAACGGCTGTAGGGTAGGGTAACTACATTCAGTAAGCCAAGTAGTTACTGATGATGAATTATTACTTGGACTCATACTGGAATAGAACAAGTAAGAAGTAAATGCAATTCATGAGTCCTGTACTTAGAGAATCAACAGTGTGGTAGGAAATGTACAATGTCTCCCCTCCCTAAACCCTACATATAAAATATAACACAAGAAAGTCAAAGAACACAATAGTTCAATAATGTCATGTAAAATGTAATTGAGAACAATCTGGTTAGTCAAGACTAGCATATATCTCATGATTAAAGAACAAACTAATAACATAATAGAAAAGTGGATAAAGGATGTGAACAGAGAGTTCATATAAAAGACATAGAAATTAAATGTTCCAAAAGATGCTTAAGCTTATTTATAAGAAAAGAAATGCAAACTAAAACTACTTTCAATATATACTTTTTCTTATCTATTTTATAGTTAAAATCCAAAAGTTTGGTAATATTCTCTTGGTGAAACTATGGAGAGAGTCATTCTTATGCATTGCTGAGTTAGTGAAGTTGCTCAGTCATGTCTGACTCTTTGTGACCCCATGGACTGTAGCCTAACCAGATTCCTCCATCCATGGGATTTTCCAGGTAAGAATACTGGAGTGGGTTGCCATTTCCTTCTCCCGGAGATCTTCCCAACCCAGGGATTGAACCCAGGTCTCCCGTATTGTAGGTAGACGCTTTACTGTCTGACCCAGCAGGGAAGACACATTGCTGGTGAAATATAAATTGACACAACCCTGACAGTGGCAATTTGACAATATCTCTAAAATTTACCTGTAAGAATGTGAAGGATGTATTGTTTGATCCAGAATGCCTACTTCAAAGATTTGACTTTACAAAAAAATTTACTCAGGTGCAAAATGGTCTATATACAAAATATCTATATAGCATTATCTTAAAGAGCAAATTACTGGAAATAAGCCTGAGATTTTGCAATAGCAGACTGAGAGATATGACTTTAAAACAGGTACCTGGGAAGTCCTTATGAGTGGGGTGGGTGGTGTCTCATGACTCAAGCCTCTCTTTTTGGCCTTTTCTTTCATTCTTCTCAAATAGCAATCATCTTCCATTTCAGTGAGGGTTTCTCTGCAGCTTTGCTTTATTTCTGACCTCTATTCAGCATTTTAAGAAAGGGTTTCAGAAATATTCTCTTTGAGGTCCACAGCAGGAGCATATTGAAGCTCATTCTCATTTTTACCCAGAGGCTAGTCCAGTCACACTGACATAAGTACGTAGGGCCTGGATCCATCACAGCCAGTGAAACTATTCATTTGGAATAAAATACCTGATAAATCTTGGGTCTGTACCCTTCAGAGGAAATGCAGGTACATGTACACACAGGCACACATACTCATATACACTCATCCACTCTAAAGTCCAGCCAGGAAAAGGATCATAAATTGCCCTACATCAATGTGTTTATATCTATGGACTCCAAGTCCATCTTTTCTGGTGTAAAATCATAGGACAATGGAGAAGGCTAAGATTTGAATTCAGAAGATGCAGTGTTTTAGTACTCACTAACCATAGATAGCATATTGAAAAGCAGAGACATTACTTTGCCAACAAAGGTCTGTCTAGTCAAGGCTATGGTTTTTCCAGTGGTCATGTATGGATGTGAGAGTTGAACTGTGAAGAAAGCTGAGTGCCAAAGAATTGATGCTTTTGAACTGTGGTGTTGGAGAAGACTCTTGAGAGTCCTTTGGACTGCAAGGAGATCCAACCAGTCCATTCTGAAGGAGATCAGCCCTGGGATTTCTTTGGAAGGAATGATGCTGAAGCTGAAACTCCAGTACTTTGGCCACCTCATGCGAAGAGTTGACTCATTGGAAAAGACCCTGATGCTGGGAGGGATTGGGGGCAGGAGGAGAAGGGGATGACAGAGGATGAGATGGCTGGATGGCATCACTGACTCGATGGACATGAGTCTGAGTGAACTCCGGGAGCTGGTGATGGACAGGGAGGCCTGGCGTGCTGCGATTCATGGGGTCGCAAAGAGTCGGACATGACTGAGTGACTGAACTGAACTGAACTGAACTGAACCATAGAACCTTGAGCGATCACTTGATTTGAGATTCCATTTGTCATCAACGAAATGGGAATCAGAGTAATATCTGTGACATTACTTAGCTTTTGCTGCCCAACACACCATCCAAAATGTAATGGCTTAAAGCAATTAATTTTGCCCACAATTCTGCAGGTCACCATTTGATCTGGCTTAGCTAGGTGGTTCTGTCTCATCTAGGCCGTCTCCTGCTTCTGCAGTTGGTCTCTGGTAGTCTCAGAGAGACAGCTTATCCCTGCTCCTTGAAGTCTCTTCTCTCCAGTTGACTAGCCTGGGCTTGTCTTAAGTTGTAGACAATTTCTGAGAGACAATCAAAGCTCACAAGGCCCCCTGGGACCTAATCTTGGAGCTGTGGATTGTGTTCCCCCTCAAATTCATATTTTGAAGCCCCAGGTACCAATGTGACTATATTTGGGGATAGGGCCTCTAAGGAAGTAATAAAGAATAAAGTCATAAAGTCTTAAGGGTAGGGCATTAATCTACTAGGACTAGTGTCCTTGTAAGACATCAGAGATCTCTCTCTCTATTCACAAGCACAGAGGAAAGGCTGTGTGAGGATAAGATGAGAAGGTCTGCAAGCCAGGAAGAGAGGTCTCACCACACAGCAAACTGGACAGCACCTTGATCTTGAACTTCTAGCCTCCAGAACTGTGAGCAAATAAATTCCTGTTGCTGAAGCCACCCAGTGTGTGGTGCTTTGTTATGACAGCCTGAGTGGACTAATATGCTTGGAGTTGGCATAATACCACCTCTTACGTGTGCTCCATTGTTAAGTCAAGATTGGGGTGACCCCATGGCTGGAGCCCACCAGGATCTTCTCTGTCCTTGGGATTCTTCAGGCAAGAACACTGGAGTGGGTTGCCATTTCCTCCTCCAGGGGAGCTTCTTGACCCCAGGGATCAAACCTGCATCTCCTGAGTCTCCTGCATTGGCAGGTAGGTTCTTTACCCCTGAGCCTCCTGAGAAGCCCAATATCACTTCTATCACATTCTGTTGGCCAAAGCAAGACACTAGAAATGAGCCCAAAGACAAAGGGTTAGGAAATAGATTTAACATTAAAAAAAAAAGATTATTTATTTGGCTGCGCTGGGTCTTAGTTTCGGCATGTGAGATCCAGCTTCATGACCAGGGATTGAACCCTGGCTTCTTGCATTGGGAGCATGGAGTCTTAGCCACTGGATCACCAGGGAAGTGCCCAGACTCCTTGATGGGAGGAGCTGCAAAGTCCCCTACTGAAGGAGCATGGCCATAGAAATAATAATCTAAAGCATCTGCTACACACAGTTTTTGTATAGATCACATGAAATTGTGGATATGACAGTACTTCCTCAGTTATAAAGCCCTATAATGCTACATACAGTCCATGGTGTTGCAGAGTCAGACACAACTTAGCGGCTAAACAACAATCGCAACAACAAAGCAGTGTTAACTGTGATATGCCGCCTGCTGCATTTTGTAGTGGTTGTGGGTATTTCTTAAGTACCAGGTGATATGGTTGTACAGATGTGTCTGGATCATACATTGTTCTCAGGGAGTCAGTAAAATTTGTTGAGTAATGAATGAAGTTCTATAACTATTTCTTAGAAAATTTATTTTTGTCCTTTTTGAAGTCCTATAATTCTTGTAATTAACCAGAGAGGATGGTTTAGGAAAGCAAAACTGCATTCTCATAGCTAGAAAAGTCTGAAAATAAATATTTGAATGAGTATCCCACTCAAAATGTTCAGCAACAGGAAGTTTGAGGTTAGATGAATAGTAGAAAAGAAGGATGCAAATCAGGTTGGATTTAGTGAATGTAGTCACCCATGCTCACCTTTTCCCTGAGAGACTGAGGGAAAGACAAGGAGGGTCTTGCTGAGTCAAGGAGGCAGCCCCCCAGGAAGGAACATGTGTGGCTATCGCACTGGACTCTTTTCTCATTGAAAAACCTGTCCATGAGTCCTAAAGACTGTGTGCAGGTTCACAAACCTTTCTCCACATAAGTATCTGTAGGTCTGTTTCTGTTTTGTATACTCATTTGTATATATTATTACATCAGATTCCATGTATGAAAAAATAAATAAAAGTGCTTTAATCACCCTGCTGGTGGTGCTCCACCATCTGCCCACTTCTCCAGCTCTCTCTCTCTCCCTGCTATCCCTTCAAACACTCTCCATTCCAAAAAAAAAGGATCATTTCAATGCATTGACCACCATCCTCTCTTCTCCCTCCAGGTCTTACCATACGTTCTCCCCTCTGCCTTGGAGATCAGGTTTTCCAAGGTCTCAAGAGCTTGATGAGCCTCTTTAGATGGACACTTTCTTTGCAGATCATCTCCTGTCCTCGCGCAGAACTACAAGCAGAAATCCTACAGACAGTTGTGATAAAGAGAGGCGATTCTGTCGAAATGTAGTCCGGCCAGTTGGTGATTTTGCTCCAGCTGTGAACAGGTTAAATTATGCAGCATAGCACATTTCATCCATCTTTCATCAGAAAGAACAGACTGGGTGCTCTGATGCTGTGATGGAGGCATAGTGGTTCTGGGGAAGTGGATCTATGTACTTGAAAAGTCAAAGGGTTGAGAGGATAAAGGAACGGTCTTTCTCTTGCTGAAGAGAAGTGAGTTTGGCATGACTCTTGGACCTCCAGGGGTATCCCTGCTCCTAGCAAAGGCAGCTTCAGGCTCTGGTAGTCTGCGAACACAAGGAATTTAGAGGCAGAACCTCATACTCTGCTGGTGGTTTCTCCTGTCTTCACTCGAGTAGGCAGGTATGCC
The DNA here is from genome assembly GCF_003369695.1 of Bos indicus x Bos taurus. NCBI lineage: Eukaryota > Metazoa > Chordata > Mammalia > Artiodactyla > Bovidae > Bos > Bos indicus x Bos taurus. Next base: position 53,124,425 of record NC_040079.1, on the reverse strand, counting down.
GCTCCAGAAACAAAGGGCGTGATTTGTCGGGTTGGGAGCATGTTTAACACCTTCGGGTTACTCACAATGTAATTAATTCATCAAAACATCTTGAATGGTTCCTGAATGATCCAATATTAGTCTCTAAACTGTCATTGTTGTGTTACACCATATTGCAGTAAGATTATAAGTAGGTATAGGTTAAGATCGTACTTTCTCCTACATCTGCAGTTCAGTTCATTGCCTGGTACCTAATTGGCACACTGAATAAATAAAAGAATGAATGAACTCAACAAAACTTGGTTCAATAAATTGATAAATCAATAAAAAAATGAAGGATACAGTCAAGGTTTAAATTTATGAAATATGTGAAGAACTAAAATATCTATATCTACTTTATTTTTTGCCCCAAAGCCTTTGTACTATGTACTCAATAAGTGTTGATTTGTGCTGAAGTTATCTAGCCCCCAAATTAAATATTACATTACAGATATAAGACAGCTAAGTGCTCCCACAATTAAAAATTGCAATGGGAAAAATTCTACCTTTCATTCCTCAAAACCATAGCTCTATGCCCCTGTAGACTGGAAAGGGTGATCTTCTTCACTCCAAAAAATTCCTAGTGCCTGTAGCCTTGGCTATGTCAGAGTCAGGGGCATCTACAAGTCCCCACATACTCATTACAATCAACAGGGGGGTTACAGGGAGCTTTCTTTTAAAACTCAAGTCTATTGGAACCCTCACTAGGTTACATTTCCAACTCCTGTGAATTGGCTTCAGTATAAAAGAACCTTAGAATATATCCAAGGATGAAGACGTGAATAACCACCTTCAATCAAAACACGTGCTTCAGCAAACTCAGACTGAGAGATTTCTTTCTAAAAGTAGTTTGTCAAGGCTCATAGGTGTTGACATATTCCATGGAACTGACAATGAGTTACCTAAGGTTGCCTTGATTTTCTACCATCATCACCTCTGCAAAAGTTTTCTCATGTAAAGTCCCCATGTGCAATAATACAGCAGTGGACAAGTTGAGGAAAGCATGTGAATCATCAGGATGAAGCTGCTTCCTAGTCTTCCACCATATCTAGGATCAGAAATGCAGGGAGGATGGTCCCTCCCAGGGCTTTAGAGGTTTTATTGTTGACAGTGTGGTATCTCCATAAATACCCTAAGCCATTCCGTAGGCATTCCTGAAACTTCCCATTGCATTTCCCCACTAAGCTAACTGCCCTCTTCACTTCCTGATTTTATCTTCCTTTTGGGGGATCTGGCAACACTTTAAATGCATGCATTATCTAACCCCAGGTCCAAGGTATGTTCTTAAACATAAAGATGACAACACAGAATCCAATTGTTTTTATTTGTCATCCCTGGACCTGTGGTTCTCTCCTTTTCTCCATCTCCAAGATGTCTCCTATCATTGAATTTTTGAAATAAGAACATAATCCTAGTTTTCCAAAATGCACACCTCTTGGCTTTCTCCTAGGAAATGGAGCCTCCACATTCCAGAGAGTGTTTAAAGGAAACTGCTGAAATATTTCCTTCAGGCCAGTCTCAACCCATCACTCAGGAGTATGAATAAAGACAGCTGATATTACCTAAGGCTTCCCTGGGCTATGCAGTTTATCTCTAAGAGATATGCTTTTATATGTGGTTCAGTTCAGTTCAGTTCAGTTGCTCAGTCGTGTCCGACTCTTTGCGACCCCATGAACCGCAGCACGCCAGGCCTTCCTGTCCATCACCAACTCCTGGTTAGTTCAAGCAAAACACCATGACATGATATTCGCTACCTGCATTTATTCACAAGGAAATCTGAGGTAGAGAAGGTAGTCTTCCACTCCAGTTCCATTCCATGTGGCTGTTCAAGCAGCAGAAATATCCTCAAAAGCACCAAAAGTCTGCCAAGAAAGAGTCTAACTAAAGAGGCTCATCAAGCTCTTGAGACCTTGGAAAACCTGATCTTCAAGGCAGAGGGGAGACCATATGGTAAGACCTGGAGGAAGAAGAGAGGATGGTGGTCAATGCATTGAAATGAGCCTGCTTTCTTGGAATGGAGAGTGTTTGAAGGGATGGCAGGGAGAGAGAGAGCTGGGGAAGTGGGCAGAGGATGGACCAAGCAAAGTGATTTTGCTGTCTAGTTGCTCAGTCATGTCTGACTCTTTGCAACACCATGGACTGCAGCACACCAGGCTTCCCTGTCCTTCACAATCTCTTGCAGTTTGCTCAGACTCATGTCCATTGAATGGGTGATGCCATCCAAGCATCTCATCCTGTGTCATTCCCTTCTCCTGTCTTCAATCTTTGCCAGCATCTGGGTCTTTTCCAATGAGGCAGTTCTTCACATCAGGTGGCCAAAGTATCGGAGTTTCAGCTTCAACATCAGTCCTTCCAATGAATATTCAGGGTTTATTTCCTTTATGATTGACTGGTTTAATCTCCTTGCTGTTCAAGGGATTCTGTAGAGTCTTCTCCAGCACCACATTTCGAAGGTATTGATTCTTGGACACTCAGCCTTTTTTATTGTCTAGCTCTCACATCCATAATGATTACTGGAAAAGCCATAGCTTTGACTATACAGATCTTTCTTGGCAAAGTAATGTCTCTGCTTTTTAATACGCTGTCTAGGTTTGTCATAGTTTTTCTTCCAAGGAGCAAGCATCTTTTCATTTCAGGGCTGCAGTCATGGTCAACAGTGATTTTGGAGCCCAAGAAAATAAAATCTGTTTCTGTTGCTATTGTTTCCTCATCTGTTTACCATGAAGTGATGGGACTGGATGCCATGATCTTAGTTTTTTGAATGTTGAGTTTTAAGCCAGCTTTTTCCACTCTCCTCTTTTACCTTCATCAAGAGGCTCTTTAGTTCCTCTTCACTTTCTGCCATTAGGGTGGTGTCATCTGCATATCTGAGGTTGTTGATATTTCTCCTGGCAATCTTGATTCCAGCTTGTGCTTTATCCAGCCTGCCATTTTGCTTGATGTACTCTGCATATAAGTTAAATAAGCAGGGTGACAATATACAGCCTTCACGAACTCCCTTCCCACTTTGGAACCAGTCTGTTGTTTCCTGTCCTGTTCTAACTGTTGCTTCTTGACCCACATACAGGTTTCTCAGGAGACAGGTAAGGTGGTCTGGTATTCCCATCTCTTTAAGAATATTCCACTGTTTGTTGTGATCCACACAGTCAAAAGCTTTAGCATTGTTGATGAAGTAGAAGTAGATGTTTTTCTGGAATTCTCTCGCTTTTTCTATGATCCAGCTGATGTTGACAATTTGATCTCTGGTTCATCTGCCTTTTCTAAATCCAGCTTGTACATCTGAAAGTTCTTGGTTCACATCCTATTGAAGCCTAGCTTGAAGGATTTTAAGCATTACCTTGCTAGCATGTGAAATGAGTGCAATTATGAGGTAGTTTGAGCATTCTTTGGCATTGCCTTTCTTTGGGATTGGAATGATAACTGACCTTTTCCAGTCCTGTGGCCACTGCTGAGTTTTTCAAATTTGCTGGCATATTGAGTGCAGCACTTTAATAGCATCATCTTTTAGGATTTGAAATAGCTCAGTGGAATTCCATCACCTCCACTAGCTTTGTTCGTAGTGAGGCCCACTTGACTTTGCCCTCAAGGATGTCTAGCTCTAGGTGAGTGATCACACCATCGTGGTTATCTGAGTCATTAATACTTTTTAAATATAGTTCTTCTGTGTATTCTTGCCATCTCTTAATATCTTTTGCTTCTGTTAGGTCCATAAATGTCTGTCCTTTATTGTGCCCATCTTTGCTTGAAATGTTCCCTTGGTATCTCTGATATTCTTGAAGAGATCTCTAGTCGTTCCCATTTTATTGTTTCCCTCTATTTCTTTGCATTGATTACTTAGAAAGTCTTTCTTATCTTTCCTTGCTATTCTTTGGAACTTTGCATTCAGATGGGCACATCTTTCCTTTTCTCCTTTGCTTTTTGCTTCTCTTCTTTTCTCAGCTATTTGTAAGGCCTCCTTAGACAACCATTATGCCTTTTTGCATTTCTTTTTCTTGGGGAAAAAGGCTTTGGTCTTCCCTGGTGGCTCAAATGGTAAAGAATCCACCTGCAATGTGGGAGACCTGGGTTCAATCCCTGGGTTGGAAAGATTTCCTGGAGAAAGGAATGGCTATGTACTCCAGTATTTTGGCCTGGAGAATTCCATGGAGTGTGTAGTCCATGGGATCACAAAGAGTTGGACATGACTGAGAGACTTTCACTTCACTTTCTGTACAATGTTATGAACCTCCATCCATAGTTCCCCAGGCACTCTATCAAATCTAATCCCTTGAATCTATTTGTCACTTCCACTGTATAATAGTAAGGAATTTGATTTAGGTCATACCTGAATGGCCTACTGGCTTTCACTTTTCCCTACTTTCTTCAATTTAAGTCTGCATTTTGAAATAAGATGTTCATGATCTGAACCACAGTCAGCTCCCAGTCTTGTTTTTGCTGACTGTAAAGAGCTTCTTTATCTTTGGCTGAAAAGAATATAATCAATCTGGATTCAGTATTGACCATATGGTGATTTACGTGTTGAGTCATCTCTTATGTTGTTGGAAGAGAACGTTTGCTATGACCAGTGCATTCTTTTGACAAAACTCTGTTAGCCTTTGCCCTGGTTCATATTGTACTCCAAGGCCAAACTTGCCTGTTAATCCAGGTTATCCCGACTTCTTACTTTTGCATTCCAGTTGCCTATGATGAAAAGGACATCTTTTTTTTGGTGTTAGTTCTAGAAGGTTTTGTATGTATTTGTAAAACCATTCAACTTCAACTTCTTCAGCATTAGTGGTTGGGGCACAGACTGGGATTACTGTGCTATTGAATGGTTTGCCTTGGAAACAAACCAAGACCATTGTGTCATTTTTGAGATTGCACCCCAGTACTGCATTTTGGACTGTTTTGTTGGCTATAAGGGCTACTACATTTCTTCTAAGGGATTCTTGCCCACCAGTAGTAGGTATAATGGTCATCTGAATTAAATTCGCCCATACCGGTCCATTTTAATTTACTGATTCCTAAAATATCAATGTTCAGTCTTGCCATCTCCTGTTTGACTACTTCCAATTTACCTTGATTCATAGTTCCTATGCAATATTGTACTTTACAGCATTAGACTTTACTTTAACCACAAGACACATCCACAACTGGGTGTCGTTTCTACTTTGGCTCATCCTCTTCATTTCTGGAGCAGGATGATTAAAACACTTTTATTTATTTATTTTTTCATATGTGGAATCTACTTTAACAACAGATATAAATGAACTTATTTACAAAACAGAAACAGATTTATAGATACTGGAAACAAATTTATGGATACCAAGGGAGAAATGTGGGGGAGGGATAAATCAGGAGCTTTGGATTAACATACACACACTATTAGATTTAAGATAGATTGCCAGCAAGGCCCTTGTATATAGCATAGGGAACTCTCTTCAATATTCTGTGATAACGTATATAAGAAAAGAATCTGAAAAAAAATGAATATTTATATATGTATTACTGAACCACTTTGCTATACCCTGGAAACTAACACAACATTTTAAATCAACTATAATCCAAAAAAAAAAAAAAGCCATGTACCTATGGTCAATAAATCTATGATAAAGGAGGGAAGAATATCAATAGAGAAAAGACAGTTTTTTCATTAAATGGTGCTGGGAAAACTACATGTAAAAGAACGAAAATAGAATACACCCTGCCTGCCGCTGCTGCCAAGTCACTTCAGTCGTGTCTGACTCTGTGTGACCCCACAGATGGCAGCCCATCAGGCTCCCCTGTCCCTGGGATTCTCCAGGCAAGAACACTGGAGTGGGTTGCCATTTCCTTCTCCAATTCATGAAAGTGAAAAGTGAAAGTGAAGTCGCTCAGTCATGTCTGACCCTCAGCGACCCCATGGACTGCAGCCTACCAGGCTCCTCCGTCCATGGGATTTTCCAGGCAAGAGTACTGGAGTGGAGTGCCATTGCCCTGTCCGAGAATACACCCTAATACCATACATAAAAAATAAACTCAAAATGGATCAAAGACCTAAATATAAGGCCAGATACTATAAAACTCTTAGAGAAAAACAGAACAGTTTTTGATGTACATTGCAGCGGTATTTTTTTTGATCCACTTCCTAGAGTGAGAAAGATAAAAACAAATAGGACCTAATAAACTTAAAATCTTAAAGCACTTTCAATGGTTTAGGATTCTATCTGGAAAGTATTGCTTCATCATACATCAGAGAAAGTTAACCAGGGGAAGGAGATACTGGATTAGCTTTCTAGCTTAAAAAGTTTTGAAATCTTACTTTTTAGAGTTCAGTTCAGTAGTGGGTTGGGGAACAAATTACAGTAGGGAGCAGGAGAGGATACAGAGAGATGACAAGAGAGCAGGCTGCTGGGCTGGGCCAGGGGAGAAAAATTGGTGCCTTAGATTCTGTTTGTGGTGAGGGAAATGGAGAGAGGTGGACAGATTTGAAAGAGTTTACTAAAAATACAGAACAGACCGATCGGTTCGATGAAGAGAGCCAGTGAGTTAGGAAGAAAGAAGAACCAAGGATGAGTTCTAGTTTTCTGGCCTGAGTGATTTAAGAATACTGAAGGAAGAACAGCAAGGGCGTGAGAAGATATTCAGGAGCAGGTTGAGTCATAGCCACTGATAGAAACATTGCAGGTAGGACGTTGGTCAACGGGGTTGAGCAACGCAGAGAGGCTTCTTAGGGGCTGATCTCAAAAGGAACATAACTCTTATGACAAAATCATTTTAGATCAGTGGTAACCCCTGGTTCTCCACCATTCTTCACCTATTCTGTACTATTCAGACTTATTAATATGGGTCAGTGATAGTAAGTGGCTGCAAATGGGGAAAAATTTAAAATAAAACTTTGTCTCAGGATTTTTAAACACACACACAAACTCACAACTATAAGACATGCACTAAAACTTATTGGAAGAAAATACACCCAGAAATGCTTACTCTGGGTGTATAAGCACTTCTTAGAAGAAGTGCTTATAAAAAAGTTTTATTAAGTATTTTCTAAAGGATTTATGATCAATCTCTATTAACAACATGAAAAGGAAAATATCAGCAAAAATAAAATCATAACTTGGAAGAGTATACAATGACAGTAGTTGAAGAGTGGGAACAACTGTTCTTTCCAGACAAGGAAGGGACCTTACATCTGTGAGTCTTCTATGTAAATCATTCTAAAACTGACTGCTATTTCAGATTATGATCAGCTGACAGAGTGAGTTGGTATGAGCACTTTTGGATTTATAAAATTATAGGAAAGGCTTTGAACTTTTAAACTTCTCCAGTTGTCTTCTTTAAAGTTATGAAGAACCTGGGACAAGACGCATTTTACCTTCCAACTTCCCTCCATAAATGTTACATGAGTCGAATTGAATACTGGTGATAATAATTAGTAGGCTAATGTTTATTAAGAGTTTCCCATATAAGGAGGTCAGTTCTGTATACTTCCCATGCAACTTTCAAAACGAATCAGTGAATTGGGTTCAATCATTCTTGAAGGTAAAGAATGTAAACTAAAATAAATCACACAGAAAGGCAAATACTATAATCTCACTTATCATTGTTGTCGTTTAGTCACTAAGTCATGTCTGACTCACAAACCCATGGACTGTAGCCTGACAGGCTCCTCTGTCCATGGGAGTTATCAGGCAAAAATACTGGAGTGGGTTGTCATTCTCTTCTCTAGAAGAAATCTAAAACAAACTGAATAGATTGGTAGAATAGATAGATAGAATAGATTGGTAGTTGCTGCAGAGGAGGAAAATGGATGAAGGTAGTCAAAAAGATAAGATGAGTAAGTCCTGGGGCTGAATGTACAGAATGGTGACTGTAGGTAACAACACCACACTGTATATTTAGAAATTACTAAGAGAGCAGATCTTAAAAGTTCTCATCACAGGAAAATATTGTAACTATGTGAGATGGTAAATGTTAACTAAAGTTATTGTGGTGACCATTTAACAATATATAAATCTATTGAATCATTGTATTGTCCACTTTAAACTAATACAATGTTATATACAAATTATAACTCAATATTGGGATTAAAAAGCACAAAACAAAACAAATAACAACAGCAAAAATTAAAGCATGGCAGGTTGTATAACTCACATAGGTGCACGAACAGTAAATAGAAAAGCTAGAATTTAAATTTAACTCATCTGACTTCAGAATCCACTGTCTTAACTACTATATTATTTCACTTCTCCGGCAAGAAGCTTGATTTAAGTCCTCATTGGCTTAACAAATATTTAATGAGTACTATGTGCTAAGCACTGTGCTGGCCGCAGCAGAGCCAGCATAAATTAGAGTCCCTCCCTTTTAAGAGTTTCCCATCTGGTGGTGGAGATGGTGAACATACTGTCCTTGGGATGGGACTGTGGCCAGAGACTGTGTGTCCTCAGCAGGGACACAGATGAGAGGATCTAACTCTATCTTTGGGGCTCTTATTGAAGCAACCAATGTCACTGTTAAAACTTGAAGGAACAGTAGGAATTATATGTCTGTTTATGACATATATGCAGAGGAGGCAGGCTTCCCAAGTGGCATTAGTGGTAAAGAACCCACCTGACAATTCAGGAGACACAGGTGTCTCCGGTTTGACCCCTAGGTAGGGAAGATCCCCTGGAGGAGGCCATGGAAACCCACTCTAGTATTCTTGCCTAGAGAATCCCCATGGACAGAGGAGCCTAGTAGGCTATAGTCCGTGGGGTTGCAAAGAGTGGGACACAACTGAAGCGACTGAGCAGGCATGCACACATGCAAAGGAGGAATTTCAGTTAGCTGGAAGATCTGGTATTGATAGATCTGATCACAGGCCAGAAAAACATCATGTCAATGGTAAGGGACACAATGTTGATTGCAATCCTACTTTAAAATTTGTTGCATGTAATCGGAGATCTGGTCTGTTTTGAATATAAAAGTAAACACTACTTCTCTTACACAGACACTATAAGAACAGAAGTTTTGAACTTGAAGTATCTGAACTTCTTATTTTACAGGTAAGAAAATTACAGCCCGGAGCAATTAAGTGATTTGCCTGAGACCACACAGTTACTGGTTTGAAAAGTGGGTCTAGAACCCGGGTTTGCCTTCAGTCAGGCAGGCCTGTCCTTTACCCAAGCCCATCACCTTCAGAGCATAGTTCCATCTGTTCATGGATTCACAGCTGCTGTATAAGCCTGTGTAGGTTGTTTACTGGACCAGGGTAGCTGCCACGGAGTGTGATTGGGCCAAAGTCCACCCAGAGGAAGTAGCAATTTTTTCTCACTCTCACAGGCACTTTGCCTGCATGTGTGTGTGCTAAGTCACTTCAGTTTTGTCCGACTCTTTGCGACCCTGTGAACTGGTAGCCCTCTAGGGTCTTCTATCTATGGGGATTCTCCAGGCAAAAATACTGGAGTGTGTTGCCATGCCCTCCTCCAGGGGATCTTCCCGACCCAGGGATCAAACCTGAGTCTCTTCTTTCTCCTGCATTGGCAGGCGGGTTCTTTACTACTAGGGCCACCTGGGAAGCCTTTCACGGGCACTTTATAGGCAAGGAATTGTCCTCTTGAAATAAATGTAGCCCAGCCTACAGAAACACCAATTTTGTCATATTCTGTGTTAACACAGTGATATCACTTATATTTTTACCTATGCTATTCAAAGAATTTAGTGATTACTGCTTTAGGGCCAGTTGGCTCATAGAAACCAGTTCTAGTAGGTGGATTTCCAGCAAATTTCATTGGTGTGACTTCTCTGCCTACTAGTGGGTCCCAGCCATGTCCCTTCCAACAAGATATAGGGGTTTGGAGGGAAGAGGGGTTCATCCTTGAGCACTTCATCTCAGCTCTGGAGTAGTGGCTTTCCACTTAGAGTATTCCAGTGTTCTTTTGAGTTCCTGTTACTACTTTCTTTTTGTGGGGGGAGTGGGTGAAGGGGAAGCTGTGCCACACAGTATGTGGGATCTTCCATGACCAGAGATTGAACCCAGGCCCAGTGCCCTGGGAGCATGGAATCTTAACCGCTGGACCACCAGGGAAGTCTAGGTCCCTGTTACTTCTTACCAGTCAGTCCCTTCTTATGCTAGTCCCTATCATGGATAATAGTTCTGTATAGTAAACACTCCCTGTTCACATACACTGTGTAATTTCTCTCTCCTGAAAAGACTCTTACTGATTCATAACCCCCCAAATTTCACCAGCAGCCAAACACAGCCTGCTTTCCTAGAGGGAAAAAGATTATGGCACTACCAAGAACTACATGCTAGCTGCACATGCTACCTGGAGGGCCCGGGTCCTTGTAGATTAGCTGGGAGTTAATGAAAGGACGTAAAGAATGGACATTGCCCTTTAATTTCCCTGAGTTCCTTGACTTGAAGGGCAATGAGACACATGTATATAATATGGTCAGTGGGGGTGGGAACACAGACTTAAATGTACTACTCATAGGTGTTTTCCAACAGAGTGAAGGAGAAGCATAACAGTTACATGGGAAGGAACTCTTGGATCTTAAAGGTTGACTGAGGCTTTGCCAGGCAGGTAGTGGGAAAAGAATATGCCATGCAGAAACAACAGGACAGACAGAAGCCTGGTATGACAAGGAATAGCCACTCTCAGAAACTGTCAATAACACAGAATGGCTGGGTAGGGGTGACAGCTCTAGTGAAGGAGTTTGACCTTATCCAATGCAGATGGAAAAAGATGAGTTTAAACAAGAGTACAGAATCAGGTAGATGGGCAGGATTGGGGGACACTGAGGGCTAGTTATGAGGAACAGATGAGATAGTAGCTGTGAAAACACCCATTTTGGATAATATCTATAACGAGATAGCCTTGCTGCAATTTGGTTCTAAGCATGAAGGATGATTAGAGGCTTCGCTGATGGCTCAGATGGTAAAGAATCTGCCTGCAATGCAGGAGACCCGGGTTCAATATCTGGGTTGGGAAGATTCCCTAGAGAAGGGAATGGCTACCCACTCCAGTATTCTTGTCTAGAGAATTCCACGAACAGAGAAGCCTGGTGGATTATAGTTCATGGGGTCACAAAGAGTCAGACACGACTGAAGGACTTTCACTTTCAGCTGTTTGTTTCTTTTCCCAATGAATGATGAGGCTTCATGCTCCTACACAGTAGAATTATTCTGATCGTTGGGCCAGATGACAGTGTGGTGACAGCATCATATGATAATGTGGTAGCTTTATTGCAATTTATACTTCTCTACCTCCCTCCCAGCTCCCCACCTGACCATCAGTGCCAGAAAGCTGGTGCCTTTGTGTTTTATAGTAAACAAAGACCACTGTATAAGTTTGCTTTTACAGCCTGTTGCTCAAAATAGCAGGCTCCTAAAAGAGAGTTTGGAGAAGGCAATGGCACCCCACTCCAGTACTCTTGCCTGGAAAATCCCATGGATGGAGGAGCCTAGTAGGCTGCAGTCCATAGGGTTGCTAAGGGTCGGACACGACTGACCGACTTCACTTTCACTTTTCACTTGCATGCATTGGAGAAGGAAATGGCAACCCACTCCAGTGTTCTTGCCTGGAGAATCCCAGGGACGGGGGAGCCTGGTGGGCTGCCGTCTGTGGGGTCACACAGAGTCGGACACGACTGACGTGACTCAGCACCAGCAAAAGAGTGTTTTAAAGTGAGAATATAGACTCCATCTCATCATTTTACAGAAAAGCAAACTGACACCAACTCATCAAAGACTCGTCTAAAAGCAAGTGAGAGAGGGAATTACAATCAGGTGTTTGGAAGATTTTGCAGGCACTCTTTGCTGCCGACTTTGTGCACTGTGTTTAGTCACTCAGTCATGTCCGACTCTTTTCAACCCCATGGACTGTAGCCCTCCAGGCTCCTCTGCCCATGGGGATTCTCCAGGCAAGAATACTGGAGTGGGTTGTCATGCCCTCCTCCAGGGGATCTTCCCAACCTGGGGATCAAACCCAGGTCTCCCGCACTGCAGGTGGATTCTTTACCATCTGAGCCACATGCTTGTTGACTGCCACTAGAAAAACAAAAGAATAATCTAGGGTACTTGTAACTCAAGGGATATCCTTTCAAAAACCACAAGGAGGTCCCAGATGGGCCCATATTCCTTACTCAACCAGCAGGTCAATCAGCAGTTCCTTTCAGGGATAGGTAGGAATCTTCATCTTCTTCAACATGAATCTTTCTAGTTTAAGGGCCAGAAACTTTTGTCTTGTGGGTAAGCAGTCTTATTACACATGTCAGCAATAAAGACACTCCATTTTTTTTTTTTTTTAATTGCATGAGGTTATGTCAGCAATCACTTTGTCATCTGCAGCACAATTTGGTTTGGAAGAATGGCTGAATTCCTTGTTTTGAATACCTGGAAGTATCACTGATATCCTTTGTCTTTGTTATTTATCATGGTTTATAGCTACTACTGGGCTTCCTGGATGGCTCTAGTGGTAAAGAACTTGCCTGCAAATGCAGGAGACATAAGAGACATGGGTTCCATCCCTGGGTCTGGAAGATCCCCTGGAGGATGGCATGGCAACCCACTCCAGTATTCTTGTCTAGGGAATCCATGGACAGATGAGCCTGGTTGGCTATAGTCCATAGGGTCACAGAGAGTCAGACATGACTGAAGCGATTTAGCATGCATGCATGTTACTACCACGTCTGTACAGTGGTCATCTGTCCTCTGCTAGGGCAAGACCTGTGAAGTTTTCTTAGAACCTTGTCACCTAAATGATAATCTTCTCTCACCATAAATGCTTTTCATCCCATGTGTAGGGCCATCCTTCAACAAACTGGTTGTTGACATGCCATGCCTGCAGGAGGCTGGGGGAGGGCCCTGCGCCTCCCAGCAATCCATCTTCCACATCTATGAGCCTGATAGGAATGTACTTGCCGTGGCTCCGAGGCAAGGTGAATGGGGCTAGAGAAATAGAAAACAAGTGAGAAGAACAAAGCTGTGATGGGACAGCCAGCTTATCGATGACAAAGTTTGCTCTGGGCTGCAGACTTATTTCTACTCTAAGACACTTATTACACTGATACCCAAGGGTATAAAATATCTCTAGTCTCATTCTCCACTTACCGTGGAGATAATAACTCATGCTTATCTCAAGAATCTCTTCCATTTCTGTGTAATTATCATAAAATGCTCCACAGATAAAATAGAGTTTTTAAAGATTACTTGCCCTTACATTATTAAGCCAGCTTTTTGTGTTTGTTTCTGGTCTGGTGACTCTGCTCAGCTAAGGAAAAGTAATATTCTCTATCTCTTTTCCTCATAAAAGGTGCCTTGTGATCACTGGATATTAACTGCCCCACTTTCCCCTCTTATTCCTTTCTGGGTGCTGGGTCTTAGTTGTGGCATGTGGAATCTTTTAGTCGTGGCATTCGAACTCTTAGCTGTGGCCTGTGGGATCTTATTCCCTGACCCAGGATTGAACCTAGGCATTGGGAGGAGGGAGTCTTAGCCACTGGACCACCAAAAAGTCCCTCCAGTTAGCCTTTTATTTGAAATTATTTCTGCCCATTTTTATTATTTATTTATTTTAAACCACCCAAAATTTCTTTGGTGTATCTCAGGAGAATTATTTCTGACAAAGCTTCAGCCTTCAAACTTACTGTTCATTAAGTTTTTAGTTCCCTTCTAAGGACTCAGCAATATCAGCATTCTGGGTTTGCATTACATTTCAAAGCAGAAAAAATTATTTCTAAGTGTTAGATAAACCAGAATGTCCTAAGTTTATACAAAACAGAGTCTCTGCTTTTGAAATGCAAGTCACAATGGGATGAACAACAGAAGCACGGACATAAAAGGACATTCAGTGACCTGTAATATGAGTTACAGCTTGGCCACTGACTGCAAGGGCAGTCAGTGGGGCCAAAAGTACCTTGTGTATATGTTAATAATTATTGTGGTTATGAAAATATTTAGCAAACACACTGCTAGAGTATTGTCCCTTTTTCCCACATAATTTGAAAGCATGGCATGAGAATTTCTTTTTTTCCAAATTTGTGAAATTTCATTTGTAAAGGGCTTTAAGAGAACAAGTCTGTAACCTAATTAACTCCAAACTTAACATTTTCCCTTTATTTAATATAAAATATCTTGAAGTTTATACATTTTCAAAATCTGTATATATGTTATGGGAATGTAATTAATCATCTGCAGAGCACATGAATTCTAGCAAAGACACTTTGTCAAATTATCTCATCTTACTCATGATCTTTGTATCTCACCAATTTTGCTTGGTTTCTGATTTCTCTGAGTTGGGATTAAATCAGTGAATTCCTTCCACTGCATAATTAGGACTGCTTTAAAACTATGTAATTACAAACCTCAACTGCCGATTGTACATTGCACTCATTGTCATAACTGCCATTAGCATGGTTTTAAATTCTTTCAGATCTGTGGGGAAAGATGTTCTGTTAATAAGTTCCACTGCTATGTCTGATATTGATTATCTGTGGCAATTATAGACTTGGGTGGGATCCAAAACTAGACACAGAACCTGGGAAAATGCCAATGTTTTGTGAATTAAAGGAATTTTTAAGAAAAAAAAGTTCTTTAAAACATTAAAACTGTGGATGAAAGAGTTAATATAAGATTTTAAAAGTATACAATGGCCAGCTTAATTTTATAAATGGGTACAGATCTAACCTATTGGTCTTCTTAGGAGGGGAAAAGCATTTTGGGTAGTTATCTGCTCTAATTTTGATTACTTACAGAAATTAAAATATTTTATGAAGGTGTTTTGAAGCCTGATTTGACAGCTTCTGCTCTGTGCACTCCCAATGCTGGTCAGCCCCCAATCTCCTCCCTTACAATGAACTTCTATGAGTCCAAGATCCTGACTCCCTCATATTCATTAAAGTCTAGAGGCTGTAGATGTGTGTCCGACTCTTTGCAATGCCATGGGGTATAGCCCGCCAGGCTCGTCCATCCATAGGATTTTCCAGGCAAGAATACTGGAGTGTGTAGCCATTTTTTTCCCCCAGGGGACTCTTCCTGACCGAGGGATCGAACCCAGGTCTCCTGCATTGTGGGCACTTTTTACCATCTGAGCCACTAGGTAAGCCCACTTAAAATTGTTGTAACATCCTCCTCATTCAGAAAGCTCACCCTGATGAGACTTTGGTCACGTACCAAATATAAAACCAAAAACACTTCATGATTAAAAAAAAAAGAAAACCACCTCACAAACTCTCTTTTAAGAAGGTAAGGCGTTCATAATCCCCATGAAAACAGTTTCTTTTGGAGTAAGTTTTTTAGTTATGTGCTCATGTATCAAATAGTACACTCTTTGACTTTACTGATATCCAAGCCTGATTCACTAATTTAAATCCATTTAAGCCATTTTCATCAAGTTTCTTTGTTAAATCTCTTTAGACAATCAACATGCTTTGTTATTTTATAAGTTACGAATTTGAGAGAACAAAAAACTATATATAGTAAATTCAGAAGATCCAATCAAGCTCTTGTCTCTCATTATCCACATTATGTATATAGTTATATATACACTTTGATCATTGTAATTTCCCTGCTATGCATTTCTCGGGGGTGTGTGCCTGCTCAGTTGTGTCCGACTCTTTACAACCCCATGGACTATAGCCCCCCACGCTTCTATGTCCATGGGATTTTCCAGCAAGAAAACTGGAGTGGGTTGCCATTCTCTCCTTCAGGAGATCTTCCCAACCCAGGGATCAAATCCTGTCTGCAGTGCCTCCTGCACTGGTAGGCAGATTCTTTACCACTGAGTCACCTGGGAAGCCCCCATGCATTTCTAGATGATATAAATGAGCTGAATTGTGGTGGGAAAATGTCCCAGGGGATCTTAACTACAATAAGGCTCTTATAATTTGCTGGAAGCAAGTGGTATTCATTTACTCTTTTACTTAAAGTTTGTAACAAAAGCAAACAGGTAGATTTTTGTTAAAAATCTTCAAGTTGGTAGATCTTTAAGGCTTTGCAACTAGATAAATGCATACTTTAGAATGAAGAAATTAGCTTTTAAAGCAAAGTGAGTGGGGAAAAAAGCTGGCTCTGCAAAAACTTAGAGTTCAGTCCACCTGTTTGAATAAGTATTTTTAGATAATTGTGAGTCAGGTTAGTAACATACTTAAAAGAGCTGTTATTAGCATGGTGACTTATTCTACCTTATGAAGATACACTGAAGTAAAAAAGAAAATTTAGGAATAATGAGTTGACACCTCTCCCTCTTTTCCTCCAATCTGGTTGATAAATAGGAATCTTCAGCTAACTGATTCCAAGTTGGGTGTTGGTAGTTTCTAGACATGTTCTCTTCTCTTTAGTTTTTTGAGAGGAGCTGTCAGGTTATGTGGCAAATGATTAACTCTGTCACTTTGGGCTTTGCATGCCTGCTTTTAAGTATGATGGGTTTCAGTCTTGCAATGGAAAAAAATACAAAAGTCACCTTAAGTCTTACAGTGCAACAGTTTTAATAGTCCTCGCTAAAATAGGCAGTACAGTTTAGCAAGTCAACATTAAAAGCAATCTTGCCTTGTTTAAAACGTTTCTACTTAAGAATGATTCCTGCTCTCTGCCATCCCTTCACTTAAGGTATAAGCCTGAAGAAATACTCCCAAAGTGCATTTCTTTTATTTCTCATTAAAGATAGCACTGGGATTTGCTTCCCAATAGCAAGTCCAGAATTAGAGCATGCCAACCTTGTTGGAAGGCTGCATAGTTTCAGTTGAGTTAAGGTCTCTTAGAGAAGTACCATTCTCATTTCCATGGGGGATGCAAAAGCCACGGAAGTTTTTCGGAAAAAAAAAAAAAAATTATACCAGGTTCCTCTGTGGTATCTTCTCTTACCACGAATAAATATTTAAAGCATCCTTGAGTCGTGAACTACCGGAACACTCAATTGTCACTTCAGTTTCCAGAACAATAAAATCTGGAGGCCTGGTGCGAATATTCTGAATTTGGTGGGATGAGACTCCACGTACAGGGAGGGTCAGAATTCTCGGGGTTAGAACTGGGGGCTGAGGAGGTGTAATGGGAAGAGAGTCCTGGAGCTCTCGGGCTATTGCTTGTCGTCGTGGGGGTCACCAGGGAAGATCGCTTCCTCCGAGGACCTGACTCCCTCGGGGAGCAGAGTGGCGCGCACTTTTCTCTTCTCCTTAAAACGGCCTGAGCGCGAGATCTTCAAATTTCGGCGGCTGTTGCCCGATTTTTCCCCGCCCAACTTGTCTAGCTTGTGGGGCTCGCCGGCGCCCCCGAGGAGACTGGGGTGCTGATTCTCCCGGGAACTGCTCGTCCAGTCCTGGACGGGCGGCGCGGGTTCCCCGGGGGCAGGCTGGGCTGGCGGCTGCGCACCCCCGGCGGCCTCCTTGTTTTTCTTCCTGCTGTTCGTTAGCGAATTCCACCAGGAGCCCGAGCTGCCGGTGCCGCTGCCGTCGGCCATGGCAGGCCGGCCGAGGGGCGCTGGGCGCGGGGCGCGGGGAAGGGCCTCGGCGGCAGCAGCTGCTCTCGGGTCCACCCGACCCTGCCCCGGCCTCTCGCGAGCGGGCTGCGGGCTGGGGGCAGAGGCCAGCGGCTTGTGCTGGGGAAGAAAACAAAACTTGGTTACTGAGTTTGTCGAAGTCACGTGTGCCCCAATCCCACTTCCTCTCCAGTGCTCCAGCAGGCACAGGATCGGCTGGGGTCCGATGGTCCGCAGCCACGGGCTTTCAGAGCGCCTCGCCGCGCCCCCCAGAGCGCAGGCGGACGAACCGCCTCCCGGGCGCCGCCTTCTGGTCTGGAGACAGTCTTGGCGCTCCCCGGCTTCCAGGATAGGGCAGTGGTCCGCGCTCGAGGGCCACCCAGGGGTGGGTGCCAGGGCTTCTGGATTAACAAGGCCGCAGAGGGAAAAGGGCCCGTCCTGTCAGTCTACCCCATTGTAAACGACGCCCAAAGTTGACCCACCCGGTCCAAAATGACACGTGGGAGGAGGGCGCCCGGACGCAAGCGCGTCCCCGCTGTACGTGGGCACGAACAGTAGACCGCAGACAGTTCCGAAATTTCCCTCAAAGGTTTTTGCTCCCTAGACTTTCGTCCCGGGATCCTTTTTCGATGTCATTTTTCGGGGGCGGGGGCTGGGGATTTACAGACCAGCAAGAGTGAGAGACAAGCGTGTGGTGTTTTGTTTCTTTTAAATTCTGCTTTTGACAAAACGTCTGCCTTGTGACTTTCAGAGAAGCATGTCTAGACTTCCCTTGAAAACCGCCGCCCTACTCTTCCTTTTATTCTCCAAAGACCAATCTTGCGTCTCTTTGAAGCCACCCCCGGTCGGCAGTTGAGATGAGCCCAAGTACCTCTTTCCTTAGTTCTGTATTAAAATATGCACCGAGTCTGTGTGTACTAGGCAACTCAACTCGGGATTTTTAGTTCAAATTAAAGGCTTCTGTTTTTTTCCTTGCGCAATTCCCTCCTCCAAAGGAGAGGGCGCACAACGGAACTCCAATCTGCCCTCCTCCCAGCTTTTACAACAGCACTCAGCGAAACGAAAAGGCAAAAAGTGTTACTAGCACTTAAGGTGCGAATATCAGAAGAGAGACTTCTCTGACCACTTTCTGTGTTGGGTCTACACCGAACTAACTCCACGAATGAGTAGGATTCGCTGGCGCCGCGGCTCATTTCCAGGTTTCCACTGGGCTCCTTCCCATCCCACGCGCGCGACGCTCCTGGGATTCGCCGGCGCTGGAGAGCGAAACTTCGGCGGTGTTTGTGGTTAGAAACTCTCCTCCCCAAACCGCTGGGAGAGAGAGAACCCGAACGCCTACGCCAGAGGCCGCCGAGGCCTCGGCTGAGCGGGGAGACCTTGGCACCGGCTCCTCCCCAAGACTCCCCGAGGGCACACTCGGGCAGCGACTTGAAAACAATAGAAGAAAAAAATAGCCAAAAGTTCTTTCCCTGCTGAAGGCACCCACACCCTCTGGCACAGTTTGCAATGGGTTTGCAAACATCCATTCTCCCTCCACTTTATAGATCGGAAAAGCACCCCCAAGTTGCTCACTGATGGTGGTGATGGTGATAGTAGTGGCTGTTCTGATGCTGCTTTCTGTCTTCTATCCTACGCTGTCTTCTCCACAATCAACTTTGTATGCACAGAAAGGCTATGCACGTATTGCTCAAGGAAGAGATTGCAAATTACGCAGAGCGCCTGCTTCTAACAACTTCTCCTCGGGAGCTGGGGAAGCTCCCCAGGGTGACACCCCGTAATAAGCTCTGTCTTGGAGGACGGAGAATCACCCTATCGCTCACCTGCTCACCTGGACCCCGTGGCTCCGCACCTCTCTTTCCGGGCAAAGTCGGGAGCGCGTGCGCTTGGGTTAATCTGGAAGTCGGGGCGCGGCTTTCCTCTGTGCGGTCTTGGAGAGGTCGGGCTTCTTTCTGAAAGGTGTGCCAGCCGAAATCGCTGCAGTCCAGCTAAGCCGATTGCTGCGGCTGGTCTCCCCTGGCGCCTCCGATTTCCTGGCGCAGCGGCGACAGTAGCCCGGAGCTCCAAGTGTGGTTGGATCCGGCTGGAGGGCCCCGCGGTGAGTGGGTGCCAGGCTCACTGCCCCAGGTGAATGGTCAGGCAAGCTCTCCCGCCTAGTAGTCTTTCATTCTCGGACTCGTCCCTTTTCCCTGGTAGCACCGCCCGGGAGCAGCCGGAAGATGGAACCTTAACTGCTCACTATGATGCACTGAACCGACCTACCGCGTCGGTCCAGCGGGGGAGAAGACATCTGCCCACCTGCTGGTTATTCGCCAAGTGATTCTGGAAACCAGAACTCCGGGGCAGCGGGAAGGAAAAAAAAAAAAAAAGAACTCAGGAGGCGGCCACTGCAGCCACAGGTGCAGGTAGAAAGTTCGCGTTCCCGCCCTCCAGGGACGAGATTGGACCAGGTCGCATACGTGGCGCCAGCCTTGGGATGTCTGATTGGAGAAAGGCTCCGTGTGCGCCGCTCCGGAGCCGGACTCCTGGAAGAAGAAACGGAGGCCGGCCGATCAAGGCTGCAGGTGGGCGCCTGTGGACAAAAGTCGTCGCAGTTCTCCCTCTGCCCCTTCCCCAATTTATTTTTTCCTTTACTCTCCGGTTCCCCGGCTGTGGCCACTCAGCTCCTGGAATCTCAAGTTCTGTAATTCTCAGGAGCCGTTCCATAACCAAGCAAAATATTGCAGAGCTGCAGGCGCCCTGGGTTGAAAGGCTGTAACATTAACAAGTTCGTTATGTGCTAGCCAGGCGCTGTTCCAAGTGCTTTCTGTGGATTAACTCATTTACTCCTCCTCCCAGCAACCCTAGGAGGTAAGAACTATGATTATCCTCAGTTGACAGGCGAGGAGAACTTAGCTGTGAAAGGTAAACGGTTGCCCAAGGTTACACGGCTGGTACCAGGTAGAGCTGTATTTGTACCCCGGAGATCTGACTCCGGCTCCCGGGGGTTTTATCGGCACCTTATACCAGAGCTTGGCCCTCAGTGTCGGGCTCTTAGCACGACTTAGTGAGCATGGGAATTACCTTTTCTCGGGTCTGGAAGTCCGTGGACCGCCACTGCACTCGGGGAGTAAAAATCCAGCCCAGAGCTGGAATTGAAGTAAGTGAACCTGCCCGTTGCCGGTCGAGTTTCAGGAGGCTTTTGTTCCTAGGAACAAATGGGTGGTTTTTGTTACCTGGACAGAAAGGCTTTGACATAGGGAATTTTCACTAATAAAGGCAGAGGTGCAACCGGCTTCATCTTCCAGGATGCATTTCTTTTTCAAAGAACTGTTTTGCTGCTCCCTAAGCTCAGGGTGTAACTTCTCTGAAGGACTGGAGCAACCGACATCCCAGCATGTTGGTTCTGAGGACTTGCCGAAGGGGTGAAAGTAGTGGAAGACACGATACCTAGGTATTCCAGAACTTAAAATTTGGAATTAATAGAAATTCTTATAGATGGTTTCAATTTATGAAATATGGTAAAAATACAAATACTTTATATTTTTAACTTCTTAGTTTAGCGTTCTTGGATTTTTAAAATGATAACCACAGCAGCATGTATTTGAAAGTGATGCATTTTCATATATTTATTGGAATTAATTTTAGAGAGAAAACTTACAATCACATCACCAGAATGGAACAAAGATAAGCCACCAACTGTGAGAGGAGGACAGGACAAGTTGTCATAGTCCCATTCTGTTACAGAGAAGACACTGCACCAAGGAGGAAGGCCCAGTCTGAGGAACACTAGCTGCTGGAAAGTGGTAGAGCTGGGTTGCTACGTTGTTTGTTGATCAAAAGGGTGAAGGGGAAAAAAAAAAACAAAAACAAAACATTTAGGAAAAGAAAATGAGTCCTGCCAAATGGCTCCTCATCTAGCACGACTGAACAGAGGGCCAGCATTTTCTTAATAGATCAACATCCAGCTGCTGAAATTTAAAAATTTCAGTCTCTTCTCACATCACTCCCATTTGTGTTTAACAAGTTTTGGAATATTTCTATGTTTCATTGGTTTGATAACACCTTGCACATAACCCTTGAGTGCAGTAAAAACGTTAAAATGGAGACCTGAGAACTAAGAAGAAATGAGGTAGAAGGGACTAGGGAGATGGAGAATGGGTGATCACTCCAGGCAGAGGGAAGAGCACACACAAAAACCGTGAGCTGTGAAGGAGCTTAGGATTTTTAAGGAGTGAAGAGGCCAGTGTGACCTGAGTGCAAAGTGAGCGAAACACTGCAAGAGACAAAGCTAGAAAGGTGGGTGTGAGCAGACCATTCAGGACCTTGTCACTTGTAGGATTTTTGAACGTAATTCATCAAAGGGAAAGTAACATGGTAAGATCTGCATTTAAAATATCACTGAAGCTGTACAGAGTAGATGGAAGAGGGGACAAGATGGGGCTATGGGAAAACCAGGTAGGAACTGTTGGAGTACTTCAGGTGGGATATTTTGATGGCTGGTGGGAGAGTGCTGGAAGTGTGGATGGTGAGGAGACTGTGTGCATGCTCAATCACTCTATTTAGTCATGTCCCACTCTTTATAACCCCATGGACTGTAGCCCACCAGGCTCCTCTGTCCATTGAATTCTCCAGGTAAGAATACTGGAGTGGGTTGCCATTTCCTCCTCCAGGGGATCATCCCAACCCAGGGAACGAACTCCTATCTCCTGTGTCTACTGCACTGGCAGGCAGATTCTTTTACCACTGAGAAAAATGAAATTTATGCCAAAGAGATTTAGGAGGTAAAATCAACAGGACATTCTTTCATTCAGTTCATACAAAAAAGGAGCCTGAGTTTAATTAGAGGCTTAAAGAAGAGATACTTTTATAGACTTCCTTGTAACTAGGAGCACACGCATGATCCAGTCTGACTTCAGGGGCTATAAGGAAGACTTCTGGAAATGCTCCTTCCTGAATAGAGGACAGAGCCTTCTGACAGAAAAACATCTTTTGGAGTATCCTTGATTCTTATGTTGCAGCACAGTGTGAGAGAGTGCAGCTGCCGTCATGCAACAGTGAGGCAACAGACATGGGAATAAAGCCCAGCACACTAAGGGATGACATGGGAGTGGGACAAATAGAACAGGTATTTTCTGTGATACGGGTGAGCCCCTGACGAGCGCTGGAATGATCCATCTCCTGACTACTAATTCAGTGCGATAATATGGATTCCTATGATTTAACCACAGCTTTACAACCACAGTTTTCTGTTACTTGCAGCCCAAAACATTCCTCCTTGATATAATCTAGTAGATTATAGAAAAAAAAGATATTTTTCAAAAGGCAAACAGGTAGTGTTGTCACATTTTTTCCCGATCAATCTGAACAGTTCTTCCTGGAAGAATGATTTAGTGAAATGTTTAAGTAATGGGGAGGTTTTTAGAGGCGGGGGATGCATCTGCAAAAGAAGGCACTTTCATTGAAAAGGCTTGGACTTAAGGAAATGAGAAGATAAAGGTATGTGTACAAATCTGGGTAAATCCAAAAGATGAGGTGAATCAGACTATCTGAGATATCATGGTAGTTTGACTTTAAAGACAGAGTTTTAAATCAAAACCATTAAAACTTATTTTCCTCCATTTTTGAATCTAGAATTGTTTAAATTTATAAAAATTTTTGTAACCAAAATCCCATGCAAAAAAAAAAAAAAAAAAAACAAGAAAAGAGAGTTAATGTTAAACAAATATGGTTTTATTATGTAAGTATTGATCTAGGAATCCTGCTGTTTGTTTCGATAAGGAGAACATGGGGGGCGGGTCCTAAACCTCTACATTGGTAAGTCATGAATACAGTGTAGATACATTTAAAAGTTGATTTATCTACCCAGTGAGTAGTCGTGACTTTCAATTGAAATATGCTTAGATTGGGCAGTACTTATATTTCTTCATAATATTTTTTTCTTGTCATTTTTAATTTTTCAGAAATATGTTGATGGTTTGAGAAAAGACAGTTTCTTTTTTTTAAAAAAAATTATATTGTTTATTTCTCAGGTGACCTTTAAGTGCAATAAATGATTACACTAAAAGACAACAGAAAATGAATTTCTAGAGAGCAAGGTTTGCTTACTAGAAATTAAAGGAGAAACTTTAGAATTTAAACCTGGCATTTGCAATTTTAGTAAATCTGGCATTGCATCAGAGGCTGAGCAATTGCTCTCTTTAAAGCATTTATGGTGGCAACTAGGGCAAGGAAAACATGTGATGAGAAAATATAAGACACACAGCTAATCAAAATGAAGAAAATACAGATCATTTATATTCTCTTCACCCAGGAATGACCATGGTTGATGTTTGGGTGTTAGTCCTTTTACTCTTTTTTGCCCCCTATTTTCACGTTTTCTCCATTTACCTTCTCTCTTCCCTTCCCTTCCTTACCCTGCCTTCCCTCTTCCATCATCCCTTTCTTTTATGGACTCTTCCATTCTTTGAAAATTGGATTGGCTGCTCCCATGGCCTTTTCCTTTATAGTTATCCATGTACTGGTAATTTAATATTTCTTTTCTTGTTTTTGTGTATTCACATCAGTCTTGTTGGATTTAGTGTGTAAACTTTTAAAGAGAGGACATTGTACCCATGCCTGATGGTGGAATCCACTGCTCATAGCATCTCATCCTGTGCCGTCAGGTTAACATGAATGCATATCTAGAAGCATAAAAATTATAGTCCCAAAATATTACTAATCATGTCAGTTTCACACTTGACCTAAGTAAGGCTAGTTTGTACAATTCACCCTCTCTCTGAAATGCAGCCATCACCAGCTGACTCTTCCCAACTCTCCAAGCCTCCTCTTTTCTGAATCTGGTTCCTTATTATTCTTGGATATTATTGTATGCTCCTCATTTTCCTTAAAAAATTATTTGTAGGAAAATTTAAGACCTAATCAAAAGTCACTTTTTCTAGAAATTCTTTTCAAGATCTTAGGGGCCACTGTATACTAAAGTTCATGGCTTAGTATAAGTCATGTTTTGGGATAACCAGAAAAAGAGACTGTTAGCCTATAGTCACATCTGGGACAAGCCTCCCTACCCTCCCCAGATCTTTTCTGCTCCAAATTAGCTTAACTTTCCATAAAGATCTGTTGGTGGGGGGATGAGCATAGTTTACTTCTGGATTGCCCAAACCCTTTGCGGGCCAATGCTTATCAAGGGAAGGATGTTCTATTAATTGCTCTTTTTTGGATGAGCCCTACACTCACTTAAAATTCTGTTCCTTTTCCTTCAGGAGGAAACCAAAACCATTGGTTTGGTGCCCAATTGTTTCCAACAGGAGAATTAAGCCAAATAACCTGGCATGCCACTCACAGGACTGGGTGTGTTTTCATTTTATCGTAAATTGTTTGCTTGGTGTTTGTCCCCATGACTCGACTGTAATTTTCATATTTATTTATTGTCTGACTCCCTCACTAGAAAATGAGTTCCAGTGTATTTACTGATCATTTACAGAACACTTTCTAGGTGCTAGGTATATTTCTAATTGCTTTATAAATACTAAGTTATTTAATCTTCCTAAAAGCCCTTATGAAACAGGCACTATTATTATTATAGATGAGGTAACTGAGAGACTAAGAACTTAAGTTGCTTGCCCAAGGTCACGCAGCTAGTAAGTACTAGAGTCAGCATCTGACCCCAGGAAAACTGGCTTCAGTGTCCAGAGACTGACTTAGCACTGTGCTATGCCTCTCCATGAGCACTTGGCATGCGTGTGTGCTAAGTTGCTTCATTTGTGTCCTTGTGACCCCATGGACTGTAGCCCATTGGGCTCCCTTGTCCAAGGGATTCTCCAGGCAAGGATTACTGGAGTGGATTGCTGTGTCCTCCTCCAGGGGATCTTTCCAACCCAGGGATCGGACTCATGTCTCTTACATCTCCCATATTAGCAGGTGGGTTCTTTGCTACTAGCGCCACCTGGGGAGTACTAGAACAGGTTACTATGAGTCTTTAGGACTTGCCATCTGCCTGACAATAATAATTTTTAATATTGTTAAATGTGTGACCATCCAATGCATAAATAGGAATGCTTTCTTGGTTATAATATGACTGACTTGTAAAAAGAAGTGTTTTAAAAGTGGCAGTGAAATAAAGTTTTAATTGGTTATTATTAAGAATAGCCTGATTTGAGGACTTCCCTGGTGGTCCAGTAGTGAAGAATCCATCTTGCAATGCAGGGACATGGGTTCTCTCCCTGGTTAGGGAACTAAGATCCTAAGCAAGTGAGCCAGTATGCCACAGCTAGAGTCTGTGCCGCAGTGAAATGTCCTGCCTGATGCACCAAAGCCTGTGTCTGCCGCCACTAAGACCCGATGAAACCAAATTAATTAATTTTAAAAAGTTATATAAAAAAGGGAAAAGCCTGATTTTCTTTAATTCTGAGGAGTGAAAACAGTAGGTATGCCAAATTACCTGATACATTTTTGTGTTTCCCGTAAAATTGGAAGAGTACTATCATGTTGCAGTACACATTGAAGGAGATGAGGTTAGGGGGTGAGGTGAGGATTGGGCAGAACAGTATAATACTGGAGGATGGCAGCTGATATTTTATTAAATATTGTACTTGGGGAATAAATGAATGATTTAGAGGACATGACATTTCAGAACACGGTTCCACAGCACATCCTGACTCTCTCAGGAAACAAAGATAATGCCACTTTAGTGTTTATCAGAAAATCACGGATGTAAATAAAAGTCGTGTGAATGTTCTCTGGCTGGTCACCTGGATCCAGGTCAGGGCCAGGGTAAACTAGATCCTGTAAAATGTGATTTGCTAACTCCGGTTGTTCGTTTACCTTTTCAAAGAGTCGATTTGGTTATGCTACATTTTATTTTATTTAGATTTTATTTTCTCTTTTGTGCTTTGTTGAGGTGTCAGCTCATTAGGTCACACGTGTACAGGCATGAGGTGGATATCTGATGGGAGGGTAACATGATGCAGGGAGGGAATCTTTTGGTTTCCTCACCTGCTTCAAAGCCAGTGTCAAACTTGAAAGTGAAAGTAGTAGTTGCTCAGTCGTGTCTGATTCTTTGTGATCCCCTAGACTGCAGCCCACCAGGTTCTTCTGTCCATAGGATTCTCCAGGCAAGAATACTGGAGTCGGTAGCCATTCCTGTCTCCAGGGGAGCTTCCTGACCCAGGGATCAAACCCAGGTCTCCTACACTGTAAGCAAATTCTTTACTGTCTGAGTCAGAAGTCCATAAGAAATTGCTGCTTTTCTATCACAGGCTATTAGAAAAGGTGCATCAAAGTTTTGGGACTCAGCTTTCTGCTCAGTGCCAACACAGCTAAATCTCACACTGTTCACTCTTCAGAACATTCAGGTTCACCTATTTGATGTAATTTAAGTTACATAGTGGGGGAAACTGCTTCAGATTTTAAATGCTTACTCTGGGCTTTCACTTTGCTATGTGTTTATCCAAAAGTGGTTACTGTTCTTCCCACTTTTTTTTTTTAATGGCAGAGCAACCCTGAGAGAGAGATTATAAGTTCTACAGTTTTATCTTAGAAAGTTGAAGCAGTTTGCTCAAGGTCACAAGAGCATAAGAGGTACAATTATTTTGACTCAGTTTCAATTACTCTTTCCTTAATACAGTGTTCTTCTTATATTTCTATTTGAATCTCATATTGCCATTTAGTTAATCATTCCATCAATAAGTGTTTGTTGGTATCAAGGCTATTATATCAAAAGAGGTAGTCATACTGAAAACATTCGAATTAGGTCATCATCTTCTAAGTTTCCCACTTAGAACAATGCTAAATCGTATGTGGTTGCTTGCATATTAAAGCCCTATGGAGTCACAGAGCACTCAAAGCTCAAACTAACACTGGGAATTGTAATTATATACATTTCTTGTGTAAAGACTTGATGGTTGGTTTGAATTACGAGCTGTGTGGCTTTGGGGGGATTACTTAATATCTTTAGGCTCTGGTTTCCTTAAATGTAAAGTGGGGATAATAGTACCTACTTCTCTGGATGGTTGCCAAGATTGAAGAAGACAATGTATTAAAATTTTTTTTAATTGATTCTTAATTGGAGGATGATTGCTTTACAAAGTTGTATTGCTTTCTGCCGTACAGCAACACTAGTCAGCCATAAGTATGTACATATCTCTTCCCTCGTGAGCTTCCCTGCCCCATCCCACTGCTCTAGGTCGTCACAGAATGTCACAGGGCTCCCTGGGTTGTATTGCAGCTTCCCACTAGTGATCTTTTTTACACATGGTAGTTATATATGTCAATGGTACTCTCTCAATTCATCCCATCTTCTCCTTTGCCTGAGACAATACATTTATTAAGTCCCCAGCACATGTAATAGGCACTCAGGAAATGTTAGTTTCTCCTTGACTAACTTCTTTCATTGGCTGTGTAGGAAAGCACTGTGAACAGACTCTAGAAGTCAATCACTTCCAAGTGCTTTTGGAAAATAATGAGTAGAGAGTCTTAAAATTCACTGTCATTATTGTTGGTTGGGGCCCGTTGTTTCCACCCCACTCCCCCGAAGAATATCATGTTAAAACTTACTGGAGAGTATTTAATAGGCAACAATTTGCTCTGAAACTTTTTTTTCAGAAAGATACCTAATGATTAAATCAAACCAAGCAGAAGTTTTCTGTATGTGATTCAAGAATGCTGTTCATCCTTTCAGCACTGCAAGTGTGTTACCTGTTGTGAAAGGAGGAAGTGTGCTCCGTTAAGCTTGAAAGCAATGTTACCAGAAAAGGATTAGCAAATCACAAGGCAGAATCCTTAGCAGTAAGGCCCCTACTGAACTGTGACTGAGGCACAAGCCAAGGAATATGTTTAATGTGTGCTGCCCCATTAGCTCCTGGAATCTTAGTACACAACCCACACCACTGAATCAGACCCAGAGGAGGGAAACAACAGGAGCATCATGGCTCTGCTATGCAGACATAGCACTATCGTTTCCAGAAATTAGTTTTTATTTTATTAAAGTAATATTGGAGAAGACTCTTGAGAGTCCCTTGGACTGCAAGGAAATCCAACCAGTCCGTCCTAAAGGAGATCAGTCCTGGGTGTTCTTTGGAAGGACTGATGTTGAGGCTGAAACTCCAATACTTTGGCCACCTGATGTGAAGAGCTGACTCATTGGAAAAGACCCTGGTGCTGGGAAAGATTGAGGGCAGGAGGAGAAGGGGACGACGGAGGATGAGATGGTTGGATGGCATCACTGACTCGATGGACATGGGTTTGGGTGGACTCCGGGAGTTGGTGATGGACAGGGAGGCCTGGCGTGCTGTGGTTCATGGGGTCGCAAAGAGTCAGACACGACGGAGTGACTGAACTGAACTGAACTGAATATATTGCACACCAAGTTCAAAAGTCAAATGTTATTAAAGTGATTATAGTAACTAACAGGGGTTTCTTTTTCTTTTCTTTTTGATGTGGACCATTTTTCAAAGTCTTTATTGAATTCGTTACAATATTGCTTCTGTTTTATGTTTTTTTTTTTTTGGCTGTGAGGCATGTGGGATCTTAGTTCCTTGACCAGGGATCAGACCTGCACCCCATGCCTTAGAAAACAAAGTCTTAACCGCTGGACCACCGGGGGAGTCCCCACATGGACTTCTTACCTTACTTCTTCTCTTAGTTCTCTTCCCCAACCACTTTCAACAATTTTGGCTTTTTATTCGTGGCACATGCACATCTCTGTATTTCCAAATAATATGTGTATTATTCTCTCTTTTGCTTAATCCATATTTGACCTCTATTAATTTCCTATTATGATATTTGAGGATTTTGTTCTCTTAGAGCATCATGCCTTCTGCTTCTCTTCTCACAGATCCCAGTAGGGTCATATTACAGCTTTTGTTTAATTGACTATTCCATTTTGATATTATTGTGCCTTTGTAGATATTGTTCAGGCTAAGCATTATAATACACAGATCCTTACATTTGCTTTCCAACTTTTTGTCTTTTTCTAAAGTTAATAATGACCTCTCCTTGTCCACTCTCCGTCCACCTCAGTCCTTTCAATCTGCTTGTTTTGGGTCCTATTTCTAATATTTTCTGCACCTTCCAATGGTTTCTTGGTACACTTTTCTACAAGTGCTGTCATATCAATACATATATATGTTCCATTTTGTTTTTCCTAAAAATATCCCTCCTGGACACCTCCTCCTGCTTCTGTAGGGACTGACCTGTCTCTGGGCTGTTGGGGGTGAGGTGGTGTCACAGCAGCCCAGAGAGAGGGGGTTTGAGAAGAAGGGAGTGGTCAACTGTGCCTGCAAATGAGAAACCAAGCAAGCAGAGACCCGAAGTCTCAGTGCGGCTGGTGGGGCTCCAGGGAGAGCACCTGTGGGGAGCACAAGCGCTGAGGCTGGGCCTCTAGGCGTGACGCTGTGTCAGAGCACCTCCACACCTGTTCCCATGCCATCCGGCCTCAGGGATAACCCATGAGGTTGCTGGGTCAGAGAGACAAACAGACACTAATTTTTAAGTTTCAAAGGGGAGAAAACTGAGGCTCAGAAATGTTGAAAGCCTTGATCTGCAACTGAGCTGGGTCTTGTGGCTCTAAATCCAGTGCTCCATGAAAAGATGCTCAACGTCACTCATTATCAGAGAAATGCAAATCAAAACCACAATGAGGTACCATCTCACGCCAGTCAGAATGGCTGCGATCCAAAAGTCTACAAACAATAAATGCTGGAGAGGGTGTGGACAAAAGGGAACCCTCTTACACTGTTGGTGGGAATGCAAACTAGTACAGCCATTATGTGGAACAGTGTGGAGATTCCTTAAAAAACTGGAAATAGAACTGCCATATGACCCAGCAATCTCACTGCTGGGCATACATACCGAGGAAACCAGAATTGAAAGAGACACGTGTACCCCAATGTTCACCGCAGCACGGTTTACAATAGCCAGGACGTGGAAGAAACCTAGATGTCCATCGGCAGACGAATGGATAAGAAAGCTGTGGTACATATACACAATGGAATGTTACTCAGCCATTAAAAAGAATGCATTTGAATCAGTTCTAATGAGGTGGATGAAACTGGAGCCTATTATACAGAGTGAAGTAAGTCAGAAAGAAAAACACCAATACAGTATATTAACGCGTATATATGGAATTTAGAAAGATGGTAATGATGACCCTATTTGTGAGACAGCAAAAGAGAAATAGATGTAAAGAACAGACTTTTGGACTCTGTGGGAGAAGGCAAAGGTGGGATGATTTGAGAGAATAGCATTGAAACATGTATATTATCATATGTGAAATAGATCGCCAGTCCAGGTTTGATGCATGAGACAGGGTGCTCAGGGCTGGTGCACTGGGATGACCCTGAGGGATGGGATGGGGCGGGAGGTGAGAGGGGGGTTCAGGATGGGGAACACATGTACACCCATGGCTGATTCATGCCAATGTATGGCAAAAACCACTACAAAACTGTAAAGTAACTAGCCTCCAATTAAAATAAATTAATGAAAAAAAATAAATGCAGTGCTATTGTAGGGCTCCCATGAAACCTTTCCACCATATCACAGCACAGGCAGGCATGGCTTGGTTTTAAAAACTCATTGGGCAGTAAATTGCTAAAATTTCTGTAACTCTCTAATTTTCTAGGCAACACTGAGTAATGATGT
Source organism: Bos indicus x Bos taurus (assembly GCF_003369695.1). NCBI lineage: Eukaryota > Metazoa > Chordata > Mammalia > Artiodactyla > Bovidae > Bos > Bos indicus x Bos taurus. The sequence continues at coordinate 53,093,379 of NC_040079.1, read as the reverse complement.
CTCACAGCTGTGAAGGATACTAATGGTGTAAGCCTTCTCATAAAAGTCTCCTCCAGCTGTTGAGTTTTTAGACAAACATTTGTCCTACTCTGTGCCCCCAATACTATACTGAGGGCTGTATGCAGATTATCTTAAGCCTCACAGTTACTCCATGGAATCAGTAACAATACAAGTTCATGATAATGACAAGGAAACTGAGGTTTAAGAAGTAGAGTAACTTCCCCTCAATTACACTATCAGAAAGTTAAGGGCCAGGATTGAAACAAGGAGGTTGTAACCTGTAATTGACTTGTGTAACAGGCAACTGGGGGCTTCCCAGGTGGCTCAGTGGTAAAGAATTCACCTGCCAACTCAGGAGGTGTGAAAGACACAGGTTTGATCCCTGGGTTGGGGAGGTCCCCTCGAGGAAGGCATGGCAATCTACTCCAGTATTCTTGCCTGGAGAATCTTCATGGATAGAGGAGCCTGGCGGGCTATAGTCTATGGGTTCACAAAGGGTCGGAGAGGACTGAGGATTGAACACACACACATACAAAAGGCAATTGAACTAGAGACTTAGATCTTCAGACTCTCCAAACTGAATTATTTTGAGACTTAATCATTCCTTCTGGATAGAAGGAGAAAGAATACGGTGAAGATTAGCTGAGAAATGGATAACTAGTTCCCAGAAAGCTTCAATAACTTAAGGGTTCAGACATTGGATAGAACTCTAAATGGTGGACAAGAGTCAGTGTGCATTTTCAGATTCTTCTGCTTCTGCAATCATCCCCTCCTCCACGAAACTGAAATATTATTGGGCATTTGAGTATTTGTAGAAGGATTATGGTATTAATTTAGAAAATGTCCGAGTGCCTACTGTATGCTCGGCCTAGACCAGATTCCTGCTTTCATGGAGCTTACAGGCCAGACAGTGTCATTTTAGGGATTAAGTTGGTTCTGTGGTTATGGAGGAGAGAAGCCTAAGGGGACCTTAGACTATGGCTGTGCAGGGTCTTATTCAGCCTCTGAAAGTCTTTGTTACTAATTCCCAAGTTTCTTCAGGTATCCAAACACCTTGGAGAGAATGGACTGATTCTCAGTTCAGGTGAAACCCTGATTGCGCTAAACCAGTTCTGCTCTAATGCAGACACTAGAATCACCTGGAGGGCTTGTTGAACACGTAGTGAGGCGTCCTCACATGAGCGACCGTGGTCATGAGAGCACGCTGGCTTCCTCCCGGAGTTGCAGGTCACTTGTACATCTCCCACCGACCTAGGGAGCAGGAGGAAGAGGAGGAAACAAGGGCGCCACTGCCAGGCGGCCCCACTACCCCTGCTGCCCCCCGGGTGCTGCCGGCCCTCGGCGTCCCCATTGGCCTGGCGCCCTGGCTCTCGGTGCTGTTTCTGATGTACGTCCTTGGCTTCAGCAGCATTTTTGGCTGTGATGATCCTGCTGCCCTTCAGACTCAGGTTACATGGAATACGCGGGTGAGCACCACAAAGTTCATGCTACTGTATGCCTGGTATTACTGACCCAACGTAGCTTTGTGTTTCTTTCGTGACTTTTTGATCCACTGAGTATTTGGAATATGATAGGGAGCCATTATTTTTAGTCGCTTTATTTGCATTGGGCAGGTTATTTTGCTCTGGGTGGACTATTTAATGCTTTTTGGCTGATGGAGTTTGGAAAGTTTGCATTTGGGACTGGTGAGGAGTCCTTAGCACTTGCTCAGAATACGTATGCTGTGAATTGGTTTAAAGGCAGAGAATTAAACTCAGTGTTTGGGCTCCAACTTAGCATGGCTAGAAATGGAAGTACAGTAACCATAAGCCTCATGGGATGGCCGTATTCTAAGGTTGAAGCTTTGTTGGGTTCTGTTGGTCACACAACACTTGAAGTCACACTTATGACTGGGGGTATAACATGTATTTTTTCATTAGTTTGTGCCTTGGACTTTGCTTACCTGTATCAGAGAGCAGAAAGAATTCTTCATGAAGAACAAGGGAAAACAGGTGAGGTTATTCAGTGACCTGATTTTCCTCACCTCTGTGGTGATGCATGTTTATCCACTATGTTTGCTACTGTGTTGCCATGTTCCCTTTCATTGAACTTGAGAAAGTTTTTTTTTTTACAGAGAAATTTGAATTTTCCTCCCCAAGTAGTGAGGGCTATTAATAATATTGTATATGTATTAGTAATATCAGCTCCCACGTCACCAGTATTTAAGCTCCTGGTGGGTAAAAAAGGCGAAAAAAATCCTGGGTTCTGTGTGCAATGGTGGCCACTCTTTTCTTTTCCATTCTTGTTTTCTTAACTGAAATATAGTTGATTTGTAATGTGTTAATGTCTGCTGCACAGCAAAGCAATTCAGTTACATACACATATATGTATATACATGTATATACTTGTGTGTACATATGTATTCTTTTTTAATGTTCTTTTCATTATGGTTTATCATGGGATAGTGAAGATAGTTCTCTGTGTTATATAGGACCTTGTTGTTTATTGATTTGATATATAGAAGTTTACATCCATTATACCCAGCCTCCTGGTCCATTGCTCTCCCAACCCCCTCCACCTTGGCAACCGCCAGCCTGTTCTCTATGTCTGTGCTTCGGTTTTGGTTTCATAGATAGGTTCATTTAGGTCATATTTTCGATTCCACATACAAGTGATATCACATATGGTTTTTGTCTTTCTCTTTCTAACTTCATGTAGTATGATAACTCTAGGTTCATTCATGTTGCTACAAATGGTGCTATTTCCTTCTTTTTATGGCTGAGTAGTATTCCATTGTGTACATGTAGCACATCTTCTTTATCCCCTTCTCTGTCAATGGACATTTAAGCTGCTTCCATGTTTTGGCTGTTGCGAACAGTGCTGCAGTGAACACTGGGATGCTTATATCTTCTTGAATTATGGTGTTCTCTCAGTACATGCCCAGAAGTGGGATTACTGGATCATATGGTAGTTCTATATTTAGTTTTTTAAGGAACCTCCATATTGTTTTCCATAATGCTTGTACAAATTTACATTGCTACCAACAATGTAGGAGGGTTCCTTTTTCTCCATACCCTCTCCAGCATTTGTTATTTGTAGACTTTGGATGTCCATTCTGACTGGCGAGAAGGTACCTTATTATAATTTTGATTTGCATTTTTCTAATAATTAGCGATGTTGACCATCATTACATGTGTCTATTGCCCACCTATATTTCTTTTTTGGGGAAATGTCTTATTTAGGGCTTCTGCCCTTTTGATTGGGTTGTTTTTGTTGTTGTTGTTGAGTTGTTTGAGCTGTTTGTATATTGTGGAAATTAAGCCCTTGCTGGTTGCATCATTTGCAAATATTTTCCCCCATTCTGTAGGTTGTGTTTTCATTTTGTTTATGGTTTCCTGTGCTGTGTAGAAGCTTGTAAGTTTGATTAGGTTCCATTTGTTTCTGTTTTTATTTCTATTGCCTTAGGAGACTGACCTAGCCTTCCTAAGGTCAGTCAGTTTATATCATTGGTACAATTTATGTCAGAGAATGTTTTGCCTATGTTCTCTTCTAGGAATTTTATGGTGTCATGTTTTATGTTTAAGTCTTTAAGCTATTTTGAGTTTATTTTTGTATATGATGAGAGGATGTGTTCTAACTTAATTGGTTTACATGTGACTGTCCAACTTTCCCAACACCACTTGCTGAAGAGATTTTTTTTCCCATTGTGTCTTCTTGCCCTCTCTGTTGAAGAGTAATTGACTGTAGGTGTGTGGGTTTGTTTCTGGTCTCTCTGTTCTGTTCCATTGATCCATATGTCTGTTTTTAATGCCAATACCACACTGTTTTGATTACAGTAGCTTTGTTCTATTGTTGGAAGTCTGGGAGGTTATGCCTTCTGCTTTGTTCTTTTCCTTAAGGATTGCTTTGGCAATCCTGGGTCTTTTATGGTTCCATATGAATGTTCTAGTTATGTGAAAAATGTCATGGGTAATTTGATAGGGCTCACATTGCCTATAGATTGCTTTGGTTAATATGGCCATTTTAACAGTGTTAATTCTTGCAATCCCAAAGCATGGGATAGCTTTCCATTTCTTTGAATCATCTTCAGTTTCCTTTGTTAATGTTTTATAGTTCTCAATCTATAAGTCTTTCACCTCCTTGGTCAGGTTTATTTCCTAAATGTTTTATTTTGGGGACTGCAATTTTAAAAGGTATTTTCTTTTTAAAGGTATTTTCTTTATACTCCCTGATAGTTCATTGTTGGTGTAAGAAATACAATTGTTTTCTGTATGTTAATCTTGTGAATATGCCTATTTTAAAGTATAATTCTGAGGACTGTTTTAGCCTGTGTCTTTTGTATTGCTGAATTCTGCTTTGGAATAGGCTCATCAGTGGTGAGGTTTGGAAAATTGTACCTGGTACATGCAGGTAATTGTGAGTAAGGACAGTTATGGATGTCTTTGGATTTTGTACTGAGATAATTTTCACAAAGTGTCATATCCTAGGGATATGTCCTTTTCTCTATCTTAAAGCAAAAATCTTTTGAGGGGGTAGAAGGGATGTTTTATATAGAATAAACAATGGCATTTTAACAGGCATTCTCTTTTGCAATAGTGAACATTTGAAAGATATTTTTATTAAGTCTCATTTTCACAAATAACAGATTATGCTCTGCTGTTTTTAGTTATAAGAGGTTCCTGAACATGAACCCTTTTGAGCTTCCTTATCTCTCTGTTACTGAGGACCCTAATTCCTTAGGGACAGAATTTTATGGTATAAACTGCATAGTTTTTCTTATAGTCCAATTAATTACAAAAAGTCCTGTAAATTATGATAATTGCATATCTCCAAGGATAAATAAAAACACTGCAAAAGGAATACTTGATGTCTTTAACTTCTGAGTTTTCAAAAATATTAAAACACTGACTTTAACTCTTATTTATGTGGGAAATTATCTCTGTAAGAAAATCTAAGCTGGAATAAAGAAAATTTGCTTAATCAGTTATTGAAAGATTATGGGGGTAGTTTTTTCTCCAGAGTAGGACCTTAAATAACATTTATGTTTTTTGCATTTAAGAAGATGTGGATATGAAATTTCTCTGACGAACTTAAACACTTTTTTAGTTGTACCACCTTTTTACCCTGCACTACCACCATCCTCACTGAAAAGCTCCCATTAAGTTATGGGATCCTTAGTTGCCATATCCAAAGGGGATTCATCACCTTATCATCTTGTAGCAGCATCTGACCCCCATGGCCTCTCCAAACCTGACGTTCTTTCTTTCTCTGCTTTCTTCTTACATTCCTGACTGCCTTTTCTTCTGCCCATGCCTGGCCTTCCTTGCAAAGTTGTCTAACTTTGCCTGCTCCTTAGATTTCATTCTTATCCAGGGACCTATTATATGTGCTATGTCACTTCAATTGTGTCCAACTCTTATGACCCCATGGAATGTAGCCTGCCCGGCTCCTCTGTCCTTGGGATTCTCTAGGCAAGAATACTGGTGTGGTTTTGTTGCCATTTCCTCCTTCAGAGGATCTTCCCAACCCAGGGATCACCCTCATATCTCTTATGTCTCCTGCATTGGCAATGGGTTCTTTACTGCTAGTGCCCCCTGGGGACCTATTACTGGTCTTTTTTAATTTCAGCTGGTGATACAGTCTGATCAGGTCTTAATCTACCAGCTCATCCCTCTCTCTTGAGCTCCAAAACCATAGGTTCAACCATTTTCTAGACATTTTTACATGGGTGAACCATTGGTACAATGCATTCTGCAAACTGAACCCATGATTTCCCCCTGCTAATAATCCTGCTTTCCTTCCCATATTCTCTTTTCTTCCTAAATATTAACTTAATTATAAAGACCAGAAACAGGGATGGCACTTGTGACTATTTCCTTTTTAATCCTGGCATCAAATCAGTAAGTCCTGACCTCATCCTAAATCTCTTTCTTATCCTGACTCTTCTCCACATCCCTTCCGCTGGGAGCCAAGTTTGGTTTGTCATTGCCTATAACATCTTCCTGATGTTACAGCTTCTGAGTCTCTAATCTTACATCCTCTGTACTGTCCTCGACATGTCACTGGACTGTACTTGACTCACAAGGTTCCTTATTCCCTGGCACAGACCTGCTTGTTTCATCTCATTCCCCCTCCTCTCCCCTCACATTTCATGTTCTGGTTAAACCCAGTTCTAAGTTCTCTGAACTTTCTGTGCTCTCATGTATTACTGTTTATGGCTGGCACCCATGTACTCTGCCTGGGGAAGCCAGGGAAAATCTCAGCAGAGAGTAAACATTGAGTTGAGACTTGCAGGATGGCCAGGAGTGTGCCCGACCGGCGTGTGGTTGGTATTCACCGTTCTTGATCCCACAGAGTTTGTACTTCAGTGTGGGACAGATGGATACACAATTGAAGTACTTTGTGATAACCGCTGGTTTAGAAGTGTGTACAAACAGCAGTAGAAGGCAGGGAAGGAGGTCCTAGAGTATGATAATATCATTTCAACTCAGGAAAAAAATGACCCCAGCTTATCTGCATTTATGAAGCATCTATTGAAGTAAGGGCTTCCCAGGTGGCACTAGTGGTAAAGAATCCATCTGCCAATGCAGGGGATGTGGGTTTCATCCCTAAGTCAGGAAGATCCCCTGGAGGAGGGCACAGCAACCCACTCCAGTGTTCTTGCCTACAGAATCCCATGGATAGAGGAGCCTGGTGGGCTACAGTCTATAGGGTCGAAAAGAATCAGGCATAACTGAAGCGACTTAGCACACACATACATAATGAGGTAAACCTCTCCAAGCACGAGGTCTAACATGGTGCTTGTGGAGGCAAAATACATCGAAGTGGAACAACAAAATGCACTAGGACCTTGCGAAATGAACCTGAAGACAAAGCGTCTTTCTGAACCATACTCGTGAGACCTTCTTATTTTATTACATCAAAATGAACTTCATTTGCACTCTCCTCCTCCTCATCCCCTCGGGTGAATGCTGGCACTCTAGAGCAGGGATCCCCAACCTCTGAGATCTAATACTTGATGTTCTGAGATGGAGCTGATATAAAAACAGAAACAGAGTACACAATAAATGTAATCTGCTTGACTCATTCTGAAACCATCCCACCCTCCCCCACCCATGTTGGTGGAAAAATTGTCTCCCACGAAACCAGTACCTGGTGCCAAAAAGGTTGGGGACTGCTGCTCTAGAGAACTTTGACGCGGGCCTCTGCTGCATTTCTCTGTTCTGTGTCCCTGGGCACTCTTATTCAATCCCACAGTTCCAATTATTATCTCTGGTGTCTTGCCCAAGTCCCCATCTCCAGCTTGGGTCTGTGCATGCAATTGCTCATGAAATATCTGCCTGGAAATTTCATAGGTATCTCTCTGGAGCTCACCATCTTCCTTACTTTTTGCACCCCTCCTCAAGAAACCCCCAGCTCTCCTTGTGTTCATTTCAAGAAATATTATCCAGTTGTCAAATTAAGCAATGCGGGAGTCGTCCTTGATCCTTTCATTTTTTATGTATATAATTTTTATTTATTTCTGGGTGGGTGAGGTCGTCGTTGCTCCGCGGGCTTTTCTGTGGTAGGACAGGGGCCACTCTCTAGTTGTGGTGGGTGGGCTTCTCACTGCCCGGCTCCTCGTGTTGCAGAGCACAGGCTCTAGGGCACGTGGGCTCAGTAGCTGCGCTCCTGGGCTCTAGAGCACAGGCTTAGTTGCTGTGCAGCACGTGGGATCTTCCCAGATCAGGGATCAAACCCGTCTCCTGCACTGGCAGACTGATTCTTTACCTCTGAGCCACCAAGGGAGCCCCATTCTTGGTTCTTTAATCCAATCTATAACCAAACTTTTACAACTCTGACTCCTAAATTAACTCAGTTCTATTTATCTCTGCTTTGCTACCACTTCATCCAGGCTATATCACCTTAGTCCTCTAAATGACAACATCTGAGTGACTCCCTGTGTCTAGCCTCTCTACATTCATCTGCCCACATATTCTCTGATGGATCCAAAGTCAAGTAAGTGATCTTTTAAAAATGTAAGCCCAATTGTGTCATTTGTTTCTTAAAACCCATTAACACTAAATGCAATGTGGTGACCTAGATTACATCCTGGAACAGAAAAAGGACATTAGTGGAAAACTCATAAAACCTGAATAAAGCCTGGAGTTCAGTTAATAGTAATGTACTAATGTTGGTTTCTTAGTTTACTGTGGTTATGTAAGATGTTAACATTAGAGGAGTGGGTGAAGAGGGCACAGGGACCCTCTGCAGTAGCCTTGCAACTCTTCTGTAAATATAAGACTACTCCAAAACTAAAAAACAAAAACAAAAACAAAAAACAGTAGCACCAGACTTGTTTATGTTAGAGTCTAAAATCCTTTACAGGACCAGTTTTCTCTGCCCAGCCAAACTAAACCTATTATTTAATTCTTCCAAGTGACATAAAGGCTTCCTGGGTAGTTCAGCTGGTAAAGAATCCGCTTGCAACGCAAGAGACCCTGGTTTGATTCCTGGGTCGGAAGTTCCCCTGGAAAGGGATAGGCTACCCACTCCAGTGTTCTTGGGCTTCCCAGGTGGCTCAGTGGTAAAGAATCTGCCTGTAATGCGGGAGACCTGCGTTTGATCCCCAGGGAGGGGAAATCCCCTGGAGGAGAGCATAGCAACCTACTCCAGTATTCTTGCCTGGAGAATCCTCATGGACAGAGGAGCCTGGTGGGCTACAGTTCACGTGGTCACAAAGAGTCAGACACGACAGCGACTAAGCACAGCAAGTGACGTAAACCTTTTCATTGCCAGTATTCAGTGTCTGGCCTGTTAATAAGTGCTTGATAAGTATTTGTTGAAAATTAATGAATATCACGTTTTTTAAATCAAAAGATTGACTATGGATTTGGGGATTGGTAGATCTTGGGAACTTGTAAGCTACCTGAGTTGGGTTTTCAGTTGCAGGCAGGACGGCCCAGGTAGCACTCCTGTGTACAATGTTACTTTCCTCAACTCCTCAAATCTCTTTTCTCTCGTTCCTTCCAGGCTGCTGTTCTCGAAATCCTGCACCAGTTCCCTTCCAAGCTTGGAGACCAGGTGCCCATTTTTGTTAATGGGAGAAAGGAAAAGGTCTTCCTCTACCCACCCTGTCCCTGCCCCACCTCTTACAACCCACCTGTGGACAGTTTAACAGTGGGTTCTGGAAACAACACTGCCTCCTTTCAGGTCTAAGTACTAGAGTTATTCCAAGGGCAGGAATTTCAAGCCAGGTAAGAGGAGCCACGTCAGGCTGCCAGATGGTGGGGATGATAGGCATGAGTGAGCAGGCTTCAGACTAAAGCAAGGTAGAAGGGATCAAGTGTTGTAATCACATTCGAGCAAAGGAGTCAAGTGACCCTCATTACACATTAGAGCCCTGTTATAATAATACCCCTTATGATTACTTGGACTTGGATTTAACCTGGGACAAATCCTTTTCTCTCATGTGTCTTCTTTTCCACCTCATGTTATATCCTTTCCTCGCCTAAGTCATCATTCTTAAAACCCAATCAGAATATTTTCCCCAGTTTTTTAGAGGAGCAAACTCATTCCCAAGGTCATATGCAGCCAATAACAGACAGGTCCTTGGCGGCTCAGATGGTAAAGAACCTGCCTGCAATGTGGAAGACCCAGGTTTGATCCCTGGGTCGGGAAGATCCCCTGGAGAAGGGAATGGCAACCCACTCGTTTTCTTGCCTGGAGAATCCCATGGACAGAGGAGCCTGGTGGACTACAGTCCATGGGGTTGCAGAGAGTTGAACACAACTGAGCGATTAATACTTTGCTTTCTGCTACTCAAACATGAGTCTTTCTGACTCCATTTGTTCTGCCCTCCTGCAGGCAGCATAGGGTGATCTGCTCTAAAGACCACGTAACTCAACGAAGGACATAAACACAGTGGGTCTTACAGAAAGGGAAGCTAGAGTATTGGAACCCTAATCGCAGGCAGGCTCCCCAGGAGGAAACTGGAGGGGGAGGTGGGACCAGAGGTGGAGACTCTGTGGGATCTTTCTTTTCTTATTGTGCTTTGGCGATGATAGAAACTTTATTGCCTAAAACCCATGTGGGAGCAGTGTTGTGAATATTCTTTCCCTCTAGCCCTCAACACCAATTTCTTTCATATCTTCCCAAATGATAGACAGAGATTTAATACATTTAATGCTTTTCTTTCCATTTACACTATCATAAATTACAAAGTATTGTTCACTTCACAAAATAAAACCATTTCCAGATAATTTTTTGACAGTATCAAGAAGTACATAAGCTACAACAAACAAACCTGTACAGCTGGGAGGAACGATGCTAACAGGGACCAAGCAGAACCATCCTGACCCCCGAGTGCCATAACTGCACTGATCTCTCCCCTTTCAGCTCACTTAACACACAGTAATTCTCTTCTGGTCACTCCAAAACAAGACTGGTGAGTAACAACATGAATCGTCTCAGATAATCAGAGGGAAAGACATTGTAGTTAGGTTTAAGAAAAACAAATCTAGGTTTACAGTTTTTTGACATTTTAAATATTTTACCTATGTTACAAAATATAGAAATCTTGGTGTTGAAAGCTCATGATAAGATAAATAGAACCAATAAGATAGAACTATAGTCATCAAATCATATTAAATTATCCATTAGAGCTACTTTGATCAAGGAGGTACACATATTCATAAAAACCAAACTTATTCATTCTTTAAAAAATAGGCTTGTTTATAAAACAAAAATGAAAAAAATCAACAATGACTCTGCAGGTTTCACTTTTCAGAAATACAGACATATGGTGAAAATGCAACTTGCCATTAACAGATGGATTCAGAGTGCTTGCCTGAAATGAAGAGGAAAAGTGCTTTTTACGTGGCCTAGATATAACCAGTGTTTCCAGATCATTTTATGTAAAATGACCACGTTCTGCGTGTTCTGTGATGTATACACATGATATGGAAGAAGTATGACCAATTCTGAAACATACTTTGGGATTTCACAAAATTTCTATGGAAAGAAAATTGTAGATGTGACAGACCATCCTACAATTGCAATAAACATATACTGCACGATAGCAAAATGCCAGTGCTTAACAGCAAGAACTATTAAAAGCAGGGACAGAGGTGGGAGGTGAAATTTCACTGCAAAGCACTGATAAGGACAGAGGTATGTCAAGATAATACTGCATTCATGGGAAACTTTTTCAGGGATCACAGCGAGAAGGCAGGACAAGGTATACAGGGTAATAATCAATGCACTGCATTGAGTTCTATTTGCTAAAATAAAGTAACATTCTTGCAGCTAAAATAAAAATACATCTTACAATATAAGTTTCATTTAACATTTAACATATAGAATTGTCTTCTTTTTGTAAGTGGAAAATGTGTAACTGTATCAAGTACCTCTATGAATTAAGTTCCCTTTTATTACTGATAAGACAGAAGTTTAAAGGTCTACACTGTTTTTTTTAATAAGTTAAAGAAAGATTTATTAATCACTCTTCCAACAAAACAGACAGACATACGAGGCACGGCAAAGACCCGAGGTGAGGACTTTTTCTCGCCCTCATCCTTGCTGTTCTCCCGTGGAGGGGCCAGTGTCTATGAGACACAGTAGCCAACCTGGCAATCCACTGTGGTCCAGGAAATTCCATCACTTGTTTGGAAAACAAATCAAGTGCAAGAGATGTTTTTATTTCTTTAGCCTTATCAACTTAGATGGGGCTGGGGCCACTCAACTCATTTTCCAGGTGAATTAAAACAAAACATCTTCATTTTCTATTAAGATCTGCACAATCAGCTTTTGGTACCGCATGTCATGGAGGGTGGTGAGGGTGCTGTCCTCAGGAGGTCTCATCAGGGTGGGCCCAAACACGATCCCCAGATTTTCAGCATTCATGAAATTGTCCTTTTCATTCATAGTCACCCTGCAAGACAAACATACACAGAGAGACGTTATACAGAGTCAAGGGTGGATTTGTGTACCGATTATGAACATAGGCCCCTGAGAGCTTCTCTGGTTTCAGAATTTGCAAAAGAAAATTGAGGACGAATTATAGAGAAGTATTTTTTAAAAGGTAATTTTTGGATTTTCTTGAAGAGATCTCTAGTCTTTCCCATTCTATTGTTTCCCTCTATTTCTTTGCATTGATCACTGAGGAAGGCTTTCTTATCTCTCCTTAGGTATTCTTTGGAACTCTGCATTCAGATTCTTATATCTTTCCTTTTCTCCTTTGCCTTTAGCTTCTCTTCTTTTCTCAGCTATTTGTAAGGCCTCCTCATACAACCATTTTGCCTTTTTGCATTTCTTTTTCTTGGGGATGGTCTTGATCACTGCCTCCTGTACAATATCACGAACCTCCGTTCATGGTTCTTCAGATACTCTATCATATCTAATCCCTTGAATCTAACAGAAGCAGAAAATATTAAGAAGAGGTGGCAAGCATACACAGAAGAACATACAAAAAAGATCTTCATGACCCAGATAACCACAATGGTGTGATCATTGGACTAGAGCCAGACATCCTGGAATGTGAAGTCAAGTGGCCTTAGGAAGCATCAATAGGAACAAAGCTAGTGGAGGTGATGAATTCCAGTGGAGCTATTTCAAATCCTAAAAGATGATGCTGTGAAAGTGCTGCACTCAATATGCCAGCAAATTTGGAAGACTCAGCAGTGGCCACAGGAATGGAAAAGGTCAGTTTTCATTCCAGTTCCAAAGAAAGGCAATGCTGAAGAATGCTCAAACTACCACACAACTGCACTCATCTTACACGCTAGTAAAGTAATGCTCAAAATTCTCCAAGCCAGGCTTCAACAGTATGTGAACCATGAATTTTCAGATGTTCAAGCTGGATTTAGAAAAGGCAGAGGAACCAGAGATCAAATTGCCTACATCTGTTGAATTATAGAAAAAGCAAGAGAATTCCAGAAAAACATCTACTTCTGCTTTATCAACTATGCCAAAGCCTTTGACTGTGACTGGATCACAACAAACTGTGGAAAATTCTGAGAGAGATGGGAATACCAGACCACCTTACCTGCCTCCTGAGAAATCTGTATCCAGTTCAAGAAGCAACAGTTAGAACTGGACATGGAACAATAGACTTGTTCCAAATCAGGAAAGGAGTATGTCAAGGCTATATATTGTCACCCTGTTTATTTAACTTATATGCAGAGTACATCATGTGAAATGCCAGGCTGGATGAAGCACAAGCTGGAATCAAGATTGCCAGGAGAAATACCAATAACCTCAGATATACAGGTGACACCACCGTTATGGCAGAAACTGAAGAAGAACTAAAAAGCCTCTTGATGAAAGTGAGAGAGGAGAGTGAAAAAGCTGGCTTAAAACTCAACATTCAGAAAATGAAGATCATGGCATCTGGTCCCATCACTTCAGGCAAATAGATGGCCAAACAATGGAAACAGTGACAGACTTTATTTTTGGGGGCTCCAAAATCACTGCAGATGGTGACTGCAGTCATGAAATTAAAAGATGGTTACTCCTTGGAAGAAAAGCTATGACAAGCATAGTCAGCATATTAAAAAGCAGAGACATTACTTTGCCAACAAAGGTCTGTCTAGTCAAAGCTATGGTTTTTCCAGTAGTTGGGTATGGATATGAGAGTTGGACTATAAAGAAAGCTGAGCACTGAAGAACTGATGCTTTTGAACTGTGGTGTTGACTTTTGAGAGTCCTTGGGACTGCAAAGAGATTGAACCAGTCAATCCTAAAGGCAATCAGTCCTGAACAGTCATTGGAAGGACTGATGCTGAAGCTGAAACTTTCAATACTTTGGTCACCTGATGCTAGGAACTGACTCATTAGAAAAGACCCTGATGCTGGGCACGATTGAAGGCAGGAGGAGAAGGGGACAACAGAGGATGAGATGATTGGATGGCATCACTGATTCAATGGATACGAATTTGAGCAAGCTCTGGGAGTTGGTGATGGACAGGGAAGCCTGGCATGCTGCAGTCCATGGGGTCACAAAGAGTCAGACATGACTGAGCGACTGAACTGAACTAAATTTTCAGATTAATTTTTTAGGTTATTGACATTGTCTTCAGCCCACAGAAGTGAACTACTAAGTGAATCTGGTATAGACACACTTTTGAACACTATAAAATCAGTCCTCTTTCTAAATAAACATGGAACTCTCATTGAAGGAATATTGACTTGAAGGGGCAGTAAAGATTATTAGGTGGCCCATGATGCATACAGATTTAGTCTAGACTTGTATGACTGTCTTCATTTCCCTCTTCTTGCTGTCCACTGGTCTACATGCTGGAGGCTTATATAACTATCTTTATCTCCCTCTTCTTGCTGTCCACTGTCTGTATGCTTGTATGACTCTCTCTATCTCCTCCTCCTCGCTTTCTACTGGTCTATATGCTGGAGGCTTGTATGCTTGTCTTCATTTCCCTCATCTTGCTGTCCCCACAGCTCTGTATGCTGGAGGCTTGTATGATTGTCTTCATTTCCCTCTTCTTGCTGTCCACTGGTCTGTATGCTGGCAAACCAGGAAGCTGAGGGCAGATTCCCTGACTGTTGGCAGGGCTACTGCCCAAGGAGAAAGGTCAAGGCATTGTCACGGGACAAGAGAATGGCTGGAATGTGGCCAAGTGGGAACACAGTTAGACATTATTTTTAGTTCCCACAGGATGAGGTCTAGAGCAGTAATTGTTATTAGAATTGAAAATACTCATCACTAATCATTAGAGAAATGCAAATCAAAAGTATAGTGAGGTATCATCTCACACCAGTCAGATGGCTATGATCAAAAAATCTAGAAACAAAAGGTGCTGGAGAGGGTGTGGAGAAAAGGGAATCCTCCTACACTATTGATGGAATTGTAAATTGGTACAACCATTGTGGAGAACAGTATGGAGGTTCCTTAAAAAACAAATATAGAACTACCATATGACCTGGGAGTCCCACTCTTGGGCATATAGCTGAAGAAAACTCTAATTTGAAAAGATAAATGCACGCCAGTGTTCACTGTAGCACTATTTACAACCGCCAAGACATGGAAGCAACCTAAATACCCATCAACAGAGGATAAAGGAGATGTGGTACATATACACAATGGAATATGTGTATATGTTGCCATTCCCTTCTCCAGGGCATCTTCCCAACCCAGGGACTGAACCTGGGTCTTCCGCATTGCAGGCAGATTCTTTACTGTCTGAGCCACCAGGGATCCTAATGGAATATTATTCATCTGTAAAAAGGAATGAAATAACGCCGCTTGCAGAAGCAAGGATGGACCTAGAGACTGTCATACTGAGTCAGTCAGAGAAAGACAAATACCATATGATATCACTTATGTATGGAATCTTAAAAAAAAAAGCACAAATGAACTTATTTACAAAACAGGGTCCCAGATGTAGAAAACAAAATTTACAGTTACCTGGGGGAAATGGGGGTAGGGAGGGATAAACTGGGAGACTGGGCTTGACATACACATAGGACTATATATAAAATAGACAAATAATAAGGATCTACTGTATAGCAGAGGGAAATCTATTCAGCACTCTGTAATGGCCTATATGGGAAAAGAATCTATGGAAGAGTGGGTATCAGCTTATGTATAACTGATTCACTTTGCCGTACAGCAGCAAGTAACAAAACAGAAATCAACTATACTCCAATCAAATTATTTTAAAAACACCCAGGTAAGAACTGCAAAGCCTTTAAACATGAAGTTCAAATTCCAAAGTTGGCTTAACACCTTCCTAAGTAGAATAAAATTATTATCTCTCAGATTCTTGCTTGAAGGAATTAAGGTTTTAGGATGTTCATAATAGATCTAAAAGGGAGTACATTCTTCAAGAAGAGCAAAATAGGATTGACATATGTTTAAGTTTTTTACAGAGAGCTATCTCTTTGTGTTTATTCTCTTAAAGCTAATTAAGCCTAGCTGTGCGTGTGTGCATGCCAAGTTGCTTCAGTCGTGTCCCACTCTTTGCAACCCCATGGACTATAGCTGTCCAGGCTCCTCTGTCCATGAGATTCTCCAGGCAAGAATACTGGAGTAGGCTGCCATCTTAACTTTGCACTGTGAAGGTAATGAAGCTGAATTGACCTTCCTAAGACTAGCCATCTAGTATTATTTTAGAAAGGTCAACTCAGCTTGCATTACCTTCACATTGCAAAGTTAAGAGGGAGGTAAGAAAGAGGATTTTCTTCATTTTCAAACTACTCATAGTTGTCCATCAAGTCAGTCACCACACCTGACCAGACAAGATAGATAGCAACCCCTCCATAGTAAAAAATACTAAATAATTGGCATTTAAGACTCAACTGGGATGTGTCAGCATTTTTTTACTTTGCCTTTCAAAGTATCATAATTGGACACTAAAAGAAATAACTTATAGCTAATTAAAAGGAAGACTGACATTCAAGCCTATTTTTTATCCAAAATTTACTTGTACTCTTCAATAAATTAATCAAAATGAGACTCTAAGATAACTGTTACATTTCTGATCACCTTGAATATGAGCAAGAGTATTTATATGTTTTAAAGGTAGAAAAATTAAAACCTCAATGCATTAAGCGTTTCTATAGTTTTATCAACTTGTTTCCTTTCATTTACTGAACCGATCTGTAAATTGGTCAGTATAGATATTTTTTGGTTTATTTTATCTAAAAATGGGCTGCTACCATATATCCCCCCAAAACACAGAGGAAGGCACACAGAAGTACCCTGATCCTGTCAACATCTCAAAGACCAATATATTGACCTCACAAGTACAGTGAAGGAAAGAGATCTGTGGTTTAGGTAAAAGAGTCTAGAACCAGAGACTCCAGTGTACTGTAAACAGCCATCTCTGTCTGTCTCACATGCCCTCACACAAATAACCCAGTGTGTAGCCCCTGTGGCAGGCAGCCTCTGAGAAGGCCCCCAGTGAGCCCTGTCTTCTGGAATCCATACCCTTCTGTAACTCCTTCCCCGAGAGCAGGGGTCCCTGACCTCCAGGATCTAATAATGCTTGATGATCTGAGGTGGAGCTGATGTAATAATAATAGAAATAAGTGAAAGTTGCCCAGTCGTGTCCGACTTTTTGCGACCCCATGGACTATACAGTCCCTGGAATTCTCCAGGCCAGAATACTGAAGTGGGTAGCCTTTCCCTTCTCCAGGGGATCTTCCCAACCCAGGGATTGAACCCAAGTCTCCAGCATTGTAGGTGGATTTTTTACCAGCTGAGCCACAAGGGAAGTCCAAGAATACTGGAGTTGGTGGCCTATATCCCTTCTCCAGTGGATCTTCCTGACCCAGGAATCAAACCGGGCTCTCCTGCATTGCAGGCAGATTCTTTAACAATTGAGCTATCAGAGAAGACCAATAGAAATAAAGTACACAATAAATGTAATCTGCTTGACTCATCCCCAAACCATCCCCCAAACCCTGGTCCATGGAAATACTGTCTTCAGCGAAACTGGTCCCTGGTGCCAAACAGGCTGGTGACTGTTGCCCTAGAGCATAGGCTAGACCTAGTGACTTGCTTCCAACACATAGAGTAATAGCAAGAGCAGTGGGGTATGGCTTCTGAGATTAGGTTACAGAAAGGCTGTCTTCCGTCGTGGGTGTCTTGCTTGCTTGCTGTAAGAGAAGCCAGCTGCCATGTGGGGAGCTGCCTATGGAAAGATCCATATGACAGAAAACAGGGCTCCTGTTCTGAGAACAGTCGGCAAGTGACACCTGCAGGCTAATCGCCTCTGAGGAACTGAATCCTGCCAAAGACCATATGAGTGAGCTTGGAAGTGGACGCTTCCCTACTCGAGCCTTGCAGCCTGGCTGTCAGTTTGACTGCAGCCTCATTATTAACCTTGAACCAAAGGCACCCAGCAAAAGCCACCTGGATTCCTGTCCACAGAGACTATGCAATAATAAACACTTACAGTTTCAAGCAATCTGTCAGTCAGTGGGAGGAAATGACAACCCATTCCAGTATTCTTGCCTGGAGAATCCTATGGACAGAGGAGCCTGGTGGGCTGTCCATGGGGTTGCAGAGATTTGGACATGACTGAGCACACACACACGACAGATAATTAATACATCAGATGAAACAAGAAGTCAGGGTGGAAATCTGCTTGCCCAGAAAGAAGGCAGCTCAGGAGTTTGGGTTTAGGGTGAGCAAAAGGAGAGACAGAACACAGAGTTCAAGGCTTTGTGGGAGGAGGGTGCAGACTCAGGGGCAGCCTAGACACATGGTTAAAACAGATTAGGGGCTATGGGTCAAACTGGGTTTCCATCCTGGCTTTACCTCGCCTCTCTGCATCAGTTGTGTAATGTCCCTAAGCTTCAGAAGTATTACCTGTAACGTGAGGCTTCTAACAGTACCAGCCTCAGAGACAGGACACATCTAAAGTGCGGGAAGCAGCTTCTGCTATCTCCTAGACACAGAGTGAGTGTCTAGGGTTATCAATGGGCTGACCTGGAGAAGGTAACCTAATTCACTTAAAAGGAGGATCTGTTCACTCAGTGGGTTGGGGAGGTTGTGCACTTTTCCTAATGCATCAACTGTGCAGGGCAGACAGAGTGTGCAGAGGCGGCGCCAAGGAGGTGTCAGCTTACTTCTTGAGGTGGATCATCAGGTATCGGAGGGTCTCATAGTGGGCAGGAGGAAGCAGCATCAGCACTTCATGGACCGCTTCCAGCCTCTCATCCGCATTGGAGATTTCTGTGAAGATCACACATAATGAATATCAGTGCAGTGCTGAAACATTAAAGTTTTCAGAGAAACTCCAAGAAGTTTGGTTTGTTCAGGCTACAGGTGAAGGGGATGTCTAATAATATTTCACTTAAAGTGATCCATTTGTTCATGTCTTGTCTTACTCCTGAAAGGGTTTGAGTCTGGGAGCCACATGCATATTGAATGTCCACTGGCTGCATGGCAGGAGGCTGCCCTCCAGGAATCTGCAGCCTTGTAGATACTTACTGGTGGCACATGCACAGACTGTGCTTTGCCCATCTTCTGAACACTGGATTTGCTAGAAACTATGACCAGCTTTAATTTAAACTGGACCACACTTGGGAGCTTTCTCTTGAAATTGTCTACCAAATCTTTTCTTGGCAGGCATAACTGAATCCACTTTATAATGCAAGGGCACTGGCAGGTGAGCCAGCCAATTCAGGGTGCACTGTTGGCACTTTTTGTCAAAATGTTGGCATGGTGAACCGCAGGGTGCTGTCCAGGTTAGGAAGTAGATAGTAGGCACGTTAACAATGGGAGGAAGCATGCATGCTTCTGTTTTCAGGACTCTGATGGGTATTGGCAGCCATTCAAAGAAAGCTCTCCTGGTCATTCCTCCTGGGGCAGAGGGTACCTGCTGTCAGAACCTTCCCCACAAGACCACTGGGATCCAGGAAAGAATGCTCTGACCAGGGAGTATAGCCACAGCTCATCTGGAAAGTACACCCTGAGCGATTGCAGTCTGCCCATGTTTCTCCCCATCAGGTATCTTGTTACTACATTTAGCAACATATATCTTTAAAGATTATAGTTTTTAATAAAAACTTCCTCAAAGTGTGCTTGACTTCTGTGTCATGCATTCTAGCACCTGAATCTCCCCTTCCTCACTACAGTCCTGGACAAAGTGTAATGCAACTCCCCCCGCCCCCAACACACACACACACAGACACACACAGGTCCTCTCACCTGACAGCACTGACCCAAGTGCCACACCCTGAAGGAGCAGCTCTAGGCTGACGGAAGACTAGTGCTAATGTTCCATTTCTGGACCCGTGAGCTCAGCTCTCTAAGCTTAGTTTACCTCCTCTGTAAAATGGGATTACAATATGTGCCTCATCAGCTAGATGAAAAGGTTAAAAAAGGAGATATTGGTGAGAGTTCCTAGGATAGTATTTGATACAGTATCTTCTCGGCCTGTTACTAATTTTGAACAGCATCAAGGTGCCCTAACTTGGGATATGACTTTAATCAATTAGCAAGGGGATTCTGCTTAATAGATGAAAGTAGTTAATCTATACAGCCCTCACTGAAGACTATCTGATTGCTTACTAGAAAAGCATTTCACTTTCAACATATAACAGAGTAAGTCTGTGTTGGTTTCCAGCATAGAAGAAACAGTGGGGAGAGACAGAACTGCCTGGTCCCCAGCATCAGTCGAGTAGAACTGGCTTAGCACTGGTTCCACTCAGCTAGTGTACTGTGTCTGGGTTTCTACTAATTGTACTGTTGTGCCCTCACTTGGCAAAGCAAGTCCTCATGCCATAATTTAATCAGGTTCTGAGTTTTCATTTTCTTGAAGTCAAAAGCATCACACTTAAAAATTTGGTGCCATTAAACAATTAGTACTCAATACTTACTTGCTGCTTCTATAAATTTGGAATAGGTATCATAGGTGATGACAGGAATGGGTAAGTCTCTGAAATATAGTTTAAGGGCTCCAGTGATGATGTTTATGTCTGGATAGATGTTGGCAGATATATCTGCCTTTTCACCATCTGAAAAACAATCAGTGATCCAGTTCCTAATTAGGATCTTATTTCACCAAGTTAAACCGTGCCCAGAAAGAAAAAAAAGATGCGACAATGAATGCTCCCTTACAAGTCTCAGCTGACTCTCTTGGCATCTAATAACATGGAGATGCAGGAAGTAACAAAGAGAAGTTTGGTAAGAGGGATTTTGGGCCTGAGGGTAAGTAGAGCCAAAAATGTAGTGAAATAGACTTAAAATAGTTCTTTGGGTGCCAGCCCCTGGTAATTTGCTAAATAGAAG
Source organism: Bos indicus x Bos taurus (assembly GCF_003369695.1). Taxonomy (NCBI): domain Eukaryota; kingdom Metazoa; phylum Chordata; class Mammalia; order Artiodactyla; family Bovidae; genus Bos; species Bos indicus x Bos taurus. Next base: position 53,072,663 of record NC_040079.1, on the reverse strand, counting down.
TCTAGCACAGTAATTTATATTCTAGACACAAAGCTTATAATAGGATAACAATCTAATTTGAAATTATAAAATCAAGAATCTCATATAGTATTCTTTGGATTTGGATTTGAAGATCACATACATAAAATAAGTTGAATATATTCAGATTTTAGTGTTTCTTTCAGGCTTACCAAAGTTTCTTTTCACTTGATTATTCCTTCCTTAATCCCTAAGACTTTAATCTGGGAAACTTAAACTTTCCCTCATGGGTAGGTAATGTTATATTTCTTACTATTTTTTGCAATCTTTCTGAAGACATATTTTGACTTTTTGTTTTTACCATTAGTAGATATCAGTCCAATTTAACTGTCACAATCTATAAAATTTTTTCAATCATATAGGGACTATTAGCATTATCTTTTTTATAGAGAATTGAAAGAAAGAACAAATGTCTCAGCAAATTTGGTTCTGAGGATTAAAAAGCTCTTAATGTACAGAAAACAGTAAGAGTGTAGCAGATAGGCCATCTGATCGCATTATTTATGTATTTAACAAACAATTACTGAGAACCTACCATGGGCCAGGCACTGTTAAGCCCTAGGGAATTAAAGAAGAAAAGACATAAATTTGTCCCTCAGTATCCATGGGAGATTGGTTCTAGGACTCTCCACTGCATGAGTACCAAAATCCGTGGATGCTCAAGTTCCTTATATAAAATGGCTTACTATGTGCATATAACCTATGTATACTCTCCTGTATACTTTAAATCATCTCTGCTGCTGCTGCTGCTTAGTCACTTCAGTCGTGTCCGACTCTGTGCGACCCCATAGACGGCAGCCCACCAGGCTCCCCCATCCCTGGGACTCTCCAGGCAAGAACACTGGAGTGGGTTGCCATTTCCTTCTCCAATACAGGAAAGTGAAAAGTGAAAGTGAAGACGCTCAGTCGTATCCGACTCTTAGCGACCCCATGGACTGCAGCCCACCAGGCTCCTCCATCCATGGGATTTTCCAGGCAAGAGTACTGGAGTGGGGTGCCATTGCCTTCTCCAATTATGTATAATACCTAATACAATGTAAATGCTATGTAAATAATATTAATGCAATGTTAATGCTACATAAATAGTTGCCAGCTTGTGGCAAATTCAAGTGTTGTTTTTTGGAACTTTCTGGAATTAAAAAACATATTTTTGATCCACAATTGGTTGAGTCTACCAACATGGAACCTGCAGATACAGAAGGCCAATGGTACTTTTGCTCAAATAACTCTGGTTAGATTGGAAGTCGGGCATGAAGCTCAACAACTGCAAGGAAATGGGAAGACAGCTCTGCTGGAGAAATGTGGAAATGTAGAGGGGGACAGAGGAAAAGGAAATGGAATTCTTAGGTCAGTGTGGGGTGGTCAGGGAACAGTCATGAAAAGGGAAGACTTAAGCTGACATTGATAAAACAATTAGGTGTTTGCCAGGCAGAATTGTGAACACATTCTAGATGGAGAGAGCAAGGTGACCCCAGATGCTTGTTCATGAAGAGAGGTGGGGAATACTTCAGTATTGCTAGGGTACAAAGTCTATAGAGAGGAGGTTGTGGCTATGAGCATGCAGATAGATCATCAAAGACCTCATCTACTATTCTACAGAGCAGAGGACCTATCTAGTGGGCCAGAGGTTCCATCTCTGATTGGCTGTATCAGAATTATTTGGATCATTCAAAGGAAATACAAATTCTTAGGCTCAGCTTCCTGAATGAGTTCCCAGGGTGGCCCCTGCTGATCTGTATTTTTAATGAATTCCCTAGTTAGCTCATGATATCTGGCCTAAGCGAGAATATGGCCTGGAGGACAGTATGGCACAGTCATCAAGAAGAAAAGGAGTCACCTCCTAAACTTCCCCTAGTTTAGTGCCAGGGGTACCCCCATCACTATGCTCTCCTCTTTGGATCTCTGGGAGAAGGAGAAGAATAAATGGGATCTGAGGTAGAGGATGCAGAAGGTACCATGTGCCATGGTGCCATGTGACAGATCTTAAATGTTGGGCAACAAAGTCAAGAAGCTTAATGGGACCAAAGGCTGTCTGATTATTCAAGTAGTATTTTAAACTCACTTCTCCATGTGGTGAACTGTCCATGACTTTTTAAAAAACACTTCCCCCAGGGAATCAGAGAACTATGAGAAAACTATGGATTACAAAACATTACTTCCTGGCTTCCTAAAGAACAGCTCTTAGTAGCTCTAAAACCCCATTTCCATTATGAATAAAACTGGTTCCAAAAGAGAAGATGCTAAGGATAAGTCATTTAGCACTCAATAACATGCAAGTCTGGGGCCTCCTTGGTGGCTCAGATGGTAAAGAATCTGCCTGCAATGCAGGAGACCCACGTTAGGTGCCTGGGTTGGGAAGATCTCCTGGAGAAGGGAACGGCTACCCATTCCAGTATTCTTGCCTAGGAAATCCCATGGACAGAGGAGCCTGGTGGGCTACAGTCCATGGGGTCTGTCCATGAACAGTCAGACACAGTTGAGCAACTAACACACATACATGCAAAGGGCAAGCCTACCTCTGTCAAATGCCATTTTGACATCTTCGATGTGTTCTGTGAACCCGGAGACTCTATAAAGGCCTTCTGACTTTAATCCTGTAAAAAAAAGGAGATAGATTTTAACTGTAGCTTCCTAAAGCACCTAAAAATAAATATAATTTCCTATCTACACTGCATGCTATCAGGAAATGAGCAAATGTAGTCAGTGCTCTTATTAGGGGCTTCCCCGGTGACTCAGTGGTAAGGAATCTGCCTGCCAATGCAGGAGACACAGGTTTGATCCCTGGGTCAGGAAGATCCCATGAAGAGGGAAATGGCAACCTACTCCAGTGTTCTTGCCTGGGAAATTCCATGGACAGAGGAGCCTGGCAGGCAATCGTCCATGGGGTTACAAAGAGTCGGATACAACTGAGTGACTGAGAAACAAATGCACACAAGCATGCTCTTATATATTACGCATTATCACATCAGAACTTGAAATGTCCATCTCAGTTTCTGTGCATCTGTCTTCACTGCTTGTGTGGCAGTGGAGACCTCGGGGTCTGGTCTTCCTCCTGCCTGGCTTTGCAGAGTGAACCCAAGGTTAAGATTCTCATCAGTCATGATGTCCTGCTTCCTTTGTTCGTCTGACAGTGGATGAGACTTCACTTCAACAAACTATTTTCTCCCCAGCATCATCTCAATCCATATGCCATACTGTATGTAGCACGGTGCTCGGTACACAAGTATGCATATGTGTGGTACATCTTATCCTGATTTTACGAGAACTATCCAAATTTTATAGCCTATGTGTTTATCATAATAATGACAGTATGTTAAATGTTTAACTACATATGATTGATTTAAATGGTATACCTTCAAATAAATGATTATACAAATAGATGCAGGAAAGTAAAATTCTAATGAATGAGTATGGAAACTTGATCACTGTATATTTAGGGTAAGAAAAAGATGTGGGTGCAATTCCTAGACCTTATTGATTTGTTAGGATATTTCAAAGTATCAGAAAGGATAGAGGATAAGATTTCAGACCTTGTATATCAAAAACCAGCTGTTATCAAACTATAGCTACAGTCATAATAAGCAAATAAAAAGTTTCTACTGCTGCTGCAGTACAGTCTGTCAAGCAATGTAACTAAAGTACATTTCTGTTTATCATGTATACTATCCGCCATATATAAAAGTTGGCACTGGATCTGCTAAAGCTCCAATACTTTGGCCACCTGATGCAAAGAGCTGACTCTTTGGAAAAAGACCCCAATGCTGGGAAAGATTGAATGCAAAAGCAGAAGGTGGCAGAGGATGAAATGTTTAGATAGCATCACTGACTCAATGGACATGAATTTGAGCAAACTCTGGGAGATAGTGAGGACAGAGGAGCCTGGCCTGTTGAAGTCCATGGGATCCTAGGAACTGAACAAAAGCAATATTAGGTCTGCATCAGAGACAGCAAATGCATGACACAGATACTGCCCCTCCTTTCTCCTCTGGCCATCAGAGACACTCTTCACTGACCTCAGCTCTCTCTCCTACTGAGCCCCACTCAGATTTAGAATTTGTCTCAGGACAGTTGTCTGGGGTGCCACTAGTGATCAACTGAACTGGCCCATAGATGAGACTTGGTTCTACTTGGTGGTGCATTAAGCATGCCTTGGTCCAGTTGTAACCCACCCTACAACAGAGGTGAGTACACAGTGGCACGTGGGAGCACAGTGCAGTGGGCAGTAACCCTGCCTTCTGACTGAAGAAGCTACAGGGAAGGTCTTACTGAGGAACTGCCTTTAAGGAAGTCATGGGACTTCCCTGGCGGTCCAGGGGTTAAGACTCCGCCTTCCAGTGCAGGGGGTGTGGGTTCCATCTCTGGTCAGGGAGCTGAGATCCCACATGTCTCGTGGCCAAAAAACCAGAACATAAAGCAGAAGCAATATTGTAACAAAGTCAATAAAGACGATAGAAATGGTCCACAGTAACAATAAATAAATAAATAAATGGAGGAAGTCATGAGGGATGGGCTGGACTTTACCAGAGTTAGCAGAGGCTGCCGCCTCCCTTCCAATATTAATTCTCCCTTCCTCTAATGTGAAGAAACCTTTGGATTTTTAGAACAACACTCATTGAAGAGGCCCTTAAATCCTGGCCAATGTGAAGAGAGCGGAAGTGATGTGTACTGTGCTGCCTGTGGACTTGAAGGGCATGCCCTTTTGCTCTTGGCCGGAGCGCAGCTGAGATGGTGATAACCATCTGGGACCATAGAGAGGAGGGCAGCACTCAGAGATGATGGGGTAATGAGCTGGGGGCCTGAATTCCTGCCTCTGGGCAGCTGCCCCACCATCCCTGGACTGCTGCTGGAGAGAGAGAGGTTTCCATGTTGATGTCACTATTAGTTGGGGTCTCTGTGATAGCATGAAAGCATCTGGGTTAAGTACATTGGTCAGACACACAGATTTGGAGGTGGAGTTAAAGGATTGGGTCATACCAGGTAAAAAAGAAATAACACTTGAGTCTTATATGTTGGGCTCTGTACTGGGCTGGTTATCTGGATCAACACCTTATGAGGTACAAGTGATTCTGTTCACTTTGAAGATGAAAGAAAAGAAAGTGAAAGTGTTAGTCACTCAGTTGTGTCTGATTCCTTGAAACATCATGGACAGTAAGTAGTCTGCCAGGCTCCTCTGTCTGTGGAATTCTCTAGGCAAGAATACAGGAGTGAATTGCCATTCCCTTCTCCAAGGAAGCTTCCCAACCCAGGGATCAAACCTAGGTCTCCCACATTGCAGGCAGACTCTTTACCATCTGAGCCATCATGGAAGCATGAATCAATCACCTTATGAGCTACAACTGATTCTGTTCACTTTGAAGATGAGGAGACAGATATTCAAATGGAGTAAGTAACTTGCCCAAGGTCATACTGTAGCTGATATGAGAAATGGTTGGGAATCTAACTTCAAGTTCATGATCTTTTCACTCTGCCACATTATGCAGAAACAAATGGCCATAAAGGCAACTGGAGAACAATAAGAAATTGACTATGGATTGAAGATGGGATAAGATGTTTCAGTGGTGAAACTGGAAATGGAAGCGTCACCTGAATTTCTTCCAGCCCATTCTCTGGTTTCTGCTCACATGCATGGGACCCTAATGCCTGTAGCTCCAGTCCTTTTGCTGTGACTCCTAGCACAGATTCCTAACTTGTGCTATTCTAGCTCTTATACTAGACATGCTTAGTGCTGTGCTTTCTGTGGACACATTAGCCATCAGATGTGGTAGTCACTTGCCTCCAGCTGTTGGCAGTCTCTGATGAGGATCACCATGGGATGATCCCAGCTTCTTCAGAGAAGCGCAGGTCCTGGTGGTAAGCTCTGGAGAGGCTGATTATCTGACCCTCTGGGGTAGCAGAACCCTCAAAACAGCAGTACCCAGGGCTGCTCTTCCAAGCCACTCATCCAGAGCCAGGGCATCTCCTCAACTTGTACCCACCTCAGCCCTGCATCAAGAACTCACCAGATCCCAAAGCCCCTACTCAACTCTAACAGACCCAGCAGGCAAAAGGCAGGAGGCATTTCTTACAATCTGACATCAAATGAGCGAGTCTTAAGGGAACAGATTAGCTATAGTTTTCATCCTGCATGGAAGAGGGAATCATTTCCTATCCCTAAAAGGTTTGGGAAAACAAGTTATAATATCATCTTTTGTTTTGGAAAGAATGGGATAGTTGGCAAATGCATAAATACCTGTAGCAGATAGTAAGCCAATTTGGATACAACAAGGGTGCCAGCTATAGTAGGGTACATCCATGGCAACACTTGTAAAAGCCTCTCCAATTACCCAAATTACATCCAACAATCCAAATTCTCTCCAGCTACACTATAACCACCATATCACTGAACATTTTGATACTGAAAAATGGCCAAACAAAGCTCAAATAAAGGAAAGATGACTCAGGCATAATATAAAGAATCTTTTCTTTGAAATGTTCCCATCTTCCTTGTATTGTCAGTTTTTGGTGGACAAATCTTTCAATCTTTAGCTTTCCTCTTTGAAATAAACAGAATCAATACTAGGAATAAATTTCTATGTGGTAGAAAATACATGTGTTGACCAATAACTTTTTAACTTTTTTTAAAAGAAGCATTTTAAAAGACTTGATTTAGACCTCACCTCTGCCATAAACCCTTTCTGAACTCTCCTCAGATAAGATTAAAATGTCCTTCTTTGTGACTCCATGGTATTTTGAATACACGTACTCACAGCATTTACTTAGCACACATGCATGTATGCACTTATAGATTTATGTATTTGCACCCCTGATTCTGTATACTATCCTATGAATTTCTTAAAGGCATGAACTATAACTTTTATGTCCCCAGTGTGTAGTACATAATGAATGCTTGGCAAGCATGTATTAAATGCATGCCTGCATGGTTTTTATATGAAACAGAAATTGATGTCATTGGTTGGATTTAGTTTGTGTGTGTGTGTATGTGTGTGTGTGTTTGTGCATGCAAACCATTTCCCTGAGATCAATAGTGGAGAGTCAATTTAACAATTATAAGAATAAAGTCTCCTTGACAACACTAAAAAGAAAGTCACTATAATAAGGAGTTTTTTTCCAAACCTCTTGCTTCAATTTCCCGAATGCAGATGTCTACCACCATGGGTCTCTGTGTGTTGTGAGCCTTCACAAGTGTCGTGAGGTCACAGCAGTACACCTTCTTGATCCTCTTGAGATCAGGCTGGCAGTCATTGGGAACGTGCTTGGAACACTGCTTGTGTACGTTCAATCCACAGTCTGTAAAAAGAGAAGCCACATTAGTCCTGCCTGGCTGTTTTGTAAAAGTTCAACACAAATTATATGTTACCAAAAATAAAAAAAGGAAAACACCCCCAGGGCTTGTTGTATCTCTCTGGAACATCCATGCCACTTAGAGGTGGTGCTGTCCACAGATGAGTATGAAATCTATCTGTACTCATGAAACTTAAATAATTCCATTTTTCTCAATAAGCCTCTCTTATTGAGAAGAAAAGAGACATCTCACAGAGACAGTTTTGGTAATTAGGTTGTTTGCATGTTTTTTTCCCTTCTGGGACTGGAAACTTTGGGTCTGTTTGAGGGCTTTTGGGTTTAGATTCCTAGAGCAAATCCTCTCCCACAAAGGGCACCGAGGGCTTCTGCTAGGGTGTTTCCCTTGATTTTGTGACACTCCTTTTGCGGAAGACATGATTACACTGACTGTAGGAATCTGTCATCTTTGGTCTGAGACCCCCATGACCATTGGCATACTCTTCTGCCTTCTTGGAGAATGGCCCACACTTTCCACTCCTGTCTTCTTTGCTGGGCAGTTTGAGTAGGCCATTGTCCTTTCTACTTGCCTTATTTCGACACCTGTGAGTGGAAATACTGTCTAACTGGACACTGGTGGGAGGACTCAAGAGTTTGCAATTTAGAACAATGCCACGTAATGTGATGATGAGAGCAATTATTTATAAAGCTCATATCAAGATCCAAAGCGGAAAAGGTGCTTTTAAGTTCAATGCACATATTAAAAGCCTTATTAGCAGTTGGTATCCACTGATGGAATTTCTCTAACAATAACAAGGCACAGTCTACATTCTGGAAAATAAAAATTTAATGCTGAAGATGTTCAAAGTTGACTTGGTGTCTATTCAAAATACCTTCTAATGTTGTTTTCATAGGTGTAAAGCATAATAATAAAATCATTTTTATATTTTATAGACATATTATAAACACATGATAATATTTTAATGTCGCTGTTTTTAAAAAAGCACTTTACCACACCGAGGATTCGAGCGGATATAAACTTTTGTGAAATCATCAGTAAACGATTTTTGTCATTATATGCTTTTCATGTCATGTTTTACTGGGTGAGTTCTCTCTGTCTATCCCTTTCTAAAAACAAAACCACTTCTAATTACCTTAGCTTTATCAACATGAGAAGTTTAACAAAGCTCAAGTAAATGTCAACAACATTTGATCTACTGAATATAAATATTAGTAAACTGAACTAAATAGAATTGGCTGGTTTTCTTGTTTGCATAATGATAGCATCTACTCCTAGGGTTATCATGAGGATCAAATAAGTTAATATATGTAAAGTCTGAAGTGTGGGGAGTGCTACGTGAGAGTCAAATAGAAGAAACAGCAAATATGGTGATAGAAAATACAAGGACGCCCACCTAGCCACTTTTAAGTGATTTCATTAGTCGTTTTTACTAACTGTGAATTCTTACAAATTTCATTTAAAACATTTTTTAAAAATTACGGTAAAATATACATAAAGGTCACCATTTTAACCATTTAAGTATACAGTTCAGTGGCATTAAGTACCTTCACCCTATGTACAAACATCACTATCTCCAAACCTTTTTTATCTTTCAAAACAGAAACTCTGTACCCACGAAACAATAACTCCTGGGGCCTTCTTCCTCGTGACTCTGTCAACCATATTCTTCCTTCTGCATCCATCAGTCTGACTCCTTTAGATACCTCATATAAGTGGAATCATACAGCATTTGTCCTTTTGTGACTGCCTCATTTCACTTAGTACAATGTCCTGAAGGTTCATTCATATCGTAGTTCATGACACAATTTCCTAAAGAACACTGCATTTAAGGCTGAATACTATTCCACTGTACATATGTACCACATTGTGTCTATCTGCTCATCCAGTGATGGGTGCTTGGGTTGTTTCAACCTTTTGGCTATCGTAAACAATGTTGTTATCAATATGGGTGTACAAATATTTGTTCAATCCTTTCAGTTCTTTTGGGTATATACCCAGAAGTGGAACTGCTGGATTATATGATAATTCTAGTTTTAATTTCTTTACAAACTTCATTTTAAGGTCTGAAATGACAGTGTTTTTATGTAGAGTTAAATACTTATATTTTATTAAAATAAAGATGTTTTATAACAAATGTAGAAATACTCAATTTTTGCAAATGAATACAATTCTATATGCTATAAAGTCTAGTTAATTTTTAAAAAATTTGAAATATGTAAAATATTGAGAGGCAATGATGGATCTACCAAACATTTAATGGTCAGTTTTCAGTTTTCCTGCTGCTCAGAGGAAGTATGAGGTTAAGCCGTGGTCATTGGAGAATAGTAACATAGCCTTAGAATATGTTTTATTAAAAAAAATAATCCAAACCCTCTTATCCCAGAGAAAGTTGCTGTTCACAGCTAATCTGAATTCCAGAGTTTTGTTCTCATAATATTGACTTTGGACCAATTTCCTGCTGAAATTTGATAATACAAGCAATTAGGGATATTTTTGGTGGGTATAATCTAAAAAGGTTGAATTAATGAACACTGAGTAAAGCAGATAATTTGAACACTTTGCTCAGTGGTTGAGCTGTAGGATACTCTGTAACTCTTGATGACTAAGCTTTTCATGGTAATCCGGGTCTCTGGAACACTTCTGGAGAGTCTGTCTCCAAACTTGTGTTTCCTGCTTGCCTCGTAGACCTGGGGTGGGGGTGGGTAGAGTAGCCGACCTATATGAGTGTTCCTGGACCCATCCAGGTACCACCACCAGTGACTGCTGCATCTCTATAGAAGCCGAAATAGCCCTTTTCAGGCAGAGGAAGGATTTAAAGTCCCATGATCTTGTGAACCAAAATGGGCAGCATGGGGAAATACATCATCTTTTTTAATTTTAATTTTTAAAATTTTTATTGAAGTATAGCTGATTTATAATGTGTTAGTTTCAGGTATATAGCAAAGTGATTCAGATATTTTTTCCAGAATATATATATATATATATCTTTATCTTTTCCAGATTCTTTTCTCATACAGGTTATTACAGAATACTGAGTGGAGTTCCCTGTGCTATACAGTAGGCCCTTGTTGTTTATTTTATATATAGAAATGTGTAATGTTACTCCCAAATTCCTACTTTATCCCTCTGCTCCCGCCTCTCCCCTCTGGTAACCATAAGTTTGTTTTCTATGTCTGTGAGTCTGTTTCTGTTTTGTAAGTAAGTTCAAGTGTGGGAAATAGATCATATTAATGTAATGTCATTCAGTTCAGTTCAGTTGCTCAGTCGCATCTGACTCTTTGCGACCCCATGAATTGCAGCACGCCAGGCCTCCCTGTCCATTACCAACTCCCAGAGTTCACCCAAACTCATGTCCATCGAGTTGGTGACGCCATCCAGGCATTTCATCCTCTGTCGTCCCCTTCTCCTCCTGCCCCCAAACCCTCCCAGCGTCAGAGTCTTTTCTAATAAGTCAACTCTTCGCATGAGGTGGCCAAAGTATTGGAGTTTCAGCTTTAGCATCATCCCTTCCAAAGAAATCCCAGGGCTGATCTCCTTTAGAATGGACTGGTTGGATCTCCTTACAGTCCAAGAGACTCTCAAGAGTCTTCTCCAACACCACAGTTGAAAAGCATCAATTCTTCGGTGCTCAGCTTTCTTCACAGTTCAACTCTCACATCCATACATGACCACTGGAAAAACCATAGCCTTGACTAGATGGACCTTTGTTGGCAAAGTAATGTCTCTGATTTTGAATATGCTATCTAGGTTGGTCATAACTTACCTTCCAAGGAGTAAGTGTCTTTTAATTTCATGGCTGCAATCACCATCTGCAGTGATTTTGGAGCCCACTTATTTTATTTTAAATGCTTCACACAAATTGTTTCTTTAAAATCATACTCTAGCAAGAAACAAATCAGTTAAGCTATCAGTGGAAACCCAATCAATATATCACAGGAGGCTGTTCTTGCTCCTAGCCAGAAGTGTTTGCCAGAAAAAGCCTGGCATGATGAATTAGGAAGCCCAGTTAAACATTAATTTGGCAATTCTTTTCTGTGTTGTTAGGTATATCTTAACAAGATGTGTTGTGCACGCTTAGCAATGGGTATATGCATCCAGTTCTAAGTGGAAAAACACCTAGGGTTTCAAAGTACTTTGAAAATATGTGACATGCAATCAACGTGTGTATTTTCACTGCTAATTTGACGGCAGAAAAATACTGGACCTGGGCTCTGGAGTCAAATCAAAGTTCTACCACTTACTGTGTGGCCAAGGGCAATGAACAGTTATCAATAAAACTCAGTTTCTTCATCTATTTAATGGGGAGAATAATTGCATCTCCCCCAAAGTTTGGGGCTGAAGTCCATGGGGTTTGTTGCAAAGAGCTGGACACGACTGAACGACTGATCACACAAGGTGTGTTGGTAAGGCTAAATGATATGATGAATAGAAAGTGTTAGCTCAGGGCTTGGTATGGAGTAATTGTTCACTTATTATTTTTATGCCCCGCTTTTTGTAGTAAAGCAGGGATGGGAAAGGACTGTGACTTTTCTACCTATGCAACTCCACTGGAATCAAGTTTCTTTTTCTTTTAAGGACAACTACCTATTTTGGGTGGCAGGTAGATGCCTAAGAAAATAGACTCGCTTGGATTCTTTTTTTCTTTTCTTGCATAAATGTGAGATATTCCTTCTCATTCTAGCAAACACCTAAAACAGTTTCTCCATTAAGCACAGAGATGACTTGAGTCTTCCAGAAAGCTAGACTTTTGAGCTAATCTGAGCCTATTTCCAAGCTCTGAAAAGAAGACCCCCATGAAACCATGATGACACTTTCTGTAAATGGAAAAGGAGAAAGGAAGTTCCATGCCTACCTGAGCACCGGACCCCTTGGGCAATGAGCCCCCACATGAAGTTGGCACAGTACTCACACCAGTGCGGGCCTCGGAATGTGTGGACCTGTAAGCCAAAACGCAGAAGTGTCAGAAAATGCAGTCACTTGGAGGCAGGTGGCCTTGGACATGAATGACACCAAGAAACAAATGCCTGTGTGGGAGTAAGCATCCCTCGCTGGGCTTTTTCTTTCCAGTGATGTTGAGTTGCAACAGAGCTGGAGAAAACAGATGCACTTTGATTTCTGAAAATTCTCCACTGAGCCTCATGCCCCAAGCTAGAGCCAAAAAGGAATGTGGAGAAATGGTAAAATTACAGGGCCATGCCATCAGCAAAGGAACGAGACACTCACTACCCCTAAAAAAGAACTACATGGATAAACGGAAGATAGCCTGAGCCAGTCGCTATAACCTGCATTTAGTTCAGCAAATTCTGGAAGGCAGGACTCAGTTACTGTGGCCTTTTGACCAAAGTTGTCCTATCCAGTGAAGTAGGAAATGGCAACCTACTCCAGTAGTCTTGCCTGGAAAATTCCACGGACAGAGGAGCCTGGCAGGCTACAGTCCAGTCCAGAGGGTTGCAAAGAGTCAGAAGCGATTTAGCACGCATGCATGCATAGGATAATTACAAGCTTCAAAGGCTTTAATTCACTTCCAGAAGATGGTTGGATGGCATCACTGACTCAATGGACATGAGTTTGAGCAAACTCCAGGAGTTAGTGAAGGACAGGGAAGCCTAGTGTGCTGCAGTTCATGAGGTCACAGAGTCAGACACCACATAGCAATTGAACAACAACAACAAGAAAAGTCTTTAAAAAAAAAAGGTAGAGGAGACTTCCCTGGTGGTTCAGTGATTATGACTCTGTGTTTGCAATGCAAGGGGCATAGGTTCGATCCCTGGTCAGGGAACTAAGATCTCGCATGCCACATGGCGTGGTTAGAGCAAAACAAAACAAAGGAGGGAGTTGACTCTGAAAATGAAGGCCACCCCGTGTAGCTTCTGAGTGTGTAAGTTGAAAGTTCCTTCTGATTGGCCAGAGTGCCAGTCTCACTGGTTGATGCCCAACTCAGTTGTTAAATATTTTGAAAAAATCATGATGTAAAGATGGTCTTATTTCTAATTATTTATGTACAACCTCCTGTGACAGGACTATGTATTAGGTCATGATTTAAAACAAAATCAGAACAAAACAAAAATATATGTTCTCTGGCACAAGTAAGCATCAAGAAACAGAGTCAGGGGATGCCTTGAAAGCAAATGCAGCTGTGGTTGAGCCAGAAACCATCACAGGCAGTCTATCTGGGGGCACATATATCAATGTGAAGAGGTTTGGAATTTTTTACAAAATTAAAATATCATGAGACTGTATGGTTTCTATAAGGATTTTCAAAGTTTTAAACCTCTATTAACAAATAAAAGACATGCAGACAATATTATTATTATTTTTTTTTAGAGACTGGGAGGCCTGAACGGGCCTATATAGTCAAGATGACCACTACAGTCACAATTTGCAAAGATGCTCATCAGAGCTCTACTTCAGAAAAAAATAGCATCACTTGGAGATCTTCATTTATTTACATATGCTAGTAATTGGTTGTATATAAACTGACAAAGCAGACTTGGTTCCCTCCTAATGGCACTTACAGATTTGTCAGGGCAGAGAAAGTGATCAATTAGCCAATCAAAAAGAGAAACTTCTGACCATGGTTTTATGCAATAAAACTATGTTATAATAGTTTTTTGGTATTGCAGTTTATCACATGCAAACTCTCCCCATTATACTATTTCTGCTTTGAAACATGATAGGGGAAAAGAAAAACCTCTCAGAATTGTTTTGACTAAAATGGAGGATAGTGCTGCAAGGAAATGACACCAAGATATGACAAAGCACCCCTTGTTGGAATGCAGAGACTCTATCTGAGGGAGCGCTTGCATTCTCTCGGAGCCAAAACACACGATTCATCGAGAGGCCCACTCACATGAAACGTGGTTCTAAAAGAATTCCTCAGGAAAGTGTCCTACTGAAAGCGGAACAGTTTACAAATTAAGCAATCAAAGGCTTCTTAATATTTTAGTAGAGATGCTCTAAAGCACCAGTCCTTTTTGGCCCAGGACCAGTTTCGTGGAAGACAATGTTTCCACAGACTCACAGGGGATGGTTCCAGGATGATTTAAGTGTGTAACACTTATTGTGCACTTTATTTCTATTATTATTATGTCAGCTTCACCTCAGATCATCAGGCATTAGATCCTGGAGGTGAGGGACTCCTGCTGGTTAATTAAGGCAACAAAGTTGATTGCTCATATACTGTTGAAATTGCAAGGTTGATAAAATAATATGTAAAATAATATATCTCAAAAAGAAAGAAAAGAAAAAAAAGGTGTGGAAAAGATTATACAAGAAAAAATGAGGCTGCTACTAGAGAGATTTAGGAAAGGCCTCTGTGTTATCCAAGACAGTCAGGAAGTCCTCTTTTGAAAGGGTGACCTCAAATTGCTGGAAGGAAGAGAAGCCAGTCTGCTGGGGGCTTTGAAGGGAGCATTTCTGGCAGAAGGAATCTATGGAGACCCTACAGGAGCAAAAAAGCTTGGTGTTACTGAAGAGTTAGAAGGTAAGGGTGGCCAGAACACCAGAGTGCAGGGGACAGGGCCTGGGATGAGGCTGTGAGTAGGAACCTTGAAGGCTTGATTAATGAGTGTGGGTTTGGTTGTGATCAAGTACAACAGCAAGTTCCTGGAGGACTTCAAGTAGGACGATGACTTTTTTAAAAAAGATGTTCTGACCACTGTGTTGAAAATGGAAGGGAGAGTATTAATAGTAGAAACGATTCAGCAACTAGATGGTAGTGTTCAGATGAGAAACGATAGAGGCTGTGACCAGGATGTTGGAGGTAGAGATGGGAAGTGAATGGATTTGAGATCTGTTTTGAAGTTAGAATTTAAAGGACTTGATTGTAGAATAGATGTGGGTCTTTGAAGGAGAGGGTAATCAAGAGTGACTCCTAGATTCTCATTTTAGAAAGCAGGCAGATAGTGATGCCACTTGCTGAGATATGGAAGACATTCTTTTGGGAGAAATTAAAAACTTCAGTTTTGACCAGTGAAAGGTTAAATGCTGCTGAGATTCCAAATGATAGAATTAAGCAGGAATTTACACCGAATGCAATAGCTCACACGAGGAGGAACTGGAGGTCTACATTTGGCCATCCTTGACAAATATATGGTATGTAGAATTGTGTGAATGGGGAAAATAAAACCTCTTAGAGATAGTAGAAAATGAAGAAAATAGAGCCCAATCCCAAGCCCTTGGTGCATCAGCATTTGGAGAGAACCAAGAGAGTAAAGTGGTTTAGAAGTCAAGAGGTGAACCGTGTTTTAGGGAAGGAGTGGCCAATTCCAGGCTGAATGCAGGAAAGAGGTCCAGTAATTGGGGGTTCAACTGTGACTCAGACACATGGAAGTCACTGGCAACCTTGACAAAAGAAGTCTCTGGATCACTGAGGGCAGAAGTCATTCTTGAGGGAACTGGGAGGATAACTGGGAAGCATGGGAGGATAACTGGAAGGCATGGAAGGAGAGAAGTGTAGAGGCAAATTCATCAAGAAGTTTGGCTGTGATGTCCAGCAGAGCAGCAAGAGAGCTCCAGGGAGGTAAGGAATGGGCCCTGGGAGGACTTTTTAAAAATAAAAGACTGGAGACATTCATTTCAGTTCAGTTCAGTCACTCAGTCATGTCCAACTCTTTGCAATCCCATGGACTGCAGCACAACAGGCTTCCCTGTCCATCACCAATTCCCTGAGCTTACTCAAACTCATGTCCATTCAGTCACTGATGCCATCCAACCATCTCATCCTTTGTTGTCTCTTTCACCTTCTGCCTTCAATCTTTCCCAGCATCAGGGTCTTTTCAAAAGAGTCAGTTCTTCACCTCAGGTCGCCAAAGTATTTGAGTTTCAGCTTCAGCATCAGTCGTTCCAATGAATATTCAGGACTGATTTTCTTTAGGATATACTGGTTAGACCTCCTTGCTGTCCAAGGGACTCTCAAGAGTCTTCTCCAACACCACAATTCAAAAGCATCTGTTCTTTGGTGCTCAGCTTTCTTTATAGTCCAACTCTCACATCCATACATGACTACAGGAAAAACCATAGCTTTGACTACAGAGACCTTTGTTGGAAAAGTAATGTCTCTGCTTTTTAATATGCTGTCTAGGTTGGTCATAACTTTTCTTCCAAGGAGCAAGTGTCTTTTAATTTAATGGCTGAAGTCACCATCTGCAGTGATTTTGGAGCACCCCAAAATAAAGCTTCTCACTGTTTCCATTGTTCCCCATCTATTTGCCATGAAGTGATGGGACCAGATGCCATGATCTTAGTTTTCTGACTGTTGAGTTTTAAGCCAACATTTTCACTCTCCTCTTTCACTTTCATCAAGAGGCTGTTTAGTTCTTCTTCACTTTCTGCCATAAGTGTGGTGTCATCTGCATATCTGAGGTTATTGATATTTTCCCCAGCAATCTTGATTCCAGCTTGTGCTTCATCCAGTCCAGCATTTCTCATGATGTACTCTGCATATAAGTTAAATAAGCAGGGTAACAAATATACAGCCATGACATACTCCTTTCCCAATTTGGAACCAGTCTGTTGTTCCATGTCCAGTTCTAACTGTTGCTTCTTGACTTGCATACAGATTTCTCAGGAGGCAGGTGAGGTGGTCTGGTATTCCCAACTCTTTAAGAATTTGCCACAGTTTATTGTGATCCACACAGTCAAAGGCTTTGGCATAGTCAATAAAGCAGAAGTAAATGTTTTTCTGGAACTCTCTTGCTTTTTCTATGATCCAACAGATGTAGGCAATTTGATCTCTGGTTCCTCTGCCTTTTCTAAATCCAGCTTGAACATCTGGAAGTTCACAGTTCATGTACTGTTGAAGCCTGGCTTGGAGAATTTTGAGCATTACTTCACTAGTGTGTGAGATGCGTGCAATCGTGTGGTAGTTTGAGCATTCTTTGGCATTGCCTTTGTTTGGGATTGGAATGAAAACTGACCTTTTCCAGTCCTGTTGGCCACTGCTGAGTTTTCCAAATTTGCTAACATATTGAGTGCAGCACTTTCACAGCATCATCTTTTAGGATTTGAAATAGCTCAACTGGTATCCCATCATCTCCATTAGCTTTGTTCATAGTGATGCTTCCTAAGGCCCACTTGACTTTGGGAGACATTTGGATATATTAATTTGTCAGTGAGATTGATATGATAGGTAGAAGAGATTGGAGATGCAGAAAGGAAAGAAGCAAAAGAGTGATGATCCTGAAAAGCTGAGAGATGATGGAATTAAGGGCATTTATATCAGCAACATTCAAAAAGAGAAACAGTTGAGATCATTCCAGAATTCCTAAGAGACACAAAATCTTCAGGTTAAAAAACCTGAGTCTCAAAGCTGATGAATAAAAAATAATTTAGACCTATACAGATGAGAGTGGAAGTGCAGAACACTAAACAGATAAGCAAAATCCTCAAAAACAGGTTACCTGTGAAAGGACAGTAATTGGGATGAAAACAGAATTCTCCTCAGTAAAAAGAGAAAAGTAAATTACAGAGTCATTTCATCAAAGTCCTCAGAGAAAAGTATTGTCAACCTAACTTCTATACACAGCCAATTACCATTCAAAAGCAAGGGTGAAATAAAGATATTTTCAGACAAATGCCAAGAGTTTTCACTCACAGATCCTCACTCAAAGATATACCCAGGGATTATATTATTCTGTAAGAAGCACATTGAACCTAGTGGGAAAGGACAGGATTCAAGAAGCCACAGTAAGCAAGAAAACTGGGAAACATGGGCCAATATAATCAAGCCTCTCCATAAAAACAATAACAAGATGACTAATTTCAGAGGACTTAAAAGCAGGTTGAAAAAAATGGCATGGAAGATTCAAACAGTAAAACAAAGAAACAAAACAGGTTACAGTAGAATATAATGAAATAGAACGAAAAATTTTCAAAAGGATTAAAAAAACTAAAAGGCGATTTTTTAAAAGTTTTACAAAATAGCCAAACCTTAGGGAGTTGATCAAGATAAAAGGCACAAACAATAAAGGGGAGGACATAATTGCCGATGCTGTAATGATGTAAAACAAAACCTTGAGAACTTTCTACCCACAAAATTAAAAGTTATGTGAAATGGATAATTTATTAGAGAATATAAATTATCAAAAATGACTCAAAATAATATAAAAAACCTAAATTCACTTATACCTATTAAATAATTAAATCAAAGCCATTGATTCCAAATAATCTTGTTAGATTTAACCAACTTTAAAAAAAACAATTTCTAGCCAATATAGACTATTACAGAGGAAAAGAAAAAAAGTTCCAC
Source organism: Bos indicus x Bos taurus (assembly GCF_003369695.1). Lineage (NCBI taxonomy): Eukaryota > Metazoa > Chordata > Mammalia > Artiodactyla > Bovidae > Bos > Bos indicus x Bos taurus. The sequence continues at coordinate 53,054,097 of NC_040079.1, read as the reverse complement.
AGTTCACTTAATGAAGCTAATCTTGATTCAAAAACCATACAAGAATGACACATAAAAGTAAAATTGTACAGCTATTCAATTATGAACATAAATGTAAAAATCCTTTAAAAATCCTACTGAATGTAGCATTATGTTTAAATGTCATGACCAAGGGAAGGCTTATTTCAGAGATTTAAGGTAGTTGACGTATTATTAGAATTCAGAAGAATAACAAGAGAGAGAAAACAAAAAATCATTTTAAAAATTAGAATATCAACAGTTAACAAAATTCAATACCTGTTCATAGTAATAGCACTTGGCATACTAGGAAAAGAGGGAACTTCTAAAAATGGTTGATTAAAGATGTCTATGATATGCACATGACAAACATCATATTGAAAGATAAAACATCAGAATAATTTCCTTAAGAGTCAGCAGAAAGATAAGGCTGTATGCTGTAAAAGCTCCTCTTGGGCATTATCCTGCTGAATTTTAGCCAGCGTACTAAAACAAGACAAAGAAATACACCATATGTAATTGGAAGAAAGAACAAAGCTATCAAGTTCACTTAATATAAGAGCAATAACAAGAAATCAGTACATATCAGCAGTTACTCATTTTGTTAAATCATAAAAATTAAAGGACTCCATTCACAGCATCAGGAATAATCTAAAATAATTATAATTAAATTAATAACATAAGTAAGGAGATATTCTATATTCATGTATGACAATGCTCAATACTATAAATATATCAATTATTTTCCAAATGAAGCTTTAAATCCAATTAAGTTTCAACAAAGTCTTCATAATGCTTTCCCCCAAATTGACAAGATGACCCTACAACCCACATGGAAGAATAGAACAGAGAGAAATAGCCATCATAATTTTGTATAAGTAAAAGAATGTAAGAAAATATATTCAACTATATTTTGAGACTTCTATAGTTAAAAAAAGTAAAGGACCATGCAGCATCATGCAGTATAAACAAACCAGTGGAACAGAGAGGAAATGACAGAAACCAAATTACACATATATGGAGACTTGGTATTTCTCAGAAATGGCATTATACATTAGTAGGGGAAGGATGTCAGAGAGAGGAACTATTTCCCAGTTCATCCACCTATTCACCCACTCATTATTCACTCATTTATTTGATACTTAACTGCTGATTGCCTACTTTGAACCTGGTACTGTACTAGTTCTCAGAAATACAAAGTAAAAATAGATCAGAGGAACAGAGACCTTCCTGCACCCAAGGATTTCACCTACAAGAATAATCAGGCAACATAAATAAGTATCTTGTGGTAGTACACTGTGCGAGAGTAATAAATTCTTCCTGAAAAGGCTGGGGAAAATGATATTTGAATTGGATTTTGGAGAATGGAATGGATTCATGAGACTGGGCTGATGGGACACTGATGATGTTGACTGGGGAGGCAGATGTTCTTCTTGGGGAGAACATTCCAAGAAGAGGGAACAGCACAACTAAAGGCCGATGAAGGTGAGTTTGACTTTTTAAAGGCATTCTTTTCTTGTAGGTCATGCAAGAAAAAAAAAGGGAGTGAAAAATTCCTATCTGGAACACCTCCCGCAGTTGAAGAAATCACATAGGAAATAACTACACACCTTAGGGTAAAAATAAAAATGCAATATTTAGGAATTGGGAGAGTAGCTATTATATAGTGTTTACAGTCCATTGACAAGATGGAAACTAGTTGACTGAATGCTTCAGGAAGTCCAGGACACGCTAATCATAGATTTTCTAAAATTTTTGCCATGTTTAAAAAATAATTATTCAACAACATCCTTTCCCATCAATGATGTATCCCCACTGCCTTCTGTCCCATTTCTTCAGCCAAACAAATGCAGGCAGGGACTTCTGAATGGCAAATAGCTCTATTTATTGTCCCCACAAATACACATTCCCCAGAAATCGGCAAAATGGCGACAGAAGGGAATGTAAAGTTAGTTAAACATTATTTTAGGCCCACTGCCTAATTTCCTCTTTGTGATGGGCTGTTTATTTTCATGGCGGATAGATTGTTCAGTTTTCTTTTGGGTTCACAAGAACAATCTCTAGACAGTAGGCTATACGTAAATGCTGAGAGTACACGCTCTGGACTCCTCTAATTTGGGATTGAATTATGATTTTTATTCTCCCATTGAAATGTCCCATATCTTGAAAAGTCAGTGATCATATTTTTCCATTCTCTGAATGATATTGATTTTCAAGAATATCTTTTCAGAAAAAAAAGAATATTTTGCAAACTTTAGAGCAGTAACTAAAATACCCTAGACAGGAAGAAAATACCCCAGACAGGAAGAATGTCTGTCCAAGACTATTATACTAGGCCTGGTCTGCCTGGAATTCAAAAACCACACCAAACAGAAAAAGATGATATTATAGGAGATAAGGTCTGTTTGACAAATAGCCCAGGAATAACCACCCAGTAAAAACAAGAGCAAGGAGAGTCGTCAAGAAAAATCTCAGGCGTTTAGTGAGTATCCCCCAACTTGGCTCTTTCTCAATGAGCAGGATGTTATTTGCCTCATATCTGCTGAATCTGGAAAACAGGATTCCCTGGTGATTTTATAACAAGTCTGTTTTGATGGGTCAGTGTAGACACCGCCCAAGTGTATAACCAGCTCAGCCCAGATCTAGACCGTAAGAAACAGAAAGGGCTATGCATGATGTGCTACGGTTGAGAAATTTTGCTTTTCCTTATCAGTACACATCAGGGTCTCTCAACCTTGGCTCTACTGACATTTGGAGCTGGTAAGTCTTCATGTACTGTCGGGTGGTCAACAGCATCCCTGGCCTTTACCTAACAGATGCCAGTAGCAACCCCTCAGTGGGACCAACCACAGATGTCTCCAGATAGTGCCACATATGCTCTTGGGGACAAAAGAACCCTAATAGAGAGTTGTGGGTACAGACTAAAACCATGTCACCTCAGTTTGTCATTTTTCTTACTTATAACTTTATTCTTATACTTTTATTTGAAAAGGACTCATGGATCAAAGGCAGTTTTTTCTTAACTGCATTATATGCACAGAAGAGGGGGCTGGGAGACTAAAGTCACTTCCGGCTACAAGTCTGTGGACCTGGGGCTCTTCTAGTTGAGCTTTTGCCCCAGAGTCCCTGGGGCTGGAGGACAGGCAGCTTGTCCATGGTCACCCAGATGGTCAGCAGTACTTGCCTCCCACTCTCAGCCGAGGGTTTTTCCTATAATCGACTGCATTTCCCATCATCATGTGACACTGAACTTGTATGAAAAATTAGGTGAAACTTTGGACTTTTCCCTCTTGCACTATCAGATGAAATACTGGCCTTGAAGTGAACCTTTTCAGATGCAGGAAAATAGCCAAGGGGAATCACTGGGGCTGTGACCGAAGACTCTGGGTTTTCCTGCAAGGCTAGCTGAGCAGAGGCAGGGGGACAGCTGGGTTTCTCCACCACTGAGCCCCCAGATGCACCCATTCAGCAGCTGTTCTAATACATTTAAAACAGGATTTTCAATTCTAAAACATTGATTGTTGCCACAAAGCTTTTGGGGAGTCTCCCCATTGATATGGTGAGATATCCTTGTGCCTGCTGACTTCCTCTCGGGTTGATGAAGACATCTGCACCCACATCCTTTGACACTTTTCTGCTCAAAGCCTACCAGGTCCCCCATTGTCGATTGCAAGTTTTTTTCAGTCTTGGCACTGCTGACATTGGGGCCAATAACCCTTTGTGGTGGGGACTGTCCTGGCCCTTGTAGGATGTTTAGCAGCATCTCTGGCTTCTGCTAGACTCCAGTCATAAGAATGAGAAATGTCTCCAGACACTGCCAGATGTCCCCTGGGAGCACCACTGCCTTGTTTGAGAACCACCTAGCAAAGAAAGAGCTCACATTCTTACATCACCACCATCTTTCTGATACCTGGCAGTGCCTGGCACATACTTGGCCCTCAGTCTGTATTTGCTGAATTAAAAAAAAAGTGTCTAAATAGTCACCTCTTCTTAGAACATTTAGTCATTTAGAATAGTCTCTTTGAATGATACATTCTTGGCATAAAACAAACTCAATGTAAAATTAATAACAACCAAGCATTTTATATGGGCCAGACTTGTTAATAAATAATTTAAAATAGTAGAACATCTTGGCCAAGCCACTTCCCTGGTGTGGGGCCTAAGCAAGGAGTCTCTGTTGGGTTTGCTGTCAAAGACTATTTTCTTTGCAGCAGGCTCTGCTGGTTTATAAAGGATTTACAATGATAGTATCCCAATATTTACATAAAATCATGTCAAGGAGGGATAAGATAAGGTTTAAGTGAGACTCTGCAAGTCAGAGAGAGCACTCACCTATGTGAGAACCTTGTCCAAAAACTTTTTCCTCAACTTGGTCAAAATCCCATGAATGAAATTCCACTGGGAAAAGGCATTATGCTGCTGGTCTCAACAGGACTATTTAAAACATGACTACTGGCACTTTCCTGGTGGTCCAGTGGTTAGGACTTCACCTTCCAATGCAAGGGGTGCAGGTTCAATACCACATGCCTCATAGCCAAAAATCAAAAACATAAATCAGAAGTAATACTGTAACAAAAATTCCATAAAGACTTCAAAATAAAATATATACTAAAAAAAAAAAACAAACAGATTACTAGATTAAATAAGCTGTCATTTTCAAGAACAAGCCCTTTTAAAACCAAGCATCTACTACCTGTAAAGTAACAGTAAATCTTGGTGACTCACAGAAGAAAGGGTTTCCATGCAACCTACCAGGTTGGTTTGACAGGTGCTATTGCAAATGAATCATAATGTGTAGCCTATTTGTAGAATGCAAAGCCTGGCGATGAACTGGGGAAGCAGAAGCTAAGATCTAGAAACTAAGGCTGGTAGGTCTTAACAGGGTGGTTCCATGAAGTGACTCGGCAGACAGGAACAACAGGAGGCAGGCAAGAACTCATCCAGGGGTAAAGGGTGGAGAGTTTGCCAGACACAAACCTCATTTACTTTGCAGGTTCGCTGAAGGCTAGTCCTATTATTAGCTCCAAAATGGCACAACAGCAATGGGTATACTTCACAAAAGATGGAACCAAAAGTATAGGTGACAAGGCTAACATGCTGCAGAGCACCTAGGCTGTCAGATAATAATATTAAATAATAACATCGAGGCTCAGGACAGCTTCATGACTTCCTTCAAGCAGAACCCAATGGAAAGAGTTGGACTTTGTTACGAAACTTGAAGTGGAATTCTTCAAAACAAGGAGGAAAGGATTACGGCTGACGTCTCCAGGCCTCTACCTGGAAGGATTCCTTTCTTTTACATATAACCTGGATACCACCCATCCTCCAGACATCCTATAGCCCCATTCATGTATTTACATGGGGGTGGGGGGGGGGTTTGACCTCCATGGCCAAAGTTACCTGAGCAAAGCAGACACTTGGTCCAAGTCAGGCTAGTCTGATTCTTTCTCTATGGAAATTTAGAATTGGGATTTTGTGGTTGGTCTTTGTAATACATAAACCAGAGAGTTATCATCAGCCATACTGTGCAGACCATATAGACTAAGATGTTTTGTGCAGGGAGAGAATAATGAAGCTGATATCCAGAGTAGAAAGCAATGAAGGGATGGGAAGGGAGAAGGAGAGAAAGGAAGGAAGAGAGGGAAGGAGGGGGCAGAGACACTGAGCCCAGGTATACCCCTAGTTCCTGCTTTCTCCTTGCCTAGTTCTAAACAGTCCCTGGGGGCTCTGTGAGACTTGCCTATTTCACTTAAGATGGTATCCAGGGGTTCTAAAAATTATAATGGCCAGACAATTGTAGGAAATAGATTGAAAGTAAAAGTTGCTCAGTCATGTCGACTCTTTGTGACCCCATGGACTACACAGTCCATGGAATTCTCCAGGCCAGAATACTGGAGCAGGTAGCCTTTCCCTTCTCCAGGGGATCTTCCCAACCCAGGAATTGAACCGGGGTCTCCTGAATTGCAGGCGAATTCTTTACCAACTGAGCTATCAGGGAAGCCCTAGGAAGTAGATTAAAATGATGCAGCTTCATAGCCCTCTTGGAGAAGCCATATTTTCTTCATAAAGTCTAGTATTTCCAAGCCTATTTATTAAGTCTCATGTTGAGTTCCTTGTTTTACATTCAAGGTGATGAAGCTTGCCTTCCCTTTGAATTGTTCCTTCCAGACTTGTTTCTGCCAAAACAGCCTTTTCTGATTATAAAACAAAAGAAACAAAACTCACAACTGTTTCTGAAGCCACTGTCTGCCTGTGACAAAGTGCAGGTGCAAAATCCACCAGAAGCGGACCAGGACGGTCGATGGGCCGCTGCACACCCAAGAGAACACAGTGCAGGCAAAATACTGGGGCGAGAGGGCTGGCACATTTTATGGAGTCAGCAAGGATGAGGAAAAGTGGGGCTTGCATACGGAAAGCAGAAGTGACTAGTTCCAAAGCAAATGATCACTCCACTGATGAAAATGTGGAAACTGAGGACAGAGAGAGAAACCATCAAGGAGCCACAAAACCCAAACAGGGAGGCGGTGATGCTGCCACATACTAGACGGGTGTCCCAGCCGTGGCACCAGGACACACTCTCAGCCTCCTGACCTCGTCCTGGCGCCCAGGGTCTTAGGAGTGGGAGGTGTGTTTAGAAGGTGTGTGCTGCTTGAGCACGCATATACGCACAGTGTACCATGGGCATAGGATGCTGCTGGTGCAGCCTGCAGCCTCGTCTGTGGGGACAGAAAAGGGTAAGGCGGGCAACTGTTTAACTTAAATCCAGACAAGGCCACTTTTGAGAGGCACCACACAGGAAGCTGGGACAGCAAGAATAAACCTGGGCACATGTGCAAGATCCTGGGTAGGTGGCACGGCCAGGTCCTCTGACCACATGAGGAGCTGGCCTGACATGCCTGGATCCGGCCTCTGGCTCCCCGGCACAGGTGGTGACCCTGGCATCGACTGCTGCCCACCACCTGAAAGGACTGGAACACAACTAACATGAGCCCTAAGTGAAAGCAAACTCTGGGGCAGGAAGTGAGGAAGGAAAGTGCACGCTTAGGCGAACAGGGTGGGGAGATGCCTGCTACACGTGCTCTCCATATATTCACTGACAGCCCACTCTGGGCCAGGCCCTGATCAAGACACTGGGGTTTCTACAGAAAGTAAAACAGACAAAATCTGTCTCCACCCCTTTGCCCCCACCCAGGAAGGGGTTTCTCTCTGATAAGGGGAAAACACATCAATACATGTGTACTATGTCAGCTGGTGTTCAGTGATAGGGATGAAAGTAAAGTTGGCAGAGGGCTAGGAAAGGGATGGACAGGGGACAGAAGGGAATGAAGGGCAGATGGACGGGCAGGACTGGGGGAGGGGTGGGCAACCAGGTGAGGTTGGGGTGGGGTGGTCTGCTCTCCAATGTTTAGAACTTTTTGGACTTCTGCTCTCCCTCCATATTCCATATAGGGAGAAAACATGTCCCTCAAGTGGCCTAGGTAGAGAGAGCTTTCAGAAGGAGTGAGTGACGTGCACACACATGCAGCCTTGGGAGGCTGAGAGCACGAGCCAGCTGAGTGGAAAAAGGGACCATGGATTGGCAGTCTGTGATCATCCAACCCACCCCAGCTGACTCTCCAGATGTGCAGCAAGCACTTCTGTCTCCTGAATCCTCTCTTTCCTGCACCCTGTTCACCCCTGGCTCATTTCTGACTCCGAAGTTCTGATTCATGTCTTTGCACTGCTCTTTCAGTTTTTAATTACATCTTGTTGACCAGGGAAGAAGAAAGAGATGGTAAAAAAAAAAAAGTAAGAGGGACAAGAAGAAGTGAAGGTAGAAAATAAGAAATACAGAGCCAACTACACACCAAAATGCAAGGAAGATGAAAGACACAAAAAGATGAACAATAAAATAATAATAGAAGGCAAGCTTACTGGGTACCAATGACCTTCAGTGATTTACAAGTATTCTTATTTATTTATTTATTTTAATTGGAGGCTAATTACTTTACAATATTGTGATGGTTTTAGCCATACATTGACATGAATCAGCCATAGGTGTACATGTGTCCCCATCCTGAACACCCTTCCCAGTTCCCTTCCCATCCCATCCCTCAGGGTTGTCCCAGGGCACCAGCTTTGAGTGCCCTGTTTCAGGCATCTTAAACCTTACGGCACTCCCATTTTACAAATGAGGAAACTGAAGCTCAGAGAATTAAGCTACTTGCCAAAGAACATGTTGTGGCCAGTGGCACCAAGCTGGCCACAGCTACCTCATCATTGCATTAGGTGGGGAAAGAAAGAGTTATCCAGGCTGACAGGGTTGAGGGGTTCTTGAAGGTTTCAGAGCTCAGCCACAAGGTGTTCTTAGGGCAGACCCTCTAAAACAGAGCTATTCTACCTACTAGAGAGTGCCTCTTTCAGTCCAGTAGATAAACAGGGATGCAGACATAAAACATGTTAAATAACAGAATGCTTTCTCTGTTTATCAGACAGCTTTCATTGTAGAGAGAAGCCTATTAATTTCATCATTCCTCCAACAAATACTCTTAGTTTCTAATATGTATAAGTAATCCCGAGAATTTGACATTTAAACCAGCAACAAGCGTATTTGTATACATGTTGTAAAGTATATAATTATTGCATGAAATGAGGAGCAACTTAATTAGCTTCCAAAAGCTTTTGTTTACAGAGCAGATTTTCAGTTTTTCCCAGACACGCTTTGTTTGGAAATCAAGGGCAGTAGATATGCCCTCAGGAGCACTGATGGGAGCCTTCTCAAAGAAGGGAGTGGGAGGGGTTCCGACCTCAACCAAGTCAGGACTTTCTAGCCATTGCTGTTTTTAAAAATTGTTATTATTGAGACTTCCCTGGTGGTACAGTGGTGAAGACTCCATGCTGCCAATGCAGGGGGGATGGGTTAAATCCCTGATGGGGGAACTAAGATGCTACATAGCAAGGCCAAAATACAAAAAAATTGCAATTATTGCATTGTTTTTTAAAATTTGAAGTACAGTTGATTTACAAAGATGTCTTAGTTTCAGGTGTATGGCAAAGTGATTTTTTTCATTATAGGTTATCTATTCATTGCTTGTGATGAAGCTCCTGGGGAGAGTGAGGAAAGGGCTTTTCATTCAGGGAATAGTCCTGATGGGGGCAAAAAAAATCTTGCTCTGAAGTGAGGCATCAAGATCTGCTGGCAGATTCAAGTCTTTGGTAGGAGGCCTCTCGATGAGAGTGCAGACAGGGCCTAGCAAAGCTTATTTGTTGATAAGGATGAGAATGTGATTACTTGTTCTTTTTAAACATTTACTTTATGCCAGACACATAATATCCTCAAATAATAACCCAACTTACAAATCAAGACAGTTTCAGAACAAAGCCTACTAGAAATGAATATAAATAAAAACTTACTGCAAAATTAAGATATAGAACAGATTCCAGGCAGATGTCAGGGGCCTTTGATAAGCACTTTCTTTGGTTAGGTCATGTTACTAAAACCTTACTGCTCTATTTATAGCAGGGACCTGCTTTTAGAATGTTCTTCTAAAGACCATGCAGAGTTCCCACTTAAAGTTGGTTGTGGGTAGGGGTGGGGGGTGAGGAGAGGGCTGAATGAGGATAAAAGGGGCCAGGAGTGACAGAGGGAGCCACCCCCTCCTGCCCCAGCCTCTCATTCTTAAGGACAGTGGCACGAGCAGTACCATTGAAAGCCACAATCAACTGACACAGCACTCAAGGGTCTGCTATGTCTCAAAGATGTCTATTTAAAACACGGAAGAGAAACGGTCCTGTCTGGCTTGCATTCCCCTCTGACAACTCATCTGTTCTCTGCTTTCTTTTCTCTCAATAGCAGTAAGTTAGAAAAGATATCGTCAATAGATACAGACTTTTTAAACAAACATTTAAAAAGCTGTCAGTGTTTTTCAGTAATAATTAACATAGATCATGTTAGCAACAGAACTACTTGAGAAGATAAGGTTCAACTATCCTTTTGGTTTAAATGTTTTTATGTCCCATGCAGAGATCTAAGATGAAAAAAAGACTGAAATTAATTATGAAGTACCAATCAACTAAATACACTTGTGTGTTCTTCACACAAACTCAGACACAGTATCTATAGAGGAAAGCTATTCCAGGCAAACATACATTGCAATAGGGCAAAAGTCCAGCTGGATCTTAGAGCCAAAAGAATCAGAATTTTCAAGAGGGAGGAAAAAAAAAAAAGCAAGTCCAAGATCCATCCTCCCATTCATGGTAGTACAAATACAGGAGGCAAAGGATCAGGAATTTCTGCCAGAAGTCAGAAAAATACTTTCTTAAAATTAAAAAAAAATTAATTAGGGTAAAGATAGGAAAGCGGAAAAAGAAAAAAACATAAATTAGACCTGTTACTATTCAGTGATGCCCCAAATTATAATTGTCACTACTCAATGGTGGGAGAAATAACAAGAGCCTTGGCATGGATAAGGACCTATCTAATGCAATTCTTCACTCTCATGCTAAATACGGAGGGCTGGATAACTCCATGCCTCAGTTCAATTATAGCATGCAAATGTCTGAGCTCCTTGCTTTCTAAAAACAGAAGCAGGGCAAACAGACCAAACGAACACAAATGTATATTTAATAGACACACATCTGTCTGTACGAAGGATAGGAAAGCAACAGAATGAACTAGGTTTTCCTGGTCACTTCTGACAAATGGTTCCCCAGTTCCAAAAGTTTCTTGGGCTACTGACCCTAAAGGAAAAAGAATTTTAAAAAAAGAATACAATTTACATTTAGCTGCTCCTGTGTCTTCTTCCTAGATCCTTCATCTCCATTCTCTCCAAATTCCACACGGTCAGCCCCTGTGCTGGTGTAAAACCTCTAACTCTGTCCTGTCTCTCCTGCACTCAGGGGCATCTCAAACCAGGCAATTTGGCATCAGAACCTCCTCCCAGCCCTTCTTGGAAAACACATCAGGGCAAAGGAAACAGGCCATAATTTTCTGACGGCAGGCCGTTTCTCCAAGTGCTAGTCTGAAATGAAGATAGTGGTATTTCCAGTTTATAAATACACATGGGAAAATCCACTTAACCCCCTGCCAGGTCTTCCTATCTTTTTGTTTGGTCTGGTGAGCAAGACCAAGGCTGGGACCAGAAGGAGCTTGGCAAGGCTGCCAGGGCGCCCCCTGCACCTCGAGCACAAACAAAAGCTACTGGATGGTATCTCCCGTCATCATTTGCTTTCACAGCTGTCTACACATAAACCCAAAGAGTTAGCATCCCTGAAAACAAAAGACAAAACACAAAATGTGAAACGGGCAACTGTTTCCACTTGCTCACAGATAACAATATTCTTTACTGCTACTCCGAGTGGAAAAGTACCGCTTGATATTCACCAGATGACCTCTAAATGCCAAAGATTGGGCATGCTCTGTTTTTCTTTCACTGGACATGGGAATGTGGAGAGGAAATGGGCCGAATTCATTAGAACTCAGTTAACATACATAGAGGTGCTTCTGAGCATTAGCATCAAGCAAACTGCTTTCTGAAACCTCCCGTTTGATTTGATTCAGAGCAAGTAACTCAATGTGGAAAGCAGAAAATCTGCCGTCTCGTGACTTTACCAAAGCCCAGACAGAAACCATGGCCTGGAGCTCTCCACCTGCCCTTTTATAACAGAAGAAAGGATGCAGAGGTTCGCTTACCTTAAAGTTGTGTGTCTTCTCATAGTTGAAGTGGTTGTCGTTGTGTGTGAGGGCGGCCCTTCGGACCAGGGAGGAGATCTGTGGACAGGCAAAGAGTTTGAGAGGGGGCCAGAGAAAGGCGCCTTTGATTCCCACCTTCACCCCCAAGGCCACGGCCAGCAGCTCCTGGCGTTTTCTGCCTGGCTTAGGCTTCCGAACCACAGCACACTTCTTCTCATTCTCCAGCCACAGTTCCTCGGAGAACATAGTGACCGGACCCCAGATCTTTCTGGTTTCCTCTGCGGAGCCTGGGCAGTGCAGCGCCATCAGATTTTTTGAACTGCGGCTAATGTTAGGCAGCAGATTCGAGGCAGCTGCGTTCTGTCTGCAGAGGCCTGGGGCATGTGACCTGGAAGGGCCTGTTTGAGTGATGGAGAGGGCTCTGCATCTGAATAAGGACAGGCCTGTTTTGTTCTGCGTTATTTCTTAAGGCCAACGTGTGCCTGGAACAATAGCACACATTCATGAGCGCAGCACCCCCCAGAAGCTGTATCCAGTCAGCCCCTGAGGAATCAATGGAGGAGGCAGGGGCTGGCAGCTTTATTCCTCCTGCCACAGCGCATTGCAAAGGAGAGACCTCAAATACTTGCTAGCATATTTCACACACACACACACACACTCACACACCCAACCAACCAACTCTGATCTTCAAAGCCTGAGGCTGTATCCAATTATTCTGGGGCTCTGAACCCCATTCTGGGCTGAATTCCAGCAGATTAAACCTTTAAACCCTAATGACTGTTTAATCATATAGGGGATAAAGCCTGCGTCTCTTAAAAAAAAAAAAAAAAAATCTGTCCCAGCACTTGAAAGCTTTATTTTTATTCTTATGCTTACATTAAATTAGAACAGTCTGACCACTGAATGGGGCATACAAGAACTGTATATAGCGTTTCAGCTCTGGGATCTACAGTTACAAGTTTAAAATAAGAGAGAGGATGTCTTGCCTCAGAATACCCCCATGGACTCCCCCACCCACCACAAACAACCCCTCCCATACAAAGAAGGCAGTATTCCTTAACTAAAACATCATACTTTTTTTTCTTTTAAATAAAACATTTTCAATGTTAATTCTTTTAGTATCCAAGCTAATGCCCTCCTGGCTCGTAAAAGCATCATCTGTTTGATGGTCTCTCTCGGGACCCTGGTTTTCTAGTTCCAGGTCTCTGCATTAATAGAAGTGAGGAAATCATTATCTCTTAATGAGTACTCCTAATCTGTTGGCAAAGTTTAATGCAGCTAATGCCAGACAATAAAATCAATGCTTTTGGAACTGGAAAGCAAGAACATGGATGGCTGGACCATGATGCAGATGGGACTGTCCGTGAATTTCATCCCATCCTCTACGTGGCCCCACATTCCAGCCCTTCCAAGGAGCCGCGGGGAGAGTAACAAAACACCAATCTTTTCCTTGTGTAATTCTTTATTCCTGGCAATTAAATTCCAACTTGGTTCAGATGTCCTGCCTCTCATTTCACCTCCTTTTAACTTCTGATAATAATAACAATCAATTTTTATATTGGGCTTTTGGACACATTAACTTGTTAAGCCAGACAAGATTCACAATGTGTTAAGTGCACTGACTCAGTTAATCTGCAGCTCATGTATATGCAAAATATACATTTTGTGGATGAGGAGATTAAGAGATATTTCAAGGACATGTAACTAGTTTAGGCAGCAGAGCCAGGACTAGAAACCCAAAACATCTGCACCCAGCACCTGTTCTGGGTGTTCTGTGTTCTGCAGCCCATACCCTAGCACCTAAGTAGGCAGTGCAGTGCTGCGTCATCCACTGAGTCTTGCCAAATGCTTTATCTGAAATATTGGTCGTCTGCGCCCTCCTTACCATTCTTGTCCCACAATAACTCAGAGCCTAGATCTCTCTCCAGTCTACCTTACACACAGCTACCCAACAGTCTTCTTAGTCCACTCCACCTTTGCTCAGAAATGTCAGTGATTCCCCCTGGCTTGACTGAATCCTTATATTGTGGGTTTTACATGAGCTCATCTCAACCTATCCATCTTATCTATTTTCCTATACTCAGAAATGTCAGTGATTCCCCCTGGCTTGACTGAATCCTTATATTGTGGGTTTTACATGAGCTCATCTCAACCTATCCATCTTATCTATTTTCCTATACTCCCCACCACAAATCCTACAAAATTTCTTCTCTGACATACTCAACTTGCCACCTTGGTAGCTTGCTCTGTCTTTTAGCATTTTCTAGCACCATTTCCATGTCTACGTATCCACCAACCTTCACATTCTACCTCAAATTCCTCCCTCTCCAAAAAGACTTCTCCAAACTCCCCATTGGAGGCAAACACTGCTTTAGAATCCATAGTATTTTTCTCACATTTTTCTTATTGCACTTAATCACTTTCTCTCTTAGAGTGACTTATAACAGGTCTTATAGTCTTCCATATTGAGAATCCACTGTGATACATTTTATGTCTGGTTCACTTTTTTTCCTCCTACAAGAGTGTCTAATAAGATTCCTTTCAGTTCAGTTTGGTTGAGTCACTCAGTCGTGTCTGACTCTTTGCGACCCCATGAATCACAGCATGCCAGGCCTCCCTGTCCATCACCAACTCCCGGAGTTCACTCAGACTCACGTCCATTGAGTCGGTGATGCCATCCAGCCATCTCATCCTCTGTCATCCCCTTTTCCTCCTGCCCCCAATCCCTCCCAGCATCAGAGTCTTTTCCAATGAGTCAACTCTTTGCATGAAGTGGCCAAAGTATTGGAGTTTCAGCTTTAGCATCATTCCTTCCAAAGAAATCCCAGAGCTGATCTCCTTCAGAATGGACTGGTTGGATCTCCTTGCAGTCCAAGGGACTCTCAAGAGACTCTTTTAGCAGGCATTAAATAAGTTGTCAGAAAGCACCTATACATGTAGGAAACCAGAATAATGGAGGAAGGTGTGCAAAAGTGGCTGCATGGAGTGGGTCTCTTGCCCCATCCATCACCATGCTTTAGCTTCCAAGGGTGTAAACCCCCAGGGGTCTGCCCTCCTGATGGTCTCCACCAGATTCCTTAGCCCTCCTTCCTGTTGCCCAATCCTAGAGGACATCTGGCACACACAGAGATTGAGTGAAGGTCTGGCATGCCTTTAACAGTCTTCTAGTCCTTAGCCTAAAGGCAAAAAGCCAGAGAGGAAGAATAAGGGTCCCTTCTCTAAACTTCCCAGCTAGCAAATCAAGACAGAGCTTTTGACAGCAAGTCATTCTGTGTGAGCACATATTCTGTGATCCGAATTAAATTAATCATATGGCGACATGGCTTTAGAATCTGAATAAAATAACTCTTTAAATGGAAAGTGGGCAAAAGGGGTCTCCTTTACCCTTTGGTGTGTGAATGGTTGAATACAAGCTTTAACATTTTTCTCATGTCTGTGCTTTTACTCTTATCAAGTACTTTTTATTTCTATTTGTGACCGGGATTTCTTTTTCAGATATTTGTTCAATAGAATTTACCCAAACACAAGATACCTTCAGGCATGTAAACAGACACTGTCCACTTAAGATGCATCTTTATAGGGAACCGTTAAGGTTGGCATTTGAGCAAACATTATTCTGAGAAGTGTGGATGACCCCAGGTCACCCTCATATTAAAGGAAAATGCTTACAAAAGTCACTTGGTAAAAACTTGCCTCTTAAACAGCCCCGCTGCACAGAGTTCTTATCCAAGCTCCTCCAGGACCACGGCTGGGTCTCTTCTATATCCCTACAAAGTCTAACACATGTTCTCTAATACACAGAGACAGGCTGGCCGTCTTTTTCTGACAGAAATTTCTATCTGACCTATTTTCATTTATATATACATAAAAGAAAGTGCATGTGCCTACAATCTCTGTTTAAATCAGGGATTGTCCGGCTTCCCTGGCGGTCAAGACGCTGCACTTCCAATGCAGGGGACAGGGGTTCAGTCCCTATTGTCAACCTGGGAATCACTGAAATTTGGGGTTGGATAATTCTTTGTTGTCGGGGCTGTCCTGTGCATTGTACAATGCTTAGCAGCATCCCTGGCGCTACCCACTAGATGCCAGTCGCACCCCACAACTGTGATATCACAAATGTCTCCAGACTGCCACATTCCTCCTCTGAGAAAAAACTGCCCCCAGTTGAGAATACAGGGGTTAGATTAATAACAAACATTTACAGCATACTTTCTCTGTGTCAGGTATTTAATATGCTAAGCACTTTGCATGCGTGCATGCTCAGTTGCTCAGTCATGTCCGACTCTTCGTAATCCCATGGACTGTAGCCTTCCAGGCTTCTCTGTCCATGGGATTCTCCAGAAAAGAAAGGATTGCATTTTGTTTCTCCAGGGGATCTTCCCGACCCAGGGGTTGAAGCCACATCTCCTGCATTGGCAGGCAGATTCTTTACCACTGAGCCCCCTGAGCCCTTCTAAGCACTTTGTATAAATTGGCTTAAGTTTTATAACCCTCTGAGGTAGGTACTGTTATAATTACCTCCACTTTACAGATGAGAAAATGGGAACTGAGCATTTAAGTGATTTGCTCAAGGTCACACAGTTGATAAGTGGTAAAGCTGAGATTAGAACCCAGGCACAATGCCTAGGTCTATTTTTTGGTTGTTTTTTGTTCCCCAAAATCAGTTTATTTTTTATTGAGATGAAATCAGCATAACAGCAAATCTATCATTTTAACAATTTAAAAGTATAGTTCAGCAATCCAGTGGCATTACATACATTCACAATGTCCTGCAAGCATTACCGCTCTCTAGTTCCAGAACATTTCCATCATTCAAAATGAAACCTTTTACCCAATTAAGCAGTCACTCACCATTCCCTTCTCCCTCCAGCCTCTGGCAACCACTAATCTGCTTTCTCTACGGATCTGCCTATTCTGAATACTTTATATAAATGAAATATGCAATCTCTGGCCTTTTGTGTCTGACTTCTTACTTTTTATTGCTCAATAGTAATCCATTGTATGGATTACTATGGATGGTCCACATATTATTTATCCATTCTCCAGGGGATGTGCATGTGGGCTGTTTTCACCTTTTGGCTACTGTGACTACTGCTGCTAAGAATATTCTTGAACAGGTTTTTTGTTTGAATACCTGTGCCAGTTCTTCTGGGTGTAACACTAAATGTATGCTTTTAACCACCCTCTAAAACTGCCTCTCATCCAAATATTGTTCACATTTTGAAATATTCAGAGGCTAAAATGCAAGAATTACTCTTCCCCATAGTTAACTTGTTAACAACTCCCAGGACTGCTGTGGCCTGGTTTGGTTTCACTGCGGAGACTTTTGTTCTCACTGGGGCCTCTGCCGAAGCAGACACGACTTAAGATACTTCTGTTAGTAGGTGGGGCTATAAATAAACGGTGAAATAAGCTCACCACTTCCCTTTTCCTTTTTATAAATAAGGGCTGGGATTCTATTTTCTGTGTATGGCCTCTCACTGCTCTTTGTCTCCGTGATGAGGATCTTGCACCCAAGGAGGCGTCAGGTAGCCAGAAGGCAGTGGAAGTCTGTCAGAAGAAGACAAGGAAGAAGAACGGGGCACTGGGCAGGAAGACAAGGGGAACGAGGCGCACTGGGGTGCATGTGCATGGAACACGCTCAGGGACGGTGGGAGAAACAGGAAGCCTTTCCCTCTGCTCGGGCTTTAGTAATCGAGCATCTTAAAAACGTGGGGATCCCAGAAGCTCATGTAATCAAAGGTCCCTTCTCCACCTGGCTTCAGG
The DNA here is from genome assembly GCF_003369695.1 of Bos indicus x Bos taurus. Lineage (NCBI taxonomy): Eukaryota > Metazoa > Chordata > Mammalia > Artiodactyla > Bovidae > Bos > Bos indicus x Bos taurus. Next base: position 53,036,663 of record NC_040079.1, on the reverse strand, counting down.
CAGACCTGCATCTTGGCCTCTGGGGACCACAACATTCTGCCTTTTTAGTACCAATTTCTAGAAAAGTTGATTTACATCAATCTGTAGTTCTTCCATAGGCACTGAGTAAATTTCTATGGTACATTTTAAGGAGGGCTTTTTGAAAATGTGATCATCAGTCCCAAGACAGTCTCTCCCCACCTATTCCAATCCCAGTCCTACTCCTCCTGGGGCCCCACTCACTTCCATCTCGGGTCTGAGTCCCCCGAAGGGGCTGCAAGCCTGAGCTATACCCCTGTTACAGACACTACCCTGTAGATGCGGGCATCTGCTGCCTCATGGCAATATATGAAATGAAGATCAGTATTACTGATGCTGGCGAGGATATCATGGGGACAGCTCACTAACAGAATGCTTCTGTTTGTAATAAGTGGCCCATTGCTGGGGAAAACACTGTCAGTGTATCAAATGCCTCATGTACATTGATCCAATGATTCTATTTCTAGGATTCTCTTAAGGAGGTCTTCAAACAAAGAATTAATAGATAGACACGTATCATAATAATAACAAGAAATGAGAGAAGGCTTAAACATTGAAGATGGGGTAAGGTTAAATACATTACGGTATAAACATGCAATAGAATATTAGGTAGATATTAACAAAGATGATTAAAATAACTTTCAGTGAAGAAGGGATATTCTCACCTAATATAATGTTAGATGAGAAGTAGGCTCATAAACCTAATATAGTATGACTTCAATCATGCAGAAAATACCAAAAAACACACCAAAATATCTTCAATATACCAACTAGTGGTGATAAGGCAACAGTTCTAAGTAGAGAAATTTTAATTGACATTTATTTTCATCTTTATTCTTTCCTGTATATTTTGAGCTTCCCACAGTGATTGTGTTCTGGTTCCATTATATAAAAATACAAATTTTAAAAAGTACATTATAAAGACCTCAAATGTATTAGCTTTAGTGTGCACAAAAGATACATTCTTAACATCACAAGTAACCTTGGAGCTCATCTAATCCCACCTGCTCTTCTTGCAGCTGGAGAGACTGAGGGTCAGGGAAGCTTAATGATTTGTGCCCCCTCCCCAATAAGAGAGCTATTCCACAACTAGATCTAGAACCAGATCCAAACTCCAGTTTCTCTTGCCTGGAACCTTTGACAATGAGCACTTCTTACACTTCTGGGATCTCAGGACCCACGGAGGTCTGGTTCAAATACAGACTGCTGGGCCCCAGGCTTTCTGGCTCAGTCAATGTGAGATCAGGCCGAAGAATCTGCATCCCTGACAGGCTCCCAGGTGACGCTGATATTGCTGGTCCAGGGACCACACTTTGAGGATCCCTGTTTCATGCTTTTCTCTGTACCTGTGGGTCTCAACCTTACCTGATCGTTAGAATCACCTGGGGAACACAAATGAACAAACAAGCCATGTTCAAGCTTCACTCAGACCAATGATATCCAAATTTCTGGGGATGGGCCTGGACCTTTAAAAACTACCCCCTGGGAATTCTAATGTACCCTACCATTGGAAACCACTGCACTAATCTGAAGCACTTCACTTCAGGGGGATTATTAGAGAAGATGGAAGTATGAATGGATTACGTGCTATTGAAAACCACCCCTGCCATAGGAATCAATATCTTTTCAAACACAGAATGTGAAAATGTTTCTATTCATGCCCACCCCACCCCAACCTCCTATCATGCCACTTAGAACTCCAGACTCTCAAAGGCAAAAATCCATACCATGGCCTTTATGAGCCTGTGTGGTGCCACCCTTCCAGCCTCTCCTCCCACCCTTTCTTCTGGCCACCTTAACCATGAATGAGCAGTATGATTTTTAAATTATTACCTATGACCATTCCCACCCCCCGCCCCCACCAAGACTTCTAGCTTTATGAGATCAGATACTGTGTGTGCTTGGGTCACAAGCAGTGACCCCAGTGTCATACCTCAAACCTGGCACAAAGTAGGTGCTTGATAAATTTTGCTAAATGAATGTTCACAACTATAAAATATCTTGAAGTCAAAGTACCACTGTAGAGGTTTATCATCATCAAAACCCAGTCGTCCAGTCAATTCACTCTTGTGAGTCTCTAACATAACACCCAGGGGCCATGCCCTTTGGGGTTTCCTTCTGACCAAGCTATCAGATTTCTGGTATCACAAGAAGGGGTACTAGAAACAGGGGACTCTGCCCCAGGGCCAGGTCCTAAGGGTCACAACCAAATTCAGGACCAGAATATTAAAAGTAACATTGTATATTTGTGGTCTACATTATATTATATGGTATCTCTGTAATCAAGCAGACCCCTAGGGGCCTGAGACAGACACCCTGCCATCCATGTCCTCTGCCTGCCTCTTGGTTGTAGAAAAACTCTAGTCTTCAAGGCGTCCCCTGAGCCACAAAACCCTGGCTGAGGAATTAATGATGTGAACATGTAAAAACAAAAATAGCAGTTGGGCCAGGAGCACTAGTAACAATTTAAACGATAAATCAGCCATATGGCAGTCATAGAATCTTCAGTTCCTCCTACAAGTACATCAGTAGTAGTATCTAACACACATTCCTGAGTCATTTTGCAGATACTGAAGCCCCCGAATGAAAGCGGTTCACTACATGATGCCATAAGCATGTAGTCCCCACACTGGCTAGAGGGTAAGAACTGATCTTACTAACCCATATGACACTGCCCTGTTACCTCACCGTCAACAAATCAGAGGACTGTGCATAAGCTGATCACATACCCTGTGACTCCCCTCCCTCCCCTTGCCTTTAAAAATGCCTCCCTGGAACCCTTTCGAGAATTAGCTGCACTGGAATCTGTCTGGTGCCTTACAACACATGCTGCACTTTCCTTCATCACAACCTGGGGTCAGTAGATGGGCTTTACTGCTTGAGGGTGAATGGAAGTTTGGTTCAGTAACGTCTCTATTACATGAGGAAGGCAGAGCAGGCATTATTATTCTCATTTTACAGATGCAAAAACCAAGATCCTAATGGAAGTGGGGAATACGATCAGGTCTCCTGACTTTCTTCCCGTGGAAATCCCTGACCATTGCAGCCCATCAGTAATGGAAACTGCTCACGACTGACTTGGGGCTCCTTTCCTCCTCTCTGTTCCTAGAGGATTTATTACCAGCTTTTAAAATGGGGCCCTCCCCTGAGTTGTGCCACCCAGTATACCTCCAGTGACTAGCATGAGGCCAACACTAGTTCTCATGAAAGTTTCGTTTCACAAAATAAACCCATTTTTTTTGCAGTCTTTCTATTTTTCTTGCCTTCCATCCAAATGACTTCTAATTTTAAAAAGTTGCTCTTATTTTTTTGCTTTGGCCATCAGTGTACTTCCCACGCATATGTCTGAGGTTCCGGGGTTGAGTAATGAGTCTGGACTGCACGTTATTTCCCTAAAGTTACAAAATATTAAAGTCAGCCTAGATACAAAGACACCCAGCAAAATGCTGCAGTCATTCATTCAGCCCCGAAGGTTGGTAAGAAATCTGTTTTTTCCTTTGTTTTCACTCTCTCTGGGTCACATACATATTTTTAATGGCTGGATACTGGTTTCAATGTATGCTTACTACTTATTATTTCAGTATTTAAAATACACACCCGTGTGTGTGTGTGTGTGTGAGAGAGAGAGAGAGAATGCTTAAGAGAGGACAGATGATCAAGGGGCTAAGAGCTTCTCAGTGTGGTCTTTCTCTGGCGTCCTACATCTGGTTCGCATTTCTAATTGCAAGTGAAAACACTACAAATACTGAGTTAAAAAGCCCAAATTGCTGAATGATAAAACCAGATCAAACCAGTCAATCCTAAAGGAACTCAACCCTAAATATTCACTGAACGGACTGACACTGAAGCTGAAGCTTCAGTTCTTTGGCCACCTGACACCAAGAGTTGACTCACTGGAAAAGATCTGATGCTGGGAGAGATACAGGGCAAGAGAAAGGGACAACAGAGGATGAGATGGTTGGGTGGCATCACTGACTCAACAGGCATGAGTTTGAGCAAACTCTGGGAGGTAGTGAAGGACAGGGAAGCCTGGCGTGCTACGGTTTGTAGAGTCCCAAAGAGTCAGACATGACTTAGCAACTCAGCAACCACAACCCAAGGGGTAGCTTGTTTTATCAACACTCCTAAGCCCAGCCTGCTAGATCCTATGAACTCTGAACATATCCCCACACAGACCAATCTCTGTTGCTTTACCTAAGAACTGCCTGTCAGTGTTTGTTATATTCTTTGCTTGTTTTCAGTCCTGAAAGAGGAGAAAGACAACAAAAAGATATGACTAAACTGCAAACTCATTCCCATGACAGCAAAAGAAATGAGAGAGACCAGGGTGGGACCCTGCCATCTTTCCAGCCAACATGCTCATTTTAAAGTGGAATAATCCTGGCTTTATTGAAATCTATCAAAGCATCAGGTATCAAGGGCTGACCTGGCTGACTCCTGAAACTCCTGGTGACCTCCAAACCTGCTGTGTCCTGGGCCTTTGATGGCACAACACGCCCAGCTGCTGCTCCAATTGTTCTCCAGGAACAGATGGCCACTCAATTCAAGAGACCCAAAAAGGCCAGAGGACTGCTGCCTGTCCTACAATTCATCTCCTTCATCCACAACAGTGTTCATCCCAAACTGAAGGACTGTGGGGTCTCCAAAATGGACCAAAACCACCTTGTTTGGAAGCACATAAATAATCTGATGCTCCTGGGGGTTCACTGATCGTGCAACGTTAACACCACGGTCCTTCCCACTTTGTTTCCCCACCTGTTTTATTGCGGTTGATGTCAACAATCTTGGCTCACCAATGCTGTTTCTCACAGTCTGCTTAGATGTAGATGCAAAAGACTCTCCCTGTTACAGAGAAAGACCTTCCAGTTTGTGTTGAGCATTTCCTACATTTCCACGTGTAGCTGTTGGTGTTTTGTTTTTGTGCACAGTTTTTGAAAGAGGAAAAAACAAAGAGGTTTATGTCAGAGAGTAGTAACCCATTTTCTTATGCTAGAACTTTAAAACTGGGAGTCACAGTTCTCAAACGCTGAGTTTCAGAGAAGACAGCAGGGTTATTTTTGAGAGACCAGAGCATTTGTGGGATCACATTGCTAAAATTGCCTTGCAACACTTTAGGTGACCTTTTATAAAACTCAGACCCAAAACAGGGCATGAAAGTTTTAAGGGAGAGGCGACTATTACATCTCCAGCTATTTTCCTTTTGGCCCTATGTGACCCTTTTCTCTTATACAGTATTTAATGCCCTTTTCTGTGTTGTTTCCTTCCTTTGCACCCTCCCACCTCCCGCCAAGGAGGTAGGTATCCGAAATGACTGACTTAGGGATTTTATTACACAAGTCAGAGATGTTCAGTTTCTGGCTATGGCACTCAACAGTAGAGTAGAACCCAAATGTATTTCTGTCTTTCCCCCTCCCTGGCACTGTTGCTCACTCAGTTGAGCCTGAGAAATCTCAGCCAGAGGCTGGCTGGCTGCAGAATTGCACTTTCTTGCCATATTGCTGTCTATAGGGTCGCACAGCGTCGGACATGACTGAAGCAACTTAACAAGGCTCATGGCCCTACTGCAGGATGGCAGTTTGCAGGGCAGAATGGGCCAGACAGAGCCTCAGGCTGCTTTTCTACCAGGTCCTCTGATCAGCATTTGGATGAGGGTGCATCTTTACCGAAAGGGAAAAACCAAATTAACCAGCTGTTTTCTGCATGCAAACTGTCCCATATTATAAATGACAGAGACGCCTACTAAACATTTTTTCAAAATTTCACACACACACAAAATCTCACATCCCCTACTGTGCTTTTCACGGTGAGCAATCACCCACACACAAGAGTCCCCAGGGCCATTCCAGCTGTGCAGTGGATCCTGCGCAATACAGTTCCTGGGGATATTTACCAACTCAGAAGTTCTGAAATACGGATGCTTGCACATTCCAGATGTGAATCTAAACTGAGTTCTGGCCTCCTGTGCGAGAGGTGAGTGGGGTTTCGAATTCTGCAGCTGAACCTCCTATCTGTGTGTTGGGAAGACCAGCCTTATACCAAGAATATAGCCCTGGAGCCCCTTCCCGGGTGGAATGTCAGGGTATGTGTGATGGTGCAGACACTTCTCCCAGCCACTGGCCAGCTCTGAAAGAGACTGTGTCATCCTAATGTGTACATGTGCATATTGTAGAGGGGTAGTTCAGTGTGAAATGACCACATCCAGTTTGATCTTATCTGTGTTTTAAACAATAAATGTATTCTATCATGTGTTTCAAATATAGTTTTTTCCTTCTTTTCTCCCCCGCTCCCTTCATTCCCTCCTTTTCTCCCTCATTCTTTCTTCCTCCCTCCCTTTCTTCCTTCAGCAAATATTTACGAAGTATCAATCATATATCAGGCACTGTTTTAGGTCAGTGGAAAACAGCAGTGAACAATTGACAAAAATCCCTGCACTTAGAGACCAGACAATAAACAAAACTCACAAATATATTAAATATTATTCAAGAAAGTGATAAGTGTCACAAAGAAACAAGGATACAGGATAGAGAGTGAGGATGCCATTTAAAACAGGATGGCCAGGGGAGGCTTTGCTGAGAAGGTGGCACTTGGGCAAAGCCCAAAAGATGACTGGAGGAGCACTGCAGGCGGAGAGGACAGCAAACGTAAAGGCCCCGAGACAGGAGCAAGGGTGGGTTTAGGAAACAGCAAACATCAAGAGTGGCTAGAGCAGCATGCATGAGAAGTGAGGGCCTGGCGGGAGAGAGGAAAGACTTCTGCTTTGACTCTGAGTGGCGTGAGCAGTCACTGCAGGGCTCTGAACAGACGTGTGGTATGACCTGAATTACTTTTAAAAAGCATCGCTCTGACTGTTGTGTGGAGGACTTAGGAGGGCAAGGGTGGCAGGAAGGCCGGTTTGAGGCTATTATGGAAATCCAGGTAAAGAGAAGACAGTGGTTCGGCCCAGGCTGGGAGCAGGGGTGGTGGTGGGGTGGGGGCAGGTTTCTGGATATGGTTTCAAGGTGGAGCCCTCAGGACCAGCTGACAGGTTGGATGCGAGGTGAGAGAGAAGAAAGAGGAAGTGAGACAGTGGGACCCTCGGCTGCAGTGCTTGCACCTGGACAAATGTCTCCTTGAGCAAGAAAATACAGAGAAACTGTAAGGGGCTAAAATAACTGCATGCGTGTGCACTGGGGGCAAATTATGGACAACGAGATACAACAAAGGCCAAAAGCCCAACTGCCACTTCTGAAGAGCCAGGAGCAAAAGCAGGGCACTGTGCATGCCGCCCACACACGGCGCCACCAAAGGCATGGGCAAGCCGCCTAAGCCACCCCTCTGGACACACTCCTACCCTCACCCCATACAAGGGACCAGCTTGCTCTCTTACCCCAGGGAGCAACCCAGCAAGGCAACCTGCTAAAGCTTCTCACTCCCCTCTGCCACAGCAGGGCCCCCAATAAACCCTTGCCTGAATTTCCTGTCTGCCCTCTGATCAGTTTCTGTTGATGAAGGAGGCCAAGAGCCCTGGTCAGTAACAGAAGGGCTCCAGGACAATGGCACAGTTGAGGCCCTGAACAACTAGAGATGAAGCTTTCATTACAAGAGACGAAGACTATGAAAGAGGTAGGGTGCAGGGGAAGGACAGAACTCGGTGTGGGGTGTAGGAACTCTGAGTAGGCGGCTGGACATATAGGCCTGGGTTCCAGGGAGAGGTGGGTGCTGGAGACACCCTGAGAGTTATTGTAATCAGATGGATTTACACTGAGAGTTATTGTAATCAGATGGATTTGCAGCAAGAGTGCAAGTGGAGACAGAGGACAGCAGAGGCCCCAGGACTGAGCCCTGGGCTACCTGAATAATTATGAGGTCAGGAAATTGAGACAGAACTAGGCAAAGAGAAAGAGGAGGCAAATTTGATATTCTGAAAGCCCAGGAAAAGATGACCAGCTGGGGCCAGTGCCCCTGACAGGTCAGTTGTGATGGGGACCGAGAAAGGACCAAGGATTCAGTAGCTTTTAGGCAGCAAGTGATCCCCTTGACAACAGCTGTTTCTGGGGAGTGGTGGGGGAGACCTGACTGCAGATATTTTGGACAGAAAAGGAAGAGGAGAGTATTGGGACCAGAGATTGTTGTTGAGCCAGGACTGGAGAACTGGGGAGCAAGGGGGAGCTGACCAAAGGGGCCAGGAGAGGCGGGGTCCAGGGGGAATGCTTTTTCTTTTAAGAAGGGAAGAAAGCCACTGAGATTCCCTTTTCCATCATAAAACCACAGCCTGTGCAATGAAGATTCTGACTCCAATTTGGGGATTTGACTGTCAGTCAGAAGGCCTCGAGCCACCTCCCTTGGTGCCAGTGGGGATTCAAAACCACAGGAGCCTCCGTGGGTGGGGCTACCTCCTCCAGCCCCACCCCAAGCACCATAAACCCCTAAGCCTCCCAGCTCTCTCAGGCCATTTTCAGACTTGCTCTCCCCAGAAAGCCTTACTTCGTATGAGTAAAAAACTTCATATCCTCTTGGATGGGCATGTGGTACCATTGGTCTCTGCTACTACTGCTGCTGCTGCTAAGTCGCTTCAGTGGTGTCTGACTCTGCACGACCCCATAGACAGCAGCCCACAGGCTCCTCTGTCCCTCAGATTCTCCAGGCAAGAATACTGGAGTGGGTTGCCATTTCCTTCTCCAACCATCGGTCTCTACATCAAGCCAAATTTTGGGTGGGGAAGGGTCGTCCACCTCTGTGTAGTGAATGTAACAGCTGTTGAGAAATGAAAAGCACCTTTGATGTGACCCATGACCCTGACCTTCCACCTGCCACTTCCCACTCTTCCATATCTGTTCAGGGCCCAGAACCCAGGACCATTCTTTGAACTCATAATGTTCTTTTGTGAAGCCATGCTTCTGTGCACATGCTCACTGCTGCTTAAAACTTAACAGATATATTCACATCAGCAACTAAATAGGAAAATATAACCCCAACAATTATTGGACACACATTGCACCAGGCACATTAACTCGTTTAATCTGCATGACAGCTGTGTGACACACACTATTACCCGCATTTTATAGATGAGGAAACTGAACCTAAGAGGGCTTTCACTGCTCAAGTTTGCAGAACTAACATGTGGGATTTAAACACAGGATCAGTTCCTTCTATCGGTCATACTGTTGTTATTTTTCAGTTGCTAACTTGTGTCCAGCTCTTCGTGACCCCACAGACTGCAGCACGCCAGGCTTCCCTGTCCCTCACTATCTCCCTGAATTTGCTCAGACTCATGTCCATCGAGTCAGTGATGCCATCCAACCATCTCATCCTCTCCTCCTGCCTTCAATTTTCCCCACCATCAGGGTCTTTTCCAATGAGTCGGCTCTTCACATCAGGTGGCCAAAGTATTGGAGCTTCAGCTTCAGCATCAATCCTTCCAATGAATATTCAAGAATGATGTCATTGACTGGATTTATCTTCCTGCAGTCCAAGTGACTCTCAAGAGTCTTCTCTTTAATATGTTTTACAATTCTGCAATTCAATTTCTAAGAATCTATCTTAAGAAAATGATCCTGAATACAAAAGACATTCATGAAAGCATTATTTCTCATATTAAATTGGAATGTATTGTGTATGTCCTAACCTTAGGAAATAACTAAATATGAGGCTCATGCAACAATCAAAAATGATGTTTGTAAGGAGTGCACAGCAACATGATTGTAAGATACTACATGAATAAAGCAGCACACAAAATTACAAATGTACTATGCTTACAAATATATTTTAAAATTCCAATGCATAGGAAATCACTGTAAGCAAACAGCCCCATGACTATATTTTCTGTATCTTTCAGAATTTCTTGAATTAATTACCTTTATAATTGGAATAAATTAAAAGAAAAAAAAGAGGAAATGCTTTCCACAGAGAAACAAAAACCATTTCTTCCCTCAGTCTGCATCAGTTTTGTTTTGTACTAGGAGGCCTTTACCTTAAAGGGAAAATTAGGTAAGTTTTAAACATAACTAGAAATCAAATCTAAAATATTAGAGTTTTCTGTGGTCTGGACCTCACAACTATAATATATTTAAAGAAACTCAGATGTGCAAAACAAGTGGTTAAATAACGTTATTAGAAAAGAAAACTCTTATTCTAGCAGGCATTAAGAAAGGATGTGCCTTCTGTGGGGCTTAATACCTTCCATTTTATGGCATGGAAATTTTCCTTTGGAAAATTTATTTATTTTTAATTGGAGGATAACTGCTTTACAATATTGCATTGGTTTCTGCCATATATCAACATGAATCAGCTGTAGGAATACACGTTTCCCCTCCCTCTTGACCCTCCCTCCCACCTCCCACCCCATCCCACCCCTCTAGGTTATCACAGAACCCCAGGTTTGAGCTCCCTGTGTCATACAGCAGGCATCTCTTGATATAAATTAAAATCTTTCCAAGATGCAAGACAGAATACTATTTCTGTAAAAACATGATTTAGGTTAAACCTCTGAAGAGCCAAGAGAAATCTCTCTTGAGCCAAAAGAAATAAATTTTTCAAATAAAAATAGTTTATATCATAAATATTATTGTTTGTAAAAGTCAGGAGTTAAAAGAAGGAATAGATGTCAAGCTTGTATGACACAGATTTTTCTCTAAATAAACTTACTCAAACCCAGAAAATTACATCCTAACATGTATAATATACCTATGAGACTTTAGTTTTTATAATATTTCAGTAACAATTTGGGAACAAGGAGCTTCTATTTTAAATAATTAAAATGTTTTATAGTTTAATTTTTTTCACTTCAGTCTTCTAATTACAAAAATGAAACATGGTACTGTCTTTAATTTCTATCAACAACAAAGGTTTCTAGTCATCTCCTAAAACGTTGTGTAAGAAACTAACACAGTAACTGGCCTTGTGCTATTTCAGTTGAAAATGCTTTGTGCTTACAAACCCCTTGGTCATAGAAATGGCAATCAAACTCTAGAAATGGAGAAGGTTTTTTGTCTGCCAAGAATTCCTTATTCAGAATAAGTCTCTGGAGCTAAGTTGTTTGTGTTCAAATTCTGCTTCAACACCTCCCAGCTGGGCAACCTCATGCCAAGTTACTTAACCACTGCGCCTCTTTCCGTCAAATGTGAAGTGTGGATATAATAACAGTAGCTCTTTGCAGATGATTAAATGTACAATTTAAGTTGTGAGTTGTAAATTACTCAGATCCATGCCTGCCGTCATTTTATATGCATGTATGCATACATAATTTAATGACAAAATTAACTTTAACGGTTATGCAGGTGATGCTTTCAAAGTAAGGCCTAATCTTAGGAAGGTGTTGACAGTTGAGTTTAACTAAGACTGCCTTTACTTGACGTGATATGGAGAAGAAAAATCTTTTCTGACCTGCCACAATTAGAAACCACATGGTCATTTAAATTCAAGCAGATACAATAGAGAGCTAAGCAAAAAGTTTAAGTATATTGGCCACAGATGGTAGTTGAGGAATATGGTGGAACACACAGGGGGTTAATATTTACACACTGAGTGAGTGGGTGAAAGTCACTCAGTTGTGTCTGACTCTTTGTGACCCCATGGACTATACAATCCATAAAATTCTCCAGGCCAGACCAGAGTGAGTAGCCTTCCCCTTCTCCAGGGGATCTTCCCAACCCAGAGATCAAACCCAAGTCTCCCACATTGCAGGTGGATCAGCTGAGCCACAAGGGAAGCCCACATTTACACATTGAAGATGTGTAAATGCTGCAAAAGTAGGTTTGCCTCCTGAAATATCTTGATGATATCAGGAGGAACAAAGGTAAGAGGGGTATGTTTTAGGATATGAATTTATAAAGAAACAAACAGAATGAAGGAAGAAATTGGAGCTTCTATTGACCTTGGCAAAGGAGAAGCCCCAGCAAGATGGTAGGAGGGGCAAAATAGCATTTAGAATCAAACCCCATACCCACCACGGAAACTTTGTGTGCACCAGGACCCAGAGACCCCACAAAGCCTGAGACAGAACTGTGTTTGGATATCTCCTGAGGAGGTATGGCTCAGCAGTGGACTGCCACAGGAACAGGGGCTCTGGGTGCAGTAGACCTGGGTATGGCATCAGCCCTCTTGGAGGAGATCACCACTAACCCACCATAGAGCCACCAGAACTTATACAGGACTAGAGAAACAGACTCTTGGAGGGCACAAACAGAACCTTGTGTGCACCAGGACCCAGGAGAAAGGAGCAGTGACCCCACACGAGACTGACCCAGACTTGCCCGTGAGTGTCCAGGAGTCTCTGGCAGAGGCGTGGGTTGGCGGTGGCCCGCTGCAGGGTTGGAGGCACTGAGTGTAGCAGTGCTTGCATGGGACCTTTTAAAGGAGGTCTCAATTATCTTCACTACTTCCACTATAGTTTGGCCTCAGGTCAAATAACAGGGAGGGAACAGCCCCACCCTTCAACAGAAAATTGGATTAAAGATTTACTGACCATGGCCCTGCCCATCCGACCAGTTTCCCCCTCAGTCAGTCTCTTCCATCAGGAAACTTCCATAAGCCTCTTATCTTCTCTATCAAAGGGCAGACAGACTGAAAACCACAATCACAGAAAACTAACCAATCTGATCACATAGACCACAGCCTTGTCTAACTCAATGAAACTAAGAGCCATGCCATGTAGAGCCATTATATTTACTACTGTGGGCAAGAATCCCTTAGAAGAAATGGAATAGCCATCATAGTCAACAAAAGAGTCTGAAATACAGTACTTGGATGCAATCTAAAAAATGAAAGAATGATCTCTGTTCATTTCCAAGGCAAACCATTCAATATCACAGTAATCCAAGTCTATGCCCCAACCAATAATGCTGAAGAAGCTGAAGTTGATTGGTTCTATGAAGATCTACAAGACCTCCTAGAACTAACACCCAAAATAAATGTCCTTTTCATTATAGGGGACTGGAATGCAAAAGTAGGTAGTGAAGAAATATCTGGAGTAACAGGCAAATCTGGCCTTGGAGTACAGAATGAAGCAGGGCAAAGACTAATAGAGTTTTGCCAGGAGAATGCACTGGTCATAGGACCCTCTTCCAATGACACAAGAGAAGACTCTACACATGGACATCACCAGATGGTCAACACCAAAATCAGATTGATTATATTCTTTGCAGCCAAAGATGGAGAAGCTCTATACAGTCAGCAAAAATAAGACCAGGAGCTGACTGTGGCTCAGATCATGAACTCCTTATTGCCAAATTCAGACTTAAATTGAAGAAGGTAGGGAAAACCACTAGACCATTCAGGTATGACCTAAATCAAATCCCTTATGATTATACAGTGGAAATGAGAAATAGAAACAAGGGATTAGATCTGATAGAGTGCCTGATGAACTATGGACAGACGTTTGTGACATTGTACAGGAGACAGGGATCAAGACTATCTCCCAAAAAAAGAAATACAAAAAGGCAAAATGGTTGCTTGAGGAGGCCTTACAAACAGCTATGAAAAGAAGAGAAGTGAAAGGCAAAGGAGAAAAGGAAAGATATACCCATTTGAATGCAGAGTTCCAAAGAATAGCAAGGAGAGATAAGAAAGCCTTCCCCAGTGATCAGTGCAAAGAAATAGAGGAAAACAATAGAATGGGAAAGACTAGCGATCTCTTCAAGAAAATTAGAGATACCAAGGGAACTTTTCATGCAAAGACGGGCACAATAAAGGACAGATATGTTATGGACCTAACAGAAGCAGTAGATATTAAGAAGAGGTGGCAAGAATACACAGAAGAGCTATACAAAAAAAAAATCTTCACGACCCAGATAATCATGATGGTTTGATCACTCACCTAGAGCCAGACATCCTGGAATGCAAAATCAAGTGGGCCTTAAGAGCAACACTATGAATAAAGCTAGTGGAGATGATAGAATTCCAGGTGAGCTATTTCAAATTCTAAAACACGATGCTATGAAAGTGCTGCACTCAATATGCCAGCAAATTTGGAAAACAGCAGTGGCCACAGGAATGGAAAAGGTCAGTTTTCATTCCAATCCCAAAGAAAGGCAATGCCAAAGAATGCTCAAACTACCACACAATTGCACTCATCTTTCATGCTAGTAAAGTAATACTCAAAATTCCCCAAGCCAGGCTTCAACAGTATGTGAACTGTGAACTTCCAGATGTTCAAGCTCGATTAAGAAAAGGTAGGGGAACCAGAGATCAAATTGCCAACATCCGTTGGATCATCAAAAAAGCAAGAGAGTTCCCGAAAAACATCTACTTCTGCTTTATTGACTATGCCAAAGCCTTTGACTGTGTGGATCACAGAAGACTGTGGAGAATTCATCAAGAGATGGGAATACCAGACCACCTCACCTGCCTCCTGAGAAATCTGTATGCAGGTCAAGAAGCAACAGTTAGAACTAGACATGGAACAACAGACGGATTCCAAATCGGGAAAGGAGTACATCAAGGCTGTATATTGTTACCCTGCTTATTTAACTTATATGCAGAGTACATCATAAGAAATGCCAGGCTGGATGAAGCACAAGCTAGAATCAAGATTGCTGGGAGAAATATCAATAACCTCAGATACGCAGATGATACCACATTTATGGGAGAAAGCAAAGAACTAAAGAGCCTCTTGAAAGTGAAAGAGGAAAGTGAATACTCAACATTCAGAAAACTACGATCATGGCATCTGGTTCCATCACTTCATGGCAAATAGATGGGGAAACAATGGAAACAGTGAGAGACTTTAGAGTTTTGGGCTCCAAAATCAGTGCAGATGATGGCTGCAGCTATGAAATTAAAAGACGCTTACTTCTTGGAAGAAAAGCTATGAGCAACCTAGACAGCATATTAAAAAGCAGAGACATTACTTTGCCAACAAAGGTCCATCTAGTTAAAGCTATGGTTTTTCCAGTAGTCATGTGGATATGAGAGTTGGACTATAAAGAAAGCTGAGCACCAAAGAATTGATGCTTTTGAACTGTGGTGATGGAGAAGACTCTTGAGAGTCCCTTGGACAGCAAGGATATCCAACCAGTTCATCCTAATGGAAATCAGTCCTGGATACTCATTGAAAGAACTGATGCTGAAGCTCCAAATCTTTGGTCACCTGATGCGAAGAACTGACTCATTTGAAAAGATCCTAATGTTGGGAAAGATTGAAGGTGGGAGGAGAAGGGGACAACAGAGGATGGGATGGTTGGATGGCATCACCGACTCAATGGACACGAGTTTGAGTATGCTCTTGGAGTTGGTGATGGACGGGGAGGCCTGGCGTGCTGCAGTCCATTGGGTTGCAAAAAGTCGGACATGACTGAGCAACTGAACTGAACTGAACTGAACTTATTGACCTTGGGGATTAAAATATGGCTGGTCACTTTGGTCCTGGGCGCTCAGAAAGAGTCTTTCAGGCTCTTGGGGAATGAGGTGAGCGCTGCAGGGAGTGGAGGTGGTTATTTCCCTTCCAAGTGGAGAGTCATTCAGTGCAATATGAGGCAAAGCAAGCCCAGGATGACTGGCCATAGCTGATGGCTTAAAGTGTACTGCAGGGTGTCGGTTCCTGGTGGGTAGGGCAGGAAGCACCACTTCTAGGGGCTCACTCCAAGGTCTGTACACCAGCAAAAATGGGACACAATGTCACTATGGGTTCCTATGGGTCCCTTAAAGCTGCCATGATGACCTACTGGACAGAGCTCAGGGTGTCATCTGAACCCCAGCATTCCACATCTTGACCTCTCAGCTCACTGGTGCCAGTTAGTCTGAAGTCCCAGGATCTCTGGGCTCTGACGCAAGGTCTGGGCATCCACTGACCTTATTTTCAGAGCTCCTTGATGGATAAGAAACAGCATCTTAGCCCCAGACAACGTGTCCTAAATGATCTGAATCCACAGGAATCTGCCCACTTATCTGCTGCCCTGAATTCTTCCAGAAAATCATGGTACTTTGGAAAAACAAAATAACTGGCTGGCAAGGTCAGAAGGAGAAGGAGTGCATGTGCAGAGAAGGCGGAAGCTTGGGGGCTGTCACTGTGCCGGGCACCCTTGCTGGGTTACCAACCAGCACTCTGGGCTCAACTGCTTGGCTTTGGCATTTTAACGCGGGTTCTGCTGCTGAAATTCGAAGGTCTCCTGCCGTTGGTCCAACAGAAAGCTGGTGCCAAGGGTTCTTCTCTCAAAATTGACATCATCCAAGGTGAGCACTGAATTTAGGAAAGGAGGGAGGGTTTTTTTGTCACCATGTTGCCAGCACATTCCAGGTAGGAAGGGAGGTTAGAGATCTAATTCTTCCTTCACAAAAAAACGAATAATACATGTCAATAAAAATGAGGCACAAAGGGTGATGAAATGGGTTGGTAAGATTTCCTTCTGTTGGGTTCTACCTAGGGTTCAGTTCCTAAGAATTGGGGGTGTAGTATTTTAACAATGGCTGTAAAACTCCTATGAAAAACAAAACATTCTTCCTATCGAGATATGGGCTGGATGTCCCCTTCCAGCAAAGCTGGATGGACTTGTGTCTACTTCAACTGGTAGAATATATGATGGTAACACAGTATGATTCCTGAAGCTGGGTCATAAAAGGCAATGTGGCTTCTGCCTTGTCCATGGAAACCCATACACTGGAGCTGTCAGCAGTCTTAGAAGAAGTTCAGCTACACAGAGGCTGCCAAGTTTGAGGGAAACATATTTTGTGGAGAGGACTCATGGAGACACTGATTTACAGTCCTGCTAAGTCCAGTGTTCAAGTCATTTCAACCCAGGGGCCACACATGTGAAGAGAGGAGTTTCCTGACAATTCCAGTCCCCAGTTATCACACTTTCCCTGGTCTTTGACTCTTCTCCAACGTGAAGCCAGATGGCATGGAGTACAGGACCCCGCTATACCCTGTTCTAGTCCTGATCCACTGAACCTGTAAATATAACACAACAGATAATTTACACAATTAAGTTTTAAAATGGTTTGTTTCCCAGCAATAGTATCCAAAACAAGGTTTTGGTAACATGGCCTGTGAAAGTCCCTTCCACTCCCAAAGTGAATAAGCCAATGTCCCAGGGGCCAAGCACATCTGTTTATTCATGTTTATGCCCAATCAGCAAGTCTTCTTTAAAGGATTAATGCTCAGCAGTATTACAAATGGTGGTAGCTTTTATTCAGAATGCATTTGTATTTTAGTTTCTCTGCACAAAAAAATCATAAAAACACTATTCCAAGGACAGGTATCAAAACAGGTTAAATGAGTAGGAATTTATAGACACAACTGTTTTAGTGTTTATGTGACAGGACAATATAAATATATAATTAAAATTTATTATGTCAGACACTGCTCTAGACACGTTATATCCCCTCTCTCCTATCCACCCCAGAGAAAGCAGTGGCAACCCACTCCAGTACTCTTGCCTGGGAAATCCCATGGATGGAGGAGCCTGGTAGGCTACAGTCCATGGGGTCGTGAAGAGTTGGACACAACTGAGTGACTTCACTTTAACTTTTCACTTTCAAGCAGTGGAGAAGGAAATGGCAACCCATTCCAGTATTCTTTCCTGGAGAATCCCAGAGGTGGGAGCCTGGTGGGCTGCCATCTATGGGGTCGCACGGGGTCAGACACGACTGATGTGACTTAGCAGCAGCAGCCTATCCACCCATCCACCCATCCATACATTCATCCATCTATCCGTCCAACCAACCAACCAATGAACCAACAAACCAAACAACTAACATCATCAAGCTGGGTTGTTAGATAATACATATGAAGGCACAAGTGCAAGGCATGGCATATAATGGGTACACAATAAATATTGGCTGGATCTGAATTTGCCCTCAAATTTCTATTGTTACAAAGGGGTGAAGTGTAGCTTGGAGGAAGTAGAGCCTATCACCAAGATCTATTCTGAGGATGTGTGGGGCATGGGCTCCAGGAACTGTCTGGCTAATAATGCAGTGGTTCCTAAACTTTGTTACACATTACAATTGCCTGGGGAACTTCAAAAATCCAGACGTCTATTTGCCACCCCAGATCAATTAAATCAGAATGGAGGCAGAAGCCAGGTATCAATATTTTTTTCAAGATACCCAGGTGATTCCAATATGCATGCGCTAGAGACATTTTGCTTCAAAAGAACACTAAGGATGGTGGTGAGGTTGTGGCTGCTGGTTTAGAAGGACATCCATGCTTTGCCTTAGTGACACAGAGGAGGAGGTAGAGGACAGATGGTGATGCTTGGATGCAGATGGATCGGTTGATTGTATTTCATGTGTTGATGGCCCCTCTCCCTCCTCCTCTATGTTCCTCTTCTCTTGGCCTCTTCCTCTTGCTGCTGCCTGGTTTCTACTGATAGCAGTAAAATCTAAGGACTTTCGAATGCATGGTGCACACAAGCTTCTAGAGGCTTCTCCTACACCACTTGTGAGTTTGCTGGCGGTTTGTTCTTGCTTTTCTTGATACCTGGGAGTCTGGCAGGCAGGCAGGGGAGGAGGGAGGGATGGAGCCCTCCTAGGCTGCAGGCTGATGTCACACCTGGCCAGTGAGTGTGCACAGCTATCCTAGCAGAGGTTCCCACCTGCTGCTGTGGGCTGCTCTGTGAGGCTGGGTCAGCTCCTGCAATTGGCTGCCTGACCTCAGAAAGGAATTCTTTGCTTCTTTTCCCACTGCATACTTAGATTTTTTTTTCTGTCCCAAGGCAACTAGGGCCTCTCTGGCCAGTCCATGGAGATCTCACCTGATGAACAACTCGGAAGAGAGATGAGCTGGATAAGTTTGATCTGTGTGGGGAGGAGGATTAGTCAGGATGACCTCACCCTGACTTCTCTAGGGCTACCTTCCTCTTTCAGTGGAAAAAGAAAAATTCCAGATTACATGGGAAACCAGATAAAGTGAAGTAGAGTGAGAGAGAGAGAATTTGTGCCACATGAAAAAGAAGTGAGGATTAAAAACACAGGAGGAAAGCAATATGACAATTCTTCCCCTAACCCTGCAAGTATTTGAAAATATAGCTGAGAATAAATTTTTTAAAATAATCAAAATGTGTGAATGTGAGCCCGTCACAGCCTTCAGAAGGGGAGATTTGTAACTCCCGATCTTCCATGATCCTGGCAAGGAGCACAGCTACAGGAGAGACGGAGGATTTCTGAGAAAACTTGAGACTACATGAAAGAGAACAAGACACTGGTCTCTCCTAGTATTAGTGTAACTTAATTCAAAACCAGGGGAGACTGTTTGTGAAAGAATCACTGTCAAATTCAAGGCAACAGAGTTCTTAACCGGTTGAATTTCACCAATGTGTCTTCCGGGCATTACATCTGTCGGTTCCTGAATTCTGATACTTCATCACACCCTTGGATCATTCCACAAAGAACTCTGCTACTGAGATAGGCAAACGGCAAGGCCAAAGCAAATGTCTTATCTTCTTGGGTGTTTTTGCCACACTGAAAGCACATCCTTTCTAATATCCAACTGATTGAGGGAAACTAAGAATTTTGATCAGAGACATATGATAAATATTTTGGTTTGATTAAAAATTCTCTTGCTCATTACACATGCACTTGTATTTTGCATGTTTCATTTTTTTTGTTGCAATTGCTGTCATCTTGGCTAAATCATTGGATGTAGTTGGACCTTGGTTTTCTCTCTGCCCAAGCGAGGTCTCAGTCAGGACCACTTTCCACCTTCACATGTTCAATAAACCTTAACTCCTGGCCGTAGGTATACAGATGCTCTTGTGAAGTTAAAAGCTGGGGATGGTGGTCAGCCAACTAACCAGGGTAATTATATAATATTGGAGTCACGGGAAAACAGAGATGGGACAGCTAACAGAATTCTAGGTCTATTTGTAATAAGTGTATGTGTGTGTGTGTGTGTGTGTGTGTGTGTGTATTACACAGCTCCTGTGGTATTCTTTTAGTAAACCAATTATTTGTGTAACTTGGCTCACAGTTTAGAAACTCAAATAAAACTAATACACCCCACTACTTCTCGAATTTTCACCATCTGAAAATAAAGGGAGATTTAGGCTTCAATTATGGGCTTCCCTGGTGGCTCAGATAGTAAAGAATCTGTCTGCAATGCAGGAGACACGGATTCGATCTCTGGGTTGGGAAGATCCCCTGGAGAAGGCAAGGGCTATGCACTCCAGTATTCTTGCCTGGAGAAGCCCATGGACAGATGAACCTGGCAGGCTACAGTCCATGGGGTCACAAAGAGTCAGACACGACTGAGCAACTAACACTTTCTTTCACATTTATGCTTCAGTTATATAACAAATACCCCTGAATCACAAATTACTGTATCTGCATTCCATTAGAAAAGTCTGAAATTAAGCACTACTGCTTTTGTGACATATAATAATGGGCACCTGGTCTCTGAAAGATTAACAAGGGATCTATGAATATAAGACACTCAAATTGTTACAAAAAAGAGTAGGCAATTGAAATTGTGGCACTACTACTATTTGTAAACTTTAGGTAGAGCAATGTGTAAGATTTTTTAAAATACATGCTAATTCGTAAACAGAGGCTATGAGTCATAGACAAGCAGTGCATGAGAATGACGCCGGCACTGAGGGAAAGGCTGGGTCCCAGCACAGTTGCACAATTCATCAACGTCAGGGTGTCATGCTCCCCGGGCCACCCAGGGCCACCCAGCTGACTTCCCAGCACCAAACTGGAACCATGTACCCGTGTGTCAGGATGTCAAAGTACTTCAAAAGCTGGCCCTTTCCACACTTGGTTTCTCCTTATAATTACTTCTTACGTGTCCCTCTGGATACTCATTTAAATGCTAAATAAAGGGAGAGAGTTCTCCAAGGCGAGAGACTTTCCTTGTAACCTGATGCTACCTCAGAGTGAAAATTAAAATCAATTACACCCCAAGTAAGTATAATTATAGTCACTTAATGAGAGGGAATATGAAATGATCGTCTTCTGGGAAACAACTGTACCCTGTGAGGTGAATGAGTGTGACATGCAGCACTTGGCAGCTGCCAGATTAGCTCTAGGGCTCAGTTCTGAGGTGGGCTAGGGTGGGGTCTGGAGGGGTGCGAGATGCCTGGAGAAGGGCTCAGAGGCTGAGGATGCCAGGAACTGGCCCTTTCCAAGGAGGTGACAGCCCTGTTGCAGCTCAGCCTCAAAGACAGAGGCTGTTGTTGGCATGGTGTGCATGGCAACTCCGGGTGTGGGTGTGTGTGTGTGTGTGTGTGTGTGTGTGTGTGTGTGTGGTGTGTGCGCACATGCACAGGACCTGACTAGAGGACAATGCTTGGACTGAGACTGGGGCAGGACAACCTGAAGGAGGCCCAAGCCAGCCTGGGAAGTGCTCTGACAGTGACACCGGCTGCAGCTGTAGCTTTGCTGGAGGTCTTGGAGCCCAGGGTCACAACTCATGTTCTTGAGTCAGACCATGGCTAGTACCAGGATCCTATGTGGCTATTCCACAGCCCAGGATAATCAAATAACGGACCAGAATTGGAAACATTCAGATGTGTCCATAATATGCCAAAACTCTGCTGCATATTCTGGAACAAGAGGTACAAGAGGTCTACCAGTGTCTCTCTGTGTGACCGTGGCCTCAGCCAGTCAGGGAGGGTTCTGGGTGGGCTCCCTTAGAACCTTCCAGTTCCCTGAGATTCTGCAGAATCGGTGCAGGTGATGGAGTGCCCTCTATAGCCAGCTGGATACACTGGACTTGAGTCTGCACTCCCCTGCTGGCTCTTGTCTGCATTCCTGAAACAGTCTGACCAGTGCTTCTCAGAAGTGTCCTGCAGACTGCTTGAGTAGTGTGTTTCCAGGAATGCTTGTAAATACATAGATCTCTTCCCTGCTGCCCTTAAAAATGGGAATAAGAGTATAGGCAGGGAGGCAGGAATCTCCCTTTTAAACAAGTATGCCTTGGTGACTCTCCTGAACAGTATGGCAGAGACCTGTTGCCCTGAGGCATACAGTTATCTGGTAACTCAGGGCATTAAAAGATTTCACTTTTCTCTGAGCTTGCTTTCAGTCCAGAATGGTCCAGAATGCTCCTCCCTCTTTCCCTCTATTCCTCTTGCCTCAGTCTTTCTCTTTGGTATCAACCATGGGTTAGGCCAGGCACTATAGTGGGTTCAGAAAACTAAAAGTAAGACATGGGTCTTGACTTCAAGGGGCAAATATTCAGTCTGGCTGAGGAGACAAGACAGCTGAACAAATAATCACAAAACACTGTGATATGAGCCATAGTAAAGTAGACACAAAATGTTCCAGGAACAGAGTAGAAGAAGCAATATAAATCTATTGCTAGGCAGGTTGGGGAAGTATTCAAGGTCAGATTAAGGTCAGAAAAGTCTTTAAACAAGAAACAACATTGAAATGAGCCCTGAAGGAAAAGCAATAATTTGTTAGATTGAGAAATAAGAAAAAGACATTCGAAGTATATGACCCAAGAGAATCACGCAAGCTTGAGATATGTTTGGGAACAAGTCTGGCCTGGTCCCCAATCAGTCACGATTATGCAGAGTTATTATTATGATCGTTTTGACTCTACCTTGAGACTTGTAGAATGGACTCCTTCTCCCCAAAGACTCTTCTCAGCTACCTCAAAGTTTGGTTGAGATGCGAAAATGCTTGGTGGTCTGGTTCTAAATATATAGCTGCCATTGATGTCTTTAAGGTGGGGTGAGCTGGGAAGTGGGCAGCACAAGGATAGGGAGCCCATGCAGACTGGTTCCAGCTGGGACTGGGGATGAACCACAGCCTTCAGATAAGGTGCCAGGTTATTCTCTGCTCTCCCAGGGTAAAATGCATTGTTTGGATCAAATAGCTATCAAGTTACACCTGACACCTCTCCCCACCCCCTGGTTCCTGCCACTTGTTCACCACAGGCATGGTTGAACTGAAAGCCTCAACCTTTTAAGAACAATACTTGTAAGATGGATGTGGACTAGGAACAATGGTACACATTCAAAAACTGGAATCCCACGGTTCCTGCACTGGTGGGGAAAACCACACATAGACATTAAATAGGAAGTCAGGAAAGCTGGGCTTTGGTTCCGGTTCTGCCACCAGTTGGCTGGGTGACTTCGGGCACAGCTTTTACATTTCTGAGCGTCTTCAACTGTCAAGTGACTAGATAATCTCTAAGACGCCATCTAGCTTTACATGTATGATACTGCCATATTATTTTTTCATAACTGCAGTATCTAGTTGGCATTATTATTACTATTACTAATTTTCCATTACTAGCAAATTGGGAATTCGTACAAGACAATCCTGGGACATTAGGAAGACAGTCATTATCTTGCTGCTTATTGTACTGTGAAATTATAGCATATTTTAATATTTTTAGTGGTATGCTGGGATTGGCTTAACATGTGTGTGTCTCTTCCTAGCTCAATTCAGTGATGTCATATTGGTAGCTTGAAATCAGCTATTGTAGGGATATTTATACCATGGAAATAGGCAAATACCAGGATTCCCTCCCTCTCCCAGAGAGAAAACATTTCTGGTTGCTAGACATTTATCAGCATACCACAAGTTATGATTTTTAAAAAGGATCCATAAAATTACTCTTTAGGGATCAAATAATATTTTAAGTGGCTGTCTGAATCATGATTTCCATAGCTTTTAACAGCTGGCTGTTTAAAAAAATGCACTGAAGTGTCTTTTTAAATCAGAATTGTTGGGATATAATTTACATATGGTAAAATCCCCTCCTTTTAAGCATAGAGTTCTATGAGTATTAATAAATATACATAGTTAGGTATCCATCACCATGTGGTAGGACTGTATTGCCCTGGTCCCTCTGAAGTTAGGCATGGCCTTGTGGCTGCTTTGGCCAATGAAATGGAAATAGTGATAGGTATCACTTTTGGGCAGAAGCTTGAAGCAGCAGGTCAGAGAAAAGCACAGCACTGGGCAAATACTGTGATGGGCATGTAATGTGGGTAAGAAATAAATGTTTGATGCCTTAAGTCACTGACATTTGGGGGTTGTTTGTTAATACAACCAGTTCATGGGGTTGTGAAGAGTTGGATACAACTGGGAGACTGAACAATAATAACCCAGACCGTCCCCACTGACACACCTAAAATTATCAATGAATGACAAAGCAAATAGATTAGTTTGCTAAAATGTGCTACAAATAAAAATATCTCCCTTTGCATACTGTTCAAGGAGCTACACAAAAAAAGATTTCAAATTACCTCTCCAGTTTCATTTCCAAAACTTTCCTTTCTGTACTTGAGCCACACTGGGTATCTGAATTCTATTGAACATGTAACTGCAACTGCTAGTCCTGTTACTATTTAATGAGTACCTTCATGACCCAGATAATCACGATGGTGTGATCACTGACCTAGAGCCAGACATCCTGGAATGTGAAGTCAAGTGGGCCTTAGAAAGCATCATTACGAACAAAGCTAGTGGAGGTGATGGAATTCCAGTTGAGCTATTCCAAATCCTGAAAGATGATGCTGTGAAAGTGCTGCACTCAATATGCCAGCAAATTTGGAAAACTCAGCAGTGGCCACAGGACTGGAAAAGGTCAGTTTTCATTCCAATCCCAAAGAAAGGCAATGCCAAAGAATGCTCAAACTACCGCACAATTGCACTCATCTCATACGCTAGTAAAGAAATGCTCAAAATTCTCCAAGCCAGGCTTCAGCAATATGTGAACCATGAACTTCCTGATGTGCAAGCTGGTTTTAGAAAAGGCAGAGGAACCAGAGATCAAATTGCCAACATCCGCTGGATCATAGAAAAAGCAAGAGAGTTCCAGAAAAACATCTATTTCTGCTTTATTGACTATGCCAAAGCCTTTGACTGTGTGGATCACAATAAACTGTGGCAAATTCTGAAAAAGATGGGAATACCAGACCACTTGATCTGCCTCTTGAGAAATTTGTATGCAGGTCAGGAAACAACAGTTAGAACTGGACATGGAACAACAGACTGGTTCCAAATAGGAAAAGGAGTACGTCAAGGCTGTATATTGTCACCCTGCTTATTTAACTTATATGCAGAGTACATCATGAGAAATGCTGGACTGGAAGAAACACAAACTGGAATCAAGATTGCAGGGAGAAATATCAATAACCTCAGATATGCAGATGACACCACCCTTATGGCAGAAAGTGAAGAGGAACTCAAAAGCCTCTTGATGAAAGTGAAAGTGGAGAGTGAAAAAGTTGGCTTAAAGCTCAACATTCAGAAAACAAAGATCATGGCATCCGGTCCCACCACTTCATGGGAAATAGATGGGGAAACAGTGGAAACAGTGTCAGACTTTATTTTTTGGGCTCCAAAATCACTACAGGTGGTGACTGCAGCCATGAAATTAAAAGACGCTTACTCCTTGGAAGAAAAGTTATGACCAACCTAGATAGCATTTTCAAAAGCAGAGACATACTTTGCCAACAAAGGTCCGTCTAGTCAAGGCTATGGTTTTTCCTTTGGTCATGTATGGATGTGAGAGTTGGACCGTAAAGAAGGCTGAGCGCCGAAGAATTGATGCTTTTGAACTGTGGTGTTGGAGAAGACTCTTGAGAGTCCTTTGGACTGCAAGGAGATCCAACCAGTCCATTCTGAAGGAGATTAGCCCTAGGATTTCTTTGGAAGGAATGATGCTAAAGCTGAAACTCCAGTACTTTGGCCACCTCATGCGAAGAGTTGACTCATTGGAAAAGACTCTGATGCTGGGAGGGATTGGGGGCAGGAGGAAAAGGGGACGACAGAGGATGAGATGGCTGGATGGCATCACTGTCTCGATGGACGTGAGTCTCAGTGAACTCTGGGAGTTGGTGATGGACAGGGAGGCCTGGCGTGCTGCGATTCATGGGGTCCCAAAGAGTCGGACACGACTGAGCGACTGATCTGATCTGATCCTATGGGTTTCCCTGGAGGCTCAGAGGGTAAAGAATCTGCCTGCAATGCGGGAGACCTGGCTTGGGAAGACCCCCTGGAGGAGGGCATGGCAACCCACTCCAGTATTCTTGCCTGGAGAATCCCCATGGAGAGAGGAGCCTGGTGGGTTACAGTCCATGGGGTTGCAAAGAGTCGGACACAACTGAGCGACTAAGCACAAATACTATGTACCACATACTGTTCTAAACACTTCACAGTTGTCAGGTCATCTGAAGTACAACACCTTTTCTCTCTGTTTTCTCTACTTTCCATTCCTTTCTCTTCTTTCTTTGTTGTACAATATCCTTTGCGAACCTATGCACTGTAGCCAACCAGGCTCTTCTGTCCCTGGAATTCTCCAGACAAGAATCCTGGAGCAGGTTGCCATGCCATCTTCCAGGGGATCTTCCTGACCCATGGATTGAAACTGTGTCTCTAACTTCTCCTGCACTGGCAGGTGGGTTGTTTACCACTAGCACCACCTAGAAAGCCCGCTTAGCCTTTATGATGCAGTTCAAATATTATCTCTTTTTTGAAGTGTCCATGACACTCTAAGCTTTCCTGAGCATGTGGTGCAAAACTGATACTGTGTTTTGATTATTTGTCTACTGCGGTTCCCCCCACACTGTCCCCATTACTGGGTTCTGTACTTGCTGTGGTATTTATAGAAGGGGGATTTCAGGCCGGGGAGGAAAGGATGAGCCAGGGGAGCATTTGGGTGGGTAAGCTCTCAACATCAATCACACAGAAGCAAGAACAAGGCTGGCTAAAGGAATCAACTATAACTGCATTTTAGACTTATAAAGTCCAAATGAATCTTTTAAAATTGTAAAGAATCTTCAGTAACGGATGCATCTGGAGTTAGGATGGGTGAACCTCAATCTATCAATTCTTAAGCAACCATCAAAACACACTGACGTGACCTAGTTTAACACTGGGGTTTTATCATGATGTCCTTGATGTCCTTGCTCCTGAGACGGACAGAGCAGGGATGTCTGGAAATGCTGGGAGGTGCTCAACCTAGGTGATCTGATTAAGGAGCCATGGGTGGGATCCTAACTTCCCCTCTCAGCTGCAGAGGCTGTGCCCAAGCTTCCTTTCTCCTAGGACAAGCCGTGTCCTCCCTCCAGGGTAATGTTACTTGGGTTCCAAGGTCCCCAGTGCTGAGAGCTTGATAATTCCTGCAAACAGCTGACACCCAAATCCAGACTGTCTGGTGCCAGAGTAGCTTCATTATCTCCCCACCAACAAAACTGCTTTCACACTTGCCCCATGAAAAGGGAGATAAATGGGGGTGGGGGGGCTTCTTCCTTGGAACATAAATTCACGTAGAAGAGCGTATAGCCCCAGCAGGACTTTTCCGTCTTATCTGGCTGACTCTGGCTTTGGAAGTTTCTTTTTTCCTTCAAGAAAGCAACTCCAAGGACTAGCTCATACTGTTTGATGTTGTGAAATTCACCCTTAACTTTGGGGGGTGGCAGATGGCAACTCAGAATGGACCCATCCTGAAAACCACTGCCCTCCAAAAGTTGAGTAATAGTGTCAACAACCAGCTAGCATTTTCTAATCTGCAAGGCATGTTCAGACGTATCAATTTATCATCCCATCATAATAATCATGGGAGACAGATACTTTATTATCCCTATTTTATAGGTGAGGAAACAGAGGCTAAGAGGGCACAAAGCCTTGCCCCGGGTCATGCAGCAAGGAAGTAAGGGTCTCAGGACGGACGAAAACCAAGGTTATCTGTCTTCCCATCATGCCTCTCTCACTCTCCGGTGATACAGGAACGTGACCACTAGTGCCACTGACTCTTTCACCCTTCCTATAAAATGTTTCATGGTATTGACAATTCAGCTTTATATCAAATTACATTTACACAATGGAGCATTCACCTGCCAGCATGGCCAGTCTTGCAGAGAAAGAGGAAATATATTTCTCCCTCAACAAATGCTGAAGAAATAAAGAAGATTTTCAGAAAAAAAAAATCTAAGAAAAAGTCAATAGTGTAGGTTTCTGCATGCCACCTGATCTGGCTGATGAAACTTCAGTGACTGTAGAGGCACTCACTCTACAGATAAAGGAAGCAGGAGGGTCCAGTGTATGGTAGATGCGGGGCAGTGTACAGGTATGCTGCAGGCGTGGTGCAGAGTGGGGCTTGGGTGAGACGAGTGAGGTGCAAGGTATAAGGGGCACTCACTCGCAGGTGCTGACCCTGTGTCTGCACAACCCTAAGAGTAAGCGCTTCCTCACATTCTGTGCCCACATCTCTAACTTGGTATACCAAGTCTCCTCATCCCAGATCGAATGGTCTGCCAAATCCTGAGGCACAGTAATGAATGCTGTATCCCCAGAAGGCAATTAGAAACAAGCCAGGAATAAAATACAGTTAGATCCAAGTTGTCCTGCCTGGACAGGACTGGCCAAATCATTCGCAGGGCCCAGCACAAAATGAAAATGTGTGCTTCTTTTTCAAAAATTATTAAGAATCTCAAATGAAGGAAGAATGTTAGATCAAGCAAGGGCTTTCTAAGCACCAGGCTCTGTGAGGCTTCATGCCCATGAAGCTTCTTGCACCCAGGTGTGTCCTAATGGTCCTGTGTCCTCCGTCAGAGATGTGGCCCTCATGGCCTCTTCCTTTAGCCAGGTTTATAAGCACTTTGTCACCCTGTTTATTTAACTTATATGCAGAGTACATCATGAGAAACGCTGGACTGGAAGAAACACAAGCTGGAATCAAGATTGCTGGGAGAAATATCAATAACCTCAGATATGCAGATGACACCACCCTCATGGCAGAAAGTGAAGAGGAACTCAAAAGCCTCTTGATGAAAGTGAAAGTGGAGAGTGAAAAAGTTGGCTTAAAGCTCAACATTCAGAAAACGAAAATCATGGCATCCAGTCCCACCACTTCATGGGAAATAGGTGGAGAAACAGTGGAAACAGTGTCAGACTTTATTTTTTGGGCTCCAAAATCACTGCAGATGGTGATTGCAGCCATGAAATTAAAAGACGCTTACTCCTTGGAAGGTAAGTTATGACCAACCTAGATAGCATATTCAAAAACAGAGACATTACTTTGCCAACAAAGGTTCGTCTAGTCAAGGCTATGGTTTTTCCTGTGGTCATGTATGGATGTGAGAGTTGGACTGTGAAGAAGGCTGAGTGCCGAAGAATTGATGCTTTTGAACTGTGGTGTTGGAGAAGACTCTCTTGAGAGTCCCTTGGACTGCAAGGAGATCCAACCAGTTCATTCTGAAGGACTTCAGCCCTGGGATTTCTTTGGAAGGAATGATGCTAAAGCTGAAACTCCAGTACTTTGGCCACCTCATGCGAAGAGTTGACTCATTGGAAAAGACTCTGATGCTGGGAGGGATTGGGCGCAGGAGGAGAAGGGGACGACAGAGGATGAGATGGCTGGGTGGCATCATTGACTCGATGGACGTGAGTCTCAGTGAACTCCGGGAGTTGGTGATGGACAGGGAGGCCTGGCGTGCTGCGATTCATGGAGTTGCAAAGAGTCAGACACGACTGAGTGACTGATCTGATCTGAGAGGTTACCTAGGAGAGAACCTTTAGGAAGTGCATGGAGATGTCTCATCACTGGCCACTGAAATAGCACTGGGATGGGATTCAGAAGTCAGAATCCTGGATTTGGGTCTGTCTCGGGTGCTGATTAGGTCATTACCACAGAATGGCTTCACACTCTGGTTTCCTTATTTGGGTTGGTTTATAACTTTGAAACTTTAGGCTATGGAGGCCTACTGGTTCATGTTTACTCTATGTGGTTGGAGAATTATCCTAATTTGGAAAAAAAATAGCACTCCCTCCCCCCACCCCAGTTATCTGTCTCTTATATCTATGACCATATTAAAATGAGGGAAATGTTGGTGCAGTCAGTATGGTAAACAGTATGGAGTTTCTTTAAAAAAACATAAACAGAGTTACCATATGATCCAGCAATTCCACTCTTGGACCTATATCCAGAAAACATGAAAGCTCTAACTCAAAAAGATACATGAACCTCAATGTTCATAGTAGCACTATTTACAACAGACAGGACATGGAAGCAACCTAAGTGCCCATCCACAGATGAACGGATAAAGCAGTTGTGTTATAGATATACAATGGAATATGATGAACCATGAAAAAGAATGAAATAATGCCATTTGCATCAACATGGATGGAACTACAGATTATCAAACTAAGTGAAGTAAGTCAGACAGAGAAGGATAAATATCAAATGATATCACTTATATGTGGAATCTTAAAAAATAGTACAAAGGAACTTATTTACAATATAGAAACAGACTCATAGACATAGAAAATTCAAACTTATAGTTACCAAAGGGGAAGGAGGGAAGGATCAATTGGGAGTATGGGATTAACAGATGTATACTACCATATATAAAATAGATAAACGACAAGGATTTATCTATTTTAAATCCTGGCCTCCCTGGTGGCTCAGTGGTAAAGAATCTGCCTGTCAAGCAGGAAACTCAGGTTTGATCCCTGGTTTTGGAAGATCCCCTGGAGAAGAAAATTGCAACCCTCTCCAGTATTCTTGCTTGGGAAATCCCATGGACAGAGGAGTCTAGAGGGCTACAGCTCATGGGGTTACAAAGAGTCGGACACAATTTAGTGACTAAACAACAACAACAACAAAAATAACAGGGAACTATATTCAATATCTTGTATAATAATAAACTATAATGAAGAATTAAAAAATATATTTCTGAAACTAACACAATAATGTAAATCAACTATGCTTAGAAAAATAAAAGTAAGTAAATATGTTGTGATTAATAAAAATACAAATTCATTGAAAAACATCATCAAATTTACAGAAGTTTTTTATCATCTATATTATTTTCTCCATCAGTGATATTTTTATTTATTTTTTAATTTAAATTTATTTATTTTAATTGGGGGCTAATTACTTTACAATATTGTATTAGTTTTGCCATACACAAACATGAATCCGCCACGGGTATACACATGTTCCCCATCCTGAACCATCAGTGATATTTTTAAAAATCACTAAGAAGTACTTCTGGAGCCTTCTGTATTACTGTACTTATCTCACCTTGGACTGATAGCAAATGATCCTCAAAAAGACATCTGTCTACATATCACACTTTAATCGGGGCATTAATTTGGGTCCCAGTACAATTTCGAGCTTACAGTTAATCCTGAATCTTACCTGCCTTGATTTCATTCATGTGTTGAGTAACTGTTTACCGAGGATCTATTTTGTTCCAGTTTCTGCTCTCAGCACCGGAGACACAGGGAACATAATATATAACGGTCTCTGACTTTATGTCAGAAATGATGTCTTCATGTAAGGAGAGATTGACATGAAACAAATAAGCAAATATATTTAATAGATGGTATGTGCTATGGAGAAAAATAAAGCAGACCGAGGATATGGATGAGCTGTGTATCTTTTCCCAGTTATCTAAAGCTTCAGTGAATTTTCCTTTCCAAGTCTCCTAACTCTCCTTTCAACCTCCATGGTCCCCAGTTCAGTAATGGGTACTATATAATATCTGTCCCTACTTGTAAGGATAGAGAAAAAGTGGAGGGGCCTTTTGCTTCTCTGTCTCTTTCTAGTTTATCATTGTACACAAAGTAATAAAGCAATGCACACAGTATTCATCAAATCAGTTTTCTATGGCTCTGTAACAAATGACTGCAAACTTGGTGGCTTAAAACAATGCACATTTATTCTCTCACAGTTCTGGAGGCCAGAAGTCAGGAATCAGTTTCTCTGGGCCAAAATCAAGGGCTATGCTCCTTCTGGAGGCTCCAGGAGAGAATCTCTTCCTTGCCTTTCCCAGTTTCTGGTGTCTGCTGATGTTCTGTGGCTTCTGGCTACATCACTTCATCATCTTCAAATCTCTTGGTGCTCCATCTTGACACTGAGTTTTGCTCTGTGCCTGTCTGTGAAATCTCCTTCTGCCTCTTTCTTATAAAGACATTTGTGGCTTTATAAGAAGACTCATTTGAATAATCCAGGATAAGATCTTCATTGAAAGCCTTAATTTAGGCACACCTTCAAAGATCCCTTTTGAAATAAAGTTTGCAGTCTCCAGGGATCAACCTGCTATCTTTGGTGTCATTACCCACCTACCACAACATTCTAAGGACCCACTCACTCCTCGCCTCCTGCAGCATTCTCTCTTGGGTTACTTGGAGCTTCGTGAGGAGAATGATGATGTGTGTGCCCTGCAAATAGATGAAACGAACCTGCCTATTTGCCTTAAAGATATCCATCCGGTGAAAGTAAAATACACACCCTGGACTTGTGAAACCTCTACCACGTCCATTGGGGAAGATCCGAGAAGCCACTTCATGAAACTCGGAATGAAATATTGACTAACCACAGACTGAGTTTGGCTCTCCATCCTTTTTTTTCTGGAGGTAGAGAAAAGGAAGTGATACAAATATTCCCCAAGAGTGGTTTTCTTTAGAGCAGCGTAAACACCGGGTTACCACCCACCTGCAGTCTTCTTTTTTTCTTTGTTTGCTGTTGCCCAAGCTGTCCCACAGGCCATGAGCATCTGTGCTCCCGCCTGGTGCAGAGGGGCCGCAGCCTTGTCTGTAGCCCAGGGTTTGTTCCTCAGTGCCCAGCCACCACACTCCCAATCACAGTCAACATGTATTTGGGTTAACTATGTGCCAGGCATGAACTCAATGCAAAAGTAGAGCTCCATCGATGACTTGGAATGACTGTAAGCAGCATCACTCATTCCCAGGCAGAGGGCCAGCCACTGCTAGGTGTCAAGAGTAAATGTTTTAGGATTTGCAAGCCAAATGCCTCTGTCCTGTTGGGACTACTCAACTCTGCCACTGGAGGACAGTAGCTTTAGTCAACACTGGAATAAAAGTCTATTCCTCAACAAATGGGAATGGCTGTGTTCCTATAAAGCTTTATTTACAAAATAAAGTTTATTTATTCCTGTTCCAGGGACAAAGGACAGATTCTAAGTTATTCCCCACCATAAGAAGTTTAACTATTTCTGATGATTTAAGTACAACTTCAAATTTGCTTTCTGTTATCTCCTCTCCAGATGGAGCTTCCTGACACATAGACTATTTTTCCGACACTCATTGGGTTTATATAATCCTAATAAAACTTAATTTTTTTAGAGACTTCCATTTTTCCTATGATTCTCTAGTTGTCTGCTTCTCTCTGTGTGTGAAAAAATGGGAAATCATTTCATTTATCCCCTCTGGGTTTATTCTGCTCAGCTTGAGTGGACAGAAAAACTTAACTTTGCAAAGTTATCAAGTCTCTCTTATAGTAGGAAGCTCCTATGGCTGAGTTTCAGTGGTAACTTCCTAGACCTAAACTGGTGATTCGCAAATCACAAATGAACTGTAAGTAAATGGTGCCACCCTGCCCTTTATCAATCCTCACATTTCTAATTTACAGCTCACCAGTCTAGGCCCTGTGATGGAAGCTAGGACTGGCTCCTGTCCTCAAGGCATTTACAGTCAAGTTAGTGATAATACAAGTTAACAAGCAATTTTAATATAATTATGTATATAATTATATATTCACATAATATATTTATATGCTATACTATATAAATATATTATAAATTATATATTAATTATATAATAAAATATAACTGTATGCTGCATGGTTATACTTAATATGTATTATATATAATTTTATAATTAATTGCTAAGATAGGGAGGTAATGTGCTCTAGGAGCACAGAGCCTTCTCTGAAGGCTGAGAAGATAGCCACGTAGTAGAATGAGTCCAGGAGAGTATTACAGGCAAAGGGAATGGAATTTTCAAGGAGTTGAAAGTGAGTTAGAGGGTGATTCATCAGAGAAGCGTGGCTCGAAATAAGAAGGTAAGGAAGTGAGGCAGGCAGGCTTAGCTCATGTAGAATTTCACAGCATACATTAGGGAGACTGGACTATATCTAAAAGCCTGGGGTAGACTGTCTGGGAAGTGACATGCTGCTGCTAAGTCGCTTCAGTCGTGTCCGACTCTGTGCGACCCCATAGACGGCAGCCCACCAGGCTCCCCCATCCCTGGGATTCTCCAGACAAGAACACTGGAGTGGGTTGCCATTTCCTTCTCCAATGCAGGAAAGTGAAAAGTGAAAGTGAAGTCACTCAGTCATGTCCAACTCTTAGCGACCCCATGGACTGCAGCCTACCAGGCTTCTCCATCCATGGGATTTTCCAGGCAAGAGTACTGGAGTGGGGTGCCATTGCCTTCTCCAGGGAAGTGACATAGTAGGACACATAAATGCTAAGGGAGAAACTAATAAAAGAATGAGGGTAAAGCTGCCATGTGCCTCTTCAAGGAGAGTTTAGAAGTTCTCTAAACTCTAAACCATCTCTGAACTGCAACACCAACAATGTATTTCTAAGAAGTCACTTCTTGGAGCTAAAAACCAAAGGACCCAATTTGAGCATGATTATCACAAAGTCCTGGGAATATCAGAAGCTGTGAATGTTCTAAGAGGGGGAAAAAAATCTAGAAAGTTTAAAAAATAAGGAAAAAGGTATCAAAAATCCATCCTTTTATAAAAGTTTTCCTTATTGTATGCCTATAAGGAAAAAGAGCAGACACAGGAAACCCAGAACTCAGATGTTAACATTGTATGTCAAGTGGCCACATCCCTGAAATATAAAGCTACTTATTCAGAATAAAGGTCATTAGCCTCTAGATCAGGTTAATGGGGGAAGTTTCTGAAATTTCCTGCTGGCAATGATTCTCAAAAAAGCTTGCCAATAAGAACTGTCTGCCAGATTTTAAAAAATATGGATCTTGGGTCCCATCCCAGGCTAAGTGAACCAGAACCTCTAAGGACACTGCTTTGTATTTTTACAAAGTTCCCCATCATTCTCATTTGAAGCCATAGTTGAATTATTATTTGTTTGCTTTTTAAAACTGACCAGCTTTTTTTTGTAATATAACTGACATATAACAGATCGCACAAATTCAAAGCATACAACTTGAAATATTTTCACTTATCACTGACATCACATATCAAACATAATTGCACAGCCGGAGAACTACCACCACATTTAAGAAAATGAATGTATTTGTATCCATCACCCCAGAAAGTTTATTCATGTTGCTTGACAGACCCTCCCTCTTGTCACTGATTTTGATCCATTCGATTATGCTATATCTTGGCGTAGATTTTGGTGCTTGCTTGGCGTTTGTTGAGATTCTTGGATCCCTGAGTTTACAGTTTTCATCAAATTTGGAAAACTTCTGGCCATTATTTCTTCAAAGATTTTTCTGTTCCTTCTTTCTTTTTAGCTCTTTGGGAACTCCAACTATATCATACCAGCTGAAATTGTCCCATAGCTCACTGAAACTTTTTTCATTAAAAAAATTCTTCTTTGGATAGCTTGTATTTCTGTCTTCAATTTCTCTGTTTTTCCTTCTGTCATTTCTGGTCTGCTGATAATCCCATTATATATAGTGTATTTTTCATTTCAAGCATGGTAGTATTCATGTCTAAAAGTTTGATTTGGATCTTTTATATACATATCATGAACTCTTTGAATATATGGAATACAGTCTGAATACAGTTATAGTGCCCATTTCAATGACACTGTCTGCTCATTTAACATCTCTGTTAGTTCTGAATTGATATGTCTCCTCATTATAGGTTGTACTTGTCTGTCTCCCCATATCTGTGATTTTTCACTGGATGAAAGATATTCTGATTTTTCCCTTGTTGGGTGCTGGGTCTTTTAGTATTCCTATAAATGTTCTTCAGCTTTGTTCTTGCACACTGTTAAGTTGCCTGAAACCAGCTTAATCCTCTTGTGCCTTGCTTTTAGGATTTGCTAGACAGATCTGGCATGGGACTCAGTCTAGAGCTAATTTTGCCCCACTCCTGAGGCAGCAATGCTCTGAGGACTCAACTCAATGCCTCATGACTTATGAGATTTTCAAGCCTGGATGGTGGAAAGAGCCACTGTTCTTGGCCCAGGATGGGCATCTGCAATGTTTCCTTTAACCCTTTGCCTGGCTCCTCCCTGGCTGTGGCTAGTTTCCTCACACCCAGGCCCTGCTACTGCTGACTGCTGCACTGAGATCTGCTGACGATGTCAGGAGACCCACATCAGGAACCCAGATCTCCGGTGCCTTTTTTTGTGCAGTTCTCCCACCTCCTCACTCGGTCCTGTGAACTCCAGCTGCTTTGGTCCCCCTGGACTCTCAGCTCCATCTCTTCACCTCACAGTCCTCTGGGTTCTGCCTGGACTTCTCTCCTGACACAGTGCCTGGGCACTTGCTAAGGTAGCAAGCTGGGGCAGTCACACTGCTGCCCTCATTTGTTTCCAGACACTGTCCTTTGTTGTCTGATGTCTAGTGTGCTACTCCAATGGCCATTACATATGTGTAGATATTCATGGAATTCCCTGGTGCTCAGACAGGAAAGAATCTGCCTGCAACGAAGGGTTTGATCCCTTGGTATTCATGGTGACAATCTCACTATACAACACTTCCTTGTTATTCAGTTTCTGCACAACCAAGAAAGTCTCTTTCTTCATACACTGAAATCCAATACAGGCAAACCCCCAGATATGCTTAGTAACACGTTCTTCAGAAATATTAGTTCTTTTCATGCCCAATAATAGATGAATGAGGCAAATGCCACATTCATTAGTTCTCTGCTTTCAGGAAAATAGGTGTCTCTGGTAACAAGGCCAGTCAGGGGATTAACAGAACTGCAATTATAGTAAAACTCTATCCAGTAAAACTCTATCTGTTCCTTTCCAAGAGGTGAGGGCAACAAATCAATAGATTTTTCTTTTTCGGCCATGCCATGTGGCATGTGGGGTCTTAGTTCCTCAACCAGGGACAGAACCCACACCCCATGCGTTAGATTCAGGGAGTCTTAACCATTGGACTGTAAGTCCCTCAATAGACTTTTTGAATAGTTGTGAACAATTTCTACAATGCCAGTTTCTATTATTACTCCCCATAAAGGTTGTTCAATTAACCAGTAACGGTCATCTAAAACAGAAAGTTTTAGATGCAAAACTTAGATCCCAAAGCAAGATGCAAAGTGTAAAGATATTTCCTCAAAGCAAAACAAAACAAAAACATGATCTTGATGGGATAATAATTGAGGAAAGAGGTTTACAAAACACTGTTCAGGGGCTTTCCTGGTGGCTCAGTGGTAAAGAATCTGCCTGCCAATGCAGGAGACACGGGTTCAATCTCTGATCAGGGAGGATTCCCACACACTGCAGAGCACTGGGGCCCAGACACTACAACTACTGAGCCTGTACTCTGGAGCCTGGGAGCCGCAGCTGCTGAGTCCGCGTGCCACAACTACTGAAGACCAAGCCCTCTGAAGCCCGTGCTTGACAACAAGAGAAGCCACCACAGTGAGAAGCCCATGCACTGCTGCTGGAGAGGAGCGCCCGCTTTCTGCAACTGGAGGAAAGCTCAGGCAGCAATGAAGACCCAGCACAGTCAAAAATAAATGTCATTAAAAACAAAAACAAAGTGCAAGGAAAGTAAACTTATATAGGCCATACATTTTTATCTGTGTGCAAAAATGTAAAGTAGGTACCTGAAATTTAACTTCAAGAAATAGTTAAACCCATTTGCACAGATTTAGCTACAAGAATTTTCATTGCAGAGTTGTTTCTAAAATGGAAGAAAAAAAGAACTGAAACATCTAACCAGAGTGGGTGGTTAAATTAATCACAGTGCATCCATTCAATGGATTGCTATGCAGTTGTTAGAAATGATTTTATTAAGGATTACTTGGTAATCTAGAAAAATGTTCATAATAAATAGTTATGAGAGAAAAAGCAGACTTGAGTTCTCAGGTAATGATTGTTAGGGTTACTTGACTGTTAGCATTGAAGTAAAGTGGAGTGAATCTCTTGAATCTGAATGGTATTTATTGCAACCGGCAGGAGATTCAGTGGCCCTTCGAATATTTCTGGGCAGCAGGGAAGAGGGGGTGTTGTGGGGTGTGTCTCTCTATCACTCAGGATCTGAGTCTCTGTTTTTGCTAAAATTACAGTTTGTTTTATATCTGCACTGATTATCCCTTTTCTGCCCACTGTTGTCCTATATTATCCATCACCACATTTCCTTTATTCCCCCATGTTCCACTCTGAAACTATGTGTGTAGCAGATTTTATTAAAGATCCAGGGTAAGGGATGGGGAAGAACAGTGTTTTTAAAGGAACACCTAGCAAACCACTCAAAATTGTTTATCAAAAGTCTGTGTTCTTTGAAGTTCCAGAACCATTCTCATTGGCCTCACAAAGCTCTAGCTTCTTGCTCTGACCTCACCTCCTCAACAATCCAGGAGCTTGTGCTCTCTCTCGCGCGCACGCGCGCTCTCTCTCTCTCTCTCTCTCTCTCTATAAAATGATCCAAAACAATTTTATGTATACTATTACTATAAATTTTATATACATATAAATCTGAAACTTTTAAAGAAAAAGGTAGCTTTCCATTTTTCCTTTTTCTTTTCCAACCCCTTCCTGAGAGCTTTCCATTTCATAAATGACCTGTCAAGATATTTTCCTAAACAAAGGTTTATCTACCCAGAGAGATTATGCTAAACTCCTTAGCAGGAAGAAGCCATTGGGGTCTATTATGGTTTTAAATGGCTTAAGTGTTGGGTAGATAAAAACAATACATGTCTCTGCAAGGCTAGGTTAAGGATATACAACAAATGATTTTTAAATGTATGTTTTCTAATTTTATACAATGAAAATGTAATATTTAAATTATATGGTAAGAAAATAAAAAACAAAAATTATTTTAAAATTTAAATTAATTAAAAAAAATAGGACAAGTATATATTTCTTTATATGCAAATGTTAGGAAGAAATAGGGCAGGGGACAGGAGTTCAGTTGGTAGAGCATCAGACTTTTAATCTGAAGGTCTAGGGTTCAAGTCCCTGTTCAGGCATGCTATCTCTTTTTCATCTTTAGGGTTTCCCTTGTGGCTCAGACGGTAAAGAACTCTCTACTTTAAAAAGTTGCAATTGGGATATAAAAATTTGAAACCCTACAACATGGGGAATATAGCCAATATTTTATGATAACTATAAATGGAGTATAACCTTTAAAGATTGTGAATCACTATGTTGTATGCCTGTAACTATAATATTATATAGCAACTATACTTTAAAAAGTGTTTGAAACCCTGGGAATTCACTTTAAACGTATTGGGAGCCCCATACATAGGGACTTCCCTGTACCTCAGATGGTAAAGAATCTGCCTGCAATGCAGTAGACCCGGGTTCAATCCCTGGGCCAGGAAGATCCCCTGGAGAAGGAAATGGCAATCCACTCCAGTATTCTTGCTGGAGAATCCCACGGACAGAGGAGCCTGGTGGGCTACAGTCCATGGGGTCACAAAGAGTTGGACACGACTAATGACTAACACACATACATGGGAACCGATTTCACTGCATATCCACTTGAAATAAAGTTGTTTACTCAAATACTCTCCCCCTGTGCATTAAAGAAAGAATCAGAAGTCTTAGGAACTTGGGTTGTACAGATATAGTTGACTAAACAACTCTGGGGACAAATGTTGTTCCTCATAATTTATGGAGAATTTAGATACTTCCTCCTGTTGTTTCACATGGTGAGTCAGCAGGCACAACACTTCTGCGTGCATGAGACCAAATACCACTAAATGTCAGAAGGTAAGGCTGCCTTAATTCACCCCAGCATCAGGCTGCTCTTCAGAGAGCCAAGTAGGGGACACTGGGGCCTCTCTCATTTGGCATATAGCTACAA
Source organism: Bos indicus x Bos taurus (assembly GCF_003369695.1). Taxonomy (NCBI): domain Eukaryota; kingdom Metazoa; phylum Chordata; class Mammalia; order Artiodactyla; family Bovidae; genus Bos; species Bos indicus x Bos taurus. The sequence continues at coordinate 52,997,048 of NC_040079.1, read as the reverse complement.
TGGAACTCTGGGGTAAAACTCTACCTTCACAAATGCTCATGGATGGTTTAAAAAATGATAGCTTTTTTTCATCAATGTTTAAACGTGTTCAATGTTAAACATAATGTCCAAATATTTAGTTTTCAAACAGAGTTTTCAAATATAAGTATAGTGGTATAAAAGCTAATTAACCCATTTTAAAAGTGTGGATAAATAGTGAGGTCCTTAACATGCTGTCTAGCCATACTGTTTAAAGACAGAGTCAGGGAAGGGGCATCCCAGGACCCAGCAGTTTTAGCATCTCTGCTTGCTGGTTAGAGATGTAGAATCTTCCACTGAATCCAAATATTTCCCTTCGGGAAATTCCCAGAACTGGTGGGAATATGAAGGCTAGAGGGTCACGGCTCCAGTATTCAGCGTTCTCCAGCCCAAGGCTTGGCACGCACACTGCCTTTGACCTCGCAGTACAGATGTCACAACTTTAGGGTGAGCAGAACCTAGTGAGAGGACCATTTCATCCTGCACCTTAGTGAATAGGCTGGGCTGATTAACTCTATTCTAGAACTAACCAATCCAGTTTTCACCCCTCACTATGATGCAAAGCATGAAAAAAAAAGTGTGGCAGGCTCTTCCAGTAGGTTAGGATATGGAGAAATGTGCATGTGTTTTGTCTCAGCTTAATGATTTCCTTCAGTTCAGTTCAGTTGCTCAGTTGTGTCTGACTCTTTGCGACCCCATGAACTGTAGCATGCCAGGCCTCCCTGTCCATCATCAACTCCCAGAGTTTACCCAAACTCATGTTCATTGAGTCGGTGATGCCATCCAACCATCTCATCCTCTGTCATCCCCTTCTCCTCCTGCCCTCAATCTTTCTCAGCATCAGGGTCTTTTCAAATGAGTCAGCTCTTCGCATCAGGTGGCCAAAGTATTAGAGTTTCAGCATCAGCATCAGTCCTTCCAATGAACACCCAGGACTGATTGATCTCCTTTAGGATGGGATGGTTGGATCTGCTTTCAGTCCAAGGGACTCTCAAGAGTCTTCTCCAACACCACAGTTTAAAAGCATCAATTCTTTGGTGCTCAGCTTTCTTTATAGTCCAACTCTCACATCCTTACATGATCACTGGAAAAACCATAGCCTTGAGATGCTGCACAAAGTCTGATCCGTTCCAGCTTTGAGGAAGGTGACATTTCTGAGTTTCTGGATGAGTGGTTCTTATCCTCTGCCTGCAGGACAGTCTCCTGGCTTCAGATACTGACTGCTAGGCCTAACCCAGAGTAACTAATTCCATCGGTCTGGGCTGGGACCAGACCATCTGCATTTCTAACCTGTTTCCACGCAATGAGGATGCTGTTAGTCCCTGGACCACACACTGGATGTCACTCTCTTTCCCTCGAGCTCTGATTTTTGCTTTCTCTCATTTGGCCCTTTAAAAAAACTGACTGGATAGGATATACTGACCAATTACTCTTGTTTTTCTCTCATGGATGGTCTGTTTGTATCTTTTCTGAATATCGTAAATGGCAAGTTTCCCGAGGGCAAGTATTGTGTCTTTAGGTCTGTTGTGGATTGAACTGTGTCCCCCACCAAAAAAAGATACATTCACCCCTTTAACCTGTGTTAGTGCCCTTTTTTGGAAATAGGATCTTTGCAAATGTAATCAAGTTAAGAGAAGGTCACACTGGATTAGGGTGGGCCCTTAACCCAATGACTGGTGTCCTTAGCAGCAGAAGAGGGAAATTTGAACAAAGAGATACACTGGGAGAGAGCTGTGTGTGAAGATGGTGGCACAGATTAGAGTGATGTGTCTTATAAGCCTTAACGTTCCACTAAGAGTTGCTGGCAACCAGCACAAGCTAGGAAGAAGCAAGGAAAGAACCTTCCCTATAGCTAGCCTTCAGAGAGAGCACAGCCTCACACATACTTTGACTTTGGACTTCTAGCCTCCAGAACTGAGAAAATAAATTTCTATTTTTGAAACCACCCAAGTGTTTTGTTATGGTCGTCCTGCGAAACCAATATAGGCTTTGCATTTCCCAGGGCAGAAAATGTGGGTTACAGTCAGTAACCCACTGGGATGTAGAGAAGTCACCAAGATGACCAGAAACACATGAGTAACACACAGCTGGCTGGTGTGATGATGCAGGACAAAGAATGAAGATGTTTAAAAAGGAAGGTGAAACTGCATAGACTTTTCTGGTCAGGTATAGCATTCTTAACCACTTAATTTATCTTAATACACTTTTCATTTTATCAAGAAAACCAATACCAGATTTGAAAAAAGAACAAAAGCAGAGATGAAGGAAGATTCTCAGTGATAAATCAATGCTCATTGCACAGGAGGACATGGTACCCAGTTTATCTTTTTGTTGTTGAGATTAGAAGAGAACTGTAAGGCTCCTTCTTTATCAGGTGACCCTAATGCTGGGTTTATGGCACCCCACTCCAGTACTCTCGCCTGGAAAATCTCATGGACGGAGGAGCCTGGTAGGCTGCAGTCCATGCAGTTGCTAGGAGTCGGACGCGATTGAGCAACATCACTTTCACTTTTCACTTTTATGCACTGGAGAAGGAAATGGCAACCGACTCCAGTATTCTTGCCTGGAGAATCCCAGGGACGGGGGAGCTTGGTGGGCTGCTGTCTCTGGGGTTGCACAGAGTCGGACACAACTGAAGCGACTTAGCAGCGGCAGCAAAGCTGGGTTTACTCAGTATGTCTCATTTAACTTTAAAAAGTCTAGGTGCACATCTAATATTCCCCTTAGTACAGATGGTCATTTATATAGTCAACCGAGGAAAATAACCTCGAACTTCCTACCTCCATGACTTTGATTCCTGCCAATTCCCTTCAGTCTCATTATCCCAGTTCCAAATATCTTTCAATCCCATTCCCCCCTGCAGGTCTTTCCCTGCTACCCCAAAGGTTCCTCTTAGGCTTCTAAACATGATAATCACATAGAGCTTAAGTCAACCATACCCTGAATTTTACTTCTTTGTGTGTGCATTACTTTTTGCCACTCAAAGTGTACCTGAAATCTATGCCCACAGTGTTATAGCGCGTGCATTCAGCACTCAAGGTGCAGAACAAATATTTTCTGGCATAAAACCCTTAATAGAAGAAATAGCACTAAAAAAAGCCACTTCTGCCAGTAAGAGCTGGTTTCTTTGATGGAAAAGTTTTGTGCAAGAACTGCACTTCTCTTTGGTCACCGTGTTCTGGAATGACTTTTTCTGCACCAGAAGTCACAGAGCTGTGAGTCATGACATGCGAGGCACGTCAGAGCTGCAGACTCCCCATTGTCAGCTCTGATTCCACACAAACCTTTTTTCCTTCTGGTTGAAGCGGCCAAATTATAGCTCAAGATAAAAACATAATTACATTCCAAAAGACCAGGGATAGCTGTTGAAAATACTCCATGAACAAAACAATAACAGGAAATAAATGAGGATTACCCATGATGCATGTAGGCTTTCCGTATGGCTCAGTGGTAAAGAATCTGCCTGCCAATGCAGGAGATGTGGGTTTGATCCCTGGGTCAGAAAGATCCCCTGGAGAAGGGAAGGACAACTGACTCCAGTATCCTTGTCTGGGAAATCCCATGGGCAAAGGAGCCTGGCAGACAATAGCTCATGGGGTTGCAAAAGAGCCGGATATAACTTAGTAACTAAACAATAACAACAACCCATGATGCATAGCTAATCCAGAATATTCCAGGGACTATTATAAAATGATTTTACATTTTTTGGTCTTCTGATCTTCACTTTAAAAATGTTAGTTAAATGTCAGGCTGTTTAATTGACAGGTACAGTTCAATCTATTCTATTTCCATATGTATTTACTAATATTGTTGGTTCCTTCCAGTACAGACACATACCCACACTCCCACACCCAAGTCACACAGATAGCCTTCTCTCTTCCTCTGGTTGGCTCCCCAATACAAGAGCAGAATGAATTCATCAATGCATGTGTGTATACACAGGGACTTCAGGGAAATTCTTGCTGTCCCAGTTGCACTTTGGGTGAGGCCTCAAGTTGTACCTATGCCTCAATTCACTGGTGGCTAGAGTTCCAAGAGTTTCATGTGCCCAGAGCACAAAGGAAAAACAAGAGGTGGCAGTTCTGAGCAGTGAGATCACCTATACCTCTGGTGTAGTGGGTGAGTAACATGTAGATTTCTGAGTTGGGATCTTTCAATTGGCTAACCTTGAAAAGCTTCATTTCTTTCTGGTTTTCTTTGGCCAGCAAACTAGAGACAATGGATTTACAGGGAGAGAGATGTGGTGGTTAGAGTTCACAGCTGACAAGGGGAAGAGAAGCAAGCAGAAGTTGACTAGAATACCAGTTAGCCTGGGGCCATTCGCTGAGGGAGTTTGCAGTGCTACAGAACTCCAGTGGCCTTTAGGAACATCGCACGTTACAGAAAAACACATCATTCATGCTTCTGGGTCAAGAGGTTATTGCTGAATGTTTGTCCTTAGCAGTAAATACAGAATTAAGACAGAGAGTCAAAGGAACCAGTGAAAACCAGTTCTCAACTCTAAGACGCCCTTCCTTCCCAACACAGAGCAGGATAAGAAAATGGGAGGTTCTTCAACACTGGGAAAGGATTCAAGAGGAGACTGTTTGGGCTGACTCAGCTATAAGTCCCAAACCCCTGACTCTTGCAGCAATGGAGGTATATCTGACTGATGCTGAGGCAACCAGAACAATCTCAAGATGGATCCTAGGGGCTGTGGGCCTGCAGGGTGAGACTGATGGGCTGCATCTTGGAAGAAATAGCATTTCTATCCAATTCCGGGCAACTGTAAGTAAATGCTACCTGAGGACCAGAAATGGGTCACAGAGCAGAGAGGGAATCTTTCCAATTCAGGCCATTAGGATAATCTGGAATGTTAAAGGAACTTGAAAGGAGAGTTCTTGGTGAAACGGGAAGCTGGGAAAGCAGGGGCTGTGGGGCAGGAGGCCACTGCAGGCACAAGTGCGTTGCCAAGGTGGACCTTTGGCTACTCTCCCTGATGGCTCCAGACAGTCGATGGTTCCAGTTCATGACAGTTGGTCTGGTTAAATGAATACTCCTCCATCCTCACCCCCTACACTCTCACTTTTACTGTCTAGTTTGGAGGATCAGTTATACGGTCACCTATGTAATACCCACCTCATAAGAACTGCATTCAGAAGGGTCTAGTGGGGCAACTTCCATAACCCACAAATGTGCTTACCAGGCCCATTGATTGTGAAGCTTTCCTATGATAATAGGAAAACCAGTCAAGTAAGAGCTCTCCCCCATCTCTGCATCCTGCGCTATGGGCAGTGAGCTGGGGAACAAGTGTGGGGGAAGAAACAAGCTGATCACAGTCCTTCCAATGCAGCAGGCATCCTCTCTGTCAGCCAGGGCTGGGGGAGAGACACTTGGACTTTCTAGTATGCTTCAAGACTAGGAATTCTAATTATTAAAACCAGATTGTAAACTTAAACAAATGGATTAGAAAAGGTCTTGAAATGAATTGATTGGGATATTTCAAAATAGAAACTTGATTAACTAACACACAAATTCAAGTAAATGCTTCCAATCAATAAACAAAAATACATAAGTATGATTAAAAAAAAAAAAAAGAAAGAAAACCAGATTGTCAGGACTTCCCTGGAGGTCCAGTGGCTAAGACTGCAAGGTCCCAATGCAGGGGGCCTGAGTTGGATCCCTGGTCAGAGAACTAGATCCCACAGGCCGCTGCAAGTGAAAATTAAAGAATCTGCATGCTGCAACTGAGATCTGGTGCAGCCAAGTAAATAAATAAATGTGTGCATGCTTAGTTGCTTAATCGTGTCTGACTTGTTGCGACCTGATGGACTGGAGCCCACCAGGCTCTTCTGTCCATAGGATTTCCCAGGCAAGAATACTGGAGTGGGTAGGCATTTCCTCCTCCAGGGGATCTTCCTGACCCAGCGAATGAACTCGTGTCTCCAGTGTCTCCTGAATTGGCAGGCAGATTCTTTACCACTGAGCCATGAGGGAAGCCCAAATAAATAAATAAACATTAAAAAAAATAAAAGACAAACAAAAAACCAGATTGTGCTTTGAGATCGAAAGTGATGGTAGAATTTTCTACTAGCTGCAAGTGACTAGACGGGTCAGGGGCATGACAGAATTTTTATTCCAGTAGCAGGAGAAAACTTCCCCAACTGCAGGCATTTTATTTATTTATTTATTTAGGTCATGCAGCATGGCATACGGGATCTTAGCCTGACCAGGGACTGAACCCATGCCCCCTACATTGGGAGCTCAGAGTCTTAACCACTGGACCACCAGGAAGTCGCCCTGTAGGCATTTTAACTGGGCGGCTGTACTCTGCTCATCCTCTCTGAGTTGTGTTTGTTCCACACACAAGGAGCACTTATACTGGTTATCCTCTGGGGCAAATCGTCTTGATTCTTTGCTCATAGCTACTCTTCCTTTATTTTCATTTGCCAACCCGACCCTGATTTGGTTTGGGCAACAGTATACCCAGATCCAGAGAGAACTGGTCAAGGCTGGTCCAAGCCAGTTACAGCTCCCTATTCCCTTTTGTCATTGACCAGCCTAGGAAAAGGCCTGGGTCCCGTGCTGGTCAGTGTGAGATGATGAAAAGTCTGCTGGGGAGAATTTTCTCCTGTGAAGGGAGGAATGGAGCAGTCCTGGTGTTCTACCACCTCCCTTGCTGCCTTGTGTCATGTGATACCTGTGATGGAACAATGATCTTGCTGTGTCCTGGCTGACCAAACTGAGAGGGAAGGCCATACGTGGGGTGGTGGGGTGGGGGTTGGCAGAGGGGGAATAAAAGAGCCTGGGTACATGATGAAACCACCTGCCCTAAACTGTCCTCAAACCACCTACATTGGCCTCTGTTAAGGAAACAAAAAAATGCCCTGAAGATTAAAATCTGTTAGCCAGACTGTTATTTACAAAGAATTGTGACCTTTAAACACTAAGAAAATACTAAACTTTATATCCTCGGCAAAGCTTGCTTCTCTTTTAAACACAATAGAAGTGATTTCACAAAGGGAAGACTCATAAGTAGATTGACTTTTTCCTAGGAACGGTGTGCTGATGTTCCTTAGCAAGGTCTTATACCTCCAATAAGCTAGAGCATAAAGAACATATGAAAGCAAAGATACAGCTACGAATTATTATACAACTTGCAAGTTGTACAAGAGTCTCTACCATATGATAAAACCCACATATAGCACAAAAGCATACTGTTACACACAAATTTTCACACAAATAGATAATATGAACATCTAAATTTACTCTAGTCACAGCAAATTTAAAAATCAAATTTCCACCTTACAGTTTTGTGTAAGCCTATACTAGCACCCGGGGCTTCCCAGGTGGCTCAGTGGTAAACAATCCACCTGCCAAGCAGGAGAGGCGGGTTCCATCCCTGGGTCAGGAAGATCCCTTGGAGAAGGAAATGGCAACCCACTCCAGTATTTTTGCCTGGGAAATCCCATGGACAGAGGAGCCTGGTGGGCTACAGTCCATGGGGTCACAAAGAGTTGGACACAACTTAGTAACTAAACAACAATAAATACTCGTACCCACTCAACTATTGCTCTCAAAGTTTTAGTGCTCTAGAACTTAATCACAAACTCCAGGCAACTGAACCCTGAGCTAGGGGTCTCCCTCTCTCTCTCTGTAACTCAGGCTTTGTTCCCCAAAGTGTCAGAAGTCTAACTCATGTTGTAGGTAGCCAGAGGTTATCAATTTCTCAATTTACAAAGCAGATTTTGTGAGTGGTATAAGATATCAAAGCAAAAACCAAATCAAACCCACAACAAAACAAAGAACCTCTCAGTCTAGCTCCAGTTATCCCTCACTGTTGGTTTTAAAAGGGATCAGAAATGTTTATAGAACATTTCACTGTTACCATTTAATCACCTGGTTGGGTTTGGTTCTAAAAAAGACTGGTATCTTTTCTTTTACTTCTTTGGCTAAATGCTTTGCTATTTCAGATAAGTCTTTGCCAACTTCTAAACTACTAGGGCAAAAAGTAGGCTCATGTTACAATCCTAAAATCTTTTTGAAGTTGTCTGAGTATGTTTAGCCAAATATTATTGCCCTTGGAAAATACTAAACAAGATATGTGTGATACATATGTAGGGTAAAACAAACAAACAAACAAACCAAAAACCAAACCAAACCAAACCAAACAACCCTTGACAATGGTCAAATACAGTATAGACTGTGATGGTGACTAAACCCTTTTCTACAGTCTCTTGAACAAAAGCTTGCAACGTTCTCTAGGCTCCCTCTGGTTTGGTGCAGCCATGTGCCTGAGTTTCAGCTAGCAAAGTGAAACAGAGGTCATGTGCCGCTTCCAGGACCATAAAAACCTCCTGACACCATCCTCTGGGTTTGCTCAGCCAGAGGATTGGATGAGTCTCCCAGCATCTGTATCACTGGATCCTCAACTTTTGGTTTTCAGAACCCCTTGACACTCCTAACATTTTTTCGGACCCCAAAATGTTTTTGTTTCTATGGGTTACATCTATTAGGAGTTATCAAGAATATTTTAGAATCCTATTTGTTAAAAAAATAAAAATATAAATATTATAAACACCATAATCCCTAATTATGAATAAAATAATGTTTTTATAAAAATCAACCCTATTGGCCCAAACAAAAAATATCTAGTGGCAAAAGTGGCATTACTTCACATTTTTTGAAACTCTAATGTTTAACTTAGAAGACAGTTGGATTCTTACATGTGCTGATTGTTATTATTTTTTGGCTATGGTGGGCTTCTGTTGCTTCACATGGGCTTTCTCCAATTGTGGTGAGTGGGCTATTCTCTAGTTGCAGTCTCCGGGCGTCCCATTTGTGGTGGCTCTTCTTGTTGCAGAGCACAGGCTCCAGGTGTGTGGGCTTCAGTATTTGTAATACACAGGTTCAGTCGTTGTGGCTCATGGGCTCTATTTAGTTGCTCCAAGGCATGTGGGATCTTCTCGAACCAGTGTCCCTTGCATTACAAGGCATATTATTAACCACTGGACCACCAGGGAAGCCTTCACATTTGCTTTTTTATTCTACCTGTTATGTTGTGTTGGTTGAAGAATATGAAAAAAAAAAAATCCAAACCTTTCCAGATGAAAAGCCAGAAAAGGGGGCCTTGTGGAATTAACCTAAAAGGGTCTCAGGAACTTTAGGGTCCTTGGATTATACTCTGAGATCCAGTGATTTAGAGGAAGATGGAACAACAGGATATAGGGAGTCTTGGTTCCTGAACGACCTCATGGAAGGCTATCCACCAAAAACACCCCCATTAAACTGATGCAAATGACAAATGACCTTCGATTGCATTAAGCCACTAAGATTTGGGGATTTCTGTGTTTTAGCGGCTGCCATTATTCTAATTAAAACATTAACTTATGTAGTGGCAACTCTATACCAGGCACTGTTTAAGTACTTTATACATACTAACTCATTCAATCTTTTCAACAATCCTATGAAGTAGTTGCTTTTATAGTCTCCATTTTAGAGATGAAGAAACTGAGGCACACGGAGGTGAAATGAAATAGTCAAAGTTGTGCAGTGAATAAACAAGTCTAGTTCTGGAGTTCTTGTTCCCAGTCACTTCATTGTACTGCCTACTCACCTTTCCTACATATTATCCATATTATCCAGCACCACCTTATACCTTATACTCCAGACAAGCAAAGCACACATAAATAAGAAATATGTACTTGCACTAATGACTTGCTTGCTTGAAACAGATATATGGGTAACAACTAGCTTTGGATTCTCCAGAAAAGATAAGGGTTGGTGGAAATAAATAGGTGGAAAGGAGTTCCTGAGGGTTCTGGGAGATTAGTGGTACAATGTTGGGGTTTGGGGGGCTGGTAGGCAGAATTCTAGGTGGCCCCATGACCTTACCACTTGGTGTTACTTACCTGATTCTTTACATGGCAGCGAGTCGCAAAATTATGTTATGTGGTAAAGGGGATTTTGCAGCTGTAATTATGGCTACTAATCAATTGATCTTAAGATGGGAAAATTATCTGGGTGGATGATCCTGAGCCTTTTAAAAGTAGAAATTTTCTTTGGCTTGCAGCAGATGGAGAAGTCTGGAAGATCTGAAGTATGAGAAGGACTGGGTGTTGAACTGCTGGATGTGAAGATGAAGGGACCATGTGAGAAGTAATGATAGCCTTGAGGAGCCAAGACCAGAGTACCTGACAGCCAGCAAGGACATGAGAATCTCAGACCTACAGGCTCAGGGATCTGAATTCAGCCAACGACTTGAATGCTTAGAAGTGAATTTCTCCCCAGGGCCTTGACCTGTCCACACAGTTTTGGGCCTTGCAACACTATGAGCAGGGACTTGACTGAATCCACCTGGATGTCTGATTTACGGAATTGTAAGTTGATGAGTGTTCTTTTAAGCTGCTAAATGTATGGCAATTTGTTACATAGCAGTACAAAACTAACAGAGAGGATAACTCAAGAGACGCTGTGTCTGTCCCAGGGTACTTGCTTAAGCAAGACCCTCTCTGCTAAGGATCAGTAAGTTTTGCTACACACTAAACAAAAATAAATAAAAAAAACCCAAACCACATATTTCCTCATAAATATTTTCAATCTACTACTGGGAACTTTAAAACTAGTAATTCATAATCGTTTGCTATTATAAGTTACAGAAACACTAAGAAATTTTTTAAGGTGACATGTTTCATGTACTCTACTAACCTCTCTCACAATCTACTTTTATATCTTAGAAAGTCCTGGAATTAAACACCACACTCACCACAGAACCTGTAAAATGTGTGTAGCAAATTCTCAGGTTTTATATTTTTTAAGGGATTAAAAATTGTTTTTTCCCAACAGACACATACATATATTTGAAAGTAACCTCAGCAACCCACTCCAGTACTCTTGCCTGGAAAATCCCATGGACAGAGGATCCTGGTAGGCTACCGTCCATGGGGTCGCAAAGAGTCGGACACAACTGAGCGACTTCACTTTTCTTTCTTTCACTTTCTTTCTTTTCTATGGATATAATTATTTGTTTATTTTTATATCTTGCTCTTTCTTTTTTAAAAAAAAGCCTCTTTAAAATAAGATATTTAAAAAATACTGAGTTAGGGGAAAATTTAGAATATCCACCAAATATCACAAGGTCCTATACTTCAGTAAGAGATGATTTTGAGACTCCTAGATGCTAAAGAAGATTCTTACAGTCCTTAAGATAAGGGAAACTAGTTTCTGAGAAGAAGATTATTTCTAGTTCTCTAAGAGAAATCTCTTTTATGGACTGTATCACTCAATATAAGCTAGGGTCTGTTGCAGTAATTAAAAAAAAATTCCTCAAATCTGAGTTACTTGGGTGAACAAAGATCTATTTCTCACTCATGCTACACAGTCTCTGTTGTTTGGCTGGGGACTCTGCTCCATGCCTCCTCTTTCTGGGACACAGGCTGACAGCAGATATCATCTTGGGTGCATCCTGGTTGTCACGGCTGGAGGAAAATGTCTGGAGGATCTTGCACTGGCAGATCATGCCAGGGCCTGGAAATAAAGTATTTGCATCACAGATTAAATCCTATGCATTATTTCCTATCCACCCAACCACATGGGGACCAAGTTGTGCATTCTAGTATTACCCAGAAAAGACATGAACAACCAGTATCTCACGAAGAACACCAATGACTGCCACGGATGTTGTTATAAAGTATATGATGTGGTGTACCACATCACAAGTAATACTGAGTGTCCTATGACTGTTTTTTATACAATTGCTTAATAAAGGTGAAAAAAGTGAATGTGTTAGTTGCTCAGTTGACTCTTTGAGACCCCATGGACTACAGCCCACCTGGTTCCACTGTCCATGGAATCCTCTAGGCAAGAATACTGGAGTGGGTTGCCATTCCCTTCTCCAGGGGATATTCCCAACCCAGAGATTGAACCAGGCAGGGTCTCCTACACTGCAGGCAGATTCTTTACCATTTGAGTCACCATGGGGTACAAAACGTTATGCCCAAGCACAGTCAGGTAAATACTATACTATGTGGGGACAATACAATAAGGCCCAGGACACAGCTTTGTTAGTCTTGGTTAATGTAAAGATAAAGTCCTGCAGGAATAGGCCTCCAGAGGCCAGGGAGGGAAAGTAGAGGAGAGAAGTTGGCTGGATGACCTAACTGTAATAAACGCAAAGCATCTGCCCCATGGGAGTGGGGGTGGCTTCTAACTTTCTAGGTTTATTGCTACATGAGGGGTTTCCCAGGTGGCTCAAGTAGTAAAGAATTCACCTGCCAATGCAGGAGATGCAGGTTTGATCCCTGGGTAGGAAGGATCCTTTGGAAGAGGAAACGGCAACCTATTCAAGTATTCTTGCCTGGAGAATCCCATGGACAGAGAAGCCTGGTGAGGCTGTAAACCTCAAACTACTAGATATTCTGAATTTTTAAAAAAGAAAACAGAAATGTGAGTTTGTTTATAAAATCTCCAAAGTTAGAACTTTTTAAAAACAATGTGGAAACCAGTCAAAACACGTCTGTCAGCCAGATGTGGCCTGTGTACTACCAGTTCACGGAGATATTCTGTGTAAGCCGCTGACTCCTTACAGAGACATCAGTTGTGACAATCAAGTGAGCAGAGGGAGCATTGATGTCCCCTTGGGAGGGGGCCATGGAGTGTGAGATCCCACAAAACCATGACACTGGAAACAGGGACAAACGCCATCTTACTGGTCACCCTCAATGTTGAAATCACTTCTGAAGAAGTCTTGGCTTAGTGGGGACCAAATGCCTGCCAAGAAAGCCCAGGGAGGCAGATTCTAAACCCTCTGAAACCATAGGCCTTTCCTGTGTTTGTTTACTACTGTGTCCTCAGAGTCTCAAAGAACATCCAGCAAATGGAAGATGCTCAATAGATACATGTTAACAGAACATGGGCGACTGCATGGAGCTAATTTAAAATCTATTCCTGCAGAAGGAGAACATATGTGATGGCCTTTTTACAGCCAAGGACACCAAAAAATAATTGCTTCTTCAGGACATTCTGCACAACTCTAAATGGTTTACTTTGAACAGAACCTTTAGTGCTAAGCAATGGAACGTTAACCACATGGCACTTTTTCTTTTTGAAGTAAGGAAATTATGTCTGTAACAGAAGATTCAGCAGTTTCATGGTATCTCAAAGTAGCTGAGCATGGGTGAGAGGTGAGAGAATGGCCTCTCCCACGCAGCAGACACAAGGACCCGCACTGAGAAGGGACCAGAGGGAGAGACCTGGGGGTTGAGCCAAGAAGCAGGTAGCTGCAAATGGGGTATGGACCAGAAAGCAGGGAGCGGATAGAACACAGTGTCTCATGGATGCTGGCACAGAGAGGTGGTAACTCCTGAAGTCCCATGGGAAGGGTGTAACTCAGAAGAAGAGGGAAGGGGAATCCCTGAACTGACAAAGACTAAGATACCACTATTAGGCAGCATGGAAGCTTGAGACAGAAGTTAAAAAGAAGATAGAGTGGTTACTATCCACCTCTAGTCTGTAGCCGGAGATTTCATACTCCCTGTGAGATTATCATGGGTCAAGTTCCCTGAGAAGCAGACTCCAAGGTGAGCACAAGGTGCAAGAAGTTTATTAGGGGGCACTCTCAGAATCAATGCCTACGGAGAAGGAAAGGAAGCAGGACTGGGCAGGGGAGATGTTGCTGCTATGATGCAATCTTGACAAAGGCCTCAGCCAACCCAGGGAGTTCTGAAGCACGGCTGGTCCTGACAGTTGTCCTGAACTGGGGCAATGAGCTGAAATTTTATGCCTCTGTGTTACCTGGTCATTGAATGTGGACTGCTTCTAATAAGGAAGATGTGGCTTTGGGCAAAAGCCCCTTTCTTCAGCAGAAGGCTTCTGCCAGTAGCCCACTCAGGGCTGGGGAAGTGGGCGGTACATTATAAGCTAAGCTAAGTAACATGGTCAGTCATGTCTGACTCTTTGCAACCCTTTGGACTGTAGCCCACCAGGCTCCTCTGTCCATCGGATTCTCCAGACAAGAATACTGGAGAGAGTTGTCATGCCCTCCTCCAGGGGATCTTCTCAACCCAAGGACTGAACCCACATCTCCTGTATCTCCTGCACTGCAGGCAGAATCTTTACCCACTGAGCCATCAAGCACCAATCAACTATCAAGTGAGATAACTCTTACAGTGGGGCCATCCCTGAAGTGATATCTAATAAGCATGAAATCAATGCCAGTGTCACTGCCCTCTTCTCTCCACTGTGAGTCCTGTGAAGTCCTGTGATTCAGAGAACATAGGCGTTCCCTTGGAGCTCTTAGTTCAGTCCCAAGGTCTTTTCCGTTATGTTTATGCTAGGGCCTCATATGGACAGGCACAGTCAAGAACATGGCCTGGAGCGGACTGAAGGAGGAAGTGGAATTAACAAGGCAAATATATAAAATATATAAAAATCATATAAGTATAAAAATATATAAAAAGAACCATAACAGTGCAAGTTACAAAGCAGATCCTTGAACGAGGAAACCTTCCCTCTATTTTCCATTTCCTTTGGTCCCACTTTTTCCACGTGTGTTCTCAGAACATCAATCTGAAGGGATGCTCAGCACTGAAAGGGTTCGATGGACAAATCCAGTGGGAACCACTCATCCCTAATTCCTCATGGAGATTCTTATATGACCCCACTGAGAAGTACTGCACAAAAGAAACCTGTTTATCTTTGTAAAATACAAACATGACTTGACCACAGGTAATGATAGCCTTAACATCTCATAGAAACATATATGATTCCCAGGGGTTTATGTTTATAAAGCAAGCAATTTGCTATGTGTTTGGTTTTTCTAAATAAATATTCCTTTTTGAAAACATCAGAGGACTTCTCTAGTAGTCCAGTGGCTAAGACACTATGCTCTCAATGCAGGGGGCCCGGGTTTGATTCCTGATCAGGGAACTAGATCCCACATGCTGCAACTAGAGATTCCCCATGCCACAACGAAGACTGAAGGTTCCTCAAGCTTTAACTAAGAACTGGCACAGCCAAATAAATAAATACATATAATAAAGAAAGAAAACATCAGTAACTTTATGTCCCTGTTGGTATATATATATTTTTTAATTATTGGAGGAAAATCAGCTGAGGCTATTCCTCTAGAAATGAAGAGACAGTCATATTATAGCAACAGCCAGAGAGATGGGCTATTAGACATGGAAATGACTTTAAAATTTGATCTGAACCACATAGGAAATATCACTCACTAAAGGACTCCAGTTCGATCCCTGGGTTGGGAAGATCCCCTGGAGAAGGGAAAGGCTACCCACTCCAGTATTCTGGCCTGGAGAATTCCATGGACTGTATAGTCCATGGGGTCACAAAGAGACATGACTGAGCAACTTTACTTCAAGTAAAACTCCATATTTTACTAAGGTTCTGGAACTGCTTTCTAAACCAGTAGTATACCAGTGGCTGGAATTCATAGCTCACCTGGCAGGTGGCAGCTGCTGTCCCACAATACACTTCACTGACACTGGGTTACTTAAGACCCTCAGGCTGAAAGATGATAAATGATGTGCCCCAGGCCACAGAGCTGACCAGAGGGCAGTGTGGTCCCCAGCCCCTGCTCTCAACTGCACCTCCATCACTCTTTTAAAAATGGATCAATAACAGCAAGGGTTAAAATCATGCTTAAAATAAAACTAACAAAACATATCCCTCAAAGAGAAAAGCACTTAAAAATCACTCACTTGGGAAACTACTACAGATAGTATATGAACTTTGATCTTTAATACTTGCTGACTTAAAATTTAACTGCTGCTGCTGTTGCTAAGTTGCTTCAGTCGTATCCGACTCTGTGCGACCCCATAGATGGCAGCCCACCAGGCTCCCCCATCCCTGGGATTCTCCAGGCAAGAACACCGGAGTGGGTTGCCATTGCCTTCTCCAATACATGAAAGTGAAAAGTAAAAGTGAAGTTGCTCAGTCGTGTCCAACCCTCAGCGACCCCACGGACTGCAGCCTTCCAGGCTCCTCCCTCCATGGGATTTTCCAGGCAAGAGTACTGGAGTGGGGTGCCATTGCCTTGTGTAAAAGAGATAGCTAGTGGGAAGCTGCTAAATAACACAGAGCCCAGCCTGGAGCTCTGTGATGACCTAGAGGCCTGGGATGGGGGTGCAGTGGAGAGGGAGGCTCAAGAGGGAGGGGATATATATATGTGTATGTGTATGTGTGTGTGTGTGTGTGTGTGTGTGTGTGTGTGTGTGTGTGTGTGTGTTTATTTAGATTCTTTACCATCTGAGATTCTTTACTGGCTGATTCATGTTATTGTATGTTAGAAACCAGTACAACATTGTAAAGAAATTATCCTCCAATTAAAATTTTTTAAAATTGAGTATAGATATTTCAAAGGAGAACTCTACACATTTTTCTGTCACAGTGAGGAATTTTATGTCCACATGTGGAGTTAATATTCATCCCTGTTCAGTAGTCACCATGTTAACAGTCACCGAACATTTGACTGCAAGTTCTGTGTTCTGCCTCTCTGACAGCGTTTTAATTGTAAAAGCTGTTGACTTTCCCAAAGTCCTTTAGGTCATCCCCCCGAAAGAAAAGATCAGAATGCTGGCTGATTTTCAAGGATCTGTATTCTTTTTGACGCGGCCATGGTAAGGACCAGGACTGCTCTCATACAAACCAGGGGCCGGGAATCAGACCCCCTTGGTGACCTTCTCCAGCACCTTCCAAGTGTTTCATTTGCACAGGCAAGTACCTGCCTTCGTAGGTGCTTGCATACATGCTAACCATACACCTCTCTGAGCTTTTTCCACAGTTATTTCTGATTTTTCGGTTCATCTTCTGAGCGAAAATGTCTCTGCCAAAGTAAGTCACTGGACCACCCTCCACTTTGGAGGAAATAAAGCTGCAGAAGGCATGGTCATTAGGAGCTTCTGGTGTCCCCAAAGTCACTGCTCTTCTGTGTGGTTAGGGTGACAGAAGCATGACGACACGAAGCTCAGTTATTTGAAACCGACAGCCTCAACTTCCTCTGTGCACAAAACCTATTACCAGCTCTACTTTGATTTTCACGTCCTTCCAGAGCCTTCTTCTCTCTGGTGACCTGTCTCAGAGGCAGTAAAATAGCCTCAAAGCAGGAAGGCAAGGGGTCTGCCCTTGAACGGACAGAGGATCTCCTGAACAGCCCAGCAGTACAGACTTGGCTGTGGCAGAATGATTCCTGTGCAAGAGAAAGGAACCCAGCTGACCTTTGCTGAAAGTACAAGAAAGATACAGGATCCATCTGCTCTCCTATATTGAGTGTTAATCTGGTGGTAGGTTCAGAACACGGGGCTGGCTAGAGAACAGGGGTGCTTATTTCAAACTAGCTAGCTAACAAGTAACCAGCAAACCCTCAAAGTGTCTGCCCCTGAATATCGTTTTTACAGTCACAAACACACACATACACACACACACAAGTGGAGTAATAGTTATCACTTAGAAAATTTAAAAAACCTGCCACCTAGTGCCAAACCTGTATTATTACTCCGATATTATCCTGTGCGGCTCTTCAGAATTCAGGTCTTCAGTCCACCAGCATCTTACTGTCTTATATTTACCATGGTTCAAAAGCACTCTTATTAAATAGATATTAGTTTGAGCCACATGAAACTGCCCTTCTTGTGGTTAAAACTCAAATATCAATAGTTTCATATGGTTTAACCTAAACAATTCCTAGGTTTTCTACCTAGTGGATCTTCCCTAGTTTTTAAAGTTACAGTAAGGATGTTTCACAGACAAATGGCCAACTTGAAAAATTCCTTCCTTCTGTCCTTCCTTGCTTGCTTCCTTTCACCTCTCAGCAAACATTGATCATCTTTTAAGAACAAGTCCCTTGGCTGTCAGTCCTGTGAGAGCACAAAATGGAGTAAGACATTGACCTGGACCATGAGTGGCTCCTAACTAGCAGGGGAGACCAGCCTGAAACAAGGCGCAGCAGCACACAGCCGGGCTCTAAAAAGGTGCAGGTGAGACATACGGGGTGGGGACAAGGCAGGAAAGGAGGGCTCGGGAGAGCCCTGAGGAGAGTTTGACAGTCCTTGCCTCTGTTGAGAATCAGCTTTGTGGGAAATAAGGCACTGACTATTCAGAGAACACCTGAGATGCAGTTTGATTATATTCTAGGAAAGTAGGTATAAAAATGCTGGGAATTTTATACACACACACACACACACACACACATAATTATACACGTGTGTGTTCAGCTGCTCAGCTGTGTCCAATCTTTTGGACCCCATGGACTGTAACATGCCAGGCTCCTTTGTCCATGGAATGTTCCAGGCAAGAATACTGGGGTGGGTTGCCATTTCCTCCTCCAGGGGATCTTCCTGACCCAGGGATCCAACCTGCACCTCCTGCATCTCCTGCATTGGCAGGCAGACTCTTTACCACTGCGCCACCTGGGAAGCCCAGTTATACTCTCAGTACATATTATAATACGCAATAATTACATTATATCTACAATATAAAGATATTAACACAAAGATATTAACACATAATACACAATTTATATTATACATAATATATTTGTATATACTAGGATTTATAACAATAATGTAATATACATGATAGTTATATAAGGCAACTCTGGAACTAGGGGAAAATATTAATAGCTTATTAATAATAGATATAATTATATGTGTGTAATATATAATACATAAATATATATGTGATACATAATATAGAAATGTACTCTTCATATATTGTAGTCTATATTGTTAATATATTCTTCATATAATATTTGTGTATTATATATAAATAACAATATATACACTGATGTATAGAACAGTCTTTTGGACTCTGTGGGAGAGGGAGAGGGTGGGATGATTTGGGAGAATGGCATTGAAATATATATAATATCATATATGAAATGAGTCGCCAGTCCAGGTTCGATGCACAATACTGGATGCTTGGGGCTGGTGCGCTGGGAGGACCCAGAGGGATGGTATGGGGAGGGAGGAGGGAGGAGGGTTCAGGATGGGGAACACATGTATACCTGGGGCAGATTCATTTTGATATATGGCAAAACCAATGCAATATTGTAAAGTTAAATAAAATAAAATAAAATTAAAACTAAAAAAAAGAAAAAAATAACAATATATAATAATATATTGTTATATATTAATATATTATTAATTATATTATTATATTAATGTACTATATATAGCAACATATAATACTTGTATATATTATTAATTCTGAAACTATGGAAAATAATAGTTGATAAATAATAGATACAATCAAGAATATCTGTTCTATATGTAATATATAATGATTATATATATTACTTACCAAACTGAAACGACTAAGCAGCAGCAGCAGCAGAGTAAGCTTATACAATTAATAGCAGTCCTACTCCACTGCCTGGGCTTCCCAGGTGGTGCTAGTGGTGAAGAACCCACCTGCCAATGCAGGAGATGAAAGACACGGTTCAATCCCTAGGTCGGGAAGATCCCCTGGAGGAGGGCATGACAACCCCCTCCAGTATTCTTGCCTGGAGAATCCCATGGACAGAGGAGCCTGGTGGGCTACAGTCCATAGGGTCGCAGAGTCAGACACGACTGAAACCATTTAGCACTCACACACACACTCTACTGACTAGATCTGTGGTTCCAAAGTGTGGTCCCTGGATCAGCAGTTTCTGGGAAGCATTTTCTGGGAAGCCAGACCTCAGCCCATACCTACCGCATCATCAGTGATGGAGGGGGTCTGAAAATCACAAACATTCCTATTCTCATATATGCTAAAATTTGAGAAACACTGGACTAGAGAAAATGTGATTAGCAGCCAAAACATTGCTGACCTCTTACTGTCCCATTCTGAGCTGTTACACACTCATCAAATTGGAAGAAAACCTTTGCTCTCTTAAATAATAAGCATTTACATTTTAATATCCTCTAAACTATTTAATTAGTAGGTAAATTTTTTGTAGATGTTAGAGGTTAGGATTTGTGAAGTCCAAGTTAATGAGTATTTTTATTTTCTCACCAAATGCAACATTGATTATTTTTCAAGGCCACAGCTTTTTTAAGGTAGGCAGGCATTTGATTGCTTTCTTTATTGGTGTGGGAGGGGATGAGGGAAGAATACAAACACATTAATTTAACAGGCACTTATTCTGAGTGTCTCTCTAAAGGACCCTGAGAGAGGGCTTTGGGGAAGAGAAGGTCATGTCCTGGACAGATTAGCCTTCTGGGCTGATGCAGCTCAGTGGGATCCAGTTCCTGCACAGAAGGGCAGCACTGGGCTTCTAGTCCTCCCCTTGCATCCCAACATTGAAAACCTTGTGAAAAATCACTCACCAAACTTGCACTTTCTGTAACTGGGAAGAGTAGGATGATAACTAGCTTTAGTAATAGTGTCATCACTTAAAAAATGGAAAAGGTGAACTTTAAAAAGTTTGCCAACAGCTATTGGCTTCTGGGAGGGCTTTCCCGGTGGCTCAGCCGTAAAGGATCCAATGGCAATGCAGGAGATGCAGGAGACGCGGGTTCGATCCGTGGGTCAGGAAGATCCCCTGGAGATGGAAATGGCAACCCGCTCCAGTATTCTTACCTGGGAAATCCCATGGGCAGAGGAGCCTGGCGGGCTACAGTTAAGTGAGGTTGTAAACATGGACATGACATAGCGACTAAACAAAACCATGGCTTCTGAAACTGAAAACGTAGACGCAAGTGTTACCGCGTCTACCTCCTACACTGCCCTTGTCTCCCTCCATCCAGTCCACCTTCTGTGCTGGCATCAACTCACCTTTCTAAAGCTTGTATCTCTGGAAGCCCCATGGCCCTTCTCCAGCTCACCCGTCTCATCAGCCTCCCCTCCCCTACCTGACCCTCTTGTCTCCTGGGAGCCTGCTGTTTGCAACCCTGTTACCAGGTTCTGCCCACACATCTCCCTTTTCTGGAAGATCCTTTTCTACCAGGCACGGGCCTCTTGCCTTGTGATTCCATTAAAACTCTTTGACTGTATAAAACAGAAATTCTACCCAAACCAGCACTAGAACAAAAAGAAAGGGAAGTGTATCAGCTCATAAACCAAGGCTGGAGCTGCTCAAAAGATCCACTTAAGAGAGTAAGAGTCTTGGGATTTCTCTGATGGTCCAGTAGTTAAGACTCCATGCTTCCAATGCAGGGAGAGCAAGGGTTTGAGCTCTGGTTGAGGAACTAAGATCCCATATGCTGCACAGCATGCCCTTGCACCCGCCCCCCCAGGTCAGTTCAGTCATTCAGTAATGTCCGACTCTTTGCGACTCCAAGGACTGCAGCACACCAGGCCTCCCTGTCCATCACCCCGTGATCACTCAAACTCACGTCCATTCAGTCGGTGATGCCATCCAGCCATCTCAGCCTCTGTCATCCCCTTCTCTTCCCACCTTCAATCTTTCCCAGCATCAGGGTTTTTTCAAATGAGTCAGCTCTTTGCATCAGCTGGCCAAAGTACTGGAGTTTCAGCTTCAACTACAGTCCTTCCAATGAATATTCAGGACTGATTTCCTTTAGGATGGACTGGTTGGATCTCCTTGCAGTCCAGGGGACTCTCAAGAGTCTTCTCCAACATCACAGTTCAAAAGCATCAATTCTTTGGCACTCAGCTTTCTTTATAGTCCAGCTCTCACATCCATACATGACTACTGGAAAAACCATAGCTTTGACTAGATGGACCTTTGTTGGCAAAGTAATGTCTCTGCATTTAATATGCTGTCTAGGTTGTTCATAACTTTTCTTCCAAGGAGTAAGCGTCTTTTAATTTCATGGCTGCAGTCACCATCTGCAGTGATTTTGGAGCCCAAAAAAATAGTCTGACACTGTTTCCACTGTTTCCCCATCTATTTGCCATGAAGTGATGGGACCAAATGCCATGATCTTCGTTTTCTGAATATTTCACTTTTTCCCTCTCCTCTTTCACTTTCATCAAGAGGCTCTTTAGTTCTTTGCTTTCTCCCATAAGTGTGGTGTCATCTGCATATCTGAGGTTATTGATATTTCTCCCAGAAATCTCAATTTCAGCTTGTGCTTCATCCAGTCCAGAGTTTCTCATGACGTACTCTGCATATAAGTTAAATAAGCAGGGTGACAATATACAGCCTTGACATACTCCTTTCCCGATTTTGAACCAATCTGTTGTTTCAAGTCCAGTTCTAACTGTTGCTTCCTGATCTGCATACACATTTCTTAAGAGGCAGGTCAGGTGGTATGGTATTCGCATCTCTTTAAGAATTTCCACAGTCTGCTGTGATCCACACAATCAAAGGCTTTGGCATAGTTGATAAAACAGAAGTAGACGTTTTTCTGGAACTCTCTTGCTTTTTTGATAATCCAACAGATGTTGGCAATTTGATCTCTGGTTCGTCTGCCTTTTCTAAAACCAGCTTGAACATCTGGAAGTTCACGGTTCACGTACTGTTGAAGCCTGGCTTGGAGAATTTTGAGCATTACTTTACTAGCATGAAAGATGAGTCCAATTGTGTGGTAGTTTGAGCATTCTTTGGCAATGCCTTTTTTGGGGATTGGAATGAAAACTGACCTTTTCCAGTCCTGTGGCCACTTCTGAGTTTTCCAAATCTGCTGGCATATTGAGTGCAACACTTTCACAGCATCATCTTTCAGAATTTGAAATAGCTCAACTGGAATTCCATCACCTCCACTAGCTTTGTTCATAGTGATGCTTTCTAAGGTCCACTTGACTTTACATTCCAGGATGTCTGGCTCTAGGTGAGTGATTACACCATCATGATTATCTGGGTCGTGAAGATCTTTTTTGTACAGTTCTTCTGTGTATTCTTGCCACCTCTTCTTAACATCTTCTGTTTCTGTTAGATCCATACCATTTCTGTCCTTTATTGTGCCCATCTTTGCATGAAATGTTCCCTTGGTATCTCTAATTTTCTTGAAGAGATCTCTAGTCTTTCCCATTCTGTTTTTTTCCTCTATTTCTTTGCACTGATCACTGGGGAAGGCTTTCTTATCTCTCCTTGCTATTCTTTGGAACTCTGCATTCGAATGGGTGTATCTTTCCTTTTCTCCTTTGCCTTTCACTTCTCTTCTTTTCAGAGCTATTTGTAAGGCTTCCGCAGACAGCCATTTTGCTTTTTTGCATTTCTTTTTTTGGGGATGGTCTTGATCCCTGTCTCCTGTACAATGTTACGAACCTCCGTCCATAGTTCATCAGGCACTCTATCAGATCTAATCCCTTAAATCTATTTGTCACTTCCACTGTATAATCATAAGGGATTTGAGTTAGGTCATACCTGAATGGTGTAGTGGTTTTCCCTACATTCTTCAATTTAAGTCTGAATTTGGCAATAAGGAGTTCATGATCTGAACAACAGTCAGCTCCTGGTCTTATTTTTGCTGACTGTATAGAGCTTCTCCATCTTTGGCTGCAAAGAATATAATCAATCTGATTTCAGTATTGACCATCTGGTGATGTCCATGTGTACAGTCTTCTCTTGTGTTGTTGGAAAAGGGTGTTTGCTATGACCAGTGCATTCTCTTGGCAAAACTCTATTAGTCCTTGCCTTGCTTCATTCTGTACTCCAAGGTCAGATTTGCCTGTTACTCCAGGTGTTTCTTGACTTCCTACTTTTACATTCCAGACCCCTATAATGAAAAGGACATTTTCTTTGGGTGATAGTTCTAGAAGGTCTTGTAGGTCTTCATAGAACTGTTCAACTTCAGCTTCTTCAGAATTACTGGTCAGAGCATAGACTTGGATTACCATGATATTGAATGGTTTGCCTTGGAAACAAATAGAGATCATTCTGTCGTTTTTGAGATTGCATCCAAGTACTGCATTTCAGACTCTTTTGTTGACTATGATTGCTACTCCATTTCTTCTAAGGGATTCTTGCCCACAGTAGTAGATATAATGGTCAGCTGAGTCAAATTCACCCATTCCAGTCCATGTTAGTTCACTGATTCCTAAAATGTCGATGTTCACTCTTGCCATCTCCTGTTTGACCACTTCCAATTTGCCTTGATTCATGGACCTAACATTCCAGGTTCCTATGCAATATTGCTCTTCACAGCATCGGACCTTCCTTCTATCACCAGTCACATCCAAAACTGGGTGTTGTTTTTGCTTTGGCTCCATCTTTTCATTCTTTCTGGAGTTATTTCTCCACTAATCTCCAGTAGCATATTGGGCACCTACTGACCTGGGGAGTTCATCTTTCAGTGTCCTATGTTTTTGCCTTTTCATACTGTTCATGGGGTTCTCAAGGCAAGAATACTGAAGTGGTTTGCCATTCGCCTCTCCAGTGGACCACATTCTGTCAGAACTCTCCACCATGACCCGTCCGTCTTGACCCACCCCGCCTCCACCACAGACACACACACACACACACACAAAACAACTCCAGAGAAGCAAGAGCCTCTCCCTTAGTTTTTTTTGTTTGTTTGTTTGTTTGTTTTTAAGCAAAGACCCAGGGGCTCACTTACTGTGCTCATGTCATTTGTGATCCTGAGCTAGGCATTGTAATTGTGATTTGTCAGCCTTGAGAAGAACAGTGTTTGACAGATTAGGTGGTCAGTGAATATTTATTTGTTATTGATTATAGATAATTAAGGATGAATAAACAAGCAAACTCTTCAGTGCAGCACACTAAGTGCATTCAGAGTCATATCTAAGTGATAGTGAGGTGGCCAAAGGAAAGCATGTCCTAGAAGGCTTGGGTGAGGTATGGGAAGAGACTTTGTAGGTAGGAAAATGCCTGAGCTTGATCCACAAAGATAGGTGGAGTTCCCTGGGTCAGGGTCGGGGGCTGGCTGAGTAAGGTGGCACTGTAGAAAGTTGGAGGAAACTCAGTAAAGGCTGAGGGGCATGACGTCAGCTGGTGTGCTCAGGACATGTTAATGGTTCACATGTGCTCACCTCATGGACCAGGCTGGGAAGATGAAGTAGATGAGGGCAGACATGTGTGCAGGCTGACTGGCTAAGGGGACAAAATCATCACAGGTGCTGTGTACCACCCCTGAGTTCACTTTCAGGTAGCAGGGAGCTCTTGAAGGGGCTTCCACATCAAGACAGCCAAGGGTTGGGTTCTGGCTCACACACCAGCTGAGTAGTCATGAATACATGCGTGCGTGCGTGTCAAGTCACTTCAGCTGTGACTGACTCTTTGTGACCCTATGGACTGTAGCCCACCAGGCCCCTCTGTCCATAGGATTCTCCAGGCAGAAGTACTGGAGTGGGCTGCCATGCCCTCCTCCAGGAGATCTTCTCAACCCAGAGATCGAACCAGGGTCTCTTACATCTCCTGCATTGGCAGGTGGGTTTTTTACCACTAGCGCCACCTAGGAAGCCTGTGGTCATGAATAAGTTACTTCAATCGCCCCAGTTCTTCCTGCCCGGAGCCATTATGAGGGCAGAAACCCAAAACATCCTCTCCAGCACCTTGTACATGATAGAAGCTCAATAAATGCTAGTGTTTCTTCCTTTTCTTGTTACCTGGTTGATTTTTACACTTAATTTACTGGAGGAAGAAAGAATCCAGTAAATTAAAAAGCCTATGTATCTCATTTTACAACCCCACAGTTCAGGCAGTGCTTCAAAGCTGGGGGGACGGGGTCAGGCAGTACTTCCTCACATCCATGAGGGTAACTCTGCCTTCAGTTCCTCTCATTCCAATTTATTCCATCACAGCTGGAAGGTGTGAGATGCTGGCTTGCTACTGAAGCATGCACTTCATACTTGTCACTATGGGATTTAGGGGAGGTCCACATATTGAGCTTGACAACATTGCCGAATCATTTTAAAATTTATAGAGCTTCAGGCTAAAGAGACACAGAGGTATTTTCATTCAGAAATCACAGAGGTAGGCATATTTGTCTGTAATGAACACTTGTCTTCTTAAGGAACTCTCTTAGCCAGACATATTTCTTCCTAAGAACAAATTAGTCCAGAGCAGCGGATGATTAGAATCACACCACAGAGAGACAGGAGGACTGGTATCTAAAGAGGGAAACAATTCCCAATATAGTGCTTTGTTTAGCAGTTTTCAAATTAGACACAAAGCAAGATAATTTACCTTGTCAGTGTGTAGACTAGACAGGACAGCAGCCTTGAAGTCAGCCAACCCAGGTTCTAATTAATAGTTACTAGTGCTATGACCTAGAGGCTATCCCTGGGCCTCCCCAACTAGGGGTTTATATATATATATATATTTTTTTTTTTCTTTTTTATTGATAAAGCATAGGAACTCAAAACTTAAAGACTGTTATGAAGCTGAATGAAATCATATAGCTCTATAATGGATTAAAATTTATGCTATGCTTGATAAATTCAAAGTTCTTTTCTGGTAAGTATAAATTTCCTACAATCATTCAAGATTACAAGTATTAGAATTATTTTATATCATGAATTGTTTTACATGGGATTTATATAAACTGTGATAAATTATAACTAGCCCTATTCTGTTAAAGGATGTTGGGGATCTTTCTGTATCTTATTTCTGACTTTCAATTTGAGTATTAAGGAAGAATCCATTACATAAGACAGCCATTTGACTCCTTAATAATTGTTTTAAGTCACTGAATCACATGAGAGCCATAAAAGCTGTATTTGTAAACTTCATTCTTCTGATGGTTAGACACCATTAGCTTCATAAATGGGGACTAGGTACAAAGTGAATTATTAACTTTGTGGAAACTTCAAAGTGATTATGTGTAAAGAGAGACAAAACCAATGAGGGCATTTATAAACTGTTGTCATAAAACCCAGCCAGACATTTCATTGTTGAGGAATGAGGAATGCCAGTTCTGCAGCCTGATTCAGAGGTAACAGACACAAATCACCTAAGAGGTAGCTCTGACAATCTCACTTCCATTAATGTCAGTAGAAATTATCCAGGAAAAAATCCTTCTTTTTCTCCATGGTTGGTCTAGAAATAATCCTATGCATTCTTGTACGCTAAGCTTTTAATTCATAAAGACTCCAGGCTGGAATTTCAACCTTTCTTTCTTCAGGGTCTGCAGGTTTCCAATTCATATCCTCTGTATTACTGATAACCTGGGAGGTCTCCTATTCAATACAGGCTCCCTTTGGCCAGATCCTATGCTACAGATGGGGCCACATTTCTTCCCATTCTGTTAAAAAAAGGTTTCCTGGTAAAGCCATGAGCAGATAACAATTTGGTTCATCAGAGTTCACTAGGACTCTTTAACAGATTGCCATAATCTTATTTAAGTGCATGTCTTTATTAAGAAATCTACAGATCCACTTCTTCAGAGCCAGGGGCCAAGAGAAGGAAAGGTGGGGCCAAGAGAAGGAGAGGTGAACCCCAGAGGTGGTTTGGGGGTTATTTCTCATGTCCACCTGGTAATCCAGGTGCTACATTCCTACCCATTTCAGTAAACACAAGATGCCCCTTTTTCTGATTTAATGTCATCGTGGGAAAGAATGGTGAGTATGATTCTATTAAAGTGGACCCTGAGTGTAACTGTCTGAGCTTTCTCAATAACACTAACAAGCAGCGAGTGCAGAATGAGCGTGTGGAAGGAGGGGGTGGGGGCAGTGTGAGTTAGAGTGCTTCTGGTTACAAATACAGCAGACACCTAAACTCCGCGGAAACATTCCCTTGGTTGGGACTCAGTTTCTTTCGCCTCACTTCCCGGCTCCACTTTCTCTGGCTCTAAGTGATGGTTAGAAGGCTTCAGCCACCCAGACTCTACTTCCTGTTGACTCCAGCTCAGAAGAAAGAAGGTAGAAGGGCCTTCTTCAGGAACTCACAGTGCAAGTTTATTGGTTTTATGGGATGTGAGTTGTTGCATGCCCACTCTTGACCCAACCACAGAAGCCATGGAAATGTGACCCCTTGGATCAGCCTTAAACCACCCACCTAAACTGAGACTTGCAGGCGTGGGGGGAGTTGACTTGGGGCACGGTTTTCCAAAAGACAGTGCACAGTGCTAGGTGGCAAAAATGACGGCTCCTCACTATGGAGAACAGTGTGGAGATTCCTTAAAAAACTGGAAATAGAACTGCCTTATGATCCAGCAATCCCACTGCTGGGCATACACACTGAGGAAACCAGAAGGGAAAGAGACACGTGTACCCCAATGCTCATTGCAGCACTGTTTATAATAGCCAGGACATGGAAGCAACCTAGATGTCCATCAGCAGATGAATGGATAAGAAAGCTGTGGTGCATATACACAATGGAGTATTACTCAGCCATTAAAAAGAATACATTTGAATCAGTTCTAATGAGGTGGATGAACCTGGAGCCTATTATACAGAGTGAAGTAAGCCAGAAAGAAAAACACCAATACAGTATACTAACGCATATATATGGAATTTAGAAAGATGGTAACAATAACCCTGTATACGAGACAGCCAAAGAGACACTGATGTACAGAACAGTC
The DNA here is from genome assembly GCF_003369695.1 of Bos indicus x Bos taurus. NCBI lineage: Eukaryota > Metazoa > Chordata > Mammalia > Artiodactyla > Bovidae > Bos > Bos indicus x Bos taurus. The sequence continues at coordinate 52,968,666 of NC_040079.1, read as the reverse complement.
TTTTGGACTCTGTGGGAGAGGGAGAGGGTGGGATTATTTGGGAGAATGGCATTGAAATATGTATAATATCATATATGAAATGAGTCGCCAGTCCAGGTTCGATGCACGATACTGGATGCTTGGGGCTGGTGCACTGGGACAACCCAGAGGGATGGTATGGGGAAGGAGGAGGGAGGAGGGTTCAGCATGGGGAACACATGTACACCTGTGGCAGATTCATTTTGATATATGGCAAAACCAATACAATATTGTAAAGTTAAAAAAAAAAAAAAAATGACGGTTCCTCACTGTGGGAGTAGAGGTGGGGAGACCGGTAAGTCCTGACCAGATGGATGCACAGCTGGTGGAAGGAGAGGGGCCAGAGGAGTAAGAAAGAGGGTGACACCCCGCACCAGGCCAAGGAAGGAGAATAATGGGATTCCCCAAGGTGGCATCTGGTCCCACCAGTGCTCAAAGTCACCATGTAACCTTGAGACGTGGGCCTCAGTTTCTCATCTGTACAGAGAAAGGAGTAAGAGCAGGTGGCTGGTTCTTTGTTGGAATATGCATCAGAATTACCTGGAAAGCTGTTTCCAAGTGACAGAGGCCCCCACATCAGTTCTGTTGCCCACCCCCAGGGAAGGCCCCTAGGAAGAACTCAGAGGTTGTAAACAGGGCAAACTCAGCAGTCTCCCTGCCGGGGTGGACAACAGTCCCGGGTGACAGAAGCTTTCACCCCCATAGTCAAAGGGGATACAAGTGGAACAATCATTCCTCCCAAATACCTCTCTGGAGATGTACAAATAGAAACTTCTTTAAAAGGCGTGTTTTTGTCCATCCAGTGGTTACCCAGAGCAGCAGTTCTCCAAGTGTGGTCCACTGATGTTTGGGTGATCCTCTCAGAGTGCCCAAAACTATTTTTATTAATTGCCTGTTCCAACTGACTGACATTGCAAGTAACCTTTGAGAAACTACACTTGTTTTGTTCTATTGTAAAAAAAAAAAAAAAAAAGAGGTAAAAAAACCCAAATGTACACATTGCTATATTTAAAATGGATAACCAACAAGGACCTATTGTATAGCACATGGAATTCTTGCTCAATGTTATGTGGCAGCCTGGACAGGAGCGGAATTTGGGGGAGAATGCATACATGTATATGACAACATTGTTAATTGGCTATATGCCAATACAAAATAAAAAGTTAAAAAAATCCTTCCTTTTGCCAATGACATATATGTCTGAGGCCAGAGCTTCTTCCTATAGTTCAGACAAAGCAATATAAATCACAAGTTGAACACAGAAGCAGATGTGAGAATCAAGATGTTGTCTGTTAGGCCAGACATTTAAGAGATTTACAAATTGTGAAACGAGGACAATATTCTCATTTCCTCTTTTTGGGAATGGGGTTATTTGTCACAAAAATATATTATTTATGCAAACACAGAATGACTTTACTATCGTGATGTTGAAAAGAGTTAAATTTTTTTCTTGGTTTTACTTTTGAAAGCAGGAAGTACCAGCAGATATAACTCACATAAACAAAAACTCTTTGGGGTCCCCGGTAATTTAAAAAGTACAAAAGGACCCTGAGGTCAAAAAGTTTGAGCATCTTAGACTTCCCTGGTGGCACAATGGATAGGAATCTGCTTGCCAATGCAGGGGACACAGGTTTGATCCTTGGTCCATGCTGTGGAGCAACTAAGCCCATGGACCACAGCTACTGAGCCCACGCCCTAGGGCCCCGGAGCTGCAACTACGGAAGCCTGTGCACCTCGAACCCGTGCTCCGCAGCAAGAGAAGTCACTGCAATGAGAAGCTGGCACACTGCAACTAGAGAGCAGCTCCTAACGGCCGCAACTAGAGAAAGTCTGCACAAAGCAATGAACACCCACTGCAGCCAAAAATAAACAAATTAAAATTTTTTTTCTAGCATCTCTAGACCAGAATCTCAGTGAATAAGATCACTGGGGCTTTTTGTACATCTAAGTGTCCCAGGATGGCAGAACTGTCTATCTGCTTACACAAAGAATGAGCATGAACCACAAAACAGATACCCGCTAGCCATTGCATAGCCCGATTTATACCACAAAACCTGAGGAAATGGGGTCAATTCAGTGGATTCACTGCGAAAAATTTGTTCTTGCTCATCACTCCCACATCTGTTTAAGTGTGGTCTTTTGAGATGGCAGCCAGCATGTTACTCTTTTCTGAGCCACTAGATGGCACTATTTGCATAGACAATATTCCAACAAGGATTGCATTGAGCTCTTTTCTAGAGAGATTTTGGATGGGGATGAATGAGGAGGGTTGGAACCATCTTCTTCTAACACACACTGAATGTATTAGGATAACTTTTCTTTTTGTTACTGTAAAGCTCTTATCTTGAGACCACTGATAGCGAGGGGATGGTAAAAAGAAAAAAAAAAAAGAGTAACTCTCTGATAAAAGATAGTGAACCAAACAACGTAACTCAATTTTAGTTATTCCTCTACAGCAGAGATTCTCAGCTTTAGCTGTGTATCAGAATCGCCCAGAGAATCTAAACTCCAGATGCTCAGCTCTTATCCTAAGTAGTTAAATCTGTTTTCTGGGGGTGTGTCCCAGGCATTGGTATCTTTGAAAACTCCCCAGTGGGCAGAAAAGAATCCTTGTCCTATAAACTTTGTCTTAAGAAAACCACCTCCTAGCCCCAGAGAGGACTTCCCCGATGGCTCAGTGGGTAAAGAATCTGTCTGCAATGCAGAAGACACAGGAGACTTGGGTTCAATCCCTGGGTTGGTAAGATCCCCTGAAGGGAGAAATGGCAACCCATTCCAGTATTCTCATCTGAAAAATTCAATGGACAGAGGAGCCTGGTGGGCTACAGTCCACGGGGTCACAAAGAGTCAGATGCAACCAAGTACACAGACAAAGCACCTAAAGAAGAGACACTGGCTTTTCCTTGTTTCTTCATTAAATTCTCTTAATCATTCTACATTTAATTTTCCCCATCATTCAAATTTTAGCCAATAACCCAGGGAAAGGACTCAGGGAAAAAGGAACAATGCACAAACCTTTGAACCAAACTGAGTAATCAGAACCGCAAGAGTCTACTCTTAAGAATTTTTACATGGAGGACTTTTTATGCAGAGGTAGAGGTGAGAAAGAATGCCAGTGCCTAAATTAGAACAAAAAAGAGTCTCAGAAAAAGAAGAGGCATTAAAGAGAGTGGGACAGGTGTCCTTAAAAGAAAATGCTTCCCCAAGTATCTGATAACCTTTACTTCCTCATCTGACCTTTCATCTAACCAGGGGTTGAGAACTGTAGAATCATCTGGAGAACCTTAAAAATAGGCTTGAGCTTCACCAGTAGAGGCTTTAATTCAGTTAAGTCAGGAGGGGTTAACATGGGTCTTTTCTAAAAAAGCTCCCAGGGTGATTCTAATTTGAAGCTGGTTTGAGAACCACTGACCTAGCCAAATCAGCTCTTTTTCAGACTGCACGATAAGTTTCACACTGTCAGGAGATTCTGATTTAAAATAACACTCTGGTAAAACCTGGTTTCATGAACAAATGTAATCCAAGTTAAAATCCATTCATCCTTACAGCATTATATTGCATTCCATTTTATGATGCCGTGTGTGCGAGGAGGAAGATGGATGATCAGAGTCATTACTGCACCTGTCGCTTTTACTAGCTAAGTTATACTCATCTTCATTTATCCTTTCTCCCGAAAAAAGACTGGTTATGCCACTTACATATTTCCAAGGGACCACCTGCAGAGCAGTTCTACAGGTTTTCCAGAGCCTGTCATATGAACGTCTTTTCCAGCCCCAGGATGCCTTATACGTGAACAATGCAGGCTCTTTCTTTGGCATATGGATGCAGCATCTCAGCTTGGGGAGGGCAATGGGTGACACCATGCTTGAATCAACTGTCCCTGATAAAGTCACAAAGCCTCTCCACCCTCCAGGACCAAGACCTCTCCCATAAGGGCGCAGTGGTGGAGCCCATCCACATAAAGGGATACCTCACAAACTTGCAGTAATGTCAGTCATGGTTTCTGAACCTGGTGAACCAACATTCTAATAGAATTCGAACAAGGTTAACACAGTGCTTGCACAGATTTTATTCTATTCATCACTTGCAGTTGTATTGGTTACTCTCTGCCACATCCCTTGCGTCAAATTCAATCCTATCCTGCTTTCGCCTGTGGTGGGGAAACTGATTAACTGTATCCCTGGCTCCTTTGTCCTCTAGCTTCCAGTGGGGCTTGTCCAGTGAGAGATACAGGCAGGAGATCGCAGGGCGGGAGGAGAGAGAAGATGAAGTATTTCTTCCACTGCGCCCTGCCTCTTGAGTGGCGCAGCACCCAAGGCTCACACCCTGGCTTGATTGTAGGGGTCTCTCTCTATCGCCCTCCTGTGGGAGCTCTGTTTTTATAGGATCGCCCGCTACAGGAGCCCCTCTCACACCCCACCTTCTGTGGCAGCCCCCTCTGGTGGGAGTCTCCTCTCCAGCTCTCATCAGGCTCCAGGAACCCCAGTGCCTTCCTCCAGTCCCTTCAGCAGCTCCCGCCATTGCCAGTCCTTGAGAAAGATCTCTTGTTAATCAGCTTCTCTTCAAAACCCCAGTGAATCTGTCTTCTATTTCCTGCTGGGCCCTGACACATTTAAGACTGCCTTATGAATTCATTTTTCACTTTTCATTCATTCACTTGGGAGTCCTGTACATATGACTTGTGCTCCTCAAAGATCTTAACTTTAATAGAACATCTAAGGGGCAGGTTATTTTAAAGCATTCTTTTTTCTCTATCCAAGCCTCTGTGACCTCTAGATGTCTCTGAAATACACCAGACCAAGGAGCTGGGTGCCTCAGTGTCCTCTTGTATAAAACAAAGGGGATGCACGAGGCGGTCTCCAGTACCCTCCTCCTCCAGGCTCTAGTTTCTCACAATGCCCCAGCGGGTCAGGGCGCAGCTCAGGGGCGGCAGGAGCCACGCAGAGAGAACACGGAGGGAGATAGACCATCTTGGTGGCCTGAGATGTGCCACTCCTCACGGTGAGGGCTCAGAGTCCTTCACTCCTGACAAGGCCACTTTCCTAGTTTCACAGCAAGACAAGCAGAAACCAGAGAGCCTTCCTTGCTGCCTAGGAAAGTGGGAGGAATCTGGGAGCTGGCCTGGGGCAGCTTGAGGAGGGTGTGGGGGGGTGAAAAGGCATGTAAAATGGGGGGGTGCTGGGAAGAGCCCCAGGGGAGCACCGCTGAGGGTTCTGTAGTGGGCAGGGGGCAAGGTCGGGAGGAAGCAATAGTCAGCCCATTTCCAGGCATAGTCACGCCACACTCTGTTTCGTGATTTAGGTCCTACGCTATAATTACCATCTTCAGCCTTCAGTGAAAGGCTGCTAACTACAGCCTCTTTACTAACAATCCAAAAGAGAAATGAAAGAAAAAAAAAGAAACAGCTAACAGGATGGGGAAGGGGACCGGTAAGAAGGGATGGGAAAACAGTCTGGGTCCAGGGGCAGGGGGTGGGGGTGGGGTAACACGATGAGTATGGAGGATGTTTTACTCAGGCTTTGCTTTAATGTATGTGAATTTAGGATATAATGCATTATTTTCTTAATTAATTTTCTGAATAGGATTTATCATGGTTCAAAATTCAAAGAGTACAAAATAGTAGCAGGAGTCTCCTTCCCACCCTTATATCTTAGACGCCCCCTTCCCACTCCCCACTGGCAGTCCTCATACTAGCTCATCATCCTTCGGGGGGTATTTTATAATTTTCCTAGAAAAAAAATATGTAAAATCTTTTTTCCTGGTTTACGTAAATAAAACCATACTATGCATACTATATCTGTTTTTGCATTTGATAACCCTGAGTAAATAACTTTCATATTAATCCATATGAGAACATCCTCTTTCTTTTCTGTGGTTGCATGATATTCCTGTATATGCTGCTGCTGCTGCTAAGTCATTTCAGTCGTGTCCGACTCTTTGCGACCCCGTGGACTGCAGCCTACCAGGCTCCTCCGTCCATGGGATTTTCCAGACAAGAGTACTGGAGTGGGGTGCCATTGCCCTCTCCGTCCTGTATATGGGTGTACCATAATTCATTCTAAGTAATCCCCAACTGATGAGCATTTAGATCATTTTCTGACATTTGCTATTATAAAAATTAGGGAAATGATTAACTGGTAAACTATATTCTATAGTGTGCTTGTATTACACCAAGAGTACAAATGATTTTTCTCCAGTAAAGCATAAATACAATTTAACTCAGCAAGTAACTTTACTTAGTAAACATGTGTTACTGAAAATATTGGGGTTTCCCTGGTGGCTCAGATGGTAAAGAATCTGCCTGTAATGAGGGAGACTCGGGTTCGATCCCTGGGTCAGGAAGATGCCCTGGAGAAGGGAATGGCTACCTATTCCAGTATTCTTGCCTAGAGAATTACATGGACAGTGGAGCCTGGTGGGTTACAGTCCATGGGGTCAGACATGACTGAGTGACTAACAATTTTACTTTCACTTTTCATTGAAAATATGGTTGTCACATATATTTGATTCAGTCAGGTATCCTTTACAAGGCTTCCCTTGTAGCTCAGCTGGTAAAGAATCTGCCTGCAATGTGGGAGACCTGGATTGGGAAGATCCCTTGGAGAAGGGAAAGGCTACCCACTCCAGAATTCTGGCCTGGAGAATTCCATGGACTATATAGTCCATGGGGTTGCAAAGAGTCAGACATGACTGAGCAACTTTCACTAATAATAAAATTCTTTACAAGACAATTTACTTATTAGAGCTAGTAATAGCAGTGTATTTTCAAAAACACATGTAAATATTAAGAGATTCTTACCATCAATTGACTCAGGATGGTCAAAAGCAAAGGTCTTTGCTTAAGGCAATAAGAACAGAATGAGGTCCAGCTGCTCCATAGATTTAAGAAGCTTTGAACTTGGAGTTAGGAAGTCTGGGTTTGATTCCTTGTCCTGCCATTGTGGCTTTTTCAATAAAATGGGGATAATCATTCCTGCCCTATGTACCTGGCAAAGCTGCTCTGAAAATAAAGTGGAAAATTATTTCACATGCGTGAAATCTGTTTACCAACTGCAAAAGTCTAAACTGATGTTGAATCCTGTTGCTACTCTTACATTGTTTATAGCACAGGTTCCGGAGATCAGTAAACAAGCAATCTATGGAATAATTTCTGAAATTAATTTCATAAAAGAAATGATGCCGGGCATGACCGTTTTAATTAAATGCACCAAATGGTGGCACTTACATATAGTAATGTTTTAAAAATCAATTAAAGAATCAGAAGGGAAACAGATCCCTGTTGGCTAACCACCACAGTGTTTTTTTGTTTTTTCACTTGCACCCTCTCCTCTCCCTGCCTCGTCTCCAGTTATTAAAATCAAGTTCACTGCTAACCACCTTGACAGGAGGTAAATCTGGAAACCACTCAAATCTGATAGGGTAGGTAATATCTTTTTGCCAATTAACATTGTTAATATTCTAGGATTTACACGTATCTCTGGATTCATTAGGAAATGATCAATAAAATATGTGGGCAGATGAAGTTTAAGTACTCTGGAAAATGAAATGCTGGGCTGTCTGAATTTAAGAAATATTAGGAAGCCTACTCATTTCACTCATTAAAACCCTCAAGACATGCCATTACTGAAGCAGACAGGTGCCCCGGGCATTTCTCAGTCAATCCATTCAAGTTTCTGCCACCTCTTTTTGAGTCACTGCCGCCATGGCAACAGTCCACTGACCTGCCCTTAAGGGAAATAGGATTTCTGGCAAGACTGAGACTTTTAATAATTCCACTTGTCAATAAGGTCAGAAAGAAACAGATGGAGTTGTACGAAGTTACTTCACAATCCACTAACAAAATGAGTGACCCCCAGCAAATGACCAGACCCAGTGCTGGGAGCGTCCTCCAGGAAAGTCAACCACTGCACCATTAATGTCCAAGAACTCGGCGCCACTGTTGCCCATCCGTCAAACCTTTCACTGAGTCTGGACTTCCTCCTTCAATGCTTTCTTTATCTACCTTTTCCTGAAAAAGGTAAACGTGTACTGGGCGGCTCACTCAAAGTAATTGTTAATCTGATGATTTTCTCTAAAATTTAATTTTAATAAATAAATACAAAATGCCCTACAAGAAAGGATATATTTTTTCATGTAAGCTTCCTTATGGGACTACCATCTAGAAGTATCAGTTCCTAGTGACCCAACTTTCCTCTTGGGGGACGACAAAAATCTACGAATATCAATTCCAATACCCATGATCTAAACTCTCATCCCAAATACACCAGAGTCACTTCCTATTCACTTCTTCTCCTAGAAATGTTCTAATGCATTGTCTGCAGTTGTAACAGATTGCCTTTTGGGTGGCATTTCTCTCCAATTCAGAAATATAAACACCACTTCAGAGATTTATTTTACAATTCATCTTCTGATTTGTCATGGCTGGGAAAGTCGGCTTCTGGATTTTCTATTCTAAATTACTTTCTGAACAGATTTTTGCAAACAGACTAAGGAACGGCTTTTGCTTAGACAGGAACAAACTCCCAGAAAGCTGGGACACAAGTCCTCTCTCTTCTGTTGAAAGGTAAACAATCAGGAACCCTATCATTTCCCAAATCAATTATTCGCCAAAAAATAAACAGGTGCTTTGGAGACTCTGGAGTTATAAAATGAAAATGGCAAATGATTTTTTCATGGGCCAGCTGCTCAACTGACGTGATTCTGAGGCAGGTTCTCCTAGGCTCTAAAGCTCAATTAGCAAATCAATTAGGATCACGCCCTGTCTGCCAGCAGGCCCGCCTGCCATCCTCTGCTCTCCTCCTGCCCTGGGTGCTTTCTGTGCATCCCCGTTGCCAAAGCTGAAGCCCGGTCAGTCAACCTGAGGTTCCTCTGCTTTTTGCTCACACTGGACAACAAGGGGATGAGGGGGGCTGTTCCGGTTTAATTAAGGATTAGCAAACACCAGAAGGAGCCGTGCTCAACTCTGCTCATTTCTATCTGCCCCAGTCCAGGCTCGCCTGAGAAGCTAGGCACAGGCTCAGGGGGACTGACTGGCATGGCTGGCTGTCACTTTGTTTCAGTGGAAAACAGATAGGACCAGTCAAAGCAGATGGTTCCTGAAGGGACACATCCAAAAAATCTGCTAGCAAACTGCGGCGGCGTCTTTCACATAAACAGCAACTTACTGGAGAGGAAAATCAGACCCTTCTCGCCACATCCTGCCACGGTGCCACCAGCTTGAGCATCACCCATTTGGGAGGGTCTCATCCTCGACGAGGCCCAACAACTCCTCCTCTGGGGCAATGGACAAGCCTCCCAGAGACAGAGCCAGAGACGGGGGCATCAGCCGTGATGATGACTGTATCTTTCCAAGTCTCCTAGAGATATAGCCATCGTCACGGCTAATGCGCCCATATCTGTCAATAAAATCTGTTATCTAGGTAAGACCACCTTCAAGAGGGATCACTGACCTGTGCATCACACATGGGCATCAAGTCCTAAGAGAAGCAAATACAAATACTATGTATTTGGCCCGCTGGGTAGAACTGGAGATGGAGCCAGTGACACTGCAAATGGCAATTAAAAATACAAGTGACCATTTTCATCATAAAACACTAATTTTTTTAAAGGATTTTTTTTTTCTTTCAAACTTCAAATAAACTCACAATTATTAGTGGAAGTCCTGGCTCTGACTTAGGAGTTCTGGCAAATCATCGGACATTTTTGACCTCACTGTCCTCATCTGGAAAATGAGGGAGTTGAACTGAAATCAGATTTCCAAGGTCTCTTTTAGCACAAAATTTCTAAGGTTTTTTGGATGGGAGTGTGTTGGTCTCCTGCAACAGTCTGGCAAATCACGTATTGAATTAAGCATCCGGGTTTTCAGCATAGATTAGAAACAGAGAGACTGTTTTTGTCCCACGCGTGGCTTACCTTTTCGACGGGTGTGTGCTCTTCATTTGTGACGCTGGCTTTTCTTGATTCGTTTTTAGACCTGCTTAGCCTTCTGGATACTTTTTCTCTGAGTAGAGTGGCATATCCAATGTGTTCATAGATGGGGTTTGTTGTCATTTTGGAAATGTATTCTGAAGCTTTTGTTTCTATGTACAGTGTTATCAAGCCATCTGTGACCAAATCATGAATTGATTCAAACCTCTTCTCGCCCACAAAGTGTTTTCCATCATAGAAGAGCCTGTAGTTTAAGGTCTGATTTCCAAACCTGCCCATGAGGAAGGAGAGATCACAAGAGTTTTAGAAACCAGGTCAGTGGGTGACAGTGTCAGCTAACACTTCTGGGATCTGTACTGAATGCCAGACACTGGGCTAAGGGCCTGACATGATTTCCCCCCATTAGGTTATCATGGAGACCCTTCAAGACACGTGCAATTATTATTCTTGTTTGACAGCTGAGGGAATTGAGACTTGAAGACATGGGGTACTGCCTGATTCACAAATATGTTAAAAATTTCTTAATGGAAGCCACCCATGCCACTCCACTCCCTCCCCTCTACCAGGCAATTATCTCTGCAGGGGAAGTTATAAGCACTGGCCTTGGGTCCTTTTACTATTATATCTTTGACCATCATCAGTAGAGCACCCATGCCTTCCACCCTAGTTGGTCCAGCAGAAGGGGAACAGGGGAGCTGTGCAGCACAATTTGCTTGAGGATCAGTGACAGCATCACAGAGACTTAATCATTAGGGTTCTCTCCTTTTGGTGCTGATTGTCCCCTCTTGGTCTTGGTCCTACAGCTCACAGCCCCTTCCGGGTTCCCACTGGGACTGTCAGCTTCTGCTGCAGGGGATGCTGGTAAGCTGAGAAAAAACTTTGCATCCCTAGAGTACTTGCTATTCTTGAAGTGCTTCCTCATGATGACATCACTGAAGATATGACATCCCCAAGTGCAGCTGGGAAAGCATCGTTCTACAATCACAACACCGAGATGGTGGGTTGAATACATCTTTGTGGGTTGACCTGGGAAGTGTTTCATTGACACCATTTTTTCCCACAGAGACAGTGCTTCCTAATTCCAAAGAGTTCACAGATGAACTTTTGGAAGATTATCCGATTTTGAAATTGAAAACTTTCCTCAAACCTTGCAGGATTTGTCATGAGGATCGAAGGACATAAAATATTTAATGCAGGTTAGGAAAGTGCAGTAAAGGCAATGCCTTTGGGGTGCTATGATTTTTAATACTGTGATTTCATGGTAAAGTGCTTATGAGAGCTCTGTTCTGATGGCTTGCTAGCATGAAGTGTCATGATCGCTAGTGGGAGGTCTATGGGTCAATATGATTCCAGAGAGAACCCAGTGGACCAAATGCATGTTTGTTCAGGCACACACCCACAATGTGAGGTGAAGACTTTTGATAAGGGCTGCACAAGCTGGAATCAAGATTGCTGGGAGAAATATCAATAACCTCAGATATGCAGATGACACCATCCTTATGGCAGAAAGTGAAGAGGAACTAAAAAGCCTCTTGATGAAAGTGGAGAGTGAAAAAGTTGGCTTAAAGCTCAACATTCAGAAAATGAAGATCATGGCATCTGGTCTCATCACTTCATGGGAAATAGATGGGGAAACAGTGGAAACAGTGTCAGACTTTTTTTGGGGGGCTCCAAAATCACTGCAGATGGTGACTGCAGCCATGAAATTAAAAGACACTTACTCCTTGGAAGAAAAGTTATGACCAACCTAGATAGCATATTGAAAAGCAGAGACATTACTTTGCCAACAAAGGTCTGTCTAGTCAAGGGTATGGTTTTTCCATAGTCATGTATGGATGTGAGAGTTGGACTAGAAAGAAAGCTGAGCGCTGAAGAATTGATGCTTTTGAACTGTGGTGTCGGAGAAGACTCTTGAGAGTCCTTGGACTGCAAGGAGGTCCAACCAGTCCATCCTAAAGGAAATCAGTCCTGAATGTTCACTGGAAGGACTGATGCTAAAGCTGAAACTCCAATACTTTGGCCACCTCATGCGAAGAGTTGACTCATTGAAAAAGACCCTGATGCTGGGAGGAATTGGGGGCAGGAGAAGAAGGGGACGACAGAAGGTGAGATGGCTGGATGGCACCACCGACTCGATGGACGTGAGTTTGAGTGAACTCCGGGAGTTGGTGATGGACAGGGAGGCCTGGTGTGCTGTGATTCATGGGGTTGCAAAGAGTCAGACATGACTGAGTGACTGAACTGAACTGAATCACTTCATGGGAAATAGATGGGGAAACAGTGGAAACAGTGTCAGACTTTATTTTGGGGGGCTCCAAAATCACTGCAGATGGTGATTGCAGCCATGAAATTAAAAGACGCTTACTTCTTGGAAGGAAAGTTATGACCTAGATAGCATATTGAAAAGCAGAGACATTACTTTGCCAACAAAGGTCCGTCTAGTCAAGGCTCTGGTTTTTCCAGTGGTCATGTATGGATGTGAGAGTTGGACTGTGAAGAAAGCTGAGTGCTGAATAATTGATGCTTTTGAACGGTGATGTTGGAGAAGACTCTTGAGAGTCCCTTGGACTGCAAGGAGATCCAACCAGTCCATCCTAAAGGAGATCCATCCTGGGTGTTCATTGGAAGGACCGATGCTAAAGCTGAAACTCCAATATTTTAGCCACCTCATGCGAAGAGCTGACTCATTGGAAAAGACCCTGATGCTGGGAGGAACTGGGGGCAGGAGGAAAAGGGGACGACAGAGGATGAGATGGCTGGATGGCATCACCGACTCGATGGACGTGAGTTTGAGTGAACTTCGGGAGTTGGTGATGGACAGGGAGGCCTGGCGTGCTGTGATTCATGGGGTCGCAAAGAGTTAGACACGACTGAGCAACTGAACTGAATTGAATTGAAGGGAGGCAAGCTTTCTATATGGCTCAGTGGGTAAGGAAGCCTGCTAATGCAGAAAGACGCAGGTTCGATCCCTGAGTCAGGAAGATATCCCCTGGAGGAGGAGATAACAACCCTTTCCAGTATTCTTGTTTGGAAAATCCCATGGACAGAGGAGCCTGGCGGGCTACAGTCCATGGGGTTGCAAAGAATCAGACACAACTGAGCACACAATTTGTGCAGAAAAAGGAGGCAGAGGTATGTCTTAATTCACTGGCTTGATGTTTCAGGCAGAAGCAGCTCTAGAAGCACTAAATTTGCAGATAATTCTCCCAAGAATATTGTGCATGCATAAACAGAGCCTTGGAGTCCATCAGCCAATAACATCTGTGACCCAGGACACATGTAAGCCTGTAATATGCTGCTGGGCACTTTGTAAATGACATGAAAATAAAAAAAAATAATTAGGGGGAAATGGGGAACAACTGATTAATGGAGTTTTTATTTGGGATGAAGAAAAAGTTCTGGGAGATGATAGTGGAGATGGCTGCACAACATTGAGAATATACTTAATGCCACGAATTGCACACTTATAGATAATTAAAATGATACATTGCATGTTATGTATGTGCTTGTGCTTAGTCATTCAGTCATGTCCAATTCTTTGCAACTCCATGGACCATACCCTGCCAGGCTCCTCTGGTCCACTGGGATTCTCCAGGCAAGAATACTGGAGAGGGTTGTCATGCCCTCCTCCTGGGGATCTTCCCAACTCAGGGATGGAACCCAGGTCTCCCGCATTGTGGGTGGATTCTTTACCATCTGAGCCACCAGGGAAGTCCAAGAATACTGGAGTGGGTAGCCTATCCCTTTTCCAGGGGATCTTCCCAACACAGGAATCGAACCAGGGTCTCCTGCATTGCAGGAGGATTCTTTATCAGCTGAGCCACCATGAAAGCCCTGGATGTTATGTATATTTTACCACAATAAAAAAAAAAAGGGAAAAATAAGTAAATCCTTGCAAAGCAGTTGCAACTGGATAATCGCGTTTACCTTAGTGCTAACGTGTAGCATCCTGGCTGGCGCTGGCTTTCTCGAAGAATGTAGGCACCCTCTACGCCTCCAAGAAGCTCATCTGCCTTCTCTCGGGATATGATACCGTGGAACCTGAGAAGAGACAAGAGCATCTTTGTTCTGAACAGACCATACACCAAGTACGGACCACAAAGAGCTGGTTAAAAAACATGGTGGGACCACTGGAATTTACGGCTCCTCACCTTAATGAAGAAGGAACTATACTAATGTATAGTTCCAGATGGGCTTGGACCCACCTCCCAGCATGCACCCAAACAGATAACACGCAAAACAAAAGGAAGAAGGCCAAGTCCACCTGGCTTTCTGCTATTGTCTTTGCTCACAAGCTGAAAATTAAAGTCAGAACCAAAAGCCAGGTTACAACTCCTCTTTTAACCGCGGGGAATAACAAAAGAGCATTTACCAATTTAGCTCCCCGCTCACTATGTATTATCCTGATTGCAGATGAACACATACTGATTATCACCCTGCTTACTTCAGGTGTGGGGTGCTGTTCATTTAAGAGGCTCATTCACTGGAAAGAATAGCCAGCAGTCATGAACAGTCTTCCACTTCTTTAAATTTTGAGAGCAATCGCTTAGGGATGTGTGTGGAGAATGTACCTATTTTTCTGTTTTAAAAGATAATGTTTATTTTTTCCCTTGCTATTTCCCTTGCTATTCTACACATGCAGGTAGAAAATGCAGTAGGATTTCAGGCTTAGCCAGAGACTGCCTCGCTCTGGAAGGGATGTCTGAGCCCTAGAGAGCGTATGGTGATGCCAGGGGAGAAGAGAACAGGACCTCAGTTAGGGACAGTCAACCAGCCGGCTCTCTGTCACCCTCAAACAATAACAGCTGCTCAACGCTGTTTTCAGAGATTTGATCATTCTGTGTTACAGAGGAAGGTGGGAGCTGGGTTGCAGGGTTAGGTCGGTACCAAGGGGCCCTGGGCTCTTGGGAAAGGGAACAACACTCTCTTTCTAGGATTCCCCAATCTTAGAGAATTTGGAAGAATAAATTAGAGAAAAAAATTTCTGGACAAATAATCCTCTTTTACCTTCCTGGAAGGGAGAGGGAAGGGAGGGAAATGGCTACACAGTTTTTTCCCCAGGAATGCAAAGATTATTTACAGGACACATGTACCAGGATAATTTTTTGGAAAAAAAATATACCTATCACAATGGGTGCATGCTAAGTTGCTTCAGTCGTGTCCAACTCTTTGTGACCCTATGGATTATAGCCTGCCAGGCTCCTCTGTCCATGGGATTCTCCAGGCAAGAATACTGGAATGGGTTGCCATGCCCTCTTCCAGGAGATCTTCCCAACTCAGGGATCAAACCTGAGTCTCCTGTGCTTCCTGCATTGCAGGCAGATTCTTTACCACTGAGCCACCAGGGAAGTTCATGTATCACAATTTTTATGTCCTAATTCCCTTCTATTCTGTACAGCTAGATCTTACAAGCTGAAGCTTTAGTCTTAGGGGAGCGAGGTCCCAATGTTCTGGCTTTGAGTTCTCAAATCAACTCTCAAAAGTCTAGGGCAGTGATAGCTTGGGAAAAAGAGGGGCTGTGGCTTCTCAAATTTTGGTTTTAAATCTTGAAAGCCCACACATGGAGGTCTTGGAGCAGTGCATTTCTGGGGTGAGGATAAACGTACTGTGTGACATAAGAGTAATCCTCCTGCCCAAAACTGCCCAAAAGGAGACCAGTGTCCCCAGTTATTTGGGAGGGAAATTGGGAGAAATCTGGCCAGAGCCCAGGCTCAGTGGGTCTGATTTGGGAGGAGGAGAAGCCTCCTTTGACGACGAGCTTGGGTGCGTTTAGGGTGGTATGCCCATAGACTGGAGACCTAGTTTGTAGCAAGAGCTGGGGCTGGAGAAGACTGGACAGATGGTCTGAGCAGGGACCTGAGGGCAGCCTGCAGTTACCAGGCCAGTGAGAGAGAGACAGAGAGACAGAAAGAGAGACAGACAGACAGACTTGGGGAGGGTAGAAGAGTAGAGGGCACTGGAAAGTTTCCCACATCAGAGTCAGAAAGGGCAGAAGCTGGTGCAGAAGATGTTTAGGCTGGGATGTCCAGGATACAACCGGACGGGCAGGGGGGTTGTGGGGATGACCATGGCAGGAAGAGACACACACAGAGGAGGGCAGAGAAACCGGACACCCCAGGCCCAGACCACTCTCTGGGTGGAGAAGGGCGAAAACCACAAGAGGAGGCGGCTAACCAGGAAGCAGCTTTGTTTAAACTCTCTCTGTTTAAACTTTCAGGGATGGCCAGCAGCAGATGCCAAGTGTCAAAAACTAAGATAAATTCAATTGTTTGAAAGAAGTAACAATTTTGTGCACCTGAAGACTCAGCGTGCAGCTCAGCATCCCCTTTAGGGATAGATTTAAAAGTGTCCTATATATATATAGGACATAATATATATATATATATATATATATATATATATATATATAGGACATTATATATATATATTATGATCCCAACTTTTCAAAAAGAAAGCCTGCACAAAGACTGGAAAGAAAGAGGTGAAGGGAAAAAAGTTAACAATACTTCTCTCTAATGGCAGGTTATGGTATTTTCCACATTGTCAATTCCTATACGGGCTTCCCTGATAGTGCAGTTGGTAAAGAGTCCGCCTGCTATGCAGGAGATCCTAGGTCAATTCCTGGGTCAGGAAGATCCACTGAAGAAGGGATAAGCTACTCACTCCAGTATTCTTGGGCTTCCCTTGTAGCTCAGCTGGTAAAGAATCTGCCTGCAATGTGGGAGACTTGGGTTCGATCCCTGTGCTTTAATTTTCCCCAGTTAATTAGGTATCGTTTAACTTTTTAAAAACCGAAGTAATACCTATCCACAGTGGGAAAATTAAAAGGCACAAAAGAAATAAAAATATAAACAGTAGAAAAATACAAATTCCCTTTTCACTAATGACACCCATTGTCCACACTTTATTGTGATTCTTTCTAAGAAAAAAATATGTACAAATGTTTCCTGAAGAGAGCATATCTTATATTTTGAATGGAATTTAAAAAACCTTTTATTTTTTAAAAAGAAAGGGAAACACAGAATCTGAAGTTTTTAAGCTAACTTCCCTCTAATGGCAAACGTTCCTTTTTTGTGGTTTCTTTGGTCTCCTCTCACTACACAGTTTATGTGGATTGGGGTTTGAGGATGAGAACTAGGAGGTTATTCAATAAAAGTTTTATGCGAAAAAGGAAAAGACAATGAATAGAGTTCCTTTTGGAATTCATGTACAAAAGTGTTCTATTTTAGAAGTATATATTAGATTTTCATTTTCTTTTTTAATTCTTTATTTTTGGTGTTGTTCTGGAGTAAAATCCAAAACAGTATACTGAAGAAAAAAATGTCATCTTATATCGAGGTTGACTGTTAGGGATGTGGGGTGGAAGAGAGGAGGCCAATGGTCCAGGCAGGTACTCCAGAACCCCTAGCTGCATTTTCAAGGCCCAGTAGGAAGGTTCAGAAATGCAGCCATGGCAATTAGGAAGTAGCTGCTGAACTGGGACAAATAATAGCATCATTAATCACAAGAGTGAAGCTCTGATGGGTAAGGGAATAGAGGAAGGAGGTTTGAGTTTGGTCGGTGGACTTGAAAGAGATTTTGTCTCTGAATGCCTCCAGGTTGGACGTGGGAAGAAGAGTGAACTATGTATCTACCCTGACTCTGTGCTGGGCAGTTCTGTCTGCTGTGAGCTGTGCACCAGGCCACAGCCCCAGCCTGCTGATTGTTTTTATGGTAATGCATATTTGCTTTGCAGTAGGTTTCTCAGAAAGTAAAACAAGAGATGAAATTAAGAGGAAAATGGGGGAAATCATAATTATGGTATTAAGGTAATTTGGCTAATAGATCCACATCAAGAGAAATCATCATTTCGGTTTTATGAGACTGCAAGGAAATGGGATGACTTTCCTGAGTGTTGCACTTACTGAGGTGCGTGAAAGCCAGGAATTCGGCCTGAGTTTACAGTCTTTGACTCGAGCTGTTTATATGGTATTAAGGTAGAAAGTGAGACGAAAGACTAAGAGAGCCACAACTATGGAAAATGCTGCCTTATGTTTCAAATACTTCCAGGCACTCAGTGGCTGCTTTTGTGAAAAGAACTGAATGTAGCAGGAGATAGTGATCCTCCCACATTTGTGAAAGCCAAACACCTGAATATTATAAGAAAAATTCAATACAAAAGGATCTGATTGCATTTATCCTTATTATTAAACTCTTGCACAATGGATATTTGATGAAGACTATATATTGGAAAATTTTTAATATTTAATATTTAAATGACATATGAAAATTACTACTTATTATGTTATTAAAACAATGAATAGCAGAATACATACTCTCTTCCATAATATTTTGGTCTGTTTTCCACCTATATTAAAAAAGAAGAAAAGTATTAATAATGCATTTGAATTCAAATCAGATAGATAAAACTACTATTCAAATAAACAGAGCTAGAGTCCTGGAAATAATTTTATTACAGTTTTTATTCCCCAAATCAGAGACCTAAGACATTCTGGAGTTAACCAACACACTCAACTTTCTTGAGTAAAAATGATCTAGAATTGCCATATTTCTCTAATCATTAGGCTCATTCCCACCCAAACTCAAACATCCAATAAAAAAATTTTCAAAGGAAATAAAATGAGGCTTATTTTAATATTAAGGAATTGATAACAGTATTACAAGGCTTCATCCTGAAGGAGAGAATAAGTACTTCTAGCATGAATAAAACATAAATATTTATTTCAATCTTCCTCTAATTGTTTCAATATTTGGTTGTAATAAAAATGGGGTGTACACCAGGATTAAAAAAATAAGCTTAATTTGGTCTCTTTACAGATAAAACCTACATCCTAACATTTTTTCAACAAATGGCTAATGGGCTAAAATTCATTTGACATCAGAGGTATAAACTTTGGAGGATAAGATTTATGAGTTGACTGAAAAGCATAAAATTCCAGAAAAGATTTTTCAATCATATCTTGAGCCTTGGGGTAATCACACTGGATTTCTACCACATATATGTGATAATCTACTTTTGTATGAACTTTGTTTTCTTAGGTTAAAGGTGTTGGAGTTGGTGAGAAATTAACATGAATTCCCATGTTCCACTTTTATTCTTCCTAGTCTGATTCCAGGGACACTGAAGATATGTAGAGCTACAAGAAGTTATAGATTTTCATTGATGCTTATAAACAGCAAGTTCATGTTTATTTGCTAAAGTAGAATATGAGCTGGGCGGCTATTTCATTTACAGTCATTTCTGTATATAGTCAAATGGGCAGTTTTCTCAGCAGGACAGAGTGGTGGTATCTGAAGGCAGTTTCCTAGCTTACCTCTACCCTTCAAATGATGCAGGGGACCTGATGCGAAGAGCTGGCTCATTTGAAAAGACCTTGATGCTGGGAAAGATTGAAGGTGGGAGGAGAAGGGAACAACAGAGGATGAGATGATTGGATGGCATCACCGACTCAATGGACATGAGTTTGGGTAAACTCTGGGAGTTGGTGATGGACAGGGGGGCCTGGCATGCTATAGTCCATGAGGTCACAAAGAGTCGGAAATGACTGAGTGACTGAACTAAACTGAAATGGGCAGTAGGGAGCTATGCACTAGAGGAAGTTTCAAAAGGGAGAGCCAAGGGGACCATCTTGACAAGCCTGCCTTGGGCAAGCCTAGCTGGCATAAAACTAATCATCTAGACATGTCTAAATATGCGTTCACTCTTCTGTGCATTTTACACTTGAAACGCACTGAACCAAGAGAGGGCATTCATCACTCTTAATCTTTAAGGCTTGAAGCCTGCTAGGTGTCACTTACAAAGGATGATCTAAATAATAGCATTAATCGAAGCACAAAGTATGTAAAAAGGCACCTTGTTATCTGATGTGTACCATGACTCTACATACTAGGAAGCTTTTGAATGTGAGTTGCACATTTTGTCATTTACATCATTCTATTAGCTTTCTCTGGAGAAGGCAATGGCACCCCACTCCAGTATTCTTGCCTGGAAAATCCCATGGATGGAGGAGCCTGGTGGGCTGCAGTCCACGGGGTCGCTAAGAGTCAGGCATGACTGAGCGACTTCCATTTCACTTTTCACTTTCATGCATTGGAGAAGGAAATGGCAACCCACTCCAGTATTCTTGCCTGGAGAATCCCAGGGACGGTGGAGCCTGGTGGGCTGCGGTCTATGGGGTCGCACAGAGTTGGACATGACTGAAGCGACTTAGCAACAACATTAGCTTTCTCAGTTCTTTCCTACTCTTAGGACATACGTTTACAAAACTAGGTATAGCTCCCAACCTCATTCCCTTCCTCCATCCTCTTATCTTTCCAAAAGGGAAGAGTAATTAACCTAACTTCCCAGATGGATAGCATGGCAGATAGAGCTTACTACTAACTCCTGGCATGCAGGTAAGTTAATTTAATTGCCTCTTCAGACAACAAATAGCTTTCAGTTCGTCTATCACTCATAAAAATACACAGCACACTTATGCTCAGAGCTCTGTGCTCAGCCTGGTCATTGTTCATGAAGTGATGACCTCAGAGATATGAGAGGAAATATATAAAGAGCTCAGGGGTGTTCTGTACTTGCAGTAGAAGGTAACTTTTGAAAAATCTAACATAGTCCCCCAAATAGGGAAGTCAATATCTAGGGTGCCTTGAGAAACACCAGATAAGATCCTGCCTGAAGGACCCTTTGACCCAATTGAAGAACAAATCTGCACATGAAAACTGCAAGAAAATAAAACAAGAGCACTGAATCGTGTGGGAGAGACTCCACGTGGAATACCGTCATGGAATAGGCACCCAATATCACACAAAATGTGTACTAAAATACTATTCTTCATTTGTCTGAAATTCAAATTTATCTAGACATCCTGTTTTCATTTCTTTTTTTTTTTTCTCCTTCTAAATCTGGCAAAGCCACACATGGGGGAGAGGAAAGGTGGAAGTAAGAGAGAGTGAAGACAGAGGATGTGGACAGACATCCAATCACGGCTCCCACTGTCCTAGCTGTTTTGATAGTGATCTGATTCAATCTCTCTTTCTGGTGTTGTCTCTGTAGCTCGTAAAGAAAATATAGCTGTCCTTGTTAGTGTTAAAGAGAGAAATAATGACTGGGATAAAAAGCTATAACAATCACCTCTTCCTTTTCCTAAACTTTTTCTCACAGGAATCTAAACATTCTGTCTCTCCACCTCTCACTGAGCTTTTGAGCTGTCAAGAGCTAAATTTAAGTTACATGATGCCAGAAAAATCATAGAATATCCACATTTTTTCAAGATGGATCATTTTGGATACTCAGACCCTGACAAAGCACAGTCAGCTGACATCAGGGCTCTGAGGGACAAGGGATCTGACTACAGTAACGTCCTCCTTGTGACCGAGTACCGCCTTAAAGGAGCCTTACTCTGCCCCAGGCACTGCTTCATATTAAATATTGATGGGATCATTAGGTACCTGTGAAACACAGATTTGTTTTATTAAAGAATTTCAATTTCCAGGTGTATGAGATTCTCTTCAGTGAATGAGACAAAGGACAATTGATAAATAATAAGTAAAACAGCTCTGAAATTCCTCCATTTTCATTGAGAATTACGTCGTTAAAATTAGGCAACTTAAGAAAGATGGAGGGCTAATTTAGGTAGTCACATGGACTTAGGAAGGGACAAAAACACAACATATCCCAACATGAAGGGAAGTCGCCCGCCAGGACAATGGCTAAAGCTGGACAGCCCATCACACTGGTGAAGCTGGTCACTGTGAGCGTGACTGGCTCTTGGGGTTTAGTGATCCAGTTTCAGAAGTGAAAGAAGTCCAACCTTTTTAGGAAAAAAGTAATAATTTGTGGGTATTTTGCTCCATCTTCCAATGCTGGATCCTTTCATGATCCACCTGGTTCTGAAAGGAGCACCACTCTTTGCAAAAGGAGGATACTAAGCCAACCATTGAGCAAACACACACCCGAAATGGGTACTCCCCAAGACACAAGTGACTTCAGTTATGTGGGGTGACTGTGCAAAATGGTGGCTGATTTTTTTTAAATAAGTATAACTGAACATCATTCTCTAAATAAGAACCATCTACAGGAGACTCCCCTTCATGGATCACAGCCTTATCCTGGCGAAAGTGCTTGTGTAACTCAAGAAACTATGAGCTATGCTGTACAGGGCCACACAAGACAGACAGGTCATGATGAAGAGTTCTGACAAAACATGGTCCACTGGAGGAAGAAATGGCAAAACCCTCCAGTATTCTTTCCAGGAGAACCCCATGAATAGTATGAAAGCAAAAAGATATGACACTGGAAGATGAGCCCCCCAGGTTGGAAGGTGTCCAATATGCTACTGGGGAATAGCAGAGGATAATTACAAATAGCTCCAGAAAGAATGAAGAGGCTGGACCAATGCAGAAAGTTGTGAATATGTCTGGTGGTGAAAGTAAAGTCTGATGTTGTAAAGAACAATATTGCATAGGAACCTGGCATGTTAGGTCCATGGATTAAGGTAAATTGGACATAGACAAGCAGGAGACGGCAAAATTGAATATCGACACCTTAGGAATCAGTGAACTAAGATCGATGTGAAGTGAAAGTTGCTCAGTTGTGTCCGACTCTTTGCAACCCCATGGACTATACCATCAGTGGAATTCTCCAGGCCAGAATACTGGAGTGGGTAGCCTTTCCCTTTTCCAGGGGATCTTCCCAACCCAGGGATCAAACCCAGGTCTCCTACATTGCAGGTGGATTCTTTACCAACTGAGCTATTAGGGAAGCCCAAAATCCATGTGAATGAGCAAATTTAATTCAGATGACCATTATATCTACTACTGTGGGCAAGAATCCCTTAGAAGAAATGGAGTAGCCATCATAGTCAACAAAAGAGTCTGAAATGCAGTACTTGAGTGCAATCTGTAAAATGACAGAATGATCTCGGTTCATTTCCAAGGTAAATCATTCAACATCACAATAATCCAAGTCTATGCCCCAACCACTGATGCTGAAGAAGCTGAAGTTGACTGGTTCTATGAAGACCTACATCCTCTTCTAGAACTCACACCAAAAAGATATCATTTTTATCATAGGGGACTGGAACGCAAAAGTAGGCAGTTAAGAGATACTTGGAGTAATAGGCAAGTTTGGCCTTGGAGTACAAAATGAAGCAAGGCAAAGGCTAACAGAGTTTTGTCAAGAGAATGCACTGGTCATAGCAAACACCCTGTTCCAACAACACAAGAGACGACTCTACACATGGACATCACCAGATAGTCAATACTGAAATCAGATTGATTATGTTTTTTGTAGCCAAAGATGGAGAAGCTCTATACAATCAGTAAAAAAAGACCTGGAGCTGACTATGGCTCAGATCATAAGCTCCTTATTGCAAAATTCAGACTTAAATTAAAGAAAGTATGGAGAACCACTAGATCATTCAGGTATGACCTAAATCAAATCCCTTCTGATTATACAGTGGAAATGACAAACAGATTCGAGGGATTATATCTGGTAGACAGAGTTCCTGAAGAACTGTGGATGGAGTCTGTAACACTGTGCAGGAAGCAGTGACCAAAACCATCCCGAAGGAAAAAATAATGCAAGAAGTCAAAGTGGTTATCTGAGGAGGCTTTACAAATATCTGTGAAAGAAGAGAAGCAAAAGGCAAGGGAGAAAGGGAATGATATACCCAACTGAAGGCAGAGTTTCAGAGAGATGAGTTTCAGAGAGATAAGAAGGCCTTCTTTTTTAAAATTTATTTATTTTAATTGGGAGATAATTATTTTACAATATTGTGATGGTTTTGCCATATATCAACATGAATTGGCCATAGGTATACATTTGTCCCCTCCATCGTGTACCCCGCTTCCACCTCCCTCCCTTTCTTAAATGAACAATGCAAAGACATAGAGGAAAACAACAGAATGGGAAAGACCAGATATCTCTTCAAGAAAACTGGAGATATCAAGGGAACATTTCTGGCAAGGATGAGTGAGAAAAAGGACAGAATGGCAAGGACCTAACAGAAGCAGAAGATATTAAGATGAGGTGGCAAGAATGCACAGAAGAACTATACAAAAAAGGTCTTAATGACCTGGATAACCATGATGGTGTGGTCACTCACCTAGAGCCAGATATCCTGGAGTGTGAAGTCAACTGGGGCTTAGGAAGCATTACTATGAACAAAGCTAATGGAGGTTACAGAATTCCAGCTGAGCTTTTTCAATCCTAAATTATTTCATAATTTCATGATGCTGTTAAAGTGCTGCGCTCAATATGTTGGCAAATTTGGAAAACTTAGCATGGTTACAAGACTGGAAAAGGTCAGTTTTTATTCCAATCTCAGAGGGAAATGCCAAAGAATGTTCAAACTACTGTACAATTGTGTTCAGTTCACATGCTAGCAAGGTTATGCTCAAAATCCTTCAAGCTAACCTTCAGTAGCATATGAACTGAGAAATTCCAGATGTACAAGCTGGGTTCAGAAAAGGCAGAGCAACCTGAAATCAAATTGCCAACATTTGTTAGATCATGGAGAAAGTAAAGGAGTTCCAAAAAAACATATACTTTTACTTAATTGCCTAGATTAAAGCCTTTGACTCTGTCAGTTCAGTTTAGTTCAGTCGCTCAGTCGTGTCCGACTCTTTGCGACCCCACGAATCGCAGCACGCCAGGCCTCCCTGTCCATCACCAACTCCCGGAGTTCACTGAGACTCATGTTCATTGAGTCAGTGATGCCATCCAGCCATCTCATCCTCTGTTGTCCCCTCCTCCTCCTGCCCCCAAACCCTCCCAGCATCAGAGTCTTTTCCAATGAGTCAACTCTTCGCATGAGCTGGCCAGAGTACTGGAGTTTCAGCTTTAGCATCATTCCTTCCAAAGAAATCCCAGGGCTGATCTCCTTCAGAATGGACTGGTTGGATCTCCTTGCAGTCCAAGGGGACTCTTAGAGTCTTCTCCAACACCACAGTTCAAAAGCATCAGTTCTTCAGCACTCAGCTTTCTTCACAGTCCAACTCTCACATCCATACATGACCACTGGAAAAACCATAGCCTTGACTAGATGGACCTTTGTTGGCAAAGTAATGTCTCTGCTTTTGAATATGCTATCTAGGTTGGTCATAACTTTCCTTCCAAGGAGTAAGCGTCTTTTAATTTCATGGCTGCAGTCACCATCTGCAGTGATTTTGGAGCCCCCAAAAATAAAGTCTGACACTGTTTCCACTGTTTTCCCATCTATTTCCCATGAAGTGATGGGACCAGATGCCATGATCTTCGTTTTCTGAATGTTGTGTTTTAAGCCAACTTTTTCACTCTGTGAAAAAGTCAACTTTTTTGACTCTGTGGATCACAGCAAACTTAAAATTCTTAAAGAGATGGGAGAACCAGACCACCTTCCCTGTCTCTTGAGAAACCTGTATAATGCAGATCAAGAAGCAACAGTTAGAACTGGGCATGGACCAATGGACTGGTTCACAGCTGGAAAAGGACTATGACAAGGCTATATATTGTCACCCTGCTTATTTAACTTCTATGCAGAGTACATTATGTGAAATACCACTCTGGGTGAATCATAAGCTGGAATCAAGATTGCTGGGAGAAATATCAACAACTTCAGATATGTATGATACCACTTTAATGGCAGAAAGTGAAGAGGAGCTGAAGAGCGCCTTGATGAGGGTGAAAGAGGAGATGTAAAAGCTAGCTTAAAACTCAACATTCAAAAAACTAAGATCATGGCATCTGGTCCCATCTTCACGGCAAATAGAAGGGGGAAAAGTAGAAGAAGTGACAGATTTCATTTTCTTGGGCTCCAAAATCACTGCAGATGGTGACTGCAGCCATGAAATTAAAAGACACTTGCTCCTTGGAAGGAAAGCTATGACAAACCTAGACAGTGTATTAAAAAGCAGAGACATCTCCTTGCTGACAAAAATCTGTCTAGTCAAAGCTATGGTTTTTCCAGTAGTCATCTACGGATGTGAGAGTAGGACCATAACGATGGCTGAATGCCAAAGAATTGATGCTGGAGAAGACTCTTGAGAGTCCCTTGGACAGCAAGAAGATTAAACCAGTCAATTCTAAAGGAAATAAACCCTGAATATTCATTGGAAGGACTGATGCTGAAGCTGAAGCTCCAATACTTTGGCCACCTGATGTAAAGAGCCAACTCATTGGAAAAGGTCTGATGCTGGGAAGATTGAGGGCAGAAGGAGAAGGGGATTCAGAAGATGAATGGTTGCATAGCATCACCCACTCAATGGACATGAATTTGAGCAAATTCCAGGGGACAGTGGAGGAGAGAGGAGTCTTGTGTGCTGAAGTCCACGGTTGTAAAGAGCTGGATGTGACTTACCGACTAAACAACAACAGCTGGGTAATAGTCCCCCTAGGAGGGCAGTATTTGCCACTGACATCACTGTTGATCAGAACACATTTGGAATTCCTTTTCTGGAACTGGCCTTAATAATTGTTACCCTTTCTCTTGAATATCCTAACAGCTTCATTTTTCCAAGTGTGGTCTGGTCATTCAAAACAGAAATTTTAGGATGCATGTTAAAGGTTGCAGATTCCCGATCCCTTTTTAAGAAGAACTGATTCAGAAATACTGAAGGTGGGGCTTTGATGTGCTATTTAATGAAGTCCCCCTCGATGATATTTAAGCATATACTGAAGTTTCAGAATCACTGGTAAATAGAAACATACATTTGTTTTTTGAGAATGGATTTGAGAGTAGATGTTATTATAACAAACAGGCAAAAGTTATTCAGAGCTAAATTTAGTAAATAGGGTGAGTGACCCAACGAGGAAATCCATTTGAGACAAAAATGAAGCATGGTTTTCTAGTAATAAGATGTGCACTATGACTTGTTCTAAAGATACTTTAGAAAAGCATTCCCAGGACACTATGAGCAATGCGAAGCTGGAGGAATAAAAGCACAGCTTCCCAAGATGACTGATTGGAAAGCAACAACACTCATGTAATATATGGAAAACTATTTCATAACTGTGTATCATAGCTCATACATAATTAGTGCCAGCACTGTGACTATTGAAGACGGTTTTAGTTCTGTCCAGCCCAGTCCACAGGATCCATGCATATGCTCCTCTACATGTGAAGCCAGCGCAATTGTCATAGCTTCCCACCTCATGGCCTCATCAGCCCATGACCATCACAGGCTCCAATCAAAGCAAATCGTTTACAGTTCTATAAATGCACCCCTAACACATCCATCATTTTTTGGTATGTTCTTCCTTTAAGATCCTGAACTTCATTTTAATAAAATAAAGGTGGATCACAAGATGCTTGGAAGGGCAGGCTCTAGACTCAGACTGCCTGGCTTTAAGGCCACATCAGTGTGTCCATAAGCAGGTTACTAACTTCTCTGTACCTCAGTTTCCTCATCTTTAAAATGGAGATGGTAACAAAAGTATCTGCTTCATTAAGTTGTTTTAATAATTAAATGAGTAAATACATACATCATGCTTGCAACAGTGCCTGGAGTACCTAGATATACAATGGGTATTAGCTATCATTGGTATCCAGAAAGAGCCTCCTGTGTACCAAAGAAAGAGGCAGGCCCGTTATTTTCCATGCTCTTAAAGCTCCTTCTACCTATCTCTGCTGAAAAACTTGACATCCTACCATATTTTAAATCTTAACTTGCTTGTTTCTTCTCTAACTATTCTGTGAGTTTTTTTAAGCAGCTATTTTTGTCTTCGTCACCATTGTATTCCTAGAATTTCACCCGATGTCTGGCACAGAGTGAATGCAGGCACTTCTTGTTATCTGAACCTAATCCATTTCTAAAAATGTGTTGGTCACTAGAGTTTCAAATAACAAAAGTCTATATCCTACTGTTTTAAATGGAAAAAATAATAATTCATTTGTAAAACATCCAAAAATATCCATGTCCCAGACATTACTAAAATGCTTTAAATATATAACAATTTAAGAATTTCTGCATAATATGAAATATCTAAATACTAACTATAAAATTGTTTAACACTTCATAAAATAATGACTAGGTATGTTTGTGTGCAGTCCATGGTTGAATGGAACAGGAATTTTACTATCCTTCTACACTGAACATGTTCTATCGTAAACAATGAGATACTACTGCAGATTTGAAAGATACTATCTAAATTAGACCTGAGTTGGTAGTGCCCCAGGGTACCTGGCCTAAACAAGTACTGAGGAACTAAACCTTCAGGGGAGAAGTGGGGAGAGTTATGAATATAATGTTCAGTATGTTTAAACAAGGGGGCTTCCCCTATGGCTCAGCGGTAAAGAATCTGCCTACAGATGCTGCAGGAGACATGGGTTCAATCCTTGGGTAGGGAAGATTCCCTGGAGGAACACATGGCAACCAACTCCAGGATTCTTATCTGGAGAACCCCCATGGACAGAGAAGCCTGGCAGGCTACAGTCCATAGGGTTGCCAGGGGTTGGACACAACTGAAGCGACTTAGTATGCATGTTTAAACAGAAGGCCAATCAGGAGGGCTCTGAGGTCTGAAGGAGCCCCTCTTCCATCATCTAGCTTCCCTGCTGCTCAAAGTATGACCTGCGGAGCAGCAGCATTGACATCACCTTGGAGCCCGTGAGAAATGCAGAATGTGCATTTTGAAGGGGAGTCATGTACATGTGGAAGTTTAAGCTGTCCCACATAGGAGAACTTGTGATAGCAGCTTTTTAACTGGGAGACTGATTTTGGCCAAAAGCTTTTGTGAGTCATTATAGCAAATATTCGGAGAGTGATTGTTCTGAGAGCAAAGGGTGCCTGTACTCATTAAATGTTTGCAGAATGAGACAGAGATTATGAACACAGAGCCCTGCTGTCAATTCAATTGCTGTGTGACCCTGAGTGGGTTATTAAACTTCTTTGCATCTCATTTCTCTCGATTTTCAATAAAACTAGAGTTACAAAAATATACTATTTTAATAAGGCTGTTCCAAAGATTAGATGAAATAATACATATGAAAAACAATGGGACTTGGAACATTGTGGTAACAGGCTAACCCTCATTGAACGGCTACTCTTTGCCAGGATTGTTTGGAGTTCAGACACGACTGAATGAATGAACAACAACTCTTTGCCAGGAGCTGTCCTTAGGGTTTCATGTATTTTCTCATTTAAGCCTCCAAACAACCCTGTGAGGGAAGTGAGCACACTTATTTTTCAGAGAGTCCCTAAACAACTAGCTTGAGGTCACAGATCTAGTAAGTGGCTTAGGACTCAGCACACACACCTTTAATCACTGTACTTCCCATCTTCTCCAGAGCAGATGACAATCAATGTGGACGCCTTCATTGACTAGCAAAGTTCTACAGTCTAGCTTCAGACTCAATTACCTGAGTTGTCCTTGATTTTTCTTTTGCCAGAACTGAGCACCTAAATTCCTTTGGAATGAACTGAATTCTGTCAATGAGTTAACAAATGAGAACTTGGAATGAATTTGCCCAGATATAGTGACATTTTGGGTCTCTCAAAGATTTCCGTGGGATTTAGAATTAGATGTATTCCAAACTACTTGTTTTGTTTTCCAATTCATTCTTCTAATTTTAAGCAAGAATCTTCAGCATTTTGCAAAGCTTGAAAGAACAGTAGGGTGACAGCTGCATAGTGAGAGACAGGAAGCATAATCCTTAAATGAGTTGGCTTTATAGTCAGATTATCATTGCCTAGATAAACACAAGTTCTTTTATATTTAACACAAAGGCATTTAAAGAATACTGTGAGCCCTCTGTAAACAAGGTTTCCAATTATTGAAAAAAAAAAAAAACAAAACCACAGCTTTTATAATCCGCCAGCAGCTGGTATGTGTTAAGTTTTTGCTTAATAGAAATAATTTAAAAACCCAATTTAGCAACCTCCTACACAGGGCCGCTAGACTGCTAGATTCTCTGAGGTACAGATCAAGTGTGGGAGAAAGGTTTTTGATGGGGGGATTTGTACTGGTGATACTGGGGCAACTTCATTCAGGAAAAAATAGATTTGGGTAATTTCCTTCTAATTAGAAATCAAAGATCTCCATGAAAGGGAGAGAAATAACATGCAGGTACTGAAATTTTATATTCTTTGTGAGAAGACGCTCAACATCACTAATTATTAGAGAAATGCAAATCAAAACTGCAATGAGGTATCACCTCATACCAGTCAGAATGGCTGTCATCAAAAAAATCTACAAACAATAAATGCTGGAGAGGGTGTGGAGGAAAGGGAACTCCTTTACAAAGGTGGTAGGAATGTTAACTTATACAGGCACTATGGAAAACAGTATGGAGGTTCCTTAAAAAAGTAAAAACAGAACTACCATATGACCCAGCAATCCTACTCCCAGGCATATACCCACAGAAAACCATAATTACAAAAGATACTTGTACTCCAGTGTTCACTGCAGCACTATTTACAATAGCCAGGACATGGAAACAACCTAAACGTCCATCAACAGATGAATGGATAAAGAAGATGTGGTACATATACACAATGGAACATTATTCAGCCATAAAAAGGAATAAAACTGTGCCATTTGCAGAGACGTGGACGGACCTAGAGACTGTCATACAAAGTGAAGTAAGTCAGAAAGAGAAAAATAAATATCGCACATTAACGCATGTATGTAGAAGCTAGAAAAAGGGTACAAATGAACGTGTTTGCAAAGCAGAAATAGAGACACAGATGGAGAGAACAAATGTATGGACACCAAAGGGGAAAAGAGGGAATGCAATGAATTGGGAGATTGGGACTGACATATATAAATATATATATATATTTATGACTATGTATAAAATAATAACTAATGAGAACCTACTGTATAACACAGGGAACTCAATGCTCTCTGGGGACAAAGAGGGAATATAGTTTCTTGCTATACAGCAGAAACTAACACATTGTAAAGCAACTAAACTTCAATAACAACTAATTAAAAAAAGAAATTTACATTCTGTGGTCAGATCACATAGTATAGAATAAGATTGAGTAAACTTGAAATCTCCCTTTCTTTTCTTTAGTTATCCTAATGGAATTACTTTAAACTCTCCAGGATTTTTATGGGGCACTAATGAGGTGCTTTACTTCCTGTCTTGACTAGAGTGTATTATTAAAAAATCTACCAGCCAGTCTTTCTGTAATAAACCTCCTTAAAAGGTTACCAATGGTTTTGCTAAGTTATCTAAGTAACCACAAGTCAGGCTCCTTAGAAACTTGCTATAAACCTTCTGCTAACTTGTAGATGCACACAATACCAGGTTGGATGCCCAGGATCAAAGTAGTTCCCATTCATTTGGCTTGTTTTCTGTCTCCTTTCCTTTTTACCCTATGTTTTCCCAGGGATTATGATTTTAAAATATGTGTGCGTGTGTTCAGTTGCTCAATTGTGTTCGACTCTTTGAGACTCCATGGACTGTAGCCTGCCAGGCTCCTCTGTCCATGGGATTTCCCAGGTAAGAATACTGGAGTGAATTGCCATTCCCTTATCCAGGGGATCTTCCTGACTCAGGGACTGAACCCACGTCTCCTGCATTGATAGATTCTCTACCACTGAGCTACCTTTTAAAATAAGTGGTAATATTAGAATAAATAAAAAGTAAAAGATTTTTCTTAGACCAGTGGTTCTCAACTTGGGGGGGTGGGGAGGGTAGGTGTTTTTATGCCCCGAGGGATATTTGGCCATATCTAGAGACAATTTTGATTGTCAGGACTAGCAGGAGGATGCTACTGGCGTCCAGTGGGTGGAGAGCCCAGGCATCGTGGGAAGCATCCTACAAGACACAGGAACACCCAACATGTCTATAATGCTACCTTAAACTAAAGGAACTCTGGACTCGAGTATTCCCAAGGAAGTTATTAAAACAGTTTTTTAAACTAAAATGCAAATAAGCAACAAATACTTGAAAGACACAAAATGGAGTAAAAAAACGAAGGTAAGAGGGAATACTTGTTTTTGATAATACTGATAAAAGTAGCTTTTAAGAAAAGACAGAAATACCTCTAGCTACTCAGGGAAATAGCTCAGATAAATGCAAAACTAAACAGACTAACAACTCAATAAGATTAATAAGGGAACCCACCTCCCTCCACCCTTGGAAAAGTTATAAAAAATATGAAAAACACTAAAGAAAAAAATTTCAGACATACTTAAGAATATCCTGCCTCCTGAGAAACCTGTATGCAGGTCATGAAGCAACAGTTAGAACCAGACACAGAACAATGAACTGATTCAAAATTGGGAAAGGAGTATGTCAAGGCTGTATATTGTCACCCTGATTATTTAACTTACGTGAAGACTACATCATGTGATGAAGCACAGGCTGGAATCAAGATTGCCAGGAGAAATATCAGTAAACTCAGATATGCAGATGACACCACCCTAATGGCAAAAAGTGAAGAAGACCAAAGAGTCCCTTGATGAAGGTGAAAGTACAAAGTGAAAAGGCTGGCTTAAAACTCAACATTCAGAAAATGAAGATCATGGCATCCGGTCCTATCACTTCACAGCAAATAGATGGGGAAAAAATGGAAACAGTGGCAGACTTTATTTTCTTGGGCTCCAAAATCACTGTGGATGGTGACTGTAGCCATAAAATTAAAAGACACTTGCTCCTTGGAAGAAAAATTGTGACAAACCTAGACAGTGTATTAAAAAGCAGAGACATCACTAGGCCGACAAAGGTCCATCCAGTCAAAGCTATGGTTTTCCCAGTAGTCACATACGGATGTTAAGAGTTGGACCATACAGAAGGCTGAGTGGTGAAGAATTGATGCTTTTGAACTGTGGCGCTGGAGAAGATTCTTGAGAGTCCCTTGGACTGCAAGGAAATCAAACCAGGCAATCCTAAAGGAAATCAACCCTGAATATTCATTGGAAGGACTGATGCTGAAGCTGAAACTCCAATACTTTGGCCACCTGATGAGAAGAGTCAACTCACTGGAAAAGACCCTGATGCTGGGAAAGATTAAGGACAAGAGGAGAAGGGGGTGACAGAGGATGAGATGGTTGGATGGCATCATGACTCAATGGACACAAGTTTGAGCAAGCTCCAGGAGATTGTGAAGAACAGGAAGCCTGGCAGGCTGCTGTTCACGTGGTCACAGAGTCAGGCACAACAGAACAACAACAACAAGAATATCCATCATGATAAACATAAACGTGAACTAATATTTAAATCCTTTACTCTGTGGGTCTCCACCCCTCACAGCATGTTGCTCTGAAACTTTGCCCTGACTCCTGGGTTGGAAACAAAACTTCCCCTCCTTCCTCCTTCCCAACCCCAAAGTCATTAAGTCCTGTTCATTGGATGTGGTTCTTTAACTGCTCTCGAAATGCTCCTGCTTTCTCCCCATGTTTGCTGTACTATCTATCCACCTGAACTGCTGAAATTTTTACATGTCTTCTTGCCCATACTTTAATCATCCTCCAATTTATCTTTCATAGTGAGGAAGAAGATGTAAATCTCATCATGTTACTGCAAAGCCTTCACTGGCTCTCCACTGCCATGTGGTCAAAACAACTTAGTTGGGTTTCCCAGACTATTCTACTTAAAAGTGGAAACTCCTCTCCTTGGCATAACCCATATCTCTGCTCTGGTTCATTTTTTTCCACTACATTTATCATCACCCGAGATACTATATATTTTACTTGTATGCTTTTTGCCAATCTCTTCCATTCAAATAGAAACTATACAAGGGCAGAGATTTTTGTGCTTCGCTGGTTACTGCTGTTCTAGAGTCTATAAAAGAGCTGGTATACAGTAGTTGCTCAATAAATATTTATTGAATGATTAAATGAATAGTATGCAGAATCTTCGTAACATGGTCTTGCTTGTGTATCTAGAATATGTCCCTGTGAACAAAAAATGTCACCTGCCACATCAGTAAACAAAGGATGTTACTCTGGGCTGGAGGAAGCACAAAGCTGGAATCAAGATTGCCGGGAGAAATATCAATAACCTCAGATATGCAGATGACACCACCCTTATGGCAGAAAGTGAAGAGGAACTGAAGAGCCTCTTGATGAAAGTAAAAGAAGAGAGTGAAAAAGTTGGCTTAAAGCTCAACAGTCAGAAAATTAAGATCATGGCATCTGGTCCCATCACTTCATGGCAAATAGATGGGGAAACAGTGGAAACAGTGGCTGATTTTATTTTTCTGGGCTCCAAAATCACTGCAGATGGTGATTGCAGCCATGAAATTAAAACTCCTTGGAAGAAAAGTTATGACCAACCTAGACAGCATATTAAAAAGCAGAGACATTACTTTGTCAACAAAGGTCCATCTAGTCAAGGTTATGATTTTTCCAGTGGTCATATATGGATGTGAGAGTTGGACTGTGAAGAAAGCTGAGTGCCGAAGAATTGATGCTTTTGAACTGTGGTGTTGGAGAAGACTCTTGAGAGCCCCTTGGACTGAAAGGAGATCCAACCAGTCCATCCTAAAGGAGATCAGTCCTGGGTGTTCATTGGAAGGACTGATGCTAAAGCTGAAACTCCAGTACTTTGGCCACCTCATGCGAAGAGTTGACTCATTGGAAAGGACTCTGATGCTGGGAGGGATTGGGGGCAGGAGGAGGAGGGGACGACAGAGGATGAGATGGCTGGATGGCATCACTGACTCAATGGACATGGGTGTTGGTGATGGACAGAGGGGCCTGGTGTGCTGCAGTTTATGGGATCACAAAGAGTCGGACACGACTGAGCTACTGAACTGAACTGATGGCCATCAACCACTGTAGCCACCCCCACTGTGGTAAAATCTGAAGAGATTCAGGATGGAAAAAACAGGATACTGGCCCTAGGTAGTTAAGGTGCGTCTCTAAGGAAATACTGCATTGAGCCCAGACTCTTGCATCTTCCCATACATAGAAAAGTGCTAGCTTCATTAACTTGAGATGTCTAATTTTTCTTTAATCTTTTGATGTTCCAACTCTCGGCATTTTTTTCCCCCCAAACTCCTATATATCCTATATATCCTGGCTCCTCCCTTACTTCTTTACAACAGTCCCTAGAGCTATCTGAGAGGCTGTCTCCTGGACTTAAGTCCTCAGTGTGTCTGCTGAATAAAACATAATTCTCAACTTTTAGGTTGTGGATTTTTTTTCACTCAACAGTTCTTTGCACACACACTCTTGCTCCACCACATCCTCATCCCCCAATTCTTTAAGTTCCTAATATAGAATGCCTTGTAGTTTCACACCTTGGTTGTTCATAGACTTTGGCCTTTTTTGGTTGGGTTGTTTCCTCTGCCTGGAATTCTAATACTTGTTTGTTAACCTGTCTATGCCTTAACCTGGCACTGATCTTAATAATAAGAGGTAAGATGCTGCCATCTTGGGAAAATCTTTCCTGGCTAACTCACACCAGTTTAGGTATGGTTTCCTAGCCTCTCTATAAACTTTATAAAGGCCTGAGTTAGGGCCATGATCTTGTTAGGACTGATATTGTTGGTTGGCCTTTGCAATCTCTAGATGTGAGCTCCTTGGGGAAAGAGCTCCTGTCTTCTTACCTCTGTTGTCCTAGCAACAAACAGCCTATCTTATATACAGCTCAGCTTCCATTGAAGTAATACAGTTTTTGAAAGACAGCTCTGCTAATGGCCTACATTCCCTTTCTGGACTCACTGAAATTTCAAAAGGGGTCTTCATGGCAACATAGGCAGTGTTGATGGCTCACACCTTGGTCCTTTATGCTTCAACACCATGGGACAAAACATGCTCTCCTTCCAGTTTTCTGAATCTCCAAAGAGTTAAGAATGAAACCCAAGGAACAACCATGACTTGTTGTCAGTGATTCTGCTAATCAAGTTCCTGTACATTCTCAGGCCAAGGGGTGAATGTGTGAACCAACATAAGCTACTCAGATGCTCTGAGCCTGGACCTTGCAAGCTGAGGAGAAAACTGTTAAGAGAAATGGTTAGAGTTGATTCACATGAATGGCAGAGCCTAACAGCTACAACAAAAATATTTGCTAATAGGCATTAAGAACTCACTATGTGCCAAGAATTGTTCTAAGCACTTTCTTCATGTATATTAACCCATTCAATGCTCACGACTACCCCATAGGTAAAATCCATCACACCCATTTCCAAAAGGCAAACTGAAATACAGAGAAGCAGGATATAAAAGCAGGCTATCATATCCTGGAGCTTGGACCCCAACTACACACTTCACTGCTCAGAGGTGCATTCGTCCTATTTCCTGGGTCCCTGAAGATAACTGATTCACAGATCCTTCCCAAAGCCCCTTGTTTAGCTCTTTTTTTTCCATTCAGGGAATTTCTCCATATCTTTCCAATCATTTCCTTCACCACCCCTCCTACGTTTTCCCTCTAAATTTAGCCAATTTTGATTCTGTTGCTCACAACAGAATCCTAAGTGATATTTCCATCAAATCCCAGTCTCAAGGGCTGGAGCCAAGGTGGCTGTGAGGTTAACAAAGCTCCACAGGAAATTCTGATACACACCTAAGATGGGAAACAATGACTTTCCCAATGATGTTCCCAAACATGGAAGGGATTAACACCTTCCTAGGACTTCTACATGAATTTTGATCCA
This sequence comes from Bos indicus x Bos taurus, assembly GCF_003369695.1. Lineage (NCBI taxonomy): Eukaryota > Metazoa > Chordata > Mammalia > Artiodactyla > Bovidae > Bos > Bos indicus x Bos taurus. Next base: position 52,932,192 of record NC_040079.1, on the reverse strand, counting down.
CTCTGACAGTAGCCTTTGAAGAGCCCCCAAAGCCTAGCCATGGCCATTTCTCTCCTCTAACTAGCCCAGATCACCCTCCCAGGAGCTCACTTTGGCCCACTCTTCCTTGCTGCTGCTTCTCTGACACTGATTCCCTGGCTCTACGTGTGGGCTCCCAACACCCACTTTCAGCCCTGCTTGTATGGACAAAGCAATTGGGTGTATTGCTCTAAGTCTGCTCTCTTACCTGGGGCTTGGTACTCATACTCTGCCATCCTGAAGCCACAGCTCCAGGAATAATAACTTTCCTCCCATCAAGCCGAATGCCACGGAGACCACACAGGCCAGGTTGGCTGGCCAGCCTCTGACCAGGGCAAGAAAATAAAACATAAAGGGCTTACTTGTTTCTTCTCCTGATAACTTCCTACAGACAGGCACTTTATTTTTAAAAATACCATCAAGGTTTGTCAGAGTCTAGGATTCCATCATGGACAGATATTTTATCTTGATATCTAATCTCATGCCCCTCTTGCTTCAAATACACTCTTCCCCTTCCTTTGGTCTTCAGGGCAGATAAGAACCTGAGAATATTCTCCCAAGGAGCAGGTTTCCACTATTAGAAGCCACCTGATTGCCTGTTCTTCCTCACACTAAATAATCCTTGTTCTTTGAATCTTTCCCAACAGATCCTATTTTCCGATCCTTAATTCATCTTCATTACTCTCCTTGGAACTCTCTTTAAATTCTCCACATACCTCTTAGGCTCAAAGAGCTTGAAGTATGCAATTGAACTGAATTAAATCAAGGGAAAACTAACGCTGCTGATAAATTTCTAGGAGGCAAAAAAGATTGGGTGAGTACGCTCATTTAATTCCTCATTCCTGTTAGCAAATTCCTTCCTTCAAAGCCTAATGGTATTTGGGTTAAGTGGTACTATATGTACTTTGGAAAAGGCAAAGAATGTCCATCAGTTTTACTCTTCTTCCCAGAAGTATTTTTTTTAACTCTCTCCTAGAAAGAAAAAATTCAAATGTAAGTATTCAATCCAAGTATTCAATTGAATGTGCTCAAACTGATGGATAAAATTAACCTACCTGCAGAAAAAGGGAACATAATTTAGGAGATGGTAGAAATTAAAGATTATTTGGCAAAACATTCTCAATATTGTTTGTATTATAACCTTCCTTTGAAGCCTTTTTACACATATTTTTCTTTCCTAATCATTCCTTCCCAGCAAAATTTCAGTACTACAAATAGACTGTATATCTGCTTCTGTTTTATATGTTTATCTGTGCTTCATAGATTGAAATAGTAAAGATTTTTATGTGCTCCCTCAAGAACCACCCCCCACCTTGGGCCTGATACTGGCTCCATTGAGAACTCATTGTCTGGTGACATCCTCATGGCTTTCAGAATGCTTCTACATTTATTCTTCTACCAGGAAGGTGGGCTATGTATTAATATCTTTGCTCCTTTTTATGGATGAGAAAGCTGTGGTTTGGAGTGATAAGTTAATCTGCTCCCAGGGCTACCCAGGGCTAGCAGCAGATTCGAGGTTGAAACCCAGCTGCTGCTTTCAGGTCCAGTATTCATTTTGCTCTATGGTGATGATGCCATAAAATCTAAAAGCCTTTTCTCAATTATTTAAAAAAATTACTTAATTCAGCACTTCTAAAAAACAGCACTTCTGAAATTTCCCCCAAACAATTCCCAATATGGTAATAAATAAGAGTGAAAGTGCCTTATTCATGTTTGTCCTTGCTTTCAAATTCTTTTTCTGACAAATTATTCCATGTTAAAAATCCTTGAGCTTACAGTGCTTCCAGCAGCTCTGACATTGAGCCACACTCCTGCCTTTCAGGACTGCGTACCCCAGAGATTGTTTTTGTTCCCTGGGTCAGAGCTTGGCCAGACATTGCTCTTCTTGCACAAATAAACTTAGTCTTTATTTCTGACATTTAATTATGAAATTTTTCATATAGACAGAAATGCTGAAAAAAGTTAACAGCCAACACCCATATATGCACTATTTAAATTCTATAATATGTGCTATATATATGTGCTTTATGAAATATCTGTTTATTCATCCCTATATCCATCCACTAATCCAAATTTGGTGGGGGGGTGTATTTCATAGTAAGTTGCAGACACAGCACTCTTTCCCCCAAATGGTTTGGCCCTGAAATTAAAGAAGGTGAGCTTAGTTTACATGTTCAGATGGTGTTCCCAAATAAAGAGATTGTACACACCTTTTAAATTTCCTGCTTATGGAGCGCTGGGCCACCTTTTTAAACAGGCTACCATTTCTTAACAGGGAAGAAGTGGCCGTGAGGAAGCAGGTGAAAGAACAACTTCTTATTGGAAATGCCTGGGCTTCTTTCACCAATAGACAATAAACATGAAGGTCAAAATGTTTCTCATAATCACTTGGGGTCAAATCCATCCTAAACTACAGAACTAAAGTTCTTCTTCTGGCTAACATTTATACAAGTGCTTGGGAAATGGTAGAAATTAAAGACCAATACTTCCCACAGATAAATGTCACTGTTCTGAGTGCTTTGCCTGTATTAACTCTTCAAAGTTATTTCTAATACAAGACTAGGGGTCACGAAACTTTTTCTGGCAAGAATAAGATAGTAACTATGTTAGGCTTTGAGGACCATACAATCTGTCTCCAGGACTCAACATGGAAGCATAAAAGCAGTCACAGATAATACATAAAGGAATGAGCATTGCTGTGTTCTAATAAAACTTTATTTACAAAAATAGCTGGTAGACAATTGTTTGCCAATGGCTATTCTAGACTAACACACATTGGAGTCCATTCTCAAAAATCATTTTCAGGACATCTTATAGTTAGCTCAAAACTCAGGGCATTTGCCAATGCCTCAAATGGCCTTTTTATTTAATGGTGGTCAAATCATCTATTTGTGTTCACGTCCTGCTGTCTCTTACTGCACAGGGAGGAAAGAATCATTAAGTTTTAATCTATGGTCTACTGATGCCAACTTGAAAAATCAAAGTGAAGGAAGACAGCAAACGGTTGAATTATACTGTTAAACAATCAAAGAATACTGAAACCCTAAGGGACCTGATCTGCATCCTTGAATTGAAAGGTGCTGCTGCACCATCATTAAACATGGTCTTTGAGAGTCATGGAACTTGGAGGATCACAGCAGAGCAGAGGGACAACCAGAAAAGTGTAATTATAGACGCAGTAGAAATACCCAGGGAGATACAAGAACAATTCGTCAAACAATTGATGTGTAATTATCTAGGAGGACACAAGGTCTGGATGGTAACCAGCATGCCTTTGTGGGGCTGTGCCAAGGATATTTAATTTCCTCCCACAGTAGATGGGGAGATGACACTGGCCCTGTAAACAGGAAGAAGAAAGAGATACTATCACGAAAGCAAGCTGGCTATTCTTGCCAACCAGACAGGGAGATATGGCATACTGAGAGCTAATTCCAAGACTGTGGCTTGTCAGAGGACACAGCCAAAGATGATTGATTATCAATGGTGCCAATCAAGCTGGGAACAACAAAAGGAGTGGTAGACTGAGGCGAAGAGGCACGGCCCAGACAGCATCAGCACTGGACTGGCTTTCACTGGTAAATGAGTTGCCTACAATTCTGAATTGAGAGCTACTCAATGAGCACACAGATGATTCACTGAGTGAAGTGACTAGCACTTGGAAAACAGAAATATATTTCAAAGTACTCCTGACATAATGATAATGGACTTATTACTTTTATTAATTCAAAGGTTCATTGAAAGGAAGAGTAAATTTAGCTGGGATTTGTACACATCTACTAGGTAAGCCTTTGACTATGTGGATCACAACAAACTGTGGAAAATTCTTAAAGAGATGGGAATATCAGACCACCTGACCTCCCTCCTGAGAAATCTGTATGCAGGTCAAGAAACAACAGTTAGAACTGGACATGGAACAACAGACTGGTTCCAAATAGGGAAAGGAGTACATCAAGGTTGTATATTGTCACCCTGCTTATTTAACTTATATGCAGAGTACATCATGAGAAACGCTGGGCTGGATGAAACACAGCTGGAATCAAGATTGCTGGGAGAAATATCAATAACCTCAGATATGCAGATGACACCACCCTTATGGCAGAAAGTGAAGAGGAACTAAAAAGCCTCTTGATGAAGGTGAAAGTGGAGAGTGAAAAAGTTGGCTTAAAGCTTAACATTCAGAAAACGAAGATCATGGTATCTGGTCCCATCACTTCATGGCAAATAGATGAGGAAACAATGGAAACAGTGAGAGACTTTATTTTTTTGGGCTCCAAAATCACTGCAGATGGTGACTGCAGCCATGAAATTAAAGACGCTTGCTCCTTGGAAGAAAAGCTATGACAGCCTATTAAAAAGCAGAGACATTACTTTGTCAACAAAGGTTCATCTAGTCAAAGCTATGGTTCTTCCAGTAGTCATGGAGTTGCAAAGAGTCAGACACAACTGAGCGACTGAACTGAGCTGAGCAAGGTAAGGAAAACATCAAAGAAGAACTGGAGTTCATAAGAATGTATATTGAATATGGATGAACATAAGTACAAATCACCTGACTAGAACTGAATTTGAACATTTTTGTTAATTAGTCATACAAACATAAGACTGAGGAGAATAGCTTTTTGGGAAAGGAGTGGTGGATGTAGAAAACCAGGTTAAATTAAGCACTGACCATTCCCCTAACAAAGATTCATACTTGGCCCCTGCAACAGATGAGGGCATGGGAAAGCTAGACATAGCAAAGAAGAGAGGCAAAGGCAAAATATTTTTAACGAATGGAAAATAACATCAAGGAGGAAGTACATCCAGAAAAGAAAAGGCATCCAGGGGATGACTTGGCACTGACTTTGAAGTTCATGAAAAGTCTAGTCCAGTGCTGGGCAAACAGTAAACGTCACCAGGAGAGAAAGCATCTTGATTCTTCTATCTGCTCCAGGGTACAGGGAAAGCAGCATGAAACAGAAAGTAGAGAGAGTGACTCACTTGAAAAATTGCACACACCCCAATATTTCTGGCAGCACTATTTACAGTAGCCAACCCATGGGAACAACCTAAATGTCTATTGACAGATGAACGGATAAAGAAGATCTGGTACATACATAAATGGAAGGTACTTAGCCATAAAAAGAATGAAATGATGCCATTGCAGCAACATGGAGGGATCTAGAGATTATCATATTAAATACAAAGTGAAGTAAGTCAAAAAGATAAAGACAAATACCGTATATTACTTATATATGGAATCTAAAATAATGATAAAAATGAACTTATTTACAAAACAGAAACTGACTCACAGATATAGAAATAAAACTATGGTTACCTAAGGGGAAAGCAAGGGAGGAATAAATTAGAAGCTTGGGATTAACAGAGGCATACTACTATATATAAAACAGATAAACAACAAGGATTTACTGTATAGCACAAGAACTATATTCAATATCTTTTAATGACCTATAATGGAAAAGACTCTGAAAAAGAATATATATATTACATATTTGTAAAATGGAATAACTTTGCTATACTCCAGAAACTAGCACAACATTATAAATCAACTATGCTTCAATTAAAAACAAAAAAGAAAGTAGAGGAAGTGAGAACAATGGCTCCAGCAGCGGTCCTCACACTTGAGCAAACATCAGGATGACCAGCAGGGTTTGTTAAGACCCAGACCGTTGGTCTGGGGTGGGCCAGAAGAATCCGCATTTCTGACAGGTTCCCTGGTGATGCTGCTGCTGCTGCTGCTGGTCTTGGGACCACACTTTCAAAATCACTGGGTTAGAAGCCAAGTCCTGGATTTGGACCATCTGAGACTGACTGGCTCTGCCCTTCCTGTGCTCTTTGTCTCATTTCCTCTTGTAAAATGAGACAGATAACAATCGCATGGCACTATTATGAGAAATTACGTATGTGAAACTTTTCAACCCAGCGCTCGGTGTGCAGTAAGTCACTCATATGTGTTAGCACTCATTACTATGGAAAGATGGACAGCAGTAAATAATTAGGCAATATCCCGTATAGTCGCCACAGTCAAATCTGCACAGTCTGAGACGGTGCCATCCGTGTGTTTTTCTTTTTTTTTCCCAAACATCTCACTGCTTGGTTAGCCAGACCACACTACTCTAGGAAACATGGCTTGCTCGGGGCAAAGTGTAACTGCCTTTATGAGCATTATTTCTCAGTTAATGTTTAACCAGATGAGTCAAATGTGAAGCATGTCTTTAAAATCTCACTTGTGCATCCAGCGCTATGTACCTATCCCAGACGGTCCTGGCCACACCTGAAATTTTGATGGGCCTGACCTCTGAGTCACACAGCAGACATGCCATCTAGACAGCTATTGGTATGGGGGCATTACCTCATAACCACCATGCCCTCAGTCTGGACCACCCCTCTCCTGCCCCCATCTGTGAGTGATGGTATCTTGGGTTATAGCTATCACAGACTAAGTGAAGATGACAGAATCCATGATGCTGTCAGTTATTCCTTTCTAAAAAACAAAACAAAGCACTAACTACACAATGTGGGCTTCCTAGGTGGTGCTGGTGGTAAAAGAATCTGCCTGCCAATGAAGGAGATATAAGAAATGTGCATTTAATCCCTGGGTTGGGAAAATTTCCTGGAGGAGGACATGGCAACCCACTCCAGAATCCTTGCCTGGAGAATCCTATGGGCAGAGGAGCCTGGTGAGCTACAGTTCATGGGGTCGTAGAGTCAGATACAAATGAAGTGACTTAGCATGCATGCACACAATGTAGTAACTCATCTCTACTAGTAGCTTCTCAGGGTTACCCTGATGGCTCAGCAGTGAAGAATCTGCCTGCAATGCAGATGCAGGTTTGATCCCTCGGTTGGGAAGATCCCCTGGAGAAGGAAACAGCAATCCACTCTGGTATTCTGGCCTGGGAAATCCCATGGACAGAGAAGCCTGGCCAACACAGTCCAGGGGTTTGCAAAAGAGCTGGACATGACTCAAGGACTAAAACAAGTAACTCCTTAAGAAATGTTACAAATTATCAATCACTGTTAACTCTCCTTCATTTTCCTTATTCTGTTTTAAGGGAAAAAACCTTCCACTTTTGCCTCAGTTCATACCCACCTTACATGGATGTTCCTTGGCAGCCCTCTCCAAGTTTAGTCATCTGTCCCCTCGACTCAGAGCTCCTGAGCCTCTAAATTCTATAGCAGCTTGTCCTCAAGAGCCCTTATCCTCTGCTCACGCCATCACCTTGGAAATGAATAAATATTTTCTAGGTGCAAATGTGCAAAGTCTATGCCCTATTAGAAGAAATTCAAAATATTCCAAAGAGTAAATTTGGAAGGAAGGTCATGTATTTTGGTAGACAGCATCACTTGCTAATAAAAAAGAAGCTTTTTATTTAAAGAAGTGCAAAACTCTTAGTTCTAACTTTAGAAAACAATAAAACTCATATGTCTAAAAAATTTTTAAACATTAGTTTTATGAGAAGGTTTTCCCCCTTTACAACAGTGGGTCTACAAGCCAAGCAGGATAAAATCACATCAAGCAAAAAGCTTTACTGTGTTAGGGAGTGAGATGAAAGTCTGAAAGTAATAATGATGGCAAGCGCCCTTTATTCTAGGTTGTGTCAATATTAAGGAGGGAAAAAGAGACTGGTGGAGAAAGTCTAGGATGAAAAAAAGAGAAATATTTCTGATCAGGGAAGGAATAGCCTTCTGATTACTACACATAAAGCCAATTAAAAGGTAATGGGATTGGTTTTTGTTTGTGGCTTATAGAATCAATCTCATTACATTAAAGACATAGCTTATCTTGATGTCTTGAAGCAGTAGACTTTTCTTGTTTGCTCTGATGTACATTTGCTCAAAAACACTTATTTTCAATGAATAGAAGAAGAAAGTGGGGAGGATGGTAGAATATTAGAAAACCTCTCTGAGTTTATTTTAAACCTGTGATTTGAAATGTACTGAGTTAGTTGAGTGGAGCAGGCAATGGCACCCCACTCCAGTACTCTTGCCTGGAAAAATCCCATGGACAGAGGAGCCTGGTGGGCTGCAGTCCATGGGGTCGCTGAGGGTCTGACACGACTGAGCGACTTCACTTTCACTTTTCACTTGCATGCATTGGAGAAGGAAATGGCAACCCACTCCAGTGTTCTTGCCTGGAGAATCCCAGGGACGGGGGAGCCTGGTGGGCTGCCGGCTATGGGGTCGCACAGAGTTAGACACGACTGCAGCGATGCAGCAGCAGCAGCAGCAGAGTTAGCTGAGAATGATACAGCCAATCAACATGGCTGGTTAAGATCTTCCAGACATGCCCAGGACAAGACAAATACCTAAAGCGACAAGATTGTGAGACTGTGAAATCTAGGCATGGTGAACCAAATTTTAAAAAGTTTAATGATGAAATGCTTTTGCAGGTTTAAAACAACAGTTTTCACAAATAAAGTAGAAGAGATTAAATGGGTAGCTATTTACGAACACCAAAAACTAGAGAAAATGCACAGAAAAGGAGAAGGGGCACAAAAGGTAATATTTAAAAAGTGAGTACTAATCACTAGGAGGTAAAATAAGGGATTACTGCTAAAAATTTAAGATAGATCACTATCCTCCGTATTTGGCTTAACTTCTGATAATCAAGAAAAAAAAAAAAAAACTGGTTCTGACCATAAATGCTAAAAACCTTAGTTCTAGAATTCACTGTTGCATTAAAATATTTTTTCCAAAATAAATTATTCTATGGTAAGGGAGAGGGGGAGTAAAGCTGCATAAAATGGAGAACAATTTAAAATGATAGTATGTAATTTATTTCCCTTTTTTGAAATTGCCTTTTAGAATCCCATATTCACTACAGCAATTTCAAAAAAGAATGACATGACACCAAATCATTTACAGTCACAAAAGAATTTCTGCATATTTTGTATTCTTTATTTAATTCTGAGGAACTTGACTTTAGTCATACAAGTAAATCTTAACATTTTGGCCTTTTGGAAAAGTCAAAAAGAAATTTAGAATGTTGCAGGAAAAAATATTAGTCTGTACTTACGTAAGAACGTTAACAACAGCCAAAAGTCCAACTGACTCCCCTAATAACAGCATGGAGTAAATCTGATATGCTATTAGTAACAGTTTGAGAGTTCAAAATTCCTTAAGATAGCAGTCTCTTTTTTTCATCATTTTACCATATATTTACTGACTGCCCACTGCTGCTTGGCTCTGGGCTCAATACTAGGGAAGTACCCATGATTAAGACTAGTGATGTCTCTGGTTTTTGTATTCTTCTGAGAAAGATGTACAGACAACAAGGAAACAATTAAATATGGTCAAAAGTGTATTAGAGATTGTATTAACTATATAAACAAAACAAACAGGGTGATACGAGAGAGATCTGTAGGTACTAATTTTTAGGGGGCTCAAGAAGGGCTTCAGTTATTAGATAAAGTTTGATCTGAAATCTGGACATGTAGAAGACTCAAGGACAAGAATTTCAGGCAAAGGGCAAATGCAAAGGCCCTGTGGCAGGGGCACTGTGGTCTGTTTGATGGATGGGAGCAAGAACTAATGGGGCTGCAAGGCAGTGCGCTCAGAGAATCGTGGTACAGACAGGACTGTGAGGAAGGCAGCAGCCACACCAGGGCGCATAGGCAGGGTGAGGTCTTCCTTTTAAGAGTGAAGGGAAGCTATTGGATTTATACCTAACAGTGATGGTTTGGGCTTCTGTTTGAAGAATGGTGTGTGTGTGTGTGTTTGTGTGTGTGTCTGTGTATCAGCAAGAGTGCCAACAGTGGAAGCAGGGATATGAAACTGGAGGCTGCTGAGTGGCAATAATCCAGGTAAGAGGGATTTCTCTGGTGGTCCAGTGGCTTAGACCCTGTGCTCCCAATGCAGTGGCTGGGGTTTGACCCCTGTTCACTTTCTCTTTTCACTTTCATGCATTGGAGAAGGAAATGGCAACCCACTCCAGTGTTCTTGCCTGGAGAATCCCAGGGACGGGGGAGCCTGGTGGGCTGCCGTCTATAGGGTCGCACAGAGTCGGACACGACTGAAGCGACTTAGCAGCAGCAGCAGCAGGGAACTAGATCCCACATGCCACAACTAAGAGTCTGCATACTGCAGCCTAGACCCAGTGCAGCCAAATGAATAGATTTAAAAAATAATCCAGGTAAGAAACGATGATGAGCCAAACCACAGGGTAGTCCTGGCGACAGAGAACAGTGACAAATGCCAAATATATTTGGAGGCAAAATCGAAACTTGCTATGAGAAAAGGGTGAATGTGGGAAAAATAGGCATTTAGGTCTCTGAAGTTAGGTGTCGTTTAATGGAGTGGGGTCCAAGGACAAAGTTGTTCTTGTTCAAAGTTATTCTTTGTCCTTGTTCAAAGTTCTCCTTTGAACACTAGACTAGAGATGACCTGTAGGACATTTACTTGAAAAGATCATGTAGGCAGATGGAGCGAGGTGTTTGGAGCCCACAGGAGAGGTCTCAGCTAGAGACACACATTTGAGAGTCAATATTCTGCACAATTTCTGGCAGACCACCCAGGTACCCGTTTGGTAATTAAAAAATGCTTAGGAGATGACTGGTTGACAATTGACAGAAAGGGGAAGTGAAATTTTGCATCCTGGTAGATGTTTTGCATCTCTTGGCATGGAACACTCAGAAAATGCTGGTAGAGAAGGCCAGGTGCTGGGCTGCTCAATAAATATTAATTTACTGCAATAAATCTCAAGAAAGCAATGGACTGTTATTTCAGTAACTAACCTTACCCGACTCAATCGGTGCCACAGCTGTCGTTCAGCTTGTACTCTGTCCCTCATCCTCAGTATCTTTTTACCTTGAGGCTCAATCCCTGACCCAGGCACCTTGCTTTGTTCTTGAGCACTGCCTTTCTTGCTTTCACATCCAGCAAATACTGTCCTTGCTCTGACTATGTCCTTAATGACTCTCTCAGAACTTGCTCTTCACAGATTTCTGAATCTGCCATGAGTCAACACTGAGTATCCACAGTGTGCAGGCACCATTCTAGATGCTTGACGCATAGATCCCACTTATAACACCCTGCAAAGTAGCTGTTTGCCCTGGGGGTAGACCTAATCCCTTGGAGAAGAGTAGGTGCTTGGCTCTAACTCAAGTAGCTAGAAAGTGGTAGAACAAGGATTGCAGACAAGTTCAAGTGACTGTGCAGCCAGGCTCCCCTTCCTGGGTTTGCAAAGCTTACTGGATTTCACCTGTTCAATCAGTCTGTACCCTTGATCTGCTACTTCTCCAACAAAGTCCACTAGGTGGTCAGTATTCATCGAGAGCCACCAAGCATGCAAGTCAGGTTGGCCTGTGTCTGTAACCCTTGAACAACAGTGTTCCATGACTTGGTAACTGCAGACTCGCTTGGTGCTCTAATGTGGAATTTATCGCATTCAGTGGGAGGACCCAGACCTGAGAGAGGCCCACAGCCTGGGAGGTTATTAGTCATCAGAGAAACAAAAGAGATGGAGTGTGTTGGAGCAACATGGCCGGTGTGGCATGCCAGGGACAAGGTGGCTGACAGGAGAAGGGTTTTCAAAAGAAACAGCTTTTACGGCGGCTTCATGTAAATATGTTAATAAAGCTTCAGTCTCTCTGGCCACACACTCAAGCTGAAAGGCTTTCTGTCTTCATTAGGCACGCCCCCTGAGCACACAGGTGTACAACAAGGCACAGAGCTGTCTGCTCAAACATCCTCTGCAGCAGAAGCAATGGCTTCCCCAGCATCCAAGAGGGGCCTTCACTAGGAGGAGGCCAAGTCCTGGGAGACTGAGCAATGTGTGCAGGAATTATTTGCATGGAAGGACAAAGGGCCCTGAAGCTACACTGGCGCTCATTTCAGCAGCACCTGTCGCTCCAGCACTTTCGGCCCTTTATTGCCCGACACCTGCCTGACTGGATGGGCCCCGCGCCACCTGCTGAGGAAATAGAGCCCATGAACGTCCATTTCATGTTAGGTTTCGTGGCAGAAATGAGATACGGAATTCCTAGGGGCAAAGTTACCTAGGAATCCAGCATCCACCAGACATAACTTATTAATGAATCAGATTTATAAATGTCAAAAGGTGAAAAGCTTGGTTTAGAAGACAAGAGAGAAGGAAGAAAACGGCTGCATGTGAGCCATATCCTTCAGTCATAGCAGATGGTGGTGGCTCGTGGCACACAGTTCTGCTCTGCTAAGGCCTCTGGGGCACTCCCTTCTGATGCAAGTGTGACATTAAAGAAACAGGCAGTGGCCCCTCGGCCCACTGGATATCTGAAGAGTTTAAGCAGAACTCTGTGAAGAGCCTTCATGAAGCTAATCTGAATCCACTCATCTCCACTGCTAACCTTCTACCTGGCTTATAGGATGATGGACATGATTCCAAGATTTTGAGAAACAAAGAAGTGCTTGGACTCTTTCTTTCTTTCTATTCTCTCTTTCTTTCTCTCTTTTATACCCCAAAACACAGATAATATCTTAAATATACCTTTAACTACATGCAATTAATAAAATCTCAAGATACCAATAGCCAAGTTCTTTGCTGTATTCCCAACACTTAGATGAAAGTCAGAACAGAGTAGGCTCCCTCTATATTATATATAATACACACATATAAAATAAATGAACAAATGAACATTTACTATCTCCTTGGGTTACGAGTTCTGGTGCCAGACTTTGCAAGTAGACTTTTTATTAATAACTCTAGGAAGAGACTGTGCGCTTCCCCAATGGCTCAGTGGGTAAAGAATCTGCCTACAATGCAGGAGACACAGAAGACTAGCGTTCAATCCCTGGGTCAGGAAGATCTCCTGGAGGAGGGCATAGCAACCAATTCCAGTATTCTTGCCTGGAGAATTCCATGGACAGAGAAACCTGGTGGGCTACAGTCCTGAAGGTCACAAAGAGCCAGTGCAACTGAGAGAGTGAGGAAGAGACTTCCGTTGAATTCTAATTTCACAAACATTCTTTTCATAGAGACATTGAAAGTTCTCTAACTCCCTATACATGGTTATATTTTTTTCTGATGGCAAAATACTAAGTATAAAGTATAAACTTTATATGAAGTATAAAGTATACTATAAAGTAGTAGTATAAAGTATAAGGTAGGACTGAAGGAATTTTTAATAACTTGTTTCTTAATGCCCACCCAAAATACCCTAATTAAAACTTCTCATTAAAAATTTTGTTATTTATCGCAATCTTCTCTTATTTGGATATTACTGAAAAACCAAGGGACATCAGTCAGCAGGGTAAGTGACAGACAAGACCATACCACCAAATAAAGATCTGACCTCATTCTGAATTTTTCCTTTCAGATCAAATATTTTCTCCTCCCAAGTGATACTCCTGGGATGAGAATATTCACTCTATTAAAATTCAGACTACTCGATGAACTTCAGTGCCTTTCCACAGAAGTAAGACTTCCCGTAGAAGCATTTATGAAACAGTAGTAAGTTGGCTCTGGTTGTGGGTACATATGTACCTAAGTCTTTGAGACAGATTAAAAAAACAGATCTAGTCAGTCTGCCAGAAAGTCCTGATGTCAAGGATGACTCTCAAGGTTATTGGAATTAAGAGTCTTCCCCCCTGATCAGGCAGATGTGAAGCTTTAAAAGAAATTTGCTACTCTGTATTTAAGCAAAATCATACTAAGAAAACCAAGCAAGGACCCATAGACCTTTGTTTGAAGGATTTTAGTCTGGCTATTAAAGCAACTGGTCAGCATAAAACCAGAAAACATCTTGCCTTTCCAATCTTTCTGGCATCAGATGATAAGAGAACTGACAAGTAAAAGCGGGCCAGGGAAAGTTCTATGGCTAGGAAGCATTTTTATGAGTCAATATATTTTTAAGCTTATCTCCAAGAATAAAAACGCAGTCACTCTTCTCATAGGGATTTTTTTTTAATATGACAAAGCATAGGGGTTTGCTAAATATGGGTGTTGAGAGTGTCCAGATATTTATCATTCTCTGCATTTTCTCTGCTGGAAGCATTTCATAATAAAAAAAGCAATAAAAGTATCAAATTGCAGGAGCAAAGAAAAAACAGAATACACATTTTGGGGAGTTTACAAAAAGATGCTTAATTTACCTCTGCAGTGGTGAAAAATGTAAGACTTCTTATTACAAGTTAGTATTTTTCAAATAACACGATTTCAAAATATAGATTATTTAGATGTTAAATCTGATGACATTTAAACATTAATAGAAATCAACTCTCAGTAACTCTGAAGGCTCTCCAATATGAACACAGTGCTGACCATTCATCATATTTAATGAGGTGTATTGGAAATAGCTGAGTACTGACCTCCCCAGGACAAATGATCCTCTTGGGACGAGGGGCCTCTTGCTGTAACTGATACACTGCCAAACAGAAAAAGAGAGAATTATAATTAAAAAAAAAAAAAAACCCAGCACATACCAACATGGCTTCAAATAGCTCAGCCTAACTACCTTTCAAGAACTGCAAATTTCTCAACCAAAAAACAAATTATTTTTAGACAGAATAAAGTCAGATCATTTATATGGAAATGAGTCACAATGAATATAAACTGGCAAAATTGATTTTTTAAAATTCTCATAAGGACAATTTAGTTGCATAATTGTTACTGGCATTGTTCATGTTATAGCTTTCTTGGAAGACTAGATAAGACTAAAATTCTTTTGACAATTTTAAAGATGAAATTCTACTTGTGAGTACCTAAGTAGTAAGATCACATAATGGGATCCCTCTGTCTCAATGCTGATGAGAATACCAGGGAAAGAATGGCCTTAGAAGACAAGTGGCATTCTCTGAAATGTTAGTTATAGACAAAGATACAATTGATTCTGTGAGTGAATGAGGCCCCAAGTCATTTCTTTTTTCATGAGTTCCATTTTTGCCCTGCCCATCACCATGGATTCTTAGCTCCTTGACTATTTTCCAACCATTGTCATTCCTTTTTCTTGGGCCCTTCAGTATCTTAAATATAACAACTCTCTTATATCCTGTATAAAAGACAGACTTTCAGGCTGAGGCATGGAGGAAAGCAGGTAATTGTATACAGAAATATAATTTATCAGACTATTATTTGTGATTTATTAAACTATGATGAGTGGTTTTCTGCCGCTTAGCTGGTTTGGTTACTTTTCTTAAGAGGAAAAGCTGTGCATGTACCTTAAAGTTTTACTTTCACGGAAATGGGAGCTGAAAATAAACCTACTTGATGTTATCTTCAGAGTCGTGAAGAGGGAATAATTAATGTTGAGTAAATCTATGAATCATATCATAAATACATCTACAAAAGGTTAAAAATTCAATTGTATAAAGTCTTTCTAGAAAATGTAATAAGAGAAGTGAAAATTTCTGGCTTACTCTTAGGTCTAAAAATAAAAAAAGAAATTTTAATTGAAAGACAGATAGTCATGTGGAAACAGAGGTAGAAATGATGGAACTTATTTTGTATCGATGGCTCCCCAAAGCATTCAGCTCAAAATGGTTATTTTCTTACCTAATTAAGGGTAGACCACTCAGCTTTCTCACAGAGAAAAAATCATCTAACTCTCATAAAGATGGTTTTAATTCATCCCATTTCTAAGCTTAGGTTGCCCATACTAATGATGGTGCCTGTGACACTTAATAGTAACTATAGCCATGTGTAAGGGACAGGGCAGAGAAGGCTTCTCGTACAGGAGGAAACATGAGGAAGAATTGGCTAAAGATAGAGAAACAGTTTTGGACACTCTATTGACAATCCCAGTAAAGTCCACACTCTCCTTAAATGATGAGAGAGCCTTCATGGAATCCTTTATTCCTCTCAGATCAACCCCAACACCAACTAGCTGGTTTTCAGCAGGGTTTTGCTGTTAATGAGTGTAAAGGGAACCAAACGGGGCATCTCTTAGAATCACAGAGCTCACGAGCAATTATAGAACCCATGTCCAGAGAATCTTATCTCCTCTTATCTGCCTATCACCAGCGCCCTTTGAAGCCAGCAGTTATATGTGGGGGGCATGGCTGGGACGGTTTTGTGAACACCATTTTTAATGCCTCCCTTGAAGGTAGAGAAGGAAGTACAGCTGTTATAAGAGAGAAGCATTTTTAGCTATGTGTACCTTTGTAATTCATATCAGCAAACATTTGAACACCGGCTATAAAACAGATACCACAGTCAGCATTACCTGGAGGCTTTAGCGATGAATGGAGGGGAAGGGAGAAGAGAAGGGAACCAGCATATCAAGTGCCTGTTACATGCCAGGAACAATGTTTTATTGAATCCTCTCAAGAGCTCAGAAGAAAGAACATATCATTATCATTCTCAATTTTATATGAAGAAATAAGTGCCTAGAAGGGAAATATCTGCCCCAGGGCATCAAGCTAAAATGGATCCTTTTGACTCCAAAGCCCTGGTTTGTTTTTCTGTGCCTCAGGGCCTTTGCACTTGCTACTCCATCCACCTGGACTGCCTTTTCCCAAGACGTTTAGATGGCTCCCTCCCCGCTCCTTCATTCAGGTCTTCCCTGACGTGCTCAGCTTGGATAAAATTCCACATCATCATCCCACTCTGCTCCCTTTTACACCATTTCATGTTTCTTCACGGTACTCATCACCATCAACACGGTGTATTTGTCTACTTTGAGTGCTGTCTCCCTTAACTAAAGTATAAGCTCTTTGGGGGCAGGGACTGTCCACAGTGGGATTCTCAGTGCTTTGAACCGGGTTTGGCACATGTAAAGTGAAAGTGAGAGTGTTAGTTGCTCAGTCATGTCTGACTCTTTGTGACCCCATGGACTGTAGCCCACCAGGCTCTCCAGGCTAGGATAATGGAGTGGGTTGCCATTTCCTACTCCAGGGGATCTTCCCGACCCAGTGATCAAACCCACGTCTCTTGCATCTCTTGCAATGGCAGGTGGATGCTTTACCCCAATGCCATGTGGGAAGCCCAGGGAAACAAAAGAGTATTTTCATTGTATGTAAAGGAGATCTTGAAAGTGTAAGTCAGGACAACACTGGTGGAAATGCAGATGAGAAGGGAGTTGATTGCCAAGGAGGATTGGCAGGGTTTGATTGCAAATGGAATGGAGGAAAGGGCCTGGAAAGATGGAAAGATTGAGATGCTATTAACAGTTATAGAGGTTACAGGAGAGGAAATGTAAGGGACAGTTCCTCTCCTGTGTCAACAAACTACAGCCTATAGCTGTATACTCTAGGGATTCTCTGAGTAAAGAGAAGTGTGGTTGTTCACCAGTCTTACAAATGGAAACAGCCGTTTGTCCTACTCCAGCCAGGAGTAACTTTGAGGGGGGTCCCTGAAAACTCCTCAAGCCAGAGATGCCACCTCTCCTTGCTGGTCCCTGGGCTGCACACATCAGAAATCAATCACCATTTCTCAGTGAGCTACAAGATCTACTGGGTGCTGTTCTAAGCAACAGAAACTGACAAAGCCTGTTAGCCATCTGGATTCTATGTCTCTATAAAGATAATTAGATGACAACCAATTGCAATGGCAGCCATAGGGAAAAAAAATAGGGCCTTAGACTCTATCTTAGCTTCAGTCCCTGTCCCTTCTTCTCAAGACTGGCTGTAACAAAACAAATATCCGTGAGGCACATTTAATGTAACTGAAACATGTCACGTAATCTTGAAAATGTAGTTTCTTGAATTTTTTGTTGTTGTTGAACAAACACACATCACAAGCAGAATGCAGTAATAAATGTCACTTCTTGGGTGATTTTGTGTACTAAAGGGCAAGAAGATGGAATCTGCTTCTACAGCAATGTTTCAGATCAGTCCCAGGCTCTTCCCCGCCATGGGCCCTTACACACAGAAGAGAACCCTGAGCACTGGAATAGGCTATTTGACTGGGGTGAGGGGATGGTCACTAGGAAACTTGGGGATAGAGAAGAGGAATCCCTGCTCCCCAAGAAATCTGAAGCAGTTTGAGAAATCAAGAGTTCACTGAGAGAACCTTTTTTCTTCAGTAAGAAAACTGAAGAAAAAAGGACTCCCTTGGTAGTCCTGTGGTTAAGAATCTGCCTGGCCAATGCAAGGGACACAGGTTTGATCCTCAGTCCAGGAAAATTCCACATGCCGTGGGGCAACTAAGCCCATGTGCCACAACTCTAGAGGTTGTGATCTGTAGCAAGAGAAGCCACCTCCATGACAAGCCCACACACTGCAGCTAGAGAGTAGCCCCCACTTGCCACAACTAGAGAAAACTGCGTGAAGCAATGAAGACCCAGTGCAGCCAAAAATTAATAATTAAAAAAAAAAAAACTTGGCTCATCCTCTGGTAACACAATCTTCCCATGGATGCCAAGTGAAAACCATGGCCTGGGTGATGTGAAGCCCAGTCCAGACCCATCAGCTCTTAACAGACCCTGCAGCAATGTCCTCTAACAGCCTCAAGTCCCTTAAGAAGGCATGTGGACCCAGGAGCCAAACCTGGACACTTGGCTGTGACACTGAGCCAGTGCCACCCTGTTCGCCGATGACTTCCTAGTATTCGTAGGAAAGAACTCATGGATATGAGTAACCAATGGTGGGGGCTTCGATGGCCTCTTGGTTCAACCCCACCTCCAGACTGCTGTGTGCAGGCTTTGTCTTGCTAACGAATGTCCAGTCTTGCTTGGGATGAAGTTTTCTCCTCTTGTCCATGGCACACTGAAAAATCTGAGGATGAAGCTGTGGAGACTTGAATCAGGGGGTCTCAGGCCTAAGTGCATGAGAAGCACCTGTGGAGTGTGATAAATTGCAGATTCTCCACTCTTCTGATTCAGAAATCTGGGGTCAGGCTGAGGAATAGTTATTATAACTACTTTCCTCAGGTAATTCTCATGCAGGGGGTCTGTGGACCAGAATTTGGAGGTTCTACACTTCTCTTTAGAAAAACAGGCACAAGCTGTGACTGCCTTACTTGCTGCCCAGGGGAGTCTCTGGGGAGAGCTGCTGGCCATGGCATCTGCTGCCTAATTGGCACTTGGCCTCTTAAACAATAAAATCTTTCAGAATATACCCATGGTGGTGGGCTTTTAAACTCGTCTGCTTAGGGCATGCACTTCATACAGTTCTGGCTGAAAATTTAGAATGTGGCTTTATTTTATTTTTAAATTAAACTTGAAAATAGTCTTTTTTTTTTTTTAATTGAAACCAAATATTTCTCAGTAACTTTGCCAATGTTTTGGGGTATGGTATTGAGTATGAAGGACTACATGTAGATAGACGATACTTTGAGGCAAGATTATTCTTATGGAAGTAAGAGCATTAGCTTCTAAGAAAAATGGGGGAGCAGAAAAGGCAAGAACTTAAGCATGTAGCATCATTGTTCTTTGAGTCAAGATGGAGTTTTCATCCTTGTGGCCCCATAGATCAAAGCACACAGTCTTGTCTAAGGCAAAGACTTAATATGCATTTGTTGAACGAATGAGCAATCTACTTTATATAAAATATCGAGAGAGCTGATTTTAAATCAGACATGCATTGGTTGCCTTCTAGGCATCCATTTCCATCTTTCCCACTCCAACCATATTCCAAAGTTTCCAGTCATGGAGATTACATAGGAGTGAACCCTCTTGAGTTCCAGCCATGTGCCCTGATTGGTTTAGGGCAGTTAGTGTACCCCAACTCTCTGACCATAGTCATGTAGCCAGGGTTGGGGACTCACATCAAATAGGGCTGAGACACAATTTTTTTTGTAATATTTGTTACTTTATGATTTATAGAAAGCACTGCTCTCCTGGGCACATTGACAATGGTGAGTGAGTCAATGAGTGAAGTCGCTCAGTTGTGTCCAACTCTTTGCGACCCCATGGACTGTAGCCTACCAGGCTTCTCCATCCATGGGATTTTCCAGGCAAGAATACTGGAGTGGGTTGCTATTTCCTTCTCCAGGGGATCTTCCCAACCCAGGAATCGAACCTGGGTTTCCTGCATTGCAGGCAGATGCTTTACCCTCTGAGCCACCAGGGAAGCCCCAAATACCCAGGAAAGCAATTACCAAACAAAATTTAATTGCCTCTAACACCAAAGCTGAATTTGGGTGTCAATAGTCTCTCTTTTTTAAAAAACTGAATTTTGTATTGGATTACAGATGATTAACTATGTTGTGATAGTTTCAGGCGGAAAGCAAAGGGACTCAGACTGAAACAAATTCTAATACTTTTGTTTGAAGTAGACTCTCTCTTTGCTAGTTGCTTTTGGATGAGAATGTGGTAGCTCTCTGGGGGTTAAAAGAGAAAAGCCTACAAAGCGTGGAGCTAAACCTAGGAAAGCAGAACCAAGAAAGGAAGATATACGCACTGGGCTCCAATAATGTCTTTGAGTTGCTGGACCGAGTCTCGCCTAAAGCCAGTGCCTCTCAACTTTTTGCTTATGTCAATCAATGTGTTTAAGTGGAATATTCTGTTATTTGTATGAAAGAGCATTGCAATTAGCATTAAAACTTAAAAACAGCTTCTTAATGTGGATCATTATGAAGTAGATTCATTTTCTTTTAGGAATAATGTTATAATTGGGACAAAAGCTTCATAATAAGAATCTAGTATCAAATAAGTCAATATTAAAACCAACAATAGGTGATGAATGAAAGAAAAGACACACCTATATACTTCTATAATCACTGTAAACAACCAATTTTTAAATCAAGTCCTATAATGAGGCAAAAATGAACAGCATCCAGCAAATGTATGAGAAATTTCAAAGTACCAAATAATCACTGGAGTTGAAAAATTAATTGTGTGATGGAAAATTATAGACTCCATAAATGATACGTTAATGAGTTTGAATCAACACCTAAAATTAATCTCTCAAAGGATGGTTTGTGAGTATTCCAAAGAGAAACACTTGGTGTTTACCAATAAGTTATTTAAAACCAAACAAATTTCATATTCTGATAGGTTAATTGGATTTTCAGATATGGAAAATGCTATTGTTTTAGCATATTTGTATATTAACATGGACCTCATGAAGTTTTGAAGGCCCTCAATTTCTTCTTATTTATCTTTTAAGACCTTACATGCAGATTTATCCTCTTCTAGAAAGTCTTCTGTAATCCCAGGAGGGAGAGGAGTAGTATATTGTTGCTTCAGTCCATTTGCATATTAATTGGTTTACATCTGTCTTTCTTTCTAGGCTGTAAATTTGAGGAAAGCATGGACCACATTTTTAGCTACTGTTGATTCCTAGTGCTTCTCCTAATGCTTATAATGTACGTTTGCTAAAAGACCAAATGAGTAGATGATAAACTTGACAATAAGAAGGAGTAGCATGAGTTGGCAATGAGTATTAGATGAGCTTATAAGTAGTCCAACATCGAAACTCAAAGACTTAGTGGATTCAGGACAACCAAAGAGAATTCTCAGTAGTACCTGTGTTTTTGATGTTGTGGATGGCCCTGCTGATGGCATCCTCCCCTCAGAACTGCAGGGTGCAGTTCTGAATCACTGCTGCTGCTGCTGCTGCTGCTGCTGCTAAGTCACTTCAGTTGTGTCCGACTCTGTGCGACCCCATAGATGGCAGCCCACCAGGCTCCCCCGTCCCTGGGATTCTCCAGGCAAGAACACTGGAGTGGGTTGCCATTGCCTTCTCCAATGCATGAAAGTGAAAAGTGAAAGGGAAGTTGCTCAGTCGTGTCTGACTCCTAGTGACACCATGGACTGCAGCCTACCAGGCTCCTCCGTCCATGGGATTTTCCAGGCAAGAGTACTGGAGTGGGTTGCCATTGCCTTCTCCTCTGAATCACTGGAGACTCTCAAATAGAGCCTGGATGACTATTAGCTGAGTATAATAAAGAGGAAATTCATATATGTCATTAGGTTTGTATTAAATGGCCTCAACTGTCCCTTCTGTGTATCTAAATTTTTATGATTCTAGTGCAAAGTATACACACACACACACAAACACACACACACACACACACAACTTGGTTAGATCCAAAAAATCAAAACCAATACACTCTGGTAAATTTAATAGTATGAACACGTAATAAATAGCACCTTTTCTGGGCTTCCTTAAAACATAAAAGTGCTTTTAAGAGGTGCACTGGGTGTCCCAAGGTCTCTTGGAAAAGCGAAATGACTCTGAGCCAGTGCTATCTTCTCGCTTCAGTAAAGCTCTCTGTGGTGGCATTCACTCAACAAATATTTATTGGGTAGTTAACGTATGCAAGGCTGTGTGCAAGAAGGTGAGCAAGGAACAGTAAGTCATGCGACCCTCCCAATGCCTCTCACTACAGATATTTGGTTGATTTACTGTCAGAGCACTTCACACTCCATTAGGAAACAAACAAACAAAAACATCCAATTACTTAGTCATTAGCACTGCCTTTTAAAATAGAAGATGAGAATGCAGAACATTAGATTGGAAGGGCCCTTAGAGACCCAGCACAACCCCTTTATTTCACAGATGGAAGAACAGACTCGTGTAATAAAGAACGAGGAGCCTCTCTATATGCTGACATGGGAAGATCAAATTGTGAAGTGAAACAAGCAAGTTGAAGGACACCGGGTACAGCATAAACCCATTTTTCACAGAAGGGACCAACCACAAAAATGCCTTAATATCAGGCATGTGTATTTTAAACACTTGGAAGGATATGCTTTCCAAAATGGACAGTGGTCAGCGATTGGAAGGGAGGAGTGGAATATGGGGTGGGGATGGTATGCGGTTTATGGGAGATTTTTACTCTCAGCTTTATGTATTTCTCTAATGTTTGTCTTTTATGTAGCTTTGTTTTGCTTTTGTTACAGATACATACACACACCGGTATATGCTGTGTGCGTCTGTGTGTATGTATATACTTTATGTCCTTATGTATCAATTTGAAATAGAAAGAAAAAAATCCTGAAAACTTGCAGGCTGTGAGTCAGGTTTGTTTCTGGGTTCCACTCTGAATGCCCCAGTAATGCTTCCTGTAAAACCTTTGCCAAATTACTGAACCTCCTTGATCTGTGGTTCCTTTGTGTGTGAAATGGGGATAAGAATGGTACCCATTGCTGAGGGCTAAGATGGGATTTGGGAATTCAGGCACAGAGCTAGCATGGTAGCTGGTACATGGCAGGTCTCAACGGACAGAAGACACAAGGGCAACATCAGTAACGACAGAAATAATTCTCCTTATCACTATTGTCTAGAAGCAAAGCTTGAACAAGAGCCTATTCTCCTGGGGTCTCCCCACACCATACCCCTCCCCTTTCTCACTGGAGAATTACTTAGGCGGGTGATACTAAGGAAAGAGAAAATGAGCTTGAGATGATGACAAGTGCCTGCCTTCATGAGGGGAGTCAGATTGATGACTGATGATCAGATAATGAACCCTGTTTCTAAGGAGTCACCGTTAGTGACCAAACATTATTCTTCCCTATCTGTTAATTTTTTGTGGTAAATGTCATATGATATTAAGATATAGGATAAACAGTCAAGAGCATAATTCATGGAAGTCAACATACTTACCCTTGATGACCAGCTGTGGAAAAAAAGGAAGAAAGGAAAGAAGGATGGAAGGAAAGAGGAAAGGAAGGGAGACAAGGAGTGCCCTGAAGAAAGTCAGAGTCAGAATATCCATCTTTTTTTTTTTTCCCTAAGCATTCCTAAGTGAGTCATGGCAGCTGGCTCTCATAGGTCCTCTCCAGGGGAGAGGGCTCTTTCTATTTTCTCTGACCAATATATCTCCTTAGTAGAAAAAGAAATTTGGATTTGCCGGGCTGTGATGAGGGAGTCTGTGTGTGCACTAAATCAACAGCAAAAATTGTTCAAAAGGCAGGCCTGCTAAAGACTTCTGAGGAGATTTTCATTTTAGATACTCACAGTATGATTTCCATATTGGAGGCTGGTATTCTTCAGCATCTAGAACAAAAAGAAAGAAATCAATCCATCAGCTTGAATGTCAAACTGCCAACATGTGTCTTCTCTGGGGGAACAATACTGTCAGCAGTCCTCGCCTTCCAGTCCCAAGGGTCCTCTCAGCTCATTTACGGGACAGTTCCAGGCAAGAGGGAGGAATTGGGAAAGGCGACCCTTGTGGACCCAACACCACTTTGTCCAGGTCACTTACCATGACCGAATCAACTGCTTAACCATTTTCATAGAGCCCAGTAAATCAAAAAAGATTTTTAAAGCAATTAACTTGATTGTACCCTCCAGTAATCCTTTCAAACAGTATTTACTTAACTTGGCATAATAAACATATAGTTTATCTCACAGATTCCAATCAGACCTTTAGCCCATTTATTTAGACTTGAGGGCAAGATGCACAGTGGCAAGTATGTAATATTAAATCTGGGAAGTTGTACCACTCAGCCAACTGAACTCCTAAAACACTAGGTCTGACAGCAGAGACACTGATGATTCAATTGGAATCTCATCATGTCCTTGAATTTACTCCAGTGTGTGACTTAGGAAATTTCCAGAAAACCTTTCAGCAATCAGAAGTGTCAGAGGAAAAGAGTTGCAACAAAATGGAGAGGACGAAACTGTTATTCATCAAACTAGAAGGCAGACAATGGGAGAAAATCTGCTTGTTCAGTCAGCTCAACAATCCCAAGGCTGACAGCTGATTTTATAATTCTGATGGAGTTATTAGAGTCCTCCTGAGCTCATAGCTAAGGTCTTGGTAAAACATACTCCAGCTTAAACAGCCAGAGGGAAAAATCCATTCCCCGACTCACAGAATATTGAGCTGGGGAACTTTGAAGAGTTCTTTTAGTTCAGCACTTTTCAATGAGGGAACAGTTTTTGTCACCTTGCACGTGTATGGCATCACTCACCCAGCCTAATGTGCCCTTGTCCTTCTGTTGCTGTCACATACTAAAATTTTATGAAAAGGAATAGAAACTTTCTAATCTCATGCAATAAGACAGTTTGAGAAATTTTCCCCTCCTAAAAAACAAATATGCTTGCTGCTGCTGCTGCTAAGTCGCTTCAGTTGTGTGCGACTCTGTGCGACCCCATAGACGGCAGCCCACCAGGCTCCACCGTCCCTGGGATTCTCCAGGCAAGAACACTGGAGTGGGTTGCCATTGCCTTCTCCAATGCATGAAAGTGAAAAGTGAAAGTGAAGTCGCTCAGTCGTGTCCGACTCTTAACAACCCCATGGACTGCAGCCTACCAGGCTCCTCCATCCATGGGAGTTTCCAGGCAAGAGTACTGGAATGGGTTGCCATTGCCTTCTCCAATATGCTTACTATACATAAAAAGAAACTGCAGTGGTGAAATTCCCCCAAATCTTACTCAATCACAGTTGTGTAGCTTAAATGAAATTCTTTCACAATTACTTACTCTCTGGGGCCCATCCTATCACAGAGGCAACTAAACACCTCCTAAGACAGTTTCATACAAAAACATCTGGATAGTTAGGCTTACCTAGTCAGGAACCTCTCTATGGATAATCAGCCACATAGACACACACACAAAACAACGTATTAATAATGGTTTATGTTGTTATGCAAACTTTGTTTGCTAAAAAAAGTGAAACTCCTAATACTTTAGTCAAAGTGGACAATGTAATAGTGAGCTTTTAACCTAAACAAGCAATTAATTTCATCCTATATGTTGTTGTTGCTTAGTCGCTAAGTCGTATCTGACTCTTTCAAGACCCATGGACTGTAGCCCTCCTGGCTCCTCTGTTCATGGGATTTTTCAGGCAAGAACACTGGAGTGGGTTGTCATTTTCTTCTCCAGGGAATCTTGTAGACCCAGGGATTGAATCCGTGTCTTCTGCATTGCAGGAGGATTCTTTACCATTGAGCCACCTGGGAAGCCCATCCTATATGTAACACAGACCAAGTTTAATGGATTAATATGGTGTTTGTTTATAAAGAACTCTCAAGTAAAATAAATCATATTGCTGAGTTTACAACAAAATTCTAGAACCATCCATACAATACTACCTCACCAGAAAAGCCAGGTCCTATATGTTAAAACACTGATGACACCTTCAAAAGTCTTTTTCAAAGATATAGAGCCAATACACACATACACATACACCAGACTGCATAGTAGCAGGAATTCCTGAGATGTCGTCTACCCAAAGACGTCTTTATTATTTTAGATGAGATTTACTCTATAAGCTAAGTAGAACCCCCAGACCAAGAAGAGGTCAAGAATATTCAGAACTGAAAAGTGTATCTTTCTACATGCTGAGGGAAGTTCTCCTCTAAATAAGTAGTCTCCTTAATTCAGGTTTCAGATACTCAACTTGGATCTCCTAAAGGGCTTCTTATCTGAAGTTAGAAATCTGGATTAAATGGCCTCTCACTGCTCATTTCAGTCTTGCTCTGTGAAAAACCTAGAATTTTCACCTGAAATATCAGCTTCTATCCTTTAATTGCCAAATTCAGACTTAAATTGAAGAAAGTAGGGAAAACCAGTAGACCATTCAGGTATGACCTAAATCAAATCCCTTATGATTATACAGTGGAAGTGAGAAGTAGATTTAAGGGACTAGATCTGATAGATAGAGTACCTGATGAACTATGGACCGAGGTTCGTAACATTGTACAGGAGACAGGGATCAAGACCACACCCATGGAAAATGCAAAAAAGCAAAATGGCTGTCTGGGGAGGCCTTACCAATAGCTGTGAAAAGCAGAGAAGTGAAAAGCAAAGGAGAAAAGGAAAGATATAAGCATCTGAATGAAGAGTTCCAAAGAATAGCAAAAAGAGATAAGAAAGCCTTCCTCAGTGATCAATGCAAAGAAATAGAAGAAAACAACAGAATGGGAAAGACTAGAGATCTCTTCAAGAAAATTAGAGATACCAAGGGACTATTTCATGCAAAGATGGGCTCGATAAAGGACAGAAATGGTATGGACCCAACAGAAGCAGAAGATATTAAGAAGAGGTGGTGAGAATACACAGAAGAACTCTACAAAAAAGATCTTCATGACCCAGATAATCACGATGGTGTGATCACTCACCTAGAGCCAGACATCCTGGATTGTGAAGTCAAGTGGGCCTTAGAAAGCATCACTATGAACAAAGCTAGTGGAGGTGATGGAATTCCAGTTGAGCTATTCCAAATCCTGAAAGATGATGCTGTGAAAGTGCTGCACTCAATATGCCAGCAAATTTGGAAAACTCAGCAGTGGCCACAGGACTGGAAAAGGTCAGTTTTCATTCCAATCCCAAAGAAAGGCAATGCCAAAGAATGCTCAAACTACCGCACAATTGCACTCATCTCACACGCTAGTAAAGTAATGCTCAAAATTCTCCAAGCCAGGCTTCAGTGATACATGAACTGTGAACTTCCAGATGTTCAACCTGGTTTTAGAAAAGGCAGAGGAACCAGAGATCAAATTGCCAACATCTGCTGGATCATGGAAAAAGCAAGAGAGTTCCAGAAAAAATCTATTTCTGCTTTATTGACTATGCCAAAGCCTTTGACTGTGTGGATCACAATAAACTGTGGAAAATTCTGAAAGAGATGGGAATACCAGACCACCTGACCTGCCTCTTGAGAAACCTATACGCAGGTCAGGAAGCACCAGTTAGAACTGGACATAGAACAACAGACTGGTTCCAAATAGGAAAAGGAGTACGTCAAGGCTGTATATTGTCACCCTGCTTATTTAACTTATATGCAGAATACATCATGAGAAACGCTGGGCTGGAAGAAGTACAAGCTGGAATCAAGATTATCGGGAGAAATATCAATAACCTCAGATATGCAGATGACACCACCCTTATGGCAGTAAGTGAAGAGGAACTCAAAAGCCTCTTGATGAAAGTGAAAGTGGAGAGTGAAAAAGTTGGCTTAAAGCTCAACATTCAGAAAACGAAGATCATGGCATCTGGTTCCATCACTTCATGGCAAATAGATGGGGAAACAGTGGAAACAACGTCAGACTTTATTTTTCTGGGCTCCAAGATCACTGTAGATGGTGATTGCAGCCATGAAATTAAAAGACGCTTACTCCTTGGAAGGAAAGTTATGACCAACCTAGATAGCATATTCAAAAGCAGAGACATTACTTTGCCAAAAAAGGTGCGTCTAGTCAAGGCTATGGTTTTTCCAGTAGTCATGTATGGATGTGAAAGTTGGACTGTGAAGAAAGCTGAGTGCCAAAGAATTGATGCTTTTAAACTGTGATGTTGGAGAAGACTCTTGAGAGTCCCTTTTACTGCAAAGAGATCCAACCAGTCCATTCTAAAGGAGATCAGTCCTGGGTGTTCTTTGGAAGGAATGATGCTAAAGCTGAAACTCCAGTACTTTGGCCACTTCAAGTGAAGAGTTGACTCATTGGAAGAGACTCTGATTATGGGAGGAATTGGGGGCAGGAGGAAAAGGGGACGACAGAGGATGAGATGGCTGGATGGCATCACTGACTTGATGGACATGAGTTTGAGTGAACTCCGGGAGTTGGGGATGGACAGGGAGGCCTGGTGTGTTGCAATTCATGGGGTGGCAAAGAGTCGGACACGACTGAGTTGTACTGATCCTTTAAACTTGCATTTAGCCTTCCCTACACATAAACACTTACTCCCTTTTGGATTGCTCCTTGCTGGCAATGTCACATAAAGGTGAAGAAAGCTGTCCATAGAGACTGGATAATCATAATGCTGCCTTGTTTAAAAATCCTCCATTGTCTCTCATCTACATTTGGAATAAAATACAAACATTATGGGTTTCCGTGATGGCTCAGCTGTTGAGAATCCACATGCAATGCAAGAGATACAGGAGATGTGGGTTCGATCCCTGGGTCAGGAAAATCCCCTGGAGGAGGGCATGGCAACCTACTCCAGTATTCTTGCCTGGAGAATTCCACAAAGGAGCCTGGCATGCTATACAGTCCATAGACTCTCAAAGAGTCTGTCATGACTGAGTGACTGAGCACATATACATACAAACATTATACTGTGGGCTCCAGTCCTGCCCTCCTCTCCACTCCACCGCAGGCATTTCCCTGCTTTTCACGTATTATCCAACCATACTGGTCTTCTCTCTTTTCCCAGAACAAGCCAGGCCAAGGCAAGGCCCCTGGCCTTTGCTCCTGTGGGCCCTCCAAGTAAAAATTCTCCTCTAACAGACTTTTGCATGGCTGACTTGCTCTATCTTGTGGGGTTCAACTGAAATTTCACCTCCCAGGGGTCATCTTTGCCAATCTTACATAAAACAGCCTTCTCCCACCTCCCACTCTCCTGCATAGCACTTATTACCATCAGAAATTATTTATTGATTTGTTGGCTTGTTATTACTGGCCTCATCCCAGTATTAGCTAAACTCTACACAAGCAGGAATTTTGCCTCATTCACTTAGACCTCACTGACCCTTAAGAAGGTTGCATGGCATATAATGGACATTCAAAAAGCATGTGCTAAATAAATGAAGGAATTCTCGGGGCTCAGACTGTACCTCTGACAACTACTGGCTGAATGACATGAAGCAGGTTACTCGACTTCTTTTCAGTTCAGTCTGTCGCTCAGTTGTTTCCAACTCTTTGTGACCCATGGACTGCAGCACGCCAGGCCTTCCTGTCCACAACTAACTCCCAGAGTTTACTCAAACTCATGTCCATTGAGTCAGTGATGCCATCCAACCATCTCATCCTCTGTCATCCCCTTCTCCTCCTGCCTTCAATCTTTCCCAGCATCAGGGTCTTTTCAAATGAGTCAGTTCTTTGCATTAGGTGGCCAAAGTATTTGAGTTTCAGCATCAGTCCTTCCAATGAATGTTCAGGACTGATTTCCTTTAGGATGGACTGGTTAGATCTCCTTGCAGTCCAAGTGACTCTCAAGAGTCTTCTCCAACACCACAATTCAAAAGCATCAATTCTTTGGCGCTCAGCTTTCTCTATACTCCAACTCTCACATCCATACATGACTACTGGAAAAATCATAGCTTGGACTAGATGGGCCTTTGTTGGTCTCTGCTTTTGAATATGCTATCTAGGTTGGTCATAACTTTTCTTCCAAGGAGCAAGCATCTTTTAATTTCATGGCTGCAGTCACCATCTGCAGTGATTTTGGAGCCCAAAACAATAAAGTCTGTCACTGTTTCTACTGTTTCCCCATCTACTTTCCATGAAGTGATGGGACCAGATGCCATGATCTTAGTTTGCTGAATGTTGAGTTTTAAGCCAACTTCTTTTAAGAGCCTCCAATACTCATCTTTATTAAACCAAAAAATAAATATACCTACCGTAAAACTGATTGCTTGTGTTTATTGTGACAATTAAATGATTTAATATATATAAAGTTCTTGGGACAGAGCCTGGTAAATAGCAAGTTCTCCATGAAGCCCCACTAATGCTGTTGTGTTGTTATGGTTACATCACCCTGTCCTGATTCTTCCCAGGTAAACTCAGGCTCATGTCTCCTCTCCCTTGGCTACAGTCAGTAACTATCTGTATTCTTGCCCCCAGATCTGGAGGCTGTAATTAAGCTCCAGTGCTGTTGTCACGGAAGGTTTTTCTTTCTCATAAAAGAATCCAAAGTGAGAGGCCATTTGTCATGCTTCAGTGGAGCAACTATAATTACCTTGGTCTTAGAGATTCATTTCACAAGCCACTAAAGTGCAGTTAGGAGGTTTTTGTCAAGCAACAAGGCACAAAATATTTTTAATTTGTTGAAACAAATCTTTAGCTGCCTTCAACACTGTCCCACCAACATCACATTTGCCCCAATTTCACACAGTATTTTTTAAAAATCTGCCATATTCTTAAATAGCCTGATACCATATATTTTTTAAAAACTGGAATAGGTTTTCTAGGTCATTGAGTTCACCTTCCTCATTTGGCAAATGAGGAAAATGAAATGAGAATGATGAAGTGGCTTTCTCAAGGTCATAAAATAAGTCAGAGGAAGAGGTGGGATTAGAGCAGGGAGCTCTGCCCTCCAGCCTCTGACACATTGTCATCCTTGCCAGGAAATCCACCCTAATTTACATAAACTGACAGCAAGAAAAAAAAAAAATTATATAACAGGCTTGATCCTGCAATTCTTGTGAATCTCGGAAGAAAAAATAAAATAGAAAGAAAAGCAGTCATATGAGTCAGACAGAAAAAGACAAATATCATATGATATCACTTACATGTGGAATCTATTAAAATGATACAAATGCACTTATTTACAAAACAGAAACAGACTCACAGACTTACTTAGAAAACAAACTTACGGTTACAGAGGGGAAAGGTGAGGGAGGAGGGATAAATTTTAGGATACTGGAATTAACATACATAGTATGAATTAATATACATACTACTGTACATAAAATAGATAACTGGCAAGAACCGACAGTATAGGACAGAGAACTCTACCCAGTACTCTGTAGTAATCAATTGGGAAAAGAACCTGGAAAAGAATGGATATAAGTATATTATATTACAGATTTGATCCTACAATTCTTGTGAAGCTTATATATATGTATCTGTATAACTAAATCACTTTGCTGTACATGTGAAACTAACACAACATTGTAAGTCAACTACATGCCAATATAAAATAAAACTAAAAAACAATAAAAAGAAAATTGATATCAAGTCAACTGTGGACATTATTCCATCAATACACATACCCCATCTAATAGGGCTTCCCTTGTGGCTCAGTCAGTAAGAAATCCACCTGCAATGCTGGAGACCCAGGTTCGATCCCTGGCTTGGGAAGATCCCCTGGAGATGGAAATGGATGGCAACCCACTCCAGTATTCTTGCCTGGAGAATCCCATGGACAGAGGAGCCTGGAAGGCTACAGTCCATTGAGTTGCAAAGAGTCAGACATCACTGAAGCAACTGAGCACACAGCTAATAGTTAAATCCAGGAGATGCAAGATACAGGAAGTACTGAAAACAAAAGCCATCATGTTTTGAGTAAGGGTATCATTTTATTGAACATTTTAGAGAAATAGATATAATGCAGAAGGGAGGAAGTAGAACCAAAAATATTCCTTGTTCTAAGAAAAAAAACTCTCATTGAACCCAGATGGACAGTTAAATTTTTCAAAAGGTCAGAGAGGCTTAAAAAACAAATTGCTTACAAACTCTGACAAATAGGTATCCAACTTTAAAAACTGTATAGCCTTTTGTACTCAGCAATTCTATTCATGTGAATTAGCCTAAGGTAGAAACTGAACATGTGTACAAACAAGAATATATGAACAAAGTGTTCCCTGCTGCTCTGGGTACAGCAGTGAATCTAATAACCCAGAAAGGAGTAGTAAAATAAATTACCACATGCCACAGCGATGAAATGATGGTGCTGGTCAGAGGTCTGTGGTCCACAGCATGGTCTCTAGAGCTAGTCAAGGTTCAAAACCCTAACTCTGTTACTTACT
Organism: Bos indicus x Bos taurus; assembly: GCF_003369695.1. Classification (NCBI taxonomy): domain Eukaryota; kingdom Metazoa; phylum Chordata; class Mammalia; order Artiodactyla; family Bovidae; genus Bos; species Bos indicus x Bos taurus. The sequence continues at coordinate 52,899,956 of NC_040079.1, read as the reverse complement.
AGCTGTGTGACCTTAAACAAGTTATCTCATCTCTCTGTCCTTTAGTTTTTCAGACTATAGAATGACAGTAATAATACTATCCAACATACAGCATGTTGTAAAGATAGGATGGTTTGTCTGGAATGAGTAAACTCTATCTTTGCTCACATTATTATCCTTCCTTAATGACACAGAAAAATATTCATGCTATGTTATGTACTAAACAAATGAGGTCACAGAATAATAAACATCCCACTTTAAGAAAAATATAAGTAATTATAGACATCAGTTCAGTTCAGTCACTCAGTCATGTCCGACTCTTTGCGACCCCATGGACTGTAGCACGCCAGGCTTCCCTGTCCGTCACCAACTCCTGGAGCTTACTCAAACTCATGTCCATTGCGTTGGTGATGCCGTCCAACCATCTCATCTTCTGTTGTTCGCTTCTCCTCCCACCTTCAATCTTTCCCAGCATCAGGGTCTTTTCCAATGAGTTGGTTCTTCGTATCAGGTGGCCAAATCAATTATATACATAGAAATGTTTTATTTATAAGACTATAAACCTAACTGTTAACAGTTGCTACACCTGGTAGTGAAAACACAGGGGATTTCTAATTTTCTCTTCTTTTGTCCACCTGTATTTCCTAATTTTATGTTCATATTGCTTGTACAAAAATTAACACATATGAGAAATAATTGCTAGGTGGTTTTTCTTTTTGAACATGCTCTCTAAATAAATTAAGCACAAGTGAAAAGGCCTAACAAAAAATAATTCCTATAATAACACATGCAGCATGAACAGTATTTGTCCAGGAGGAGCTAAGGATGAAGACAAAAGAAAAGAGATCAGGGCTTCTCAAAGGCTAAGCCCCATTCCCTTGGCTCTCTTAAAAATTCTGTGAAATAAATGTTAATGAGGAATTCTAAGCAAGTCGACAATATGCTCATTAAAGAGGGATGGGAAAGAGAGAAAAGATATAGATGCTTAGAAAACTATCAAAACCTTACAAAAATAGGTAAGACCACTACACAAATGAAATAATCTATAAAGACTAGAACATATGAAACAAAAAGGAAGGAAAAGTTGGTTTAAAGGGCCTGGAGATACAGGTTAATAGAAACAGTCTTAAGAAAACCTTATGTGCCGAACTAACTAAACCCTGAAAAGACAGAACTGCCATTGTGAACTGTGGGGCAAGATGGGGAATTCTGGAACCAACACATGCCAGGGGCAATAAAGAGTGCCATTAAAAAGTCATCTTTCTAGATCAAGAGCATGACAAAAAATAATTTCGTATGTCTCTTGAAATACACAGCATGTTGAAAAGCAGAAAAACTCCAACAATTTTTAAAAATGTTTTAGAAAGTTCCTAACCTCCGAAAAAAAGCACCATAAATAGACTTCTGTGAATCCTTCCGGATTTTGTCCTGTAAATGGCTAGAATAGAGTTTATAGAAATGGTCTCATATCATATATGGGCTTACCAGGTAGCTCAGAGGGTAAAGAATCCACCTGCAATGCAGGAGACATAGAGACACGAGTTTGATCCCTGGGTTGGGACGATCTCCTCGAGGAGAGCAGAGCAACCCACTCCAGTATTCTTGCCTGGGGAATCCCATGGACAGAGGAGCCCGGTGGGCTACAGTCCATAGGGTCACAAAGAGCCGGACATGTCTGAAGCAGCTGGCATGCAGCATATCATATATAGTATCCTGCAATCAGTTTTTGCATTTACTGATCTTTCTTAAGCATTTTTTTTTCCATGTCAGTATATATAGATTGTGGTTTCCTTTTTAAAAGCTGTAGCTTGGTCTTCCACTATATCTGTGTACCAGAATACCAAAATGCATTTAATTCACTTCTGTAAACATTTCCAACTGATGGATATTTGAATTATTTTCAATGTTTTGAAACAGTGCTACAATGATAGGTTATAGGGATAGTTTAGATTCTGGAAAGTTGAATTTCTGGCTGGAGGGTGTATTTTTGATTTTCAAAGATATTGTGAAAATGGCTTTCAAAAAGGTGTGTCAATTAGAATTCTCGGTCATGTGTGACAAAATGCCTACTGCTCCACACCCTCACCAAACACTGGTGTTATCAATATATAATTTAATTTTTGATGCCTTTAGACTCAACTGGGGGGACTTCCCTGGTGGTTCAGTGGTTAAGACTTCGTCTTCCAATACTGGGGTGCCGGTTTGCTCCCTGGTGGGGGAGCTAAGATCCCATATGTGTCGAGGCCAAAAAACCAAAACCTAACACAGAAGTAATGGTGTAACAAATTCAATAAAGACCAAATATGATCCACATAAAAACCATATATCCATATATCTCATATTGAGATATCTCATTTTGAGATCCATATATCTCAAAAAAAGAGACTCAATTAGAAAAATATACAAATGAAATTAACTGTGTTTGCAGAGAAGCAAACACCTGCACAGAATGCTCCTGGGAATGAGCCTGTGAAAACATATGGCTGAGGAGTAAGACAAAAACACGCTAATCCCCCATGTTTTTGCTACCCCCCCACCACACACACATTTTGGTGACTGCAGCTGGAAGGTTATATTCTTCTAAGCATTTTCAGCTCCAGAAATACGTTGGTTTGAAGAGCAAGTGTAAAGGAATTTGGGGACTGATTAATGAAGAAAAATTAGAGAATGCCATGTGCTACACTTGGGTAAGTGACAACTAAAGAGGAAATACCTGTAAACATCCAGGAGAGCCAGATTCTTTTGCTTGGCTCAGTGGAGGATGACTAGACTCAGAAACACACAAGCAGGGGCTTTGGAAAACAAGAGGAGTGAAAGGTTCACCGACTTCAAGAATGATCTACCAAGGAGGTTGGAGATGACCCACCCTTCAGAATATGTCAGACAAAGCTGCCTATATTGCATCAGGGGAATCATTTGGGAAGTAGAGGGTGGAAGAACTGGGTCTCTCCCTCTGCCATCCCCTTGCCCAGAAGAGCCAGGTCTCTGCTGTCACTTTTGATTTATGGATGCCCACATTTGCAAATGGGCTGCAGTTCATGGGCTTTTTCCAAGGGAGTTGGGTGGGAACAGGTTTTTCAATCAGCCATGGGATAGCCACACACTGAGATGACAGTTCAGAATTTGTGGGGTGATTAGTTTAATGGGCCCAGAATGGGTTGGGATCCAAATGAAAGCAAACAAGCACAGCCCGAGGAGTATGCTATATTTCTGCACACGCTGCAACATGTCCTTCACACACAGACACACAGACACACACAGTGCCCAAGCTTGGGTCTTGGGAAGTGTGTGAAGGGCCAAAGCATGCAGCCTGCATGGTCTTGTCAAGCCATTCCAGCCAATGGTGTCACGGCTGAGCGGTGGGATGACCTGAAGAGCATCCTAACTGCCACCAAACATTGAGATGTCAAGGCTGCTACGGAGCTTCCTTGCTGTCACACTGGCTGAGGAATATACAGAAATGTGTTCTAACACTTGTCACCTGCACAGGCCCCTTGCATTCCCCAGAGAAATCAGACATCCATGTATTTGCTTTGAAAAATGCTGCCTGTGGTAAGGAATGAGGGCCTGGTGTGCATGTGTTCCTCTCGTTTCAGGGATTTTTGTAACTGATTTAGCCCTACTTGCAGAGAATGGTTAATAAGATATATCCTGGAAATTATTGATGGGCCCACAGGCTGGGCCCCAAGGCCAAGGCTAAGCTGAGATTTTCTGAAGATGATGAAGCCATCCACTGAGGGCCCTGGGCTGGAGTTTGTGGTCACTAGAGGGCACCGGGGCCACACGGAGCTTCAGGGCCCCTTCGTATGCAGAGGCAGGAGGAGACGCTCCTTTTCAACAGGTATTTATTGAATATACACAGTGAGACAAGCCCTGGGCATGCCTCTGTGAACAAGGCAGGTAGGGCTTCATGCTCTGCATGATCTGGACCCTGGCCCTTGCCCTGGTCATCTCATCTGTCTCCTCTCTTGCCCACTACTCCAGCCTTTCTTTTGTTTTTCATTTCTATCAAAGTATAGTTGATTTACCGTGCTGTGTTAGTTACTGCTGCACAGCAAAGTGATTTAGTTATACGTAGGCTTCCCTGGTGCCTCAGATGGTAAAGAATCTGCCTACAGTGCAGGAGACCCAGGCTTGATCTCTGGGACCAGAAGACTCCCTGGAGAAGAGAATGGCTACCCACTCCAGTATTCGTGCCTGCAGAATTCCATGGACAGAGAAACCTGGTGGGCTACAGTTCATAGGGTTCCAAAGAGTCAGACACAGTTGTGACTAATGCTTTCATATATATATACTTTTTAAAAGTATACTTTTCATATATATATATATATATATATATACTTTGTTAAAAAATATTCATTTTCAATAAGGTTTACCATAGGATATTGAAAACAGTTCCCTGTACTATACAGAAGGACCTTATTGTTTCAGCCTCTCTTTTGATCCTTGAATATCCATCCAGATCATTCTAGTCTTAGCGATGTTATACATTCTCTTTCCTCTGATTTTCACATGGCCGGCTTCATTATTATTTGGATCTCAGTTTAGATGTTCTGGCTCCTCAGGGACATCTTCTATACCATTCAACCCAAAGTTGTCTCTTGGATGCCTTTTTTTAACTCTTGGCAGAGCCTCTTTATTATCAGATTTTTAAAAATTACGTGCTATGTATTTCTTTGTTTGTATTTGGAGACAAAAGCATAGGCCAGGCTAGACAGACCTACTTATGAGAGCAAGAACCTCATGCATCTTGTTCTCTGATGCCTGGGTTACCCTCACCTTTGATGAATTTTTAAAAGGCACCCATTTCAGGCAGGCGCATGACTTGGCCACTGGACAACATCTGTGTGTGAAGAAAAGGCTTCCTCCAGGAGACAGAACCCTGAGTCAGAGCACAGGCCTGGCAAGGGAAGTCCAGGTTGCATTCTGCCTTCACTCATCCCTTTGACTGGGCACCAACAGCATGACTGGAATGGCCTGACCAGAATGGCCCTGACTGTGGTATCTCAGGATATAGCAGGTGCTCAATAAAGCACTGGTTAAGTGAAAGGCAGATTTGTTTCATGACTCACAACAGGAATACAAAGAAATAAGGAGGCAACCCAACAGCAAGAGAGTATATAAGAGGAGTATCTAGCAGAACTTCCAAAACTTCGGAAGCCTGAATGGGGCCTGGGACAGTTACATCTGGCTTTGAGCAGCTCTGTCCAGGACTCCTAGAGAAGTGGAGTCAAACAGCAAGACCTAGCAAGACTGAGAGAATCATAAGTAACTTCTAGTACATTAAGCCTAGTCAAAGAGGTATGCGATCACCTAGATATCTACCAACAGCACCCATGGCAAGCAGTGCCTTGTGAACAAATGGGCTCATAGATCACGACTGTTAGCCAAGGTGTGGCCTGTCAAGACCAGAAGCAAGACAGAACATGGCCCTGAGAGCTAGAAGTGGTTCAGACTCCTGGCTGAAACAGAGAGAATGTGTGTGTGTGTGTGTGTGTGTGTGTGTGTGTGTGTGTATGTGTTTCAGAGAGGCTGGGGATAAAATTAAAGAGGCAAGCAGGGACCAGATAATTAAGGGCTTTTAAAATCATGCTAAGGGCTTGCCCTTGTTCTAGAAGGAAGGGGAAATATAAGCAAGCAGGAGGCAGCTACCAGTTTGTATTTTAGAAAGATCACTCCAACTGCAGTGTGAAGTCAAATTGGAGGAAGAGAAGATGAGAGGGAGAGAGGTAAGCAGGGTGGAGACCAATCAGGGAGCTGGGTCACAACCTAAGCAGGCTGGACACTAATGCTTGGAATTCTAATGATGGCAGTGGAGATAGAGAAAATGGAATGGGTTTGGAAGATGCTGAGGAGACAGAATCTACAGGACTTTGTGATAAAGTGGATGTAAACAGAGAAGGAGAGGAGGAAAAGTGACTTCTGATGGAAGAAGATGAATGGTTTTTGGCACAGGGAGCTGGATGGATAGTGATGCCATTCGCAGAAATAGGGCAGACCAGAGGAGAAGCAGGTTTGGCAGATGGCGATGCACACGGCTTTTCCCTGTTGGAAAGAGACATGTATGGGACAGCCAAGTGAGCCTATCTAAGGGGCCTGGAGTTCAGAAGAGAGATCTGGCCAAGAGATCTGGAAACGGAAGCCCCAACATACAGATGGCGACTGCAGTCACCAAAGTAGTTGACACAACAAGGCCTTTGACAGAAATCTCCAGGAACATCAACATTTAAGGGTTGAGAAGAAAAAGAGAGTAAGTAGAGACCCAAGAGATAAGAGAGAAAGCATGAGATGAGGTAACAAAAAAGATTTTTAAAAGGAGAAGTGGTCGAATGTACCAGAAGCTGTTCACATAAGATAAGCCTGAGGAGGACTCACTGCTTCAGCAGCAAGTAGTTTATATGACCTTGCAGAGGACTGTGGGCAGAAGCCACAGTTAAGTAAGATGAGGGGTGAATGCAAGTTGAGAAAACTGAACTTGTGAGTATGAACAACTCTTTTTGCGAGGTGTGGCAGTGACATGGGAGCGAAAATATCTTTACAATAAAGGGGGACCGTGATCAAGAGAGATAAAGAAACATTCACCATCTCTCCTGAGACCTGACATATGTTGGACTTATGTTGGGATTTGGCACACAGCATATTCAATGATGGTTACTCACCTCACACAAGACAGGGAGAAGAAACCTTTGGACACAAAGCAGATGACACCTCTTTCTGTTTTGTAGTGTGTCCTGGTGTTACTTTCTGTGTATGTGGTCAGACAGAATTGTTTATGTTGACTTTATTGGGCATGTCTCTTTTGGTGAAGTAGGAGAAAGGGACTTAAAGCCATAAGAAGAAAATTGTGATGTATGTGTCTAGTATGTACAGTTCAGTTCAGTTCAGTTGCTCAGTCGTGTCCGACTCTTTGCGACCCCATGGACTGCAGCACGCCAGGCTCCCCTGCCCATCACCAGCTCCTGGAGCTACTCAAACTCACGTCCATTGATGCCATGTGATGACATCGATGCCAGTGATGATGCCAACCAACCGTCTCATCCTCATCTCCTCTCCTCCTGCCTTCAATCTTTCCGAATGAGTTGGTTCTTCACATCAGGTGGCCAAAGTACTGGAGTTTCAGCTTCAGCATCAGTCCTTCTGATGAATATTCAGGACTGATTTCCTTTAAGATTGACTGGTCAAATCTCCTTGCATTCCAGGGACTCTCAAGAATCTTCTCCAACACCACAGTTCAAAAGCATCAATTCTCAGTGCTCAGCTTTCTTTATAGTATGTACTATTTTGTTTTCGTTTTGCAAGAAGAGTTGAACTATTTTTTATAACAGGAGTACATGGTGGAACATTTAAAAAAGAAGAAATGAGAGATACAAGACAAAGGAGCTGTAATTTGGATGTCACTGTCATTACCGCTTGTCCATGTCCCTGGTCTCTCCTCCAGGGCCTTCTCCCTACTTCCTGAGTTTCTACAACATTTAAGTTCCTCCCAGCATGATGGAGCTGCTTTCCTGGTGGACTATTTCCTCCTTTAACATTCACACGTTTCCTCCTCTGCTATTTCTTCAGAGACAACTCCACACCCACAACTTCCATTCAGCCTGGAAGCCTCTCTTCTCTCCCCACCCACCATCCTCACCCCCCACATCCTCCCTTCCAGCATTCTCCTGCCTCCTTACAAATTTTTTTCATCAGAGGAATGTCTTCCTGGCTTTCCTCCAGAAGCCCTTTTGGGCATTCATTTACTCGTCCAACAAATATTTACCTAAAGCTTACAGACTACTTGGCACAAAATATTGCACTACGCACTGATAGAGCTATAAAGGCAGGATACAGAATCTAATCACAAGAAATCAATTAGGAGATGAAATAAAGACATCAGCTCATTCACTCATTCAACAAGCACTGCCTGCTGGGCTTCTGACTCCTGGTCACATATGCATGCAACCAAAGCATAAGGTAGAAACTGGTATGTTATACAGAAAGGTTAGACTGAAAAGTGCTGTTAAAATGGAGAGGAAAGAGAGGCTATTTTATTTAATTACTTCTCTTTTTTTTAGTAGAAAATGGCTTTTAAAAATCTTTTCTTTGGGATTCCCTGGTGGTCCTGTGGTTAGGACTTAGCATTTTCACTATGATATAATTGATGTACAATATTATATAAGTTACAGGTATACAACATAAAATTGTACATTTTTAAAGATTATAATGCATCTATAGTTCTTATAGCTATAGCTATATACTGGCTATATTCCCTGTGTTGTACAACATATCCTTATAGCTTATTTTTATACATAATAGTTTGCACCTCTTAATCCCCTACCCCTGTCTTGCCCTTCCCCCATTCCCTCTCCCACTACTCAGTTACTTCTCGACCTGAAGGAGATGTCTTCTCCTTAGAGAAGACAACTTAGGGATACCTTCAGCCAGCTCTCTACTCTTGCCATTCAGAAAAGCCATTTTCTTCTCCTATTATAATAATATCTTCCTTGTATGTCTTGGGGCTTCCCTAATAGCTCAGTTTGTAAAGAATCTGCCTGCAATGCAAGAGACCCCAGTTCAATTCCTGGGTCGGGAAGATCCCCTGGAGAAGGGATCGGCTACCCACTCCAGTATTCTTGGGCTTCCCTTGTGGCTCAGCTGGTAAAGACTCTGCCTGCAATGTGGGAGACCTGGGTTTGATCCTGGGGTTTGGAAGATCCCTGGAGATGGGAAAGGCTACCCACTCCATTATTCTGGCCTGGAGAATTCCATGGACTGTAAAGTCCATGGGGTTGCAAAGAGTTGGGCAAGACTGAGTGACTTTCACTTTTCCCTTTGTGTGTCTTGAGCGCACTGTGGGTATTTGTGTCTCTTCAGATACCAGTGGTAGTGGCAGTGACAGACTAAATCCTCCTGAGAACAGCTCATAAATCACAGCCCTGGAAATGTTGCTACTGGCAAGGAAAGAAAGATTTTTGCCCAGATTATATTCAGAGTCAAAAAGAGGAACTTTAGAGGAAGTGGGGTCTTTTACCGAGAGTGGAAAGGAATTTTAAGTACCTGTAGATTCTAGATTTGGGAGTAGGTAGCTCAAATACATCAAATCTAATGTTCACGATTTTCTTGAGTCATCTGTCCACATTCAACCATCTATCCACTCATCCCCTCTATCCACTTATCCATCAGTCAATTAACCCATCCTTCCAGCAAATACTTATGTGCCAGGCACTGCACTGCTTGATAAAGATACCCATGAGCAAGGGAAACTCGGTGCCTGATTCCAAAGTGCCTTCAGTCCAGCAATGAAAGCAAACAAACATTTTGTAAAAAATAATTTCAATAAACTAGGAAAAGTGTTGTGATAGACAAAGTGCAGGGTGCTAATTAAGGAAGCATATAGAGGGGTCTTGCAAGGTAAGTATTTTTATCTCCTAGTGACGAGGAAACTGAGACTCAAAAAATTAAGTAATTTTCCCCAAAGTCACTCAGTTCGTGGAAAAGAATTCAAATCCTGGTCTGTTTTGCTTCAGAGCCAATTGACTTTTCTCCCCATCACCCTAGTCCCATAGAGGAATCAGCAGTGCAGAAGCTAAAGTGAAAATTTCAGTTCTTTCTTATTTCTCTTCTGCTTCAGTGATGTAACATGGTTTGAACATCGTAGAAAGCAGCATTAGAGAAGAATACTTAGGACATTATTCCATTTTCTGCCATTTTAAAAAGACATAAAAGAGTGAAATCTCACTAACTGGAATCTCTTCTCTTTCTCCTTTCTCCTCTCGTCCCCTCCCTTCCTCTCTCCCTTCTTCCTGTCTATTCCTCCCACCATCCACCCCTGCTCTTCTACCTCAAGAGTGCTGTATGGATCAGGTTCTACGGGTGATTCTTCCTCAGTTTCACTATCAATGGAAATATTAAGCCCATGCCTAGACCCAGCTTATTAGTCTGGCAACAAATGGGCCCTCTGGTTTAACACCGCCACTCTTCACAACTGGTTCAGTTCACACCAATTGGCACGGTTAATATAATTGTAGTAAGTGATGTCAGGAATGGATATGTCAGCAGCCGCCAGCTCTGGCCATGTCTGCCAGGTCATTGTTGGTTTTACAAGCTGAAACAGAATTGACTGCAGTGAAACCTGCCTTTCAGAGGCCCAGTGGCTAGGCAGTCACCTGTGAAGGAGAGAACCAGTCTGGAACATGGAGAATTTAGAGATTTCTCATGATGGGCATCTCAAGGAAGGGCAGAAAACTGTGCTGTTATTAATGATGGGAGCTTCTCACCCCAGCTCCGCTCTCAGCTCACTGGGTGATTTTCCCCTGCTTGTCCAACCCAACCCAGATGGACAGGGAATGAATGGGCTGGATGCCCAATCTCCTGGTGGGAGGCTCCAGAATTCCTGAAATTATCCGAGTCCTGGAGCAGCTGCAGTCTCCCCACTGCTGAGTATTCTCTGCACAGAGATGGTCCACGGTGGCCTGGAGGTGAAAAGGCAGCATGCTGATGCCAGTAGCCCTGGTGCAGCCATCCTTCACCCCATGATGGAACAAGTGAACCCTTCACCCACCATGGAATAACTGAATAGCCTCACATGTGTGGGGAGAATTAGAGTGAGTGTATGCTGTATGCCCAAATACACAGTTTTAGTGGGGAAGGCTTCCCCACTCCTGTACTGTGAAACGCGCTCAGTAAGCGAACTCCTCCTGGGCTCTATCAGGGCCTGTGTTGTGTCCTGGGGGAGATGGATGCCATTTGTCTCTGGGATTTGTGCCAGCTCCTGGGAGCACTTCACCTGGAGGTGAAGGGCTGCCTTCTACAGTACCTGGGGGACAGGTAAGCCTACGTAATTCTAGGGTTCAATGATGTGCAAGTCCACCTAGCCAGCCACCCTCCAGCCTGCCCTTGGTAATATAGCTGATACTTCAGCCTCTGCCTGCGTTACTTTGCTTGGCTTCAGTTTGTTTAGAACTGCTAAATATTGGGGGTTCCCCTAGCAGAAGGCAGCCTCCATTTTCTTAATGAGCAGATCCTCTACAAAAAGTTTTTGAATATATAAACTTTTAGACATATCAATGAATTTATCAGATATCTACTGTGTGCTGTGCTTAGTCACTCAGTCGTGTCCAACTCTTTCCGACTCCATGGACTTATTCTTTACTAACTGAGCTATGAGGGAAGCCCTCATGGACTTATTAGCCCACCAGATTCCTCTGTCTATGGGGATTCTACTGCTGCTGCTGCTGCTTTGGAGAAGGCAATGGCACCCCACTCCAGTACTCTTGCATGGAAAATCCCATGGACGGGGGAGCCTGGTGGGCTGCAGTCCATGGGGTTGCGAAGAGTCGGGCACGGCTGAGCGACTTCACTTTCACTTTTCACTTTCATGCATTGGAGAAGGAAATGGAGATTCTACTACTACTATTTAATTCATTAATTCAGTTATACATATGTACTTAAAACCAAGTATAAAGTAATACACAGATTAAGAGATAGTGCTTTCATCTACTCATATTTCATTGGATAACTTTATTTAATCTCTCTATGCATTACTTTGTCACTCAGTCATGTCCAACTCTTTGTGACCCCATGGACTATACAGTCTATGGAATTCTCCAGGCCAGAATACTGGAGAGAGTAGTCTTTCACTTCTCTAGGGGATCTTCCTAAAACAGGGATTGAACCCAGGTCTCCTGCATTGTAAGCAGATTCTTTACCAGCTGAGCCACAAGGGAAGCCCAACAATATTCGAGTGGGTAACCTATCCCTTCTCCAGCAGATCTTCCTGACCCAGGAATAGAACTGGGGTCTCCTGCACTGCAGGTGGATTCTTTACCAACTGAGTTATCAGGGAAGCCCACTCTCTATGTATAGCTTTGGCACTTTTGATTCATCTAAGACATTTTTTTCCTAAAGTGCATCATATTCACTTCTTCCTTACTCTTTGAGGAGAAAAAAAAGCAAAGATCCATGTAATACAATGTGGCCGCTGGATATCTTCTCCAGCCCCCACCACAAAATCACAACACATGAGAGCAGCTGGCTGCTCATTCATCCTGTAAGTGGTCTCTACAACATAATGACTGGCTATATTATTTTTTCAAGCGATTTTAAGAAAGCCTGTTTATGAAAACTATGAAGGTGCTAAAAGAATAAGGTGGCTGATGTGAAAGGCTCTCTAAGATGTTAAGTTTTAAAAGGGAGGCACAGCCATCCCAGTGTTTGCAGAGCACAGAATAGCTCTGAAAGATTCTGCCAGGGTTAAAATTGTGTCTGAGGAGGAGGAGAGCTGGGGACTGCAGGTCAGAAGACATGGGAGACTTGGCCATTAAGTAACCTCTATAAGAAGGCAAAACTATCATCAATTAAGGTAATTTCAGGTTGACTGTGTCTCTTCTGTTGCTTTGTGGTGTGGTGGGTGCAAAAAAAGAAAAGAAAGTAGTTGAGGGTGCAAAATTAAGCAACTGAAAGAAGACCAACTACATGAGAGATTTTGTATAAATAAAAATTAAAGCAACACTCCCTTTCTGAAAGATCATTCGGGGCATATATCATAATATAGACACTAACACTTTGACTTTTTTTGAGAGGCTTTCATTACATGATGTTGTTAGGTGTTTCAGGTGCAGTCTTATTTAATACTCGTAACAAGTTTATAAAATAGGAATTATCAGTCCCATTGTACAGGTGAGTAAACTGAGAAATAGTGAGGTTGCCCAGAGTCACAGAGTTAATAGGTAACAGGACTAAATATTCAAATTGAGGTCTGTCCAACTCTGAAAATCTGCCTCTCCCATTGAGCCCTGGTACATCATGGGACGTCAAACATATATAATCACACAGGATCTTCAAACAGTGCTGTGAGGTGGGTAGTACTATCCCATTTTACAGATAATGGAAGCTGAGGATCCAAGGGGATCACACTCTACCCAAAGTTGGCCATCTTCTTTGTACCCCATAAAAACTATACTCTGTACACCCAGTGGTCATCTTGGGAGGACTGACCTATTATTTTATCACAAGCATTAAACACATTTGCTTCACAAGGTTAAATCTGTTTATTCCGAACTAAGGTTGCATTAATCATGTCTTCATCTACAATCAACCTAAACTTCACCTATTACTGTAAACAATAAAGACAGATGAGGCCCAGCCCGGCTGTCTGGTGGGGCTGCCGTTGGCTCAGATCCTTGCAGCCTCCTGAAAACCAGAGCCTCCAGTGCTGCTCTCCTCCTGGGTTTCAGTGCTCTGCGGTTTCTTATCACTTGCTTTAAAAATAACTTCTTAACAGAAGCATTTTCTAAAGATCACAAGCATGCACAGCAGCAACACTTCAGACATCTCATCCACCACACCACAAAGCAACAGAAACAGCACAGGAAGCGCCACCGAGGGTACAGGAAGGAGAAACAAGAGTCGGAGCAGCCCTTCACAGTCTGCAAGATGCTCATTTAAAGTCCAGGGTTCAACTCAGCATTCGCATGTCTTTATCACTTGGATGCTGCACACTCGAACAAATGTATGCAGGAAGGAAAGCCTTCCTGTTACTGTGGCAGGGTGGATGACAGCATTGGCAGGTCTATAATTAAAGGGTTAAGAATAAGACAAACAACAGGCGGGCCCAATGATTGCTGGAAGAGAAAGTATTTACATTACATAACGGAGCAAGAAGAATAGACACCTCCCCCAACGTGCCCCCAGCCCCCGCCGTTATTTAGTGCCGCCTGTCTTCACCACACTTGGGACAGCTGTCCGCGTGCCGGCAGCACAGTCATATCCTCTTGCTGTTTGCACAGTGGCACATTTGTCTTCCTAATCGCAGTATGTGAAAGTTCCTGCCTCCATGACCAGAATCAGAAACCAAATGTTAAAACAAATCTTTCCTTAACATTATCCTGTCTGAAGATGTTTGTACTTGTGACTTCTGTTTATCTATGTTTAATGGCACTGGCATAAGGAGAAATAGTGTATTTACACACCTGTGCTGTTATAAAAGATCATTTGTCCAGATAAATATTTACCCGTCATTCTGTTCTTGAGCTCATGTTGGTGCTGCGCACACAGAGAAAGAACATTCTTTCCTTCAGGCAGTTCCCACTTCCAGAAGGAATATATTTGAATGGTGTCTGTGGTGGGTGTGTGTGTGCAAGTGTCACGCCCCTGGCAGGGGTGAGTGGGAAAGAAGAGGAAACCAACACAGAGGACACTGCTTTGGAGCTGGGCACTAAAGGATAAGTAGGAGTTCGCAGGGCTCTGCATTATAGAGAAGAGAAGGAAGCTGGGGGTGAAAGGGAGGATGGGGGCACTGGTTTCCCTTGCAGAGTTCTGAGAAGGAAGGAGACTTCCTGTTCATTCATTGAGTGTTTCTGATAAAGGAGTGTTTTCTCACAAAAGGTGGCTCATCATTTCCACGGAGTCTGTGCCCTAACAAAGCCATCTTTCCCTGCCTATAATGAAGGCATAGGCAGATACAAGATGGACCAGCAGACTATGAATGGAAGGACTGCTTGCATCCTGTCAAGGGGTAAGGAGAGGGTCACAGGGAAATTCCTTCAGGGTGACCTGCTGTCTCACCTTCTCTTCTAAGCATGTGGCCTATTAACCCTTGCTGCTCAGGGCAGAGCTCCCTCTATGATTACTCCCAGCGGGTGCCCTGTGGCTTCTGGTGAAATGCAAGTGCAGTGTGAATCCAGTGGAAAGCCACCCTAGTGTCCCCCCAGACCCCAGTGCTCCCCTGCAGCTTTATTCTCTTCAGCACCTCCCAAAGAAGAGCTCTGTTATACACCAGGTGCTCAATAAATGCTTGTTTGTGTAGTTGATCAACTGAATGACCACTATCAAAGGAGAGGAAGAAAAACCCAGATCCTTCTTTACAATGTCTATTGCAGCCATTAGTACTGCCTTTTCAGGACCAGGTTCAAGTGAGACAAGTCCTCTTCACTGCCTATAGTGTCCACATGGCCAGTCACAAGCTGGCTGATGGGATTAAAAAGAAGAGTGGAGCATACAGGAAGTATCCTTAAGCCAGGATGTACAGTGTGCCCTACCTGACATGCAAACTCTGATACATACCAATCAATAACTAGTGTGGCCAGGATCTGACTGTCAGAACTCAAAAATGAGAAAAGGAAAAAGCAAAGAAAGCAGCCAGAAATGATTAGATCTGGAGCGTCTAAATAAGATTGAAAGGTCCTTGGTCTCAATGTCGGAGTCCAAGCACTGGGTGGGAGCTTCCCTTGTTTAGGGTTTCCTACCCTCTGGTAGGAAGTGGGTGTTCCTCTGGGCGCTAAGAGAACACATACCAAACCAGTAACAATTTGCTGGATCGAGAGGCTGAGCCTTCAGCAGCAGCTGTTTGTAGGTTTTTCATATGCAACCTTTAGCTGCTTAGGGCTTGGTTCTGTTTTCCAAGTTCATTTGTTACACTGTAAAAGGCTTTCCTCGAGTCCCCCTCTGAGTGACAGAGGATGCCGGAAGGACTCCACTGTTTCACTTCCATGAGCACTGATGCACTGGATAGAAGGTTCTGGAAAGAAGGCGTACTTGATCTAGACCACCACTGAGACTGTCTGTGGAATTCTAGATGGCTTTCTAAATGCATTTTATATCACCAGTATTTTCCAAGCTATTACACTAAAAATATTCTAAATGTATCCACTGATTTGATAAATTATCTCTTACACATAGTCAATGACTCAAGGTATCAATAATAAGGGTTCACAGTTGTCTTCCCCAAGACATGAGCTTCCTGTATACACCCAGAGGGGGTTTTTCCACATTTGACGTTTTTCCCCCAGTCTAGTCCTTTGACCCTAATTCTTACAGCTAAGGTACACAGACATGACAAGCATGGAATCTGAAGGTTATTTTCTAAACAGAATTTCTTTTAAAATAGAATTATAGGAAGAATGTTTCTAGTCCCTCACCATTATAGCTTTGTGATGTAAAATTGCCACAATTCTATCAGCTGAATTTTTCTACACTCATCTTGTGTGGTGAATTAGTAATTACGAGATTGAATTTATTTTTCATCTGACTTTTTAAATATATTTTAGTCTTTTTCGATGGCAGGATGGTCAGATCTATGGGTTGTCAAAGGCCAGGTAATCTTCAAAATGTCAAGGGCTGCCAACCTCATAACACAGTGTATTTTTTATTATCTGGTCTTTTCTCACCAGCTCACACACTCATCTCATCCCTGACTCTTATCCATTCCTGCTGAAAATCCAGAGATTACTGGTACAAAAGATGCTGCCTGTGTAACCACGGGCTTATTCATAGGCTGGGAGACTGGGGTGGAGGGTGTGGGATGAGGTGCATAAATTGGAAAACCAGAAAGAAGTCCAGGGGTGAAGAAATCAGCCAGAAAAATACTAGTGGAAGAAACAGAGCCGGGTCGAATATGAAACCATGCCATAATTTCTTAGAGCAGAATTTTGCCCCGAATTCCCAAGGCTGCCGGTATTTTCATGTTCATCCAACTTGCTTCCAGTTTTTATTTTTAAAACTACACAAATGTAAGGGAAAGCCAGCTAGCTTAAAGGGCCAACTACATCTTTAGATTCTTTTGGGGATCCTCTTTTCCTCAAGAGACCCCAGTGTCTTCTTGATACGCTATTCTCTGTGTGTATGTCTCTCACTCACTCTGTCATCTCTTCTCCCAAGAGTGGTCATTTTCTCTGAGCAGGGACTGTGAATGCTTTTAACAGAAACTCCAACATGAAGTGACGGAGGCTGTGGGCTCAGAAGAGAGTGGGCCAGCACCCAAGGTGTGGGAGGCTGGTGAAGAATGTGTTTATGCAGCTCAGGTGGGCCTCCCCCGTTTTGCTGTTGCTTTACATACCCCACCCAGCCCTGATCTGGTGGGAACCTAACACCCATCCTTTCGTCATTTACTCTGAATCCTACTTCTAAGTCCCATAGACTACCAACATCTGAGAGATAAACAAAGCTTTCAACTCAGTGCTGAAGAGGGAGGAAAGAGTGGGTGTTTCTCAGCCAACTGCCGCTCACACTCCCCTCTTAATAAACATAAAGACCTCATGCCTCATCCTTACCCACATCTGATTCCTGCTGTAGAAGGAAGGACATCTTCCGGGACAGGACCACTGCCAAGACTGAGCCTTCCTCTCTGTGATTCAGGTTAGCAGCTAGCAGTTGTATTTCCTGCTGACTATGTCCCGAGCCAAGAATTTTATAATTATCTTTTCACTTCAGCCTACCCATGGATAGGCATGATCATTATTCTTACTTTTAAAATGGGCAAAAAAAAAAAAAAAAAAGACTTCCCTGGTGGTCCAGTAGTTAAGAATCCACCTTCCAACACAGGAGATACGGATTTGATCCCCGGTCAGGGAACTAAGATTCCACATGCCAGGGGGTCAACAAAGCCCACATACCACAACTCGAGAGCCTGCACAATGCAACTAGAGAAGCTCATACACTGCAACGAAGACCCAGAGCTGCCAAAGATTTAAAAAAATAAATAAATAAAAATAAAAGGTACAAAAAGAGCCTCAGAGAGAAACTAGCCCCAGACAGCCCAACGGGTAAGAGGCCAAGCTGGGGTCACATGTGAACAGTTTCACTCCAGGGCAGGTGCTCAGAACCACCTCTCCATGGGGCTGTTTATTTTCTTCTTTTTATGGATATATGTCATATTGTACTATTAATGTTTTTTTTTTTTTTCCAGATCATAGAAGCCAGGTCTCCACCTGAATTCTGATTTCATCCATCCTTTGCATCTCCATCCCACAGCCAATCCAGTGAAAAATGACTGTGTTGGTAATCCTGAGTGTGAAGGGAACAACTGACTCTCTGACAGGAGTAGTCTCTGCTTCTCCCAGGGGTCTCCTCAGTGACTGTGTGGGTCTGTGTGTGTGTATGTGTGTCTATGTGTGGTACGGAGATTAATATTGCAGAACTATAGTCCTAAGGCTCCCTTGCCTCAGGCTTCCAATCAGGTCCAGCCAATGGGAGCCTTGGGCAGGAAAGGGAAGGAGGGAGCAGAGAGTTGCTGGGGTATTTCTTCCTGTTCTCTCTTTGTTCTGGTGTTTCAGTGGATGACCCTCATGACCACCACGGTCCAGGCTCCTCTCCTGTGGCTCTAGCCCTCCCCAGGCTCCAGTAGTAACACAGTTTCTTCCTGTTTCCCTTTCAGACCTGGGAGTGTTCATGGCTACCCACCACTGGCAAGCCCTGGGTACTTCAGAATCTCTGGTTCCCTTTGCCCACTGATGCTTCTGTAAAAAAAAAAAGTAGCAAAAAGAGATAAGAAAGCCTTCTTCAGCAATCAATGCAAAGAAATAGAGGAAAACAACAGAATGGGAAAGCCTAGAGATCTCTTCAAGAAAATCAGAGATACCAAAGGAAAATTTCATGCAAAGATGGGCTCGATAAAGGACAGAAATGGTATGGACCCAACAGAAGCAGAAGATATTAAGAAGATACGACAAGAATACACAGAAGAACTGTACAAAAAAGATCTTCATGACCCAGATAATCACGATGGTGTGATCACTGACCTAGAGACAGACATCCTGGAATGTGAAGTCAAGTGGGCCTTAGAAAGCATCACTATGAACAAAGCTAGTGGAGATGGAATTCCAGTTGAGCTATTCCAAATCCTGAAAGATGATGCTGTGAAAGTGCTGCACTCAATATGCCAGCAAATTTGGAAAACTCAGCAGTGGCCACAGGACTGGAAAAGGTCAGTTTTCATTCCAATCCCAAAGAAAGGCAATGCCAAAGAATGCTCAAACTACCGCACAATTGCACTCATCTCACACGCTAGTAAAGTAATGCTCAAAATTCTCCAAGCCAGGCTTCAGCAATATGTGAACCATGAACTTCCAGATGTTCAAGCTGGTTTTAGAAAAGGCAGAGGAACCAGAGATCAAATTGCCAACATCCACTGGATCATGGAAAAAGCAAGAAAGTTCCAGAAAAACATCTATTTCTGCTTTATTGACCATGCCAAAGCCTTTGACTGTGTGGATCACAATAAACTGTGGAAAATTCTGAAAGAGATGGGAATACCAGACCACCTGATCTGCCTCTTGAGAAATGTGTATGCAGGTCAAGAAGCAAGTTAGAACTGGACATGGAACAACAGACTGGTTCCAAATAGGAAAAGGAGTATGTCAAGGCTGTATATTGTCACCCTGCTTATTTAACTTATATGCAGAGTACATCATGAGAAATGCTGGGCTGGAAGAAACACAAGCTGGAATCAAGATTGCCGGGAGAAATATCAATAACCTCAGATATGCAGATGACACCACCCTTATGGCAGAAAGTGAAGAGGAACTCAAAAGCCTCTTGATGAAAGTGAAAGTGGAGAGTGAAAAAGTTGGCTTAAAGCTCAACATTCAGAAAACGAAGATCATGGCATCCGGTCCCATCACTTCGTGGGAAATAGATGGGGAAACAGTGGAAACAGTGTCAGACTTTATTTTCCTGGGCTCCAAAATCACTGCAGATGGTGATTGCAGCCATGAAATTAAAAGACGCTTACTCCTTGGAAGGAAAGTTATGACCAACCTAGATAGCATATTCAGAAGCAGAGACATTACTTTGCCAACAAAGGTCCGTCTAGTCAAGGCTATGGTTTTTCCTTTGGTCATGTATGGATGTGAGAGTTGGACTGTGAAGAAGGCTGAGTGCCGAAGAATTGATGCTTTTGAACTGTGACGTTGGAGAAGACTCTTGAGAGTCCCTTGGACTGCAAGGAGATCCAACCAGTCCATTCTGAAGGAGATTAGCCCTGGGATTTCTTTGGAATGAATGATGCCAAAGCTGAAACTCCAGTGTTTTGGCCACCTCATGCGAACAGTTGACTCATTGGAAAAGACTCTGATGCTGGGAGGGATTGGGGGCAGGAGAAGAAGGGGACGACAGAGGATGAGATGGCTGGATGGCAGCACTGACTCGATGGACGTGAGTCTCAGTGAACTCTGGGAGCTGGTGTTGGACAGGGAGGCCTGGCATGCTGCGATTCATGGGGTCGCAAAGAGTCGGACACGACTGAGTGACTGATCTTATCTGATCATTAACTTCTGTTCAACACCCAACTGAGGGTGCCTTCTTCCCCTGCCAGGACCCAACAGAGACCCTTTAACACCCCCCAGACCAAAGGAAATGCAAAAAGAGCCCTAAACAAGACCTGACGAGGAAGAAGGTCATTTAATTTTATAGGGAATTTGGACTCACTTTTTATAAACTGGAATCAAATACGTTGTCCAAAGGTGAGAAGGGGGCCTGGATATACTTCGAGTTTCCCCAGCTGTGCCTTTGTTACAATCTAGGGAGACTTTCAATCCCATAAGCTGAAACAGGAAACCTCACTGCAGCATTTAAATGTTAGTGGGTTAAATTTGGAATATGAATAAACATTTACCCTTGCTACGTACTGCATAATTTCACATCTGTAATGAACTTCCTATGCTATACTACACACCACTTCTAAACTCACTCCTTGCAAAGAAGCTCTCATCTGCCCTCTGGGCTTTTCTAAAAATAAAAATGATAACAACATTACCCACATGTCCCTATTTACTCTTGGTGATGTAGTCTGAGCCTAAGCAAGGCCTCCAAGTTTAGTGGGCTATTTTTCTTGTCTTCATATGATACGCGTGCCACAAAACCTGCAATTATGGGGTTTCTAAGAATTTAAATGATATGTTCTAGATACTAACTCAATTCCTTTGTTTTTCATACACACAGAAATGCACACACACATAAACAACATCCAAGAACATGAATTTGTCTCCTGAATGTCAATCAGTGACCAAAATCAAATTTTGTAAACAGGTTTCAGAAAAGCCAACTTCATTAACCCTTTATGAATTACGATAAATAAATGAATATCCATCTAAGAAAGGCATTCTCTCTGACATTCTCCAGTCATGGAAGATTCTTAGAGTCAGTACAATTCTCAATTACATCCACACAGAAATTAATCAGTCTGACTCTATGCACTGTGATTAAGTTCATTCAATGGAGTGACACTGTTTCAAATCATACTTACTAGGTGTGACACCCAAACAATCTTATACCTCCAGAGCTCAGGATTGTAGACCACTGTGCTGAGGAAGGCCAGGGTCATTTTAGAAGACAGACTGTCAAACACACTACATTTCAAGATGACCTTGTGATATTAAAACAGAATAAGGTACACTTCACTATTTTAATTTAAAAAATGGGTCAGATCATAAAATGCGATATGTCAGGGGAGTCTGTAATTTCCTCGGTTCTGTCTCGCTGCAACAAAAATTTGAAGTGACAGACACACCAGTGTTACAGCTCCGTGTTACAGCTCAGTTTTATTTGGCAAGTAAAGGAAAATACATCCTCAAGGCATGAGAGTGGGCCGGCCCAAAGACATGGTGAGAAGAGAAGCACCCCCTAACCCAGCTCAATTTTGGCTCCTTATTTTAAAAAAATTAATTTATTTATTTTATTTGGAGGCTAATTACTTTACAGTTTTGTAGTGGTTTTTGCCATACATTGACATGAATCAGCCATGGATGTACATGTGTCCCCCATCCTGAAACCCCCTCTCACTTCCCTCCCCATCCCACCCCTCAGGGTCATCCAGTGCACCAGCCCTGAGCACCCTGTCTCATGCATCGAACCTGGACTGGCGATCTATTTCACATATGGTAATATACATGTTTCAATGCTATTCTCTCAAATCATCCCACCTTCACCTTCTCCCACAGAGTCCAAAAGTCTGTTCTTTATCTCTGTGTCTCTTTTGCTATCTCGCATATAGGGTCATCCTTACCATCTTTCTAAATTCCATATATATGCGTTAATATACTGTATTGGTGTTTTTCTTTCTGACCTCTTCACTCTGTATAATAGGCTCCAGTTTCATCCACCTCATTAGAACTGATTCAAATGCATTCTTTTTAATAGCTGAGTAATATTCCATTGTGTATATGTACCACAGCTTTCTTATCCATTCATCTGCTGATGGACATCTAGGTTGCTTCCACGTCCTGGCTATTATAAACAGTGCTGCGATGAACATTGGGGTACACATGTCTCTTTCAATTCTGGTTTCCTCAGTGTGTATGCCCAGCAGTGGGATTGCTGGGTCATATGGCAGTTCTATTTCCAGTTTTTTAAGGAATCTCCACACCGTTCCCCATAGTAGCTGTACTAGTTTGCATTCCCATCAACAGTGTAAGAGGGTTCCCTTTTCTCTGCATCCTCTCCAGTATTTATTGTTTGTAGACCTTTTGATAGCAGCCATTCTGACCAGTGTGAGACAGAGCAACCTGGAGCCTGAGCAGTGGCTCCTCGCTGTATATGTTTTTTCTCCTTCCCCTGGGCCTGCCCTATGTAAATTGAGCTAGCGAGGAGGGCTGTTTATTTTACCTGAGGGCCTCACTTCCATCCTCTGACCTTCCTTTGATCTATTTTCGCGGGCTTTTCCCTTCTTTGTCTTTTAGCCACCACCACTCTGGACTACTTTTTCCTATTCTGCTGCTGCTAAGTCGCTTCAGTCGTGTCTGACTCTGTGCGACCCCAAAGACGGCAGCCCACCAGTCTCCCCCATTCCTGGGATTCTCCAGGCAAGAATACTGGAGTGAGTTGCCATTTCCTTCTCCAATGCATGAAAATGAAAAGTGAAAGTGAAGTCGCTCAGTCATGCCCGACTCTTAGTGACCCCATGGATTGTAGCCTACCAGGCTTCTCCATCCATGGGATTTTCCAGGCAAGAGTACTGGAGTGGGTTGCCATTGCCTTCTCCTTTCCTATTCTAACTACCTAACATTCCCCCCTCAAGAGATGGGAGGCCCAATTCTTTGGGAATAGGGGCTTCGAGGTCTCTCTGGCTACTTCCTGCTGAACTGGGATAGTGAGGGGCATTGGGCCTCCCCCTCTTGCTAGTCTCAAGC
Organism: Bos indicus x Bos taurus; assembly: GCF_003369695.1. Classification (NCBI taxonomy): domain Eukaryota; kingdom Metazoa; phylum Chordata; class Mammalia; order Artiodactyla; family Bovidae; genus Bos; species Bos indicus x Bos taurus. The sequence goes on along the minus strand of NC_040079.1, from coordinate 52,877,097 downwards.
CTGAACCTTATAGTGGTGTCCATCTAAGGGTGAGTGATATTTTCCATGGTTGGCTGTAGTTTTACATATCCTTGTTGAACTGGCACAGCATGTTGTAGCTTGTTGACCTGGGCAGAGACAAAATGGGTTAGACAATGGGAAGTCAAGTAGGTCTTAGGAAGCATCACTATGAACAAAGCTAGTGGAGGTGATGGAATTCCAGTTGAGCTATTTCAAATCCTAAAAGATGATGCTGTGAAAGTGCTGCATTCAATATGCCAGCAAATTTGGAAAACTCAGCAGTGGCCACAGGACTAGAAAAGGTCAGTTTTCATTCCAATCCCAAAGAAAGGTAAAGCCAAAGAATGCTCAAACTGCTGCACAATGCACTCATCCCACATGCTGGCAAAGTAATGCGCAAAATTCTCCGCCAGGCTTCAACAGTATGTGAACTTCCATGAACTTCCATGAACTTCCGGATGTTCAAGCTGGATTTAGAAAAGGCAGAGGAAACAGAGATCAAATTGCCAACATCAGTTGGATCATCAAAAAAGCAAGAGAGTTCCAGAAAAACATCTACTTCTGCTTTATTGACTAAGCCAAAGCCTTTGACTGTGTGGAACACAACAAACTATGGAAAATTCTTACAGACATGGGAATACCAGACCATCTGACCTGCCTCCTGAGAAATGTGTATGCAGGTCAAGAAGCAACAGTTAGAACTAGACATGGAACAACAGACTGGTTGCAAATCGGGAAAAGAGTACATTAAGGCTGTATATTGTCAACCTGCTTATTTAACTTATATGCAGAGTACATCATGAGAAATGCTGGGCTGGATAAAGCACAAGCTGGAATCAAGATTGCCGGGAGAAATATCAATAACCTCAGATATGCAGATGACACCACCCTTATGGCAGAAAGCGGAGAAGAACTAAAGAGCCTCTTGATGAAAGTGAGAGAGGAGAGTGAAAAATTGGCTTCAAACTCAACATTCAGAAAACTAAGATCATGGCATCTTGTCCCATCACTTCATGGCAAATAGATGGGGAAACGATGTAAACAGTGAGAGACTTTTATTTTTTGGGGCTCCAAAATCACTGCAGATGGTGACTGTAGCCATGAAATTAAAAGACACTTGCTCCTTGGAAGAAAAGCTATGACAGCATATTTAAAAGCAGAGATATTATGTTGCCAACAAAAGTCCGTCTAGTCAGAGCTATGGTTTTTCCAGTGGTCATGTATGGATGTGAGAGTTGGACTGTGAAGAAAGCTGAGCACCGAAGAATTGATGCTTTTGAACTGTGGTGTTGGAGAAGACTCTTCAGAGTCCCTTGGACTGCAAGGAGATCCAACCAGTCAATCCTAAAGGAAATCAGTCCTGAATATTCATTGGAAGGACTGATGGTGAAACTGAAACTCCAATACTGTGGCCACCTGATGCGAAGAACTAACTCATTGAAAAAGACACTGATGCTGGGGAAGACTGAAGGCAGGAGGAGAAGGGGACAACAGAGGATGAGATGATTGGATGGCATCACCAACTCGATGGACATGAGTTTGAGTAAGCTGTGGGAGTTGGTGATGGACAGGGAAGCCTGGCGTGCTACAGTCTACAGGGTCACAAAAAGTTGGACATGACTGAGCGACTGAACTGAACTGAAATACAGAAAATCTTGTTACAGCTGCCTGACAACCTAGTGATTTAGGCACTTTCAGAAATAAAGAAAGATAAAAGATAATCCTTGCCTTCAAGGAGTTTATAATCTGGCTGGGTTAGGACATAAAAAGAGAATTAACAGTACATGAAAGTAGACACTGAAAGATGAGAAAGGAGTAGTTTAGATACTGAAAGTTCTGAGAGGCCAGAAAAGAGAGGAATCAATCTAGATTCCTCAAGAAAAACATTCTTTTTTTCTCGCAAAAGAATCAGTTTTCATTTTAAAAATCATAAGAGGAAGCTTTACATTACCTAATTCAATCAAACAACATGTTTTGTTTATGACAGAGGTTTGCCGACTAAACACTCTAATATTAAAATGCTTTGAGATCATCCAAACGATGATTACAAGCACTTATTTCTTGATAAGTTTCTGCAGATTAAACACACACACTTTACATTAATTATTACCGAGCTGGGCAGGAAGTACACACATTGCAAGAACCCCCGGCTTTCAGAGAAGTGAAGGCAGTGAAATTATATTCTCTTTCCTCACCACATTTCTATTGATCTTCTTAGAGCAATCTCAGAAATGTTGCAAACAAATAATTTACACCCGATAAGAAAAGACAGGCCCTGAGAAGATAGGTGATCAGAAAAATGAGAAAATATCTCTGGCCGGGCCATTTTCTATTATGAGGGGCAGGCAGTCCCAACAGTGAACCATTTTTCTTGCCTTATCTGAAGGCTTAATGCCAGCGTTGGAAGATGAGGAGGAGTTAAACTCTTCCTTTCTGCTTGCTGTCAAGCCTCATCATTTGCCAGACATGCTACTATTTCATTTCACTGAAGAGCTCAGCAGAGAGTTCTGAAGCGCGTGGGAAGCAGGAGCCACTCCTGGGTTCAGCTAGTGCTTTTCAAGGAAAGGGAGGGCACCGTCTCTCTCCCTCCCTGTTTTCCCTTACAGGGAATCCGCTGTCCAATTTACTTGGACTTATTTGGACTTGAAAGGAAACACTCTAGTCTGCAATGAATAACCCCAGACAGTTGTAAAGTTAGACCAACTTCTAAAAGGATTCCACTCAGCTTTTCTAAGTGCAAACACGATTTCCCAGGTAATTCATAATTAGTTAATGGTGCCCCAAATGATTTTTAGCTGTCATAAGCACCATTACTGTCTTCTGAAAAATTTAGAGATGTTTCTTCAGAAATGACAGCAGCTGTTAGCTTTATTGCAAAACTTTTCTTTCCATTAGCAGATGGCTGAATTTCTTTCTTATTTCCAATTATGAAAACATGTCTCAACTTGTTATTTTAGGCTATTGTGAGCATTTGACCTCCAGCATAAGGCATGAGGAGACACAAGCCTGTTTACTTGAGACTTGTTTTATAAAATAGTGAGTTGATTTAGGGTCCTGGTGATCCCTATTCTGATGTTCTTTTTTTAAAAATTTAGGAATAGCAAGTATATAATTTAAAATGTCAGGATACGATAATAAAAGGGTGAAGGTATTTTCTCTGCCCAGTAATTATGCTCAAATATTAAAGTTATAACATCCAAAATAAAAACTACAGTTATCTGGCAGTTAAAAACATTTTCTCCATACCACACTGTTGGTATAAAAGCCTCTTTTATATGCGTTATCTTTGCTCATCTATTCACATTTGTATCCTCCATGTAAATTCTGCCCTGGTCAACCTCTCAAAAGAAATGATTTTGTTGCGTCTCCATCTGAGTATTTTTTTGGTTATTCATTTGCTTAAGATGAAGGCAAGGGAAAAAAATCTTTATTCTAGAGTAAAACAAACTAAGCTGTACCCTTATAAATCTAATCTAAAATGAGTGTATACATAAGACAAGCAGACTTGCCTAAAAAAGGAAGGGTTTGCCTCAGTTGAATGAAGAATGACCATGTAGAAAATATTATTCAGACTTTTGGGATTCTGAATAGGAAAAGGAGGGTTACTGTTAGAAAGAGGAGCAGACATGACAAGGTTCATAAAAATCAAAAGATAAACTGTTATTAAATAATCACAGCTTGGAATCTCAAAGAACCAGCATCCCCCCAGCACCAACTATTAGTATCTCTGCCCCTGCAGTTTCTCACCTTTCTGCCCAAATCATCGAAGAATCTGTTTGCCAATGAATCCAGCATCATGTTTTGAGAGGTTATTTTTCAGAAGGTCCTGATTTTTTAAATGTTTTCTTTTTTATGCATTTTCTCTGGAAGGTTAAAGGAAGCACACACACACACACACACACACACATACACACACATGATTTGGGGCTAAAGAATGAATAAAAAAATAAGCACAAATACTGAACTATTAAATTAACTTTCAGCTTTACAATTCAGAGAAGAAATGTTAAATGCATCAAGTTGCAGGCAGCATTTAAGGCCATAAACTGGTTATTATCTGACAGTATTTATAGGTGCCTCTAGGCTCCAGGTGCCTCGCAACTGCTAATTACACATTTCTCTGGCTACCCCAATAGGGAATAGGCTTCATTAACCACATTTTACAGGCAAAGAATCGAGAGCTAAGTAATGGGCCTCAGGTTACAGACCAGACAGAAGGTAGGGAAGGAACATGATACTTAGTCTCTCAGTCCAAGCAGACATCTTGTGGAGCATCATCTTAAAAAAAAACAAAGAGGTAAGTACTGGTGTTGATTTACAACCTTTAGTCCAACAGTGAGAAAACCAGAAGCTTCACCACCTTCAGAAGTTGGTCCACAACAGTGATTCTCAGCATGCATCAGAAACTTCTGGAGGGCTTATTAGCAAGCAGATTTTGAGCTCCATCTCCAGCTTTTTGGATTTAGAAGGTCTGGGATGGGCCCGAGAATCTGTATTTCTGTGAAGTTCTTGGGTGATGCTGACACTGGTGGTCTAGGAACTCACTTCTGTGGAAATGATATTCCACCTCACATCTCAGTCCTTTCTCATACACCTTGAACCATTCCACCCTCACCCTCTCTGCAGCTCTTCTTTGCAGATGAAGTGAAGTGAAGTCGCTCAGTCGTGTCCGACTCTTTGCGACCCCATGCACTGTAGCCTATCAGGCTTCTCGGTCCATGGGATTTTCCAGGCAAGAGTACTGGAGTGGGTTGCCATTTCCTTCTCCAGGGGATCTTCCCGACCTAGGGATGGAACCCAGGTCTCCTGCATTGCAGGCAGACACTTTACCCTCTGAGCCACCAGGGACACTCCCAATTCCCACTCAGTTAAGTCGCTCAGTCATGTCCGACTGTTTGCGACAGCGTGGACTGCAGCATGCCAGGCTTCCCTGTCCATCACCAATTCCCAGAGCTTGCTCAAACTCATGTCCATTGAGTCAGTGATGTCATCTAACTACCTCATCCTCTGTCATCCCCTTCTCCTCCTGCCCTCAATCTTTCCCAGCATCAGGGTCTTTTCCAATGAGTCAGTTCTTCGCATCAGGTGGCCAAAATATTGGGGTTTCAGCTTCATCATCAGTCCTTCCAATGAACACCCAGGACTGATCTCCTTTAGGATTGACTGGTTGGATCTCCTTGCAGTCCAAGGGACTCTCAAGAGTCTTCTCCAGCACCACAGTTCAAAAGCATCAATTCTTCGGTGCTCTGCTTTCCCCATCCCACTGGCCTTGCACTTCAGCTTCCTCATCCATCTTACTCAGTAGATCCCATAGACAGAAACGAGGCTATGTAACAAGGTGATTAAGAGCCTTGGTTCTGATATATACATATCAAATTGTCTTACTCCACTCAAGTCTTAATGCCTCCATTGCTACATTTATAAAATGGGGGAAATAACAACTACCTGTTAAGTTTATTTTAAGGGTTCATTGAGGTAACCCACTGAAAAGGATGTAATCCACTGAAGCACTGAATGCTTGATGTGGAATTAGCGTTCATTTAATGATGATGATTATTATCATTGCATATTATCCAACAGTACAGAAATGGAGCAGCTCTCCCAAAATGAACCAGGCTTGGGATGTTTTCCATTCAGTGGCACTAGGTAAAGTGACTGAGGAAGGTCTGATGTTTTAGCCCAGCCATAAGTGAGGAGTTAAGGATGCCTTCCTTTAAAACCCACCCTTACCCCGCCCCTGAAACTGCACAGGATGTTAACTTTATAACCCTTCAAAGAGACATTCTAAGAGATACTTGCATCTTAATAAGAGTCACTTAAGGACTAAAAGTAGCATTTTAAAGAATTTGGTGAGGCTCAGAACCAAGGAGATCAAAGAAGGCCTGAGGCAACTGCCTGGCATCCAAGGTGTGATGCTGATGCATGTCAAAAAGAGGCACAATCCCTCTCCCAGTTGCCACTGGCTTCCTTGCCAGGGAGACCTTGGACTGCAAATGCTATGGAAGCCCTGATAACAGAGACCTTGGAAGAAGACCTATGAGAATGGGACCAGAGCAAAGAATTAGGCAAATGCCTTGATTATTTTAAAGAGAGAGAAGGAAAATTCTCTAAGATGTAGGTGGTGGAGCTGGAAATGGATCCCAGAAATTAAAAATGGGATGGACTGGAAAAGAAGTTGGTAACAGTGGTGCCATAAAAGCCAATCCAGTCTCACTAAGAACAAGTCAAGTCACAGTGATGCCAATCATTTCTTTTCAGAAAGATTGGCATATCAGAGCAAATGAAGCAGACAAGAAGGTTGTTTGCAAAGCGTTTTGGACAAGGTTACAAAACACAGGACAGGGACCAGTACAACTAGGCAGATTAATAATTTGATGATTGAAGTGTAGAAAGGGAACAAATTAGTTGATATAAGAATATTTCTTGGCCTTACCCTAGGCAATATTTTCATGAATATTTTAACCAAAAATGAGAGCAGTTTTAATCAAAATTATCCATGTAGGAGATCTAATTAAAGGTCGCTATATTTGAAAAAAGCATAAAGTATGTTCTCTACCCTTTCTGGAATAAAGACTCAGAAGCTTGGATTGCTACCTGTAAGGGATAGATAACATGTCAGATGGTAAAATGGGGATTTTTAAAAAATCTGAATAGGCTGGCACCAGATTCACTAAAATTTCATTTAAGAGGGATAAATGTAACTTTTGGCCAAGAATTTTAAAAAATCATTGCTAATATTGGGGAGACACAACCCAGCAGGGGTATGTACAATGTATAGATGTAAAGATTGTAATTGGTGTAACATCAGTAGCTATTGTAGAGTAACTAAGCAAACTCTGATCTCAGACTGTGCTAAACAGGATGACAAAGTAGCCGTCTGCTTCGGTCAGACTCTCTGGAGTGTCACATGGTTCTGGGGGCCACACTATGTTAGGGACGGACTAAAACATATCTGAAAGAGAAAGAACAAAATGAGATGATTCAAAACTTCATCAGGCAAAACGTGGCTGAAGGAGGCTGGGCTAGCAGTGTCTCTGGGTGAGCCTGATGTATGTGTTCAAACAGCTAAAGGGCCAGACGTGGACGTGTTCTGCATAGTCCAGGAACGCAGAGAAACAGAATAAACACCAATCCAAGGAAGTGCTTTCTAATGGTCTCCAGTGGTGACTTCAGGAGATAGGGAGTTCCCCATTGCAGGAAACAGTCAAGCTGTTTGGCCAAATGGCCAAAGAGCTTCCCAAATAGAAGTCTCTCCATTCTCTAACTCTAGGCTGTCTGTAACCTGGATAATGCTAACCTGACCGTATTTGCCATAAACACTCTCTTTCTGGAATAAAGCCTTGGGGACTCCCTACTACTGGCTGAAAGACTGACTTCTATGAGCCAAAGAACTGTATCCAAATCCCAATAAAGCCAGTCTAATAATATACTGGGATTATATAGAGCTTTTCATCTATGGAGCTCAGGGCATTTTCATACCAATTACTGCCTTTTATCTTCACAATAGTCCCACCAGGTAAGGACCAAGAGGAAGCAAGTTTGATTTTGCCCATTTTGTAGCCAGAGAAGTGTGAGGAGACTTGAGGAAGGTTATTCTGTCTTGATGGGAACCTGGTATTTGGGATCTTGTTTTTTAGCAATATCTTTTTAAAGGCAGAGCTGCATTCTATTTTTCTGAAGGACACTGTCTCTGTTACAATGCATTTAGAAGCAACAGTAATCAGGGAACAACGTTTGGTTGCAGGAAAAGCAGGAACCCACTGGGGGAGAGAGGCAGAGCTGTTAGGAATCAGTGTGAGAAAAGCCATTTGACCCTGATTAGTGGTGAATGACAAGGAAAAATGGCTTGGATAGGACCCTTCTTCTCATTTTACTTCATTTTCCTCAATTATCTGAGGGGCTGACAATTCTCTGGGATGGAAGGCAGTTCCCAAAATAGCTTTTTACACCACATGAAAATATCCAGGACTTAAGAGCACCCTAGTCTGTGTTTCTGTGTGGTATTTAACACAGTATGTCTTAAATTAGATTGGCAAATGTTTCCAATGAATCCATAAGATCTGTAAAGGGAATGTTAGGAGAAGAGGGCAGCAGAGGATGAGACGGTTGGATGGCATCACTGACTCGACAGACATGAATATGAGCAAACTCCAGGAGAAAATGAAGGAAAGCCTGGCATGCTATAGTCCATGGGGTTGCAGAGTCTGACGCAACTTAGCAACTGAACAACGACAAAGTCTTCCTTCTCCCTGTGTCAAGAAGTATAGAAGAGAGGATATGAGCACAGTTTCTGAAACCAGACTGCCTAGGTTCAAACCCCATCTCTACCATTCAAGAGAGGTGTGACTTTGGGCAAATCAGTTCACTGCTCTGTACTCCGCCTCCGTATCCATAAAACTGGGACTTTTTAGCATACCTCCTCCCTCACAGGAGGTCTATGAGGAATAGATCAGTGAATCCATGAGTGTCAGGCCCCTGGCATGTGCTTCCCAGGTCAACCTTCATTAGCCCTGCACTATTTGCACCATAGAGCACAGCAAATCTTCACCTCGGTGATCAGAACCACTCTATTCTCTCATCACCTGCCTTAAAATCTCAGGCTGTCAACATCAGAGGGCAATATTAGAAAAGCAGGCATAAGGAAAAGGCACAAATAATCCAGAAATCTCCTCTCTCTAAAAAACGTCCATTATTTTCACCAAGGAAGCTTTGTACCAGAATTGCTGAAGATCTGTGAAGAAGAGATCAGTTCAGTTCAATTGTTCAGTCATGTCCAACTCTTTGTGACTCCCATGGACTGCAGAATACCAGGCCTCCCTGTCCATCACCAACTCCTGGAGTTTATTCAAACTCATGAACATTGAGTTGGTGATGCCATCCAACCATCCCATCCTCTGTCATCCCCTTCTCCTCCCACCTTCAATCTTTCCCAGCATCAGTCTTTTCAAACGAGTCAGTTCTTCACATCAGGTGGCCAAAGTATTGGAGTTCAAGCTTTCGCATCAGTCCTTCCAATGAATATTCAGGACTGATTTCCCTTAGGATTGACTAGTTGGATCTCCTTGCAGTCCAAGCGACTCTCAAGAGTCTTCTCCAACATCACAGTTTTAAAGCATCAATTCTTTGGTGCTCAGCTTTCTATATAGGCCAACTCTTACATCCATACATGACTACTGGAAAAACCATAGTTCTGACTAGATGGACCTTTGTTGGCAAAGTAATGTCTCTGCTTTTTAATAAGCTATCTAGGTTGGTCACAACTTTTCTTCCAAGGAGCAAGCATCTTTTAATTTCATGGCTGCAATCACCATCTGCAGTGATTTTGGAGCCCAAAAAATAAAGTCAGCCACTTTTTCCACTGTTTCCCCATCTATTTGCCATGAAGTGATGGGACCGGATGCCATGATCTTAGTTTTCTGAATGTTGAGCTTTAAGCAAACTTTTTCACTCTCCTCTTTCACCTTCATCAAGAGGCTCTTTGGTTCTTCTTCACTTTCTGCCATAAGTGTGGCAACATCTGCATATCTGAGCTTATTGATATTTCTCCCAGCAATCTTGATTCCAGCTTGTGCTTCATCCAGCCCAGTGTTTCTCATGATGTACTCTGCATATAAGTTAAATAAGCAGGGTGACAATATACAGCCTTGATGTACTCCTTTCCTGATTTGTAACCAGTCTATTGTTCCATGTCTAGTTCTAACTATTGTTTCTTGACCTGCATACAGATTTCTCAGGAGGCAGGTCAGGTAGTCTGTTATTCCCGTCTCTTTCAGAATTTTCCACAATTTGTTGTGTTCCACACAGTCAAAGGCTTTGGCATAGTCAATAAAGCTAAAGAAGATGTTTTTCTGGAACTCTCTTGTTTTTTTGATGATCCAATGGATGTTGGCAATTTGATCTCTGGTTCCTCTGCCTTTTCTAAATCCAGCTTGAACATCTGAAAGTTCACGGTTCACATACTGTTGAAGCCTGGCTTGGTGAATTTTGTGCATTACTTTGCAAGCGAGTGAGATGAGTACAGTTGTGCGGTAGTTTGAGCATTCTTTGGCAGGCATTGCCTTTCTTCATACTTTCTTTCACCATTATCTCTTCATACTGTTGAGAACCCCATGAATGTTATGAAGAAGAGATAATGGTGTTATAAAGAAACATCATTTTAAAATAAGTTTTAAAAGCAGTCACTTTCTCCCATGAGGGAGAAATTTACCTAACTGCTCCCAGCATTGGGTCTAATTTTAAGTAATTTACATTCTGGTGTTGGAGAACAAGTAAAGATGGGACCAGTGTGGTCTCTCTGGTTGCAGCAGACACGCCCCTGCAAACAGGGTGTGAAGCAAAAGAAAAGAGGGACACATAGGAGGCTGGAGGGAGAGGGCCAGATGCTGACTGTGGGACAGAACAAGCTCTTCCAAGGCCCAGAAGGAACTCTGAGAGACTAGAGGAAAGAGAAAGAGACCCTTCAGGAAGGAAAGACCCCCAAGGAAATGCATATCTAGGTGTGGCAGGACAGTCTGGGTGACAGGTTTACACCTGGGAACCATCATGACCATTGCTGTCCCAAGTGGAGTCTGGAGTCCCGCTGGTTGTTAGATGGTAGCGAGGAAAGTTGCCACATCCTAGAAATTGTTCTGTTGGTTTTGATGTTTCTTTAATATTTATTTGACTTTACTTCTTTCAATAAAGAGAATTTTTTATAATAAAGTTGTAGAAAGGGTACAGTCACAGATCTATGGGTTGCCAGCCCAAAGCCTCACTGGCAAGCCTTTGGGAGGATGCCCTTGCTATGCACAATGGCAGGGTTCTGTCACCCTGATTAGCAGTGTATCTAGACCACAGGGAAGGGGAATGACAAATAACTATCTTTCCAGAGGCAAAAAGTACAAAATTCAGAAGCCGCAGTTTGGTGGCTCTGGGACTCCAGTCTCTAGTGTGATGGGTGTGGTGGTGAAGAGCCCACTGACACAGGAGGTGTGGTTCTTATGCAGTTCTAGCACTTTCTGGCTGTAACTTTAGGGAAATGACTTAATGTCTCTAAATCTCCATTACTTCCTCTTTAATAGGACCTACCCCCGGGGGCCAGGGAGGGTTCATGAGCCCAGGTCCTCACTAAATACCAATGCCTGTCATTCCACTCATCAATCCTCGACTTTATCCTCTAGTGGAAAGTCACAAAAATACAGAAATAACTGAAAGACTGGGGTTGGGGGAGGGCCAAGGAGGGGCATCAGAGGGAGGAGAGGCTGCACAAAGGAACTGGACATTTCAACACTGGCTCATTCACCCTGAGAAAGCGAGATGTGATGAAGAGTTTGGTACCACTCGGTTCCAGAGTAAACAAATGCCCAGACAAACTGTGGCCTTGTAAGAAACCCCCAACACTCAATATTGTGAACAGACAGCTTTGGGCCCTCATAAGGACTGGAGAGAAAGGCTGGAAATAAAGTCGTTCTGTGGAAATGGAGATGGAATCAGTACCTCTAATGGAGAACTGCAATCTGCAACTGTAGATTTATCCAAAGACTGCTGGGGCTTCTCAGAAGTGAGCACCTTACACCTCAAAGCAAAATCAACAATTTTGGCAGCTCCATTATACCTGAATTGTGTTCACGGGGATGTTAAACTAGAGGCTGCCTGTGAAGGCACTATACACCATGTCTGGCACTGGGGAGTACAAGGACTACCTTCGTTCTGGCGTGAAAAAAGTAATCAGAGGATTTCTGCACCGATGCAAGGATGCTAGGCTGACTGCCACCTGTGCCCTTTCTCTCCTCCTCGCCTCAACTCAGCCTCTGCTCGGGGTCCAGGATTTACCAATCTGTGTTGTTTATCTAATAAAGGTGGGCTAAGAACTGAGGCCTGAGTCCTTGACTGTTTGTGGTGATTCCATGGAAAATGTTTCATGCACAGCTCCTGAGCAGTACATAAGAGTTCATGGCATTGAATGGCTTTTATATTGGCAGACTTCACACACACGGTTCCCTTTTTATGCCCTGAACTACTTCCTGGCTCCAGCAGCATCCTGCTTGCCCTCATAGCTCCCCTCTGATACACTTCTGTGTATCCGGTGGGGAATAATAGCCTGGTGAAGCTCAGACAACATGGCAGCTTGTGGCCACGTGGTTTGGGGACCAGATTAAGAGAACAGGGGCCTTGCAGGAGCTGTGAGCACCTCTGCACAGCCCTGCCAACCACAGGAGTCAGGCAAGACAGAGTTTTAAGGAAACGAAAATTTTCCTTTCTATTTCATGAGATGATGAGATTCTTCTCTGTTATTAGGCCCAAACTATTACGTTCCTTACAGCTTTCATAGCTTCTCTGGTGGCTCAGACGGTAAAGCATCTGCCTGCAATGTGGGAGACCTGGGTTCGATCTCTGGGTCGGGAAGATCCCCTGGAGAAGGAAATGGCAACCCACTCCAGTATTCTTGCCTGGAAAATTTCATGGATGGATGAGCCTTGTAGGCTACAGTCCTTGAGATCACAAAGAGTCGGGCACAACTGAGCACTTCACTGGTTCACAGCTTTCATAGAAAGGTAAGCATTATTTGTTGCCTTATAGAATCTGCTGAATTATTAGGGTCATAAATTACCTACAGGACAGGTCACTGAACTAATGCAAGTTACTTTGCTTAATACATTTGCAAGTGCCGAGGCACCCACCACACACACACATATACATACTCACACAAATAAAACTGCTAAAAAAAAAAGTTATCAAAAAAGAGAAAAAAATTGAAAGGCAGGGGAGCTACCCTGAGTACAAAAAGCACCCGAAGCAGTGTCTGTCTCAGAGCTCTGATCCTGCCCCCTTTTTTCTCACTGACAACTCCTAGGGTGCTCTTCATCTATGCTCTTGGCTGCTGTGAACTCCACATAGCTGTCTCTAATGCAGACCTCTCCACTGTGCTCCAGAACAGGACTCAGCAAACTTTTACTGTAAAAGGCTTGAGACCAAATATTTTAGACTTTGGTGCCACTTGGCATCTGCTCTCTGAGGCACCTACTCAACTCTGCCCTCATAGGGTGGTGAAAGCAGCCATAAACAATGTTTAAACCAATGTGCCTGGCTGTAGGTCAATGAAACTTTATTTGCAAAAACAAAGAGGAGGCAGGGTTTGGTCTATGCAGTTACAGTTTGCTGACCCCTGCTCTCAACTCCAACTGCCAGTTAATTAGACATTTCCACCTGCAGATTCCACAGGTGCCTCAAAACTCAATGTTTCAAGGCTAGACACATTCTCTTTTACCTTCTGGTGCTGCTAAGTCGCTTCAGTCGTGTCCGACTCTGTTGCGACCCCATAGACGGCAGCCCACCAGACTCCCCTGTTCCTGGGATTCTCCAGGCAAGAACACTGGAGTGGGTTGCCATTGCCTTCTGCAATGCGTGAAAGTGAAAAGTGAAAGTGAAGTCACTCAGTCGTGTCCAACTCTCAGCGACCCCATGGACTGCAGCCCACCAGGCTCCTCCATCCATGGGACTCTCCAGGCAAGAGTACTGGAGTGGAGTGCCATTGCCTTCTCCAGGGGATCTTCCTGACCCAGGGGTCAAACCCAGGTCTCCAGCATTGTAGGTAGATGCTTTACCCTCCGAGCCACCAGGGAAGCCCTGTCAAGCCCAGAGCCAAGTACAAAGCCTAAGTTTTAATTTAATTTATCTCATTTGTCTCACTCCAATTATGTGTTCCTTGAGTGCAGGGACCATGCATTCCTATTGTCTATTCTGGTTTCTAGCACATGGAAGGGGCTCCCCCAAAATGTTTACTGAATGAATGAACTGTTAAAACAACTCTAGGGCAGTGCTTCTTTTTATCACCTGGAACTTTATTCTGCAGATTCTGATTCCGTAGGTCTAGAATTCTCAGTCTAGAATTGGCCTGAGGTTCTGCATTTCTGTCACTCTCCCAGGATGCAAAATACTGCTGGTCCACGGATCACACTTTGAGTAGCAAGAATCTGGGAAATATCCCTTGGTCCCATTGTGGTATATGCTAAGAGAGTTCTTCCCCATATTAGTGCATGTGTTGATTTCTTTCCATGGTCATTTCATTAACTCATTAGCTGCACCTATTCAAAACTCCAGAGGAATTAATAACATAGCTTATGGCACCCAAATGACTTTATTTTTTTTAATTTTATTTTATTTTTAAACTTTACAATATTGTATTAGTTTTGCCAAATATCGAAATGAATCCGCCACAGGTATACCCGCGTTCCCCATCCTGAACCCTCCTCCCTCCTCCCTCCCAAATGACTTTAAAATTTGCAGAGTTTACACACATTTCCATGTCTATGCCTCAGACTATTTGCTGTTTCAATTACTTCCTCCTTCCCTGTTTATTCCTATCCCTTGGTGCCCACTTAATTTAATTTAAACATAACTATTCTCATTATCTGTGTTGTGATTTTTCTACAGATGCTCTGCCAATGCAAGGCTTTCTTATCAAGTTGTCCTACTTATCATGAACAGTGCAAATGTCTGAAACAAATTATTATTGTTTAGAAATTCAAAAGAACACTCTCTTTTCCCAGAACTCCAGTACAATGACCAAATCAAAACCTATTTTGGGGCTACCTACACCCCTTTTTATAGCAACAAAACACTTTTTATCAACAGGGGAAATAATTGCTTACAGAGTTCCAGGGACCATGTGATTCTCCACTTTTCCTAACTTTCCCTAACCCATCAAACTCCTACACACACCAAAAAAAAAAAAAAGAGAGAGAGAGAGAGACAGAAGAAGAATATACCAAGTTTATCTAGAGGAATATTATACTCCATGAAAGCTGAGCTCTTTGTTTTGGCAAGTTAAAAGTGTAATCTTAACATTGCGGCAAAAATCACATTTCTTCGTATGAGTTTGGTAAAGTTAGATACCACACTGAGGGCAGCAGCTCTAGTCATGCAGCTTTGACTAGAAACCAGCTTTTAGCATAAAGATGCCACAGACCTGTAACAAGTAGGCTGTAGGCTAGTTTATACCAGGTAATCTCAGCATTTCGGATAACTCCATCGCCTCTGACAATTTTTAAGGATATTGAATTGTGTCATAAAATTGGTGTCATAGTGAATATGTGATTGTAACTGGGTTTTTTCACTACTAAATTGTAGTAAAATGCACTATAATCACCTCATTCTACATAAATGGCTTTCTCTCTATATTTATTTCAATGGAAGGAGTCAAATCGCCTTACCTGAAATTATAGGAAAAAAAAGATTACAAAAATATGACAGTTTTATAACTGGTGGACATCTTATAATACCTGTGTCTTAGGCTATTCTGGCAGCTATAACAAAATATCCATGGGATAGCTTATAAAGAACAGAAATTTGTTTCTCACCATTCTGGAGGCTGGAAGTCCCAGATCAGGGTGCCAGCCTGGCTGGGTGAGGGCTGTAGACTTTTCATTACATCCTCACATGGCAGAAAGGGCTAGGGACCTCTGAGGGCATTAGGCCCATTCAGAAGGGCTCTACCCTCATACCTTAATTACTTTCCAAAGACCCCACCTTCTAATGCCATCACACTGGTGTGAGGATTCCAATATGTGAATTTGGGCAGAACATAAACATTCAGACCACAGTAACCTGATTTCATTATGAAAAGTCCTTGATGCTGGGAAAGATTGAGGGCAGAAGGAGAAGAGGGCATCAGAGGATGAGATGACTGGATGGGAGATGGTGAGGGGCAGAGAGGCCTGGCATGCTGCAGTCCATGGGGTTGCAAAGAGTCGGACACAACTGGGCAACTGAACAACCACAACTATATATGGCAAGTATTCCTATTTATCCAAAGTCCAAATGACCAGAAAGCACCAATAAAACGTGTTTGATAGTAATTGATTTTCATATTGACAATTCCAGGGAACTGAAAGATCCTGAAGGGTCTTCTACATTATTAAAGAAACATTAATACTTACAGAATTTTAGAGCTGAAAGAGATTTGGAGTGAAAATGTCCAAAATGTACATCTGACAGCTGTGTACTGAGTCCAGAGGAGTGAATAACTTACTCATGAATGAAAGCAAGGCCTGGAGCCCAGTTTCCTCCTATCCCCACACATGGTCTTTGCATTATACTGATTCAGTTTAGTTCAGTTCAGTCGCTCAGTCGTGTCCGACTCTTGGCGACCCCATGAATCGCAGCACGCCAGGCCTCCCTGTCCATCACCAACTCCTGGAGTTCACTCAGACTCAACGTCCATTGAGTCAGTGATGCCATACTGATTAAATGGTGTTAAATATAGTAATCTTTTATGTGTTCAAATTTTTAGAAATTTCATAATTCATGTATGGTTCACCCTATCTAATATTTTAACACCCACCACTATGTTTCAGAAATCCCTGCCTGCTTTATCTCTTTTCTTTGACATTCTCATAATTAAAATTAAAAAAAAAAAAATCATCTGTCTCCTCAATTTGAAGGTAAGACTCTTAAGGACAAAGACCTTTTATCTTTTCTTCACAGCTATACCACCTAGAATAGTGTCCAGCACAAAGTAAGAAGTAAGTAAATTTGTTAAATTAAGAAAAATGAATCATATATGATAACCCTCAAAAATATTACTGCGCTATCAATATACTGCCTTTTCATGTCATCTATTTGACATTTTTTTCCAGAACCTCTGATGTGCCAGGCATTTTACAAGGCTGAGGTGAAGTTCAGAGTAATAGGTTTATTTTATTCATTCAGGGAGCTTAATTTAAGGTGATCCTATTATTGTAACCTCCTAATGCAATGTCATCCCTTATCAGCTTAATTCTGCAGACTGGACCTAGACATTACTCCCTGAAGGAATTACTTTCACCTTCAGCCTGAAGTTAGGACTCCTAGGATTCAGCAATCGGCTTCCTAGGATTATACGGGAAGGAAACTGCCATCTTTATGTTGGCCTGCCAGTGCTGAGAAAGATAGATCAGATCAAAATCAGCATGCCTGGCCAGCAGTTTTGACATATTCCCTCTTTCAGGTTTCCCATCACAAAGGAAAGCACTTTGTCCATGGGAAGATCCTTAAATTAGAAGCATGCATAGTTTTTGAGGTAGTCAAAAAAGGCGAAATAAATCTATGGCTTTGTTCTCTAAGAATAGGATAAAAATAATTTCATAAGAATTGAGGAAATCATACAATATTTTCACAATTGAGTGCTAAATTACAGGAAAGTTGGCTCTTTTATTTCGAGAAGGCTGGTGTTTAAAACCTCTGAGGGGTTTGATACTTAGAGCTGTCTTGTCCATATAACGCACAATGTCGGTTTAATCAAGTGACAATTTACAGAGGGGAGGCCTGTAATTATTCCATCTCAGAACACTTTATAAGAACTCAGAAAAATAAAGAGCCATAGAGACTTAATAATTCATTCTTTAATACAAGTGCAGGAAATTTTTTAAAAAACTGTTCCTATTTGGCTTTAGACTCCCACCTCTTCTTTCAGTTCACCTTTGGTGACGACCTCAAATGTTCTATGCTATGCTATGCTATGCTCTGCTAAGTCACTTCAGTCGTGTCCGACTCTGTGTGACCCCATAGACGGCAGCCTACCCTGCACCTAATGTAAACTTGAATCTTGGAACATTCATTCAGTTAATATTCTGGGGGCTTCCCTCGTGGTCCAGTTGCTAAGACTCCAAGCCCCCAATGTAGGGGGCCTGGGTTCAATCCCTGGTCAGGAAACTAGGTCCCACGTGCCTCAGTGAAGACCAAAGATACAGCGTGTCACAAAACCTGGTGTAGCCAAATTAAAAAAATACTCTGTGCATGTCTCATCTCCTGGACCATACCAGCATCTCCTTGGGGTTAAGAACCATGCTGTATTCATGTTAATATCCTTCTTGGCTCTCAGCTCAGGTATACCGTATAGAGTAACTACTAAGAAATATCAGTTGACAATGAATTGTATGAATTTTTGTTATTATCGTCAGTGGTGGTGGTGTAACTTTCCAATTCATCTTCCTAGGTTTGATGCTGTTTAGTCACTAAGATGCATCTGATTCTCTGAAATGAATGTGTCTGATTCTTTGAAATGAGCTCAACCAGCAAATCATCTGCTCCACTTGCTTTGTGAACATGTTCTCACTAGTCCACAGGCCCTCTATTTCCTGGGGATTCTTCCAGTTTGGGTTCACATTCTCAAATAAGAGGCTAGGGTCTTGGGTATTTCTCCTATAGCCTGCCAGGCTCCTCTGTCCATGGGATTTCGCAGGCAAGAATACTGGAGTGGGTTGTCATTTTCTTCTCCAGGGGATCTTCCCAACCCAGGGACTGAACTCATGTTTCCTCCATCTCAGGCAGATTCTTTGCTGCTGAGCCACTGGACTTTTAAAATTGTATTTTATTTTTAATTGTGTCAAAATACCATAAAATTTGCCATCTCAACCACTCATAAGCATACATTTCAATAATATTAAGTGCATGCACTGTTGTGTAACCCATCTCCAGAATTCTTTTTATCTTTCAAAACTAAAACTCTATACCCATTGAACAACAATTCCTCCTTTCCCTCTTTCCCCAGCCTCCAGCAATCTCCATTCTATTTTGTGTATTTGAGAATGAGACTATTTAGGCATCTCATATAAGTGGAGTCATACAATATTTTTGTTTTGGTGACTGGCTTATTTCACTTAGCATAATATCCTCAAGGTTTATCCATGTTGTAGCATGTGTCAGAAGTTCATTCATTTTTGAGTCTCAATAACATTCCATTGTATGTATATACCACATTTTGTTTATCCATTGATGCACTGATGGGCACTTGGGCTGTCTTCTCTTTTTGGCTATTGTGAATAATGCTTCTCTGAACATGGGTATACAGATAACTCTTTGAGATCCTCCTTTTAATTCTTTTGGATATATGACCAGAAGTGGAATTGTCCCAGGCTAATGTTAACATTAGTTTACACACTGGCAAGTTCAAGTTTATATATTGAACAGGAGACAAAAAAGAAGGATTCCAAGAAGACACTGGGCAGAAAGACTCTATAATCAAATAGGGAGTGGCACCTCCTCAGACAGAATGTTGAGATTCTGTGATCTTGAGGACCTCTTACATTGAATACAATTTCTAAAAATGATAAACATCCACAGTGAGTTATGTTCCATGGACTACCTTAAGACCCCCTCTGCCCTAGAAGAACTAAGAGTATGGTCATGAAGAGCCAGAAGAGAGAGGAGGGAGAGATGAAAAATCAAGGTACCAATAAGAGTTCCCGGGAGAAATTTTCCTAAGTGGAGCACTGTGGGAATCAATGAGTGTTTAGGAAGCTTAATCTTTGCTTTTTGACTTGGCCAAGTATCATGGTCCTCAGGACAGCACTTCTCTAAATCCACTGCTTTCCCAGAGTGTGTTGGTCACTTAAATGAGGTGCTGTCCCACGTTAGCAGTCAGTGGGGTGCTACAGGAGCCTCCGGTGGGGGCCAGGGGTGCAATGGCATTACCCTGAGACTGAGCTGACATCTCCGGGAGCTCAACCAGCAAATCATCCACCCCCCGCCCCCCGATTTGTGAACATTTTCTCATTAGTCCATAGGCCCTCTGTTTCCTGGGGATCCTTCCAGTTTGGGTTCACATCCACAAATAAGAGGCTAGGGTCTTGGGTATTTCTCCTCCAATCCTTCCTAAACTGTAAAGATTTGTTCCTGGGAGAAGAGAGGAACCTGAGAGCAAGCATTAACCCAACAACTGCGTATATCTCGGGAAGGCTGAAAAGCACTAGGACTGAGCAAAACGCTGACCTTGGTGGTGAGCAGGTCTTTGGTGACCTGTGAGCCGATGGCGTGGGTGCTCAAGTTCAACTGCAAGTGGACTAACAGAGATACAGGAATACTGACCATATTTTTAGAGCAGAGCTTGACAAAGGATTTGTGAAAGATAAAGATATCTGTGAAAGATAAAGATAACTTTCTGGAAATCTGGGCTGTGTGATTGCTCAAGATACAGGGAAAACCATTGATAAGTGCAGAGGCTTTTCTATGGTCACGCTATGAACATCTGAATTTAATGTATACTCTAAAGAATGAGTAATTTCCAATCCTGGAGGCTGGAGTATAGAGAGGGAAATGAAGAAACAGTATATTCTGGTGGTACATTTTTAACTTAGTGCTTTGCAAGTATAATAGGTTATTTCTATTCCTGTAAAGCTCCATTTGTTTTAAAATAATGCCATTATTTGGGAATAGTCTGAGTTTCTTAATATCTCAATTTCATTTTTAATACATGAGACCCCAGAAAAATACATCCCCTAGGCAGCAAGAACACATTTTTTATCAGAACTCCCCTCTGTGTAAGGTGGTAAACAACACAGTATAGCAGAACTTACCATGATCTTTGTTACTTGGTGACTTTAGACAAGAATCCGCCTGCCAATTCAGGGGATGCAGGAGATGTGGGTTTGATCCTTGAATTGGGAAGATCCCCCTGGAGCAGGAAATGGCAACCCACTCTAGTGTTCTTGCCTGGAAAATTCCATGGACAGAGGAGCCAGGTGGGCTATAGTCCATGGGGTCGCAAAGAGTCAGACACTAGTGAGCAACTGAGCCTATGAACACATGACTTTAGACAATCCTTTTGAATCTCTGCTTTTTTATTTTAATTTTTTGGCTGCACCACTCGGCATTCAAGATCTTAGTTCCCTGACCAGGGATGGATCCCATGCCTCCTGCATTGGAAGCGCTGAGTCTTAACCACTTTAACCACTGGACAGTCAGGGAAGTCCCTCTGCTTTGTTATTAATAAAACAGAAATAAAGCCTACCTCATGAGATTATTCTGACCTCTAGAGCTAGCCTTTCTTCTTTCTTCTGCACCCAAATGAATCTATAGTTGCTGATGACACAAATTTTGATCAGATCAATGCCTTGCCATTTTTGCCTAACCTCTTGAAAGAGAAAATCATATTTTCTTCATAATTTTGATCAACTGTTCAAAGATGTACATTTGGGAAGTTAGAAGGAGAAGTAAAGTAAGAAGGGGCTATAAGAAGGTGCAGGAGGAAGCAACAAGAGGCTATGAGATGGTTTTGAGGGGAGAAAAACAGAAAAAAGTAAAAAATGTGAGCAGGAAAGAAGAACATAAAGAAATGAGAAAAAGATGAGATTTTCAGATATGTACTGAACTTTCAAAAAAAAAAAAGTTTCAAAGCAGCAAGATGTACCAGGCAGACACCATGTGACCATCGACAGATCTCTATCACTTGATCAGTTACAGAGCTCTCATGTGACAAAGGAAGGATTTATATTGATTTCCAGCACTGTCATTGCCTCAAATTATACCCTCAATTTAAAATGTAATGTAGTGAAGCATGGATACAGAAGAGGTAAAAATGTCATGTAAATAACACCTGAATCATTCACCCAACTTGCCCTTGACATTTTTACTAGAATCTAAGTCAGTGCTCTGCTTCCCACTGAGGGCAGAAATCTTGATGTGCTTTGTTATTTATGTATTTCAGGTGTTTAAAACAATGCCTGGCATATGGCAAAGGCTCAATAAACACGTTGTATAAAGAGTCAATATTTATGATGAGATTGCTTTATACCATCTCAGGCTTGGCATCAAACAAAATAAAGATGCATTTAAAACATGATTCCTCCCCTACAATACGGTGTAAGAAGACAGACATGTGAAAGGTCTCATAAATATGAGAAACAGCAGGACATAAATCTGTTGAGTGTAGAGATGCTGGAGCTGTACTACCTCAGGATGACTCCAGGCTTGTCAGTTTCTACTGTGGTGCCTTGGACAAGTTACTTAACCTCTCTATGCCTCTGTTTTCTCATTTGTAAAGTGGGGCTATAACCCTCCTGTACTTGTTGCAAGGATCACACAAATTACCATAGGGGAAGTGTAAAATACCTGATCCAAAGTGTCAAGAAGGGCAATAGAAAGTAATAATGATGATAAGGTGATGGGCGGAGACTTTGGGGGGATGATGGATATGACACTGGCCTTGGTGGTAATGGTTTCAGGGATTGTATGCTGCTGCTGCTGCTAAGTCGCTTCAGTCGTGTCCGACTCTGTGCGACCCCAGAGACGGCAGCCCACCAGGCTCCTCCATCCATGGGATTCTCCAGGCAAGAACACTGGAGTGGGTTGCCATTTCCTTCTCCAGTGCATGAAAGTGGAAAGTGAAAGTGAAGTCGCTCAGTTGTGTCTGACTCCTAGCGACCCCATGGTCTGCAGCCTACCAGGCTCCTCCATCCATGGGATTTTCCAGGCAAGAGTACTGGAGTGGGGTGCCATTACCTTATCCCCAAACTCATAAAATTGTATACATCCAACATGCACAGTTTTTCCATGTTAATCATGCCTCAATAAAGTGTTCATTTTTTTTTTTTTTTAAGAAAGAAATGCAGCAGAGATTGAAAGCTTCCATAAGAGAGTTCAGAACAAAGAGCGAGGCATAAAGGAGGGTTAAGTCTGGGAACAGAAGTGGAGATGGTCAGGAAGCGTCAGAGAATGTGTGGCCTTTGAGTCTCCTAAGATGGGTCCGCCTTGGCCAGGCTGTCAGGATAGGGTGGCATTACATATAACAGTGTGAACCAAGGCCTGGAGGCAAGTCCCATCAGAAGATGACAAAGGGCTACACTAAGGCCACAGTGCTGGGAATGGGATGGAGGGCGTGGTGATCAGAGATGGAGCCTCTCCAGATGCCAAGCAGGCCTCAGCATTTAGTGTGCATGGGTGGGCGGGAAAGTGAGAGGCAGGGGCCAGGATGAGGCTGGGGAACAGCAGGAAAGCAGGGTTATTGGGCTTTTTCATTGCACTTCAATGACTTGTTCTTTAAGTCTTCTGTCAATAGCCATTTTTTAGAAACAAGTGTTCATTTGGGAACTTAGCCATCTAATTTGTAAAATCACATTTTAGATGTTTATGTCCCTTTACAAAAGAAATGTGTATTTATTACAGAAAATTTTAAAAATACCATTGGGTACTAAGATAAAAGAAAATTTTACCTATCATCACATTTACACAACAGCCACTCCATTTCAATATTCCTTCTTTTTGTTATTTATATATTAAACAATAAAAAAAATTTAACTGGAAAAAATGGGATCACATGGTGGCCCTTATTTTATAGCCTGATTTTTAAAAATTAAATGTGAACATGACTGCATGTCATTTAATACTCTCCTAAAGGATCAATTTTAATGACTTTCTAGTATCTCATTATATGGATATACCATAATTCTTTTTTATCTACTCTCTTATGTGAACATTTAAGTTGTTTTCCATTTTTTTCCTTTTCCTGATCATCTCTGTTGCTACATCTTTGGACACATCCTTGACTTTTGTGTTTATTTTAATGTACTTCATTCGTACAAAATCTTCAAAGTGAGGGGAGGAAAGTGAAGTAAATACACATTGTACTCTTCACAGGAATGACTCCAACCACAAGTCCCTGGTCCTCCACCCTGGAAATGCCGTACACCTGCCCCATGGACGGGAGGAGATGAAAGGAGAGATGAAAGGAGATGAAAGGAGATGAAAGGAGAAACCCATCCACAGTAGGGAGCATCCTGCCTAGCCAGTGATTTCAGGAATCAGCACTCTGGCCCCATCACTCTGCTACCTTCCATAAAGCCTGGGCAATCAGGAGCCATGTCAGAGCCAGAGCAGCACAAATGCGTAAGATAGGGTGGACTTCCTGTGTCCCCATCCAAGAGACAGGCAACAGCTCAGGCTTCCTAGCAAAGCAGCCAACACACCATAGCATCCTTCCTTAGAGCCTATAGCATCACACTGGAAGAGGGAAGCCCTAGGTTGGGCATTCTGTCTCTTGGACTGTCATATTCTCCTGGTACATGCTAAGTCAGGAAAGGACAATAGGAAGGAAAAAGAGAAGAAAGATTTTAAAAAGGAAAACCTCAGTCATCTGAAATGGCATGCTTCCATCCCCTAGGCCACTATGAGGATACTGGCAGAGGAGAGGAGGGGAGGAGTAAGTGATTTGGCTTCTGCAACTAGAGATGGGTGGGGATGGAGTGAATTAGGAGGGTGTCTGAAGGGTCTGAAGCTCACTCAGAAATATAGCGATAGTATTAACCAAAATAAAGACAGAGCACTTGTCTGCTCCTCTGCAGAACTGAACTTCACCAAAAGAGCAGTGTCATTCCAAACATTTTTCTGAACTCTAGTACAAGGTCTGTGCTGTGCTGTGCTTAGTCACTCAGTCATGTCCAACTCTTCACAATCCCATGGACTGAAGCCCACCAAGCTCCTCTTACCATGGGGATTCTCCAGGCAAGAATACTGCAGTGGGTTGCCATGTCCTCCTCAATACAAGGTCTACTATTTTTAATTCAAATATTTTGGTGGCTTCTTAAAATTGATTATTATAAAAGAACATAAATTGTTCTGTCTTTGCTGCAATAGTGGATATCTTCTAGATAAAGGCTCTGTTTTCTCTTCATCCATTCATTGGGTCATTGGCTCATCCATTCATCACACATTGATTAACCATTATTGATTGGTAAGCTATTCTGCAAGATACAGTGTTGCCAAGTGCTGTGCATATGGTCGTGACAAAACAAACGATCTCTATCTTCACACACCTCTGGGCTTGTGGAAAGAACACAATTAACAAAGAGGCAAATGAATTATTAAGGATAAAGTATGGTGGAGAAAATAAGGAATCATCACGAGACTAACAAGGCAGACCTGCTTAGGATGTTATAGGAAGCATCTCTGAGAAGGGGCAGAGCCAGGCAATTAGTCACTCAGGCGGTGAGTTTTCCATCTGGGCACATAGGAAGACTGCCCACTCCCTTTGCATCTAGGTTGGGTCAAGTGACACTTCTCACTTCCAGGCCTGGCCTGAATAATCCTCCACGGATCTTTGATTTCTCACCATGTGAAAGTGGTGAAAGGTGATCCTGCAGAGGATTCCAAGGATACCTCTCCAAGGTGTCAGAGAGGCATGCGTGATAGGCTCAGTGGCCATGTGGAACTCAAAGGAGTCCCTGTTCTTTATTTTTATTTTTATTTTTTTTCTGGCTGCCCGTGTGGCATGCAGGATCCTAGTTCCCCAACCAGGGATCAAATCTGTGCCTCCTATAATGGAAGTGCAGAGTCTTAACCACTGGACTGCCAGGGAAGTCCCATGGGAGTTCCCATTCTTATCACTGATTCCCACACACATCAACTACCCTTGGCTGTGACTCCAGGAACAAATAAATGTTATTGTCTTAAGCCACTGAGATCTGGAGTTGTACAAGATAGAGTGTTCTGATAACACAGGAAAGGTTACACTAAGGCCTGAAGGATGAAAAGAAACCAGCTGTAGAGGGATTTGGAAAAAGGCATTCAAGGCAGAGGAAGCAACAAGAACCAAGAACCAAGCACCAGGGCAGGAAGTCTAATGAGCTGACCAAAAGCTGGAGGTGCTGGAGTCAGAACTGCAGAGAAGGAACAGAAGGTAAGGCTGGAGTGCAGGAGGGGCAGATGATGCAGACGTTGAGACAACGGTAAGGAGTCTGGATTTATCCTACTTCCTCTATACTTGTACAACTTCCCTGCACAGTTATCTGTATGCCATGGTACTCAGAAGATACTGTTAACTGGTTTATTTAAATGATCAAAATAGCACTGAAACATATACATAATCACAGGTGAAATAGATAGCTTGCGGAAACAAGCTATATAACACCAGGAGCTCAACCCGGTACTTTGTGATGACCTAGAGAGATGGGACAGAGAAGGCGATGGCACCCTAATCCAGTACTCTTGCCTGGAAAATCCCATGGACGGAGGAGCCTGGTGGGCTGCAGTCCATGGGGTCGCACAGTCGGACACGACTGAAGTGACTTAGCAGCAGCAGCAGCAGAGAGATGGGATGGGGTAGGAGGTGGGAGGGAAGTTCAAGAGAGAGGGGACATAAGTATTCTTATGGCTGATTCAGTGAAGCTTGCTGTTCATGGGGTTGGAAAGAGTTGGACACAACTTAGCAACTGAACAACAAATGACTGATCCACGTTATTATACGGCAAAAACCAACACAACATTGTAAAGCAATTATCCTCTATTAAAAATAAATTTTAAAAAGTACATGAACAAAATCCAGAAAAATACTACACCAAACGCATTAGTTTCTCATTGCTTCTATAACAAATTGCCACAAACTTGATGGCTTAAAACAACACAAATTTATTACCTTACAGTTCTGGAGGCCAGAAGTTCAAAATATAGGTCTCGCTGGGCCAAAATAAAGGTTTTAGCTGGGCTTGGCCTCTTCTGGAGGCTCTAGAGAAGAATCCTTTTCTTTCCTTTTCCAGCTTCAAGAAACTGTCTGCATTCTTTGGCTCTGGCCCCTTCCTCTATCTTCATAACAGCACAGCATCCTCAAATCTCTCTCTGACTCCACCCTCCAACTTCCTGCTTTCACTTAAAAGGACTCCTGTGATTATATTGGGCCACCTGATAATTCAGGATAATCTTCCTTCTCAAGGTCAGTTGGTCAGCAGCCCTAATTCCATCTTCAATCTTACTTCCCCCTTGCCATGAAACAACACAGTCAGAGGTTCTAGGGGTTAGAATAAAGACATTTTGGGGAGGGCTGTTATTCTATCCACCACATTAGCAACAACACTAGTTGTAAACCGAGGCTGACTAAACCATAGTTACCAACCTTGTAAATCAAAAGTTGGCATTATTTCATTATTGTTTTTCAGTCTGAATGTTTCAAAAGATTTTATTTCCAAAGCAAATCAAATTTATTATATAATTATGTACAGATAACAATTTCCATTTAGATTTTTAAATTAGACTTTTCAAAATGTATATAGCAGGTTGTAGAACTCTAAAAAATATTAAAAATGATTCTGAGTGGGGGGCCATTAGAATGATAGAAAACTAGGCTTTTAAAATATCAACTTCCTAGGTCTGTTCAAAGGATTCAGGTGAAGGGGAAACAATGAACATTGATAGGATGGATCTGTTTACATCCCTCTCCTATCGTTGGCCAAATGGGGACTTGGGGCAGCTCCCTTGAAAATGGCATCGTAATAAATTATATTCTTAACACTAAAATGGCTTGGACATAACAAATCACATCTAAAATGAAGAGGCATAATTATTACACACACTTCATACCTCTGGAGGATATGCTTGTTATTGTGCTAGAGGACAGAAAGTTTTGGGAAGTCTGCAGAATGCAAATCACCCAAAACAATGCCCCTTGAGCTCACCTGATTATATTCTCATGTCATCCCTCAAAGATGCTAACAAAGCTACTGAGATAGGAGGGAGTCTGCAGCAATTCTAACCCGTTGGTTATCCTGAATTAAGTGGTCTGCTCAACATTTAAATAATAAACAAAGCGTTTGAAAAATCACCTTGGACACTAGATGTTATGGACCTCTGTTTGCTTTCGAAGGGTGAATTTGTCACTGGTCAAAGATCCAGCAGTTCGTGAAACATCTGCTGGACCATTTTGTCCTTTCTTGTAGCTCTCTGTATCTCCTTTTCCTGCTATGTGCCTGCACTGATGCACACCTCCTTGGCAATCAGCACTCTCATTAGTGATACATCATAGAGGGACTTTGTCTTCCCATCACTATTCCTCCTCTACACTTTTTGCTTTGTGGATCCACCTCCTTGTTTATTAAACAAGCTACTTAATCTGAACATTCTCCTTTCTTTTACATGATGCCAGTCCTTCTATTTTCAGGAGATGCTAATAATTAACTTCTCAGGAAATGTTTACATTGACTACAACTTTTAAGCTTGAAACACCCTCCCAGGAAACTGACAGAGAAATACGTTGCTTTCAGATCTGCTTAATATGCTGCTAGTTTAGGGACTAAAGATTTCTTGGCTCACACTGTGTGCTACTTAATCAATGAACATATCAGCTTCCAGACAAAAATCCTACCTCACAAGGGGATTAAAAGCAAATCACAATACTGGGAACATTCTGAGATATTTGCTTGACAGTCATTCTGCATTTCCTCCTCCAGATGTGAGCATTCTAGACATGAAACACAGAAATCTAACACGTAGATAAGATTCAAATAAGTATGTGACTAATAAGCTGTGGCGAGGGTGGAGGGGAGGGGGTTCAAAGAAAAGGGAAAAAAGAGAAAGGGAGACAGAGAGAGAGATTGAGAGGGAGAGTGAGAAAGAGAGGGAGAGGGGAAGAAGAAGGGGGAGAGTGAGGGAGGGAGAGAGAGAGGGAGAGGGAGAGAGGGAGGGATCAAGAGAGAGAGAGGGATCAAGAGAGAGAGGGAAAGGGAATTAGAAGAGGAGGAGGAGTGGGAGGAAGAAGAAGAGGGAGAGAAGGCAAAGAGATCCACACCACGTGGGTGTGCTTTTGTATTCAGAAGAATAAAACGTGGGTGTGCAGTTACTTTCTGGGTAGCCCATGTGGTTTTTTTCTACACAAGTAAACTTTATCAGACTTTGCATTCTGTGCAATGAAAACCAAATAGCTAAGTCTACAATTGCTTTGAGTACTTCATCTCTAAAAATTATCCTGCTATTGACTCAATTTTTCATTTTATCATGTCTCTAAGCTTTAACAGATGCAAATTTTTCTTACAAATCACAAGCTTCGTAATAAATCAGAGTAAGTGTCAAAACTAAAAAAAAAGTTATCTCTGTTAGGGAAGAAACTAACCCCATAGAAATGCTGGGTGCTGAATAATTATTTTATGATTTTTAGCATGTAGAACATGAACAGCAGATAAAGGAATGGGAATGTGCTTTCTATGTAATTTCTAGCCCAGCATCTAACAGGGTTGCCTGACACACTAAGAACTTAAAGATATTTGTTGGCTATGGACATTGTATACCTCTTTGAAACCTTAATATATGTAAGTACTATTTTGAACACGCAAAATTCATGGGCTATAACAACATTATTTTTGTCTCCCATGGTCCAAACTTTAAATTTATCCTGGTAAAGTTAACTCTTCCCTGTCCTGAAAGATATTTAGGGAAAATCCCATGTCTTTCAGATGCCTTTTAGATAATTCAGAATGGGAGAAAATAATAGCAAATGAAGCCACTGACAAACAACTAATCTCAAAAATATACAAGCAACTCCTACAGCTCAACTCCAGAAAAATAAATGACCCAATCAAAAAATGGGCCAAAGAACTAAATAGACATTTCTCCAAAGAAGACATACAGAGGGCTAACAAACACATGAAAAGATGCTCAATATCACTCATTATCAGAGAAATGCAAATCAAAACCACTATGAGGTACCATTTCACGCCAGTCAGAATGGCTGCGATCCAAAAGTCTACAAGCAATAAATGCTGGAGAGGGTGTGGAGAAAAGGGAACCCTCTTACACTGCTGTTGGGAATGCAAACTAGTACAGCCACTATGGAGAACAGTGTGGAGATTCCTTAAAAAACTGGAAATAGAACTGCCTTATGATCCAGCAATCCCACTGCTGGGCATACACACTGAGGAAACCAGAAGGGAAAGAGACACGTGTACCCCAATGTTCATCGCAGCAGTGTTTATAATAGCCAGGACATGGAAGCAACCTAGATGTCCATCAGCAGATGAATGGATAAGAAAGCTGTGGTACATATACACAATGGAGTATTCCTCAGCCATTAAAAAGAATACATTTGAATCAGTTCTAATGAGGTGGATGAAACTGGAGCCTATTATACAGAGTGAAGTAAGCCAGAAAGAAAAACACCAATACAGTATACTAACGCATATATATGGAATTTAGAAAGATGGTAACAATAACCCTGTGGACGAGACAGCAAAAGAGACACTGATGTACAGAACAGTCTTATGGACTCTGTGGGAGAGGGAGAGGGTGGGAAGATTTGGGAGAATGGCATTGAAGCATGTATAATATCATGTATGAAACGAGTCGCCAGTCCAGGTTCGATGCACGATACTGGATGCTTGGGGCTGGTGCACTGGGATGACCCAGAGGGATGGTATGGGGAGGGAGGAGGGAGGAGGGTTTAGGATGGGGAACACATGTATACCTGTGGTGGATTCATTTCTATATTTGGCAAAACTAACACAATATTGTAAAGTTTAAAAATAAAATAAAATTAAAAAAAAATAAAATGTAAAAAAAAAAAAAAAAGAAGTTTGTCAGCAACTCAACTTTCACAACACAAAGTGGAATTATTAATGTGTTTAGTCCAGTGTCGAAGAAGAAAATAGCAACTCACTCCAGTATTCCTGCCTAAAGAATTTCATGGACAGAGGAGTCTGGTGGGCTACAGTCCTTGAGACTGCAAAAAGTCAGACATGACTGAACGACTAACACTTACTTTCTTACTTACTCAGTCCAGTGTAATAAAATAAAACAAAATTAAGAATATTCTTCTTCTGGAATGACTTCATGGGTTCCCCCGCCATCAAGGAGGATTTCACACCTGAGGTATCCTGCACGCAGACAAGTGCCTCTGGGCTCCTTCCTCAGCTGCCAAAATCCATCCAGAGGCTCCCCTCCCTTGGGTGTGGATCAGGCCTCTTGTTCACTGTGTCCCCCCACATGTAGAGGGCACTTATTAAACCCCGCAAGAGGTCCAGTGGAAGCTGCTGTTTCTGTGCCTGAAGAAAGAGGCAAGCACACTTCATGCCTTTTTTGGAGGTGGTGATATTTGGAGCATTGCACATGGTTTGCTCCGAAATGCTAACTCTCCATCTTGTGACACTGTCAGTGGAGAAGGGGTCAGGATCACAAAACCAGAGTGTGTGCGTCCTTCCCAAATTTTGAAATGGCACATTTATTCTATTGGGTACCCAGCCAACACTGAAATGAAAATAGTTCCATTTTCACATAACACTATATAAGAATATTCCATTTTATCCTAAAATATGAACATCTAGATTTCCAAAGCAGCTTAAGCAAGACAGTTATTGTTCACTTGATCACAGTTTACAATTTTTAATGCAGTTTGGTTATGAGGTATCATCTCTCTCTACAATTACAGCTTGGCTAAGACTCTCTGAATGTGTTTATTCATTTGCTCCCTCAGTCACTTTTGGTTTCTTAACTCTCAGCTACACTTCACATCCTATAAATCTCTTGGGGATACCAAAGGATCAGGTTTAGTCATCTGCAAATTTGGTTTGGTTCACTAATTTATGTCCTCTGCTCTCCCTGAACTTCTATTAAACCGTGGAGTTGAAACATTAGAGTCAGGAGAATATTTTGAAGCGTGCACCCAGTGGCTCTCTGTGTGTCTGTTTTGTGTTCTGCCTTGGTACTCAGTGACCCTTGTCCATTCAATCAGCTACAACCACTGCTTTCATTACTTTAGAGAGAAGGGATGACATGGCACAATGGCAGAAGACAAAGCAATCGATAACCTTTTCTGTTTCTAAACCCTGGGTCCCGGCATGGGCTAAAGATTTGGAAAGATGGTGTCAAGTAAGCAAAGGCTCTGATAAAGTCTCCTAGACTCAGGAAGCTAGCAGACCATTAGAGGTTGGTAGAAAGGTATTAGAGGCTGGGGTCAGGGGGTGCCCTGAGAAGCAACCCTAATCCCCAAACACCTTCAGGCAAAGCCCTGAGAGGAGTGGCTAAAAGAACCCTCAAGTAGGGTTGGGGAATATGAGGGCAGGGAGCACTACCCCACCTGTCCCGGTAGATTGAAGGAGGTGAAGGAGGAGGGAGAAGAGCTACATGGAGATGTCTGCATGGTGGGCCTGGGCAAATGACTGAGGCAGCCCCAGATCGGTCCTGAAGTCCCTACACATCACGGGTGACTGATTCCTTGGGGCCCCAGAGGGATAATGTACGTGGAGGCAAGCCTGGCACAGACTCCCAAGAATGAGAAAAATGAAAAGAATGATCTCTATGAATGAAGTGTGTCATGAAAGTAACTGACAGAGAGGCAGACCTGAAGCCACCTTGTTGTGGAGAATACAGGTGCACACATCAATAGCTCTAAGGAAAGGTTGCCTGGAAACAGAGGTCAATGTCAACCAGGAAACAGAGGTCGACATCAACATATGATGGCAAGGAGATGCACTTCCTCTTGGGGAGCAGGGGCAAAGCCAGAGGACCCCCGAGGAAGGGCCAACCATCAAGGCTGGAAGACCACAGCCCTAAGGACACCCAGCTGGTTCCAGATTGGCCACTGCTGCTGTCCATCCCAGGGACGGGGGAACCTGGTGGGCTGCCGTCTATGGGGTCGCACAGAGTCGGACACAACTGAAGCGACTTAGCAGCAGCAGCAGCAGCTGTCCATTTCTAAGACAGTTTCTATAGAACTACAGTTTAGCAGAGAGTTCTTGTGGATTTTTAGGGGGATTAAATATACATAACAAATTCACCATCTTTACCAAAAAAGTGAAAAAGTGTATGGTTCAGTGATAACAAGTAAATTCATATTGCCATGCAAGCATCCATCTCCAGAACTTTTTCATCTTCCCAAACTAGAACTCTGCCCATTAAACACTAACTCCCCTTTTCCACTTCCTCTGGCCACTGGCAATCATCTTTCTACTTTCCGTCTCTATGAATCTGACTGCTCTAGGTACTTATATGAGTGGAATCATGCAGTATTTGTCTTTTTTGTGTCTGGGTTATTTCACCTAGCATAACGTCTTCAAGATTCATCCCTGTTGTAGTAGGTGTCAGAATTCCACCCTTTGTAAAGGTGCATAATGTTCCATTTTGTTTATTCATTCACTCACTGATACTGGGCTGCTTCTGCCTTTTGGATATTGTGAATGATGCTGCTATAAACACTGGCGTACAAATGACTTTTCAAATCCTTCCTTTCAAGTCTTTCGGATAACAGAGAGTAATTTTAAAAAATATTCTTTAGAAGAAAACTAGGAACTTCTAGAAAAGCCTAAAACAGTTAAATTTATTAAGGATTTAAAAGGAAGCTATTGTTAGGGTTTTACAGAGCTGGCATTATAAAAGCTTTTCTTATTATAAGCCTTTTAAGAAAAAAAAATCACAGATAACTTTAGACTCTATTTATTAGGAGACTACAAATGACAGTAATCAAAATAATTAGCAAATTTTACTCTCACTATTTATATGTTTAATAAAAAGTTACAGCTTTAATTTTCCAAAGCTAACAGAAAACGAAAATATACTCATTAAGTTTCTTAGAGTATTTATGTGATGGCTACTTCATACATATATAAATAAGCATTTTTTAAAATATTGCACAGGCTAAAATGTAGCTCTAGGGGATATCATGCTTTATGTGATAAGCTTGTTCCTGTGTTTTATCAAATACCTACAAATAAATGACATTTTAAATGAGTGAAGACAAGGTCCTAGTATACTATTTAAAGAATCCTTGAAGGAAAGCTTTTGGAAAAGATTCCTTTTGTTATTCAAATAATCACCTGCTCATTTATCTGCTTGAGAGTTTCTTGTTTTGGTGTTTTTGAGAAGAAGAAATTCTTCAAGCCTGAAAAATGAATCACTGCTTTCTTATTAACTCTACCAGTTTGACTCATCGTATTATTTTGTTGGCTCAAAGTACAATGCTGTATCTTTGGCTATTTTTAAGCATACTTAAAAGTAGAAAATAGCATCACACAGAATTGAGAAAGAATGTAAAAGGGCAATATTTTCTCAAGGTTGTCTACTCAGAAACCAGTGCCTAAGGACCAGGAAGACACCACATGTTCCAATGGACCTCCTGACCCCTCCCCCCACCTCCTCTCACCAGATCACCTTTGTTTCTCATATTTCGTTCATGGTCCATTCCTGTCTCTTCTCCACGCAGGGTACTTCTTGCCTCACCCTCCTCTCTATTCTCTCTGAAATGTCCTCCTTCGACACATCATCAAGTTTTGTTTGATGTATTTCTTCTAGTCTCTCTCATCACTGCTCACCACTGCCTCTATCCTGAAGTCCATACTCCTCCGTCTAACATGTAAGACCTTCTGTAATCTGAGCCCTATCCTTTTTCCTAATCTAACTTGTGCTCTTGTCCCTCTGGTGCCCAGAGTTCTAATGAGATCTCCCACTGGGTCCCTCTGTATTCTTGCCTCCGAGTTGTCAATTTATGCTATTTTTTTTCTCTTTCCTGTTTCTCCTTCTTAGACACTGATGCTCTCATGAAGAGTTATTAATTTGTCTCTTAAAATGCTTGTCACTTTCTGTCCCAGGTATCAGTTATTTGTGTTTATAGCTCAGTCCTCTCTGCCTCTTACCTAAAAAGACCAATGAAAACACAGGAATTATCATGGGATACAAGGCAGTATCAATAACCCTGCTTCATAACTGCATTACTCTTATAAAAAGTTAGCGTTTTGAGTTATACACAATATAATAAAATTGTACACGAAATATATTTTGTGGTTTCCAGGTCCATTATCTTTTATTTCAAGACTTCTGGAAGAGGTAACATCTCCATCTTTATCTGACATACGAGCAAAATGAAGCAAAGGGCCAGCAAGAGGAAAAACCTGTATTGGGTGGACAGGAATTTGTGCTTTAAGAAAAACATAAAGCACTTGGAAAAATGAAATTCAACCTGTGGACGGTGGGCCCTTTGATATGGTCTCCAGATAGCACTACCTATGAGCTCAGGAATGTCCTGACTTACGTGGATCAACACAAACACACATGATCTACAAGATGACAGATGAAATGTCACACTCTCTCATGACAACAGAAATCACCACGGATCACTAGAGTAAGCAATGTTCTTTAGGACACACTCCCCTTCTTAATCCAGAGGGGTCAGTAATTGGCCATTTCCAGGATTTACCTTGCTCCCAAGCACAAATTTTGCCTCCAGCCAGGATCCTGTTACCATTAGGTAACTTGGGGCACAAAATCAGGCTGGTGGCAAAGTGTTGCCAGGAGTGTTTACCTGTTACAAGTTACTCTGCACCCCTACAAGGAAATTCATAAAACATTCATTACATATCTGATTTCCACTATGCCTCTTGGATTGCTAAACTGATTTGGACCACTTCATCTCTTTTGTCCCTCACTTTTTTAATGGAGTGTATGTAAGTCATTAGATAAGTACTACTTTTAAGTAAGTATACAATGGAGAGGGACCCAGCCCTGTAGCATGCAAATACTGGCAGGCCAGAGCTAGCAGAGTCTGTTAGGCAAATGCTCTCTTGGAAGTACCTTTCATCCCAGCTGGAGTGCCCAGCAGCTGGCTGTCGATTTCTTTACTCCACAGCACTCGGCAAAATTCAAGTTATTTACTCAGCAGCATTGGACTCCTTACAAATAGAGCGTTTTAGCTTATGCTTAATAAAATACACTTGATATAACTAGATTTGTTTAAGGTGATGAAATAGGAATACTCTTTCCTTTTTTTTGGAGTGATCCTAGTTGTGGGTTTCTCAGTGCTGGCATATGTTTTTTCAACATGGACGATTTCCAGCACATGGTGCCCACGGACATCCCAGCCAAGATCAAGCTGATCTTCCCTCCTCTGGGACCCAATGCCCAATGTCTCAGACATCAGTGAGGCTCCCACAGGACCCTGCTGGCTTGCAGCCCTTGTCTAATTTGCCTAATTCTTTCTGCTGGCACAGGCAGTAGTGCCACGGAGGAGGCCAGGTCTGCATGACTCAATAATCTGCTTTTCGGGTGCTCCCTTCTTCCAGGCTTACTCACAAAATATCAGGAAAGGAGGTGGGAAAGTAGGCTCAATGACCTTGGAATTCACCTGTGTCACCAGGTGAAGGTATTGCTAGAAAAGGTGTCGTGTGTGTTAGTTGCTTAGTCATGTCCAACTCTTTGCAACCCCATGACTGTAGCCTACAGGTTCCTCTGTCCACGGAATTCTTCGGGCAAGAAAACTGGAATGGGTTGCCATTCCCTCCTCCAGGGGATCTTCCCAACTCAGGGATCAAATCCGAGTCCCCTGCATTGTAGGCAGATTCCTTACCATCTGAGCCACCAGGGAAGCCCAAGAAAAGCCTCAATAACCCTTAATAACCATGACTGGTTTTACCTTCCTTGAATTCTGAGATTGGCACTTGTATCGATTCTGTTTGAAGAACTGGCCTGGTATCAGTGTAGTATCATGCTTAGACCACCAGACTAGCATTTCTGAGAAGCAGTGAGGTTGAAATTTAGCTCTGCCTTGCAGGACATTCTTCTGTAAGTTGTTTAACCTGTTTCCTCCTTTGCCAACAAAACAGCCTCTATCTGTGGATACATTCAAGGGCCCGGGGTCACGCCCATGGTGCTGGGCGAGGCACACAGTTAAGCCCTGGCCTAAGCAGGAGGCCTTCATGGGGTGAAAGGGGCTTTTCTTTAGAATGTCTAAATAGACACAAAACAAGAGGGAAAGGAAAATAACCAGTAAGGGGGATTTTATAAGAATGACCTTTCATCTATTGAAAAAGGATTTGTGTCCATTTTATCACATTTCTGATTATATTGAATATTTTCATTGTCCAGGGCATTTTGTGTGTGTTGGAAACTCCAGAAAAGTAAAATATAATCCCTGCCCTCAGTGTGCTTATATTTGGTGTGTATTTCTGTGTGTGTGCTATACCTATGTACGTGCAGGTATATCTATGCCTGAGGGTGTGTGTGTCTGTGTGTCTGTCTGTGTGTGTCTGTGTATCTGTTCAGAGCATAACTGAAGCACACTGTGGCTTCCTGCTCTAAGGAACACAGTCCACAGGGGGAGTCTGTGCTGACAGGAAAGGATCTGGAAAAGCTACACAGACAAGCCTGCGTTTGTTCTGGGCCTTGACAGGAAAGGAGCTTCAGTAAGCAGAAATAGAGAAGGGACTTTTGAAGAAAGAAAGAAATACTTGAGAAAAGGCAGAGGGAGGGGATTGTTCAAGGCATGTGCCATGTGCTCATGTGAGTGGGAAAGAGGAACTAAATGGGAAGGCCCGACCTAGGTAGGAGACATCAAAGACAGGCAGGCAGCTGTATTTTCGGCAGTCTCTTAACCTGCACTTAGACTATGCTTCTGAAGCAAAACGAGGCTCATTAAGGCCAGTTCTCAGCTGCTTCTCTCTGATCCTGCCCCTGTCATTCCGTTTGGCCCCCAAATGGCACCTTCTTGTGTTTACAAGACAGACTTTAAAAATATACTTGGAATGTAACATTCTGAGGAAGTGTTTCTATGTATACAGAAAGGTTGGCAAAATAAGAAAGGCATTCCATCTCCCAAAACACCCTTGTTTTTCCCAAGCCATATAACTCAAAGAAAACTAGGAATCTGAAACTCCTATTAATGTAAGCTATGAGATCCAAGTGGTTCTACTGAAGTATTTCTCCAAGTACATTACTAACTTACCAAGAACAGTTTTTATCATTCATTCGACAAACATTTCTCAGGCACCTATCAGGCAGGTGACTTCCCAGGCATTGGGAATGTGGTGGAGAACACAACAGCCAGCCAGTCCCCCACAGAGCTTACAGTCCAGTGGGTGGAGACAGACAATCAATGAAGCAAGTACATAAAATAGTGCACTAGATGATACGGGCTGCGGAGCCAGGGGGCAAAGGACCTGGGGACACTGGGGACATTCGAGCCAATGCCCGAAGGAGGAGAAAAGTGGAGACTCATGCAGGTACGGCAGAGCACCTGTGGCACAAGGGATAGCAAGTGTAAAGGCCCTGAAACACACCTGACGCGGCTGAGGGATCATAAACAGGCCAGTGCGCCTGGAGCTGAGTGACAGTAGTAACGTGAGCACCGAGAAGTAAGAGCCGTCAGTAGTCCAGGGCAGTGAGGTGATTAGTAGAGCGGGGACTGTGGGAGCCAGGAGAAGAAACGTGTTTCACGGATAGGAAGTGAGAGATCAATATTAACAAGTGTGGCTAAGCAGTTGGGTCAAGTGAGGACAGAGAGTGGACTCTTGAAGTTAATGCTGTGGAGGCTGTTGGTGACCCCAACTAGAAGGTAATAGGTGGAGGGATGGGGGCAAAAGCCTGACTTCAGGGAATTCAAGGGTGAGTGGGAGGAAAAGACTGGACAACAGAGCAGTTACTGAGAAGGGAGTACAGAAATGGAGTGATCATTGGAGGAGGAAAGGAAAGAAAGGTTGTTTTTTATTTAAATAAGGAACGCATACAGCACAATAGCAAAAAGGCAAATAATTTGATTTAAATATGGGAGCAAAGAACCTGAGAAGACGTTTTTCCAAACAAAAGATGCAAATGGCTAGCAGGTAAATGAAACAGTCCTCCAGATCACTGATCACCAGGGAAACACAAGTCAGAGCCACAGTGAAATATCACCTCACACCTGTCAGAGTGGCTATTATCAAAAAGACAAAAGAACAGGTGTTGGGGAGGATGTGGATAAAAAGGACTCATTGTGCACTGTTGGTGGGAATGTGAACTGGTATAGCCATGATGGAAAACAGTATGGATGTTCCTCAAAAAGTTAAAAATTAAATCACCAGAGGATTCAGCAATCCTACTTCTGGGTATATATCTGAAGGATATGAAATCAGTATCTTGAAGAGATATCTGCACTCCCATGTTCACTGCATTATTCAAAAAATAGTCATGAGAGAGAAACAATGGAAGAGTCCCTCAGGGATGAACGAATAAAGAAAATGTGATATATATATATATATATGATACAATATTGTTCAGTCACATAAAAGGAAATCCTGCCACTCTTGACAATGTGAATGAAACATTAAAGAGATATGTTAAGTGAAATAAGTCAGACAGAGAAATAAAAATACTACATGATGCTATTTCTATGTGGAATCTAAAAGAGCCAAATTCCATGTACAGCATGTTGACTACAGTTATAACACTGTATTGCATACCTGAAATTTGCTAAGGGAGTAGATCTTAAATGTTCTCACCACACACCAAAAAAGGTAACTATGTGAGGGTGAGAGATGCGTCAGCTAGCATTTTTGTGGTCATTTCATGATATATATGCATATCTAACCACCACATGGTATGCCGAAAAGTTACACAATATTCTTTGTCAATTATGGCTAAATAAAGTTGGTGGGGAAGGGGAGAAAGAAAAGAAAGAGAGAGGGATGGAGGGAGAGAGAAAGAAAAGAGAAAGGTTGTTTTTGTTTGATTGATCATTTTTTGGTCCTATTTTTTAAACGAGAGCAATAACAGGCTGTTAACAGGCTGTTAGGAATGAACCCATAAAGAGAAACACAGGTGATGAAGAGAGAAGGGAGACTTGTCAGAAGGAGCAGGGGGAATGGGTGGGAGAGGACAGGGCCTAGTGAATAAGAGCATGACGGCCAGCAACAGGCACAACCTCTGGTCTGGAAAAGAAGAGAATGCAGAGGACCCGGCACCAAGGTTTGGGTGCAGATGAGCACCGGGGGCTTATGCAGATCCTCTCCAGCCAGCTGCGTCATTTTCTCAGTGGAATAGCTGAGGGGCAGATGGGGGCTATGGTCAGAGAGGAAGACTAGGGAGAGCCATGCAGGGGCTGAGGTGCTGACTCAGAGAGAGGAGCTGCAATATGATCTGCCTCACATTTTAGGAGCTCCTCTGCTTCTGGGAGCAGAACAAAGGGAGGCAGAGGTGGCAGTGGAGTAGGCAGTTGGGTGATTATGAAAATAATTCAGGATAGAGATGAGATATTTATGGGTGTTTTAAAAGTAGACCAGGGACTCCCCCCAGCAGTCCAGTGGTTAACACTGCCTTCCAAAGCAGAAGGTGCCGGTTCAACCCCTGGTCCTGAGTCAGAGAACTAAGATCCCACACGCCTTGGGGTGAGGCCTAAACTTAAAAATAGAACAGAGTTGTACAACGGAAACAGTGTCAGACTTTATTTTTTGGGGCTCCAAAATCACTGCAGAGGGTGACTGCAGCCATGAAATTAAAAGATGCTTACTCCTTGGAAGAAAAGTTATGACCAACCTAGATAGCATATTCAAAAGCAGAGACATTACTTTGCCAACAAAGGTCTGTCTAGTCAAGGCTATGGTTTTTCCTGTGGTCATGTATGGATGTGAGAGTTGGACTGTGAAGAAAGCGGAACACTGAAGAATTGATGCTTTTGAACTGTGGTGTTGGAGAAGACTCTTGAGAGTCCCTTGGACTGCAAGGAGATCCAACCAGTCCATTCTGAAGGAGATCAGCCCTGGGTGTTCTTTGGAAGGAATGATGCTAAAGCTGAAACTCCAATACTTTGGCCACCTCATGAGAAGAGTTGACTCATTGGAAAAGACTCTGATGCTGGGAGGGATTGGGGGCAGGAGGGGAGAGGACTACAGAGGATGAGATGGCTGGATGGCATCACTGATTCGATGGACGTGAGTCTGAGTGAACTCCGGGAGATGGTGATGGACAGGGAGGCCTGGCGTGCTGCGATTCATGGGGTTGCAAAGAGTCGGACATGACTGAGTGACTGAACTGAACTGAACTGAACTGTACAATTGAAGTGAGAACATGATAAGATTCTGAATGTATTTGAATTTAGGTAGATATGGATGAGTTAATGAACTCCAGGGTGTTTTCCTCTTTTCCTCCCAAACCTCGTAGCTCAGATGATGAAGAATCTGCCTGCAGTGCAGGAGATCCAAGTTCGATCCCTGGGTCAGGAAGATCCCCTAGAGAAAGAAATGGCAACCCACTCCAGGGTCCTTGCCTGGAAAATCCCATGGACAGAAGAGCCTGGTGGGCTGCAGTCCATGGGGTTGCAAAGAGTTGGGCACAACTGCGCAACTAACACTAATTAACTCCCAAACCAATACAACAAAACCAAGAGAAGGTATTACAGCATTTAAACCAAAAATCAGTAACATGTCAGCTGCAGTATTACTGACAACAATCCAGTTTTTAACTCACAAAGACTATTCCAGAACATTATCAATAAGTGACTCCAGTAAATACATAAAAATCCATTGGCATTGTAAAGCATTATAGAAATTGAAGCTGTAGTTAAAAGCAAGGCATCTGTGTCTGTTCCAATAAGCCAATTGTCAAGAGTGAATCAATAAATCACAGAATTAGTGTGGAAAAATATTTCAGGCTTTTCAAGATCAAAGAATGGATAGTAAAATATTAACTTGATGTTCTTTTAACTTTCTTTTCTCAATATTTATTAGTGTTTGACCTCCCTTGAAACGAGAGTTCCATTATAAGCTCTTTTGATAAATGGATTGTGAAGTTACTCAAAGCTCTCCATTCTCACTAAGTATTTTCTATTCTCCACTGAAACACTATTAGTCTGCATTTTACAGTAATTCTCCACAACTACCCTCTCCTTTCTTCTTCTGCCACTTCTAGCTACAGATAATCTCACAGATAAAGTTGGAATGTACAAATGTGCATTGCAAGGTGAAAGTGTCATTATAAAAACATCCACTCCTGGTCATTCAAGAGGCCTATTTTAAATATATTTCCTCTAATATAGGGCTTGGAACAATGAAAATATATGAGGAACCCAGTCCCCTTTCCTTCAAATTTGTAACAGGAAATAATACACATAAAACTTTCCAGAGAGTAAAGAGCAGAAAACCCTTTTCACTTCTTTCCTTGACTCAGCTTTTGTTTGAGAAATATTAACTGCTAACTTTTGTTGTCACTCAGATGTTCTGTGCTATCCTAACGTTACTGATTCAATGGACATGAGTTTGAGCAAACTCCAGGAGATAGTGAAGGACAGGGAAGCCTGGCATGCTGCAGTCCACGGGGTTGCAAAGAATCAGACAAGATTTAGTGACTGAGCAACATCAACAAAGGGCATATAAGATAGATTCCTGTAAGACTCACAGTGGTTTCTGAAACAAAATCACAGGTGTAGAAAACAAATTTATGGTTATCAGGGGGGAAATGGGGGGGTGGATAATAAATTGGGAGATTGGGATTGACATATACATACTCCTATATTTAAAACAGATAATAATAAGGACCTACTCTGTAACACAGGGAACTGTTCTCAGTACTCTAATGACCTATATGGGGAAAGAATCTAAAAACCAGTGAATACATGTATATGTGTAACTGATTCACTTTGTTGTACAGCAGAAACTAACACATTATAAATCAACTATACTGCAATAAAAATTTTAAAAGAAGAATTGCGGTGGGTTTTTACCACTAACCTTCTAGAATTTAATACTAAATAAACAATTAAAGATGCAATAACATTTAGCTGCAAGGATGTTCATCAGGGCATGATTTATTAGAAAGAAAAACTGTTACTAAATGTGTAACAATAGGTGACTGATTAAAG
The DNA here is from genome assembly GCF_003369695.1 of Bos indicus x Bos taurus. Classification (NCBI taxonomy): domain Eukaryota; kingdom Metazoa; phylum Chordata; class Mammalia; order Artiodactyla; family Bovidae; genus Bos; species Bos indicus x Bos taurus. The sequence goes on along the minus strand of NC_040079.1, from coordinate 52,835,021 downwards.
AACAAAAAGTCCCATCCATGCAACTGAACTCTTAGAGTCACTAAAAATGATTTCAAGTACTTAAAGATGTGGAAATATGTTCATGGTGGATTTTGAAATAAAATTAATATGGATGGTCTGATCATATTTTTGTTAAAAGAAAATACATTTTTACATGTATATATGCATATGGAAGGAGATTAGAAGCATAAACATCAGAAGAGTTATGTGACTATTTCTAAATGAAGGATTTTCAGGGAGATTTTTTTTTTTGCTCATCTGTGCTTTGTTCTAATTTTCCCGTAAGTATCCTTCTGTTACTTGTGTAATTGGAAACCTGTCAGTAGAAGTGACTAAACATTATCCATGGTGGCACTCCAGACTTACAAGAAGGCTGCCTGGCCAAAGGCCCCCCTGTGGCTCCTGACCTCACTTGGTTTCTAGACATGTGGTTGAGGCAGTGCTTAAGCCCTAATGTGGCCTGGTAATGGCCTTCTTCCATGGATCTGTGACAATCTGCTCAGCAATCAAGCCAACTGGATTCTTTAGGCACCAACTGCCAGAAAATGAGGAGTGCAGCAGAGATGCAAAGACCCACAGAACCACAGAGAAGGAGGCTTTAACCATAAGCTTCAAGTGGGATGCGTCATAGTGTCCGTCGCCTTTGCAACAAAGCAACAAAATACAGCCAGAGCATGGGGGAGGGAGGGTAGGAGGCAAGCAAAGCCCCAGGAAGAAAATAAGAATCCAGCATACATTTGGTCAAACAGACCTCATGCTGTAAAATAGCACAAGCACAGTTAGGGAAATTCTGGCTAATTTCAGGAACAAGATTCAGTACACGGCCCAAGCAGTTTCCAAAGATTCCTTTAAATTAAGAATGAAGTCTCCAAAGACCTAAATCCTGATATCTTGAACTTCAAACAAACTGCTATAAAAGCAACACTAAAAACATCAAACAGAAAGTGGATTAAGTGCATGCTCCATCTGTAAGAGCTTGCTTAAGACAAACTCAATTACTTGTTCCAAAATGAGATACAGGTTTGTTTGGATTTACTGATAGGCTTGTCCTGATAAATGAGAATGACAGATCTAAGGGGAGAAAGCTTCAGTTCTCTTTCTCAGTCACACTCCAAACCAAACCTCCAGGTAAATATACCAAGCGGTAGCTATGCTTTGCAAAGCAAAATAGGACCACATCTAAAGAAAGCCAAGCCCAGAAGTGACTTTTATCTTCTGTGCCGTCTATTTGAACATAGAAAGCATGGGGGCATACCTGCCTCCGGAAATAGTGAGCTTTTCCCCTCGGGATACTGTTTATTCCAAATAAGCATCTTCTTTCTGCCATCCGCCCCCACTGCTCAGTTCTAGAATTTGCTCTTATGTGAGTTTGGCCTGTTTTTTGGTTCTGAGCAGAGGGCAGAGGCATGTGTGCCTTGTTCTACTGTTAGTGCGCTCATGCCTACCCTCAGTCATGCTGGCCTTTGTGAGGTTGCCAGCATCCCCCTCTCGGAGACATCTGTTGCCGTGCTGAAACCAAGAAGCCTCAGAAGCACGTGATGGGGCCGCGTGGCATCAGAGAGTGCCACCTCCAACAAGAGGCGTCTGTCCACCTCACCTCTCCCCTGCCACTTCCTCCTCTAGCCCGGGCCTCAACAAGTGGTCGAGCCTCACACAAGCTGTCAGGGACAGATGCTATGTGAAAAGAGGAAATTGGACTCAAAGATGCTACAGCTTTTTTAATTAAGTCCAACCTAAAAGCCAAATAGTGAGGCATGAAATGAATACTTGCAAATAAGCGCCACATTTCAAGAACAAACGCATTGGTGTGAGCTAGTTTGCAACTTAGGGGCTTGCTCAAATGTCTCATTGTTTCTCATTCAACGCCTCTTATGGTATTTTCCCTTCTGCGGTGAAAAACGCATTTTGCATTGGTACGGTGGAAAACGCATTTTGCATTGGTACGTCGGTATCCTGAGCCTTCTTTTGTTGTTTCCTTCCTCTGCTGTCCCTGGGCTAGCTGAGTTGGCAGGAGCCAGTGTGTCCACATGCAGCCAAATGCTTGCATCTATTCATCACTCGCCTCCCCACTCCACAAACATCCACCGAGTGCCCGTGACACGTCAGGCCTGGCTTTACAGTCTAAGAAAAAGGAAGGCTAACACAGTTCTTGCTTCCCTCTTCCCAGCTCCCTCCACTAATTCTCCTCATCTGCTTTGTCTGCATGTCTTGGTCTCCATTTTCTCTAGTTTACTATTTGTTTGCTATTCCGGGCACCTTATTGTTCCTCTCTGTGTGCCGCCTGCTCATTAAAGCGGACCAGAGGCCCAGGGCCTCGGCTCCAATTCTCAGCCTAAATGGCCAAGATCCTGCTTGATTACCACCGATGCGCAGGGCTCAGGGAAATGACCACATGGATTTTTAGACAGAAGAAATTAGGGAAAAAAACAAGACAAGACGAAACAAAACCCCTCAGATCCAGATAAATAAACCTTAAACTACATACTACCAATTCTAAGGTAGCCATCACAAAATACAGAGTGGGTCTCATTAAGATTTACTATTTTTCTCATTTCCTTTTCATCATTTCAATGACAATTAAATATATTATTTAAGATGCTTAAGAAAGTTTTCATACATTTCAAAATCAATAAGGAAGGAATCTCAGGCATTGCCTTGCCTATTTTACAGGCCAGGAAGCTGAGGAGAATAATGTGTCCAAGACCACGGAGCCAGGTAGGTGCTGAAAACAAGGTAAATCCCCAGGTTTTCTGATTTGCTCTCCATTCCTTCCCACCCATGGCCCCAGCCAACCACCTTCTTACACATTCAGAGTGTTCTTTTATATCAACATTTAAAAATATTTCATGAATTGGGGATAAAGAAGGTAGAGCATACTCTTGCTGTGAAAAATCTGATGACAATATTTTGAGTTTTCTTAGATAACCATGACACACAGTATTTTTTAAAGGAAATTCTGAAAAGTGAATTTCAAACAAATGCAATTGAGAACATGGGAAGGCGAAGGAATTAGGCTCTTCTGAGGTCCAGGGAGGCCTGGCATGCTGCGATTCATGGGGTCGCAAAGAGTCGGACACGACTGAGCGACTGAACTGAACTGAGGTCATACTCACCACTGGGTAACAATCTGGAAAGGAATATCTGACTTTGCTTTATTTTTATCTTAGTCCCATCAAGAAGGACAAAACTTGAAGTTGAATAAAAATTTGATTTCATTGAATCTACTAGTTATGGGTTAAGTGACCAAAACCAAAATCCAAATGGGTAGTTATAAAAAGTGACTATATTGTTCTTAGAGCTGAAAAATCGAGAGGAGGGTCTGATTTCAGGTGGCTGAACACAGAGCTCAAATAGTGACAAATACAGAGCTCAAATAGTGACAAACACCTGTATGGTCCATACCAAATGCAGGGTACTTTCTCAGTATCTCACTTGACTCACCCAATTTTCACGACAACTCTGTAAGTGTTCCCATTTTACAGATAAGGAAAATAGGCACTGAGTCATGAGGGACCCTGCTAGTAAATGGAGTGCCTGCTAAGTCACTTCAGTCCTGCCCAACTCTTTGCCACTCTATGGACTATTGCCCACCAGGTTCCTCTGTCCATGGGATTCTCCAGGCAAGAACACTGGAGTGGGTTGCCATGCCCTCCTTCAGGGGATCTTCCCAACCCAGGGATCGATCCTGCAATCCTGCATCTCCTGCAACTTCTGCATTGCAGGAGGATTCTTTACTGCTGAGCCACCAGGGAATTCAAATGTAAACATTTTGACTTCAGGGTCTAGATTTTAATCAGTGTCTCCTCACATAATGAGCACTTCCTCACATCACCATAGTCTCTATCTTTCAACTCAACCTCCTCTGTGGTTCCATTCTCTTGGAGATTCTCTGTTCCTAGAAGCAGACTGCCAAAATAGCTTGAGTCTCAAAACCTGACAATTCCAAGTCCAGCAAAAAAGTCTCTTTGGAAACTTTTCCTGGGACTTCTTTTCCAAAAGTCCCAGGTAAAGTCTCCCTGCATCTCACTGACTTGAGCCAAACATCAGTTCAATTCAATTCAGTCACTCAGTCATGTCCGACTCTTTGAGACTCCATGGACTTCAGCACGCCACGCCTCGCTGTCCATCACCAACTCACAGAGTTTACTCTAACTCAGGTCCATTGAGTTGGTGATGCCATCCAACCATCTCATCCTCTGCCATCCCCTTCTCCTCCTGCCTTCAATCTTTCCCAGCATCAGTGTCTTTTAAAATGAGTTGGTTCTTTGCATCAGGTGGCCAAAGTATTGGAGTTTCAGCTTCAACATCAGTACCTCCAATGAATATTCAGGACTGGTTGGATCTCCTTGCAGTCCAAGGGACTCTCAAGAATCTTCTCCAAAACCACAGTTCAAAAGCATCAACTCTTCGGCACTCAGCTTTCTTTATAGTCCAACATCCGTACACGACTACTAGAAAAACCATAGCTTTGACTAGATGGACCTTTGTTGGCAAAGTAACGTCTCTGCTTTTTAATATGCTGTCTAGATTGGTCATAACTTTTCTTCCAAGGAGCAAGGATCTTTTAATTTCATGTTGCAGTCACCACCTGCAGAAGAATGCTGTTTTGATTGGCCAGACAAACCCAGTCACACAGCCCCATGGAGCAGAATGTGGAGTCCACCCCAGCAGAAACATCTAGACAGAAGGTAGAGGAGGGGAGTAGATCTCCTCCCCAGAGACACTGCAACAATTGTCAGAGATGGTGACTGAAATATTGGGTAGTAAAAACAACAGTGAACGTTACATGGTAAAATTTCACCACAATAATTAAAATACTTCTTTTACAATGATCTGATAGCAGCTCTTGGTCTTTGGGTATCACAGTTGTCCTATGAGAAATGTGGCAACTTTCGTTTTTATAAAGGAGAGAGGTATATGGACAAAATGAACCAAGACAGGACAATAATAGTTAATTTTATAATCATGGACTACCTCCACCAAGCCCATCCGTATCAGTTTTATGATTCCTCAATGAATTTTAAAATCAGTGAATCTTCACTTTAAGGTAGAGATCAGCACTCATCATTCTCTCTAAGATCCTACATGGATCAGAGGCTGTGCCCAGTGGTTCCAAGGCCCATGTCCTCCCCTAAATTTAGCAGGCTGGTCTGCTTCTCACCTTGCCCTGTGATCGTGTACAGTATGGTTGATAGACAAAGGGCAAAAGGACAGGCCAAAAAAAAAGAAAAAGGTTGATGCTGCAGACGCTTGCACTTCTGCTCTGTGGAAACCGCAGCACCACACTCATCTTACCCACCGCCGCATCTCTCTCATCACCCTATCCCCACATGCAGACCTTGCCTCTAACTGCACACATCTCGGCTTGCCCTGATCTTCCTACCAAAGCTACTACCCTACTTATGGAAACTTAGGATCAGCTCCTACTCTGAAATAAAGATGAACCTTGCCTCAATTTTTAGGCATCTCAAGATCCACTGTTATCTTTTCGAGTCCATATCTTTCCTCATGCAAGTCTGAGTGGAAACAAGTAAGATGGGAGAGAACAGAGTTGTGGGACGAAACGTTGTTTATCTCAGAAGGACCAAACTACAGATGGAAGTTTGGTGGTCAGGCACACCACCTGGAAAAGATGCTATATGGGGCTTGTGAGTGCTCACTAGAAGCTCTTGTGACCTCCTGGTTTGGGAGGTCAGAGAACTAGACTCAATACCCTGTACCTGCACTTCAAGAAATGTTTCATTACATTTCTGAGGGTACCTTTATGAGCTGGAGGACTGCCAGTAGGTGATACAATGAGTTGGATTGGTAACTGTTGAAAATTCCCAAACACTGGGAGCAGGCCATCAGTATGATGCTGTAGGACTATGACCTCAGCTCTGTTCAGTTCCAAAATTCTGTCAATAACCCCAGTGAGGATATTTATGGCATACTGATCAAATTGAGAGTTGAGGTGATGCTGGGAAGAAGAGTAATATTGTTGGATGACCTAATCAGGATCAAGCAAGATATATTCCAGATCCCTGATGAAACAGAAGAGCGATGCGCATTAAGCCTGTGTTTGGTTTAAAACATACACACACAAGTCAATTATTACACCTTAGCAGCCACATGTGTGAAAAAGGAGCTTTTGTGAAAAAGGTTGACAGTACACATGGTATGAGTCAACTCTGCACTGTGGTTGCCAAGAAGCTACTGTGTGGTCTGATGCTTCACTGACGAAAATAGAACATTTTACTGTGACTGGTGTGAGGTGAGCTGTAGCTCATGTGAAGCAGACCACACCAAGAGTTCGGTGCTTGGTTCCTGACCTTACTCTAAGAGAGACATAAGCACACTGAAGTTCAGGAGAGAAGCGACCATTATGATGAAGGAACTGGAAGTGCCTAGGAGGACACGGAGATGTTTTGCCTGGAAAACAGGAGGCTTATGTGAAACAGCAGGGCTGTCTTTAATGATATGATCATCCGTCTTGAGAAAGAAGGGGTCCATTTGTCCCATGCATCACCTGTGGCTGCACCTAAATTAATGATGGGAATTTTAGAAGAACAAGTTTTAATGCAACAGAAAGACAGCTTTCCAAAGGAATGGTCCCCAGATGGAAAGAAAATTTTAGGGAGGCATTCAAACAGAAAGAAGTCAGCAGATGACAAGGGTGAGGGAAGTATAAAGACGAGATGTACTGTTGGTTCAGACCAGTGGTTCTTAAACTGTGTTCCTCAGAATTGCCTCAAGAGCAGGCAGAAGCAGTTGAGGTAGTGGGGCTCCACTGTGGTACAAGTTTCCTGCCCCTGTACCCCATTATAGGCACAGAAGTTCACCTGACCTGTTCACACAACAGGCTTCTGCTGTGAAGGAAAGGCTGCTTTAAGCCACAGGACTGGATGATGTCAAATGTCCCTGTTTAACTTGAAAGTTTGAGCAATCAGTGATTTCTGAGATATGACTTTTCCTAAGAGGCAGACCGAGAAGTCAGGAAACAGGTGAGCCTGCAGCTAGAATCACAGGGTTCAAATTCCAGTGCATTCATTCTCCACTGCTGTTTAACAAATGAATACAAACTTGGTGCTTCAAACAACATGCCCTTACCAGCTCACCCTCTCTGCAGAACAGGAGTGTAAGCAGGGCTTAACTGGGTCCTCTGACCAGGGTCTCACAAGACTGAGACTGAGGTATCAGCTGGACTGTGTTCCTTTGTGAGCTCAGGGTCTTCTTCCAAACTGGTGGAACTCATGTCCCTGAAGCTGATGGCTGAGCTCCTCACTTCATGGCTAGTTGCTGGCCAGGGACCACTCTTGGCTTCTAAGGCCACTCACTGGTTCTTGCCACGGATTCCCACCACAGGCTTTCACAACCTGGTTGTGTGCTTCTTTGAGATCATCAGAAGATGCTTTTGCTTTACTTCTCTCTCTCTCTAGGAAAAGGTTGGACCCTCTTACAAAGGCTTTGCCTGATTAGGTCAGGCCCATCCAGCAAAATCTTCCACTTGATTAATTCAAAATCTATTCAGGAGAAACCTTACTTTTATCTTCAAAAATCCCTTCCGTCCTGCTATTCAATGGAACTCATTCAAGAGAGTGAAATCCCATCATGTTTACAAATCCTGTCTACACTGAAGGAGAGAGGACTCCCAGGGACTATGCACTAACAGAAGGGAATCTTGGGGGCCATCACAGAATTCTACCAATCACACGTAGCTTTTCCACTCATGGCTTGTGATCTTGGGAAAGCTGCTCAACCTCTCTCTGCGACCCAGTTACTTCATCTATAAAGTGGGGATAATGATTCCCTATGGGGTTGCTAGGAAGGTTAAATGAGTTCACATATAAAGCACTTAGAATAGCAACCTGGCATCAGGTTCACCCAAGGAAACTTATAAGGTATTGTTGTGCAGAATACTCGGTATCCTTAGGAAGGACTGGACCCAATGGCAGTCAGATAGCCTATGGCCAATGTGCTCTCAGGCAGGAGCTGCTAAAGTGGGTCAGACCTGCAGCTTCATGGAGAGGTGGCTTCTGTCTCCTCTCCAACGGGCCAGCTCTCCTCTTTTGCTGTCACTCTGACTATTTGGGTTTAATTTCCTCTGCCCTTTTGGGTGTCTACCATCTGCTATTCTTCTTCCTCTTCTCCCTGTGTGCGGGTTTTTTTTCTTCAAACTTTTTCTTCTTTCTCTGTTGCTTCTCTCCATATTCTCATTTTTTTTTACACCAACAAGATCTGCTATTATTAGCCCAGCAAATAAGACTATGTCTTTGCTTCAGATCAGCTAGCATTCTGTCTTGCGATCCTTTTTGTTACTATTCACTACTCATCAGATCTTCAAAATATTTTTTTGTGTTTGCTATTGTTTTAGATTCCTGAAGTTATTAAATTTTGACTTATTTCCCCTTTAGGTTAAATTTTCTCCTTTACCAAACAGATAAATCAGAAAATAAAGTTTCACCTTTCAAAATCATTCAGCATCAGAATTTAGAATTTCCTTTTTTTAAGAGAAAATCCCCCAGTACAGTTAAAACATTATTCACTTTATAACAATTCATTTTCAAAAATAAGTTTCAGGAACTCTCCTAATTACACTAAGGGAATCAGCTCTGGTTTACAACCAGTTTGCCAATGAAAATTATGAGAGGCTAGCAAAGGGAAAAGGCAAAGCAATTTCAGTCTGCCAAAGTCAACGCAAATAGCCAACACAACCGGAGCTGTCAGCAGTATTTAAAAATACAATACATTGCATCTCTGTGCTTTGCACTTAGTAGGTACTCAGTAGACATTTTCTGAGTTGAACTGACGAGCTGCCTGGTGTCTCAGATGGTAAAGAGTCTGCCCACAATGTGGGAGATCCGGGTTCACCCCTGGGTCAGGAAGATCCTCTGAAGAAGCAAATGGCTACCCACTCCAGTATTCTTGCCTTGAGAATTCCATGGACAGAGGAGCCTAGCAGGCTACAGTCCATGGATTTGCAAAGAGTTGGACATGACTGAGTGATTAATACCAACAGTCAGTAAGAGACTACCATGGATTCACTTAATTAGTGTCCTTTCTTTTTCCTGATACCTAACTCCAACATGAAATAGAGTTTTCAAAACAAACAGAAGAACCAGTAGTAATGAACACAGTTCCACACAGACGGCTTGTATGGACAAATGAGCTGACATGCATTATCAGTTACATCTTCAGCGCTAACCGAAACCGGCTGAGGTCATCGCTCCCATTCTGACCTGTTCTATCATGCCGCTGGGAGTCAACACGCTGTCTCTGGGCTGCTTATGTAGGAAGGCAGGAGTGAGTCTGGAGCATCCCTAACAACCCAGCCACCCCAGGCCAGCCACAGAAGCTGTCAGTTGGTGTCCTGATATTCACACACTTGCCCAGAGCATGGGATGTGTCCCAGGAGCTTATACCCAGGGAGCAGGATTGGCCCCAAGATCATCTGCACTTCAAGGATGATTCGGACGCAGGGATTATCTCCCACATCAAGACACCCCACTGATAAATATCTCCTAGAGGCCACCAATGGACAGAACTGTAAGGAATTGCCCCCTTACATATAACTGTCACTTTTCACAATGTTGATAGAAGGCCAAAGAGCTACTGTGTAGGGAAGGAGGGGGATGAGAACCCTGTAAAAATACAGACCCCCTCCTCAGCTCACAAAGGTGTTTAAATATATTATTTTATAATCCTCATAACCAAGGGAGAGCTTGCTGATAAGAGCATAACTTGGTAGAACCGTGATGGAAAGAAATTTGTTCTTCATCATCAAAATTATAAATATGCATTCTCTTTGACGTAGCAATCCTGTTCCTAGGGATTTATGCTATAGATATACTTGCACATGTGGAACTGAGGTAGCACTGTCTATAATAGCAGAGTATTGGAAACGACCTAGATGTCCAAAACTAGGGGGTTACTTAAGTAACGATTTTGCTGTAGAATGGATATACTTTGTTATGTGAAAAAAGCAAGAGAGAGAATAGTGAATAGCATGCTACCAGTTTTGAAAGAAAAAAAAAAAGGAAAGAAGATAACTGCATGCATACAGACAGATAGACAGACACACACACACACACACACACACACACACACACACACAATGATAAGTTGCGCATGCAGAGGACACTCCTGTAAGGGCACACAAGGAAACACTTAACACCAGTGTCCTCTGAGAAGAGAAATTGAAAACTGGGGACAGGATGAAAGGGAGACTCACTATTTACCCTTTCATGAATTTTGTACCATCTGAATACATAGCTTATTCAACATATATAATTTTTTAAAGCATCAAGGTTTTCAGTTTATTAGACAAAATGTGTAAGGGTGCTATAAACATAAGCCCTATATATGCCTTAGGTATTGTTCTAGTTCTTAACACCCACTTTTTAAAAAAAATTGTAAATTAAAGTTAATTTACAATGTTGTGTTAGTTTTAGGTGTACAGCAAAGTGATTCAATTTTACATATACATATATATATATATATATTTATTCCTTTTCATATTTTTTCCATTATAGGTTATTACAAGATATTGAGTACAGTTCTTTTTATGGCTAAGTAATATTCCACTGTGTATATGTATGTACCCCATCTTTATCTATTAGTATTTAGGTTGCTTCCATGTCTTGGCTATTCTAAATAGTGCTGTTGCGAACACTGGAGTAGTGTACTTTTTGAATTAGTTTTCTGTGGGTATACACCCAGGAGTGGGACTGCTGGATTATTTGGTAACTCTGAAAAAAAGGCAAAAGTGAGAGTGTTAGTCGCTCAGTCGTGTCCAATTCTTTGTGACCCCACAGACTGTAGCCCGCCAGGCTCCTCTGTCCATGGAATTCTCCAGGCAAGAATATTGGAGTGGTAACTCTAGTTTTAGTTTTTTAAGGAACTTCCATACTGTCCTCCATAGTGGCTGTACCAATTTGCATTCCCACCAACAGTGTAGGAGCATTCCTTTTTCTACACATCCTCATCCACTTTTTCTGAATGAAGACCTTGAGACTGAGGAAGGTAAATGACTTGCTCACAATCACACAACTAAAAATGACAGGTCGTTTTCATGAAAACGTCTGTTTCCAAGTTTATTCTGAACGTCTGTCTTCTCTGCTAAGCTATAAGCAACAGATCATAGGAACCACATCTATAGCCAGTGCCCAGTACTATACCCTGTATCTATACCCTATACCCAGTGTCGTGTACCCAACAGACTATTTGTTCAATTAGTAAATGAAGGAGCAGGTGAATGGAGTTTTACATCCTTAATGGTAGGAGTAATGGCAAATTCCAAGGTATTTAAGACATCCTGAAGCTCATCCAGTGGTCCCTGTTGGTTCAGTCTCAGGTGTCAATAGGCCCCCCTGCTCAATTCAGCACTGCCAAATTCATAACTGGTCCAGAAAGCAGGTCTGCTTTGCTGGCATATCCTTCACTCAGTTCCTTACATACTGGCGTTCCCTGAGATTCTGCTGCAGACCTGTCCTATTCTCTTCCCATCCCTTTTCTTCCCTTTCCTTCTCTTCTCTCTCACACACTCTGGTTAATTCATTCACTGCCACGGATTTAATTACAGCCATGCATTATTTTTGCCTCCAATCTTCCTCCCTGAGTTTCAGCCCACATGACCTACAGACTAATGGAAACTCAACAAGTCTCAAACTCAACTCCTTAATCTCCCCACCCCTCTGAAGCACCACTCTTTCTTCTATATTTTTAACCATAAAGAACTTCTCACTCATCTTAATTATCCAATCACATCTCTTGAGCACAATCATACCTTCTCCTGCTCCTTCCTATCCCAGCTTCACGTTCTTAGTCGAGAATCTCTTCATTTCTATACCAGCTCTTAATAGGAAACCCCTCCTTCATTCCTTTCCCCTCATCCCAATTCAGGATCCCCACTGCTTACTAGAAGCTCTTCCTAAAACAGAAACTGGCCAGCATTATCTATTTAAAAGTACTGTATTGGCCCATATTGCCCATTAAAGTTGGAACTGCCAAAAATGGTTTATACATCCCCTGTCCCTTTCCAGTCTCAGCTCCCACCATTCCCCCAGGAACCACACTACAGGCACATAACCGCATCCCACTCCTGCCTTGACACACTGGGGCCTCTCCCAGGAATGCCTTTCCTCCTGTTCCTGGTGGGGAACTTTATTTAAACAATTGCCTCTCACCCTCTGGGAGAAGCTTTCCCTGTAACCTCAGGCACTGAGTCCAGCCTTTCCTCTCACAGAGCTGTGTACACATCTCCCTTATGGCACATCTGATATGGTTATAGAGTTATTTATGTGATGGGCTCTCTCGTGGGGACAGGAGCCTTATCCTGTACCACCCTGACACATGGAACAAATTAGGGTCTCCATAAATGTTTGCAGAACAAATGCATTTCGATGTCTAAACAACTAACTTACAAAGAGACTTTGTGTATATGAACTGTTACTATCTTAGGTGTCACCTATATTAAGAGTTTCCATTCAATCTGGCATTTTTGTGGTGTCTCTACACCCCATTACCAAGGACAAGCTGACATATGAGGGAAGATAAGGAAAGCAGGCTATTTTTAGGGGGTTGGGGCATAACTCCAATTGCCACAAGCGACTCAGCAGCTTCATTTTCCAGTTGCCCTTTTGACTTTGTAAATAATCACAACTCACAATTTCAGGAATACTCTATTAATATTCCATGAAAGAAAATTAATTGATAGACTGAATTCCTCAGGCGAAAATGATGCTATTACTCAAACTACAAGCACAGGGCAGACGTGGAAGGTCGATTGGAAAGGGAAGGAAGCGGGGGTCTGAGTGAGGAGGGGTTGGAGAGCCAGACCTCCCTAGGAGATGGCTCTGTAACGGGAAACGGGTTGGGGGCACAGAGTGTTGGGGCAGAAAGCAAAACATGCTCACAGGGGCAGTCCTCCTGTCAGACAGGTGGCAGCTCTGCAGAACCAGCGAATCCTAATTACAGCAGACCTGGCTGCCAGCCAAGACAAAGGGGGACAATTTTAACTCCTCATGGGGAAGGGCTAGCAAGACAGAAAGGAGCCCCACCAAATGGGGATGGTTCCTGTCAGGATTTCAGACCTGGAGGGAAGTCGGGTCCTTGACAAAAAGAGACAAATCATAGAAACGGGGCCGATACCACCAACCCCACAAGGAAGCAGTGGATTGAAGGGTACGGGGGTTCCTGGGGTGGGGAGGGGGAAGACACCTCACCACAGATAGATACCTGACCCACAGAAGAAAAATAAATTCTAATCTCACTGGTGATGGGTAGAATCTACTAAGGAACTGCCTGACTTGATTAAGCCCTGGCAAGCTGTGGTGCATGGGCCAATTCCGGCCAGCCACCTGTTTTTGTAAATAAAGTTTTACTGGAACACAGCCATGTTCATTTGCTCATGTATTGTCCATGGCTGTTCTTGCTCTATGAAGGCAGAATTGAGTAGTTGTGACATGGACCATATGGCCCTGCCAGGCCTAAAATATGTGCAAGCTGGTTCTCTGAAGAAAAAGTTTGCCAACTTTTGGTCCAGAAAATGCCCAGGATATCCCTCAGACCAACCGAAATCAGAATCTCTGGTGGCAAGAGCCAGGCATCAGTACTTTTTAAAGCTTCCCAGGTGACTTCAGTGTGCAACCAAGGTTGCAAATCACTGGTCCCGCCTAATGAAGCAACTCTGAGAAGAAGCTGAACACAGGCTAGGATTCCACCTCAGTTGGATAAGTCACAGGGAAGGATGGTTCAGAGCTTGAGCTTTAGGGAAGAGAGGACTAATCTGCATCCTCACTCTGCCACTTATCAGCTATCTAACCTAGACAGCTCAACCAACCCTTCAACGTGTCAGTTTCTCCATCTGTAAAATGGGCATAATAACAATACCTACCTCACAGAGTGACTGAGATTAAAGGGGAGAATACCTACAGAGCTTTCAGCATTGAGCCTGGCAGATGACGTGATAAAAGGAAGCTAAAATGGGAACGGGCGAGAGCTGGGCTGAGAGACTGATTCCAACTGGAGTCAGTCTGGAGAAATTCTCAAGGCTGTCATACGTGGTGGCACAAGAGAGAGGTTCATGTTGGAAGCTGAGCAACATCTTGAAGATGCTACTGGGAAAGCCATGGGCATGTGTGATGACCCGGCCTGCACCGAGGGGCCTGGTCCAGGAGAGCCTGAGAGACACCATGGCTAAATTCTGCCCATTTTGGGTCCTGGCTCACATTTTGGATGCTAGCAGACTCTCCTGCAAGACTGGTAGCTGCTGGTGACAGCTTTTTTAGAGACCTCAAATACCAAAACCTGAAACCTGCTGCTGGGACCGCACATTGGGCTGTGGTGGGCACCTGACACTTGCCGTGCCAACTCCTGCTTCCCGCCCACCTTTGCCCTGCCTCCATGCCAGTCTGGTTTGAAAACAGTCTGCCGCACTCTGCCAAACTCATACACAGGGAACACGAGGAGGACTCAGGCCTGCTATGCACAGAGGCTTCTCTTTTGGGCAGACTATCTGGTTCCTAAAGATATTCCAACAATATGTGTCCTTGACCATTAAATTCATAAGGGAAAGGTATGCACGCTGCGAAATTCCTGGGGCTGCTTGCTCAGCTAATGACCTACGATGAGCAGGGAGAGTGGTCCCTACATTTCACAGACAGGTCTGGGTCTTGTTCAGAGTTAGTAACTCTGGTAGAGAACACAGAGAGACAAGACCCATGAGCCTCTGCTATAGTGACACTAGCAAGTCCACATTTCTCATCTGCAACCCATGAGTAATAACAGCACCTCTTTCAAGGGGCCATGGTGAGAAGTGAGACAATATATTATATGCACTCAGCTCAATGCTGGCACAAGATAAATACAACTGTTATTACCAGTTGTGATTATATTGCTGTTTCTCTTCTGGTTGTTACTATATATTCACTTCATCAAAATTAACTGCCCTACTCTTTCAAAACAGTGCTGAAAACCACATGTCACTCCTCCAGGACTGGAGTCTTACTCATGGAAAAACACCCAGGTTCAACAATTGTTCTATTAACTTGGCCCCCAAGTAGAGTGCATTACTTTTAATGGCACTTGACAGCTTTGCCAAGACTTGATCATATATTCTGTAAGCTAATCCCCACACCAATCCAATTTTGCAGATGAGAAAACTGAGTTTCAGAGATCTCAAATAATAATAATAGTAATAAGATGATGATGCCCCAATGGCTCAGGGGTAAAGGATACGCCTGCAATGCAGGAGACTCAGTAGACTTGGGTTTGATCCCTGGGTTGGGAAGATCCCCTGGAGGAGGAAATGGCAACCCACTCCAGTATTCTTGCCTGGAGAATCCCATAGGCAGAGGAGCCTGGGGGGGCTACGGTTTATAGGGTCGCAAACAGTCAGAGATGACTGAACAACTGAACACACACACACAATGATGACGACTAACATTTATTCTGTGCTTCCTATGTATTATACACTGTTTTAAGAAGCATCTAGGTATGCAATCTTTCCATTTTCAAAATCACATTATGAAATAGATGTATTGCTATACTCATTTTACAGATGGGGAAACTGAGACACCGAGATTAAGTAATCCCCTAATGTGACACAGATCTCAGAGATCATGGGAACTGAGTAAGTTCAATTCCCTAGTGGTGCCTGAGTTCACAGCAAGGTTTGGTAGAGAACACAGAGAGACAAGACTCATGAGCCTCTGCTACAGTGACACTGTCCCTACCCTGCACCTCCCTCCCTTGCATACACACTGCACACACTCATACACACACACACACGCTTCTGCCCTTCCCACTGCATGATCTCTAATTCTCCTTCTTACTACATAATTCTGTGATTGCAACCAAGTCTACAGAGACCATCCTGCTGCCAGTTTTGGAGAGGCCAGAGCACTGATGCATGTAGTTTTCCCAAAGGAGAGAGAATGAAGCTGAATATTTTCCTAGCCACATTAGAAATGATGTTCCTGCTTTAGAAGAACATAAAAACGTGTCTTGTTTTGTCTTTTAACAGCCTTTCTTTGATCTGCAGGTTAGTTGCAGACTGGCTGGGTCCACTGCCCTTCCGTGGTGGGCCACGTCTGGGTCTGAGCAAAGCAAGATCAGAGTCCTTATAAATCATCACTTTCCATCCATGCTCATGTTGCTGGTGTCACAGCTCTGTCACTGTCTTGATTAGTGCAGGAAAAAGGGAGTCACAATTAAGTGAGATAAATCTGTGCTGCCCAGGAAACACCAGATGAGTCGGTAAACTGCCCGGTTATTGGTCACTTGGAAAGCAGATTTCAGTTGCCCCAGGGCCCTGAAACACAAAGCTCAGAGAGGCTGTGGAGCAGCTGCTTCTCTTATAAAGCTTGCAGTAACTGTAAAGAGGAAAAATGTGTGTTTCCCAGACTAAGGGGGGCTCATGCATTTGAGGTTCTCATTTTGAAAAGTGTGGAAGAGAGACTGTCTCATACTCTGGATTATCTTTTTTGCCAGTCAATGAGCAACTGAGCCAGACTGCCCAGTGGGACGTTCACCGTCAATCTTATCCTAGCTTGGCTCTGGGATGCTTTGTGGAATGTTCACAGACACTGTTCAAATGACAAAAGCTTGAAAGCGAATTTCCGCTTGGCTCACCATTACCCACTTTCTGCTAATGCAGAAATGTCATCATGCAAGATGGCCACATGCTAAACAGAGGGAGGTGTGTTTCTGGGAGCTGGTGCCTAGGGAAGTGGTTCTCAAGGGATGGGCTGGGGAACCCCTGGATATCCTTAAGACCTGGGATCTGAGAGGTCAAAACTACTTTCATAAAAGCACTAAGACATTATTTGCCTTGTTCACTCTCATGCTTTCTCAAGTGTACAGTGGGTTTTCCAGAAGATACTTGACATGGAGTATGGCATTGGATTGGATGTATGAGCAGATAAGAGAATCCAACAACATCCCACTAGACCAGACACTACAGAGATTCGCAGCAAAGTAAAACAGTGATATCATTCTCATTAATTATTTTCAGAAAAAATGTATGTTTAAGGATAAAAAATAATTTATGTTAACATACATCTGGCACATTGTTTGAAATAAATTGACAAATTATTTTGTACATTTCTTAGTTTTCATTTTGAGTATGGTGAATATTGATTGCTATAGTCCACAGAAAAGTGTTTGGGCCCCTCAGTTTTTGAAAGAATGACAAGATTCTGAGCCCCAAAAGCTGGAGAACCACTGCTTAGGATCACTGATCTGATAACTTTTATCCCCTTGGGGGAAGCAGTCTTTCCCTCTCTGCTCAGAAGTCAAGCATCTGCCTCTGGCTCAGACTCCCCACTTTCTGGGGTCTTGGGTGCAGGTTGTCTCCCTCATAGCCTCATTACCTGCCTTGCCCCCAAATCCTTACCGTTGACTTGTCTTTCTTCTGTCTATGACACGGGTCTGGGGAGGTCCCAGTTGTTCATCCTCCCTGGCAAGCCTCTGAGCTCTCAATCAGGTGGTGTCCACAAGCATATGAGGACTGTCACTTCTGCCTGGGCTGTCAACCCACAAAAGCCAAAAGGCGGCAGGGGAGACAGATGCACCTCTGTGGTTGACAGTGGGAGGGAGCTGCATCAAGACCGGGGGGTCGGGGTTTGAGCCCAGCCTGCAGTGACTGGGAGGGAGCCCCAGGCCTGTGGTGAGGGGCAGGCAGCACCATACAGATCAAGGGCCCCCTCTATATGTAAAGAACCGTATGACTGATGCTAAAGCCACAGGCAGGGCCATGTTCTCTGCAGGTTCCAGGGACGTCAAAAGCCCTATCTCTCTCTCTCTCCTGCAAATCACAGTAAAATACTCACTTCAGTCATATCCACCTAAAAACAATCCCTGACATGGTATAAAGTACTGGCGGGAGAAGTGCGAAGATTCTTAAGAAATGCTCCATCCCTGCCCTACAGGAGCAGGACAAACCTGTGGTGGAGATTCAGATCAGCAGCAAAAGGATCAGACTTGAGTTTTTAACTCATGTCTCATATCTTGCCTGTTTACTAGACACTGCACATGGAGAAAAAGCAAACCCACTAGAGAAAACGGAGCAATAGAAGCCCTAAATAATTCACAAGACTGGATAATCAACATCTGAAATACAAGAATTGATTCTGCAGAAGAAACCACTCTCTCTCTCCTTTTTCTACATGTTATTTCCTAACTTTAAATTCAATTGTTGGCCTGGACAGAAAGACACTGACTTCTGACCAAACCGAAAAGTCCCTGTCTGACCTGGTTATCCTTAGGTCCCCAGGCAGGATTCACCCATGAAGCTCTTCGGAGGCATGCAGCTAGAGAGCCTCCCAGCCAGGTGGGCATCTTAGAAATGGAAGGGGACTTGGAACATTCTAAAATTGCAAAATACTTCATCTTTAAAGCAGGCTCTAGAATCACGAAGTTCTGTGTTACAGTGGGCAACCTAATCATTACCTGCTTACTTAACATGGCCAAAAGCAAACAGCCAGAGGGCTTTCACTAATGCAGACAACAGCCAGCTCCTCAAACTTGTCTGCCTGCCGTCAGCATCAGGCAGTGACCTGCCACAGCCAAAGGTAAAATGCACTGGATTCCCGAAGAACAAGATGATGGAAAGGAGTGTTGTTCGCAAAAGGATTTTATCAAGCCATTTTTCATCATAATCGCCCTTTTTATTCCACCTCCTCTTGTCTCTTCCTCCTCCCTCCCCACAACTGTAATCATTTCTCATTCACCAAAGTTTTGAAATCCTGGGTACTGTCTTACTTTAAGCATCTTCTAATCTTTTGTGAAGATTATCAAGATCTTATACTTTCAAATCTCCTGCTCTATGAACATCAAAAGCCCATTAACTAATTAATTATATGCTTTCACAGATTATCTGCATGTAAACTATTAGAAAATCACTATTCCTATTACACACACAAAATTACATCTTTTTGTCTCCATCATACATTCTCTCTCTCCCTCCCTCCTCTACTTCTACTCTCTGCTTTCTTCTCTCTCTGTCACTGTCTCTTTCTTCTTCTCCCTCCCTCTTCCTCTCTCCCTCTCTCTCTGCTTAGTAACCACAGTTACACACCATGCTTTCTGTCCTTATGATGTATTCAAACATTCAAAAAGTGATTCAACTATTGATAAAAGTTTTTAATCATCTTAAAAATGTCAAGATTGAAAACAAAGAACGTAACTTCTTCACTTATTAAACAGATTAACAGGAAGTCCATGGGCTTGTATAGAGGAGGAGGATGGATCCAGAACCCAGTCTTATGTGAACTGAAGGAATGAGTACTAATTGGCAAGGTTATCATGAGGATTAAATAAAACAAGGCCTGTAAAGCACCTAGCTCAATGCCTGGCATGAAAAATTGCTTAGCAAATGATAGCTGGTATTATTATTATCAGGAAGCCTTTACAATGGAGGCCGTCATTCAGAAGAGGAAGAAAATTAGAAAGACAGAGATCACGCCTATCAGATTCTGCTTATTGATCCATCTGTGCATTCTATTTCACTTGGTCTGACAGGGGACAGAGCATTGACATTAACTCCTCTGATCCCCAGAATGAGCCTGTGAAGCTAATGTAGGCCAGGTGGGATTATCCTGTTTGGTAAGCCAGGACCTGATGGCCACCCACTCCAGGATTCTTGCCTAGGAATCCCATGGACAGAGGAGCCTGGCGGGCTACAGTCCACGGGGTCGCAGAAGAGTCAGACACAACTGAGTGGCTAAACAGCAACAACTCATCTTAAGAACTGGTCTCTGAATAATTTAAAACGCTGAAGTCAATGCAATAACAAGCTAACCTCAGCCGAGTGAATCGACATGTTTTCTCCTATCTACCAGGCAAAAGTTACAGGCTGTCTTCCCTTCCAGGAGCACTGCATCCTGCTTTGGGGGGTGGGGTCCCTGCAGATGGCTGGGAGTGGGGAAGGGGGAGCCACGCCACATGCAGGGACTTGAATCCCAGAAGCCCAGCTGCTGTGTTGCCTTCTGTGGCCCCACTGCCAATTTAGCACAAAAGATTACAGGCTGGCAGCTGTCAATTATCCAAGCCAGATCAACTCCCCATTGGCATTCCACATCTGGAAAAGCCTTCTTTGGGATTGGTACAGAAGCATCCATGCATTCTCATGTCTATTATTAGCTTCAAAGCTACCTAGAGAGTAGGTAGCATTTTCTAAATGCAAAGATTGAGAAGTAGAAAATGCATGGCATTGTTAGTAATTTTTATTTGGAAAAACATACCCTGTAGCTAACGTTGGTACACAGGGAAAAACTATTTTTTAAATGGTATGAAATACAAACAACATGAAAAATAGCACCAAAAATGGTTAACACACTATGAAATAATATTTCCTATGTTATCTAAGATAGGTGACACTTTTGAGCTGATTGCATACACTAAATATGGTAATTGGTTTTCCAAACCTTAATTCCAGAGTTTTAATGAACTAAATAAAATAAAGAAGATGGTCAAAAGGATTTCTGTCTCATAAAATGCATAGGAGAAAAATGCTGGGTATACAGAAAACAAAGGTTTCCGTACACAATATTCAGCCTTCAATGGAAAAGAATCTTTCAGGGCACAAATCAATGACTTGGGCTGCTTTTCTATTTGCCCTACCTACCTGGGGTCCTTGCTATAAAATCTGATTACTATTATCAGCAGGAAGCTGATTTGACTGTCCTGCTTCAAAGAGAGTCATCCAAATTACAGATAAGCCAAAATACAAGCAGGGTGATCCTGGCACACATCGATAGAATGCTCTGAAGCTCCTTCCTGCCCTGTGGTATGGCGAGGATTCTGTGATCTGACTCAGCTTAAACTGCTTTGGGCTTCCCAGGTGGCGCTAGTGGTAAGAACTCACCTGCCAATGCAGAAGACGTAAGAGACATGGGTTTGATCCCTGGGTCGGGAAGATCCCCTGGAGGAGGGCATGGCCATCCACTGCAGTATTCTTGTCTGGAGAATCCCATGGACAGAGGAGCCTGACGGACTATGGTCCATAGGGTAGCAAAGAGTTTGACACGGCTGAAGTGACTTAGCACGTGCACAGACTGCTTATGCAGGTGACGAATACCAGGTTCCCAGAACAGGGACACACTGACATCCCCAAGTCATGGAGAACTAGAGGAAATTCAAAGGGGAACCAGGGTTTTTTTCTGGGTGTTAGAATCCACATCTCTGGGGAAAGGTTGTTTGCTTTTCGTATCCTTTTATAAACCATTGAGAGACATGCATTTACTGCCTAATATACCAAAGATTTTGGGATACAGGGAAGTGTATCCTGATGACAGCCCTGGAGAACTGCAAGTGAGGGCAGAAGGCACTTGGTGAGAAATGCTAAGTGAGCACAAAAGTTTCAGGCTCCCCTGGAGCTGAGGGGTGAGTGGGGCGCGAGACAAACAGGAAAGCATCAAAGGGAAAGGAAGGACTTGACCCATATTGAGTCCTTCCATTAAGAGATGGGCAGGACTTAAAACAGAAAATGACTTTAGCTTCTCATTTTAGAAAGACAGAAGGTACAGTCAGCTTGCTGTTTTTCTAACTCTGATCATTGAGGTCTAGGCTGGATTTGAAGAATGTCACGGTTGGAAGAAATGGGGGCTTATGGAAGGGGATCTGGTTATTGGTGGTGGTGTGGTCAGCAGTTTGGATAGGAAGGGATGAGAGGAAGAGGAAGGAAGCACAGCGCTCAAAACCGACTTGTCAGAAGATGTGCCCAAATGGAAAGAATTGGGCTTAAAATCCTGCTCCACTCTTCCTGACTTGGTAACTCTGGGTAAGTTACAGTCCTCCCCAAACCTTACTTCTCTCAACTGTGAAATGGGGTAAATGCCTGCCATGAAGGCGCTCGTTAGCACTAAAGAATGCCTTTAAAGCCTGGAGCACGATTATCTTGTACACAAATAGGCAATAAATACTAGATCCCACCTGACTCAACTCATATCGTCTTGCCCCACAATGGAATAACAGATGACTGGGATCACTGGTCATGGATTTTTCCAGAAAATGCGTAGTTTCAGAACTCTTGCCTTGTTGGTCCCTCTGATAGACAATAAGGTCAATCTGTGATTTAGCAAATATATTCTTTCGATGTGAAAGTTAATAATATTGCCTGTTTAGTATCTTATTGGATCACCTATTCTTTAGATATTTTTAATGTGGGGGAGGGCTTAAAGGATAGAGAGGAGAGGAGAGAGAAGTTAGGGAAAAGGGAAATATTTAATGAGTCCCCCTTCTAGTGAGTGCTCAGTGAGTGCCTATCAGTGGCCCAGTTTCCTAGGAAACTCTGCTTGGAGATCTCAGGCTGTAAGTGTGTCAGCAGTTTACTTTGTAGAAGACAAACACATATCCACTGTCTTTTGGGCAATATGTCACACAGCCAGTGGTATGTGTAACATCTAAATCAGGCCTTTTTGAGATGATACTTCATTCATGTGGCAGTCACAGTTTTACTATTTGAAACAGACTTCATGAGTTGACTCAAAACTTAAGCCTTTTTGAACCCTCCTACACTGTTGGTGGGAATGTAAATTGGTTCCGCCACCACGGAAAACAGGTCTGGAGGTTCCTTAAAAAGCTAAAAATAAAGTTACCATATGATCCAGTAATCCCTCTCCTAGGAATTTATCTAGAAAAGACAAAAAAAATCTAATTCAAAAAGATACATGTACCCCAATGTTCACAGCACTACTACTTAACAATAGCCAAGACAGGGAAGCAACCTCAATGTCCATCAACAGATGAATGGATAAAGAAGATGAAGTGCATGTATGCAATGAAATGTGACTTAGCCATAAAAAATGAAATATTACTATTTGCAGCAACATGGATGGACCTAGAGATTATCATACTAAGTGAAATCAGTCAGACCCAGAAAGACAACTATATGATGTCACTTTTATGTGGCATCTACAAAAAATAATACATATTAACTTCTTTGCAAAACAGAAACAACATAGAAAATGAATTATGATTACCAAAGGGGAAAGAGGAGGAGAAGGGACAAATTTCAAGTATGGAATTAATACATATACAACTACTCTATAGAAATAGATGGGCAACAAGATTTACTATATAGCACATATTTGTTGTTGTTTTTGTGTTGAGTTTAGTCATATTCAACCCTTTGTGACCCCATGGACTGCAGCCCACCAGGCTCCTCTGTCCATTGGATTTCCCAGGGAAGAATACTGGAGTGGGTTGCCATTTCTTTCTCCAGGGGATCTTCCCAACCCAAGGATTGAGCTCTCCCACGTGGGAGAATAAGAGTGCACAGATAAGCAGGGAGACTCCACGGTTGGAGCCCTCAAGAAACCTGAAGCTCAGTAAATACATGAATGTTCTGTAGAGTTAGGAGAAGTTGAAGACATAGGGGCTGCATCATGGACTATGCAGGTAAAATATATAGTTGCGACACCTATTAGGAGAAGGGTCGGGGTACAAAGAGCTGGGATTAGGGGAGGGTCTTTGAGGTTCTTAAAGGAAAGTCTGTTTCAAGGTATTTTTTGTGACTCTCTCCAGTGATGTATAGTCAACACACAGGAAATGTTTGCTGAATGGGAAACTCCTAAAACTCAATGTGATGAAAGTGAAAGTAAAAGTGAAGTTGCTCAGTCGTGTCCGACTCTTTGCTGCCCCGTGGACTGTAGCCCACCAGGCTCCTCCATCCATGGGATTCTCCAGGCAAGAGTACTGGAGTGGGTTGCCATTTCCTTCTCCAGGGGATCTTCCTGACCCAGGGATCAAACCCAGGTCTCCGGCATTGCAGGCAGATTCTTTACTATCTGAGCCGCCAGGGAAGCCCTAGAATATTGGAGTGGGTAGCCTAACCCTTCTCCAGTGGATCTTTCCGTCCCAGGAGTTGAAATTCTATGAGGTTGGGGCAAATATGACAGGTGGAGAAACAGGCATAATCAGTTAAATTAACTTCACACTCATAACTGATAGTGGGGTTTGGATTAAGACTTCCTGGTGGTCCAGTGGTTAAGAATCCACTGGACGATGCACGGGACATGGTTTGGTCCCTGGACTAGGAAGATTCCATATGTCTTGGTGCAACTCAACCTGCATGACACAGCTGCTGAGCCTGTGCTCTAGAGCCCGGGAACCACAACTCGCGAAGCTCAAGCGTCCCTAGAGCCCATACTCCACAACAAGAGAAGCCACTGTGATGAGATGCCCTTGCGGCAACGAAGACCCAGTACAGCCAAAAATAAATACATATTTTAAAGTTATTTTTAAGAAAACCTAGATATTCTGGCTCCAGATTCTGTGAATTCAACTACTACACCACACAAAGCATAGGGAGTAAAGTCCCTCTAGGTAATTTCTTGATCATTTTTTAATAATATATCAACCTCAGCTGAAAGTATATCTTCAGGAACCATGCTGGTCCTTACATTGTAAGTGTTTTTTTATCAAATATGTAATTTTAATTTTGTGTCTAGGTGATAAACACTGAAGGAGGAAAAACAAAGTTATGGTCTGTTTTGTGCTTAGTCACTGAGTCGTGTCCAACTCTTTGTAACCATGGACTGTATCCTGCCAGGCTCCTCTGTCCATGGGGATTCTCCAGGCAAGAATAATGGAGTGGGTTGCCGTGCTCTCCTCCAGGGGATCTTCCTAACCCAGGGATCGAACCCAGGTCTCCTGCATTGCAGGCAGATTCTTTACCATCTGAGCCACCAGGGAAGCCCAAAAGTTATGGTCTAATTACCATTAACTGAATCAGACAGAAACAGGCATTTTTCTGACTTTTACCTCTGTGGAATTCTCCATAATAGCTACTTTCTACTCTCATGATTTCACTGTGATTTGAGAGAAATAATTTTGACGTCATCTCTCAAGTATAAATACAATCATTTCTCAATGGACTGAATTTATATTAAGAAACAACAAATCTCTTTTTAAAAGGCCAATGATTCTATTTCACCCAAATCTAGTTGCACTTTTTTGGTTAACACTCTTTTTAAAATCTTTTATTATTTTAAAAAATTGTGGTAAAATACATAGACCATAAGGTGTACCATTTTAACCATTTTAAATGTATAAAAATGGAGTTTAGCATACTTGTTTTTATGTAACCATCCTCACCATCCATCACAAAACTCTTCATTTTGCAAAACTGAAAACTGCATCCATTAAAATCTACTTAGCCTAGTAAAGAGAAAATAGTTTTAAGTATTAACCATGGGGGTTATTTTCATGACTGGCACAAAGCAGGGTTAACACTTTATTTTAAATGTATTAAACTTTGGACCCTAGTCTCAGGATTCAACTGGTCTGAGGTTGAGCCCTGATCATGAGTATTTTTTAAACTTCCTCAAAGAGACTCACTAGATAGCACATTCAAAAGCAGAGACATTACTTTGCCAACAAAGGTCCATCTAGTCAAGGCTATGGTTTTTCCAGTGGTCATGTATGGATGTGAGAGTTGGATTGTGAAGAAAGCTGACTGCCAAAGAATTGATGCTTTTGAACTGTGGTATTGCAGAAGACTCTTGAGAGTCCTTTGGACTGCAAAGAGATCCAACCAGTCCATCCTAAAGGAGATCAGTCCTGGGTGTTCTTTGGAAGGACTGATGCTAAAGCTGAAACTCCAATACTTTGGCCACCTCATAGGAAGAGTTGACTCATTGGAAAAGATTCTGATGCTGGGAGGGATGGGGGCAGGAGGAGAAGGGGACGACAGAGGATGAGATGGCTGGATGGCATCACTGACTCGATGAACGTGAGTCTGAGTGAACTCTGGGAGTTGGTGATGGACAGGGAGACCTGGTGTGCTGTGATTCATGGGGTTGCAAAGAGTCGGACACGACTGAGCGACTGAACTAACTGACTGAAAGAGACTCACACATAGACTCACACAAGGGATCCTAGAGTTAAGGAAGATAAAGCCATGGACCGTATATACAGAAAGAAGTGGATCTCAGCCTTTTGTTTTTCCTTATATCAGAGACAACTTTGAGAATTTGATGTATCTATGGATCACCTCCTAGAAATATGTGTGCTTACTCACACATGCTCACAAAATTTACAACCCAACTTAGGGGTTCATGATCCACTAGAAACTCACTTTGCAATCTTGAGTGCGGAACAATAGACAAGGAGGAAACTCGGGAACAACAACAAATAATGAGCTGCCTGAGATAAAGGAGCTAGACCAGGGGGCTGAGATGGTACAGCCAGAGAGGTGGGAGGAGAACCAACTAAAGCCAAGAAATTGGAGAGTTTCAAGAGAAGACAGTGGTGCAGAGTCAAAGGCTGTGAATGGGTCAAATGATGGAGCGGTAGATGGTTTAAGAGTAGAGCAGCATGCTCTGCTAGAAGACAAGCCTGGGGGGAGATGGCACAGGAGGGCAGAAAGCCCAATGGAAGCAGCAATTAGAATTAACCACAAAGAGGTATCTATGTTGGCGTATCAAGGCAGTGTTGATTCAGAAGCCAGAATGCAGGGTAGGGAGGGTGGACTGAGGTTACAAGAGTTCAGGCACTTTCAGTGCTACTGAGAAGCTGCTGGACCTTCTTCCCACATATACTTATCTGTCTCTGTTTCCTTTTTTTTTCACTGAGGCACACCCTTCTCCTGACATCCAGACTCCAAAGCATCCGGTCAACTCTCTCCCTAACTCTGTGGCTTCATTCAGTTGCCTAGAAAGTAGAAAGTATTAGTCACTCAGTCATGCCTGACTCTGCAATCCCATGCACTGTAGCCCGCCAGGCTCCTCTGTCCATGGAATTCTCCAGGCAAGAATACTGGAGTGGGTTGCCATGCCCTTCTCCAGGGGATCTTCCCAACCCAGGAATTGAACCCAGGTCTACTGCATTGCAGGCAGATTCTTTACCATCTGAGCTACCAGGGAAGAATTCAGTTGCCTAGTTCTTATTAATTCCATATCTGGTTTCCATAACTACTTTTTCATATGTTCAGATTCTACCCTTTCTCCCTTGCCCAAGCCTCATCATCCATAAATAACCTTTCTTTAACGTCATAGAACTTACACTATGTTTTTTGTCTCCATTTACTGTTATATATAGGCCTGGCAAAGTTCTTAAGTCAAGTTGTGCTTTGTCAAAAGTTGGCACAACAACACTTCCCATCCTACACAATCTCCTACAGTGTGATATTGACACTCATCCCACAAGAGGTGGGGTCTAGAGTCTGTCCCCTGAATTCAGTCAGAATTCTGACTTGCTTATAGCCAAGACTGTGGCTGGATTAACAAATGGGCAGTCATCATCAGAAAAACCAGATCAGAAAAAGGCAATGCATGTTCTACTTTGTCCAGTGCAGTTTTTGTGCTTGGAGCTCCGAGCTGTCATGTAAGAAATCTGACTAATATAAGGCCACCATACTGTGAGGAAGCCCAGTGCCAGTGAGTAAAGACAGCCCAAATGATTCCAGCTGAGCCTTCAAGTCTTCCCTGCTAAGACCCCAAACGTCATGGAACAGAACAAAGTTTTCCCCTCTGTGCTTTTCTGGAATTTCTAATCCGCAGATTCTGTGAACCTAATAAAATGGTTGCTGTTTCATACCACTAAATTTGAGAGGTTCTGTGTCAGTAGCTATTATTACACTTCTCTTCTCTTCTGGGTTATAGGTGTCCTGAGGGCAGGGTCTATATCTGATTTTCTATGATCTCAGTATAGTACTGAGACATGACCATAAGGAGACCCTGGAAATGAAGCAACTGTTTTTACAATGAGAAAATATGGGGGAAAGGGTTTTGGTTAGTTTAAATATGTAACCTTTCAAGGCTAAAGATGAACTAGAAAGTGAAGTCACTCAGTCGTGCCCGACTCTTTGCGACCCCGTGGACTGTAGCCTACCAGGCTCTTCTGTCCATGGGATTCTCCAGGCAAGAATACTGGAGTGGGTTGCCATTTCCTTCTCCAGGGGATCTTCCTGACCCAGGGATCGAACCCAGATCTCCCGCATTGCAGGCAGATGCTTTGACCTCTGAGTACTTATTTATTTACATGTACATATTCACAGTCACAGATAGCATAAGATGCTATATTTAGAAATGTTGCTCTTTTTCATTCCCATATTTTTGAAACAATTTTAATACCTCGACACACATCTTTGTCAGCAGCATCTTAATTATCATTAGAGTCACTTTTTGCATTGTCTAACATATTTCTGGAGTGCACTATCTTCACATCCATTTACACAGTTTGAGACAAAGCACTTTGGAATCTGTGTACGATGTTGTCACTGGAAATTTTATCCCAGCCACAAAGCCACATTTATGTAACACAAAACTGGTTTTTATTTGATTGTCTGTGGATGTGAATTCATGAGCACCACAAAATTAGTGAAAATCACTTTACTGCTTTTTAAAGCAACCTGAAAAGGCCTGTGTACAATGATATCTATGTGCACTTATGTGAGGGCAGAGCCTACAAAAAATCACTGAAGCCGTATAAATCTGCTTCCTTTTAAAAGTCATTCCATTAGCTGACCGCTATGAGCACCCAGTACTGGTATTCATTTTAGGTAATTTCAAGCTCATGTGTCTGCTCCAACAATGTTTATGTTTCCAAGTAAATAATTGAATTTTCATTTTAGTGAAAATGGAAGACTTTTAAGGACTCAAATTAAAAACAAAATCATAGGTTTTGAGGAATGATATTTTGAAGAAAAAAAAAATCACCATATATTTGGGGAGGTGTACTGAGTGGAGGAAGGATACTCGTGGCCCTTCAGGGAGACAGAGCTCCAGACGGTAAGTAGGATCTCCAGGTTATAAGAGAAAAAGCCTGGAGACTGAGCCCTGTGGGAGGAAGCCACAGTACTCCAGGTGAGAGGTAATGAGGGTGATCATAACTGCTCTCAGTGGGTTTGGAAATGATGTGAAAGACACCAGCAAAGGCAGACATGACAGGGCTTGGCCAAGTTAGGGAGGCAGTAAACACAGAGCAAACACCAGCTTCACAGCCTGAGGATCTGAGTACAACCTCAGGCCTGTCGTTACATGGGCTGTGTGACCTTGAGCAAACTATTAAACCTCTCTGAGCCTCAGTTTCCTTCCCCATAAGAAAATAATATGAGATGACACATAGAACAGAAGAAAAGTTAAAACCCAACTGTATAGAGCGTTCCTGAAGACATTTCATCAAGAACATCTATTATTATGATTGATAACTGCTTGGATATGGGGGTTGGGAGAGAGGAATCATTATTGCCTACAGAGTTTCTATTAGAATGGGTCATTTCAGATGTCTGCGTTAAAAAGTCATATTCTAACTTCCCCCCGCCCATAAGATTCAAAGTGTGTTAGAAAGAAAAGAAAATATCATTGCAAAGTGGTTTATTAATTGGGTGTTATTTCTAAATGACATTCTTAAAGAGCTGTAAATTACACTGTCAGAATGAAACGTGATGAGTGGAACAAAGGATCTGTTTCCTCCCTCCCTCTGCTATTGAGAGAAACCACCACATACATCAGCAAATAAAACAAGTCTGGTGCTCAAAATTACCAGGCTGCAAACTCATGCCTCTGAATAAATGTTCACCTGAAAAAAACCCTCAAAACTCTTTAATTAAGGCCAAGGGCAATAAGATTGAAATGCTGAGCTTCCCAGGTGGCTCAGTGGTTGCCTGCCAATGCAGGAAAGGCAAAGGTTGCAGGTTTGATACCTGGGGCAGGAAGATCCCCTGGAGGAGGGCACAGCAACCCACTCCAGTATTCTTGCCTGGAGAATCCCATGGACAGAGGAGCCTGGCGGGCTACAGTCCAGGGGGTCGCAAAGAGTTGGGCATGACTTAGCAACTAAGCATGCACACATGCTGAGATAAAGAGCCAGCAAATGGCTGAGCTTCTTATAAAGAAACCCAGGTGACAGAGCAACATTCAAGGCTGGAGGTTGGGAGTTCTGGGCACCACGATCACACCTGGAGGTCACCCTTTTTCCAGGTTTCCCCTCTTGTACCAATGTGTCTTAACTTGTGGCAGAAAGAGCTTTCTAAAGCATAACTCTGATGTCCCTCCCTGGACAGTTAGAATTCCACAAATCCAAACATGAAAAATACTACCAATGAGGGAAAGCAAAATTAATCACACTGAACACTATTTTATAAAAGAATTTCATGTAATAAATTACTTATATGTTAAAAGTATTTAAGGCACTTAAAGGGTAATATAATAATACATAATATAATATAATAGCACATAATATTCACTCTTCTGTACCTTATACTTTCTGTGTCCTAGGCATCTTTCCATATTCATGCACAGACATCTTCCATCTTTTTTCCCCACAGCTCTTCTACTGCATGCTATTGCTATATCATAGTCTGTTCAGCTAGTTCCCTACTGCTGGGTACTGAGTTGCTTCCAACCTTTTGGGATTACAGTAGTGCCCCAAGCAATAACCTTATGCATATGTTATTCTACACTTGTGCAGGAAGAAGTGGGAGTGTATTTAAACTTTGGTTACATAAGGCCACATTCTCCATCGTAGAGGTTGTACAGTTTTCCATATTCATCAATAAAGTTCTTACATCCATTTTGAAACTTCTGTCCACTTTTGTTATTTTTTTGGGTCTCTCTCTTTTAAGGCAGACACATTTATACTGAGGCTGATCAGAGACTACATCCTCACTACAGTGGAAAAAGTCAAAACACCTCATTTCATCACTTGCAAGTGTTAGATTAGAAGTACAGACAGTAAGTGTATGATTTAAGAGGAGCTAGACATCCTCAGGAGATGTGACTAACTTAGAAGAGTTTATGGAAGAAAAGGGACCCAACTAGGCCCTTAAAGAACACAAAGAAGCTTAGTAAGCAGAGAAAAGTGTTATGGTTCCAAAGCAGAAATATACATGAAGTATGCCAAGAAGGATGAGCACATTGGTTGGGGCAAAGTGCTGTGAGAGTTATTAAGGACAAAGCATAAAAATATAACTGGGGGGACTTCCCTGGCAGTTCATTGGTTAAGACTCTGAGCTTCCAATGCAGGGGGCTCAGGTTCAATCCCTGGTCTGGAAACTAAGGTCCCACATGCCATGTGGTCAAATAAATAAATAATTTTTTTCTTTAAGAAATGCAATGGGGACCTGAATATGGAAAACCCTAAGTTCCAGAGGGAAAATTCTGATCTTCATGATTTATGCTACATGAAATATGACCATATGTCTTGGTTTATGTTTGTCTTAGCATTTCTTTCACTCTCAAGTGTCCCAGTTTGAATGATAATTTTTATAGTCCTAGCAACAGGGACCACCAGAATTTTGTGGACGAGAGAGAGAGATGATGAAAGAAATATTTCAGGAAAATAAATGTGAATGCTGAGTGCACAGAATGGATGCAGGGAAAGAGGCTGGTGGTAGGGGGACTGGGACATCAGCAGGCGGGGTAGCAAGAATAGGGGCCAGGAGGAAGGATGCTAGGCTTGACTCTCCTAGTTTGAAACAAAGTAACGTGTGTAACCTCTCTGGACCTGCCATTTCTTCATTTGTGAACTGAAGATATTGGTTTAGTTGCAAAAGTGCCCTTTCAGATCTAATACTTTTGGGTCTAGGAGATTTTTGCTACAATTTAGCAATTGTAGCATGGATATATGGAAGACTGGAAAGGAAAAAAAAAAAAGATGAAGCAATGGTGAAGCACAGGGAACAGTCGAAATAGTGGAGCAGAGGTGACAAGGACAGCAGAGTTGTTGCCACTGACATATAGAAGGTGTGTGGACCACTGAGCTGAATTGTGAGACAGCACATGAGGTTAGCTTCATGCATACTCTATTTGAAATGACAGGAGGCCACTGAAGTCGTATTTAAAGATACATATAAAAGAGGGCACAGTGATGTAACCAAGCCAAATGGAAACCAGGGCTAGACTGGACCACACTTAAGAGACTTCTAGCAAATGGGCTCAGGGCAGGTTGTTGGTCATCACTCGTGATACTCAGGTATGGTCAAAGACGATGAGGTCAAAGACAAGTGAGTAGACAAAGGTTGAGAGTCTGAGTTTCAGGTTAGACTGTCTGGGAAAGCAAGTAGGTTTTAGGCAAGGTGAGTTGACAGTTGCAGTCTTTACTTCCAAAGGGTCTGAAGGAAATCTATTGCTTTTACTCAAGATGTATTTAAGGAAAACCCACACCTATAACTGGATGGCTCTGACTCCAAGAAAGTACCACAACTAACTTCTTTGAATTTCCCCAGTGAAAAAAGGGATTCGCTGCCAGAACTCCTTATTATTAGAGTATCTTTGGTTAATGGAAGGTCTTACAGGTAGATTTGGCTCAAGGGGATGTCAACTCCTCCTCAATGTTACAGGATTGGCTCCAGGACTATTCAAGTCCCTAACCCAGAGCTCATGTGTCCAGGTCTCACAAGATCATCGAAGAGCAGCAAGCAGCCTTGCCAGACCAGTCTGATGCAGCTTTAACTTATGTGAAATAGAAAATGAGTTTTAAAATAATTTCTTGAATAAATGATCCATGAGCACCAGCTTTCTAGCAGAAGATATTAGGGAATGAAAAGTTCCCCACCCCCAAGGCTTCCACCACTTCTCTGTGATGAGATCAGAAGCAGATAATTAAATCACCTCAAGGCATACATTCAAAACTGCAAAGTGAGAGTTAAAATATTGCAATTGTGTTCAAGTTGAGAGAATAGGAAATGGCTTTTTCCCTCCTCTTGAATGTTCATGTGCAAACTTTTTCTTCTTCAAAAAGAATATCCTCAATTGAAAAAGAAACACTAAAATCACATGGGAAAGAGTCATTAAACTCCAGGTTTATTAGAGATAAAGTGTTCTCACGCAATCACATGACTGTGATTCTAAAATAGAGTGAGAAGTTGCCTGGGGCATGATAACAGGGCTATGTCTCATTCATGTACCCACAAATATCTGACACACCCGGGACACTGAAATCAAGGGATCATATAGGATACGGCAGCATCTTTGTGTCTAGAATCGACCATAATCCAGTGGCGAATGCTCACTCTAACATCAGGAAACTGATGTTAGCATCAAGATGCTATCAGGAAACAAATGAAGAAGAAGCAAGTAAGAAAAGGCACCTATTTACAAGCCAAACTGCTGTGTCTGAGAAATATCCACACTGGCTGTCAGGAACTTAAATACCAAAGGAAAGGTAAATTGGATTAGGTTACATTTGGAAGTGAGTTCCAGTAAGATGCTTGGTAACATCTGATTGCATTTAATGGCATTAAACTGAATCAGTTTCTAGAGACTGGTTTTTACATACTGCAAGTTGCATAGATTGCATCCTTACAGAATGTATACCTGAGTGGAGGACTGATGTGGATGTGGCCTGCAAAGGAAGAAAAGATGTCAGTAAATCAGCCAAACCCTTCACAAGGCCTACAAAAATAAATAAAGGGAGAGAGGATAAATCATGGCTGTTTTGGGGGGTTTTTCTCTGTGAAAGATTCTTTCTGAACTTGAATTATCAGATTGCCACATTGATTCTCTACAAGATCAATTCCAGCTAATTACTCAGCGGTCCCACCATCTCTGTTACACAGTCTATAAAACACGACACAAATTGAAAAGACAAAAGGAAAGAAGAAAGAAGAGAAAGGCTGGAAAAATCACATCTTCAATCAGTTTTTTGGTTTTTTTAAGAGATCACTCTGCTCCCTCCTTCCAATCTCATGCCTGAAAAGTCCTAATAAAATGTTCTTCAGTGTGGAGGGTGCTCCTGCTCCTTCTTGCCTTCTGATCTATTCCTTTCCACTGTCCGTGTCTTAGGACTGGCTAGAGGGTCATAAAGTTTGGGTCAGGGAACCACATTACACAGCTACCCTTCCTTTGTCATCCCTGCTTGGGGATGAATGGGGTGGCTGGGCAGTGAGGTGAGCTTGCCAGCATGAGCCTACAGGCACAGGTCTCCCTCTGCATACGTTCCACCCACAGATTCCCAGGGACAACTGCTCCCACTGTTCCTTCTCTCCTGATTCTCTGTGTACCCCCTATCAGCATCCTATCATGCATTCTTAGCTGACTTTTGCAGGCTTCTGGGCTACGTGGGCCTGAACTCTTCAATAAGTTCCTCTGGTCTCCCAAAGCCTCCTCCAATGGCCATACCCTCCCGTGACCTGTAGGCAGTCTTAGTGGGACACTGCATGCAGCTGCACAGAGAGACTTTGGTGCTAGACACTGAGCATTGGCTAGCTAAGCACCCTTTACAATCCCCTTTTAGAAACCCTGTTCGGACTACAGAAGTGACAGCTAAAAACTACAATTCTAGTCTCCTTTGCAGTTACAGGTCTGCCTGTGACCTAGACTCTAACCAGCAGACAGATTCACAAGAGATTTGGAAGGAGTAGATATAGAGCAGCAGCTGTACTGGGAGATCAGCCCTTCTTACAAGTCTGATGTGTGTGATCTGTCTGGGGCAGCTTTGGCAGAGATTCTCAATTCACTACCTGACAACACCAAAGTTGAGTATGAGCAGTGATGGCAAGGGAGTTATTGCTAGAACAGTTCTGGTTCTTTAAGGTTCTTAATATCCTAGGATAAGTCATTATCTGCTTTAATTTGTTAGAGTGGCTTCTATTGTCTGCAACTAACAATACTCATCAAAACAACTTCTTATGCTTAAACTTTCATTTTTTTCCCTTAATGTAGAGCATTACTACCTTACACCAAATGTAGAGTGTTCTATATACACCAAAACCTCACTTGAGAAAGGACAAATCTCAGTTATTTTGAGTAGTCTTTACACAGCTGACCCTTGACTGACAGAGAGGTTAGGGGATGTTGACCTTCTGCAAGGTAAAACATCCAAGCATAACTTACAGTCTGCCCTCTGTGTAAACGGTTCTATTAAATACATCAGTGGATTCAACCAACCACAGGTTATACAGTACTGTAGTATTTACTACTGAAAAACATCCACATATAAATGGACTAGCACAATTCAAAATCATGTTGTTCAAGGGTCAGCTGTATTGGTGGCTCAGTGGCAAAGAATCCGCCTGCAATGCAGGAGACACAGGTTTGATCCTTGGGTAGGGAAGAACCCCTAAAGAAAGAAATGGCAACCCACTCCAGTGTTCTTGCCTGAGTCATCCCATAGACAGGGAGCTGGTTGGGCTACATTCCATGGGGTCACAAAGAGTCAGATACAACTGAAGCAACTTAGCACATATTAGCATTAGGACTGGTGCTCTCATCCATTCATTCACTTAACAAAGACCTGTTAAAGAGTGACTACATTCTAGGTACTTAGTTACCAGGTGATTATGTCAGATATCATTCCTGTCTTCAGGGAGCTCATTCTCTAGTGGAAAAATAAAAGCTACATTTATTTAGCAAATTAACACTAAATATTTAATTCATATTATCCTCAAAATAACAGTATAAAGTAGATATTATCATTCCTATTTTACAGATGAAGGAATTAAGGCTTAGGGATGATAAATAACTTTCCCACATTCAGGATCATTATATCTAGTCAGGGCTAGAACTCCACATAGCTGACTCCAGAATCTGCCTCCAGTATAAACTGCAAATGCCTTGAGGGTAGGAAATGATCGCTTAACTGCATCTTTGAAATTCACACTTGGAAGAATCATCTAGTCTAACCTCTTACCTCTTCCAGAATCACTTTTATGGCTGACTCTGCTAATTAGCTATCCCCAATCCACGTGTGCATGCTCAGTCACATCAGTCATGTCCAACTCTTTGCAACCCTATGGACTGTTGCCCACCAGGCTCCTCTGTCTGTGGGATTTTCTAGGCAAGAATACTGGAGTGGGTTGCCATGCCCTCCTCCAGGGGGTCTTCCCAACCTAGGGATCAAACGTGTGTCTCCTGCACCGTTGGTGGATTCTTTACTGCTGAGCCACCAGGGAAGACCCCCATGATCCCATGCCTCCTTACAAATAGAATGTTTATTTTGTTCAAAGCAGCACTAAGCCCAGCTAAATGCTAAATTTTCCATACACCCTCACATTTAGGGGAGTTCATGAGACCCAGTTCTAGCCAATGAGAATTAAAGTGTATTGAGGATTTCTGGAAGTTCTGCTTTCTTAACATGGGCTGTCCCTTCCTTCTTGACACAGTCTTCTTCCTGTTGGAATGACTGTGTGAGCTGGAAGCAGGGCAATCGACTTCAGGTAGCAAGGATGAAGAACGTGTAAGGAAGGATGGCAGAGCAGAAAAAGAGACGGATCTTGGGTCCTTGATGGCACCCCGGAGCTTCTGTCCTAATCCAGAGGCATAATCTTGGACATCATATTATATGAGAGCCTTGTTGGCTAATCCCTATTTGATTGGGTTTCTGTTACTTGAACTGAAGTGCAGTTTATAACTTATATACTATACTCCACACTCTGGATCTTAAATCTTTCCCTTAAAGGGAAATTGACTGCCCAGAAGATGTCACTTACATTTTTGTGTGATCCTATAGAAAATAGTTCTCCCTCTCCCTAAACTGTAATCTCACCCTCTACAAGGGGTAGCTGTTTGCTGCATAAGAACCGAATTTAAGACAAAAAGCATGTGTCAAATACTTGTACATACACTATCATGTGTAATCTTCATGTGGTCTTGTGTGGTGGGTTTTACTAGGCCCACCTTAAGGACAGAAAATAGCACTTCAGGGCACTTAGCTGCACCTCTGTTTTTTCCTTGGCCTGCCGTAACAGCACCACAAACTGGCTGGCTTAGAGCAGGAGAACTTTTTCTTTCACAGTTCTGAAAGACAGAAGTTTGAAATTAAGGTGTCTATGGTCTATGCTCCCTCTGAGAGCTCTAGGTTAAAATCTTTCTTTGCTTCTTCCAGCTCCTGGAGGTTGAGGGCAATCCCTGGCATAACTTGGCTGTGGCAGCATCACTCCTATGTCTGTCTCCATCATCACAAGGCTTTCTTTCTGTTGGCTGTCTGCATCTTCCACTCTTCTTATAAGAATATGAGTCACTTTGGACTTAAGAACCATGCTCATCCAGCATGACCTCATCTTACTACTACTTACATCTGCAAAGAACATATTTCCAAATAAGTTCACATTCTGAGGTTCCAGATGGACATGAATTGGGGCAGGGTGCAACCATTTGACCTACAACAGTGGCAGGGCCTTGATTCAGGACTTTTCTGAGGCTCTTTAGAGGTTAAAGATAATGCATTTATGTCTAAACCCATAAGTACAGTACATAAGATTCTTGCTGCTGCTGCTGCTAAGTCACTTCAGTCATGTCTGACTCTGTGCAACCCCATAGATGGCAGCCCACCAGGTTCCCCCATCCCTGGGATTCTCCAGGCAAGAACATTGGAGTGGGTTGCTATTTCCTTCTCCAATGCATGAAAGTGAAAAGTGAAAGTGAAGTCACTCAGTCGTGTCTGACTCTTCGCGACCCCATGGACTGCAGCCTACCAGGCTCCTCCGTCTATGGGATTTTCCAGGCAAGAGTACTGGAGTGGGTTACCATTGCCTTCTTTGTAAGATTCTTGAGAGAGTTGTAAAATTTAAAGCACCTTCAAAAAGCTAATCAATCAAACCACTGTCACCTGATTTTAATTGCTTGAATTTTTAAGTGTCACACACCAAATCTTATATTGTCTTGAATTGTACATAATTAGCTCTGTTTCTATGATGAAAATCTTCCTAATTCCAAGTTTGGCTTCATGTTCATAGCTGAAAACAAACATTCATAGTCGACACATACTGGCACATTTCTCCCCATATGAAGCTTAAAACACTGTGTAGAGAAAGAGTGAAATCTCTGTTTATTCAAACATTACTAATGTGTCTGGACGGCTTTAACTCTTTCTCTCTGAAGTTCCGCACACGTTACACAGCTTTCTAAAAAACACTACCTGGCACTTATTCAGCACTCACCATGCCAGGTGCTTTACTACTTCTCAGCTCTACAACAGCCCTAAAAAGTGGTCTTATCAGTGGCAAGTACTTTAAGTCCCAGTCCTTTACAAGGTATCCTGCAGAGTAAATACATAACAACATTGGTTTGTTAATTTTAGTATTTTCTTTCAATCTTGCCCTCTTTGCCTATAATTAACATGCATTAGAAATATTACTAAATTGTAAATAAATTCCAGCCGTGCAAAAAAAGGGAAGAATCTTTATAGCAGGAAGCATCTTAAGATTTAACAGGAAATCAGAGTCCCTAGCCTAAAATATTTAATTACTTGCAAAGTACTTTTATATCCTTTAATGAGCCGTGCTATAATTCATGCAAGTCTCATATCTTTCGTACATTTCTGAATCAGAAATCTCTGTTGGTATTGCCTGGTTTCTTGGGACATGCACTCCTTATACAAGCGAAGCATAACTAGGTTAATCTCCTATCTGTAACATTTGAAAATAAAAAAAGGAAATTTAACTCTTATAGAATTATCAAAGAAGAGCCTCTTGGTCTTTTAAGGATTAGGAAGAAAGCATTTCTAATCCAATATATCTCCCATCTAATTTTGGTAATGGATATATAATTTCATTTTTGCAATGCAGATAAAAGGATATGAAAAATATGCACACATATCAATAAAGGTGTTGCTGTAACAGCTATAAACAACTGACTCCTGATGTACTCTTTTCATCTCAGAGAATTCCATAAAACTATGCCTGTTAACAGAACTAATTGGTGTTTGTGCTGGTGAACAAAAGCAAATGTAACAGGGAAAATGGTTGCAGACAAACCAGCAAATCATATACATTATGTTATATGTCAGCAAAGTCTTGGCAATACAGATAGTCTCAGAAGCTTTACCCTCTCTTACTAGGCAAGACAGTGAAGAAAACAATTCTTATACAAAGCTTAACAACTAAAAATGCTACTTGCTTAAATTCACATTTCCAAAAGTTTTTTTAAAAGGAGTCAATTACAGGTATTCATGCCAGTATCATTCTCTTTTGGTAGGTGTAGAAGAGCAGGTAAGTAAATGTAATAACCTTACATTTTTACATGGTTATTCAATTGCATACTATCTTTCACATCTGAGCAGCTATTAAATTTAAGTTAGTTTCCTGGAAGCTGGATACACATGGATGAATAAAATGCCCTTCCCATACCCAAGGAACTTATAATCAAGTAGGTGAAAGACAAACAGCTTAGAATACAAAGGCTACAGGCCCAGCCCACAGGGTAGAAGATGAAATCATTTTTGACTGCTGGTCTCAGAGAGTGCTTCAAGGAGGAAGTAATGTCTGATCTGGACACTGAAAAACAGACAAAATTCTGGTGATGGGAGAGAACACACCAGCACACAGGAATGGTGTGGCCAAGGAGCTGGCTGTCCAAGCTGGCCCATCCACAGAGCCACAGGGCCAGAGCTCTAAACATGAAGCATTGATTCCAGCCCCCAATTTACTGCTGTGTGTCCCTCAAGGTGGGGCCTACAAAAACTATATGTTTAACCGTTAATAAAGTCTCCCGTTAATTCCCTGGGCAAAGTGATGAGAGTGAGGAGCTACAGGAAATGTTCAGGGTATGAGCAGTGGTCATATTCCCTACAGAGAATGAGACAGGAAGTAGCAGGAGGGGCAAGGCTGACTGAGGCCTCGAAACAGCAGCTTTACTCGATGGGAACCCCCTGAAGATCTGCAGGGAGGGGAGTAACATGACCAGAGCCATGTTTCAGGTAAAGACAACTGGTGGTGGTGGTCCAAAAGGCAGACCTGATGGGGAGAGACTCCAGGCTGGGAATGAATTCATCACTGGGTCAATAATGGTAACCTAGAGGAGATATAAGGCCTATATGAAAGTCATGGCCACAAAAGCAGAAAGGAAGAAATGGATGCTAGAGACAATTGGAGAAGCTTTGGCTAATGACCTGGAGGCAGAATAGACCTAAAAACTGGCAGGTGAGTAGTCTGAAGGCAGGTTTGACGGTGAGGCCCAGTGTCCTAGGTGGTCAATTCAGAGCTCAGGTCTGGGGTCAGATATCAGGTGTTACTTCTTCCTGATATCACTATTGCCTGCTCTGGCATTGCCTCTCCAGACCCTCCAGACCTCACCTCACCTCCAGACCTCTCCTCCAGCCAGACGTCCTGCCATCACCTGTAATAAAGTCAGTCCCAACGGCTGTGCTTGGCTGCAATAGACAGGGTCTGTGTTCCAAGCCCCAGGCACCCAGGTACCCTTCAGCCCCAAGTCAAACAGCCCCACTAGCTGCCTGGTCTCAGCTCTGCTCTCCCAGGCTGGTGCATCAATTCCTCAGGCACAGAACTTGAACAAGGCAGAACAAACCCAAGGCTCCCCATGCAGTAAGGCTTTTTCTATAAAAAAACAATGCCTCCACTAAAAAAAAAAAAAAGCAAAACACCAAGAACAAAACCAAAATTCAAAACAGCGTAAAGCTGACCACCTGAGGATTAGGAGTTGGGAAGGATTGGGGGCTTGCTAGAGTTTCATTTTGCTTTGTTTTGTTTTTCATTGGAGAGCAAAGCCCTGAAAAGGGAAGGCTGGCCAAGGAAACAATAGAAATCTGTCAGCACTCCTGTCTCAGTGGATCAGCCTGTGATATGATGAAGGTTAAGGCTGGCTGGTAAAAGGTCAGGACTTGTGATGCACGGTCAGGGCAGTACAGCTTTTGTTTGTTTTGTTTTGTTTTCTGTAACCCAGGGGCTGGCAATCTCTGTAAGGGGGCGGGACCACCAAGTTCTGGCCCCTTCTAGGCCACTGTACAATGCTGAGCCACCAGGGTGGTCTCTGCACGGCACCCCCCGCAGTGGCACAGCGGAGCAGCCTGCGTCCTTCTGGCAAGCTGAGCTCAGGAAGTGAGGCAGGCTGGTCGTGGGTTGAAGGCCGGGGAAGCATGCGGTCACAGGACAAATGGGCACTTGTTCTCTGGAGGGTGTTGGGCAGCCACTTTCATAAATGATGAAAGGGGGAGGAGGCACCGACAGCAGGCCTAGGTGCTCGATGCAGCAGGGAGAACAGGCATCTTTGGGTGGCTGTGCTATTTGCATAAATATCAGCTATATCTGATGGGCTTCCCAGGTGGCACTAATGGTAAAGAACCTGCCTGCCAGTGCAGGAGACAAAAGAGACATGGGTTAGACCCCTGGGTTGGGAAGATCCCCTGGAGGAGGGCAC
This sequence comes from Bos indicus x Bos taurus, assembly GCF_003369695.1. Taxonomy (NCBI): domain Eukaryota; kingdom Metazoa; phylum Chordata; class Mammalia; order Artiodactyla; family Bovidae; genus Bos; species Bos indicus x Bos taurus. The sequence goes on along the minus strand of NC_040079.1, from coordinate 52,794,006 downwards.
GGCCATCCACTCCAGTATTCTTGCCTGGAGAATCCCATGGACAGAGGAGCCTGGTGGGCTACCGTACACTGGGTCGCAAAGAGGCGGGCATGACTGAAGCAACTTAGCATGTACACATGCAGCAATATCTGATACAAAAGATCCAGAATCTGTGGCTCTCGTTGGACCTCAGTCCTGCACTCCCCACACTCCAGCTATGCCAACCTGCTCTCTTCACACTTGCTGGTCCCCCTTCCTGAAGTGTCCCTCCCTTACCTCTTGTGAGACTGGTCAAATCCCATCCATCTTTCAAGTTCTGGCAAAGGTATCACCACTTTCATGGACTCTTCTCTTACACTCTCTAGGCATGACAGATCGCTCCTTCCTCCGGTCTCTAAAGGTATTAGGGGCACACCCATCATGACCCACACATGATGCGTGAGACTGAAGTTATGTGAGCTGCTTCCCAGCTGCAGTTATGCCTTATTAACCTTTGAATCCATAGCACTGTGAGCAGTGGCTCAAAAAACTGAGCCTCTGTGGAAGACAGAGAGACTAACCTCACCACTTACTCGCAGGAAGATCAATGAATACAAACTTTGCCAATAGCAGCCTTACATTGACCCTTCACTCCTGGATGGAGGGAAGAAGCTCTGACATGCTTCCAGAAACCTATTCTGTTGTGCAACTCTCAGCAAATCAGTTCCTTCTGAGACTGTCCACTCCAACCCAGTGCCCATCTCCCTCCCCATCCCCAGCCCTCTGGGCTGTGTGGATCAGGACCAGAAAGAGGACAAGAGAAGTCTGGGAACCTCTTTGCTTCTGCCTGAGGCAAGAAGTAATTCTCTCCATGCAACATAAATCCCAGACGATGATCTCATCATGGGTGTCACCCTAACCTCTTCTCCTGTAAAGCAGAGAACAGTTGTTTTAATGCTGGGAGTCTTCCTCTGTATGTTATCAAAGTCCTGCCAAGTGCTCAGTAGATGTTTGTTGAAGGGAAAAGAATTCTCTCCTCACTTTGCATGAGATGTTCTTAGAAACTTAATAATGAAAAACGAGATGAAGTTGGCATGAATGCATTTATTCATTTTACATGTTTACAGATTTACACGTTATCAGGGCCCCAGCTGGAAAAGGGAAGCAGGCAACACTTTAAGAGGGAGATATCTGAGACACATTTGAAGCATGGAAAACCTTTCCACAAGCTGAGAGTTATGGAAAAGGAGGGTGTTCCAAGTGGCCTGATGACTGTGAACAAAGGCCTGAAGATGAGAAAGCAGAGTATTCCCAGGGACTGCCCCTCCTTATCATACGCTCCCCACTAGAGAGGATATATTATAATGAGCAGAAGTGCTGAAGCCAGTCATACCCTTACCAACTATGTGGCCTTGGGCAAGTCCCTTAAACTCTCTGGGTCTTGGCTTCCTCATCAGTAAACTAGAGATGATAACACCTCGCAAGTTTGTTTTAAGAATTTAGGATAAAGGTAAAGGATGTGGTAAAGTATATGCATTAAATAAATAGAAGCTATGGTGGTGATGGTGATGATAATTGATTCACAAGTTCCTTGAAAATAGACTATTTCTTACCCTCTCTTGTCCCCACTGAAGTACCTGCCATCCTGTTTTGCTCAAATTCAACAAGTACTAACTTAAATGAATCTGCTTGCCACATTACCTCTATTCTTGTTCCTTAGTTTTTGTTTCCCTCTCTAAAAAAATGTTTACAATTTGTTAGCCTGATTTGGCAGTAAAGTGAATGAATGAAACACAAATCCTGCCCTCTGTGAATTTCAGGCAGGATATGTAGGCAAGCCAGTTGGAATAAGTTGTTGAATATTAAAGGTCCCATGAGAAAAAAATGTTCTATGAGGCTCGGGGTCTTAGAAAATGAGCAGGGTTTTGATAATCAAAGAAGAGGGGGAAGGCAGAGGCATGACATTTAGCAACATTACTGAAGCAAAGAGATCAAAACAGTAAAGTATGGAGCATGTTGAAGAAAACATGGATAACTGGCCTGGAACATAAGTATAGAAAACTGAAGACACCGCCTGAAAAGTAGTACAAGGTCAGACTGGAAAAGAACAATGGACAGCACACGTGACCTGGCCTGGGTTCACAGACTCTAAGACCTGGAAGGTTCGTATAGTCTACTCCCCTCAGAAAGGCCTGGAAAGCGAGTCCAAGGGAAGTTAACTTGCCCAAAGTTACACTGCTCATTAGAGACAGAATTGGGATGAACATGCTGTTTTCCTAATTATTAATCAGAGCTAGAACACCCACTGCAGGGAGATGACAACATATGTCATATGCAAGACACCTCCTTATCCCTTACCCAAAGCAGACATTTCTAATCGACCAGGGCACTTTTTCCTACTGAGTCTAGACCCAGCCTCACCACCTTCAACACAGCCTTCCAGTCTGCCAGGAGGCTGCTCTGCTCCTGGACACAAAACCCAGGGGCTCAACCCTGCTGCCTTAATACTATCATGCCTGCTTTGAAATCCTTACAGGGAATAATGGAAATGACTGGGGAGGATTCATTCACTTTACAGGAGTCCCTTGGTTGGGGCATCCCTTCATTTGGGAGGTTAGCTGTGTCCTTCATAACTTCAGACGTTTTGCCCCCAGCCAATGAGGATGGTTAACCACGGCTACCCCTGCTCTCTTTGCCACCTTCTCTCCCCAGCAGTTTCTCTTCTACATTAAAATCACAACCAAGAAGGAGAAGGGGAAATCCCAGCCTCAGAATTTAGAGCACCAGAGCATAAATAAGTAAACACACCACTTACGAAATGGCAGGGAAAGGGGAAAGTGGGTGTGGGAGAAGCAAATAATATATAACCCATAGACTTGAAATTAAGCACCATTCAATATTTCCTTTTTAGTTTAGAAACCACTAAATAAAAATGCAAAAAAATCAGGAAGTTCCCTCCTTAGCATTAACAATAGAACAATCCAGTGTGCTGTTACTCAGGGCAACTTCTTTCTAAAAAAGAGGCACTGAATGTTCAGATCCTGCTGAGATTCTGCCTGGTAGTCCAGTCCAACGTGGGTGCATTTTTGGTGTCTAAAAATAGATGTGTGATAGCAGTGGACTGCAATTAACTTCAGACTTATTTAAATTATGTAATTTTAGATGGAAAAGATATAATGGCAGGCACACTGACAACAAACGTGGGAACTAGGATTTTCTTCCCTCGACAGTCTTGAGACTTGGCAAAATTTTTCTTGGCTCCCTGTTGTCATTTGTTCCAACCCAACAAGTGGTAACACCTATCTGCCCAAATTTCACAAGCCAGTTTCTGGAGTATTTTAAGATCCACAAATTCAGAATCTATGTAACATACACAAAGTAAAACAATGTCACTTATATATACAAGCATGCCTGCTTTATGGTAAACTGGTATATTGAAATCTGAATTTTAAAAATGGGGATATTGAGATACTTTCATCTGAAGTGTTTTATTCATTTCCCAAAAGGACTCCCTATAGAACCCCTTTCAAGTGAGGAGCTCTTTCTAGCTGAGTGTGTACTGAATGGTTCAACTTAGGAAACTCTGATCTGTATATAACTCAGGATTATGCCTGTGACCCAAAGTGAAATGCACCTACATTAGGTGAACTACAATGATCTCAAATTGGTGGAAAATGCAAGAAATGGGATTTTTTTTCTATGAAAAATGAGACATAAGAACAGAAGTAGCAATTTTTTAAAAGGCTGCTTTTTTGGTTGCTTTTTGTGTGTTTCTTCATGGCACTGAAAAAAAGGTATGCTTTCTGAAAGGTAATTTCCTACCACTGCCATATTTTTAAAATGTAGTTGTTAACTGACTAGATTACAATGGAATTCTAAGAAAATGAAGCCATCTCAAAGAAGACACAAAATATGTCTGTTTTTACAAATCTCTCTCAGTGATATTAATTTCCATGCTTGTTTTTTTGATTATGTAAATAATGAAGGCATTAATGAAATAGATTCGTTTCCCTCCACCTGGGAATACTTTTAACATGTATAGAAGGTTTGAAATTTATTTCCAAAAAAAGTTGAAATGCTATAAAAAGAATAGCATTCACCCTGAGAACCACAATTACTGCTTTCCTCATAGAAATATACCATCTGATTCTTTGCCCTTTTTTTTTTTTTTTTTTTTTAAGAAGGAAAGTCACTGCAACAGATTTCTCCAAACAACTATCTAAGACTCTCATTTCAGGATTTCAGCACTTAAACTTCTACCTTTCTTTATCCAAGACAGCTCTTAACTAACACATGACATGCATCAAAGAGAAACTGCAGTTCTTTCTGAACATAATGGGTACTTACTCTATTTAAAGAGTCTACCCACCTGAATTCAGCCCTCCAGAGGTCTTGCCTGGAGAAGGGAATGGCAACCCACTCCAGTATTCTTGCCTGGAGAAGTCCACGGACAGAGAAGCCTGGTGGGCTGCAGTCCATGGGGTCACAAAGAATCAGACATGACTGAGTGACTAACACTTTCACTTTCAGAGTTCTTGCAGAAAATTATCTAAAATACTGAGAAACCTGTTCTGTTTCCAACAGATTGCTGACTGCCTTAGAAGATGCTGCCATGGGCTGCTCAATTTCTTATAAACGTGATGACATCCAAGTCCACAGTTTGCAGCAGGCAGCCACAAGTAAATGTGCAGCTCCCACTGCCTTTGAATGAAGGCAGGGTCTCTGACCTTTCACATTTATAATTGTTACTTCCAACAATGCCAAAGGGATGGTTTTATACGGCTATGGTTTTTCTTGTGGTCATGTATGGATGTGAGAGTTGGACTGTGAAGAAGGCTGAGCGCCGAAGAATTGATGCTTTTGAACTGTGGTGATGGAGAAGACTCTTGAGAGTCCCTTGGACTGCAAGGAGATCCAACCAGTCCATTCTGAAGGAGACCAGCCCTGGGATTTCTTTGGAAGGAATGATGCTAAAGCTGAAACTCCAGTACTTTGGCCACCTCATGCGAAGAGTTGACTCATTGGAAAAGACTCTGATGCTGGGAGGGATTGGGGGCAGGAGGAGAAGGGGACGACAGAGGATGAGATGGCTGGATGGCATCACTGACTCAATGAACGTGAGTCTGAGTGAACTCCGGGAGTTGGTGATGGACAGGGAGGCCTGGCGTGCTGCAATTCATGGAGTCGAAAAGAGTCGGACACGACTGAGCGACTGATCTGATCTGATCTGAACAGCCCCATTTCTGGTTGCTGGACATTTGCCACCTGCCTTCCAAAGCCTCTGATGAGAAAGACCACGAGGTTACAGACAGAAACATTATAAAAGAACAGTCAAGAGCAAGGTCTGCTGAGGTAGCCTGCCTGGGTTCCACTCCTGCTTTGTCACTTACAGGCCATAGGACCTTGGACAAGTCACTTAACTACACAGGGACCTACTACATCATAGGGTGGTTTTGAGAATTCAGTGAGTTACAGGAATGCATTACACATAAAGCCCTTGAGACAATGTCTTACAGAGTAAACACCATGTGAGTGTTTGATATTATTATGTTCTATGTCTTATATGAATGGCAGTTCTCGAGGGAATTAATGAAGGTTACATCAAACTTTCTAAGTGGCTTCAGATTGGTTGTGGCGCTCCTCTTGGCATACATTTTGGAGGAAGAAAGGGAATTTTCATTTGCTTGCGTCTCAACCAAGATTATGCTTGCCACAGCAGCCCTCTAGTGAAGATGGGAACACACTGAAATCCTCTTTCTTCCTCTTTTTAAAATAATTTTAATTAATTTATTTTTGGCTGCACTGAGTCTTCTTTGCTACTTGAGAGCTTTCTCGTTTTGGGGAACAGGGACTATGCTTCTCATTGCAATTGCTTCTCTGGTTGTGAAGCACGGACTCATGTGGGCTCGGGCTCAGTAGTTGTGGCTCCTGGGCTTAGCTGCCCCGTGGCATGTGGAATCCTCCCTGACCAGGGATCAAACCCTCATCTCCTGCATCGGCAGGTGGATTCTTAACTACAGGACCACCAGGGAAGTCTTCCTTCTTCCTCTTTGACAAAGCCTTTCAGGTCTTGGTCTCCAGCACTCTCGCCCACCCTGCTGTTTCATGCTGGGCTTTGCCCTTTCCTTCACACTTTAAGCTGTTGCAAAGACTACAGTTCTTTAACTTCATGTTATACCATACCTCTGAAACCTTGTACGTGCTAGTCATTTTTCTAGAATGCCTTTCCCCAGTAGTCTACCTGGTAGACTTCTCATTTTTCAAAATTTGACCCAGCCCTCACTACCTCCAAAAAGCCTTTTTGACCCTCCCTCTATCCCTGGTCTTTGCTCTGTGGCATTCCTGCCCTGCTACTCTCCTCACTCTGCTACAGTTTTTTTTTTCCTTTCATATTTATCTCCTCTACTAGGCTGTGACTTTCTTAGGAGCAGACTGCATTTTATTTTTTTGGTACACACAGCACATAGTGAAAAAAAAAAAAAAAACCTGGCACCTAGCAAGTATTCAATATATAATTGTTGAAAAAATATATAGTTTTCTCTACCTGCCCTCAGACTAACTTTCTCTCTCAGATTGTCATTCAGCTACTATTTGGCAATCTTTTTTTTTTTTTTTTACCATCAAGTATTTCAGACAGAGGAACTGATTCAATACTCTCTACCTGTCTCACCTATGAGATCGGATCAATACTCATTCTGGTTTTGAAATGAGCTACAACATCAGGAGGGACAGGATGAAGGGAAACCAGACCATAAAATGTTCTCCAGAGACGTGCTGGGGAAAGTATCTTGTCCTTTCCAGAAAAGCAGGCCCTTAAGGAGCCAGGCCCAGGGAACAGCGTTCCTTGGGAACCTCCCAAGGGTGCATAGTTCATGCCCTTGCCTGCACTGCGGGAAACCAAGCTGGACAATCCAAGTGGTTTTGTCCAGGAGCCAAACCCAACCAGGCAGCCTGTCCAACAGGCTCCTCACTGATGGGCAGGCGGCCTGTAGACTAGATTTGGTCCCCAGATATATTCTGCTTGGCCCACAGAGTCTTAAACAAAATGTGTAAGTTAGCTGCCAATGTTTAAAAACATTTTTAAAATCACAGATTTCTGTCTTGATTTTTAGAGCTGGCTACAATGGGTTCCCCTCCCTGGTAGAAGTGCCTTGTGGGAGCTGAATCGTGCTGCTGTCCATAGTTAGGTGTATCACACTCCCCGCCTCACTCAGTTGTGTTAACCTCCTGGGCACTGAGTTTGGAGTGTATGTCTCTGGAGTGTAACTAAGCTTGCAACCTCAGGGGCTAGGCTCAGCAAGAGAATACAAGCTCTGATGGAAGGGATGGGAACTGGAAGAATCAGATCAGAATGTGGGAAGAAGTCCAGAACCGAGGCCAAGAGCTTTCTATAACATTTTCATTACTTAGGCAAAGGTACTGTAGTGAAGAGCAGTGACAAGTGTAGGCTAGAATGAATGGTTTTTAGGAAGTGTGATGGTGGGGACTGAGTTGATGGCTTTATGGTATATGTGTATATATAAATATAAATTCATATCTCCAGCTAGAATCTCTTTTCTGAGTTCCAGACCCATAAATCCCAACTGCCTATTTGACATGCCTAATGAGTATATCAAATTGAATATCCAAATTGAACCAGTGATGGTCTCCCCCAAGCCTCTTCTTCCTGCCATCTTTTCCATTCATTCTTCCAGTTGTTCAGGGCAGAAACTTTGCTGTCCCCCTGACTCCACATTCTTTCATTCCCACGTCTAGTCCATCAGCAAATTCTGTCTAGCTCTATCTTCAAAACATCCCAGGAATTCAACCCTGTGTCACCAGCCCCACTGCCATCAGTCTAGTCCAAGCCATTGTCTCTCTCCTAGATTACTGAAATAGCCCCATTAATGTTACCGTTAATTCCGCCCATGCACCCTGCCATTCGTTCTCAACACAGAGGTCAGAACAATCTTGTGAAAATAAAAGTCAAGTTGCATGATTGATCTGCCCAACACCTGCCAATGAGATGAACAGAGCTCCTACTAGGAGCTTCAAGATCTGTGAACCACCCTCTACTCAGACAGACCGCCTTCATCTCTTACAAACCTCCTTGCCTTGCTCACTCTATTCCAGCCACAATGGCCATTCTGCTGTTCTTTGAAGCTCCAGGCATATGCCCACCTCAGAGTCTTTGTACTCACTGTTTCCCTGTCTGGTTCGTTCTTTTCCTCTGATATCTACTGGCCACCACCCTCAATTCCTTCTGACTTTACAGAAATGCCTCCATCTCAGGAAAGCCCTCTCTGATCACCTGATCTCAGATTCAACTCTCTTCAATACTTTACATCCCTATCCATGTCTATTTCTCCTTCACTAACTTGAACCTATTTTTGTTTGTAGTCTGTCACTCCCAGGTAGAACATAAGCATCTCAAAGACAGGATTTTGATGTGGTTTGTTAAATACTGTATCATCAGTGCCTAGAAGAACCCTTGGCACATAATTCAACCAAGATTGGATGATCAATAAATAACTGTTAAATAAAATGTGTGTGTGTGTGTGTGTATATATATATTCTATATTCTTAAGATCATACTTACATATGATCATTCCCAGTGGAAAAAGCTATTTACTAGTTTGCCTGACAATATTAAATTTGAGGATAATACACATATTAGGACTTTAATATTAGCTTTAGTTTTAAAAAGGGGAGATGTCAAAGTGCAAGTGACAAAGATTCAAATGATGGAGTAACAGCAACTTAAAACACCATATAAACAGAGACACTGATGTATAGAACAATCTTTGGACTCTGTGGGAGAGGGAGAGGGTGGGATGATTTGGGAGAATGGCACTGAAACATGTATAATATCATATATGAAACGAGTCACCAGTCCAGGTTCGATGCATGATACTGGATGCTTGGGGCTGGTGCACTGGGATGACCCAGAGGGATGGTACAGGGAGGGAGGAGGGTTCAGGATGGGGAACACGTGTATACCTGTGGCAGATTCATGTTGATATATGGCAAAACCAATACAATATTGTAAAGTTAAAAAAAAAAAAATGCTGTGCAATACAAAGCCCAGGCCTGCTCCTTTTAGATCTTGCTCTGGCCCCCTGGAATCATATAGAAAAGATACCATAGAGAGAATGTTTCCTGCACAAGACTGTCCACTCTGCACCACCCTTTACTCAGCCTCTCCTTTGTCCTCCTATTTGCAGCTTTTGCTTGTCTAGCTTTGGGGCCTCTGTCAGGTCCTGAGGCTGCTGGTCCATTACCTAATCTCCTGGCTCTAAGCTGATCTCTGGCCTCTAGGCCTGGCCTTGAGACCTGCTTTTCTCACTGCTTTAGCCTGGAGGGTAGATGTTAGACAGAAAGGAACCCAGGGAGGTTTTGGGCAATGGCCTTTATTCTAGTCAAATGCTCATTCCCCGCCTCCCACCCTTCTCTTTTCTACCAGACTTTTGGAGTTATCCGGGGGAAAAAAAAGCAAAGCTCCGTGATGACACCTAACTATGAGAACAGAGAGTTGAAATCTTCATAACAGCTTTAGAAAAACATGTGCTGAAAAGGTCTGTCATACCTGTCCAAAAAAACAGTGTGAAGTTCACTCTAAAAGGCAACGGGATGAGGACTTACTGAAACAGTCTGGAATCTGATGAGGAATTTACAGACCTGCAAAGGCAAGGCAAATAGCCTGGAAATCTGCCGTTTTCCATCAACTTTCCCCACTGAGCCAAACGTGAGATAAGACATTGCTAATTCTATTCACATTAAAACATTTCATATCACGTTCATTATAATGGGAAATGGAAAATGGGGTTATAAAGGCTTGTCTGGCTCCAAAATTGGATGGGGTTGAGGTTTTGGTTTCAAGGCTTTAAGCAAAACATTTTGGCTGTTGGGTGCCAACATCCTCAACACTGTGTGGTAGGCAGAATAATGCCCCAAGATGCCCACCTTCTAATCCCTGGAACCTGTGAAAATGTTACCTTCCATGCCCAAAGGGACTTTGCAGAGGCGATTAAGTTAAGGATTCTGAGATGAGACGATTATCCTAGATTATCAGGGTAGGTTCAACATAATCACAGGAGTCCTTGTAAGAAGGGGTCAGGAGGGTGACAGAGAGAAAGAGACATGAGAACTGGAGCAGACACCACAGTGATGTGGAACCAGGAATCAAGGAGTAGGGGAAACCTCTAGAGACTGAAAAAGGCAAGAAAATAGATTTCCCTCTGGAACCTTCAAAATGCACCTCTGCTAACCCATGTGAGAATGATAACCCTCGAGAACTAACTATAAGAAACCAAATGTGTGTTGTTTTAAGCCACTGGATTTGTGGTAATTTGTTACAGCAGCAACAGGAAATGAATACATGTCTCTTCTCTCACTCCCTCATCCAGTCCTTCAGGAAATCATGGTTGAGAATGTTCTACGTGCTCTGGTTCTAGCAACCAAGCTAAAGCAGAGAGAGTGAAGTTGTTCGTGAAATCACAGCTCCTTTTGTGGTAGCTCTCAATCATCTTAAAGGCTCAGTCTTACAAACAGCCATGACAAGGTCCAGGAGAGCCTGTGGGAAATGCCAGACTTGCTAATGCAACCTGTGTCTTCAATGAGTCACAAAGATGGGCTTCGAGCCAGGTCTCAGTGGGTCACATCAGCTACCTGTGTCCATTCCACACCCTCTCTGTCACTTACACAGTCTTTACCAGAACTTTTAAAGAACAGTTTGGATCCACTGGAAGAGAAATCCAGTATTAGTGAAAGAATTGATGCTTTCAAACTGTGGTGTTGGAGAAGACTCTTGAGAGTTTCTTGGACAGGAAGATCAAACCAGTCAATTCTAAAGAAAATCAACTCTGAATACTCACTGGAAGGACTGATGGTGAAAATGAAACTCCAATAATTTTGGCCACCTGATGTGAAGAGCTGACTCACTGGAAAAACCCCTGATGCTGGGAAAGACTGAAGGCAGAAGGAGAAGAGGGTGGCAGAGGATGAAACGTTTGGATGACATCACCAATTCAATGGACATGAGTTTGAGCAAACTCTGGGAGATGGTGAAGGACAGGGAGGCCTGGCATGCTGCAGTCCATGGGGTTGCAAAGAGTTGGACACAACTTGGTGACTGAACAACAACAACGATTATTCACTGACTCCATGACGCTCTTGTCATTCTTTCTTATCTCCTTACAGAAATCTTACTTTTCCCCCTTTGACTCTTATTGCACTTCTAACCTCTTCTCCTCCTCCAGTGAAAACTTATTTTTTAGACAAGATCTGGTAAACTCAACTCACTATAAAGTGCACAATGGCTGTGACATTTAAACCATACCTCCAAGGAGCATTTTACTTTTTAATGAAGCTCACAAGAAGACTGTAAACTCAAGAACAGAGTCTATGTAGTTTCTTTATCATTGGCATCCCTCATTCCCAGTACCATGCCTGGAATTTAGTTGGTCTTGAATCAAAACTTCTTGAATGAATGAATGAAACCATACCAGCACACAGAACACCTATACAATCTCCTATAAATTCCAGCGCTTCCTATAATACAAAGACAAAATATGTTTTCATGACTGCTCCAAAACAAACAAAACCTTGGAATAAGGTATACTAAAAGTATGCTTTATTTTCACCTCCTCCTCACTGAGGAGGGCTTGGCAACCCACTCCAGTATTCTTGTCTGGAGAATCCCCATGGACAGAGGAGCCTGGTGGGCTACAGTCCGTGGAGTTGCAGAGTCAGACATGACTGAGTGACCAAGCACAAGCACAGCCAAAGGTAACCACCACACAAATGTTACTGTAGCATCCAAATCACCTTTTAAAACAGCAGTTTAATTACTTAAGCTATGATGAATCTTTTCTATAAATGGAGAATATGAGTACAGAAGGATCATGTGACTTGGGGATAACATTACTACAGTAAAGTGAGAAACAGAGAATAAGGTTCTAAACTTTCAATTTTACCGAAAAGATGGTCCAAACGTCTAAATTACCTTGTAGCTTTAATTAGCATTTATAGAGTCTTCAGCGACTCAGAAGAACCGCAAAGTACCAGGCAACTCTGACAGTCCAATAGCAAATGCTCCTAGGTCATCATTAAAAACTTGTCATTGGCTGAGTCTTACCAAATTCTGAACAAATCTAGGATTATAACCTGGGGTCAATGGAGGGTTTGCATGTGGTCTGTGGGCCTTACTAAATTTTATGCAAAACTTTATGTTTACCTGCATGTGAGCTGTTTTTTAAAGGAATGATTCTGAATGTGTAAAATCCACTGCTTTAAAAAATGTTTCTAGCCATTATGTCTTCTTACAGGACAAATTCTTACATTGGTATCTTTTTTTGGTATCATTGTCTCAAAAAATTCATCTTTTTATTCAGTCAGTGGTCAGTGTATTAATTTTCTATTAGTTCTTTAAAAAACTACCATGTACTTGATTGTTTAACATAACTGTATTATACATTTTATACATTTATATTATATATTTATTATATGACTGTTCTCAGGCCTAAAATCGGTCTCGGTGGGGTAAAATCAAGGCATTGTCCGAGATGTGTTCCTCCTGGAGGCTCAAGGGAAAAGAGAATCCACTGTCTTGCCCTTTCCAGCTTCTGGAGGTTGCCTAGCAGTCCCTCGCTGGTGATCCCTTCCATCTTCAAGGCTAGCAATAGCTCACTGAGTTTTTCTTACTTCATATTCCTCTGCCACTGAGTCCTTTGTCTACCTCTTCCATATTTAAAGGATCCTTGTGATACACTGGGCCCAGTGAGAAGATCCAGGTAATCTCCCCATCCCAGTCAGCTGACAGCAACCTGAATTCCATCTTCAAAACCTCAAGTTTCCTTGTCATGTAATGTAAACACATTCACAGGTTACAAAGAGTAGGATGTAGACATTTTGAGGGACCCTTATTCTGCCTGCCACACTTAACAGGGTCCTTGAGTATCCATTTTTATTATGAGATTTTGCAAGGGATTTTGAAGAAAAACAATGTTTCAAATAGTTCTTACTCTTTGGGAGAGAACAATGAATATGATAATAGCTGCCAGTGTTGAGCATTTACCGTACATCAGGCTTCTTTTGAAACACGTAATATGACTTAACTCATTTAATCTCTCAACCACCCCAGGAGTTAGGTAGTATTATTAACACCATTTTAGAGAAAGTGAAATTAAGGCACAAAGAGACAATATATCTTGCCCAGGTCACACAACTACTTTGATGGCAGGATGAGTTTTAAAAACAGGCACACAGACTCTGGAACCCAAGCTCTGAACCTCTGTGACCAGTTTGTTCTTTAATATAACATTGAGAAAAATTAAAGAAAAGGACACTAGTTGGGCAAATAAAAACAATATAAATTGTAGAAATAAGATAAACCTCCCAGCAAAAAAAACACAGGACAATGGAAATGAAGTCATACAAGAAATGTTACAAAGACTGCTACATGTTATAGATGCGTGAGGACCACTGAATGAAAATCATCAATGAATAGCCACTGTCACCATTGTCCCTCTAAAATAATGCTTGTCATAAAAATAACTGAAGTTTTCACGGGGAGTATAAATAACAGTTAGAAGCCTGCAAAATTTAACGGCATCTTGCATTCAACAGACATTCGATAACTCTAAAATATGTGAGTGCACACAAAAGGACACATGGTCAGCTCAGATGGAAAGTGATGGCCTCAGCCAAACCCCAGCACTACAAAAAAAATAATAACGCACCTCTGTTCTTGAATGGAAAAATGTATCAGGTCACTCGTTTTGTTTGCAGGTTTGAAGCTACCAGAATGAAATTAAGTCTGCAGAATTCAAGGGTGACTGCTTCTTAGACATGGAAATTGTATCTGTTGAATGTAACTCTACAGGGGAAAAAAAAGAAGAGCTAGAGTATATTGTTTCTCAAAGGGAGAAAGCAGCTGTGATGCTGAGAGAGTGATTTAGGAAGGCTTCCTGGCTGTGCACATAAAAGGATGAGAAGAAATTCTGGTGAGATGAGAATAAGAGCTGGCCACTAAACCAGAGAGAAGGTTAGGAAAATACAAAGGAAATTTTTTTTTAAGTAGCTTTTAAAGGAAGACTGGAAGAAAGGGTAAGAAAAGAGAAATTCCTATTTTAAAGTCCGATCTCACTCTAATTCTGACTATAAAGATAACAGCAAGTCCTGAATCTATTTTCTCCCCAAAATGTCCTCATAAAATGCCCTAGTTTTACAAATCTGTTTACAAATCCTAGGATGAATGTCCTCACTGGCATCTCTCAGTTCCAGCCTGGGGTCTCATAACCCAAGTGGGCCCTTTCTGCTCCTAACACAATCACCAGGAACTGTATGATTCAGAAACAAATACACTGAAGGGAAAAGTTGCTGCTGTTTGTGTACAGAAAAGTGGTTTAGCCTCAAATGATTGACTAATATTATTGGTAATAAAAATAACTACTTAAACTGCAATAACCTGAAGCCACACAATGAGAAACTTAATTAGTAAGATGATCTGTGTGTATAGGAATCATGATCGTTTGCCAGGATAAAAGGTGAACAACAGGCAACATACAACCAAAATAGGAAACACTGTTAAATTTAACTACAAATGCAGAATGCTCAAGAAGCAGCCTACATGTCTCCCTGATACGCTGCAACCGATCATCTAAAGTGCTGATGATAGAACCAGAGCTACAGTTTGGTCCCCAAAGAAACATCTAAAAGGCAAAAGTAAATAAGCTAGAAAATAACCACGCCCAAAGTACAGTAACGATTGTTTTTTCATATTTCCACAGCAGTGTCCCTACACGATCTTTGTGCTTGGTTGAGAACGATATGTAACTATTAAGGAGATACCACTTTGTTTCTGTTGCTTAATATTCTCATTAATGACTCAAAGAAGAGTTTCATGTTAACATCAAATGATGATGAGAAAAGAGGACAGCAGAGAATATCTTCAAAGATAGATTCCAAAATCAAAGTAATTTGGGCAAACTGGACTACTAAATTTAGCACATCAGAACAAACAGTACAGACAAAACAGGGAAGGAGGTGGGCTGGCTCTAGTAATACAGAAAAGATAAGTAGATAATATTCCCCTTTGGACAGAAAGATGACACCATTGAACATCTTCCTCCCTGAGAAACACACACATTTTCTCCTGCCGGTGATGGATTTTTGCTAATTTAACCACATTCTCCTCTACTGCTTGCTGTGGCCGCATAACACAGTGACAATATTTAAATAGTGGACTGTCCCTTACCTGAAGAATGGGCATAGTAAAAACCCTAGCTGACCTCCCAAGATATTTTGAGATGCAAATTGATTATGAACCTGAATTCACTTTGTAACAGGTAAATATTATCAAAATAAAATGTCCAATTCTCAGTATAATAAAGAAAAGTCATCAAGGAGAATGGAAAAGGTTTTGTAAACAAACCACAAAAAAAAAAATTCTTTTGAAACGTTAAAAGCGATAGATTTTATCCTGTGGGTTTTGGGAGGAGAGGGGGAGACAAAAATTAGGCAGTTTCTTTTAATATATGAACAGTTTTCATTGAGCAGCTAAAAGAAAAACAAACAGACAAAAGAAGAGGAATTGGGTCTACCTTGTGTCATGAAGGTTTTAGTTAAGCTATCTTTGCAAAGAATTTTTGGTTAGGAAGAGTTGGTATAGCAATGAGACAACACAATCTTCATCCCTAGGAATCATTACTAACTGGGCAAACACTTTTCTGATACAACAAAAACACAATCAGAAAGTAGGCTAATGAATTTAAATTACCTTCTAAAGCAAAGTCAGCAAATTTTCTCTGTAAAACACCAGAAAGCAAATACGTTAGGCTTTATCAACCTTATAGTCACTGCCCCAGGCACTCACCTCTGCCAGGGTATGCAAAAGAGCCACAGACAACACTTAAGTGGATGGGCATGGGTGGGTTCCAATAAAACTCGACAACAGGGGAGCTGGATTTGGTCAGGGGGCTACAGTTTTCCAATCCCTCATCTACGGGTTCCTTCCAGTCCTAGGATTCTATCCCAGAAAACACAGCTGTGGCAAACAGTGACCATCAAACCAATGAGGAACACCATCATCACTACTGCCGCTGTGTCCTATGTCACTGAAGTGGGTGACGTTCTCTCTATCTTGCTGCTGTTCAGTTGCTAAGGCGTGTCCACTCTTTGGGCCAGGCTTCCCTGTCCTTCACTACATCCCGGAGCTTGCTCAAATTCATGTCCTTTGAACAGGTGATACCATCCAATCACCTCATCCTCTGTCATTCCCTTCTCCTCCTGCCCTCAACCTTTCCCAGCATCAGGGTATTTTCCATCTCTTTGCATCAAGTTGCCAAAGTATTAGAGCTTCAGCATCAGTCCTTCCAATGAATGAATATTCAGGGCTGATTTCCTTTAGGACTGACTGGTTTGATCTCCTTGCTATCCAAGGGATTCTCTGCCTAGAACCTGGGAATATCGTTAATTGATTTTGTTAATCAACTCATTAGGATAAATATATCATTGGTGATTTTTTTCCTTTTAAGCAAAACATAAAAATGTTTATATATGTTTATGGCTGTAATATCCAGACTTTGTAATCCAAGTGCATAATATTACAAGCTGGTGCACTAAGAAGCATGTGCCATATGTTCAGCTTCATCTTTTCTGCCAGCAGGGAGTATTTTTAGACAAGGTAAAGACATATATGGGAATATACTACCTTTGCCCTTTTTCTTTCTGCTACTCTTTCATCTCAACTTTCTTCCTCTCCCCATCTTCCTCTTGCTAAGAAGGCTGAAACAGCACCCCCAGCCCAGGGAGGAGGTCAAGAGTTCCAGGAGCTGGTCAGACCAAGCGAGTAGGGTTAAGGGTTAAAGAGAGCTTTAAGGGTTAAAGTTGGATAGTGACTCCATCCTTGAGTCCATGGGCCAGAAAGGAAAGCATGTCCCTAGGCCTGGAAACCAGGCCAAACTGGAACAGAGTGGGAGCGAAAGGAAGAGTAGGCGTGAACCGAGAGTTCAGGAAGGAGAACGGGGCTCCAGTGCCAGAGGCTCATTTATCTGGCACCCTGCCCTGAGCTATGTGGGTGGATTGGCCTCCTTGAAACCTGGGGTCATGAGGGACAAACAACCCCCCTTTGCTACTGTGCCTGCAGCCAAACCATCTTGGACTTTGATCACAACAAACTCTCTACCTTGGTGTATTTATTTCCTGATATTGCCCAATGGGGAGCTTATTTTTTTCTTTAACAAGTTTAATTAAATAGTTGACCTGGACATTATGAAGGTGTAACACACATATCTATACTTGTGTTTGTGTATGTGTAAATATACACATATATACATTTTTGAAGTCAGCTTCTGTGAGAATTAGAAGCAATGACTTATAAGTTTTCTGTATATATATGGAATTTGGAAAGATGGTAACAATAACCCTGTGTACGAGACAGCAAAAGAGACACTGATGTATAGATCAGTCTTATGGACTCTGTGGGAGAGGGAGAGGGTGGGATTATTTGGGAGAATGGCATTGAAACATGTATCATATCATGTATGAAACAAGTCGCCAGTCCAGGTTTGATGCACGATACTGGATGCTTGCGGCTGGTACACTGGGATGACCCAGAGGGAGGGTATGGAGAGGGAGGAGGGAGGAGGGTTCAGGATGGGGAACACAGGTATACCTGTGGCGGATTCATTTCGATATTTGGCAAAACTAATACAATATTGTAAAGTTTAAAAATAAAATAAAATTTTAAAAAAACCTCAAAAACAAACAAAAAATAAATAAAGTACCCTTTTATCCTGGGATAAAACAAAAGGGTAAAATTCTCTTGAACTTGGACCACGGGTACCAGGTTTGGATTACTCAAGGCTATTTCTGTTGAGAGTGGCAGATGATAGAAGCCCCAGTTCCAACTGGTTTGAGATAAAGAAAAAAAAGCTGTGGGAACCAGAAGGCCAACCTGGACTCAGGTTCAGACACTGATGCCGGGCCCACCTCTCCATCTCTCAGCTCTGCCCCAAGGTGGCTGCTGTCTCTCAGGTCCCTTGTGGATGATCGCAAGGCAAAAGCCAGAGCAAATGGTGGATGGCTCCTGGGTCCTTTCCTACCCAATCCTTGATGCTCTTTTCTATGAAGCTGGAGTTAAAAGCCACCCTCAGACACTCTGAACTTTTATGGAAGGAGAGAGTTAGGAAAAACGGGTCACCCATAAGGAAACTGGGAGCTTTGCTTCAAGAAGGAAGAGTACTGCTGGACAGTGGACAGTCCTTATTGAAGAACTTAACACTTCTGTCTCTAGGGAACAGATAACTTAATGGAGTGCAGGTGGCTAATGGCAGAAAGGAGATCACTGAGTTAGGAAAATCATTCCAAGTCAGAAAAGTATGAAAACGGAAAAGCTGATGGCCTGGTGTGGGCTATGGTACCCAGCAAGGCATGAAGACATCGCCTTCAAGAAGCTCCCTGCTGCCAGTGGAATGCTGTTATAGTGGGAGCCAGGGGGAAACAAGTCTGATTAACTCTGCCAAAGCAGTTGTGGCCCATTGTAACGCTAAACCAAACAGTGAAGTAGTATAGCCCTAAAATATTCTAACAAATGGTAACACCACATTACGTCTCCCCACAGATCTAATGACTTGAGATCAGGGAACTGCTATTACTCCTTTCGTAAGCACAGAATGCCAGGAACTGTGTATAACTATACATTCCAACTTGCTTCCGAAAACATGATGCCCTTACATATATCACAGCTTCAGGAAACCTTTTATATTCTCCACTTTGTAGATGGGAAAAGTAAAGACAAGCTTAAGAAATTCATTTTAGGAGGAACAAAGAAAAAACCGGGTCATCAAAATCTATTTTCTGTGCTTATGATAAAAGTTTATTCTATGTGTTAATTATTTGGGGGTATACATTAAGAAAGTTATAAGCCAATTTATGATTCCCAGGATAATTAAGTGAAAACTTGAAAATTCATATCAGAGATAAACAGTATGGTTGATTTTTTTTACCTTAATAGTAGAGATTGCTCAACTCTCTACTTTGGTTTGCTTAAGAACATATGACATTTTAGCCAAGATCTCAAAATACAGACCCAAGCTGATACACATGGTCACTGCTGCATTGTAAATAAACAGGATAAAGTTCTTTGAAGTTTCCAAGGAGAAACAAATATAGTAGTTGTCTTCACATCAGGAAATATTGTCTATTTTTCTTTTTTAAAACATCACACCAAATGTGTTGCTTTTCTAGCTGACTATAAAAATCAGTGACTCATGTTTGCATTTTATGCCACCATGCTTTGTGGGCTGAACTATTTCAGATTTACCTAAGCTTACATCATGGAAATTTCCCAAAAGTCTAAACACTTTAGGACTTTAGTTCATTTTTCCCCACTCATAATAATAGTAGATTTCTGAAAGATCATTTTAAGATGTTAAATTACCCTTCATTTTTCAAAGCATTTGGAACACTAGGCAATCAATTGAGAAAAGACAGCTCATTGTTCTATGTTTTTTCCCCACAGAGAATTTATGTCTCAAAAGATATTTTTTAAAAAAGGAAAGTTATTTAATATGTCTCCCTGGTCAACCCAGGATCTGCTATAAATTCAAAATTCATTCTTGTACAATGTTCTTAATTATAAGATAAGTAATCTTTCTGTTAGTTTAATTCTGTCCTATTTATCTTCTCAAGTGGAATGACACATTGCAAATATCATTTGGGGAGTTTTATTAATAAAGGCCTAATCCCATGGCTTGTAGGACATGTCTCAGAATAATGTTTTAACTACACAAAAGCTCAATGACTGTAACACCCACTCAGTAATTATAACTGTTCCCCATGTTAGGTAAGTCGCCTTTCCCAGTGTGATTAATGGTGATTTCTCAAAACGGGTCTCAAAGAGCTCACAGCAAGTGATCAGTTTCAGTCTCCTGCCTTATTAGGTAGTAAGGATTACCATCTTTGCTGGACTCCTTGACTAGATTTTCCATGATATGGATAGGATACCAAGAGAGATGCTACACTATAGCACTAATGTCCTCTAGAATTTAACTCAGTATCACAAAGAGATTCAATGGAGATTTGGTTCTAAACAGATATGTCCATATCTCCATACAGATAAACAGTCAGAAGTCATGTGCGCGCATGCGCGCCGCCCCCCCCCCGCCCCCACCACACACACACACACACACACACACACACACACACACACACAGGTTTGGATCAATTGATATGGGAATTTAACTGACCTTAACTAACCACTGTCTGTAATATTGTCTTTCTTAGATCTCATATATATATAAAAGCACAACAAATACTTTACATTAAGTTTGCCTAATTTGAGAGCTACCATATCTTTCTGGGTTAAATTTGCCATGCCCAGATATAACAAATCAATGTTATAATTGGGTCCTATTTCTCTCTCTTAATTTAGATAATTTGTAGATTAATTTAAATAATTTGTGAAGTATGTGATGACAATCATGAAAGAAGATCCTATTTTTATTCCAATGTGCTTTAAATCTATAAGGAATTTGAAAAGGGCTCAGATTCAGGGTTTCGGAGCTCTGGCTTTAGCAATTCCCTGCAACTAAAAGCAATCTGGCTGTGACTGAAAACAGAGGTGTCAACTCAAGCAGGCTACAAATTGCCAACAGAGGGAATAGCCATTTTAAATTACTGCCAAAGCCCAAATAAATTCTCCTGAATGGAAATCTGCCTTTATCCTTATTTTCTATCTCCAGGAGATGATCTGTGTTTTACTCATTATGAATCATCTTCTCCATTCCTTTCTTTCTACGAAGGCAAAGGAGAATGAGCAAATGCACTGCTAGACTACTCTGTACTGGGCTCTGCTTACAACCTAAGATGTACAACAAATAACATTTTCATAGGAAAAAATGTGATTTATCGTATGAAAAAACCATACCTTTCATTGGAATAGCATTTTACCCACCATAAGGTTATTTTAAATATAGAAATGAGAATATGTGGAAAATGCTTTGTTGACTTTAAATCCTCATATGGATTAGCTGTTATAGGCATTTCAATTGCTTCTCACAATAATCCTTTGGTAAATAGAGAAGGTATAATGTTCCATAGTTTTTGCAGACACTTGAAACTGAGACAAAAGATATTAAGTGACTAGGATCACCAAGTTAGGAACAGCAGAAATGGCTTCTGATTTTCTCTCCTGTGATTTCTCCTTAAGAAAAGCAGGGTTTTAGAAAATACACCCAGCTTGTGCCTTCAACAAACAGGAAAAAAAATGTTTGTACTGTGAGATTTCTTCTCATCATTAACTTAGTAACATTACTTACTTACACGTGTAACTTAATTAAAACTGTGGCATCTGACTAAGCCTAAAACTATCTTTTTCAGCACTATTTACTGTTTTCACAGGAGGGTCACTTAATCAAGAATCATAACTTTTCATCATTGGGACATTTCTGGGGGACAATAAGAATTAAGTTAATGATTAAGTGGTAGTGGCTTCTGAAATGGTACAGCAATTTCACCTAATGGTTTCTCTTTCAGTAAGTGGGCTTTAGGATGATCTGACTTGGGAATATCAGTTAGTACTGTCTCTTCCATCACGTTTGTTTGCTGCTTCCGCTACTGCACTGGTTTTAACAGTCTAGTCAAATTGATTATCTCCAAAAGAAATTTAAGTCAAGAAGAAATGGGATATGAAAGTGGACTAGATACGGAATTTTCACACACTGCTGGATGGAAATAGAAACTAGTAAAACCATTTTAGAAAATTATTTTGCAGTGTCTTGTAAAAATACATACATACATACCTCACAGCCTAATAATTCTACATGTAGGTATATACATAATAGATAACATACATAGGTGCACATACAATAATATTCATAGCAGCGTATTTTGATAGTAATCTCAAATTAGAAAAAAACAAAGAATTCATCAATAGCAGAATACATAAGTACATAGAGATAAACATATAGGAATTGGAATATTCTACAAAAGTGAAAAAGAATGTACCATGGGTAGGCATAATATATGGATGAATCTCAAGATGTAATGTTGAGAATAAAATAGTATATAAGTACATATTGTATGATTTTATACAAATAAATTTAAAAAACAAACAAAATTAATCTATGGTAAGAAATCAGAATAGTGGTTAACCTGGGGAATGGCAATAATAACAAATCAGTGTTTCACTGGAAGGCCTGAGTAGATTGACTATATCTACCTTGGTGATATGAGAAGGCTCTACGCAAAAGGCAAGACTAAACTGATGGAAAATATTTGCAAACAAAGAAACCAACAAGGGACTAATCTCCAAAATATACAAAAAGCTCATGTAGCTCTATGTCAAAAAACAGACAACCCAATCAAAAAATGGGCAGAAAATCTAAATAGAAATCTTTTCAAAGTCTGGCAGATGGCCAAAAAGCATATGAAAAGATGCTAAACATTGCTACTTATTCAGTTCAATTCAGTGACTCAGTCGTGTCCGACCCTTTTCAACCCCATAGACTGTAGCACAC
Source organism: Bos indicus x Bos taurus (assembly GCF_003369695.1). Lineage (NCBI taxonomy): Eukaryota > Metazoa > Chordata > Mammalia > Artiodactyla > Bovidae > Bos > Bos indicus x Bos taurus. The sequence continues at coordinate 52,771,549 of NC_040079.1, read as the reverse complement.
CAGGCCTCGCTGTCCATTACCAACTCCCGTCCATTGAGTCGGTGATACCATCCAACCATCTCATCCTCTGTCATCCCCTTCTGCCTCCTGCCTTCAATCTTTCCCAGCATCAGGGTCTTTTCAAATGAGTCAGTTCTTCACATCGGGTGGCCAAAGTATTGGAGTTTCAGCTCCAACTTGAGTCCTTCCAATGAATATTCAGGATTGATCTCCTTTAGGATGAACTGGTTGGATCTCCTTGCTGTCCAAGGACTCTCAAGAGTCTTCTCCAACGCCACAGTTCAAAAGCATCAATTCTTCGGTACTCAGCTTTCTTTATAGTCCAACTCTCACATCCATACATGACTAATGGAAAAACCATAGCTTTGACTAGATGAACCTTTGTTGGCAAAGTAATGTCTCTGCTTTTTAATATGCTGTCTAAGTTGGTCATAACTTTTCTTCCAAGGAAGCAAGCGTCTATTAATTTCATGGCTGCAGTCACCATCTGCAGTGATTTGGGAGCCCCCAAAAATAAAGTCTGCTGCTGTTTCCATTGTTTCCGCATCTATTTGCCATGAAGTGATGGGACCAGATGCCATGATCTTCGTTTTCTGAATGTTGAGTTTTAAGCCAACCTTTTTACTTTCCTCTTTGATGTTCATCAAGAGGCTCTTTAGTTCTTCTTCACTTTATGCCATAAGTGTGGCAACATCTGCATATCTGAGGTTATTGATATTTCTCCCGGCAATCTTGATTCCAGCTTGTGCTTCATCCAGCCCAGAGTCTCTCATGTTGTACTCTACATAGAAGTTAAATAAGCAGGGTGACAAAATATAACCTTGACATACTCCTTTTCCTATTTGGAACCAGTCTGTTGTTCCATGTCCAGTTCTAACTGTTGCTTCTTTACCTGCATACAGATTTCTCAGGAGGCATGTCAGGTGGCCTGGTATTTCCATCTTTTTCAGAATTTTCCACAGTTTGTTGTGCTCCACACAGTCAAAGGCTTTGGCATAGTCAATAAAGCAGAAAGTAGACATTTTTTTGGAACTCTCTTGCTTTTTCAATGATTCAATGGATGTTGGCAATTTGATCTCTGGTTCCTCTGCCTTTTCTAAATCCAGCTTGAACATCTGGAAGTTCACGGTTCACACACTGTTGAAGGTTGGCTTGGAGAATTTTGAGCATTACTTTGCTAGCATGTGAGATGAATGCAATTGTGCGGTAGTTTGAGCATTCTTTGGCATTGCCTTTCCTAGGGATTGGAATGAAAACTGACCTTTTCCAGTCCTGTGGCCACTTCTGAGTTTTCCAAATTTGCTGGCATATAAGAGAAATGCAAATCAAAACTACAATAAGGTGTCACCTCACACCAGTCAGAATGGCCATCATCAAAAAAAATCTATAAACAATAAATGCTGGGGAGGGTATGGAGAAAAGAAAACCTTCCTACTGTTGGTGGAAATGTAAATTGGTACAATAACTATGAAGAACAGTGTGGAGGTTCCTTAAAAAACTAAAAATAGAACTACCATACGATCCAGCAATCCCACTACTGGGCATATATCTGGAGAAAATTCTAATTCAAAAAGATAAATGCACCCCCAGTGTTTAATGCAGCACTGTTCACTACAACTAAGACATGGAAGCAACCTAAACGGCCATCAGCAGAAGGGTGAATAAAGAAGATGTGATAAACATATACAATGCAATATTACTCAGCCATAAAAAGAACAAATAATGCCATTTGCAGCAATATAGATGGACCTAGAGATTATCAGTCAGAGACGACTGAGCGACTTCACTTTCACTTTTCACTTTCCTGCATTGGAGAAGGAAATGGCAACCCACTCCAGTGTTCTTGCCTGGAGAATCCCAGGAACAGGGGAGCCTGGTGGGCTGCCGTCTATGGGGTCACACAGAGTCGGACACAACTGAAGCGACTTAGCAGCAGTAGCAGCAGCAGAGATTATCAGACTAGGTGAAGTCAAAGACAAATATCATATCACTTACATGAAGAACCTAAAAAAATAATACAAATGAACTTATTTACAAACCAGAAACAGACTCACAGACTTAGAAAACAAATTTACGGTTATCAAAGGGGAAAGGGGGCAGACGACAGGGATAAATGAAGAAACTGGAATTAATATATATGCAGTAGTATATAAAAAATAATCAGCAAGAACCTACTATAAAGCACAGACACTAGAGGGTTAAAACTAGAGGCTAAGCCTAGTTTTATTAAAAGCTGAACTCTACCAGTCACTTTCATGTTTTAAATGAAAGTTCAACATCTCCTAATTGCAACTCTAGCTAATCAAGATGATAACCCATTCAAGGTACCCTGATTAAACTGCTTTAATGCCAATTCCTTCAAATCCAGGAAGAGACACACACCGTCTTGTGTTCATTCACATTCAGGTTAAGTTATTGCATTCCAGCCTGCTGCCCAAGAGATAAAGCTGAGATGGCAAATTATCAGAAATGTATCTTTTATTCAGATATCCTTAGAAGCATGTATACAATCTAAAGGAAATCATTTTTCTGTGCTCCAAGCAACTAAAGGAAGAACCAGAATTAAAAACAGTAAACCCAAAGGACCTTAGGGCCTTAAAGACATCCTGTAACCTATATCCCAACTAAATATTTATATTCAAACGAAAGGCATTGTTAGGACCCTTTGATCTTAAAGATTAATTTTCTATTTTAATTAAAAATAGCTAAGACATCACAACTTTCTAGGCGTTTTAACTAATAAAAGTGCCAAATGCTTTTATTTTCCTAATGGCCATCCGAGTCTATAAAAGTTACCGCGGATCCCAATTTAAGGTATCTTTTTCATTCAAACTGAGAGATTACAGAGCACTTAAGCCGCCTTGGGATAGAGAGGGCTGCTGAAGTTGAGGAATGTCCCTCATGCATATAGTTAGTGAAAAACCTGCTGAGTCTTACATAATTACTGTGTTGAAAAAAAGACAAGGTTAGAGCAATAGGTCAGATAACTACTATGGTCTGTTCTTTGCAAGACACAGCCCGAGATAATATAAAAATAATTATACATACAAACCAGAGTTTCCAAACTGCTTATTTAGTTTTCTAGGTCAGTATAGTTGGTCAAATCCCTCTGAAAGTTACGTTTTTCAGCTGACCACAAATGGTTACTTCAAGTAACATTATTTCTGTGAAGTGCTGCATGTACTTAAAAGTTTAAGGGACTCTGATGTTTATTCCTCATTCTCTAGAGAGTTTTTCCTTTTAATAAGAACTGTTAGTAGACTGAAAAAAAGGAACAGATCAAAAGCTATGCTACCATGAAAATATAACACCATATTCATTACCACGTAATTAAAATTTTAGGTATTAATACATACAAATAAATTCCAAACAACTTAAAACTGAATCCACTTGAACTTAGCAGTTGTATGCTAAAGATAAGTATAGCTAGCTCTATGAGAAAACGCTCATTTTCTCTTTGTTCCAATTTATCATGTCCTCAATAATGTGCGCCCCAAAATTGCAATGGTGTTATTTTACCTTTTAGAGGAAAAAGTTGACGCATCAGTTGGTTTTGTGATTTCCAGGCCACAGCAGTGGTCTCAGACATGTAAAACATCTACTATCTTAAACCAACACAGATTTGAAGTAACTCACTGAGATGTTGATTGTTAGGGAGAGGGGAGCCCCAAGAATACAGTGAACACAACGAAGCGCAGGGGACCAACATTTCAGCCAAATGATGGACTAGCTAAAAGGTGACATAGAAAGCACTCTAATTTGATACAGATTTTATTTGAAGTTTTCCCTAAAGAGACAGTAGACTGTTTTAGAAAACATGGTTTGTGGGATTCCAAATGGGCACATTTGTCCCATTAAGAAGAGTCAACGCTACATAGTTTTTGGCAGGCATCCAACCTTGTCAATTATCTCAGTCCTAGCGCAATCTTCAATCCTGGTGGGATTTCCACCTACCCAAGTGTCCTCTACCAATTTCCCCAATCCTAATTGTCTTTTCCTTTCTCTCGGATATACTGCAGCGTCTCCATGTCTCTGGAAATTAATCACTATTTGAGGGATTAATTGGAATTTTAAGACTGTTAATTGTAATTTCCTCTTCCTCTTGCTTTTTTAATTTTGAGGGGAATCTACAAGGACTCTCTCAGCAACTAAAATATCTATTTTTTTAAAAAAAAGGATCCAGTCCCCCAAAATAGCGGCTTCTCTGACATTTGCCTCTATGTCTTGTCATTCATTATACCTGGAGAATTATTTAGGCTGAGTTACAAGCTCCACCTGGGGATTAAAAATAATTGGTTTGCACAATAAGATTAATTATATATAACCATGAAAATGTTAAATGATATCTTTTTTTCCATTCTCTAAAAGAAGTTTTTCATATTCTGAATCAGTCACTTCAAGAGGAGGAACAAATAATTTAAAACCACAAAAAAAGACAATAGCTGAAAACTTATCCCATGGGTTGTGGTCCTCTGAAAGTTTTCTTTCCCCTGGGTGCTGATTCTGCCTTATGATGCAAAGACATACATGTACATCCCACATCCCACAAAGACATACACTGACATACAAATATAAACCCAGACAGACAAAGACACACACATGTGCACACGTACAGCAACTCACAGACACACCCTGGTACACTCATAAATGGAGACATTTTCTCTCTCTCTCTCTCTCTCTCTCTCTCACACACACACACACACACGACATTACTTTCCACCGGAGTAAATCCTTGCCCTGGAAAAACAGCAACAAGTATTTTTAATTCCTCTTTAACCAGTAGTAAATGTCTCCTGGCAGAGCATAAACATAAAATTGTAACTCAGAAGAAAAAAACAGATTTGTGTGCTAGTTTTAAAAAATGCTTTCCTTGTGGTAAGGAGTTATAACTACCGGCCTGCCTTCAGGCTAAACGAGACCCATAATCAGGACATCCGGGAGGCCTCCCAAGACTATGAGATTTGCAGACCCAGGGAAGAAAAGTCTCATCCAGCTAGAACTTCCTAGAGCTACATGGGCAGCAGAGGCAGACAGTGGAAAAAGTGGGGCCCTCCCCCTGTTTTTTCTTGCTTGTCGTTCCAGAGGCCACACCCATGCCACCACGCGTAAGAATCACCATGTCAAACTTCTGGCATCTTTAAGAGGGTGCTAACAACTCAGAAAACCGTGGCCAGGAGGGGTGGCAATTTAAGGGAAGAGTTGCACTGCAACTGCAAATATAACTGATCATGGCCTTGTAAGTTCTACCAAGATGCACCAAGTTCACATTCCTGACCAAATCTTGGGCTGTAAACTCCTCTGTGATGAGGTGCATATTTCCAGTCATTCAGCCATTCATGCCAAACTGTTCTTAAGAAGCCACTAGAGGATGGCCCTCTGCTAGTAGCTGGTGACCTGAGGGCCGCTGCCTTTATGGAGTGACAATCCACTGGGGACACACTCTGAACAAGATGTTACGAAGAGGCTGCTTTCCATCTCTTCGTGTTGCCAAAGCCACACACGGGGCTTGGCACAAGTATGCACTCAGTTTTTATGGAAAAGAGAAGCAGAAAAGTTGGAGAAAGCAAGGATGAAAAGAGTAAGGCTTGGAGGACGGCCACTTTCCTTGCCAATTTTATAGATATAAAATTTGGGTAATTAATTAGGTAAATAAGGGATACTCAGCACTGGATTAGTACACACCATATACTCAAACATACAAATATTTACTTACCCGTCTCTGAAATTACTATTATATACATTCAGAAATGACCAAGTTTCCAGTAATGTAACCCATATCAAATTAATCAACGAATTAGTGGAGATTAGGGGAGCTACCAGAGGAAAATAAACATCACACCCTACTGAGGATAAGGAGATCAAGGAACAGAAGGGACAAAAAGGGCTCTGTAAGAATAGAGATCAACTTGAAGGCTCCTGTCAGGGTCAATACTGATACAGAAAGCTTCCCATCCTGGTAGAAGTGAGGCTTCTTAGACAAGTCGGATTTTTTTTTAATTTATTTGTAATAGGAGGATAATTGCTTTACAGTATTTTGGTGGTCTCTGTCATACATCAACATGAGTCAGCCATAGGTGAACACGTTTCCCTCCCCTTTCTTGAGCCTCCGTCCCACCTCCCACCCTGTCCCACCCCTCTAGGATGTCACAGAGCACGGGTTTGAGCTCCCTGCATCATACAGCGAATCTCCCACTGGCTGTCTAGTTTACATATGGTAATGTACATGTTTCCAGGCCACTCTCTCGACTCTTCCCACCCTCTCCTCCCCCCACCGCGTCCACAAGTCTGTTCTCTATGTCTGCATCTCCACTGCTGCCCCGTAAAGAGGTTCATCAGTGCCATCGCATTAATATACAACATTTTCTCTTTCTGACTTATTTCACTCTCTATCACAGGCTCCAGGTTCATCCACTGCATCAGGACTGATTCAAATGTGTTCTTTATATGGCTTTAGTTCAGTTCAGTTCAGTCACTCTGAACTGAATATTATATGGCTTAGTAATATTCCATTGTTTACATATATTAATAGCCAACTTCTTTATCCATTCCTTTGTTGATGGACATCTATCTAGGTATGCTGCTTCCATGTCCTAGCTTTTGTAAATAGTGTGCAACGAACACTGGGGTACATGTGTCTCTTTCAATTATGGTTTTCTCAGGGTATATGCCCTGTATTGAGATTACTGCTGCTACCCATATGATTGGGTCATGTGGCAGTTTTATTCCTAGTTTTTTAAGGAATCTCCATACTGCTCTCCATAGTGGCTGTATCAATTTACATTTCCACCAGCAGTGCAAGAGGGTTCCCTTTTCTCCATATCCTCTCCAGCATTTATTATTTGTAAATTTTTTTTGGATGATGGTCATGCTGACTGGTATGAGGTGATACCTGACTCTAGTTTTGGTTTGTATTTCTCTAATAATGAGTGATGTTGAGCATCTTTCCATGTGTTTATTAGCCATCTGTATAGACAAGTCAGATTTTTATGATGTTGAAACATTTGGCCAACAGAGCGATGGGTCAAAGGGCCAAGAGAGGCTTCCCCCAATTCTGAATTTAGAACAGGAAGTAAAAACATTAACAGAAGTGTGACGGCTGCTATGTGTGGGAAACCATGTCAAGTCACTGCGTGGTACGAGGGTCATAAGACCCAGGATCGCCTCTCTAGGCTCTTACCATTGATTAGTCAAAAGTCACAGAAAAGGAGGCCCCACTCAAGAAGAAATGAAAGTATAAAAGGGGAACAGGATTGAAGTGATTCATTTTTGACAGTAAGGATTTCTTCAACAGGGGCTTGGCAGTGTCCAGAAACACCACCTTCAGTGTCAAGAAAGTATGACTACAGCTTCATTTCGTGAAAGTTACTTGCATTTCCCTCCTGAGATGGATGAAGAGACACTGCTGATCAGACTACACAGGGCGAATTATTGCTGGTGTGTGTGTGCACACGCATACACTTGCATGTGAATACTAATGCAGCATAGTTTTGCAATGAGTTTTTATCTTTTAAGATAACGACTAAAATATTTACAGATGAAATAATACCAGGCCTGAGACTTGCTTCAAAGTAATTCAAACTATGGAAGTTGAGTTTAGATGACATTGGCCATGAGTTTATAATTATTGAAGTTGATTCACTATACCTTCTCTTTAAGTATATTTAAAATAATCTATAGAAAAAGTCATTTTCAAAGGACAGAGGGAGTGGGGGAGGGACAAATTAGGAGCATGAGATTAACAGATACATACCACTATACAAAAAATAGATAAGCAACAAGGATTTACCATATAGCACAGGAAACTATATTCGATAGCTTGTAATGATCTGTAATAGAATATAATCAGAAAAAAACTGAATCACTATGCTGTACATCTGAAACTAACACAATATCGTAAATCAACTATACTTCAACAACAAAAATGTTATTTAAAATCTAAATTGGTAATAAAAGCCTGCTAAATATGTAGGAAAAATCAAACTCTTAAATCAGCATTTAATAAAACAGTGTTATTCAGTTCAGATTCCCAGGTGGTGCCAGTGGTAAAGAACCCGCCTGCCAATGCAGGAGATGTAAGAGACGCTGGTTCAATCCTTGGATAGGGAAGATCCTCAGAGGAAGGCATGGCAACCCACTCCAGGATTCTTAACTGAAGAATCCCATGGGCAGAGGGGCCTGGAGGGCTATAATCCATATGGTCACAAAGAACTGATCAAGCAACTTAGCATGCATAAATTCGATGTAAGTTAAAAAATGAACAAAAGTTCCTTGAAAGCTATTATTGAGTGTGAATACAAGATTCCACAGGGTGCCATGTATAGCACAACCATGCCTTGAGCGAGGAAGCTCAGTTCTTTGGGGTTTTAACCCAATTTGCAATCTGTTTTTCGAACTACCCATTGACACCTTATAGTAAAATCAATTTCTGGGCACTGATCAGTTTTTAGACGAATTAAAATGCAACATAAAAGAAAACAGAGCATGTCACACATGAAGGGGTAAGCACAGCTTACACCTACACGAAGACTTCATGTTTAGTCTACTCTCAATATAACGCCAGGATGGTTCCTGGTTAAAACCCAAGTCAGATCATGTCACTCTTGTGTGGGTGTGTGTTCAGTTGTATCCAACTCTTTGCAATCCCATGGACTGACTGTAGCCTGCCAGGGTCCTCTGTTACTCTTCTGGAACCCTATAGATTATCAAGGGATGATTAATCTCAGTGTAAAAGCCAAAAGTCCCTACAATGGTCTACACAGCCCACCATGATCTTCCCACCCCCACCCCTTCTGCTCAGTCCTATTTACCCCTTATTACCCCAGATCCATGACATTACTCCTGTTCCTGGAACATACCAGGCACATGCTCACAGGTGGGTGTCTGTAACTCTGGTCCCTCTGTCTGGAATGCTCTTCCTCCAGATATCTACATGCTGGCTTCCTCACCATCAATGTCATCTTCTCAGTAAGGCCTTCCTTGACCATACAATTTAATAATCAGAACCCCCCTCAACTCCCAATATTTCCTATCTCCCTTTCTGCTTTATTTTTCTGCATAGAACTTATCACCTTCTAATATATTATGTAAATTATAAATTATATGTAATAATGATGCATATATTTTGTTTTTTTTTTAATTTAATTTTATTTTTAAACTTTACATAACTGTATTAGTTTTTCCAGATGGATTCATTTTGATATTTGGCAAAACTAATACAATGATGCATATATCTTGTAAATATACAGAGTACATATAATTTCTTTGGTTTACTATTTCTCTATATTCAGAAACTACATAAGCACCAGAATTTTTGTCCCTTTTGTTCACTACTGTAATATTTCTAACACCAAGAACATAGTAAATGCTTGATAAGGATACACTGAATTATGTATACTTAGCATGGTGTCTGTATGTGCTGAGTTATGATGCAAAGTGTATTTCTAGATGTAAGAAATTCCCAAAGGTTTGTATAGTACTTCCCTATAGCACATTTGCGATGTCTCTGGGCTTACTTGGAGTGAGGACTGAAAATTGAGTGCAGGACAGGCACCCAGTAGTTCTTCATATCTTACAGACTGGGTGCCAGGAGCAAATGAGGCCAATGATAACTGCTATGTGAAGTATGTGTGGGAGGAAGGAGGGCTGTTTGGGCATACCACCAAAGTACTGAAAATTGGCAAGAGGAAATCAGCAGAGTCACAAAATCATAAAATTTTCAAGACCTTCAGAGATGATCTGGTCTGACCTAATAATTCAACAGATGAGCATCAAAAAGTTACAAAATGATAATGTAATTGCCCCCAGGCCATATGCAAAGTAAAAGCCAAGGCAGAACTAGCATAGAAGGGAGTCACATGACTCCTTGTCCAATAATTTTTGCATACTCTGGCCTGACATAAAAATGAAATATAAGAATCTGCTCTCCAAAAGCCCCTGCCTGTTTTTCATTTCTTTGGAAATAACCTGAGATTCTTTCTCCAATTAGGCGCCAGTCATTTATTCCACTCAAGCCTTTACCATTTGCAGGGCTCTCTGTTTTAAAGACAAAGAGCTACTAATGATCACTATTTCTCACAAATCAAAGCTTTAAAAATTCCTCACCATAGCAACCAGGAGTGGTTGAATCATCTACTATTATTCCCTGAATTTCCAATATAACAATTCCAACTTACACCAGACTCAGGTGTTAAAGTCGGTCGAGATTCAAAACCTTCCACCCTCACTGTCCTACTTTTCATTAGAGCTGAAGAATCTATACATTTTTGAATGAATGGCTCAGAACCATAAAGTAAGATGTTTCAAATCAGAAAACACTAACAAGTGAAACAATGCATCCGTACAAGCTGTCAGCCACCTTAACTTGGAAGGGAAGCAGATATATGTTTTTTCAGGGGAGAAATATTATTACAAAATGGATAGATTCACTAATGGATTCTCAACTAGATTATAATTAAGTCCTTTGCCTGGGAAAGGCCAGGTTTCTTAGGACTCTCAGTATTTCTGGGTGGCTTTGGAGATTTCAAGGGCTGAGGACATTCATGACATACCTATGGCAGATACCCTGGGTTCCTCCAGCCTCCTTCACAAAAACCTGTTCCATCCAGCTGTCCTCACTTTTCCAGGAGAGGCTGTTCCAGGAAGTGGGGGTCATGACTGGACTGAGTGCACCATGAAATCCTATTCTTGCAAGTGATTGGCTCATATGAGAGCATATGACACAACAATGACCAATGAGACACGGGAAAGTCTGCTGTTGGGAGGGATGCTTCTGAGACAGGTGTTTTTACTTTCCATCAAACCAGTAGGAAGATGTTACCCTTTTTCTCTTTCTAAATGTGAAGCCAGGGACTGCTGCTGTCATCCTGACATGGAAAGGAGAGTGAGGCTGAGGACAAAGCCCATCCACCAAGAGGGAGAGCCCACAGAACTGCAGAGAAGCAGACTCAGTCAGATGTTACAGTGTATACCATGCTGACCTCCCACTTCTTTGGGGATTTTCTGCTGAAGCATCCTGCTGCTGCTGCTGCTAAGTCGCTTCAGTTGTGTCCAACTCTGTGCGACCCCAGAGACGGAAGCCCACCAGGCTCCCCGGTCCTTGGGATTCTCCAGGCAAGAACATTGGAGTGGGTTGCCATCTCCTTCTCCAATGCATGAAAGTGAAAAGTAAAAGGCAAGTCGCTCAGTCATGTCTGACTCTTAGCGACCCCATGGACTGCAGCCTACCAGGCTCCTCCATCCATGGGATTTTCCAGGCAAGAGTGCTGGAGTGGGGTGCCATTGCCTTCTCCGGCAGAAGCATCCTAGTCCATGCAATACTCGTACCCTGGAATGGTCTAGTCAGGAAGTGAGGAGGTGTGAATGCATTAGGCATGTTGGTGTCAGCATGAGAAGAGTCACATGCATGGCATGTCCCAGGGACAGTGTGTCTTTTGTTAGAGAAAGCTTGGCCGGTGATATTAGCAAGCTGGAGGACCAAGGTATAAATGCACACCTGGGGTGAGACATGAGGGCAGCTGCAGAGGCTAGCACAAGGCACATACGTTGCCCACGTTGTTGCAGGGTACCCAGGGCAGCCAAATTTCCCTGAGGGGAGGACACAGAATAACAAATCCACTATAGCCCACACCCACTTCCTCCTCTGGGTGCCAAGAAAATACTGCAGATCGGACCTTAAAAGAAAGAACTAGGGAAGGCTTAGTTTCAGGATTTGCTTTGCCTCTGTACTCTCATGAATGGCTATTTATTTGAATTTTGTGTGGGGACCCATCTGAGCTGTCCCTTGGGGAGAAGAAAGAGGACAGGCCACAAAGGAGAACCGGTTGTCCTATACACTCATACATGCCTTGGGAGAGCGAAGCCTGCCCATGAAAGTGGCCACCCAGGGACTCCGCTCCCCAAAGACACCAGTCTCTAGCCCCACAAGCTCCCCACCAGATCTTCCTCTAACTGACGGGAAGTCTGTCTTGCTCTGGGAGTCTCTAAACTTGGGTGAAAAGGAGGATTTCTACAACAACCTGGCACTTAAACCCAGCAGGACTTTTTAAAATGCTCACTGATTGGATTCGCTGTATTGAACTATATGTGGTTCTAGAAAACTTCGTATTTGTAATATTCATATTTTAGAGTGAATCGGATCAAACGCATTTTTTCCTTTACTTGCTCAGTGTGAAAGTAAGCACTGTGAGATGATCTGAGACAGCTGTACCTGTGTAATATTTTAGTCTTCCTAACAGTATTTACAGTACAATACTGTGATCTGACATGATCAAAGGGTGTCAGCTCTTTGATTAGAAACAACAAAAGAGCCAACAGACGATACCCCTGGAAACACTGGCACAGGCATCCATCTAATAGGGCGTGGGAGAGAGGAACAGCAGCGTCACTGCGCTGGTAACACTCAGCAGCACCACGTACACAGAGGCAATGTGGGAAACTTGGTTCCCCAATGACCCGCGTTTCAGTTGGAGGGCATAAGAGTTGTGCCCTGGGCTTGAAAAGCTGCATAAAAATCCAATTAACTAGTCATGAGAAATGCATTAATTGCTTTGTCCAGCATCAGCAGAGACCTGCTGCTGTTCCTCATTTTTCAGCCAGAGGAGAAAGGACACCATGGTCTCCAGGGGGCACAGAGGAAGAAGGCGTCTGCTGGAGCAGGCAGAGCTGACCCTGTGAACCAGCCACAGAGAACACAATTTTGTGGAACTTTTTCAGATCGAAGACTGGAAGCACAAAAAGATGAGTGTGTAAATGAAAACGGGAAGAGGGCTATCTCCGTGTGTTGTTGAAGATACCAGTAAATAGAGAGTGAACGTTTCCTATCCAATTACAAGCATCCTATCTGGGAATGACTCGATAATTAAGTTTTTTTTATGGTCTTTTCACCCTATCTTGCCTATTCTATTCATTTTCTGGCCTTTTCAAAATGATGGGTTTATTGAGATATAATTCATTTACCCTACAATCCACCTCTTTAAAAGTGTACAATTCAGTGACTTTTCGTGTAATCACACACAGGTGCAACCATTATCACAATCAATTTTAGAACAACTTCATCACCCTGCAAAGAACATACCCATTAGCAGTCGCTCTGGTTCTTCTCCAATCCCCATGCCCAGCCAAAGGAAATAACGAATCGACTTTCCGTCTCTATGATTTGCCTATTCTGGAGATTTCATATAAGTGGAATCATACAATACATATGATTAAAACAAGTTTTTATTTACTTAATTTTGGCTGTGCTGGGTCTTCATTGCTGGTGCTGGCTTTTCTCTAGTTGCAGCAAGCGGGGGCTACTCTCTAGGTGCAGTGTGCCGGCTTCTCATTGTGTGTTGGTGTTATGGAGCACAGACTCTCACGTGCAGGCTTCGGTAGTTACGGCATGTGGGCTCAGTAATTTGCAGCTCCCAGGCTCTGGAGCACAGACTCAATAGTTGTGGCACAGGGGCTTAGCTTAGCTGCTCCTCAGCATGTGGGATCTTCCCAGATCAGGGATCTAACCTATGTCTCCTATATTGGCAGGCAGATTCTTTACTGCTGAACTGCCAGGCAAGCCAATATGTGGTCTTTTGTAGCTCAATTCTTTCACTTCATATAATCTTATCAAAGTTCATTTTTGTGGTAGCATGTATATTTTATTCTTTAAAAAAATTTCTTTGTAGGTCTCCCTGCTGAACTCAAGCTTCACTACTTATGTTTCTTGAGTGCTCACTATTCAGCCCTGAAAAGTGCTTGTGAAATACAAATCAAGTTTAAAAAGAAGTCCTGGCTCATAAAAGTCCATGTAATTTTGCTGGGCATCTCCTATTGCAACTAAATGCAAATAATCTATATGAACACTTTAAAAAATACTAATTTTCTAAAAATCATTAAAGGCATGCAGCTAATATGAAACTATGATGAAATTTACATCACTTACAGAGCTGATTTACATACAAGAGATAAAGGAGGGACTATAGCAGCATCCCTTTGATAGACTTGGGACACTGACATATTCATTTACTCAATAACTACTTATGGAGTGCCTAAGCATGTGCACGTGTACTCAGTCACTCAGCCTACTGCATGCCAGACACTGTTCTAGACACTGGGGACAGATGGAACAGAACAGACAAAAAATATCTGCCATCACGGAGCATGTATTTTAGTGATATGGAGTAAGACAATTTAAAGGAAGAAAACCAAGGGAATAAAAAGCAGGAAATTCAAAGTAGTGGTTAGTTTGGAGGGAGGGAACGAAAGAAGACAGAGGAGGGAAGGGAGAAGAGCACCAGGAGGATGCAAGGGAATAAAATGTTCCTAGAGTCAAGTGGTAGTTTTTTGTTTTTTAATGAGAGTTACCATTGTTGCGCTTTGTAACTTGCATGTCTGTTACAGATATTCATTTGCATATACTGATCATTACATCAAATTTGATCTGAGCCACTCCTCTGGACTGGAAAGTATAAACAGTGGCATGCCTTTGGATAAGGGATTTGTCCGGGCTAATTCACAATGTCTATGGGTATATGGGAGGCACAGTGGAGTCTGACACTGAGTGGAGAAATTCTAAACTTGTGGGATTACGCTGCAAGGTTTTGAAAGGCTTTTGAAGAGAGCAAGATAATATATTTAGAAGAGATTTTTCCAGTTATATTAGATGATCGTGAATTCTGGGTGATCACTTAGCACACAGGAAAGCAATCAATGGAGCATCTATTAGAATGGAAACTTCAACAGACCAGAGATTTTTCTGTTTTGTTCACAAATTTTTAGTTTTCAAGTTTCTTTCACAGGTATGTTCCCATTTGATTCTACAACAAGTAATATTAGCCCATTTTTTGGATGAGAAAATGGAAATTCAAGTTAGCACTAATTGGTGCTATTGTTTGGCCACTGGTGCTAGTGTTTGGGCTGAATCTTCAACTTCCCGGCACATGATACAAGACACAGCACCCCTGAAGTTCAGGATTTACGTGAACCCACATTTATTCACGAAGTCAAGAACAGACATTAGAAATAAGCCTCAGAGAGTTACATTTAAAGCAACAGAAAGAAATACAAGTCCACTCTGGGAACAGAAAATGGATGGAACTCATTACTAGAAGAAAAGGCACAAGCTAAAACTACATATGCTCTCAGGAACATGTTTACATGAATTCCTAAATGACAGATTTACACTCAGCTATTTATGAAAAATAAGATATCTGCAGGGCATCTCTTCCCTGAAAGACTGCTGTGCATTTTTACAAAATACCCCTTACTGTTATTCCTGGGGTTAGAATATAGAACCAAATAAGTACTATGGCAATTATCATGTTCTTATGACAAATTACATTGTCTAGTTCCAAATCATGTCTTCCGCTCATAATTCCCAAGGATTTGTTGTGGTTATGCTCCTAATCTGAATCTGATATTATTTCAAAAGAGTTGACAAAGCCCCTGTCAAATGTTTTTCCCCCCAAAGAAGAACTCACACTTGATCTTTTTTTTAAAAAAAAAAAAAAAAAAAGCATGTGGGTTAGTTTGCTTAAAACAAACATAGGGCTCTCGCATGGACAAAGTTCAACCCTCAGGCATATGAACATCACATGTAAACAAAACCCTCTGTGCCCAGGTCACTGACAGTACCTTCAACCCTAGGTATTGATCACGAGGGAGATAAGCAGAGGACACTTGGCTTGAATTAACCAGGCCCCCAACCAGAACCTTACGAGCTCACGGACCTTTCTGAAGGAGTCATCATAAGGTTCTCTTTGCATCAGAAAGTCAGCAAAAGAGTATTATTTACCCAATAAACATGGTTTTACGATCTCACTCTCTGCAGGGACAAACACTGTAAAACAAAATGGCTCACTTTTCTGTAATAAAATGAATTTGAATGAACAACTTAAATCAATATTAAGCAGCCAAATTATATGTATTAATATTTGCACATCATTAGCCAAATCCCAAGTGAATTGTTTCATTACTAAAGGTAATGCTAGGTTTGACTTTTCATTTCCATGGGTATTAACTTATATATTTGGTTGAAAATAACTTTTGTTTGAAACCCAATCTACTTCTGCTTCTGTGTGTACACACACACACACACACACACACAGACATACATCATTATGTACGTGTGTGTATATATACACACATGCGTACTCATGGCAAGAAGCTTCAGGTCAAGACAAAATGTGTTCCTTGTTCTCTCAGTTTCTCTTTTCAACTTCACAGCTTTATCACACTGATGGCTTTCTTTGGAAAGAGGGGTATACATAAAACTCACAAATAAATATGTAAAGTCTAGAATCATAGTGAAGCAAAAACCAAAAATAAAAAATAAAGCACAAAACCTATATAAACAAGAAGTGGATAAAAATCTCAACCTGTCCCTCTCAATAGCATTTCATTTCAAAATCACTGTACAGACCCAGCAAAATGAAGGACACCTTTCAATGTCTGAGACTAAACCAAAATAGGACGTTGAGAATCAGGGTTGAACTAGACGTCAGGGGAGGCAGGGTATGTTTCTGGCCTGGAAAGTGGACCGGATGGCAACTGTGAGAGCCTCTGATCAGTCAATCAGCAGGTTTTGTATGGTAGATTCTGTGACAAAGGCTAGAACATTCCCACTGAAGTTGTCCAGACCAGTAGTACTATCTGGCTCAAATATAATATTAGCCACATATGTAGTTTTAAATATCCTGGCAGCTACATTAAACATTTTCAATAAACAGGTAGAATTAATTTTTTAAAATAAATTTTCTTTAACCTAATATCCAAAAATGTTATCATTTCAACATATAATCAATATAACAAAGTTATTCATAAGACATTTTACCTTCTCTTTGTTTTGTAAACTGTTCAATTCTTATGTGTACTTTACTTTGCAGAGCATCTCAGACTAGCCACATTTCAAGGGCTAAATAGCCCAGGAGGCTGCCATATTGGGTCCTGCAGGTCTAGGTGGAGAATCAGTCCCTTAGAGGTAGCGTTGCAGCCCTCACCCTCTAGTAGATGCCTCAGATTTACCCTCAAAACCATGCTCCCTGCTTCCTGCTTATTTGCTGTCCCCTAATTGATCTCACTCAGGTTTATTCTTGAGAAGCAAAATTATTTAAGAAAAAGCACTTTACATCATTAGAGTGGCATTATGTGAAATAACTAGAAAGGGCTAGGTTTGCTTTTCTTGAAGAAGACCGTGCTCAGCCAGGACTGAGGGTAGAGAGGGCAGTGATGGGACATGATGAAGTCTAGGTACTGGGCTTCTGATGAGAAAAGAACTACATAAGGTTATTACCCAAGTGATTCTGTGATTCATACCGCCCAAAATTTGTGATCTGAGTTATATCATTAAAGAATAAGCCATGCATGCTACCTGCCTCTGGCTAGTACGGTTTCTGAATCTAGTGGCCGAATCTCAATATCCACCTCTTTCTTGACAGTTGTTTGACATTTTAAAGGTAACCCTCCACCTTTCCATTTTTTGGTTGAACTTGAAGATGGTAACAGAAGTTCAAGAAGGGGAGCAGTTTCCTTTCCGTAGGAGCTGTCATGTTCCTGAATCTTATTTGCATACATTTCCCCCCAGTTAAAATAAATTCCAAAAGCTAACTTTATTTTCTAAAAATCAGTCTGTTTTCTTTGCCCTGTATGGGCCTTTTGCAGAAGCAAAATACTTCTAGGCAAATGGTTTACTGTGGGTCAGGTTGGTAGAAAATCTCCTTTAAATAGCATATCTTAAATATGCCACTTAGCAACCTCAATCCACACATTCACAGTTTTCCCATTTTCTTTATGATTTGGGGGAAGAAACACAATTATAAGATCCAAACTTCTTCTGGATAAAGGCATTTTTTCCTCTTTGAGGATGAAATTACAACTCACTGTGGGTTTATTTCAAAAAGGAGTTGCCATTAAGGAAACAACAGACAATTTTTAAAAAAAGCTTAAATCAAACTTCAGGACTAGTGAGGTTTACAAACATTTTAATTACTTTCCCCAGCATCATATTCCATCTGTCATTCCACAGCTTGCCTCAAAGTTATGAAAAAATTACTTTAAAAAATTTGCAAAATTAGTAAAATATAACCAAAGCAGCACAAGAAGCAAACACAAGAATGGGAGAACACTTTATCAAATTTTCTATCCCTAGGTAACTAATTTTACGTTAGTAAGGTCCCTATCTTAGACCTACTGACACTACTGCCCAACAGAATCGTCTATATAACAGTGAAAATGTTCCATTTCTGCACGGTCTAATATGGTAGCCACTAGCCATATGTACTACTGAGCACTTGAAATGTCCCTAGGACAACTGAGGAACTGAATTTTAAAAAAAATTTAAACAGTTATATGTGGTTAGTGGTTACCATATTGGACAGCATAACTATACATATTTAAAGCAGACAAAAGACCACTTAAGTCTCTGCCTCTATGGACACAACAGCCTTGAGTTCTAAGGCCCATAAAGAGACTCTGATGTATAGATCAGTCTTATGGACTCTGTGGGAGAGAGAGAGGGTGGGGAGATTTGGGAGAATGGCATTGAAACATGTATAATATCATGTATGAAACGAGTCGCCAGTCCAGGTTTGATGCACGATACTGGATGCTTGGGGCTGGTGCACTGGGACGACCCAGAGGGAGGGTATGGGGAGGGAGGAGGGTTCAGGATGGGGAGCACGGGTGTACCTGTGGCAGATTCATTTCAATGTTGGGCAAAACTAATACAATATTGTAAAGTTTAAAAATAAAATAAAATTAAAAAAAATAAAACACAAAGCACTTGATGATTTCCTTTTTGGAAAAAATAATTACATAGAATGGCCTTACAAAGTCAGATAAAAAAATATCTGCGAGAAATTCTCTAAGGATGATACTACTCTTTAGGACGAGCTAGTAAGAAGGATGGAGAATGAATGTTCTAGAAATATGGGTCCATACTACAGTTCAGCTCTACCACCAACTAGCCAAGTGGCACTGGGCAGCCAGTTCCTGGAGTTACTTCGACCCTGATTCTTCCTTATACAAATGCCAGAATCTTCTAAACAACCAAGGTCTGTCTTTGGTCCAAACTTACAATGAAATGTTAAGTCAATCCAGTTCAGGGGGTTAAAAAAAAAAAAAAAAACAATTCTCAGGCAGAAATTGTGTATGGTCTATCTGAGCACCTTCTGTAATTTCAGCTCCTTTATATGTTCACTTAAGATATAAACTAAGGAATAGATATTCTGCTGCCTGACGATTCAGAATCTGGGATGATAACAGAACCTGTTATCATCATGAGATAACAGGACTTATGTCCTCACACAAAAACAATGCTTCTGTAATGCCCGTGAAGAAAACCAACTGAATGCTAAGTAGCACTTTTCCTTTATTTGCCCCCCTTTTTTTTATTGAGAAAATTTTCAAACCTTTAGAAAAGTTATAAAAATAGTACAATGAACACCTAATATACCCTTCACCTTGCAAGACTATTCTCAAGTACAGATAAAAGCTCAGTTTCCTAGGTGTTCACTCTACAGAGTACTAACTTGGTAACATCTCCCAGTTCATATTACTCATGAGAATGAGCTTTGGTCAAACTGAGGTGACGGTCTGGATAAGTACTGAGGGCAAGTAAATAAAGCATAAGAATATAACTGTATTTGCTCTGTCAACCATGACATTAAACTCTAATGTCAGCAACTTTTGTGAACAGAGACAGAAACAAACCAGTTCCTCATGTTTCAAAAGGGAAGAGCACACTCTTTAGATCAAGACTTTGCTTCAATCCTATTACCTCAAATCCAATCCCTGTGCCCTCGCAGAACCTATTTCTCTGTTTACAAAATGGGATATAACGTCTACCTCAGAGAAATATGTGAGATGATGTACACAGAACGACGCATAGCAGCCACTCAGTCATGTCAGTTGCTTTTACAGTTTACTAAGCGTTTTCCCAAACAGTATCAGCAAAGACAACCCTGTGGGATAAATTCGTCAGATATCGCTATTTCTGATTTACAGCCAAGAGAACTGGGGTTCAGAGATGTTAAGGGAAGGAGAGAGGAAAGAGAGATACTTGGCCTCTAATAAGCAGGCGTGCCGACCAGGTCTGCGGAGGAGATGCTCTATCACCTCTGGGGATGCTCACCTCAACTCCAGGCAA
Source organism: Bos indicus x Bos taurus (assembly GCF_003369695.1). Classification (NCBI taxonomy): domain Eukaryota; kingdom Metazoa; phylum Chordata; class Mammalia; order Artiodactyla; family Bovidae; genus Bos; species Bos indicus x Bos taurus. The sequence goes on along the minus strand of NC_040079.1, from coordinate 52,751,433 downwards.
CAGGCTGTCACAACTGCAGTTTGCAGCGAGACATGTAAGGCTCAGAGGAGCTAACTTCACCAAAGACCACATAGCTAGCTGGTTGGTTTGGTTAAATATCTGGTCAAAGTGCCTATGTAAAGGGTTTTGGAGCTTTGTAAAGGGTTCAAGGGCCTTGATTAATGGTTTAAGAGTCCTGGTAAAGGGCTTAACAGTTCTGACAGGATTTAAAAGCCTTGGTTAAGAGGATAGGTGCCCCAGCTAAAGGCTTAAATGTCCAGAATCTTCTGATTCCATGTTTAGGGCTCTTCCTACAACATCTAATGAAGGCACATTTCAGAAGGTAGCATCTCTCTCCAGCTCAAGAGAGCAGATTGTTTCTCCAGACCTAGCAGTTCTGCCAGCCCAGTGGCATCCAGCCTCTTTCCTCAACAAAGCATTCTCCTCCACAGGCCACCAGGGCAAGGGGTGACTGGCGGCCTGCACAGTATGTGAGTAATACATATCTCAATTCCAGGAATATAACAATGTCCCCTCTGATCCGTGGTGATGATGACATTTTAAACAAGGTTAGTAATTGAGCACCTTTCTAGAGAATGTCTGTTGGAACTCAGACATTGGGTGATTGAAGATAACACTTTAAAACTGCTAAGGTGATTCTGTGAATGGGCTGAAGCTGGGTGCCATGTGTCACTGTTGAAGCAAGGCCATGCTGTCCAGGCCACACTGTCAAGGCCACACTGTAAAGACTATATATGAAGACCGGTCCCCACAAAGGTGTTCAACTTCTAGTAACTGAAGGAAGAGGCAGGTTATTTGCACAATCATCTGGTGAATGGCTCTTCCCCGGTACACACATTCCATCTTCAGACTCAGACCCCAAGTGCCCTGGCAGAGCAGATTGTGTGTGGGTCCAGCATATTCCTACCTGGGTTTCCTCCAACCATGGAGACTTTCAACAAACCTCTGCTTTTCTTAGTAACTTTGAGACACATGAGGAGTGAGCTCTGTCACAGCCCTGAAGCTGCACCACAGATGGACACGTCCATCTTGACCCTGTGACCAGAGTCCATGTGCGAAACAGCACAGCAGCTCCTTTCCCCACTGAGCAAGTGGGAAGAGAAGCAGCAAGGTGCCCCGAGGATTCGGGAACCATTAACAGGAAAGTAGACCAAAGACAGGGTTTCTGAAACATCTCTAAACAGCAATCTGACCAACATAAAAACAGAAGAGAAAAGAAACGGAGAAAGAGAGAACAAAGAAGGGAGGAAGGGAGGGAAGGAGCCATTCATTTTGAAAATTCAATGACATATTTCAGGAGCCATGAAATGTGAATATATTCATAAAAGATAAATCATGGATGAGTGACAGCTGCGTGCCATTAATCTTAGGTCTATCACTAGGTTCCTTTTGCCTTCTCTATATCTAACTATCTTGGCAGGAATCTTGATCTTCTGGCCAAAAACTCTTCCCCAAACCATACCAAGATGACACTGCTCATGTACAGGTTTTCCAACCCCAAAGTCCAGTTATCTTCACCACTGTATGAACGCAGGCACCCGGCGGGGCAGCAGACGGCCCTCGGCAGGACAGACACTTGGCCAAGCCCCAGGTGGCAGTGCAAAGGACACTGCCCAGTGAAGCCCTGCATAGACTGGCCTGGAAAACACTGGGGGTTTGCATCCCCCCAAAGCTGACCCCCAAAGAGAAGGTCATTCAGAACTCTTCATGGGATTAGTGGGAGCAGGGGAGGCATCTGGCATTTTAGCAAAAGTATACAGATCAGTGGGCCCTTGTCAAACACTGCAAAAAAAGCTGTTATGCCTAGGAAGAGCTGCCTTTCCTCTCAGATTCTATATCACTGGGTTCATCTCAGGTTGATTTCCCTGGTGGCTCAGATGGTCAAGTGTCTGCCTACAATGTGGGAGACCCAGGTTCGATCCCTGGGTTGGGAAGATCCTCTAGGGAAGGAAATGGCAACCCACCCCAGTACTCTTGCCTGGAAAATCCCACAGTCAGAGAAGTGTGGTAGGCTACAGTCCACGGGGTCACAAAGAGTCGGACACAACTGAGCGGCTTCACTTTCACTTTCATCTCAGGTACCACAGAGGACAGTAAGAATCTAGTAAATTAAAATGAGGTGTGGAAAGGTCACCAGAAAAACAGCAGAAAAACAATAGCTTTCATCAGTAAATGATTTCTCTCAGGGGATTAATTCTCAGCTTTGCAATTTTGTCAAATTTGCAATGTTTTTGAAATTGCAACTTTTTATGCACAATTTAAAATAAAAGTGACCAAATCCTCCTGCCATTCTAGGTAATTGAGATTAAATTACCAGCAATTAACACTAAAACAAAGGTAAAGATATTTGGCTTACACATAATTGAATATTTCTGAAGTTTAAAGGTGTAGAAGACTTCTCAATGTGAACTTCTCTGTTTCAACAAAGATATCCTGTTTTGTGGTATCAGATCCGTGGAGTTTCTAATTACACGTATATAAGTCTTGGCAGCATGATTACAGTTCAGTTTTGCCTTCTGAATCTAGGAATGTGAAAGATTTGTATATGCCACTGGTTGTGAGTCGTCAATAACAAGTAATGAAAATTCCTATTTATCATTTCTAGGATCAACACCAGTTTGACAGGAGAAAATGGCATTATTCCCTTGGCCTGAATTACTGTTGTAAAGAATCTGGAAAAACAAATCCCTCAGTCCATTCAGGAATGTTGTTTTCCCAATTAAAGTTTCAAAGACTGCACATAACATTGAGTTTTACTTTTCTCTATTAATATTTGCATTTTAATTTCAAAAGTCCCTGTCAATTTCATTTCTATAATCCAGTCCATTTATATTCTCAAAATCTTAACTTCTTATCCCAAGAATCCTTTTGATATTTAATTTTTTACCTTGTTCAGTTACTGAAAAACATCTCAAAGTTTATCTTTTTTTTTTTCAAAGTTTCTTTATCTAATACTTTACTTGAGTTCATTTTTCTTCTTCTTTTTTTTAAATTTATTTATTTTTTAGTTAAAGGATAATTACTTTATAGAATTTTGTTGGTTCCTTCCAAACATCAACATGAATCAGCCATAGGTATACATACAGGGTCTCTGTAACAACCTAGAGGGGTGGGGTGGGGATGCAGATGAGAGGGAGGTTCAAGAGGGAGGGGACATATGTATACCTATGGTTGATTTTTTTTTTCTTTTGTCTGTGAAATTATCCATTTGGTGATCACATAAGTAATACGCAAAAAGTTCTTATTTCAATTATAAAAGCAAATCTGACTCAAGATCATTAAGAAAAGTATTTTTTAAATCAACAATTGTTTATTTCAGAATATAATCAAGTACCACAGGCTAGATTAAAAGCTTAAGGATAGGGATTCCGCCCCCCCCCCCCCCAATTTAAAATAATAAAGGTTATCAACCCCTCCTGCCAATCTAGGTGATTGTGAAATGTAATTACCAGCAGTTATCATTAAAACAAAGGCAAAGCAATTTCTTTTATACATAATTGAATATTCCAGAAGCAAGTTTCTAAAGAGTTCTCAGAAAATGTATTTAAAAATTAATTTTAACCTGATTATTTCATCTGTTGTGTCCCAGCTGGTAATGTAGAACAAATGAGATGCGTAGGCGATGTGGTCCACCAATAGCAAGTAAGAACACATTTACAGGAAAATCAGATAACCTTAGGCTTAATAATGAATAAACTGTTACGTTTTTACTCTTCACACAAACCCATCCAAACGTAAACCTCCCACAGCTATTCCTCTAAGAGAAGTTTACCCATGGTATTCTATTCGAGTTTACCTCTCCATGTGCTGGAGACTACAAAATCAACTGTTCCCTTCTTAGTGCTCAACTGCTCAAATGTATCCTGAGGTGTGGAGAGCTGTACCATCAAACCCACTGCTACCTGAACAGAAAGAAATCCTCCCACAGCAGCAGCCTTGAGTGCTCTGGCGGCTCCATGATTGAGGCTGTTGATGGGCCTATAAGCATAACTGTCCAGAGAAGAGGAACCACCAAAAAAACCAGATGAATAGCCCTAAGAAGGGAGCTGAAAATTAGGCTATGAACTTCCCTATCTCCAGGCCTTTGCCTAAGATTGTCCCGCTCCCTAAAATGCCTTTCCTGCTCTCTGTTTTCTGAAAACATCCCACTCATCCTTCAAGGCCCAAGTCATAAGTCACCCCTACTGACCCCTCACAACTGAGGTCATCCGTCTCCTCCCTGTACTCTCCTCCCCATAACTCATTTTCTCAAAATAGAATACAGATGGTCGTTTGTCCATCTCTGCTGCTGGATGGGGAGGGAAAGGGTCTTGATTCATCTTTCTATTCCAAACACTTGTGATTATGCCTGAAGCCTAAAGAAACTTAATAAATGCTTGTTTAATGGAGCTCAAACCTCAAGACCAAATCTAACATGCAGTGCAAGAGGCAGATTTGATATGTGTTGGACTTACTTCTGTACCTAAAGTCTGAGCCAGAGAAAGCTTTTATTTTTTCCTTCCTCCAAGGAACAAACTTTATTCACACTAAGCAAACATTAAATGCCACACCCTATGCTAAATGTTCTATACACATTACCTCATTTAATCTTCGTGACATTCTTATGAAATAGTTCCTATTATTAGCATTAGATGAGGAAACTGAGGCTTGGAAAAGTTAAATAACACACCCCAACTTATCCACTGGCGGAGCCAAACTCAAGGACAATATCACAAAACTTCAGAGCTAGAGGGGTATGTGTGTTCGTCATTTAGTAGGGTCCGAATCTTTGTGACTCCATGCACCATAATCTGCCTGGCTCCTCTGTCCATGGAATTCTCCAGGCAAGGATACTGGAGTGGGTTTCCATTTCCTTCTCCAGGAGATCTTCCTGACGAAGGACTGAACCTGGGTCTCCTCCATGGAAGGCAGATTCTCTACCATCTGAGCCACCAGGGAAGCTCTAAAGAATCCTTAAATTATTTTCCTCACTTAACCTCCTTGAAGCGGAGACTGAGGCCAACCTGAGGCCTGGCACATAGTAGGTCCACCTACTATGCAAAAAACGGTGATTAATAGACTGATGAAGTGCCCTCTTTCTCAGACTCTGACCTTTGCCTGAGAACCCAGCTGCCATCACAAACAAGCTCTAATCTTTCCTGCCCAACACTTCTCACAGGTGTGAATTGCTTGTGTTTTCTGAATTATTCATGATCCACATGATGGTAAGTGTGCTTAAAAAGAGAACTCTGGTTCTCATATTTTTCAAGACAAAGTGCCTGATTAAGTGGTGAATTAGCCAATATAACCTCATGGGCTAGGTTGATTCATATTAAATGACATATCCCTGCCCACTTTTTGAATCTCAGCTTTCCTGTTATTTCTCTGTTTTCATTAGGATTTAAAACAGTGGTAAATAAAGCAAAAAATATAATAGAACCTTCACATGCATCTCTATCCTATCTACAAAGCAATCAACGTCATCTAAAGCTTATACAGTGCTGCTTCAAACCCATGTATTCTTCCTAAGGCTGAGTTAGGTTTTTCAATAAGGGTCCTTAAGCTTAAGGAGATTTTTCATCAAGATCTGAAAATTCGGATGCCACAGCACCTGTAATTTATACACCAGTAAATCATATGATAATACTGCCTTATTGTCCTTTCTCTTGTCTTCTTTCCCTTCATTACCACTCTCCCACCAGTTCATCTTGTGGGCCATTTTCAAAGAGGGGTAACCATATGCTAACCATAAGCCAACATCACTGTATTTTAAATTCAATGTTAGTCAACCAAAATGAATTGAAAAGCAGCATCAGTGGTTTGAGGATACTAAAAATAAGCTGTAGCATTTGCTGAGTTCTCAGAATTAAAACCACAGGCGGTCAACTTGTTGCTGCTCTTAATAAGATATGACTGTTCTGCCCCATTGGCTGCTACTACCAGAAACTTCGACTACCTCATACACATAACAACACTGTGCTTTTCATCAGTTGGTAATGATCAAGAAAGGAAGTGCTATTTCACTGGAACTAAAACCTGCCAAAAAAGATAATAGATGACTTTCAAGTAATCACCTTGTTCCATGTCGCAACTGCACCTTAGTCAAATCACCTTGCATTTATGATTTAATTAGTCACACATCTAGAGATAGGGTTCCTTAATGCCTGGCTTGCTGTCCAATGCCTCCAATAGAACGTTTCTTTCTCTGAGTTTAATTTTTGGAGTAATAATTTAAAGCGGACACACAATAGAAATTAATACAATATTGATATATTGAGCATTTCCATTAGGACTTCAAGACCTTCTTGACCCCTGAATACTGTAAACTACAGTAAATGTCTTGTCAGCTATCCCTTTAGGGTTTGTCATTAAAGTTTTCAATGACCAGAGCGGTAGAAGCATTCTACCTAATGCATCATCCTGATTAGAAACCTGTCATACTCAGAATCCAGAGGGTCTGCTTCTATTGATTCCTACTCCTTCAGATTCATTAGCGATTTTTTCTCTTCAATTAGACCCGCTGATCAGCCATAGAAAAGCTGAAAGAAGCCCTTCCTTCGCTCAGCCACACTTCAAAGAAAAAAAAAAAATGTATGCCTGGAAAGTAAAATTACCAAACGTATTCTAAGAGGCCACAGAGGACAATCACACACACACACACACACACGCACACACCCCTGAAACTGGGCAAATGGTCAGAGGCTGGGCTTGACCGCCGGTCCCTAACTTCAATCAGAACCAGAATGACAGAATCCCTGTATTATCCCTATCTCAAGTCCATACACCAAGCGTGCGTCTCCACGGAGCTAATTTCTGAAACAAACAAAGAAAATGAAGTATGCGAAGAGCGAGGGTTTGCTCCCCCTTGCCTTGAATCTGGGCATCCAGTGGAATGGGCACCGCACACAGCCAGAGGGTCGGGGCGCCCAGCGGCACCCTCACCTTCCCCGACCCGCCAGCCCTGGTTCAGCGGCGCTAGAAAGTGCGAGCCCGCCCTGCTCGCCTCGCTTCTTGCCTACTGCTCCACAAATCCCCAAACACCCCACTTCTGCACACCAAGGGCGCCCCCGCTCTCCCACCTCTGTGCTGTCAGACTCCAGGCGCGAAGGTGCTGTGGGCGCCCAAGGGTGCCGGCCAGCCAAACAAGTGTCACAGCGGCCGCCTGCCCTCACTCCGGGAGAGCGAGCAGAACGGCCACAGGTAGGCTCTCTCCATCCCAGAGTGCCGGGCGCGGGCAGGGGGCGAGAGACCTAGCGGGGCAGCCGCTCCCGATGGGCTGAAACTCACCAGAGGACACCGAGGAGCCGGACAGGCTGGAGTTGCTGGACGCTGCCATCTCCGTGCGCCCCGCGCGACGCTTCTCGCTCAGCCCCGGAGCGGACGCCGCCGCCGCTGCCCTGGCCCGGACGCTCGCAGCCTCCGCGGCCCCCAGCCCATGGCAAAGTCCGGGGGACGCGCAGAAAGCACCAGCCTCCGGACTCTGCCTGCACTTCCTGCTCCGCCAGATGACGCGCTGCTGCCGCCGCTATTTATTTGTGGTTTCCGTCCCTCTCGGCGCCTTCGCACGCTGTTCTCCGGGTGCCGGGGGTAGGTGGGAGCGGAGGGAGGCCGAGGGGCGGCCAGAGCGGACGAATCGTGCCTCCAGCCCAGCCTCAGCTGAGGTCCGCGCTCCGCAGCGCGCGGCTGGGACCCGGGCTCCCGGGCGGCCCAGAGTCCCTCCACCAGCTCCCCGCACCCTCCCCGTGGGCTCCCGCCTCTCCGGCGGCACTTCAAGCTGCCCGGGCAAAGGCAGAGGGAGACAGACAGACAGAGCGACCTCCCCCTTCTCCCTCCGCCCCAACTCCTCTCGCGCGCACACAAAGGAAGGAGAAGGAGACGCGGGAGCTCCGGGGCTGGTTCAGCCGCTACGAGCTTGACAGCTCCTGCGACGGGGGCTGGAGGAGGCGGCTATGGACTGCTGGGCGGGGGGAACACTGGCCCGGGGAGCCGGACCCAGAGGTGCCAGAGAGGCCGCGGGCGGGGCGCGGGGCGAGCGTGGAGGAGGTGCGCAGGGCTGCTCCAAGGGTTTGAGGGCGCCCCGAGTGAGGCGTGGGGGGAAGGTGGTGGGTCGCGGCGCCCCCGGCCAGACTAAGGAGCAGCGAGACAGCCCGGGTGGGATGCAGAGCATGAAGGCGGGGTCACTAAGGACAGGGTGCTAGGCAGAAGGGGGCCTGGGATGCCAGAGAGGCTGTGGAGCGCTCCTTCCACTCCCCTCCAAATTGTCCTTTGTTGCTCTGGAGCCGAGGATCCCTGCCCTGCAAGAGGGTGCGTTTCCTAAAAGACCCTCAAAACACTCCGCAAGCCAGTCGGGCTGCACTTAAGTACCCCAACCACCGGACTGCTCGACGGGACCACTGGGCTTTTGAGATGGGCCTTCAAAGAAAGAGACGTTCCAGATATGTCATCAGGCCCACACAAAGCCAGCAGTCAAACAGAAAGGTTCTCAGCCTGTGTCTTGCAAAGGATCCTCACAAAAGACCTAAGACTTGGCAGCAGGTCCAACTGTGCGCTAAGCAACTGCTTAGGTGTGTGAGAGAAAGAGACTCCAGCACAGGGTGTGTGCCTTACCCCTATATTTAAACCTAAATTAATTTCACTGGGAGGAAATATCATGCCGATTTTTTAAAGTCTATTTCACGCTCCCAGCAGGGTAATCAGTTCTTTCATTCCTGAAGCCACAGAAAACTGTGAAATTTGAACAGAAATTGTTAGATCAAAGGAAAAAGCAAACATTAAAGGAATGAAAGTACTCTCATTATGTAGCAAAGTGGAAAGTGTTCATATTGGAGTAGTTCAATTTTTAAAAACACGGTTAAAAGGACATAGTCAATTTAAAAATTATCAGGAGTGACACAGGAACAGCAGCCAATCCTAGGGGGTCCACCTCAACCAAGCACCTAACACACGGTGAATAAATGTTGAATAATCACAATATGCACCCATGTAACATTTTCAAGTTGATTTAAACTATTTTTTTAATGCCCTCCAGGATACCATCCCAGTGTATGTTCCCAATAGGGCTCAATTTTTTTTCTTATGGACTTCCCTCGTGGCTCAGACAGTAAAGAATCTGCCCACAATGCGGGAGACCCATATCTTCCCCTGGGTAGGGAAGATACCCTGGAGAAGGAAATGACAACCCACTCCAGTATTCTTGCCTGGAGAATCCCATGGACAAAGGATCCTGGTAGGTTACAGTCCATGGGGTCGCAAAGGGTCAGACACGACTGAGCAATTAACACTAACAGAATACCATCCCAGTGACATTCCCATTAAGGCAGCTTGCTGAATAGTTGACAGCTCTTGAGCACTCTCTAGTCACACAGGACTAAGTCTTCCTGACCCTCATCTATATGGTACTTGAAACATCCCTCTCTGGTATAAGGAGACCCAAGCACCCCCTCTCCCTCCCCTCTTCCATTTTTCTTCTTTTTTGTGTGATGCAACCTTGATGCAGTTTACTGTGGAGCCTTTCAAGGACATATGGTCCATCAAAACCTTGACCACTCTATCAGAATATAACTTCCAGTTATTTTTTCCAGAGTTCTTCTGATCAAAGGCATCATCTTCCTCTCTGACTAGTGATCTGTGTATCCCTCCAGATCTTTAGCTGGTGGACTGTCTAACTTGGCTATGTCACCTAAGTAGGGTTGTCTCTCTCTGGGCGTGGAAGGAGACAACACCTGGACTCAAACTCTGGTTCTGCCACTTATTAGCTCTGTGACCTCAAGCGAATGACTCACATTCACTGAGCTTCAGTTTCTCCACCTGCAACCATACTCCTGATAACGTAGGGTATTGTGAAGATTAAATGAGATATGTAAAGCCACAGTACCTGGCCAACAGTCTGTGCTCTGTAAGTGATAGTAAATTGTTTACTTGAAAGATGGAATGTATGATTTGAACAACTTGCGCTTTCTCCATTGCATCTGGAGATAACTGAGGGAACTAATCAGTAGTGGCTTATTCTCCCAGGGGAAATGCTCATCTTTGGCCCAAGGTTTGCATCTTTCTTGTCCCACACTGAGCAACATGCAACAGGTTTCGTGACTCAGAAGTCTCACAAAGGGATGTCAGATTCTATTTCTGCAGTTTGGAGGATAGTATTTACACTCAAAGAGCTTTACGGTCCTTAGTTAGAGAAAGTCAACCATGATTCTGTGAAGTAGGTCGTTTTTATTACTCCCAGTTGACGGGAGAAGGGAGAGCAGGATACCCGTTGTGAAGGCATCACCCCAGGGCTCCACCCTGTGCTGCACAAACGTAGTCTAAGATGGAGAAGAGCTTTGTCCACTGGGTCCAGAGGTCAGACGAATACAAAACCAACACACATGCTTGCTGGGTAGAAATGGAGTGACTGGGGAGGCTTAGCTTGATGGTAGGAGATGGATGGAAATTCTGAAGTATGCTATTTTGAAGAATAAAAGGAAAGCTCTAAATATAGAACTAAAATCTGGAAGATGATCAATAACTTGGATTGTTAAAGTCAGAGCCAACGGAGAAAACTCGGCAGGCATGATTACTATTGTTTTTCTTAGATTCAGAGGCTAATGGCTGGCTGCTACTTGTAAAAATATTTAATATCAATAAATTAGCAGCAGGTTGCTGAAACAACTTGCCAACCCCCTCCTCAATAGGCCCAGGAACCTGTTTGTGAACCTTCCAAAGCATTTCTCTAAGTGAAACAATAATTCGTGTGTATTTTATTCAGTCATATATGGCATTATTTCTAGGTAATGCCTGTTTGCTGGTAAAGGGGGGATATTGGTGCTGCAAAGATCTTAAGTCTGTTTGACAAGCAGGAGTTTTTCAAGACATGTCTACCTTCTTCAAATTGTAAGATACGTATGGGATGAAAGGAGTCTTGTCGATAACGTGGTCTATTACCATTTTGTTTTAACTTCTCTTACGTGCTTAGTTTAGCATGTAAAGCCTTCCCACTTTCCCTTTCCAAACACATTTCCTGTTGCCCCCTTCACAAACATAACCCCACCACATCACACCCTGTACCACTTGGGGCTGCCAGCACTGGCCTTTTCCCATCCCTCCCTGCTGGATGTCCTACATACCCTGAAGGTTCAAGAAGAATGTTTCTTCTTGGGGAATCATCCCTGATTCTCATGCCAGAAACCAGCTCTCCTTCTGTTGAATTCCTATAGTCTTTTCTCTCTACCTCTCAAATGGCAGATGCTCTGTCTTGCCTTGGTCACAATTGTGTAATATATTTGATCTCCCTACTTTATTAAAAGGCTTCCTAGGGGGTAGGTTTCTTTTCTGGCTGGCCTTTGCATTCTTTACCATATTTTACACACAATAGGTGTTCAGTGGATATTTGTTGAATATGGGAGTAAACCAAGGAACAAGTGGTTCTCCTGGACACCAATTAATTTTCACATCAGCAGCTGTGACCACTGAGTAACAAGGTGATGAGTGATGCATCTGGAGCGCACACACACACACACACACACAAACCTGATGAACGTGTAAGGACACACTTTTGCTATGAACAAGAGAAACTAAAATGGTGAAAACAAGAACAAATTTTGATGGATCAAATGTTTGCCATCCCTACCCCCACTCCCATCACAGCTGTTACAACTCATGTAATTTATTGTTTACAGAGTAGCTCTTATGTTACTGTAATTTGTTTATTTTTGCTTTACTGTTCGTTCCTTTGAAGTTGAAAAGCAGACATGAAAACACCACAGGGTGAATGTGGCTGCCTTGGCTGGGGCTGGGCTCCCATATTTCAGGCACTCAGGGGTGTTTGTGAAGGTCATTCCTTTTCTCTGTGATAAGCCCAGAATGAAATATTCCTGACTTTCAAGATTAATCCAGTGGCCAGCATTCACTGGAGAACAGTGGAGCTATTTGTCAACTAGCTTTAAATATTTTATGGCAAATACATAAATGGGTCCCTACATGGGAAATGGGTCCTTTTGCCATCAATTTCTCAACATAGAGATACTCTTTGTTGTAGTGAGAAATATTTTCCTTTGTAGTTTAAACTGTATTTCTAATACAAAGATGAGAGCGTAGTCCTGTTAAAGAGAAAACATTGGCTCCTCCGGGGTAATGTCAAGTGTGACTAGAGACAGACGCTGAGAAATAGTGCATTTCTTCCAAAGAAGTGCGCCGGCAGCCCAAGGTGGGGTGACAGAGCAGCCAGCTCAGACGCCGCAGGTAGCAGCCCAGCCTCTGAACAAAAGGAGTCCACACCTGGGGTGCAGACAAAGGAGGCCGCCTCGGCTACCCAATTCCCAGTTCACACTGCCTGCTGCGGGAGACCCCTAGTGGCCACACGCCGCAAGCACAGGTGTTCCTGAATCTGAAATGCGGGGGCAAGCACAGGTAGGTGTTCCTGAATCTCCTCAGAGATGCGGAGGGACTCAGGGGCATCCCTCTAAGCTTCCCTGTTGGCTGCATAATTTGGGAGTACCAAGCACACTTATGACACGGCTGTCAGCTACAACCTCTTTGACTTGAGAGAGAGACAAAGGGAGGAAAAGAGAAAGAGAGAGAGAGGTACTGAGAGAGAAATGACTTTTCTTACTATCTAAAGAAAAAAAAAAAATCAAGAGTTCAGAAACTCAGTGATAGAGTTCCAAAATTTGTTGAATATGCTTTCCTCTGCAGATCACTTCTCTGGTTTTGTTCCCTGACGTTTAAGATAACAAATTCTTTTCTACCCTCAATGTCCGAAGAGAAATCTGCTGCTGCTACTGCTAAGTCACTTCAGTCGTGTCCGACTCTGTGCGACCCCATAGACGGAAGCCCACCAGGCTCCCCCGTCCCTGGGATTCTCCAGGCAAAAACACTGGAGTAGGTTGCCATTTCCTTCTCCAATGCATGAAAGTGAAAAGTGAAAAGGAAGTTGCTCAGTCGTGTCCGACTCTTAGCGACCCCATGGACTACAGCCTACCAGGCTCCCCCATCCATGGGATTTTCCAGGCAAGAGTACTGGAGTGGGGTGCCATTGCCTTCTCCAGAAGAGAACTAAACTGGAAAGAATTGTAAGCCTGCTCTGGGTAAACGTGTGTAGGGAGTTTGTTGTTCTTCTGGGCAAAGTTTGGCTTGATGCTCTTTCACTGTCAAAATTTGCTTTCACGAAAGTATCCTATGGATTTGTTCTCTGCTAACTGTTGATTCATTTGTGCATTCATTATTTTACTCAATGATGTTTACTAAGCACTCACTATGTGTCTGGGAGTATGTTAGGCCCTGGGAAGAAAGATAAGAGGAAAACTACATTCTTGCCCTGGGGTGTGCTACAGTATGATGCCTCCACTCCTCCCTGGAGCATTAACATTTTAGTGGGGGCAAGGTTTTTTTGTTGTGGTTTGTTTTTAAATACTGTACTCTAAATGTTCTGTGCCCTCACCTTCCAGAAAAGTTCTGAATCAATATTTTCATTTCATTCCCTGTGGCAGCTACAGATGGAACAATCTTTTTTTTTTTCAAAGGAGGGAGGGTAAGTCAGCATTGGAAGAAAGCTAGTAGATACAATATCTGGCAATTTTCTGATATAAAAAAAACATATTTAGCCTTTTGCAAATATTCCAGGTTTTTTGTAAAATGAGGTACTCAGTGATTCTGGAAAAGTTTAATGTGTATCTGTGGAGTCAGACTAACCTGAATTTCAGTCCTAATTGTCATTTATTAACTGTGAGACCTTCAGCAAGTTATTTCTTAATCTCCTAATTTTTAAAAATGGGGTGAACAATTTTGTGAAGCCCAAACAAAACAACAGAAATAACGCAGCGTCTACCACACAGAAGTCCAATTAGGAGTTCTGGGTGTCTGCTCCTTAGAGCAAAATACAGTGTAATGACTCTCCAGAGCAGTCTGGAAGAATAGTGTCTGAGGCAAAAGTCATTTTCAGCTCTGCCTATGTTCAGTCACCTGTGTGAGATTATAGTAAGACAGGTGAAAGAGGCCTGGACTTTGGAGATTAATCCAGGTTCAAATCCTGGTTCTGCTGTGTATCATGTGGTAGCGCTGGACAAGGGGCTTAATTCTTCTTATTCTCATTTTTATGTAAAAGGCACTGATGTTAGTGTATGCAGCATTATTTTAGTGCTCAATAACATTAATGTCCAGAAGGGTTTTACCTGCAGTCGTTTCTGGAGACAGAGTGATTTTGCTGGAAGGAGAGTGTTTCAGAATCTTCAGAGAGTGGCATGTGTAATATTAAACTGTTTACTCAAGTTGGTTTTTTTTTTTTTTTTCTGTTTCTCTCTCTCATGTACACACACACACACACACACACATATACACACATACCCTATACAAGATAGCAATGCCTCACATTGAGAAATTTTCCCACAGCCTCTCTGGATAAGAATCCTGGTAGAATTTGAAAGTAGGGTTCAGTGTAAGAATGTAGGCAGATTACTTAACTTTCCTAACAAAACCTGGCCCCTATAAGAAAAAGGAGAGAAAACTAACATTGCTACTGCTCGTCCTGCTCCTTTTATTACCACTCAGAGCATTCCCTGCCACTGGTGATGCAGAAAATCACCTTCCACTGAATAATCCTTTATGCGCGCCAAGACCGTGCTGTACACTTTGTTCTATATTCACAACAATCCTGAAGCGAAAATCCCGAGCTCCCTTTTCCATCTGGGGAAACTGAGGCCAAAAAGCGATCACATCTTAATCAAGACGAATGACGACCCTAGTAGTAGGTAGTATCATCTCCTCTTTATCTGGTTAAGAAAACCTAAAGTTAGAGAGGGTACATCATTTATCATGCATATAGGCATCAATTTGAACCCAGCTTTGGCTGATTCTTTTCACAATACATGAAAATTCCTTTCAAACACATAGTTTTTGTTTGAAGAGTCTTTCTGCTTTTTTTTTTTTTGTAAACATTTTCCAGTTCAAGCCTTTGCGTAGGTAAGAAAGGAAGTCTTTAAAATACATTTTCTTTGCTTTACGCACTCGTGTATCCCTATTTGAACCTTGATAGTCCCATTGTCCTGGCCTTTGCAAAGGCCGGGATCTGGACAGCTCACAGGGTGACCTTGTGATCTGACTCCAAGGGCCTGGGTAGGGACAGGCATAGTGGCAGGGATACGAAAGCATTCACCCACATGGGGGGATTTCAGGGAACTGTAAGTGCTCCTGATCAGAAACTCCATCACATCCCAGCTTTCAGATGCTGCAAGTCTCATGATTACAAGTTTTACTAATTTTTTTTTCAATAAGAAAATGTTAACTCAAATATAGTTAATCTACAATTGTGTGTTAGCTTCAGGTAAGGACTTTCACAATCTGACTTAATCAAACAGTGCTGTGAATACCTATTAAAATTCAATCACCTTTGGGGGACCTAAGACATTAAAGCAGAACCGTTTTCACTTGAGTGAGTTTTCCCTGTACCCACCCACCCCCCGCCACCGCCGCCCAAGCTGATTTTAATACCCAGGGATTTTATACCAATTTTAATTGATTTTAATACCAATACATAGGATGGGGCTGTGCAACACTGAAGATGTCTACAGCTTACCTGGGAGTTTTATTAAAATGCAGATTCAGATTCAGCAGGTATGGGGTGGGCTCTGATTCTGTATGTCTAACAAGCTCCCAGGTGATGCAGTTTGTAGATCAGCACACCTTGAGTAACAGGACCCTAAGGTGATGGCTTGCAACTCCAGCTGAGTGTCAGAGTCACCTAGAAGGCTTTCAGAAATCCCCAACTTGCACCCCAGGACAATCAAATCGTAAATCTCTGTGGGTGGGAACCAAACATCAGTACTCTTTTTTATAACTCTTTAGTGATTCCAATGTACTACTAAGCCAGTTATGGGAAAGATGAGATTTTTAGAAATGATATCATATTGTCAAAGGAGTCAGCTGGGAGTGGCAAGGGCAAATATTGCTTTAATGATTCTTTGAGGACTGTCTCTGGTCCCAAAGGAAGAAGAGAGAATCAAGTTTTTGTCAAGACCTTTTATAAGACCACGTGACCCCAGCAATTGTGATAAAAGAAAACAGAATATGATCTAACATTAGGATAAAATTTCCTCAATCAACATGGGGGCAATTCTTCAAATTTTAGTTCATGTTGTGATTTTTAAAATAGACTTCTCAATGAATAAACATCGACAATATGCTCTTACCTTAGAGCCACTCCCACAAGGGCCACCAGCTGTCAGGGAGGCAGATGTTTGCCAGCAAATCCACTCTATCATTTCTCAATCAGAAAGAAGATTAGAGATGGGATTTTCAGCTCAGATGGGGTTGAAGGGTGATGTTTATGCCAGAGAAATACTTCACGCCACAGCTAGAAAAATTGCTTTGGGTAAAAATATAACCGCTCAACTTCTTATGTGCTATGAATATATGAAAACAAAATCCTCCACTTGGACAGAAAGAGGTAGTATCATAGGTGAATGAACCTGACTTCCACTTCTTATGTGGCAACAGCAGAGAGGCAGAAAGCATTTTAGCTAACTCTTACACCCAAAGAATTTATCCTCACTGAGGTACACTCCCATTTCTCAGGGTTGAAACTGAAAAGGTGACAAGGTAAACCAAAATGTTTACAACAGTTAATTGAGGTATGATGGTTAATTTCATATGTCAACTTGACTCATGCAATGCCCAGACATTTGGTCAAAAATTATTCTGGGTGTTTCTGTGAGGCTGTTTTTAGATGAAATTAACATTCAAAACAGTAGACTGAGTAAAGCAGATTGTCCTCCCTAGTGTGGATGGGCCTCATCTAATCAGTTGAAGGCCTGAATAGAACAAAAGGTTGATTCTTCTCTAAGTAACAGAGAATTTGTCCCCAGAGCCTCAGCTCTTTCTGGGTCTTAAGCCTGACAGTCTTTGGACTAGAAATAAATCATCAGCTCTCCTGGGTCTCCAGTGTGCTCACTGAAAATCTGGAACTACCAAGCTCCATATATAAAGGAATTGGCTTGGCATAAATATATATTTATATTTACCTATGTTTTCTATGAATTCTGTTTATCTGGAGAACTTTGACTAATAATTCACAAGGGCAATTTTTCCACCTTTTGTATTTCTCCAGATTTTCAAATGTTTCTATAATGAGATTGTATAATCATTGATTTTTAAATTGTGGGCTATTAAATGGACAACTGGAAGGATTATAGCCTCTTACATCACAAGGGTCTATGCTGCTGCTACTGCTGCTAAGTCACTTCAGTCGTGTCCGACTCTGTGCGACCCAATAGATGGCAGACCACCAGGCTCCCCTGTCCCTGGGATTCTCCAGGCAAGAACACTGAAGTGGGTTGCCATTTCCTTCTCCAGTTGCATAAAAGTGAAAAGTGAAATTGAAGTCGCTCAGTTGTATCTGACTTTGAGTGACCCCATGGACTGCAGCCTACCAAGCTCCTCCGTCCATGGGATTTTCCAGGCAAGAGTACTGGAGTGGGGTGCCATTGCCTTCTCCAACAAGGGTCTATACTTCAGAGCAATGCTGCCTCTCAGACTTTAGAGTCTATGAACATTACCTGCAGAGCTGTTAAAACTGGGTCCCACCTCAGAAATTCTGATTCAGGAGGTCTGGGCAGGGAGGAGGGGCTGAGTGTCTGCATCTCTCACAAACTCCTGGGAGATGCTATTCTATGGAGCCTGGTCTGAGTGACGAGGACTACGATCACTGTAATAATGATCACATCGGGTTTCCGGAAAACTGTCCTTTAATCTCCACTTCCTGTGTTTATAACACTTTCAGCCCTTAAAAAAATTCCACCATGATTTGCAGTTTTCTTTCTACCTGGCATGCTCATGTGATGGGAAGATTCTGGAGGGCAGCAATGATGTTTTGCCATTTTTCATCTCTCTTCCCCACTCCAAGAACCTTTCTTATAACAGAATTTGAAAAATGTTTATAAAATCCAACTGACTTTGGAAATTTGAAAAATGTTTGTAAAATCCAACTGACTTGATTTGAAAATCTTTGTTCTGGTTTCCCAAGCCATTTAAAGGAGGCAGGCTGTTCTGATTTTCCACACAAAAGGGCAGGAGCAAAATGAACATTATTGGATGCTGTCTGATATACTCTTCTGCCCTGTCCAAAGAACTTAATCTTCTATAAGCCTAGCTCTAATTCTTTTTGGGACAGTTATACCAAGAACCTTAAGGTTTCATAACCTCCTTTGGCATTAAAGTCTTTTCTATTGAATGCTAATGATGTTGGGGGATACAGAATTTACTCAGTCTGTATTTCTAGACATGTGAGTGTATGGAGTTGTATAAACAAAATGAGTAAAGGTTGTACTGACTTTTTCCATTTTGATCCAAATGTGTAATACTGAGTAAAAATATCCTAGGATTATACATGAGTAGATACGCAGATGACACCACCCTTATGGTGGAAAGCGAAGAAGAAATAAAGAGCCTCTTGATGAAAGTGAAAGAGGAGAGTGAAAAAGTTGGCTTAAAATTCAACATTTAGAAAACTAAGATCATGGCATCCGGTCCCACCACTTCATGACAAATAGATGGGGAAACAATGGAAACAGTGACAGACTTTATTTTTTGGGGCTCCAAAATCACTGCAGATGGTGACCACAGCCATGAAATTAAAAGACACTTGCTCCTTAGAAGAAGAGCTATGACCAAACAGCATATTAAAAAGCAGAGACATTACTTTGCCAACAAAGGTTCATCTAGTCAAAGCTATGGTTTTTCTAGTAGTCATAAATGGATGTGAGAGTTGGACTATAAAGAAAGCTGAGTGATGAAGAATTGATACTTTTAACTGTGGTGTTGGAGAAGACTCTTGAGAGTCCCTTGGACTGCGAGGAGATCCAACCAGTCAATCTAAAGGAAATCAGTCCTAAATATTCATTGGAAGGACTGATGCTGAAGCTGAAACTCCAATATTTTGGCCTCCTGATGCGAAGAACTGACTCCTTGGAAAAGACCTTGATGCTAGAAAAGATTGAAGGAAGGAGGAAGGGGGACGACAGAGGATGAGATGGTTGGATGGCATCATGACTAGATGAACATGAGTTTGAGCAAGCTCCAGGAGTTGGCGATGGACAGGGAAGCCTTGGTGAGCTGCAGTCCATGGGTTCGTAAAAAGTCGGACATGACTGAATGACTAAACTGACTGATACATGAGTAATATTGACTGAACTTGTCAAGTAGCTGAATATGATGATCTGGCAAGACTCAGGGAGAAATCTGAAAAAAACTGCAACTTTATACATCTTCATTTTGATCTGAGTCTTCATTTCCCCATTTGGCTATACTCTGTGTGTCATACCACAATGACTAGCTTTTTGTCTCTTAATGCAGTTTGTGATCTCGTTTTATTATTGCTAGACAGAATACTATAGGCTCATACAATTCTTTTAAGGCATTCAGAATAGAAATCTTCCACCACCTCTAACCTTCCTCTGCCCTCCTATTTTTCAAGCTCTATCATTACCTTCTCTTCTGCAGAGCATCCTGTCATAGCCCCATAATAGAAGTTCAGCTTGTTTGCATATGCATTTGCATGTCTTCATTAAGAGGAAGATGGCAAAGTGATTAATGAGCGTTATTTCTCATTTTGTAAAAGAAGTATGTCTATGTTTTTTACATTCTGCATTCAAAGCACCAAAAGAAATAGTTATGTTAGCTAAACATCAAGTCATTTACAGCATTTTTTATTTAAAATGTTTTTCTTATAAAGCAATCATGCTAACTGTAGATGTGTTAGAAGTAAAAAAAAAGAGATCAAAGAAAAGACAAATTGTCCATATTCCCAACAGCATGAATAAGTATGTTAATACTTTTGTTGTATTTTTCTTCCTGTGGGGATTAGCAGTTTAGCAGTCTGCTCTCTGCAGTTTATGTAGGAATATGAATATACATGTATAAAATGCTTTTTAGGACATTTATCAAAAATGGCTCTCTCTTTGTATGTTAAAATTATTATGACTATTTTAATTTTCTATATCGTGTCATTCAAAATGATTGTATTTTACTTTGATATCAGAAACAAAAAGAAAGCTCCTTTTGTTTTGGAATAAAGGTGTACGAATATTCTTCATGTCATTACATAGTCAATGTGATTTTTAATGGCTATCTAAAATTCCATTGAATGAGTCTATTATAACCTAATTCATCATTCCTCTATTGATTAAAATTTAGATTATTTCTCAAGTTTTGCTTTTTGTGAATTATAGTAGCATAAAAATCCTTGCACATAAATCTCTTGGTAACTTTCTTGTTTATTTTCTTAAGTCTGGTTGCTGTAAGTTGAGCATGTTAATGGTGGGGCGCCAGAGGCATGACTCTAGAGGGCACCAGACACAGTGTGTTCTATATAAATAGTGCAAATTTAGACCACAATGTGAGATGAGTCTGTTGGAATAGAGCAATGGCTGAGCATCATCGAAGGTGATAGGAATGTTTAAAGATATTAATAAAAACTGCCAAATTTCCTTCTGGAAAGATTGTCTCAATTTATATTCATTCCAGGACTCATCACATACATATCAAAACTAAAAATGAGAACATATTTTACCATTTCAAACTTGCTAGGAAAAAAATGATGTATCATTGCTGTTTAAATTTTTATCTCTTGATTACTAGTGAGATTAAAATTTTTGCTTGTCTACTAGTCACTTGTATTTCTTCTTTTGCAAGTTGCTTATTCATGCCAGTATCACAATAACTACTGAGTTCCAGTAATCACACTAAGAGTTGAGCATGTATTATCTTGCATGAGTGCTACATTGATCCAGGGATGTCCCACTCTTTGTGACACTATGGCCTGTAGCCCACCAGACTTCTCTGTCTGTGGGATTCTCCAGGCAAAAATATTGGAGTGGGTTGTTATGCCCCACTCCAGGGGATCTTCCCGACTCAGGGATTGAATCTGGGTCTCTTACATCTCCTGCATTGGCTGAGGGCTTTACCACCATCACCACCTGGCAAGCCCCATTTACTCTTCTCAATTACATTGAAGCAATCATTTTTAGTAATTCTGTATCCCACATTAGAATGGTAAGAGGTGCATGAAAGTTAAGGATCTTGCCCAGGGTTCCTCAGCAAGTGATAGGACTTGAATTTGAACCTAGTTCTAACTCCAGAGTCTGGACTCTAACATTGGATTATATGGGAAATAGATGGGGAAACAGTGGAAACAGTGTCAAACTTTATTTTTTTGGGCTCCAAAATCACTGCAGATGGTGATTGCAGCCATGAAATTAAAAGACACTTACTCCTTGGAAGGAAGGTTATGACCAACCTAGATAGCATATTCAAAAGCAGAGACATTACTTTGCCAACAAAGATCCGTCTAGTCAAGGCTATGGTTTTTCCTGTGGTCATGTATGGATGTGAGAGTTGGACTGTGAAGAAAGCTGAGTGCCAAAGAATTGATGCTTTTGAACTGTGGTGTTGGAGAAGATTCTTGAGAGTCCCTTGGACTGCAAGGAGATCCAACTAGTCCATCCTAGAGGAGATCAGTCCTGGGTGTTCTTTGGAAGGACTGATGCTAAAGCTAAAGCTCCAATACTTTGGCCACCTCATGCAAAGAGTTGACTCATTGGAAAAGACTCTGATGCTGGGAAGGATTAAGGGCAGGAGGAGAAGGGGACGACAGAGGATGAGATGGCTGGATGGCACCACTGACTCGATGGACGTGAGTCTGAGTGAACTCCGGGAGTTGGTGATGGACAGGGAGGCCTGGCGTGCTGCAGTCCATGGGGTCGCAAAGAGTTGGACACAACTGAGCAACTGAACTGAAATGATAGTGCTCCTTTGTTGCTATGTCAGTGTTCTTATTAGTTTGTAACAACTCTTTATATAGAAATTGTAATAAAATTTGGTCACATTTGTGCAAATACATTTTTATTGGCTCACTATTTGCCTTAACTTGATATACTACAGATTTCAGTCTTTCTTTGTGTTAACCTACGGGACTTCTTTCTATAACAATGGTATTAGCCCTCTGTCACATGTTTTAAATACTTAAAATTTGTTTCAGGTACTAAAATGCTTGGTGGGAAATGATATTTTCCTTTCTAAGTAAAAAAGAAGCTACTGCAGGAAGAACCAATTTTTGAATACTAAGAATGTAACACGTCACCACAATATGTGAAAATTTGCAAATCAAATAATATACATCATTGGTGAAGGGTCATCTTAATTCTCAGTGGTGTTTCTACCATCTCGAGGGGGAAATAATAAATCCAAAGTATAAGACAAATAACAGATCAATCAAATGCTTAACAATGTAAATTATTCAAATATTTTAAAAATAAGATGTTGATTAGATTAGGTTTGTAATACCTAAGCTAATTTGCTGGAAATAATAAATATATCCTCATGTGCACTAGGCCCTTAAATCTATTTCTCACTTCCACTGTATGTGCACTAATTCACTGAAGGTCTAGTATAAGAAAAAAATAAAAATAGTTAACACTGCTGCTGCTACTGCTAAGTCACTTCAGTCGTGTCCAACTCTGTGCGGCAGACAGAGCTGCCCACTAGGTTCCCCCGTCCCTGGGATTCTCCAGGCAAGAACACTGGAGTGGCTTGCCATTTCCTTCTCCAATGCATGAAAGTGAAAAGTGAAAGTGAAGTCGCTCAGTTGTGTCTGACTCTTCGTGACCCCATGGACTGCAGCCTACCAGGCTCCTCCGTCCCTGGGATTTTCCAGGCAAGAGTACTGGAGTGGGGTGCCATTGCCTTCTCTGATAAATAGTCCCAGTAAATGTCCTGTTATCAACTGTACTTTGCATTCTTAGGATACAGAACAGACAATAAATATTTTGTATTTTGTCATTTGAGAAGTGAATACATAGTAATTATTTCTGGTCCCTCTACTTAGAAGAGGAGAATTTTTATTGACATATATCATAATAATTTTATTTGACAAAAAACACATATAAAGTATTGACATATTAATGTCTGCCTTATTCTTGTTGCTGAAGGAAATGGGATCAGGGTGAGAATTCTCCCTTCCCACTACAGGAAGCCTTTGTGTTGAGCCTGGGTTCCTGGGTCCCCCAGAGTCCAAAGGTGGTCATATAACTCTTAGACGGTATTAATAAAACTTAAGCCTGAGATTTCTGAGCAGAACCTTCAGGAATCCTTTCTCCAGTCAGGCTGATTGAGAAGCTGGAGCTGGGGGTGGGAGAGAAGGGAAGGCACAGATGGGATCTTTCTAGGGAGTGAAGAGAGCAAACTTCCTCATGACCTGGAGTGGGGCTGGTGATTCTCAAGGATGGCAGCCCACATCCCCGTCACACAATGTTCTGTGAGGGGACAGAGCCAGCATGACCTAACACAAAGAAGCCTCATGCCCAGACTTGGCAAAAAGAAAAGGAAAGCACTGCTTTCAAAGGGACCACGAGGGCTGAAGTGCGTCAGCACAGATTAGAGAATGGTCTCAACTTTTTGATACCCCTGGGGCCTCTGTAACCCTAAGGAGTTAAGAGACCACTTAACAATGACCAAGAGGGTAGAAGTTCTTGTTAGCTCTGGCAGATGGTGGTCCCGACCAGATTATCTGATTCTTAAACATGAAATGAGGTAACCATTTTTTGCCTCAAGTTGTAGAACTGATTAATGTCAAAGAGTCATTCAACAAATAATAACTGAGCTCCTGCTATCTGCCAAGGCATAGTTATTGACCATGAGAGGGGCATCAGTGCATGGCTACGGCAACCTCCTACCCAAAAACTTTCTCAAAAGCACCCAGCGGAGACCATGGAGAGGAGCTTGGGAGTAGGTACAAATCCCCACGTGTCTGGGATCCCCATTTATTTTAAACTGATATAGTAGTGCCTACCCTGCCTTTAGGAATTTTTTTTCAATGTTTAAATTT
Source organism: Bos indicus x Bos taurus (assembly GCF_003369695.1). Taxonomy (NCBI): domain Eukaryota; kingdom Metazoa; phylum Chordata; class Mammalia; order Artiodactyla; family Bovidae; genus Bos; species Bos indicus x Bos taurus. The sequence goes on along the minus strand of NC_040079.1, from coordinate 52,727,603 downwards.
CTTCCCCACGCTATGGCAGGCACCTCTTCCTCCCACGCACTGTCAGAGGTAAAAAAAAAAAAAAAAAGATCCGCGTGTCCTGCCTCTCCTTAGTTAGTTAGTTAGTTCAGTTGCTCAGTCGTGTCCGACTCTTTGCGACCCCATCAATTCCAGCACGCCAGGCCTCCCTGTCCATCACCAACTCCCGGAGTTCACCCAGACTCACGTCCATCGAGTCAGTGATGCCATCCAGACATCTCATCCTCTGTCATCCCCTTCTCCTCCTGCCCCCAATCCCTCCCAGCATCAGAGTCTTTTCCAATGAGTCAACTCTTCGCATGAGGTAGCCAAAGTACTGGAGTTTCAGCTTTAGCATCATTCCTTCCAAAGAAATCCCAGGGCTGATCTCCTTCAGAATGGACTGGTTGGATCTCCTTGCAGTCCAAGGGACTCTCAAGAGTCTTCTCCAACACCACAGTTCAAAAGCATCAATTCTTTGGTGCTCAGCTTTCTTCACAGTCCAACTCTCACATCCATGCATGACTACTGGAAAAACCATAGCCTTGACTAGACGGACCTTTGTTGGCAAACTAATGTCTCTGCTTTTCAATATGCTATCCAGGTTGGTCATAACTTTCCTTCCAAGGAATAAGCATCTTTTAATTTCATGGCTGCAGTCACCATCTACAGTGATTTTGGAGCCCCCAAAAATAAAGTCTGACACTGTTTCCACTGTTTCCCCATCTATTTCCTATGAAGTGATGGGACCAGATGCCATGATCTTCATTTTCTGAATGTTGAGCTTTAAGCCAACTTTTTCACTCTCTTTCACTTTCATCAAGAGGCTTTTTAGTTCCTCTTCACTTTCTGCCATAAGGGTGGTGTCATCTGCATATCTGAGGTTATTGATATTTCTCCCGGCAATCTTGATTCCAGCTTGTGCTTCTTCCAGCCCAGCGTTTCTCATGACGTACTCTAAATAGAAGTTAAATAAGCAGGGTGACAATATACAGCCTTGACGTACTCCTTTTCGTATTTGGAACCAGTCTGTTGTTCTATGTCCAGTTCTAACTGTTGCTTCCTGACCTGCATACAGATTTCTCAAGAGGCAGATCAGGTGGTCTGGTATTCCCATCTCTTTCAGAATTTTCCACAGTTTGTTGTGATCCACACAAAGGCTTTGACATAGTCAATAAAGCAGAAATAGATGTTTTTCTGGAATTCTCTTGCTTTTTTGATGATCCAGTGGATGCTGGCAATTTGATCTCTGGTTCCTCTTCCTTTTCTAAAACCAGCTTGAACATCTGGAAGTTCATGGTTTATGTACTGCTGAAGCCTGGCTTGGAGAAGCCTAGCATGTGAGATGAGGGCAATTGTGCAGTAGTTTGAGCATTCTTTAGCATTGCCTTTCTTTGGGATTGGAATGAAAACTGATCTTTTCCAGTCCTGTGGCCACTGCTGAGTTTTCCAAATTTGCTGGCATATTGAGTGCAGCACTTTCACAGCATCATCTTTTAGGATTTGAAAGAGCTCAACTGGAATTCCATCACCTCCACTAGCTTTGTTCGTAGTGATGCTTTCTAAGGCCCACTTGACTTCACATTCCAGGATGTCTGGCTCTGGGTGAGTGATCACACCATCGTGATTATCTGGGTCATGAAGATCTTTTTTGTACAGTTCTTCTGTGTATTCTTGCCACCTCTTCTTAATATCTTCTGCTTCTCTTAGGTCCATACCACTTCTGTCCTTTATCGAGCCCATCTTTGCATGAAATGTTCCCTTCGTATCTCTAATTTTCTTGAAGAGTCTCTAGTCTTTCCCATTCTGTTGTTTTCCTCTATTTCTTTGCATTGCCTCTCCTAGAGGGGGACTTTTCATTCTTTGAGATTCAGTTTCCTGATTGCTGGTGACCTCAGCCCTCTGATGGGTTCAGGAAAGCTAAGATGGATTTTGTATGCCGTTCAGCATTTTCCTGTTGTTACTCTCACAGCTTTCCAGACCCCCAACAGAAGCAGAATTCCCATTCTACCCCTAACAGCACTACCTTTCACTTCCCAAGTACTCTGCTTTGGAGGATGAATCACTACATGGCCACTGACAGTCAGGACAAGCTCAAAGCCAGGAGCACCCGGCAGAGGCCTTCATGGCAATGTCAGTTGCAGGGCTCACTGCCTCTCTGGGTTCCTGCTGTCTTATTTTGCAGGCCTGAGAGGATTTCCCTTATTTTCCTATAAGCTCAGACATGCATTTAAAAAGATGTCTTTTAAAAAAATTACCTTATCCAGCATTTTTAGTGACACATAACATAATCTCCTCCAGACAATAAGTCCTATAGATAGAAACAGAAGTTGGAAAAGAGTGTTTCATAATGTTAAAATGTTAATAATTCATTTTTTTTTCCTTATTAAGATGAATGGTTCTCCAAATTGTTGATTAGAAGGCTGCACAAGTCAAAAAGCAATGGTTGAATGTGCAATTAATATTTTAAAAATGGAATCCATTAATGTAAAAGATTGACTTTACTAAGCTTTTCTTACATACTCTAAAAATTCAATTTATCTAGAAGATGTTAACATGAATAATTTAAAATTCATTTTCCAACTACAGGAGAAAGAAAATTGATTTTGAGGATTTTCCTGAATCCAAAAGTTTATTTATATATATATTTTAAATTTGACAAATGATGAATGGATGGTTACATGAAGTCAGAGGATTCTTGGGTCAGAAAGTTGATCAACTAGATACAACAAATAAGATAACAGAAATCAGCTTAGATGCCTACAGCACCTATGCTAACAAGAGGGTTGTAGGACTGGATCCTGGAGAGAAGATAAAGCTGAGTTTTGATGACCTACTACAGTAAGACATTTTATTCAGGGACTGAATCACTGCATGATTCCCCAAATAGGAAAGCTAGATGCTTTTTCTTCGGAGAAGGTAATGACACCCCACTCCAGTACTCTTGTCTGGAAAATCCCATGGATGGAGGAGCCTGGTAGGCTGCAGTCCATGGGGTCGCTAAGAGTCGAACACAACTGAGCAACTTCACTTTTACTTTTCACTCTCATGCATTGGAGAAGGAGGTGGCAACCCACTCCAGTGTTCTTGCCTGGAGAATCCCAGGGACGGGGGAGCCTGGTGGGCTTCCGTCTATGGGGTCGCACAGAGTCGGACACGACTGAAGGGACTTAGCAGCAGCAGCAGATGCTTCCTGGGTTCCATTCAGGAGGTAATGGTATCCCAGTATGTTAACATGATCCATCAGACCCTACAATCTGATTTGGCTGATCTGGCTGGCTGGATAGTTGTCTTCTTCCTCCTTGGTTATTCAATGAGTTTTCCCCTGTGCACACTGAGTGCTAAATTGAGGACAACCTCTTCAGATAGAACTGATTGCTCTATACTGTCAAGAATATAGAAGTTGAGGGCTTCCCTCCAAACAAGCTCTTAAGTTTCATTTGTAGGAACTATATGTGAGAGCGACTTCCCTGGTGGCTCAGACCGTAAAGCGTCTGCCTACAATGCCGGAGACCCGGGTTCGAACCCTGGATTGGGAAGATCTCCTGGAGAAGGAAATGGCAACCCACTCCAGTATTCTTGCCTGCAGAATCCCATGGACAGAGGAGCCTGCTGGGCTACAGTCCATGCGGTTGCAAAGAGTCGGACACGACTGAGCGACTTCACTATCTATCTATATGTGAGGGCGTACTTGAAAGCTTCATTACCATACTTCATTTCTTTAAAAGGGTGGGTTTGATAGTTTTCGTCATTTCCCTACTCCTTTTGGGCAGGCCAAATGATGGCCCCACAAAGATGTCTTCACTCTAATCCCTAGAACATATGAATAAGTTACTTTACATGGCCAAAGGAACTTTGTGGATGTGAGATAATATTAAAATTAACCTAGATTTTGTATGTGCATGCTCAGTCATTTCAGTCGTGTCCAACTCTTGCAACCCTATGGACTGTAGCCTTCCAGGCTCCTCTGTCCAACGGATTCTCCAGGCAAGAATACTGGAGTGGGTTTCCACGCCCTCCTCCAGGGGATCTTCCTGACCTAGGGATCGAACCTGCGTCTCTGTGTCTCCTGCATTGGCAGGCAGGTTCTTTACCACTAGTGTCACCTGGAAAGCCCAACCTAGATTCCAAGTGGGTCCAGTTTAATCAGATTGGACAGTAGTTCCTCCCTGCTCCACAGGGATACATTCTAAGACTCCTCAGTGGATGCCTGAAACTGGAGATAGCACTGAACCTTATACATGCATGTTTTGTCCTATACATGCATACTTATGATAACATTTAATTTATACAATAGGCACAGCAAGAGATTAACAACAATAACCAATAATAAAATAAACCAATTATGACTGTGGCCGTAACTTTGCAGTTTGAGGTTCAACAGCAAAATTAGCAGAAATTTCTTTTTTCTTCTTTATAATTTCATGGATGAAGATTCGTTCTTACCACAGATCTCAGCAACCTCAGCATACAATTTTTCCTTTCCTTATTAATTTGAGAGATTTTACCTTTTCACTTAAAGGAAGCACTGTATAGCTTCTCCTTGGCACATGTGAATTACCAGCATCACTACTCTTGCACTTTGGGGCAATTACTAAGTAAAATAAAAGTGACTTGAACACAAGCTCTGAGATACCGTGACAGTCAATCTGATAACTGCAACAGTAGATCTGATAACTGAGGCAGTTACTAAGTGACTTTCAGGATACACAGACAAAGGGATGATTCAGATCCTGGGAAGGACAGAGCTGAACAACTCAAGATTGTATCATGCTACTCAGAATGGTGTGCAACTTAAAACTTATGAATTGTTTATTTCTGGAATTCTCCATTTAATATTTTTCACTGTTACTTGATCTTGGGTAACAACCATGGTAAGTGGAACTGCAAATAAAGGGAGGACTATTGTACTGGCTCAGATGGTAGAGTCCATGCTGGAGACCCAGGTTAGGTGGGGAAGACCCCCTGGAGAAGGGAATGGCTACCCACTCCAGTATTTTTGCCTAGAGAATTCCATGGACAGGGGAGCCTGGCAGGCTACAACCCATGGGGTTGTATAGGGTCGGACATGACTGAGTGACTAACACACTGTGCTTAAAGACTGTTTGCCAGCCATGGTCAGAGAAATCCAAGGGAAGAAGAGCAACGAGAAACTGAAAGCAAGACAGGGACTTGATCCACTGTTGCTGACTCTGAAGATGAGAAAGAGGCCATGAGACAGCAAACCCAGGCAGCCTCTAGACACTCAGAATGAACAGGACCAAGAGCCAGCAAGGCAATGAGGACCTCAGGCCTATGAATACAACTTGTGAATTCTGCCAACGTCTGTATGAACAAGGAAACAGACTCTTCCCAGAAGCCTTGAGAAAGAATGCATCCCTATAGAAATCTTGATTTTAGCCTGGTGAGACTTAGGATCCACAGAATTATGAAATAATATACTTGTGTTCCTTAAAGCCACTAGATTTATGGTAATTTGTTACAGCAGCACTAGGAAAATAACACAGCCTCCTGTTTTCACGTCTCTCATCACCCACTGCATCCTTTACTCTGTTCTGACTCTACTCATGTATTCCAGAGCCTTCATGGCTGTTTTAATGGTCCACGGAGCCCCACTGCAGAGGTGAACACAGGGCTAAGCACAGCCAATCAAGTCTCTTCTAGTCCCATTTGAGATTGATAGGGTTGCTGGGAGAGGTAGTATGCTTCTCCTCTTGAGATGACAAACCAAATAGAGGCCATGTAAACATGGAGATCTCACAAGGATCTCAAAGAAAACACAGCTACAAGATTCTGAAAGCATAGCTCAAGCACCCAGATCTATTTATACCTGAAAGAAAATAACCTCTAGAATTATAAGTTCAGTTCAGTTCAGTCATTCAGTCATGTCCAACTGTTTGCAGTCCCACAGACTGCTGCATACCAGGCTTCCCTGTCTTTCACCATCTCCCAGAGCTTGTTCAAACTCTTGTCCATTGAGTTGGTAATGCCATCCAACTGTCTCATCCTCTGTCATCCCCTTTTCCTCCTGCCTTCAATCTTTCCCAGCATCAGGGTCTTTTCCAATGAGCTGGCCTTCTCATCAAGTGGCCAAATGAGCTTGGTATTAGTCCTTTGACTAATTGGAGCTTTGGTATTAGTCCTTCCAATGAATATTCAGCGTTGATGTCCTTTAGGATTGACTAGTTTGATCTCCTTGCTGTCCAAGGGACTCTCAACAGCCTTCTCTAACACCACAGTTCGAAAGCATGAATTGTTTGGAGCTCATCCTTCTTTATGGTCCAACTCTCACATCCATACATGACTACAGGAAAAACCATAGCTTTTACTAGATGGACCTTTGTCAGCAAAGTGTCTCTGCTTTTTAATATGCTATCTAGGTTTGTCATAGCTTTTCTTCCAAGGTGCAAGCATCTTTTAATCTCATGACTGCAGCCACCATCCATAGAGATTTTGGAGCCCAAGAAAATAAAGTCTGTCACTGTTTCTATTGCTTCCCCATCTATTTGCCATGAAGTGATGGGAACAATGCCATTATCTTAGATTTTGAATGTTGGGTTTTAAGCCAGCTTTTTCACTGTCCTCTTTCACCTTCATCAAGAAGCTCTATAGTTCCTCTTTGCTTTCTGTCACAAGGGTGGTGTCATTTGTATATCTGAGGTTATTGATATTTCTCCTGACAGTTTTGATTCCAACTTGTGTTTCATACAGCCCAGCATTTCCCTCCATCTCCATAGTTCTTAGGTACTCTTTCTATCAGACAAAATCTCTTGAATCTATTCACCACCACTACTGTATATTCATAAGGGATTTGATTTAGGTTATATCTGAATGGTCTAGTGGTTTTCCCTACTTTTTTCAATTTAAGTCTGAATCTTGCGGTAAGGAGTTCATGATCTGAGCCACAGTCAGCTCCCAGTCTTATTTTTGCTGACTGTATAGAGCTTCTCCATCTTCAGGTGCAAAGAATATAATCAATCTGATTTCAGTGTTGACCATCTCGTGATGTCTATGCGTAGAGTGGTCTCTTGTGTTGTTGGAAGAGGGTGTTTGCTATGACCAGTGTGTTCTCTTGGCAAAAATCTGTTAACTTTTGCCCTGCCTCATTTTGTACTGCAAGGCCAAACTTGCTTGTTACTCCAGGTATCTCTTGACTTCCTTCTTTTGCATTCTAGTCCCCAGTGATGAAAAAGATGTCTTTTTTTTGTGTGTGTGTGTGTGTGTTAGTTCTAGAAGGTCTTGTAGGTCTTCATTTCAGTTATCTAACTTAAAAAAAAAAAAAAAAGAGCCCTTTAAGTTTGAGTGTGTTCCCCTTCCATTACAAGAGGCTTGGCAAATGAAAGTACAAAAGTCTGGGTGTCCCTGTATTGCTGGGTGTACTCAATCATGTTGGCCTCAAGCACAATTCCTGGAACACAGTAGGCCTCAAAACATTAGTTTTCTTTATTTTTCAGTCCTTCCCAAGGAAAACCTTATGTTTCAGATGTGTCCTCCCCATTCCCATCTCCAATCTCAAACTCTTAGGACACTGAAAGGAGACATGGAAACCATGGAAAATCTTACACACGATAATAATGTTGATGACTCTTGTCATGAATTAACCTTTCTCACTGAAATTGAAACTGAAGCCTGTGGGGCTCCTGGATGCAGAAACCTTTCCATGTCCCCCATTTTTTGTTTGTAGGGAATAGATTCCAGTCTCCATGACCTTCCTTGAGTTTCAAAGGGCAGACTGCAACAGCTGCTAGTCAGGGAAGAAGGGAAAAGCAGTCAAGAAACAAAAGTGAAGCCTTGGTGCACAGCCCTGGTTCTGCCTCAAGATAAACACAGAACACTATCTTTGAGCTTTTCTATCACTGCAGATGGTAATTGCAGCCATGAAATTAAAAGACACTTGCTCCTTGGAAGAAAAGCTATGACAAACCTAGACAGCATATCAAAAAGCAGAGACATTACTTTGCCTACAAAGGTCCATCTAGTCAAAGCTATAGTTTTTCCAGTAGTCATGTATGGATGTGAGAACTGGACTATAAAGAAAGCTGAGAGCCAAAGAATTAATATGTTTGAACTGTGGCCAAATTAGTCCTGAATATTCACTGGAAGGACTGATATGAAGCTCAGGCTCCAATACTTTGGCCAACTGATGCAAAGAACTGACTCACTGGAAGAGATCCTGATGCTGAAAAGATTGAAGGCAGGAGGAGACCGGGATGACAGAGGATGAGATGGTTGGATGGCATCACGACTCGAGGGACATGAGTTTGAGGAAGCTCCAGGAGTTGGTGATAGACAGGGAAGCCTGGCGTGCTGCAGTCCATGGGGTCACAAAGAATCGGACTGGACTGAGTGACTGAACTGAACTGATAGAAATAAAATCCCCAAGGAATTGAAGAAAAACTACCTGATGAAGGATTCCTCATTCCAGAGAGAAGGTTATGGTTTGATACCCTTAAGAACTAGATAAGCTCATTAGGAGACCACCTGAAGCCAGATTAAAGGACTATAGGCCCTGAACACACCCTGATCCTTATTTGCAACCCCTCCCTTGAACCATTGTTAGAAAACTCTTCACTAAATCCTCCTGGGTTGGGACACAGAATTTTGAGGGACAGGACTCCACTGTGTTCTCCTTTGCTTGGAAAAGCAATAAAACTATCCTTTACTACTTCATGGAAAACTCTTGTCTCTCAGATTTGGTTTGGTACCAGTGCACAGAGGCTGAGTTTTCAGCATCAAAACCATTAGAGACTACAATTTGGGAGGTACTCTAGCTCCCAAGAGTGCATAGTATATTTCAGGCACTGTGATACAGATATGGAGAAAGCATTTTGGACTGGCCCTCCTTTCATTGGTACTCCTTAAATTATATGTGAAAAGATTATCACTCCATTATGTCTGTATCTGAAAAACTAAAATTTAAAAAAACCCTTAACTAACACTGGAAACGATTCTAGCTAGGTTTTTTACTCTGCACTGTTTGTAGAACCTCCTTGTTTTCCTATTTGTCACACTACATACCCTAGAGACAAAGGCGATGTAAGAGAAGGAACCATGTTTATATTTTCCAAATCAAGGAATGAAGTAAAGTGAAGTGAAGTGAAGTCGCTCAGTCGTGTCCGACTCTTTATGACCCCATGAACTGTAGCCTACCAGGCTTCTCCATCCATGGGATTTTCCAGGCAGCGGTACTGGAGTGGGTTGCCATTTCTGTCTCCAGGGGATCTTCCTAACCCAGGAATCAAACCCTGGTCTCCTGCATTGCAGGCAGACGCTTTACCCTCTGAGCCACCAGGAATGGCTACTTTTAAACACCAACATTAGCATTTTAAGTTGGTAACGGCTTGAGATTAGGCCCATTCCTTTTTGGCATATGCTTATATGGAAAAACAAATCTGCATTGTTTGGAGACACACTGGTAGTTTTCTTAATTATGTCACATGCCTGGATTTGGCTGCATCAAGTTCTATGTTCTGAATTGTTTGTCTCTTGGCAGATACTTAGTTTGTGGAATCTGATTAAATAGATTTTAGAGCTTATCTTCCCTGCTCACAGATAAAAGAAATATTATAAGTCTCTGACCTTATACTCTGTATACAGAAGACTTCTGATAAAAAACTCAGGATCGAATTGAAGAGAATTCTGGGTAAATTCATTTCAGGGTGTGGTGCTCTTTCTGGCAAGCTCAGCCTGAGGACTCTGAACTGGCTAATGCTGTAAGTTATTCCATTACCTACATATTATGTTGGATGATATTCCCACAGAATAACCAAGCCCAATTAACAGGTTGTTTTTCTTACAGTGAATCCCCTGGGTGCTCCTAAGGGCTTTTTCATTTCTGGGAGTGTGGCAGAGAGAATGTGATGGGAAGCTTATGAGGTGCTGTCAGTGCCCGTTATTTCCTGTTAAAGAGCAGTGGATACGTAAGTAGCATCAGGGCTTTGCAATCAAGTCAGAACTGGGAACCGAACTGGCAGTTCATTAGGTTCAGCACCTTTCATCTTAATTGACACACCTGCTAAACAGTCACTTTTAATAAGAGAAATGTGAGTTTGTATCCATCAGAGAAATGGATCTGCTGAGTTACAGAGCACTGTAAGTTGTTTTTGCCTGAGGTTAGGTTAGAAAGTCAGAAGGATTCCATGGAGCTTGGGAACAAAGATACTAGAAGACATTCATTTGTCATGTAATGATCAGTCATTCTTAAAAATATTCACTAAAGGGGGCAGTCCTAAGATGGCGGAGGAATAAGACGGGGAGACCACTTTCTCCCCCACAAGTTCATCAAAAGAACATATAAACGCTGAGTAAATTCCACAAAACCACTTCTGAATGCCAGCAAGGACATCAGGCACCCAGAAAAGCAGCCCATTGTCTTCGAAAGGAAGTAGGAAAAAATATAAAAGACAAAAAAAGAGACAAAAGAGGTAGGGACAGAGCTCCATCCTGAGAAGGGAGTCTTAAAAAGAGAGAAGTTTCCAAACACCAGGAAACACTCTTAGTGCCGAGTCTGTGGTGAGCCTTGGAACCACAGAGGGCAACATAACTGGGAGGAAAAATAAATAAATAATTAAAACCCACAGATTAGGTGCCCAACGGTAACTCGCCCAGCGGAGAAGCAGCGCAGACACCTGCACCCGCCACTAGCAAGCGGGGGCTGGGCAGGGAGGCGCGGGCTGCATTGCTTAGAGTAAGGACCAGGCCTGAATGACCTGAGGGAAATCTGAGGGAACTAACTTGGGCTAGCAAACCAGACTGTGGGATAGCTACCACATCAAAAGTCCTAACCTAAGACACCACCTGGCCTGCTCACAGAACAAAGGACTGTACAGAGCTAGTCGGCTGCCGACCATCCCCCCCTCCAGTGACAGGCAGCCAGAGCTGGAAGGGGGCAATAGCAGCCCCAGAGAGACATTATCTACCAAACTTCAAGCTGGCTTCTTTGCTAACTAAGACTTCTTGGGGTTCTGGACAGTCAACATCCGCCTGAGAAGGTGCGCTGGTTGTACACCCAGAAAACCGAGCAGCAGGAACAGGGAAGGTGATAAGTCACAGCGACCGCACTTGCCAAACACCTCATCACCTGAGCTGCTCGGATCTGGGAAGGGCACAAAACGCAGGCCCAACTGAGTCTGCGCCTTTGAGGACTTCCTGAGTGCCTGAACCTGAGCGGCTTAGAACTGGGAGGTGCATGCAGCCCAGGGCCAGCCTCGGACAGTTCCCGGCGGAGCAACATAGATCCTGAGCAGTGTGGGCAGGGAGGGCACAAGCGCCGTGAGTGGGGGCAGGCCCAGTGTGGCTGAGACACTGCAAGCACATGCCAGTGTTATTTGTTTGCAGGGTCCCTCCCTCCCCACAGCGTGACTGAACAAGTGAGCCTAAAAAAGTGTCCACTACCGCCCCGCTTGTGTCAGGGCAGAAATCAGACACTGAAGAGACCAGCAAACAGTAGAAGCTAAAACAGAGGGAACCGCCTTGGAAGTGACAGGTGCAATAGATTAAAACCCTGTAGTTAGTACTGACTACATAGGAAAGGGCCTATAAATCTTGAGAAATATAAGCCGGACCAAAAAACTATCTGAAAATGAACTGACCCCACACTGCCCACAATACTACCAGAGAAAGTCCTAGATATATTTTTTCTATTTTTATGATCATTCTTTTTTTTTTAATTTTTAAAATTTTTAAGTCCTCTATTACTCCTTTAATTTTCATTTTTATAACCTACTATTACTTTGCAAAAAAAAGACCCTATTTTTTAAAGCAAACTTCATATATATATATATTTTAATAATTTTTGTGACTTTTTTTTTGTTTAATATTGTATTTTTGAAAATCCAGCCTCTACTCTAGATTTTTAATCTTTGCTTTTTGGTATTTTTTTATCAATTTTGTACCTTTAAGAACCCAATCTTCAGTACCCATTTTTACTTGGGAGTGAGATTACTGGCTTGACTGTTCTCTCCCCCTTTGGACTCTCCTTTTTCTCCACTAGGTTGCCTCTATCTCCTCCCTCCCCCTTCTCTTCTCTACCCAACTCTGTGAATCTCTTTGTGTGTTCCAGACAGTGGAGAACACTTAGGGAACTGATTACTGGCTGGATCTGTCTCGCTCCTTTTGATTCCCCCCTTTATCCTCCTGTCCACCTCTGTCTCCTTCCTCCCTCTTCTCTTCTCTGTTTAACTCCATGAACATCTCTGAGCAGTCCAGACTGTGGAGCGCACATAAGGAAGTGATTGCTGGCTAGCTTGCTCTCTCCTCTTTTGATTCCACCTCATCTCACTCGGGTCACCTCTAACTCCCTCCTCCCTCTTCTCTTCTCCATGTAACTCTGAGAACCTCTCTGGGTGTCCCTCACAGTGGAGAAACTTTTCATCTTTAACCTAGATGTTTTATCAACGGTGCTGTATAGATGGAGAAGTCTTGAGACTACTGTAAAAATAAGACTGAAAACCAGAAGCAGGAGGCTTAAGTCCAAATCCTGAGAATACCAGAGAACTTCTGACTCCAGGGAACATTAATCTACAGGAGCTCATCAAACGCCTCCATACCTACACTGAAACCAAGCACCACACAAGGGCCAACAAGTTCCAGAGCAAGACATACCACACAAATTCTCCAGCAACACAGGAACACAGCCCTGAGCTTCAATATACAGGCTGCCCAAAATTACTCCAAACCCATTGACATCTCATAACTCATTACTGGACACTTCATTGCACTCCAGAGAGAAGAAATCCAGCTCCACCCACCAGAACACCGACACAAGCTTCCCTAACCAGGAAACCTTGACAAGCCACCTGTACAACCCCACCCACAGTGAGGAAACTCCACAATAAAGAGAACTCCACAAACTGCCAGAATACAGAAAAGCCACCCCAAACTCAGCAATATAAACAAGATGAAGAGACAGAGGAATACCCAGCAGGTAAAGGAACAGGATAAACGCCCACCAAACCAAACAAAAGAGGAAGAGATAGGGAATCTACCTGATAAAGAATTCCAAATAATGATAGTGAAAATGATCCAACGTCTTGAAATCAAAATGGAATCACAGATAAATAGCCTGGAGACAAGGATTGAGAAGATGCAAGAAAGGTTTAACAAGGACCTAAAAGAAATAAAAAAGAGTCAATATATAATGAATAATGCAATAAATGGGATCAAAAATACTCTGGAGGGAATATATAGTAGAATAATGGAGGCAGAAGATAGGATTAGTGAAGTAGAAGATAGAATGGTAGAAATAAATGAATCAGAGAGGGAAAAAGAAAAATGAATTAAAAGAAATGAGGACAACCTCAGAGACCTCCAGGACAATATTAAGTGCCCCAACATTTGAATCATAGGAGTCCCAGAAGAAGAAGACAAAAAGAAAGACCACGAGACAATACTTGAGGAGATAATAGTTGAAAACGTCCCTAAAATGGAGAAGGAAATAATCACCCACATCCAAGAAACCCAGAGAGTCCCAAACAGGATAAACCCAAGGTGAAACACCCCAAGACACATATTAATCAAATTAACAAAGATCAAACACAAAGAACAAATATTAAAAGCAGCAAGGGAAAAACAACAAATAACACACAAGGGGATTCCCATAAGGGTAACAGCTGATCTTTCCATAGAAACTCTTCAGGCCAGGAGGGAATGGCAAGACATACTTAAAGTGATGAAAGAAAATAACCTACAGCCCAGATTGCTCTACCCAGCAAGGATCTCATTCAAATATGAAGGAGAAATCAAAAGCTTTACAGACAAGCAAAAGCTGAGATAATTCAGCACCACCAAATCAGCTCTCCAACAAATGCTAAAGGATATTCTCTAGACAGGAAACACAAAAAAGGTGTATGAACTCGAACCCAAAACAATAAAGTAAATGGCAATGGGATCATACTTATCAATAATTACCTTAAATGTAAATGGGTTGAATGCCCCAACCAAAAGACAAAGACTGGCTGAATGGATACAAAAACAAGACCCCTATATATGTTGTCTACAAGAGACCCACCTCAAAACAGGGGACACATACAGACTGAAAGTGAAGGGCTGGAAAAAGATATTTCATGCAAATAGAGACCAAAAGAAAGCAGGAGTAGCAATACTCATATTAGATAAAATAGACTTTAAAACATAGGCTGTAAAAAAATAAAATAAAAAATAAAACAAAGGCTGTGTAAAAAGACCAACAAATCACAGAAGAAATCATAAAAGAAATCAAAATATGCATAGAAACCAACGAAAATGAAAACACAACAACCCAAAACCTGTGGGACACTGTAAAAGCAGTCCTAAGGGGAAAGTTCATAGCAATACAGGAATACCTCAAGAAACAAGAAAAAAGTCAAATAAATAACCTAACTCTACACCTAAAGCAACTAAAAAAGGAAGAAATGAAGAACCCCAGGGTTAGTAGAAGGAAAGAAATCTTAAAAATTGGGGCCGAAATAAATGCAAAAGAAACAAAAGAGACCATAGCAAAAATCAACAAAGCCAAAAGCTGGTTCTTTGAAAGGATAAATAAAATTGACAAATCATTAGCCAGACTCATCAAGAATCAAAAGGAGAAAAATCAAATCAATAAAATTAGAAATGAAAACGGAGAGATCACAACAGACAACACAGAAATACAAAGGATCATAAGAGACTACTATCAACAATTATATGCCAATAAAATGGACAACGAGGAAGAAATGGACAAATTCTTAGAAAAGTACAACTTTCCAAAACTGAACCAAGAAGAAATAGAAAATCTTAACAGACCCATCACAAGCACAGAAATTGAAACTGTAATCAGAAATCTTCCAGCAAACAAAAGCCCAGGTCCAGACGGCTTCACAGCTGAATTCTACCAAAAATTTAGAAAAGAGTTAACACCTATCCTATTCAAACTCTTCCAGAAAATTTCAGAGGAAGGTAAACTTCCAAACTCATTCTATGAGGCCACCATCACCCTAATACCAAAACCTGACAAAGATCCCACAAAAAAAGAAAATTACAGGTCAATATCACTGATGAACATAGATGGGAAAATCCTTAACAAAATTCTAGCAATCAGAATCCAACAACACATTAAAAAGATCATACACCATGACCAAGTGGGCTTTATCCCAGGGATGCAAGGATTCTTCAATATCTGCAAATTAATCAATGTAATACACCACATTAACAAATTGAAAAATAAAAGCCATATGATTATCTCAATAAATGCAGAGAAAGCCTTTGACAAAATTCAACATCCATTTATGATAAAAACTCTCCAGAAAGCAGGAATAGAAGGAACATACCTCAACATAATAAAAGCTATATATGACAAACCCACAGCAAACATTATCCTCAGTGGTGAAAAACTGAAAGCACTTCCCCTAAAATCAGGAACAAGACAAGGGTGCCCACTTTCACTACTACTATTGAACATAGTTTTGGAAGTTTTGGCCACAGCAATCAGAGCAGAAAAAGAAATAAAAGGAATCCAAATTGGAAAAAGAAAAAAAAAAAAAAAAAAACAACTCTCACTGTTTGCAGATGACATGATCCTCTACATAGAAAACCCTAAAGACTCCACCAGAAAATTACTAGAGCTAATCAATGAATATAGTAAAGTTGCAGGATATAAAATCAACACACAGAAATCCCTTGCATTCCTGTACACTAATAATGAGAAAATAGAGAGAGAAATTAAGAAAACAATTCCATTCACCATTGCAACGAAACGAATAAAATACCTAGGAATATATCTACCTAAAGGCCTATATATAGAAAACTATAAAACACTGGTGAAAGAAATCAAAGAGGACACTAATAGATGGAGAAATATACCATGTTCATGGATCAGAAGAATCAATATAGTGAAAATGAGTATTCTACCCAAAGCAATCTATAGATTCAATGCAATCCCTATCAAGCTACCAACAGTATTTTTCACAGAGCTAGAACAAATAATTTCACAATTTGTATGGAAATACAAAAAACCTCGAATAGCCAAAGCAATCTTGAGAAAGAAGAATGGAACTGGAGGAATCAACCTGCCTGACTTCAGGCTCTACTACAAAGCCACAGTCATCAAGACAGTATGGTACTGGCACAAAGACAGAAATATAGATCAATGGAACAAAATAGAAAGCCCAGAGATAAATCCACGCACCTATGGACACGTTATCTTTGATAAAGGAGGCAAGAATATACAATGGAGAAAAGACTATCTCTTTAACAAGTGGTGCTGGGAAAACTGGTCAACCACTTGTAAAAGAATGAAACTAGAACACTTTCTAACACCATACACAAAAATAAACTCAAAATGGATTAAAGATCTAAATGTAAGACCAGAAACTATAAAACTCCTAGAGGAGAACATAGGCAAAACACTCTCCAACATAAATCACAGCAGGATACTCTATGACCCACCTCCCAGAATATTGGAAATAAAAGCAAAAATAAACAAATGGGACCTAATTAAACTTAAAAGCTCCTGCACAACAAAGGAAACTATAAGCAAGGTGAAAAGACAGCCTTCAGAATGGGAGAAAATAATAGCAAATGAAGCAACTAACAACTAATCTCAAAAATATACAAGCAACTCCTGCAGCTCAATTCCAGAAAAATAAACAACCCAATCAAAAAATAGGCCAAAGAACTAGACATTTCTCCAAAGAAGACATACAGATGGCTAACAAACACATGAAAAGATGCTCAACATCACTCATTATCAGAGAAATGCAAATCAAAACCACAGTGAGGTACCATTTCATGCCAGTGAGAATGGCTACTATCCAAAAGTCTACAAGCAATAAATGCTGGAGAGGGTGTGGAGAAAAAGGAACCCTCTTACACTGTTGGTGGGAATGCAAACTAGTATAGCCACTATGGAGAACAGTGTGGAGATTCCTTAAAAAACTGGAAATAGAACTGCCTTATGACCCAGCAGTCCCACTGCTGGGCATACACACCAAGGAAACCGGAATTGAAAGAGACACATGTACCCCAATGTTCATCGCAGCAGTGTTTATAATAGCCAGGACATGGAAGCAACCTAGATGTCCATCAGCAGATGAATGGATAAGAAAGCTGTGGTACATATACACAATGGAGTATTCCTCAGCCATTAAAAAGAATACATTTGAATCAGTTCTAATGAGATGGATGAAACTGGAGCCTATTATACAGAGTAAAGTAAGCCAGAAAGAAAAACACCAATACAGTATACTAATGCATATATATGGAATTTAGAAAGATGGTAACGATAACCCTGTATGCGAGACAGCAAAAGAGACACTGATGTATAGAACAGTCTTATGGACTCTGTGGGAGAGGGAGAGGGTGGGATGATTTGGGACAATGGCATTGAAATATGTATAATATCATATAAGAAATGAGTCGCCAGTCCAGGTTTGATGCAGGATACAGGATGCTTGGGGCTGGTGCATGGGGATGACCTAGAGTGATGGTACGGGGAGGGAGGTGGGAGGGGGTTCAGGATGGGGAACATGTGTACACCTGTGGTGGATTCATGTTGATGTATGGCAAAACCAACACAATATTGTAAAGTAATTAGCCTCCAATTAAAATAAATAAATTTAAATTAAAAAAAAGAAAAAAATGATATCTAAAACTTTTTCATCTTAAATAGTTACAAAGGATGTGGTTTCTGACATATTGTATGTTGACATTTTAAAATAAAACTGTTACATTGCTCTAATGAAAAAATAAAATAAAAATATTCACTAAATATGCAAAAGCCTTTATAAAGTAGGGACAGGTACAAGTTACTTAAATGAGCCATCAGATGAACCATTGGAGAAAATATGAACAATGTGGGGGATGGGGGGACTAACACAGGATCCAAGTTAATTTAAAGGAAGGGCAAACCTCTGGGATCAAATAGAACAAATGTTTTATTAGGGATGCAGATAAAAGAAACATTGGCATGAAGCAAGGTGTGATGATTAATTTTATGCATCAATTTGAGTGGGCCATTGGATGCCTAGATTACATTGTTTCTGGCTCTGTCTGTGAGGTGTTTCCAAATGAGATTAGCATTTGAATTGGTGAACTCAGGAAAGTAGCTTGCCCTACCAAATGTAATTAGGCATCATTCAATGGGTTGAGGGTCTGAATAGAACAAAAGGTGGAGGAAGAAGGAATTTGTCCCTTTTTTTCCTGCCTCACTGTTTGATCAAGAGCACCTCATCTCACCTCCTGCCTTTGGATTGGGATTTACAGTTGGCTTCACTGGTTCCCAGGCCTTTGGACTTAACTTAAATTACACCACCAGCTTTCTGGGATCTCCAACTTGCTGAGGGCAGCCTGTGGGGCTTCTCAGCCTGCATAATGGTATGATCCAATTCTCATAATAAATCTCTCTCCTCCCTGTGTGTCTGTATTTTTCTGGGCTCCAAAATCACTACAGATGGTGACTGCAGCCATGAAATTAAAAGACGCTTACTCCTTGTAAGGAAAGTTATGACCAACCTAGATAGCATATTCAAAAGCAGAGACATTACTTTGCCAACAAAGATCCATCTAGTTAAGGCTATGGTTTTTCCTGTGGTCATATATGGATGTGAGAGTTGGACTAGAAAGAAAGCTGAGCGCCGAAGAATTGATGCTTTTGAACTGTGGTGTTGGAGAAGACTCTTGAGAGTTCCTTGGACTGCAAGGACATCCAACCAGTCCATTCTGAAGGAGATCAGCCCTGGGATTTCTTTGGAAGGAATGATGCTAAAGCTGAAACTCCAGTACTTTGGCCACCTCATGCGAAGAGTTGACTCATTGGAAAAGACTCTGATGCTGGGAGGGATTGGGGGCAGGAGGAGAAGGGGACGACAGAGGATGAGATGGCTGGATGGCATCACTGACTCGATGGACGTGAGTCTGGGTGAACTCCGGGAGTTGGTGATGGACAGGGAGGCCTGGTGTGCTGCGATTCATGGGGTCTCAAAGAGTTGGACACAGCTGAGCGACTGATCTGATCTGATCTGATATATATATATATATATAGAGAGAGAGAGAGAGAGAGAGAGATGTTTCTCAGTCACTCAGTCTTATCCTACTCTGTGAGACCCCATGGACTACAGCATACCAGCCTTCCCTGACCTTCACCATCTCTTAGAGTTTGATCAAACTCATATTCATTGAGTCGGTTTGCCATCCAAGCCTCTCATTCTCTGTCATCCTCTTCTCCTGCTTTCAGGGTCGATTTTCTTTAGGATTGACTAGTTTGATCTCCTTGCAGTCCAAGGGACTCTCAAGAATCTTCTCTAGCACCACAGTTCAAAAGTATCAATTCTTCGGCACTCAGCCTTCTTTATGGTCCAACTCTCACATCCATAAATGGATACTGGAAAAATCATAGCTCTGACTATAGGGACCTTTGTCAGCAAGGTGATGTCTCTGCTTTTTAATACGCTGTCTAGGTATGTCATAGCTTTTCTCCCAAAGAACAACACACGTGCACACACACACACACACACATATACACACACATACACACACACACATCCTTTTGGTTCTGTTTCTTGGAATAACTCTGACTATACAGAAGGCATATTAAAATCTTGCATTTAAAGATTCGTTGTTTCCTAGATTTGCTCTAATAATGAAGACTGGAAAGAAATTTGTCAGATATTAAAACAAAGGACAAGTTTCATTAGTATCATTAGCCATCAATTGCTAAACATAAAATGGCCAGGAAAGCACATCAGAACCCGAGCTCAAGGAAGTCCCTCTTCTCTGTGAGACTCCTTAGAGCACAATTCCAGACCATGGGCTTCAGCTGGAAGTCTGGGAGCACTAGGTTAATCAAGAAGGTCAAATACAAGGATCAAAGGGATGCACAATTCTTAACCCTGTCAGATGACCATGGAATAAAGGCAAGGAGAGCCATAGGCATGCCAACTGTACAAGCAGCAGTCAGAGGGAAAGGAGGGGCATTTTTGCATCAAAGGTATCAAGCAAGCCCCGAGGAAAAGAGACAGCATTGCACTGATGGCCCTACAAAGGACACAAATTGGCAGAAACCAAAGGAGAAAAAGCAGGAAAAGTCAGTGATCCTGTGCTGGTCTTTTCAGTTACTCTTTGATATACTGTTAGCTACTTAATCTGCTCTTCCTCCTTTTTACACTGAAAGATAATATAACAGCAATAAAACAGTTGTATTTATTTTTTCATTAATAGAAAATCATTGTATTTGGACATTTATTAAAAAATATAGACAGAAATCACTAATGAAGTGATTTCTAAAATAACTATTAAATTATTTTTGAGAGGTATGCAAATGGAATTGTTAAACTCTGGAGACAAAGTACACTGTGTATGAATAACTGAAAAGAAACAACTTGATTAGACGATATATTGGAAGAGTTCGAATGATAGAATGCTCTCTCTAGATTCTTATTGAATGGTAATATCAGTATAGTGCCTTTATCCATAGTAGGACCACATATTTTCAGTTAAGTACAGCGGGTTAAGAATCTGCCTGCAAGGCAGGAGCCACAGGAAGATCCCCTGGAGGAGTTAGTGGGGGAAATCCCATGGACAGAGGAGCTCGGCAGGCTACAGTCCTGGTCGCAAAGAGTCAGACACTATTGAGTATGCAAACACACACACACACACACACACCTCTTTAAAAAAGCAACAGTGCTGAAGATACAATGCATAGACTACCTAGAACAGGTGTGGAAAAGAGAAAACTGAAATGAGTAGAATGGAAAAATCCCACATGTTGTTCCATGTGAAATAAATTTCTTCCTATACCTATTAGAATAATCAATGAAAATGAAGCTATTACTTGAGTTCATTTTCCTCATGATATCCTAACAATTACTAGGATATCTACTTTTACCAAATATAATTTATTCTGTATTTAATTCTGAATCACATTGGACTGGGCATTATTTTAAACAAGGCAAATAGGAACAGTTCAGGCATTCTAGAAGCTGATAGGTTAAACCAGTGGTAAACACATACATATGTGAAAAACATACAAGCATAAAACACACCTACTAGTAAATATTCAAGCAACATGCTGCTGTTGCTGCTGCTAAGTCGCTTCAGTTGTGTCCAACTCTGTGTGACTCAATGGACTGCAGCCTACCAGGCTCCCCTGTCCATGGGATTTTCCAGGCAAGAGTACTGGAGTGGGGTGCCATTGCCTTCTCCACAAGCAACATGAGTATATACTAAACTAAATTAGTTCTAGTGCCTTTAGCACAATATAATGGAAAGGATGATGAAAGCCACCTGGTTGGCTGAAACACAAATGCTCCTCAGAAGCCCACCACTTCGGTCTGAGGGGAAGGAGGAAATGCCTTAAGCCTCTGCAGGTTGGGAGATGGGAACAGTGTTCACACAAAGCTGAGTCTACAAATAGAAAAGAGATCTTTCTCCTCAGAGATACACAGATGAAATTATATGATGTCTGGAATTTTCTTCAGAATAATCCACCAGTGAAGGGAATGAGTAGCAATTACTGATGAAGCAAGATTGGCCTTGAGTCAATAACAAACCTGAATTATGGCTTCATGGGGGTTTATTACACTAATTTCTCCACTTTTGTATATGTTGGAAATTTTCTAACATAAAATACTCTTTTTTTTTTTTTTTAAAGAACCATAGGATTAAAAGAAAACCCATAAATTGTGGTAATAAATTTGAACGAAAACCAACAAAAAGACGAGAATCCAAAATGTTTTAAGAACTCCTATCAATAAAAGAAAGACAAAGAAATCAATTGAAAAATAGAAAAGCCATTAATAGGCATTTATGAGGCCAAAAAATGGCCAACAAAATACCAGAAGATGTTTAGCCTCATCATGTAAGCAGGACAATGCAAATTAAAATTACAATGATATATTTGCTACATCACGATAGGCTGGGTTAGATTGTTACTGCCAACACTCAAGAATCTTATACTAACAAAATTTTATATCTCACACACACTAGCTATCCATTGTAGGTCAACTGGGAGACATATCCATCATCGTCGCTCATGTTCCCAAGGTCACACAGCAGTCACTTCCTGAATGCTGCAGGTCTCTTTTCCAGAAGGAGAATCAGGGAGGTATCTGCATTAGCAATTAATTGCTCCAGCCTGGAAGAGGCACACATCTTTTCACTATTCGTTGCTCAGTAAAAGTTACTGAACTCACCCAACCACGAGGGGTCAGGAAGCATAATTCTTCCTTCTACGTGCTTAGAAAGGGAGATATCAAAACGTGGTTACAGCAGCATTGTTGATAAACAAACAAATAAAAATCCAACTGGAACTAGCTCTCACATCCACAAACTGTAAAACAGATCATTTGGGGAATATTTTTTTATGAGATACCATTTAGTATAGAAAATGAATGAACAAAAAAAAAAAAAAAAGAAAATGAATGAACAAAGGATACACATTTTTATTTGGTTGAATCGCAAAAACATCCTAGGGAGTGAAAAATAAAGGTCAAGAATTGTGGTGTTTTGGGAAAGGCTTAAAATAATCAAAAATAATACACTGTTTTAGGAATATAAATAAGGATATATCAATCAATAAATAAATACACCTTAAGGACTGATATTGAAGCTGAAACTCCAATACTTTGGCCACCTGATGCAAAGGGCTGACTCATTTGAAAAGACCCTGATGCTGGGAAAGATTGAGGGCAGGAGGAGAAGGGGACAACAGAGGATGAGATGGTAGGATGGCATCACTAACTCAATGGACATGGGTTTGGGTGGACTCCGGGAGTTGGTGATAGACAGGGAGGACTGGCGTGCTGCGGTTCATGGGGTTGCAAAGAGTTGGACACGACTGAGCGACTGAACTGAACTGAACTGAATGTAACACAAAATCAAGATAGATATAACCTCCGAGTGGATTAAGGAAGGGGTGTGATCAGGGAGGGACTGATCAGGTGTTGGTAACATTTGTTTTAGAATAATGAGCTTATTATTATTTTAATAATGGAACTTTAAACATTTACTAACCAGGATTGGGTTGGATGGCCACTTATAGAACAGTTACTGGCAAAGAGGATATGTATTGCCATGACTCAGTAAGGTCAAACGTGACTCAAGTCCTAACACATTGTGGCCCTGCCCTAACTAAATTGAGATAGCAAACAGGAAGGAGAATGAACGATGGATAAGCAAGTAACCTCGTCTGCCCAGAAAAATGCAAAAGAATTGACCAGAGGAATATCAGGGAATTCAGTTCAGTTCAGTTTAGTTGCTCAGTTGTGTCTAGTCGTGTTCAGTTCAGTTCTCAGTCTTTGCAGACTGAAGCACACCAGGCCTCCCTGTCCATCAAGAGTTTACTCAAACTCACGTCCATCGAGTCAGTGATGCCATCCAGCCATCTCATCCTCTGTCGTCCCCTTCTCCTCTTGCCTTCGATCCTTCCTAGCATCAGGGTCTTTTCAAATGAGTCAGTTCTTTGCATCAGGTAGCCAACGTAGAGAAGCATTAAGGGAGTCTAATAAATTCCAGAATGTACTACTCATGTCTGCTCTCAGCATTGAAAGTCTGGCACCAAGTGCACACATCATGGGTGCTCAGGACATTTTAGGTTAACTGAATCTAGAAGGTGGCAAATTGAGTAGAATTTAAACATGTAGAAATATTTATGAGGGCTGAAAAATCACACTGATATTAAAAAAGTGAGCTATCATTATCAGAAAGCCAAAAAAGCCACAATGTTTATCTTTCAAGAGGGCAAGATAATAATGAAGCCTGGCTCTTCACCATGACTGGCTGCTGATGGACAGGGCATATCCAGGGAGAAGACTGTGACTGCCAATGAGAAGAAGAAAAAGGTGGGCACTGGAATCCCCTGGTGGTCCAGTGGTTAAGAATCCATCTGTTGATGCAGGAGACACGGGTTTGATCCCTGGTCTGGGAAGATTCCACATGCTGTGGGGCAATTTATGCCATGCACTACAACTACGGAGCCTGTGCTCTAGAGCCTGAAAGTCACGACTACTGAAGGCTGTGTGCCTAGAGCCCAAGCTCTGAAACAAGAGAAGCCACAAGAACAAGAAGCCCACATACTGCAGCAAAGAGTAGCGCCAGCCCTCGCCACAACTAGAGAAAGCCCACGCACAGCAACAAAGACCCAGCACAGCCAAAAATAAATAAATAGATAAAATTTTTAAAAGGTGGGAACCTTTCAAAGAATGCCATTCTAGGACAGCACATTAATTCCTTCCAGAATATTTACTGAGACTATATTATACATCAGGTGCTGTTCTGGGTACTTGCAATACATTATTGAACAAAAACAACAAAACATGTCCTACTCCCTTGAACTTATATTCTAGCATAATAAAGTGTGAATTACAATTAGCAAAGGGAATTAAGATAGCAGGAGATAAGTGCTATGGAAAATAAACAGAACAGGGTCAAAGGGGTCAGTAATCCTGGGGTGGGCACTATGAGAAGGGTTCAACAGGGTGGTCAAGGACATCTCACTGAGAAGGTGAGAACTGAGCAAATTCTCCAAGGAGGTGAAAGAGGGCCGAGAGAACTTGTGGGAAGACTGTGTTTAATGGACTTCCCTGGTGGCTCAGATGGTAAAGCGTCTGTCTACGATGTGAGAGACCTGGGTTCAACCCCAGGGTTGGGAAGATTCCCTGGAGAAGGAAATGGCAACCCACTCCAGTACTCTTGCCTTGAAAATCCCATGGACAGAGGAGCTTGGTGCAGGCTACTATCCATGGGGTTGCAAAGAGTCGGGCACAACTGAGCGACTTCACTTTCACTTTTCACTTTCACTCCATTTCTCCACTCTGCTGAGAGACTTTGTTATTGGCACCTTCCCTGCCTCCAGCCTTCTAGAACTACGGGGTTCCCAAACCTTCCCTGAGAGATCTCAACTTGCCAGGGAAGTGAGCCACTGCTTCTCCTTGAAACAAAGTTGAGAAACTCTGTGTGTCCATCTCAATTTTGTGCACTGATGTGGATTTCATATCTTTTGCCATTTCACATTTAACACCAAAATACAGTGCTTGTGTTTAAGTAAAGATGAATTGCATTAATTTTATTGTTGCTTGTTATTATCACATTAATATGTCATTTCCAGTTAATGCTTGCTTGTAAGAACTGTAATCTGGACAACATCATGGGAGTGATTAGTCCTTGAAAAGCAAGCTGAATCAAATGTACTGTATTTAAGATTTGGATAAATTATAAATTCTACCAAAATTTAGAAAACATTTGTGAAGCTATCATGATTCTACCCTGATATTCTCTAAGTGAGATTTTCCAGTTCAGTAGGAAAAAAGAACAGTCTTGTTTTGGAGTGAGTCTTACACTTTCCAGTTGTGTCACTATTTTTTAGGTAAACTCAATGGGCCTCAGGGTCCTTTTCTGTAAAACAAAGAGCTGAATTGGTTGATCTGTGTGATCCCTTCCAGCTCCCAAATCCTTTGACTCTAAATAATCGTTTCATCAAGCTATGCACAGATTCCACCTTCTGCTTCTTTTAAGGGGCTTCCCTGGTGGCTCAATGGTAAAGAATCCATATGCAATGCAGGAGACACAGAAGATGTGGGTTCCATACCTGGAGGAGGAAAATCCCCTGACAAAGGAAATGACAACCCCCTCCAGTATTCTTGCCTAGAAAATTCCATGGACAGAGGAGCCTAGTGGGCCAGTCCATACAGTCTCAAAGAATAGGACCTGACTGAGCCTATATGCTTGCTTCTTTGAAGGAGACATTTATTTTGGTCAAAACTGCATTTTCAAAAGATTTGAATTTATAATTTCCAATTATCTTGCTTGCTTTCCAGACTGTTAGTCTTAAGGTAGCGATCATTAGCAGTTTGTTTATACATAATACAGATTAATTGCATATCACAACACCGTGGGATTCAGGAGCAATTCAATGATAGTACATGATATGTTACAAAATAAAACCCATTTTAAATGCTCTACTTTTACGGTAAAGCATCTGTCTACAATGTGGGAGACCTGGGTTCGACCCCTGGGTCGGGAAGATCCCCTGGAGAAGGAAATGGCAATCCACTCCAGTATTATTGCCTGGAAAATCCCATGGACAGAGGAGCCTGGTAGGCTACAGTCCATGGAGTCGCCAAGAGTCGGACACGACTGAGCGATTAGGACTTAGGACTAGGATCTTTTAAAAGAATAGGTTTTTTTTTTTTAATTCCTTCTGATGCAGCCATCAACTCAGAGAGTCTTCAAACTCCACCATCCAAAGTGCATGCATCTAGAGAAATTCACCCTACATTCAGGACTAGTGGGCTCTGTGATTTCAGGGTGCTATAGAGATTTGGGAGCCAAAACCCAGTCTTACTCAAACAGCTGTGGATCCTGGAAAAATCATTTAACCTCTTCTCTGTTCGCTTTCCTCTTCCACAAGTTGAGGGAGCTGAAGGGGATAATACTTAAATCCGTCTCAGGTCTAAATTCTGTGATTGCTGAATAAATCACACTCCTGCTTACAGGAATCTGCAGCAGGTTCTTCTCACCTGCTCTGGAAGATGTCCTTACTCTCTGCAGCTCGGAAGAACAACACTCACAAATACTAAAGAGCCATCTAATGACTGTGTGTCTGTGTGTGTGTGTGCATGCGTGTTCAGTCGTGCCTGACTCTTTGAGACCCCATGGACTATATATAGCCTATCAGGCTTCTCTGTCTAAGGAATTTTCCAGGCAAGAATACTGGAGTGGGTTGCCATTTCCTTCACTAGGGGATCTTCCCTACCCAGGGATCAAACCCATGTCTCCTGCATTGGAAGGCAGATTCTTTCACTACTGCACCACCAGGGAAGCCCACTTAATTTCGGCAGCAAGATTTTGATTTCCTTTTATAGAACATTCCCTGGGGTAAAGTGTACTATCCTGTGGAGTAACAGCATAGGATATTTTGACTGCTGGAGGATATTTCATCTGGAAATCAGGCTTCAGTTACCTTCCTTTGATAGTTTTCACTTTCAGAACAAAGTGAAAACCCCCAAAGGGATGTTTATACTTAGAGTTTAAATCTATTGGAATACGAAAAGTATCTAAGAGTTAAGCATCTGTAAACATTTAAAACAAGGTGAAATCACAAACATTACTTCTAATAATCTCTTTTAAGTTTGAGTAGAAGCCAAAAGGAATGAACAAAACCCTGGGGAACACTTTGATGTTAAACTGTTAACTCAAATCATTTCTAATAACTCAAATTGTAACAGAGAGTTGGAGGAAATGCATAAATTGTCCGTACAAATACACAATTAACACTACATATAAGAAAGTGGATCATGTAGAAAAATCAGACTTTCTGCCTGAATTTTCATGATTTAGCTATCCCACCAGGCCTCTCTGATGGTTGAAACAGTAAAGAAACTGCCTG
The DNA here is from genome assembly GCF_003369695.1 of Bos indicus x Bos taurus. Lineage (NCBI taxonomy): Eukaryota > Metazoa > Chordata > Mammalia > Artiodactyla > Bovidae > Bos > Bos indicus x Bos taurus. Next base: position 52,700,272 of record NC_040079.1, on the reverse strand, counting down.
CAATGCAGGAGGCCCAGGTTTGATCCCTGGGTCAAGAAGATCCCCCAGAGAAGGGAATGGCTAAGCACTCCAGTATTCTTGCCTGGAGAATTCCACAAACAGAGGAGCCTGACAGGCTATAGTCATATCATAGTATATATTTAATCTTCTCAATAGCCCATAAAAGTAATAATTGTTTGCCCTATTACAAGATGGTGGAAACTAAGGTTCCCAACAGATTATATGTATGCTGTAAACTGCTTTTCCTTCAAATTCCAAAGAACATTAAGATAGTCCTTGATCATAGTCATTCATTCATTCATTCAAATAGAAACTCCTATTTCTAACATATCCTGCTCTAAGGTAAGCATCCTCTAAACCCGCCCACTTCCCTTTTCTTACTCAGTTTTCACTGAATATGGGAACTCAGAGAAATGATTAGCTCTGTTGTGTATTTGCCTCCATTATCTGATTACCCCTCTATCTTGCCTTTTCCCAGGATAAATTATAAAATTTCCTTTCTGCTTCTCTTTGGAACCATTTTCCAAAAGACATCTTCTCTTTCAGAAGCAGAATTGCAAACGAGAAAGAGTAGTTTAGGAGGGAAACGTAAAACAAAAACATTACCACAGCGTTTTTCCATTAGCACCATGACATTTCTAATAATCTACACAGAAGGATTTTTTTTTTCAGCATCCTCCTAAGTGCCTCTTGAAAACCTCTGTGACATACACGATAGCTACTGACTAATTTGTTCTGGCAGAAAAATGAGTTCAGTATTCCTGAAAATATGTTTCCTATCACTAGATCTTATTCAGGTCATTGAGTGGCTTTTCACTGGTAGAAGGGAGGAGAATTTACCTTTAATGAAATATTATTGAGAAGAGAGGGAAAAAATAACATTTTGACCTACTCCAACATTATCAAAATGCAAATCATAGGCAATTTTCTGGGAGGTGGTATTTCAATAGTTTACATTTATGTGGTTCTGCATCACAGAACCACAAAATCTGAGTATTTTTTTTAAAGCAAGGTGAATGAAGGGTGGAAACAGACTGTGAATAAACAACTGTGAAAAACTAACTTTAAGCAGCTTTCAGCTTAGTGACTGAGATAATGCCATTTCTCTAGAGAAGTTCTAAATATAGACGAATAATGGAGAGCAGTTTACCACAAGCTGTGTAGCTCCCTAAACCAGCAGGGGCTGTGCATTAACTAGGGGAGGATTGTATAGTCCCCACAGCAATTTCAGATTGATTAAGGATGTACTAGAGACAGGTTTCAATGGGTGTGGTGGGGTGGGGGGAGGGGTGTCACGTCTCATTATTCCATTTTTTTTTTCTCTTCCTGTGCAGAGGTGTGGGTAGCCGCCATGTAAATTGTAGGTGTGGGTGATTAGGATGTTAAGTGGAAGAAAAGAGAGCTCTTCATTATTCTTCTTTTGGAAATAAAAAGAGATACAATTCAGCAATTATTTGCTTACAATTTGTCAGCACGGCTAGGATAGGCTAGGATACCGGCTTTCTTTCCCTACGTGAGATTACTTCCTGCTGACACCAAGAGGGAGCAGGATGGACAAATGCGTGAAAAAGAAAATTAACCTCAAAGGGTAGCTTTTTTTTTGATGGTGGCGAGACGTTTTTTCTTGCGTTAAAATTAGATGTATTGGTGACTGGCAGCGACAGGATTTTAACACTGAGAATTCAGGGTACACAGATCCTCAGGTGCACAAAACAAGCGTTAGTTTTGAGAGACAGCTCAAACTACTTGGATATTGTCTTTAGCTATGCAGAACCGAAAAATCTGAACATTTAGCAGAATGCCTTGGGTAAAGTAGGCCACGAAGTAATAGTCACTTCTATACTAATAAAAAGCTCCATGGTCAAAATCATATCAATAAATGCATGTTTAAGTAGAGTTTATAGACAGAGAAAAAATTCAAAGATTCTTTCCTAGATGACATTTTTAAGAAATGTCTTATTCTAAATGCCTCAGGGCAAAATTTCAACCCAAATGAAATAAAATGAGAAGTGGCCAGTTATTTAGCAAGATCATTGTCATTACACAGAATTGAACTTTTTTTTCAGTTAGAGCTTTATACATATTTTGGAGGTGGCTGATACACCTCCACTGATACTGATACACTACACTGCACTGATACTGATACAGTGGCTTATATTTATAATTTTCTAATTAAAATATATCCTTCATATCAATTTTAGAGAAGTAACAAGCTTAATCCATGGCATTTAATCGTTTGGGTTTGTTTTGACATTTTTAGAACATGAAACCTAATACAGAGATGTGATTACTTTGCAAAAGATTTGCGAGGAAGGTGACATGCCACATGAGATTTTACAGAGGGAAATGGACTAGTGTGGTAGGGTAAGGGAAAGAAAAGATCTCGATGTCAATTCTAAGCACATGCATGATTTTCAAAGCGCCTCTCTCTGAAGTCTAGGAATAACCTTTTATGTAAACTTTCCTCCATTTTATCACACTTCACTGTTCTACCCTGTCCCTTCTTAGATTTAAGAGGAAAAAACAAGGTTAAATGTACAAGTAACTTTGCTAACCAACAACCAAAGGCTGAATGCTTGATCCACTCAGTAGGAGCGCGTGTGGGCTCCTCTGGACCCATCACCTCATGGCTTCTTGCCTGACGCTCAGACCCTGACAGGATGCCCTAATGCTGTCTCAACACAAACAGAGGGTATTTAAGAAGTGTCCTCTCCAGCCGCTCTGTACCTTATAAGAAATTTACCACAAAGAAGAGACTAATACATCTAATTTTAACACAAGAAAAAAACATTACACAAATATCAAGAAAAAAAAGAAGTCAACTGGTCCCCTCCAGCCAGACTAACTTTCTGGTCCCAGATAAGGGATGGCTGTGCGCTGGTGACTTTGCCAAAGGGACAGGATTTAGAAGTAGGGAAGTAGAGCAGGTGAAGTAAATAATCCAATTATTTATTTAAGCTTCAGAATGGAGGCTACTAGACATAGATGTGAAAAGACAGTATCAGATAGGCCTCAATTTGAATCTTGATTCTGACACTTGACCTTGGAAGAATTATTGAATATCTCTATTCTGCAGTTAATTCTGTTATAGAATCAAGAATATGATACCTAACTTTTAAGGTTAGTGTGAGGTCTAAATGAGATAATGTGGGTGATATATTAAGCATGGTTTTTGACTGATAGTAAGGGCTCAATATCATTTGGTTTTTTTTTAGGGTTCAACACCTTTTTTTGTTTTTGTTTTTGTTTTATTTTGCAATACCTTTTAATATTCAAGGACCAGAGGGTCTTTGTCTTCCCTTCTAGCTTTGAAAAGAGATTTTTTTTTTTTTTTTGATAATTGCTTTTTTTATTTAGGCTGTTAAAATGTTTTCTCCGAAATGGTATAAACCAAGTTTAAACGATAATAATAGTGCTTTATATGTTGGTCAGATGTGCACTGATTGGTCACACCTGGAATATAAGAAATGCCCTATGTCTTTATATTGTTGGAAAAGAAGCCAGTTTGAGCTCACCCTTGCTGAATTTGAAGAGATGTCCAAAAATGACTGGTTTATAGGGACGGGGAAAAGGGATGGGGAATCTCTCTTTACCCTCCTCCCACTTAGATCCTAGAACATGCTAGCGGCTATTCCTTGTATATAGAAGGGAAAGGATTGGAATATATAGAATATAGAATCCGCCGGATTCAGTCTCTCTGGCCCTTGTTCTGTCGGTTACTCGGTAAAGCTGACTGGTGCCCCTTCTTCATGTGTCAACATCCTGCCTCAGACAGATTACAGAGATGCCCCAGGGCAGCCCTCACCACGGAACACAGTCACATTCTCAGAGGCTCCCAGCACTCCTTGTTGGGTTTAGCCTGCACTGGCATCCATGCTGCCATTCTTTCACCTGATCAGTTACACCTACAGAGGTTCTGCAACTGAGAAACCCACTACGCTGATGTAATAGCCAGATAAACCAGGCTATGATGGCCCCAAATATTAGTAACTTGAGTCAACAAAGGTTTATTTCTTTCTAAGCCCAAAGTACGGATGGAGGTCCAAGTATCGTATGTCTAAGTATTTAAAACTTGTCAACCAAAGTAACAAATGAAATACGTTCTATCCTCTGGTATGGCTGTTAGCATAACCAACACCATCTTGGGCTTGTTCAGTTCCTCCTGTCCTTCTACTAACCATACCTAGGCCTATACTGCAGAGAAGGCAATGGCACCCCACTCCAGTACTCTTGCCTGGAGAATCCCATGGATGGAGGAGCCTGGTAGGCTGCAGTCCATGGGGTCACGAAGAGTTGGACACGACTGCAGCGACTTAGCAGCAGCAGCAGCAGCAGGCCTATACTGTGTAGTAAATCTCTTCTCTATTGTCAAGGGTTTTGCCCTTAAAAGATAGTTTTTAGTGTTAATTAGTTGTAGGTGGCCTCTATGCTCTGTTAGTCCCCAAACAATGATACTGACACATTTCTGGCACCCACAAAACTAGTCACCTGTCATAGGTCAGATACAGTTGTGACACAGGAATACACTCCTTGTCTCTGAGCACGTACCCTCATACCCTAGTTTCAGTTCAGTTCAGTCGCTCAGTCATGTCTGATTCTTTGCAACTCCATGGACTGCAGCACGCCAGGCCTCCCTGTCCATCACCAACTCCTGGAGTCTACTCAAACTCATATCCATTGAGTTGGTGGTACCATCCAACTCATCCTCTGTCGTCTCCTTCTCCTCCTGCCCTCAATCTTTCCCAGCATCAGGGTCTTTTCAAATGAGTCAGCTCTTGGCTTCAGGTGGCCAAAGTATTGGAGTTTCAGCTTCAACATCAATCCTTTCAATGAACACTCAGGACTGATCTCCTTTAGGATGGACTGGTTGGATCTCCTTGCAGTCCAAGTGACTCTCAAGAGTCTTCTCCAACACCACAGTTTAAACGCATTAATTCTTTGGCACTCAGCTTTATTTATAGTTCAACTCTCACATCCATACATGACTACTGGAAAGACCATAGCCTTGACTAGATGGACCTTTGTTGACAAAGTAATGTCTCTGCTTTTTAATATGCTGTCTAAGTTGGTCATAACTTTTCTTCCAAGGAGTAAGCATCTTTTTATTTCATGGCTGCAGTCACCATCTGCAGTGATTTTGGAGCCTCCAAAATAGTCTGCCACTGTTACCACTGTTTTTCCATCTATTTGCCATGAAGTGATGGGACCAGATGCCATGGTCTTTGTTTTCTGAATGTTGAGCTTTAAGCCAACTTTTTCACTCTCCTCTTTCACTTTCATCAACAGGCTCTTCAGTTTTTCACTTTCTGCCATAAGGGTGGTGTCATCTGCATATCTGAGGTTATTGATGTTTCTCCCAGCAATCTTGATTCCGGCTTGTGCTTCTTCCAGCCCAGGGTTTCTCATGATGTACTCTGCATATAAGTTAAATAAGCAGGGTGACAATATACGGCCTTGACATTCTCCTTTTCCTACTTGGAACCAGTCTGTTGTCCCACGTCCAGTTCTAACTGTTGCGTCCTGACCTACATACAGGTTTCTCAAGAGGCAGGTCAGGTGGTCTGGTATTCCTATTTCTTTCAGAATTTTCCACAGTTTATTGTTATCCACACAGTCAGAGGCTTTGGCAGAGTCAATAAAGCAGAAATAGATGTTTTTCTGGAACTCTTTTGCTTTTTCCATGATCCAGCAGATGTTGGCAACTTGACTGCTCATTCCTCTTCCTTTTCTAAAACCAGCTTGAACATCTGGAAGTTCACAGTTCACGTATTGCTGAAGCCTGGCTTGAAGAATTTTGAGCATTACTTTACTAGCATGTGAGATGAGTGAAATTGTGTGGTAGTTTGAGCATTCATTGGTATTGCCTTTCTTTAGGATTGGAATGAAAACTGACCTTTTCCAATCCTGTGGCCACTGCTGAGTTTTCCAAATTTGCTGGCATATTGAGTGCAGCACTTTAACAGCATCGTCTTTTAGGATTTGAAATATCTCAACTGGAATTCCATCACCTCCACTAGCTTTGTTCATAGTGACGCTTCCTAAGGCCCACTTGACTTCACATTCCAGGATGTCTGGTTCTAGGTGAGTGATCACACCACCTTGATTATCTGGGTCGCGAAAATCTTTTTTGTATAGTTCTTCTGTGTATTTTTGCCACCTCTTCTTAATATCTACTGCTTCTGTTAGGTCCATACCATTTCTGTCCTTTATCGAGCCCAACTTTGCATGAAATGTTCCCTTGGTATCTCTAACTTTCTTGAAGAGATCTCTAGTCTTTCCTGTTCTATTGTTTTCCTCTATTTCTTTGCATTGATCGCTGAGGAAGGCTTTCTTATCTCTCCTTGCTATTCTTTGGAACTCTGCATTCAGATGTTTATATCTTTCCTTTTCTCCTTTGCTTTGCACTTCTCTTCTTTTCACAGCTATTTGTAAGGCCTCCTCAGACAACCATTTGGCTTTTTTGCATTTCTTTTTCTTGGGGATGGTCTTGCTCCCTGTCTCCTATACAGTGTTACAAACCTCCCACCATAGTTCATCAGGCACTCTGACTATCAGATCTAATCCCTCGAATTTATTTGTCACTTCCACTGTATAATCGTAAGGGATTTGAGTTAGGTTATACCTGAATGGTCTAGTGGTTTTCCCTACTTTCTTCAAGTCTGAATTTGGCAATAAGAAGTTCATGATCTGAGCCACAGTCAGCTCCCGGTCTTGTTTTTGCTGACTGTATAGAGCTTCTTCAGCTTTGGCTGCAAAGAATATAATCAATCTGTTTTCGGTGTTGACCATCTGGTGATGTCCATGTGTAGAGTCTTCTCTTGTGTTGTTGGAAGAGGGTGTTTGCTATGACCAGTGCGTTCTCTTGGCACAACTCTATTAACCTTTGTCCTGCTTCATTCTGTACTCCAAGGCCAAATATCCTAGTTTAAGTATAGAAATGTCCCAAAGGCCCCTTAGCTGCACGGAGAATTACAGTACAATCCGGGATACTGCTGTCTGTCTAGTTCCACTCTGTATGTAATTCATGCTATAATAAATTGATCCATTGACTATGTGCAACTGCCTACCTTGTTTTTCCGTCTCAAGATACTTTCTTAGTTCAGTGATGGGTACTTTTTGTTCCCTCTGATTTCAGATATTTTTTATCTTGAGAAATATAACTTTACCTGTAAAACAAGACTTTAATTTAGAGTTCTGAGATGCCTTTCTTACAGTTCTGTGTTAGAACTTGGTAGTAAACAGCATGATAGCCTTTTAGCCTGTCCAGCTCCTTGACACCTTATCTTATACTTGTACGATCTGTAAGTGCTCTTTGACACTTCCCAAAGGGAGCATAAAACCAGAAAAGATTAGCATGCAGACTTTGGAATCAGACTTGTAGACTTTGGGCAAGGAATTCTGAGAGCCCTGTTCTCTAAACCACGGAGGTGAATTTGCAAACATGGAATCCATAAAGAATGAAGAGTGACTATATTTTGATGTGTTTATTTGTGTCCAGAATTTCCTGAGAGAAATGAACAACTGGGTACACAGAAAGAGGCAAGGTGGGGCATTAACTCTTCTGACCATTCTGGTGCAGAGAAGCCCAGATTTTAATAATATAGTGTTGAGTTCTTTCGAGAAGGAGAAGGAATCACTTTTTTTCATTTTTGCTGACAGATCTCTCTGTGGGTGGAGGATGACCAGTTAAGCCCAGGCAGTTTACATCACACGGGTGATCACCGTGCCATCCGTGACATGCACTGCACAGTTAATTAGCCCAGTGCATTCTTACTCCTTAGTTCACCCAGTCATCCATTACCCCCCTCTGGGGTAAGCACAGTAGTGAGGGCAGAAGGTGTCCATGAGCTGTTACAACAGCCGCTTTCAGATGAGGAAACCAGGGTTGAGAGAAAGGCTATAATATCACTTAATTCCTGAAATTCCTGGAAGTCTTCAAGAGGTTATAGAACCAGAAAGGTAGAGAGTCACTTTGCTAGGTCATCTCTGCATTGAATCATGCAATTAATCATAGGCACAATCTTTTGTTAGTAAGGAGAGGCTGAACAAATCACTATTGATAATAAAGGAAAATAAAAGAAAACCTGAATAAAAGAAAAAGAGGCGACACCACATGCCATTTCACTGACTTGATTTCTTTGATCTCTGATTATCATTTGTAAAATTTGCCTTCAGCAATGAATGACTTGCTTGCTATGGGTCAGGCATTGCACATACTAGCTCTATGTGCAAGTTAGTAAATCCTCAAATCAGCCCTGTAGGGCTCTCCTCTTTCTATATATGAGAAAGTGAGGGCTTAGGGAGGTTAATTAACACAGCAAAGGTCACACTGCTAATAAGCAGCTGAGCTGGGATTCAAATCCCCATCCATCTTCTCTATAAGCCAGGCTGTGCCCTTAATCAGATATTTTAGTGATCATACTGGCAGGTTCATCATAATATCAATATATACCTTGCAGGGCTGGCGTGCAAATTAAAGAGATGATATATATGAAAAGTGTTCAGCAAACCATGAGTCCTTGCAAAGCTTCGCTGTGATTATTTCTCAAGTTTTACACAGAGCCAGCTCTGCTGTCCTTAGTGGCCAAATCTATATTAATCCCATAATTCATCCTTAATCCACCAAAGTCTTGTTTGGCTGGCTTTCTCTATAACCGAAGGGATGTTGAAAATATGCCTTTTGTAAGGAAGATTTAACACCTGCTGCCAAAAGGAGCTGGATCATCAGAGGAGAATAGGTTCACTTACAAAAGATATAGATTAATTTGGATATTATTTCCCCACATAACCCAGGCACAAGGAGGCAGGCAATCCAGGGAGGGATAATTGTGCTGAGAGTGGAAGCGCTTATTATAAATAATTACCATGTAATTATCCTCAGGTTCCCTGAGTCTGTAGTATGTTGCTGTTTTTAGGAGGTGGCCCTTCCTTACTAACTGTAAGGAGACTGTTTCCATCAATTTATCAGGGCATGCATTTGTGCCTTACAGCTGGGTCATCACCACTTGGGCCTACTTCTCAAAGCTGATGGCAGAACAGGTACTGTATCCATTCTGCTCTCCTCTCCTCATAGCACAATGACTTTTTTTTTTTTTTTTTGCAAGTGTGTGAATGTGACACATCTGACTTCTTTTCTGAAGCAACATGTTTATAGAGCAAGTTAATATCAAACCAGTCAATCCTAAAGGAAATCAACCCTGAATATTCATTGGAAGGGCGGATGTTGAAGCTGAAGCTCCAATACTTTGGCCACCTGATGCAAAGAGCCAACTCACTGATGTTGGGAAAGATTCAGGGCAAGAGGACAAGAGGGCAACAGAGGATGAAATGGTTGGATGGCATCATCGACTCAAAGCACATGAGTTTGAGCAAACTCTGGGAGATAGTGAAGGACAGGGAAGCCTGATGTGCTGCAGTTCATGGGGTCGCAAAGAGTTGGACACAACTGAGCAACTGAACAACAACAGCAATACAATGGGTAGACTGTGATGTTCCTGTTTCTGATGCTGCCTCCGAGCTGTGTTCTCAAGCCATGAGGCTCCATAGAAGATACATAACAATACTTAAAAGGAGCAATGGCAGAAGTCATGACAAGTGAAGGGAAAGACACAGCCACTTCCAACAGGGACATGGCTCTGTACAAGGCAAATTCCTCTGATTTTCCTTCTAGGTCTGCATTATCTTGGTAGCAGCAGCTACAAATGTGAAAGCCAAGATGACTGGAATTGTATTTATCTGCTTCAGTTGAGGAAATGAACTATTCTGTGTCTTCTTAGTTGGAAAGTAAGACTGCAAAGCTCTGGTCACAGATCAGTGAGGGACATGCTTTTCTATGTGTCCAGATACAGTGGGAGACACTGGGCGAGAAGACACAACTCAGTGTCTAGGGTGAGTCAAAGCATGACAGTCACAGGCCTGGAATCTCACAGACTGAATCTCACAGAGTGTCATCATCACTACTGCTATAGCTACGGTTTCTTGGGCCCATTCTATATGACAAGTACCTTATGGACACTCTCTCATTTCACCCTCTTAACAACACTGTGAGATAGCTAATATTATTATTTACCATGAAGGAAAGAAAAAGCTGAGATTAAATAACTTGGTTGAGGTCACCAGATGGCAGGTTCTAGATCTGAACCAGGGTCCAACTCATGCTCTCAACCACCAGGGTTAACAAACCAGAACCTCCCCTAGGATGTGCAGGTACAGAGAACACAGGGCACAGGGGAACCCTGAAGTCATCTGGACCGATCAACTGGCCAATTTAAAGCTGCTCTCAGAAAAGCCAATCAGAGAGACTTCCCTCTGGATTGTGCTAAAAGGTACTGAATTGTGTCTTCTCCCCCAGTGTCTTCCATTGAATCTGGATGCATAGAAAAGCATTTCCCTCATGGTGGTACAGTAGCTAAAACTCCATGCTCCCAATGCACGGGGTCCAGGTTCAATCCCTGATCAGGGAACTATATCTCACATGCTGAAACTAAGAGTTTGCATGCTGCAGCTAAGACTAAACATCCCAAGTGCTGCAACCAAGACCTGGCAGAGCCAAATAAATATATATTACAAAAAAAAAAAAAGAAAAGAAAAGTAAATCAGAGAAAAAGCCTTAACCAATCTTTCTACAAAGCCACTCTTTTGCCCATCTTTGAGAACTCTTGATACAAGGAATGGGTTAAAAATATTATTTCTAGCAGTTTGATCTTCCTCTGCATGTCATATATTTTGATTTTTTCAGCTGTTAAGTTGATTACATGAATGGTCATTTGGAAAGAAATGTAAAGAAATACTCTTTAAAGTACTAGAAATATTTGACCAACTATGCCAAAATAAGCCAGTCAGTGAATAGTATAGAAAAGGAATACATTTGTCCTTAAAGAAAGAAATGCACCAATTCTCTCCCATTTAATTGCTGATTTTGCCCGTGCAGTATGGATGCAAGCACAGCCTAAAGACGATCTCCTCCATTGAAATGTGGTTTCCAAACAGAATTTGCTCATGGGTTCACTAAATGGGTCATTTCGGAAGGCACAGATCACTGGAGAATTATTATTTCATGAAAATGTATAGATTCATCCTTTTTGCCCATCCCATGGTGAGCCATCCCCAAATCCTCTCAATGTACCCAAGTATCTTTCCAAGTTGTATCCTCCTTTCCACAGGGACTGTAGTGGGTTGACTAATGCCCCCCACCTTAAAATTCATATCCACCCAGAATCTCAGAATGTGACCTTATTTGGAAATAGGGTCTCTGTAGATGGAACGGGCTTCCCTCGTGGCTGAGTAAAGAATCCACCTGCCAATGCAGGAGACTCAGGTTCAATCCCTGGGCTGGGAAAATCCCCTGGAGAAGGAAATGGCAACCCACTGCAGTATTCTTGCCCGGAAAATCCCATGGGCAGAGGAGCCTGGTGGGCTACAGTCCATGGGGTCACAAAAGAGTTGGACACGCCTTAGCAATTAAGTAGACCGAACAAGTTAAGACGATGTCATATTGGATTACAATGGGTCCTAAATCCCATGACTTGTATCTGGATAGAAAGAAGAGAAGATATGAGACACACAGAGAAAAAACCACGCAAACGTGGAGCAGAGATTGGAGTGATGCAGTTACAGGGAAGAAATTTGAGGGACTTCTGGGAGCTGGAGAAGGAAAGGAAGGATCCTCCCCTAGAGTTTCAGGAGAAAGCTGACCTCCCAACATCTTGATTTTAGACCTCTCCAGAAATGTGAAAGAATAAATTTCTGTTGTTTTAAAGCACCCAGTTTGTGGTCATTTATTACAGAAGTTCCCCTCATCTTTTGCAGGGGATTATTTTTAGTGAATTAATAGCAAGGAAGAATTGGAAGCAACCCAAATGACCAAATGTTGGAAAATGGTTGATTAAATCATAGTATACTCATATAATTGAACATTATGTAGCCATTAATATATTTTTGAATTAATAGTGTGAGAAAATAATTGGGATATAATATGCTAACTGCTACAGAAGAACACGTATCTCCGTATGATTCCAATTTTGTTTTAAACATGTTTGTACAGATAAAAATTAGACAAAAATATATCATTTGGTTATCTCTAGGGAGTCACAATGGGATTTTTATCTGATCTTTTAATACAGCCTCATAGTTGTATAAGGATCATGTATTACACTTATGATAAAAAAATAAGCAATACAGCTTACTTGAAAAATTCAGAAGACTTACAATTCAGTGGCTTTCAATCTATTTTGACCACATCTTCTAGTAAAAAATATAATTTGCATTATGACTACAATAGGCTGAATAATGCCACTCCTTCCAAAGATGTTTGAATCCTAACTTCCAGAACCTGTGAATGTCACTGTTGGAAAAAGAAAAAAAAAAAAATTCATTCTAGGTTCTTCTGATTGGTAAGAATTAACCTGACATAAGACAGATTAATAGGAGAAAGTCAAATTTAATTATGTACAGACAGAGGTCCCATAAGAAAAATGAGGTGAACAGACGAGTTAGGTAATTTAAGAGTTACATGCCATCAGAGAGAAGGAGAAGGGAGTAGGAATTTGGGATCTCAAAACAAGGAAAGGAAATTCACAAGGAGATGAAAACAAATGTTTGGTAAACAAATGTTTGCTATGCAAATGTTTGGTCTTAAGGCCCTACTCAGTTTCCATACCACCCCTAACCTGTATTCTTTGTAGATATTTCTGGCGATGGTGCTCTTCCTGGATCAGGTCCCTGATCTAAATTCTTTTAAGCAGGTTAAGGAAGAGTTTTTTTTTTTAAAAGACCTCCTGAGTCTTCTGCTTCTTAAAGACAATCAACCTAAAATAATCCTCATGCCAAAGAAACACAATTTAGGGTGGCAAGTCTGGCTTCCTTACAGTTTTGCCTTTGAAACTTCCTCAAGAAGTTTCACAGTCCAAAAGTTCAGTTTGTAGACTGTTCTATCTCACTGAACCAGTTTCTTAGTCCTGACAATAGGTCACTTCAGTTAAACCCACTTCAGGAGATGCTGATTTAGGTGGGCTCCCCAGACTTACAGTGCAAGCAATCAGGTATTTAAAAAGAGGCACCTCTATGTAAACAGCTCTCCCTGAGTCACCAGATGGAGGTGCAGATCATCAAGGAGTTTGAATCTGGTCTTTCAGGTCACGACAAAGTCATATTTGTCAAGGTAGGAAGGTTGAATCTATTTTATTTAATAGTTTGTTAAGGGTGGTCTGATCTTGGTCTTAAACGAAGAATTTTTTTCCCACCAATGAAATTTTTCTCCAGAAAAAGATAAGTGTGTAGAATTTAGTTCCTTACATAGTGTCAGTTCAATTCAGTCATTCAGTTGTGTCTGACTCTTTGAGACCCAATGGACTGCAGCATGCCAGGCCTCCCTGTCCATCACCAACTCCCGGAATTTACATAAACTCATGTCCATTGAGTCAGTGATGCCATCCAACCATCTCATCCTCTGTAATCCCCTTCTCCTCCCACCCTCAATCTTTCCCAGCATCAGGGTCTTTTCCAATGAGTCAACTGTTTGCATCAGGTGGCCAAAGTACTGGAGTTTCAGCTTCAACATCAGTCCTTTCAATGAACACCCAGGACTGATCTCCTTTAGGATGGACTGGTTGGATTTCCTTGCAGTCCAAGGGACTCTCAAGAGTCTTCTCCAACACCACAGTTCGAAAGCATAAGATGGCAGACAGTGATGGCCTCAGTACATACTCTGGTACATTACATTTAGTGCCCACCACAACCCAATAAAATAAGTACTTACGAGAAAACCGAGACTCAGTGACATTAAGAAATTTGTTCCAGATCTGAAAGTTAACGCTACAGTTACCTTTAGTTGCATAACAAACTCCCCCAAACTGAAGTGACTTAAAATAACAGTGAATTTTTTCCCGATTGGTGGGCTGGCTGGGCTGTTTCACTGCTGACGCATGCAGCTGCATTCTTGCTGAGGGTGGGCTGAGCTGGAAGGTCCCAGTGGCTTCTCTCACCAAGCTCCCAGTTGGTGCTTTTGTCCCTGAAATGGCTCGGTTCTCCTGCACCTGACCTCTCACTCTATAGGAGCCATACCAGCTTCTGGTCATGGTGGTCCCAAAGAGGCTGTCTAAGAGTAGAAACTGCAAGGCCTTTTGATCCTAGGAAGGAACCAGCACTTGCCCACATTCTAATGGTCAAAACAGGTGCCAAAGCCAGTTCTGATTCAAGGGGAGGGAAGAGATATTTCACCTCTTGATGGGAGGAATGGCTAATTCACCTTGCAAAGGAGCATGGTGACCTTGTTTTGGCCATCTTTAAAAACAATGGATCAGAGTTCGTAGCTCTAGAGCAGAGCGAGGATTCAAAGTCAGGTGGCTTGGCTAAGATGCTTTCATAATTGCCATTTCTGAACCATGGGACATGTGGGGGACATGGGAATGATGACACTCCTGTATTTTTTCTTATCTCTGTGCTTCTACAATCTCCTTATCTTTTTCAGATCTTTTTAGTCTTAAGAAAACAAAATTCAACTGAGTAGATTTAAAGATCTAATTGGCTTTATTAAAGGATTCATGAACTGGGCAGCATCCCATCTAACAAAAAGAAAGGAGTCTCAAAAAGCTGCAGAAAAGCAAAGGTTCTTAAAAGCACAGGAAGGGAGGAACAGGAAGTCATAAATGAAAAAAATGAATTATTTCAGGCAAGGTCACCTACTTTGGGGGGACAAAAGAGTCTACCAGGCCAATTATCTCACTGGCACTGACCAGGGAATTCCAGACTGATTGGTTGAGATTATGTTAAAAGGGAGGGAAGGTTGGCCTTGCAACTAGGTTAGGTATTAGGTCTTGGTTTGGTGACACGAGCTTAGCACAAGTGACACCATGGTGGGTCTGTTGTTTCTTTTTCTTAAACAAGCCTCTGTCTTTCCCCCAGTGTCCGGCTCAGTGGCCTGAACCTAATGGTTGTTAAAACTACCTACTCAGGTAGGCCCCTTAAAAGAGATGGCCCTGAATGGGCTACTTAACCTCTCCAAGTCTGTTTCTTGAGTGCAAAGTGGGGACAGTTATAACACAGGGTACATCCAGTTGCTCTAATACTCCGATGCAGTATGCAGTACTGCAGAGAATGCACTTGACACAGTGCTGGTTCTCAGTGGGCCCCCAACATTAGTGCTACTACCATGTGGAATAACTATCTAGGAATGTATGTTGGGCATTTAAACAGGGGGAGTAAAATACCACTCTGCTTCCAGATGCAAACAACAGATTTGCAAGCACCAGCTTGGGGAAATTTTTTCAAAATACTGTGGAAATTCTAAGATAGCAGCTTCAAAAAGGTGGGAGAGAAAATAAAAACCCACAAACAAAGGAACAAACAAATCAAATGGAGCTGCACCACACGGTCAGTCTTCCTCGGTTCATTGTTAATATCTCAGGCTGAGATTGTTGGCTTCTTTCAGGATGGAAAAACTCTGATGGGGCGCGGGCAAGTCGTGGGCAGAAATGGGTGGGGACGTACCTCTGGCCCCTTAGGTCTGGGTCACGTGGGTCTCCTCCTCCTGAGAGGGGTACTCAAAATCTCGCGGTCTGCAGGACACTCGGGACTGCGAGGGGCGAGGGAGAAGGCCGCCTTACTTCTTCCGGACTCGGGAACCCTGAGAGAGGGTTCTGCGTGCACTCCGAAGCCGGGAGGAGCGCGGTCTGCCCTGCGTAAGTGCGCGACTCCGCGGGGATCGCTAGTCCCGGGACTCACAGGCTCCGGGAGGCGGTCTCATCAGCCTTTGGCATGGAAAAGGAAGAAATCTCGATGTGGTAAGATGGGGTCGGGAGATCTTGGCTGGCTCGTAGTTTCCAAGTTGGATAATTCTGCTTTGAGTGCGCTCAGCGGGGAACACGCTCCCCGAAGGCTCCTGGTACTAATGCAATTTGAAGACACCGCTCCTGGGCTTCTTCCAAGCCATGGGCGCTTCAGGGAAGCTCAAAGCTGTGGGGTCCTCAGTCATTCTCAGTAAGAGGGGTGGGAGGGACACGCCCTCCTCCTTCAACAAGTCTCTTTGGGATGTTTTGATTTCATGGATCTTATGGAAGAAAGTGGAAAATGCCTTCGATTAGTGCCTGTCCCACAAAAGGAGACTTGGCTTGAGCGAAGGAAGGAAGGCACACGAAAAGGCTATTTTTCCTGGAATATAGAACTAGGAGGAAACCAAGGACATGGGGCAGGTGGAAAGAGCTCCCTGCCAAGTGGATATGGTCCTAGAAGGGGAATTCATAGGAGCCAGGGGAACATGTAAGATGTGTGTGAAATGGAAGCATCCAGTGCCTTTTAGATCCCCTTGATGTCCTGGGAAAAAAAGTACTTTGGCACATGTATGGATTTGAATCCTAGCATTGCTTTTGGCTAAGTGGTGACCTTGAGCAAATTATTTACGCTTACTAAGCTTCTGTCTCTCCATTTGAAAGATACTTGTCCTTTCCACATCCCCTTAAATGTGCAATGACAAATTTTACTTTTTTTGTTGTTGTTGTGGTGGGATGAGTAAGAACAGAGATTTAAGGAGGAAAAAAAATCCAGTGGGACTTTGATTAACTTGAAAAAATACTTTTAAGAAAGTTGTTCAAAATAGGGATTGGAACACTTTTGGGAAAGTAACTGCACTTGCTTTGTTAGCATATGAGTAAGTCTGAAAAGTTGTCAAAACCCTTTAGCTGATTAGGCTTTCTTTATTTGTACTCCAGGCTAATCTAAGTCCAGTGGAAACCCTTTATACTGTAATGCAAGTGTTCTTAGTAAGAAGCAGTCTTATTCTTCTTTTACAGGAGTTGGGTCTTTGGGATGGGCATAAGTGGCTCCACAATATATGTGAATCCCATTTATAAACTAATTTACAGTGGAGTTCTACTAGGCTTAATTTATAGCCTGAGAAATAAGTGAGCTTTGACTGACAGGCAGTTCAAATGACTTAGAAGAGTGTTAAGGGAAATCCCCTGGGTTTATCAGTTCACTCCCCTTGCGGGGGTGGGGAACAAGATGCAAACACCATGACAGTATTTGGTTAATGACTTTTTGTTTTGGAAAATGTTTGATTTGTTGGAGGGGATAATTGTGTTGAATATTACCCTGTTGTGTGTGGAATTAAGACAGCAAGAGAGGAAGAACTTAGTTACTGCCCCAGATAACATCAGACACCCCTGTATCTTTCTCCTAATATCCAAGTTTAATAGGTACTGACCCATTCTTAATAGGAAGTATAGTTCATTTTAAAGAGCAAACATGTTTATTTAACATTCCCAGGGGTTTAATGATGTGGGATTTTCAGGGACTGAACTAAGAACATTTTAAAAGAACTGAAGTAGGGAAGTGTGTGAAAGTGTTGCGTCTGACTCTTTGCGACCCTATGGACTGTGGTCCCCCAGGCTCCTCTGTCCATAGAATTCTCCAAGCAAGAATACAGTTATGCATAATTAGAAAGATGCCTCTAGAAGAACAAATCGTTAATATCTATATTGATTTGGGAGAGGGGTAAGCTGTAAGAGGGCCAAGAACTATACTTTATTGGTCAAAATCAGTAATAAGGTTTGAATTTTCATGCTATGCAGTTGCAAGTTCAAAGATATAAGCAATAGACTGAGTTCACAGGAGAGTGATCAGGTGCTTTCTTCATAAAACCTATGCTGCTGGGTATAACTGAACCAAAACCAGAGTATTGAGATTCCTCTCTCTTGGAAATATTGCAGGTACTGCCTTGAATGAAACCACATGCTCTACTTTTACTGCTTTAACCTAGAATCTGAGAGCAAGATGGGGGTGGGAGGAATAACTCACTATGTCCTTAGGTGCATTAACCTGAAAAAGCAAATTCTTAGCATCACATCTTTCCGGTATCCTTAGGTCTTATCTTCTAACTTTTTCTCTGTGTTCTGATTCTAGTTAGTAGCAGTCTTTAAATTGCTAGTCTTGTTTACTGGCCAAAATAATTATTTAGGCATCCCAGGGCTAGCTTTTCCTCCTTTCCCTCTTGGAACTCCATATTTTGTTACTCATCTGTCAGAAAGACCCTTTGGCATATCTTCTTGTACCTGTATGGTTATCTGGAGAGGAGAACCCAGCTCCCAAGAGATTCATTCCTTCATCTTACATGGACTAATATTTTTCCCAACATCTGATTATGAAAGTTTTCAAACATTCAGAAAGGTTGAGAGAATTTTACAGTGTATTGTATACTCCCACCTAGATTCTATTGTCTTTCAACTGATATTGATTTAATGTCTCCTATTTGCCTAGAGCTATGCTTACCTGTAAAGACGTAGAAGGCAAAGTAAAGCTGGGAACAAAAAAGGGCTTGATTTGGCGGGAACATACAGTTTATGAAGGGGTCATATCACTTTGGCCTGCAAAGTTATGCCAGAATCACATTGTGGGAGACATTGAATTTCATGGCAGGAAGTTTATACTTTATTCTGGTTGCATTTAGGGACCAGTGAACGCATTTGAAGAGAGAAATGTCTTGCGCTTTAGAAAGCTCCCTTAAGCATCAATGTTAGGCTGAATTGGTGTGGAGAGGACCTGAAGTCTTACAGACAAGTTAGGAGGCTTGACATAAGTCCTCAGGGCAAGTGAAAGTTGACTTGTACACCAAATGTGAAAAAGAGGAAGAAAGACGGGACTTTGCCTGTGACTTGACATTTGGACTTGGTTTTAGAGCCTTGGATGTCATTGCTGCTGCTGCTAAGTCACTTCAGTCGTGTCCGACTCTGTACGACCCCATAGACGGCAGCCCACCAGGCTCCACAGTCCCTGGGATTCTCCAGGCAAGAACCCTGGAGTGGGTTGCCATTTCCTTCTCCAATGCATAAAAGTAAAAAGTGAAAGTGAAGTCACTAAGTCATGTCCGACCTTCAGCGACCCCATGGACTGCAGCCTTCCAGGCTCCTCCGTCCATGGGATTTTCTAGGCAAGAGTACTGGAGTGGGGGGTGTCATTAAGAATCAGGAAGTCAGAGGAGGGGGGAGTTCAAGAGGGATATTTATGTTTTGTCATAAGACTCCATGGGTTTGAGGGACTAATTGAGTACCCATGTGGAGGATCCCCTGCTGAGAGTGGGGAGCCCAGTAGCAAGGTTAGGACGAAACAAAATTCTGGACTAGCAGTTAGTGATCCAGGGGGTGGTTGAATGAGAGTGTACAGATGGAGGAAAAAAGGACAAGACCTTGAAGAAAATCTGACTATATATGAATTCTTAGAACAGAAAAACATATAGATGTTCAATGATCAGTTTGTATTCAATATTTTAATGATGATTTTATCTACAGTGTTGTTGTAGCCGCTGTTCTTGACAGCTTACAACAGTCAATCTAAAGAACATACCTATATAAGTAGAGTGATGTCTTTCCTATTCCCATTGCAGGAGGCACGATGTGGAGAAAGGCTGTGAAAAGAGGGTGGAGGATGAAGTGACAGAAGATAGGGAAGAGAGAAAGTGAAATACTTTTTTATCTAAGACTTTTAGAGTATACAGTGCTTTATCCATGTAACCCATTTCTGAATACCAGGCATCTAGGTAACCTAATGAATTTGTCTGTCTTTTCCCAAAGCAGCTCCTACTTAATCTGGGAACCATATCAGCCTGTCATGATGGTGGTCATACTTTCCAGACGAAGCCTCACGTGGGACATGTATTCTGAATGCCTGGTCACCAAGCCTTTATCCAAATGTTTAGCAACCAAAACTTCCCTCTCCCTTTTTATATTAGTACTTTTGTATGTGCTCTATGTGATGAATAAATAAATGCTCAGCTCTGTAAACCTATCTTATTATAATATACCACTGACTAAGCAAGGGAATGAGAAGGCAATGGCACCCCACTCCAGTACTCTTGCCTGGAAAATCCCATGGATGGAGGAGCCTGGTAGGCTGCAGTCCATGGGGTCGCTAAGAGTCGGGCACGACTGAGCGACTTCACTTTCACTTTTCACTTTCATGCATTGGAGAAGGAAATGGCAACCCACTCCAGTGTTCTTGCCTGGAGAATCCCAGGGATGGCGGAGCCTGGTGGGTTGCTGTCTATGGGGTCGCACAGAATCGGACACGACTGAAGCGACTTAGCAGCAGCAAGCAAGGGAAATTAGACTTAATTAGCATCTATTCCATGGTTAGGGACTGTTTTTCAGTCTCAATTAGAAAGCCAGGGCAGGGACTGTCTTTTGTCTGTCTGCAGTATTGCGTATGAATTTATATACGTACATGTATCATTGTCATCATAACAATGAGTGGTAGGGCAGGTCCACTCAGTACGCAGGTATTTTGTCTAATGGTACAGAGTTTTGCAGAGCCACATTTGAAGTTGTGTCTAAATTCTTTGTGTTCCGCCCATTGAACTGTATCACCTTCCCAAATGCTGACTGACTGTGTGCCAGGCATTATATCACATGTTTGAACATGTGAGTTCCTTCCTATCACCCCTCTGGTTTAGTAGATAATTCAGAGGAAAGCTCAAATCAAAATTGGTTATTTTTAGTGGGGTATCTGCCCTCTGGCACTGTCTTATTTTCACTTAACTTCTTTTTTTTAATGTATTTCATTGAAATATAGATGATTTACATTGTTGTGCAGATTTCTGCTGTACAGCAGAGTGATCCAGTTATATATATACACATGCATTTTTTCACACTTTCTTCCATTATGGTTTATCTTAGGATACTGAACATAGTTCCCTGTGCTATACAGTAGGACCTTGTTTATCCATCCTGTATGTAATAGTTTGCATCCCACGCTCTGAATCCATCCCAGCCCCACCCCATTTCTCTATTGGCGACTACCAGTCTGTTCTCGCTGTCTGCGTCACCCAGCTTCTTTAACTCTGCAGGAAGAGTCAAACCTTCTCAGAAATCACACCTGCTAAGATTGAGTTTAACAACCACTTTACTAATTCTTCTGAAGATCACACCTTCAGTCCTTTATGCTATGCTAAGTTGCTTTGGTCCTGTCTGGCTTTTTGCAACCCTGTGAACTGTAGGCTTCCAGGCTCCTCTGCCCATGGGATTCTCCAGGCAAGAATACTGGAGTGGTTTGCCGTACCCTACTCCAGATTATCTTCCCAACCCGGGGCTCAAACCCATGTCTCGTATGTCTCCTGCAGTGGCAGGCAGGTTCTTTACTACTAGCACCACCTGGGAAGTGCTAAGAGAGAAAAACTCTTTTTTATTTGTTTACCTGCTTGTTTCACTCCATCAGTGTTCTGCTTTCCCCATTGTCCCACTTGCTTACATACCTAAAGTCATGTTCCCCTTTTTCCTTACTTTCCTTCCATCCCTAGGCTTTGGAGAGAGAGTGGGATAGGATACGGGGCTTACAGCAGAATTTATATTGACTCTGCAATTTATTGTAATTGACTCTGATGTGTCTGTTTTCTTTATCCTTTGTTCTTGAAACTGGAAGTAGCCAGTGGCACGGTGAGCAATAGGATTGGCATTGGGAGTGAGGTAATCAGCCAGTGAGGACTTGAGTAAGCCTTGTGTTTATTAGTAGTGGTGTGCTGCTGCTGCTGCTAAGTCGCGTCAGTTGTGTCCGACTCTGTGCGACCCCATAGACGGCAGCCCACCAGGCTTCCCCATCCCTGGGATTCTCCAGGCAAAAACACTGGAGTGGGTTGCCATTTCCTTCTCCAATGCATGAAAGTGAAAAGTGAAAGTGAAGTCGCTCAGTCATGTCCGACTCTATCGACCCCATGGACTACAGCCCACCAGGCTCCTCCATCCATGGGATTTTCCAGGCAAAAGTACTAGAGTGGGGTGCCATTGCCTTCTCCGAGTAGTGGCGTAGAGGATGATGTTTCTTGGCCTTATTGCAGAACTCAACCAGTCTGCCTGCAGATACTGGGTTTTGTGCATGCCTGCCTTCGTTTGCTGAAGGTAAGTTCTATGCCTTTTTAATCTTTGACACCCCCACAAGTTTTAGCAAAGTATTTTGTGCTTTAGTTTATGCCCAGAAAAATCCCTAATGCATTGAGTTCTGTTAAAGAAGAGAAAACTGTATGGAGAAAGAATATGGAGAGGCCTCCCCGTTTGCAGGATCCAGGAATGTGATTGTTGCAGGGAAAGCCCTAACTGGGATAAAGTGGGTAAGCTCCCAAGGTGGGCCACAAAAAATGTAGAGTTAACCTTTGTATAATGAGATGTAAAATTAGAGATGAAGAGTCTGCGTAAATTGATTATTCGCCTTTACTGTTCTAATGATGGTCAACACTATATCTAAAGTGTCTGTGGTTTGTGTGTATGATGTTTAACTGTCACTTTAAACTACACAGAATAAATTAAAATGAAAGAAAAAAAAAAGATGAACCCATCTGGAGCCTTGTAGAGTTTATATTTGACACATGGGGAAGGCAGTAATAGCTAGTTCAGAAAACGAAATATTTTCTGCCTAAGTTTCTTGATGAAGAATGTTATTGTTGTTGTTTAGTCCCAAATCATGTCCTATTCTTTTGCGACCCTGTGCGCTGTAGCCCTCCAGGCTCCTCTGTTCTTGGGATTTCCCAGGCAAGAATACTGGAGTAGGTTGCCATTTCCTTCAAAGAATGTTATTAGCAATCAAGAAATCAACTGGAAATTATTTTTTTTTTTCTCCTCCTCTGAGTACTGGAATGTTTGTAGAATTAACTTGGCTTGGAGGAGAGTGAACCCCTTGTACTATTGCACAGGCACTTTCAGAACTTCGAGACTATAGCACTTGCTATGAAACCAAGATTCTTTCTGCAGTTCACTGTAACCCAACACCTAAATGTTAGTATCTAGAAAGTCTGAGACTTCTGTTTCTAAATTTACTGGAAGCCACTGATTTGGAATTTGGTGATATGTTTTTTTAAAAAAATTCTATGCTCAGTAAACGTAAACATCTTGTAGCACAGACCAAAAAATAGCCTTTCACCGATTTCCAGCCTTGCAGACAGTCAAATGTTAAGTTCACCCAACACAGACATGAAAGTTCTTCCATTGAGGTAGCCTGCAGGAATCATCACTGTGACTCAGAACCTGCAGCAGTTTTATCCCTATCCTTGGCTACTTTTTAGAATCCTAGAAATTCCAAGACAGGAGGGCATGTTGGGAATTATATAGTACATCTAATCCCCATAATTTGCAAATGAAGGAAGTGAAGTCTAGAGAGAGAAGTGAATTGATTTGCCCAAGGATGTACCTGTTGACAGAGTGGTTTTGGTATCAGGTTAATGCTAGCCTCATAGAATGAGTTTGGAAATATTCTGTCCTCTTCACCTGATGCGAAGAGCTGACTCATTTGAAAAGACCCTGATGCTGGGAAAGAATGAGGGCAGGAAGAGAAGGGGACAACAGAGGATGAGATGGTTGGATGGCATCACTGACTCAATGGACATGGGTTTGGGTGGACTCCGGGAATTGGTGATGGACAGGGAGGCCTGGCGTGCTGTGGTTCATGGGGTCGCCAAGAGTTGGACACGACTAAGCGACTGAACTGAACTGAACTTCAACTTTTTGGAATAGTTTGAGAAGGATAGGTATAAAGTCTTCTATAAATGTTTGTTAGAATTCTCCTGTGAAGTCATCTGTCCTGGACCTTTGTTTATGGGGAAGCTTTTGATTACTGGTCAATGTCATCACTAGTAATTGATCTGTCCAGATTTCTCTTTCTTCCTGACTCAGTCTTGGAAGATTGTATGTTTCTAGGAATCAATCCATTTCTTCTAGATTGACCAATATATTGGTATATAATTATCTAGAGTGTTCTCTTATGATTATTTGTATTTCTGTGATATTGACAGTAATGTCTTCCTCTCTCATTTTAAATGTTATTTATTTGGACACCCTCCCCCCACCACCTCTCTCTTTTTTTTTGATGAGTCAGGCTAAAAGTGTCAATTTTGTTTATCTTTTAAAAAATCCAGCTCCTAGTTTCACTGATCTTTTCTAAGTCTCTGTTTCATTTATTTCTGTCCTAATATTCATTCTTCCTTTTTCTGATTCTGATGTTTGTCAGCATAATTCACCTACACAAGTTAAAAATCCAAGTCTTATTAAAATTTTCATAACAAAAAATTTTAGTCCTCTGTCTGACCACTCCCCACCCTTCCCTTATCTCTGAGGTCTCCTTCCATACTCTTTTACCTGTTTCCTCTAGTCTTTAACTTCACATTTCTAAGTAATGTGCTTAGTCTGTTTCTTCATGTATTGGTTTTAGAGTTACACTTTTATCAGCCTGAGGTATTTTCTATTAACTCCTACTAAGCAAAGTCAGAATTTAGCATTCTAACATACATTATACCCCACCTTTCCTACCCTCTGCCCTGTTCAAAGCGTTACAGAATTTTTTGTTGTTGCTATAATCCATATCTTCTGTTTACTATACTGATTGTATAAGTATTGCTCACTACTGAGCTAAGTAGTATACACTGGTTGCAGTGGCTTTCTTGTATGATTTGATATTCTTCATTGAGTTAATAATTGCCTCTTTTCAGATTGTTTAGTTTTCTATGCCACTATCAGAACTTCTGTTCGCTGAGAGAACTCTAGTATCCTTAGATTTTTCACAAAACTCATGAAGTAATCAGTCATATATATGCATTTATATACGTGTGTGTGTGTGTGAGAAAGTGTTCGTCATTCAGTCCTGTCCAACTCTTTGTGACTCCATGGTCTGGAGCCCACCAGCTTCTCTCTCCATGGGATTCTCCAGGCAAGAATACTAGAGTGGGTTGCCATTTCCTTCTCCAGGGGATCTTCCCGACCCAGGGATGGAACCATATCAATATCTATTGATTTTTATTTTTTTCTTGAGGATCTTCCCTGGATTCTTCTGTGTCACTGCTTCAGTGCATTGGTTTTCTTCAGGCATAGCTGTCTTCTTGGGACCTCTCCTTTGTTGGTTCCCCTGTTGGTGGGATCCCATGTTTTCCCTCTTTGGGTTTCACTTTCTTGTGTTGGTAGAACACATATGTTGGTAGCTTTCTGAGAAGTGATATATGAGTCAGTTTTTTGAGGCTTTATGTGTACTTGAATATTTCTTTAATTTATAATCATTTTTGTTTGATAGCTTGGCTGAGTATACAATTCTAGTTTGAAAATAATTTTCCTCTAAGCATTTTAAAGACATTTTTCTACAGTGTCTTTTAGCTGCCATTGCTGCCATTTAGTCCAGTGCCATTTTTGTTCTTGATTCTTTTTATACACTATCTCTGTTTTTTCCTCTGTCTCTCTTTTTTCTCTCAAGTTTTCTGTAGTCTCTTTATTTTTGGAATTTGTTCTATGTCTTTTTGTTCCTTGATCCAAGAACCTAATGATTCCTTTAAATCTGGAAATCATGTCTGTACCTCTGCTAAATGTTTTTGTATTATTTCTTTAGTAATTTCATACCCTGAATTTTATCTGCCTTCTTTTTCTAGAGCTTCCATTAGTCAGAGATTGGTCTTCCAGAACCAATTTCTTAATTTTCTTTTTGTTTTTCCCTCCTGTTTTTTAAAGTCCTGTTTTCTCTTTTAGATGTATTTTCTGCAAGATTTCTTTGACTTTACTGTTCCACTCTTTTATCAAAATTTTAAAATTACTATGGCCTAGTTTTAATTTTCAGGAGCACATTCTTGCTGTTTGTTCCTTCTTCATATAACATTCTATTGTTTAATGAATGCAATGTCTTTTCTTATCTCCTGAAAGATATTTTTTGTTTTTGAAGAGCTATTCAGTTCTATGCATTACAGTTTTTTTCCTTCAGTTAGTTTCTTTCTTTCTTTCTTTTTCTAATTAGAGGCTTTCTTCCAATGTCCAGTGGCTCTTTGCAGTCTGGTTTATATTAAGTATGAGAAATTGAGTTCATGGTTGGAAGCTCCATTGTGTTGAAGGGATTTTTCAGAAATTCCCTGAAATTGATTGGTGGGTCCAAGAATTTTCACTGGAGGACCTCACATGTCCATATGTATAGGTCCTTTTTCTAAGATGCTTCACTTATTCCAGAGAAGAATCCGTCAGTCTCCTGCACAGGGTGAGAGATGGAGACATGGAGAGCTTCAGAGACAGTTTTCTCAAAGCTGAGTGTTAAGGGACATGTTTGGGGTATGTCAGTAGGTAGACTTTCTCTTAGTTTTCAATTGAGTGCCTCATTCCCAATTTTTTCTGTTTCATATTCCCAATACAAGAATTTCTCTAGTTTAATTTCCTAAAGAATAATTTTTCTATAGACTAAGTCTCTTCTTTCCCCTGATGGAGTGGGGAAGGGCATCTGAAGCTCTACCTGCTGTTATAGAGTTTCATCAATTCCTCTGTTTTCAGCCCCATGCCTCACTTTTACCTTCTTTGTATCTAGTACGATTTTTGAATCTTTTTGTGTTTGTAATGTGAATTAATTAGCTTGTTTCTCATTTGTATTCCGGTTTCATTATCTGTAAATTATTTGTTCACTTTTTAAAATTTTTATTTTATATTGGAGCATAGTTGATTAACAATATTGAATCAGTTTCAGGTGTACACCAGAGTGATTCAGTTATACGTAAATGTGTCTATTCTCTTTCAAATTCTTTTCCCATTTAGGATATTACAGGGAGCAGAGTTCCCTGTGCTATACAGTAGGTTCTTGTTGTTTATCTGTTTTAGATTTAGCAATGTGTATGTGTGAGGGCTTCCCCAGTGGGTCAGTAGTAAAGAATCTGTGTGCATCAGAGGAGATACAGGAGATATGGGTTTGATCCCTGGGTCGGGAAGATCCCTTGGAGGAGGAAATGGCAACCCACTCCAGTATTCATGCCTGGAAAATGCCCTGGACAGAGGAGCCTGGTGGGCTACAGTCCATGGGGTCACAAAGAGTTGGACATACTAAGCACACATGCACGCACACACACGTACATGTGAGTCCCACACTCCATCTAACAACAACAAAATTTGATGTGCTGTATTTGCTTTTGTTTTTTCTATTTGGGCGGGCATGGGATTTATACCTTTAAAAGTATCTTTTTCACTTTAACAGGGTTTCATGAAGAAGCAGAAACAAATGTGTTCAGTTCACTGTTTTAGCAGACAAATTAGGCTCCATTTTGACAAGCTGAGTTTAATATGCCCATGGGACATCAGGTGAAAATGTTCAGCAGGCAGTTGAATAGATGAGCCCACAGCTTTTAAGAGGAACTATTATTTTGAGTGGTGTCAATAGAAAGTGCTACTCAAAGTGATGAGACCACCATGGAGAGAGTGTGTGGAGTGAGATAAGCTGTGGACCAAGAATAGATTCCTGACAAACCCAGTATTTAAAGGAAGACAGAAGAAGAGGGAACCATGAAGGAGAACATTTTAGAATTTACCAAAGGGGTAATGTCAATGTGTCAAAGAAGTCAATTGAGATAATGGCCAAAACTTTTTTTCTTTTGCGAAGTGGGAAACATGGACATCATTAATGACTTTGGCAAGATGGTGTGGACAAGTCTGAATGCAGCAAATAAGAGAATGAAAATAGTTTTGTTTTGCTTTCAGTAATTGCTAAAGAAGCAGTAATAGGGGGTGTTTCCATGGCTCAAGAACCAGATTAACAAGTCTGTGGGCTTTTTCTGTTGTCTCCACTTGGAATGCTATCACACTTGATTTTAGGATATTTAATGAGATGATTCAGAACTGCATCCTTTTGTTATTGCTGAATAGTCTGGTTGTGACTTTGTTGCCCTTTTATTGTCTATGTGTAGATATTTCGGATGGTTTGATTTTAGAAATAATTTTTCACCATCCATTTTCATAACTTTCCAAGGCTGGTGTGGGCAAGCCAAACTGTAGGGTACTTCAAATTCTGGATATGTGAGTGAAGCTGATACTAGTAACCACTTCTTTTTTCAATCACATATATGATGAAATGTTTGCAGAATAATAGAGACGGGGGTGTAGTGGGAAAAAATTCCAACCCATTACCTTTAGCATAAAGCCCAAATTCCATTCTGTTGGACTTTGCCTAAATAGCAAATGTTTTGCTGTTGCCTGAGGTCTGGGGTCGGAGAAGGCAATGGCACCCCACTCCAGTACTTTTGCCTGGAAAATCCCATGGACAGAGGAGCCTGGTAGGCTGCAGTCCATGGGGTCGCTAGAGTCGGACAGGACTGAACGACTTCACTTTCACTTTTCACTTTCATGCATTGGAGAAGGAAATGGCAATCCACTCCAGTGTTCTTGCCTGGAGAATCCCAGGGTCGGGGAAGCCTGGTGGGCTGCCGTCTATGGGGTCGCACAGAGTCGGACACGACTGAAGCAACTTAGCAGCAGCAGCAGAGGTCTGGGGTAATTGAGAAGACAAAAGAACAAGGCAGGTAGAGAGTAAAATATTACCTTTCTTACTAAAAGTGACTGGGTTGGGTTGGTGCTCTTACTTCTAGGCAAGTGGACTAAAGCCCAGACTAGAGAAGACTTGCACAGACATGCACAGCCCACATGTGGAGACAGAAAGCACTATTTCCTGGTGAAACACCAGGAGAGCTGAGCCCTACATGCCCGATTTATCCACATTTATCTATCTGATAAATCTTTCTACCTCTCATCCTACCCTCCTCAGAATGAACAAGAGGGTGGCAGAGGCCAGCCTTACCAATGATGGAAACATCAGAGCTGGGAAGAAGTGAGCCCCCCAAATACATGTTGGCCTTCAACACCCTGCATGATCTGATACCTGATCCCATTTGTACCACCCTCCCCATCACTCTCACACTGCTGCCATCCTGGCTTCCATCCTGATTTCTCTAGTTAAGGGGTCTTTGCAATCACTGTTCTCCAGCCTTGGAAAAGGAAATGGCAACCCACTTCAGTATTCTTGACTAGAGAATCCCGTGGACAGAGGATCTTGGTGGGCTTCTGTCCATAGGGTCGCACAGAGTCAGACATGACTGAAGTGACTTGGCATGAGTGCATGCATTGGAGAAGGAAATGGCAACCCACTCCAGTACTCTTGCCTGAAGAATCCCAGGGATGGAGGAGCCTGGTGGGCTGCTGTCTATGGGGTTGCACAGAGTTGGACACGATTGAAGCAACTTAGCAACAGCAGCATTCTCCAGCCTGAAACTCTCTTCTCTCTAGATAGTCACTTCAGATCTCTCATATGTCACCTCCTCAGAGGGACCTCCCCGATCACCCAACCTAAAAATACCACTCCCCCACCATCCCTCTCTAACCCTTTACCCTGCTTTGATATTCTTAATAGCTTTCCTCTTTCTTGTCTCCTTTATGTGGGAAGCTTCATGAAGGCAGACACTTTGTCTCTTTTGTTTTCTGTGCCTGCATTGGAGTCTTGCATATAGTAGAGCTAAACTCCATAGGAGCTAACATATATTTGTTTATCAAATGAATGACCAGTCCAGTGAACTTGGGGGTCTGTCCCAGCTCTGCTACTGACTAGAGTGTCACTCCTTGGGAATTTGCTCCATCCACCTGAGTCTCTGTTAAAGAGCTGCATTAACTCCTTTCAAGAGTGATGGTGAGGATCCAATGAGATAAAGTGTGCAGAAGAGATGAGGGAAGCACTGAAATGATCTAAGTGCTTGCATGGGGATTGCTCCCAATGACAACATTGTCTCTTTTGGAATCAAGGAGGAGTTAGTTTCTTGTCACCTTAGTGACAACTGATGGCTTAAGGTGATGACATTGAAAGATTTCCCAGGGCCATCCTCACACAAAATACTCTTATCCATTATACCTAGTTTTATCCTTGTATTTGCCACATGGTGTATCCTGATTTTTTAATGAAAAATTTAGTCGTAATAGATAGCAAAAAGGAGGTTCATTCTAAAAAAATAGGAGTACATTTACTTCAGCAAAAAGAATTTCTCAGCGGAAAACATTTATTTTGCCATGAGTCTTAAAGGATTAAGGGCTTCAGCCATCCCCCTAAAATTATTTTCCAAGTGGAAGGAAGTTAGAAATTAATTTTGAAGCAATTTCTGAGTGTGAGTTTCACATTTTTGCAAATAAACTTGCCCTTAAGTCACTCACAATTTCAGCACCTATGAATCTTGCCAATGGCATGCCAAGATAATCCAGTTAACCCAGAGTTCTGCTTTTTTGTCAAAAGTTGCATGGAGGCAGATTTTGTTGTATTATGTAATTTACATAATGATATATATGAAATCAACCCTGAATATTCATTGGAAGGAGTAATGCTGAAGCTGAAGCTCCAATACTTTGGCCATCTGATGTGAAGAGATGACTCATTGGAAAAGATCCTGATGCTGGGAAAGATTGAGGGCAGGAGGAGAAGGGAGTGATAGAGGATGAGATGGTTGAATGGCATCACCAAATCAATGGACATGAATTTCAGCAAACTTTGGGAGATAGTGAAGGACAGGGAAGCCTGGCATGCTGCAGTCCATGGGATTGCAAAGAGTTGGACACGACATAGCGACTGAACAATAACAATATGAAAAGTATATGGACTTTGGACTCATCTAGATCTGGCTTCAAATTTGAGCTTTTACTGTTTCATGGTTGAGTTGAGGGCTTGAAAAAATTAACCTTGTGCTTGAGAAACTAGTCAACCTAAGATTAAGTTTCCTCATCTGAGTATGTCTTATATAAACCTTGAGACCTAAGGCCTTTCTAAGAAGAGTGACACAGATATAAATGAAGTGAATAAAACACATGCTGTCCATGAGCAAGTGAGAGGCCCTGAAACGTTCATTCTATAACCAGGAAACCCATTTTAATTTGTTTGGCCCAGATTGTCCTAAAGTTTTATCCTTGTAAAACCCAATAATATCTTGCTGAATCAGTATTCTATAGAGGATTCTGTAGGAAATCCTGGCTTGCCAGAATGCCAGACATATCTTAAATGTAAAATCCATTTATCTTCCCTTTCCCATTTTATTGTTGACCTCTCAGAATTTTCACCCAGATGCTTAATACTAACTTAAAGTAGAACTGTTCAAGTTCTACTATTTGTTCCTTCATCCCACCTTGGCTTCTTCCACAGTCGTCCCAACTATCCATGTATTAGTTTTATAGCAGTGCTATAGCAAAGTACCACAAATTGGGTGGCTTAACTCATCACAGATTTGTTTTAGACTTCTGCAGCCTAGAAGTCCAAAATCATTGTGTTGGTGGGGCCTGTTCCCTCTGAAACCTTTGGGAAGAATGTTCCCTCGTCCTCATTTACCTTCTGGCAAAAATTTTATTTTCTTACATTTATTTTCTTACGTTATTTCCAAACTCACCTGAATAGGGAGATAAGATCCTCGTGCACATCGCTCATTTTGGAGATGTTGTTAATAGTATTATGGGCTTCCCTTGTGGCTCAGACAGTAAAGAATCTGCCTGCAATGCAGGAGACCCAGGTTTGATCCCTGGGTCAGGAAGATCCTCTGGAGGAGGCAATGGCAACCCACTCCAGTATTCTTGCCTGGAGATTCCATGGACAGAGGAGTCTGACGGGCTATAGTCCATGGGGTCACAGAGTCAGACACAACTAAGAAATTAACACAACTTTAGTAATATTGGAATTATTGAATGGTCTTTGAAAATTGATCGGTACTGGCCTCAATTCTTTGCTGTACTACTTACTACCTGTGTGAATCTGGGCAAGTAACTTAAGTTCTCTGAGGATCAATTTCTCATCTGTAAAATGAGATAATAGTACTTATCTGATAAAGATTAGAAATAAAAATATAAAGTAGTTATCACAGTTCTGATACATGGAGTGCATTTAATGACTGGGGACTTTTACTGATATCATTATCATGAAGATGCCTTGGATCATAGCGGGGCCTTCCTGTTTCCAAACTATTATTAACGTTTTGGGACACTGGCTACTTTCACTTCCTACCTCCATTCAAATTTTCCTTCTGGTTAGCATGAGATTTCAAAGTAAAGCTCCCTACTACAGTGTCAGATAGTTTTATTTCCTCCTCTTCCTAATTCTTTTCGTTCACTACCTGCCACATAACTTGAGTTTGTCTCCCTTTCCTGTGAGCCCAAGGGTATGGTGGCAGAGATAGGGATGACTAATTCAATTAGCAAGATTAGACACCACTGTCTGATGCCAGACGGGGAGCCTGTGGAAAGGAGATAGGCACGTAAGTCTCAGGGCCCCTTCAGCAAAAGCTTGCCCATCACCCTGTATGTCAGGTACTATGTCCTCTCTGGGGAAACAGTGCTTCAAATATCAATTTTAGAAATTGAAATGATGCTTCAAGGAAAACAAATACTGTATCCTTTGAAATAAAGGTTTTCTTTTACCATTTGTTTTCATGGAAATCCTTAGCAAAAAATAGCTAGATTTGGGATTTGGGTTGGTATTTAATTCAGGGTTACATAATAGCCCTTCAAGATTCAAATGCTTTGGATATGCCTGAATAATCTTGAGAGGTGACTGAATCCTTTTTAATAGGGGGACCACTTTTATGTACCTTTCTTTAATTGCAAATTTCATGGAAACGTCTGTTACTAGTTGTCCTGTTTTTTGTTTGTTCGTCTGGGGTAATGTTTTTCTTGTTTTGGGGGTACTCAAGGCAGTTAAATATCTGCTGCTGCTGCTAAGTCGCTTTAGTCGTGTCCAACTCTGTGCGACCCCATAGATGGAAGCCCACCAGGCTCCCCCGTCCCTGGGATTGTCCAGGCAAGAACACTAGAGTGGGTCGCCATTTCTTTCTCCAATGCATGAAAGTGAAGAGTGAAAGTGAAGTCGCTCAGTCGTATCTGACTCTTAGCGACCCCATGGACTGCAGCCCACCAGGCTCCTCCACCCATGGGATTTTCCAGGCAAGAGTACTGGAGTGGGGTGCCATTGCCTTCTCCAATTAAATATGTGAGAGGACTCCAAATAAATATTTTAATTGCAGCTATGACATTTATTATATGAACGAATTTTATCCTTTGGAATAACCTATAATGTAAAATGCAGAAATGGGAAGGAGAGAAGAAGACTTAGGGCTACTTAACATGTTTGCTCTTTGTCCTCATTCTGGAGTTTTTGTTTCTAATTCTTCTTTTCACTGGTAGAACACACACTTTCCGGTGGCTTTCTCGGATTTCTTTTCTCAAAGCCTTGCCTATCTGAGCGTATTAACTGGTTGCTTCTACACACAGATGACAGCTTGGCAGGATTTTCCCTTTTTGTCTCTTCTGATCATTTCCGTTGGAACTGGGATGTGAGTTGATAGAAAGTAGTTTCCAGCTCAGTTTTCAAGTAAGAAACATGAGACTCACATGAGCAGGTAATAAATGTTGAATATCAGAGTTCTCTGGGATAGGGTGGCCAGGGAAGCCTTGATTT
The DNA here is from genome assembly GCF_003369695.1 of Bos indicus x Bos taurus. Classification (NCBI taxonomy): domain Eukaryota; kingdom Metazoa; phylum Chordata; class Mammalia; order Artiodactyla; family Bovidae; genus Bos; species Bos indicus x Bos taurus. The sequence continues at coordinate 52,667,062 of NC_040079.1, read as the reverse complement.
GTGCTGTTTGCTGGTTTCTATTGTATAAATACTCCCTTCATGGCTGATTTCAAGCTACGAGATGCTGCTCAACACCAAGGTGGAAAGAAATGCACAGTAGCAAACCATTATATAATCTTTCAACTAGATAAATATGAAAAATATAGCTCCAGAGCATAGATGATAGAAAACATAGTAAACATGGTAAAATAGTTAAGTAGTGATGAGTTTTGAGTATTTATCACTTATGTTTTAATATAACATATTTAATGGTAAAGCTTTTATACTCTAATTTTGAACAATAGCTGCATTGAACAGCTGACTCTCACAGTTCCTGGAGATCTAACCATTGGTTTTAACATACTGACTGGGACCCAGAAAAGTCATTGTCCTACCCAAGGTTCAGTGAATGAGTCATGTTAGAACCTGGATTGGTACAAGTCGTTTCTAAAACCCAAATTTCTCTGGAAAGACTTACTTGTTCATGTATCTATTTATTCATTTGTATATTTATTTATTTGTACTACATGCTTTAAACATTTAACAAAAGGAATTTAGACTGTAGCAGACCATTACTATCTATTGAGACGATAAGAGTCAAAATATTTGAATATATATAATTACAACCACAGATGGGCGAGTGGAAAGCTGATTAGATTTAGGGCCATAAATGAATCCTGGCTTTGAGTCTTGGTTTTGCTTCTCAACAGCTTACAACATATTTTATTCTCTAGTTCCAGTTGTCTAGACTGTGAGATGAAGGGATTGGACCTATGAACATATACTACTCCTATATGTCTAACATATTATGATTCATTATTTAGACCCATCAGTTCAACAGCTATTTGCTTAGAACCAATTATATTCACATTTGTTATGGACTCTACCCCAGGCAGAACTGGATATAAGTGCAATCAGAGTAATTATTATTAGAACAGCATCTCATGTTAATGCAGAGCCTTTTAATTCAACAAAGACTTTGAGTCTCTGAGGTTCTATGACAGTATGAGATCAGGACACATCTTCACAGAATGTTAGCGAGAGCAGAACCTATTCTAAAAGGACAAACAGAACTCTTACTCCTAGGAAACGCAAGAGGTCATAACCAGGTAGTAATAAGGAATAAGGAACAAGCCATGCCTACCAGTTGCTTCACTGATAAAAGAGCAAAATCAAAAATGACTTTCTTCTAATTATACGATTAATTATTATAGAGAATTTAGAAATTATTAATGAGTATTAAATAAGGACAATATACTATACACCCAATTTAATATCTTGCTTTTTTTTTACCTAATATTTTAGTATATTTTATAAAACATTCTCAGTAGAGTCATTTTAATTGCTGTATATGATTCCATTTTTTGATGTACAGTAACTTATCTTAAATTGTTTACATTATTGACAGTTTATTATTCTAAATAATACTGTGATAAATACCTTTGTTGATATAAAAAAAATTGTATCTTATACACATGATTTCCAGTTGTAATATTTAAGGTTTTTAGTAAGAAGGTTTTGGGCTTCACAGGTGGCGCTAGTGGTAAAGAACTTGCCTGCCAGTGCAGGAAACATAAGAGATGTGGATTCAATCCCTGGGTCGGAAAGATCCTCTGGAGGAGGGCATGGCAACCCATGTCAGTATTCTTGCCTAGAGAATCCCTGTGGACAGAGGAGCCTGGCAGGCTATAGTTCATAGGGTCACATAGAGTCGAACACGACTGAAGTGACTTAGCACATACACGCAATTAGACCGTGAATAGTGAATCACAGATTTTGACCTTTAGCATATTTGATTCTGCCAATATTGTTTTGTACTTGCATATATTTTATTCTGTTTCTGAACATTTATTAAGAGGAGCGGTTTGCCTGTATCCTTATTTGAACTGGAAATAGCACCAATGTTTTCATATCACTTCAAGTAGATACATAATACAGTGTAGGGTTAATAATTTTTTCACTCTCTGCAGGCAATAACTTCCAATACAGAGTTTATTAGTTTAGAAAGGACTCAATAAATATTCAGTAAATGAAAAGATTTTGGCTAATTTAGGATAGGCAAAATACATTAGTGAAAGATGTGAAGAAAAAAAATACTCCATTCATGATATGGCTTTCATTTTCATCAGGAGAGATGACAGCTAAGCACAGTCCAGGAACTCTGACCATTAAATGAAACAGTGAAATGAAGTATGTTGTTTTTTTAATTCATCTACATGGGAAACCATGACTCTAATAGTTGTTTGATTAAATGTTAATGAGGGCTCCTAAGTTGACCCAACTCTTTCTTTTGTGTGTTAGATTTTTGCCAGTTAAAACAAGACCAATTTCACCTTTCTTTCTTTAACATCTTTGAGTCAACATTTGCTGACAAAAGAAGTTGTAACTACCCTGGTTATTTAAATATTAATGATTTCCATTAAAGGGAGCTGGATGTTTACAGCAGAATGATTGAGAAATTAGATGGTATGATTAGTTCCTTGTTTCTGCCTGCAGGAAAAAGCCTCTTAATGGAAGAGCTCCTTCCAATATGTTTTTAATACCACAGATTTATTTTTTCCCCATGAACCAGTTAGAGAGTAAGATTGTTGACTTCAAGCATTCCTTGAAAGTAGCTTTTATTAAAACATTAGCATAACAAGTTCTTATAATTCAAAAAAAATCTTTTATCAGTGCCATAGTGGTCATAATACTTGGGCTTCTTGGGAACCTAATTTCAGTTTCTAAAGTCATTTTGTTCTTTATTATAGTAAATAGACAAAACCACTCATAAGTACATGGTCTATTTGGTTGAGCTTGTTTACATTAAGTCTGGGGAATTCTATTAAGTTAACCATGAAAGACTTGACAAAGGTTATGTATTCAATCAAATTATAATTATAAACTTTTATCTTATTGGAGAAATGTGGCTGAAAACCTTTCTAAACCTGCTAAAACCAATATTTTCCTATTATGCTAAATTGGATTGTGATTAGCATGTGGTTAATAGATTACAACACCCTGTATGTTTTTAAGGTATATCAATGACTTGGTATATTAAGGCACTGAACAATCAGGGCAAGCATTGTATTTGCCTATATTGTATATTTCTCTTGCATCCAGAATTTGAGGGAGCAGAGTATTTAACTAGCAGTAGTACAGAGTCAGTTAATAGCACTGGTGCAAGAATCATATTACTTAATAGAGTCAGGATTAACAGAAGCAATTGAGGCACCTGCCTTGGATGTAAAATCTAAGACTGCCAAAAGACTCAGTAATCAAGATAAATAATATTTAATGCAATACTTGAAAAAATCAAAATTAACAAAGAAATTCTTGATGGACAAAATTTCAAAATTAAAAAACAATATAAGGTCCCACTTTACATCTACATCAGACTCACCTTATCCTCAGCCCAGCCCTGACTGCATACTAGTTCTGATTTCTCTGCTTTGATGTCTGTAGATAAGGTACTCCTTTGAGTCAAATTTTCCGTGTCTAAGATTAATGATGATAACCCTTCTTTTCCTGGTTGAGTTATCAGGAAGTTCAGATCAGCTAAAAATACATTGGAAATACCCATTGTAAAAACAATTTACATGTTTTCAAGTTTATGGAATTCACCACACATTTTTATGTTATTATTATCAAGCAAACATCAGGTTAGAAGATCCTTGAAAAGCTTTGTATTAATAAAGTGTGAGGTCTAACTTTTGAGTTCACTGGTCATCTTGCTATAGGGGTAAGGGCCTGTAAATGGTTGTAGGATCTTCTGTCTCTTCTTTCTTTCTTTTTTGTTTTTGAATGCAAAGTTTAGTGATTTGTAAGAGATAAAAAGATGGCCAGAAATCTATTCTAATTATTTTAAATTTCCCTGCAAAACACCCATGGACAAGTCAGGTCTCACCTTTTCTCAAGCTTTGCACTTCCACCCCATTTCTCCTGCCTAACTGAGTTCCACCCACCTTTTACTCACCTTCTACCTTGGTAAGGCCTTCCTTCCTAGGTTCTCCTGTCCTGAAATATGTTCTGAGTCCTCTGCCTGGAGTGGATGACTGTCCCTCCCACTCACTTTGTGATTTGTTTGAAGTCCCTTTTGTTTTCATGCTTCCTGTAATCCTTCATAGAATTTATTTTCCAGACCACAGTTTTAGAAATAGAAGTTGTTGCTCTAGTTATATTGCCAATCACTTAAATAGCATCCCATTAGACTGTTAATTTCAGGATGAGCAAGGACTGGGTTGACCTGATTTAGGCTTTATCTAAGGTACTAGCCAGAGAAGGCAATGGCACCCCACTCCAGTACTCTTGCCTGGGAAATCCCATAGACAGAGGAGCCTGGTAGGCTTCAGTCCATGGGGTTGCTAAGAGTTGGACACAACTGAGCAACTTCACTTTCACTTTTCGCTTTCATGCATTGGAGAAGGAAATGACAACCCACTCCAGTGTTCTTGCCTGGAGAATCCCAGGGACAGGGGAGCGTGGTGGGCTGCCGTCTATGGGGTCGCACAGAGTCGGACACGACTGAATCAACTTAGCAGCAGCAGCAGCAAGGTACTTAGCAAAGAGCTTTATATGTATTTTTTGAGTGACTAAATGAGTGTTTTGCATATAAAGGGGTTTGGTAAATATTTACTCTTTGGATTCATTTGTGGAAAGTTATTGTTTTCATTCTAGGCCCAGAGGGAACGGTTGGTGCCATGTGGAAGGCACTGTTTTTGCTGGTCTTGTTGGTGCTCAGCCCTGGTGCTGATGGGCTGTTTCGCTCCTTGTACAGAAAAGGCCATGTTTCCAGTCCACGTAAAGGAGACCCAGGACAGCGGTTATTTCTGACTCCTTATATTGAAACTGGGAAACTTGAAGAAGGTAAGCTTAAATCTGAAACCACTGAAACTGTATACTTTCAACAGTTGTTGCTTTAGCAGATGTCTCACAGGATCCAAAAGACAATATGATATTTTACTCAATTGTTTTATTTCATATATTAACAATTTGATATCATATAGTATCAGAGTTTTGAGCTAAAAAGAAAGTTCATCAGGGTCAGATTAACTAGTAGTTGAGTCTCCACATATCTATTTATAAAACTAGTATAGTGCCTGTCTACAACTGGTCATTTAATGAAAGTGAAAGTGAAGTCGCTCAGTCATGTCCGACTCTTTGCGACCCCGTGGACTGTAGCCCACCGGGCTCCTCGGTTCATGGGATTCTCCAGGCAAGAATACTGGAGTGGGTTGCCATTTCCTTCTCCAGGGGATCTTCCCAACCCAGGGATGGAACCCAGGTCTCCTGCATTTCGGGCAGATGCTTTAACCTCTGAGCCACCAGGGAAGCCTGGTCATTTAATAGGGCTAATAATAACCTTAGAACTTACTCTGTGTCAGTTATTGCTTCCAAGCATTGGATATAAAAGCATTTAAGCATCTCAACAACCTATTTAAGCCTCTTTACACAGAAGATAACTAAAGCAGAAAGAAATAAAGTTACTTGCCAGTCATGCAGACACCAGCTGGTAGATGCAAGGGTTACATCCAGACAGCTTCATTCCAGAGTCTAAGCTCACAGCCATTGTGCTTGGCCCCTTTGCCTGAGAAGTTATCTGAGTCTTAGGACTCATTTTCCTCATTGATTAGATGGAGATAAAACAATTCACCCAAGTCACAGAGATGTTAAAAATATCAGATCAAAAAATGTACATGAAAACTCTTTGTAACCTGTAAGTTGCTCTCTAAATACCTGTATTCGCTGGTGGCTTTTATTTAGAGATTGTCCTAATACTAGTACAAAAAGTGTCATTTGGTGTCATCAGAGTCTAAAATTTATGACCTGCCTGTACTCTTAATGCTTCTTCATGCTTAGGGAAATCACTGTATAAGATAAATGATGTAATCTTTCTGGACCTCACGATGCTCCTAAACTATAAAATAGTATATAGACAGCTATCCTGAAGAGCTGTGTGTGAAAGGAAGCAGAGAAATGGGGTGGTGGCTGAGGAGAGTTATGGAGTCAGGCGAGGTCATTAAGAAGGTAGGAGATAATGACAAAAGTGATCCAGTAGAGAGGGGAAAGGTGATGGGATGGGACATCTCTTGGTGGAGCATATCTTGGAGATGAGCATCCATAGATGGAGGTCTTAGTGTTTGCTTTGGATTTTATCCCTAGTCACATGTAGGAAGGCAGACTTAATGCTTATGAAGCTGATATGCTGGTAGATTTCGTGGACATGTGGAACTGAAACTAGAAATTTTAGGGAAATGATCATTTTAAAGATAAAAAATAAATGCATATACTATGTATGGAAGTTTAAAATAAAGCAACTTTTCTTCATTTGAAGAGATCTCATAGTCAATAGACTGTCATTTTTTTTAATTTAAAGCCAAAACATTTTCCCTTTTTATGGGTGCATTTGAGTTCTGTTCATATATCTTTGCCTGAAATATGCATTGATTCTGTGTTTCATCATATTTTTTTGTAAGAAAAAATGAAAAACTTTGATAATATAGTCAATGATAATATAATGAGGCAATGCAGTCTTTTTTCAAAAGACTCAATTTTGCTTGATGTAGAAAAGTCATGAAAATATGGCAGCCCAGTGGTATAGGCTGATGTCACTTGACGTAAATGAAGAGGCAAATTATCATTATTCTAAATCCACCCAGTTGAGTCATATGCATTGCTTTTAGCTTCTTTAATAAATGGGTACTGATGACTGAGATTATGTTCATTCACATAGCAGAGTTAAATACTCATCACTAAACCCTAGAATCCACAGATGAGGAGCTTGAGACTCAAATATTTCACATGACTTGCCCAAGAGGACACAGGTAATAGTAGCAGAGATGGGATCAAGATCCAAATTTTCTGCCTTCTGCTCTGTAATTTGCCTACTATAATTCATTTTCCTTTGTTTAAAAAACTTGTCCTCTTCTGGAGTAACCAGATGCACACACATGAAAGAAGGAATCAGGCAATGCACTCTAAAGTGCTAAAGGATTACATTTGAGGTAGATATGCTGTAAATTTTTAGAAGGAAGCTATCCCTGTTGGTTGGCATAATCTTGGTATAAAATAGTAGTAGTAGTAACAGTGGTAGTAAGAAATAAATAGTTAACATTTAGTAGTAATTATATCCCCTGTTCCTGTCACAGTGCCTGTATGTAATAGGCACTCAATAAATATTTGTAGAATTTGAATTTGAGACCTAACTATGTTCCAGAAATTATGCTTTACACACATTATCTCTTTTAATCCTTAGAGCAACCCTAATGAAGAATGAATAGTTATTGTTCCCATTTTATAGATGAGAAAACTGAGGCCTAGAGAAATTAAGTATCTTGCCCAGGGCTATGTAAAGCTAGTAAGTGGCAGATCTGATGTTAAAACCTATCTCTGCTGACTCATGATTCCTGGGTCAGGAAGATCCCCTGGAATAGGAAATGGCAATCTACTTCAGTATTCTTGCCTGGAAAATTCTGTGGGCAGAGGAGCCTGGCAGGCTATAGCCCATGGAGTCGAAAAAAGTCAGACACAGCTGAGCACGTGCACACGTGTGCACACACACCTGCGCGTACATACACACACACACACACACACACACACTGCTGACCCACAACACAAGGTAGGAACCACTGTGCTGTGTGGCCAGACTTGAAAATATAGGGTAAGATTTGGACAAGTAAGAAAGAGCCTGCACATCCTGAGAGAGGGAGACAGCTTAAACAGCATTAAGGGAAAGTGTCTTTGAATTGTACATCAGGTAGAACCAAGTACAGAGAATATAGAGAAATCTGCCCGAGATCCACATCCCACCCATTCCTGGATTTCTTGCCTATGAGCATTTCCCTCTTATGGATGTTAACGGTACTAAAGAAAGATTTCAAGGGAAATAGTTTTATCTTCTATCCTTTTGTGTCAATCCTGTTAGATCACCATCTGATAAGTGACAACATTTAAAATATTAAATCCGGTGTAATATCACTTTCTAAAGTTCTGTTACACAGTCAAAAATCTTTGAATGGAATTTTAAATGGCTGATCCAAAATCTGGTACATCTGGGTATTCAGATGTAGCCCTGACAGCATAATTAAATATAATTTTATTCATTCGCTTTACTGAAAGTTCAGGAAGCTCTGGACAGATGGTCAGCTCACTCCCCTGAATCCCTTTTGTGCATCAAGTCTGTTGAAATCTTAGGGACGTGAGTCTTAATATCGCAACAAAACATTTCTGAGATAAACAGTAGTTCACAAAAAGACACAGAAAATTTTAATTTCTTTTAAATTCCAAGTTAACTAGCTTAGTTTTATGTAGTTAGTTGTAACTGTGTGTTTGCTTTCTCTGCAGCTAGAATAAACTGTCACTCTCTGAAACAAAATGAATAAAATTAATATGGGGGGCAGTTTTAGTGTATTTCCAAACACTGCCTTTTCATAAACTTTAAAGAATATTTTGCTATTGGGTCTTAATTTATTAAAAATTATGGCCTGGTAGTATCCTGTCCATCCAGATGATGTTGCAAGTCTTTGCAAATATGGAGTGCCTGATTAGCTGGGTCAAGCCCTTCTTTGGTCGTGGTCCAATCTTTTTGGATTGGAAGTGTTACTATCACAAGCACCAGTCACCGCAGTAAGATGTAGGAAGTGAAGCTGCTTCAAAGAAAACCTTTTTCCTTTTTTCAACTGTTTCAAACATTTGTATTATGAGTCATGGTTCCAGGAAGAAAGAAACTCCTACATCTAGGGAGTTTATTTTCCACATTCTATTAACAGATTCTGAAAGGATGAATGGGACATTTGAAAATGCCAAAAAAAAAAAAAAAATCAATTTATTTGAAAGAACTTTTAATCATTTTACTGTGGCAGTGTTCTTGCCTGGAGAATCCCAGGGATGGGGGAGCCTGGTGGGCTGCCGTCTATGAGGTCGCACAGAGTCGAACACGACTGAAGCAACTTAGCAGCAGCAGTGGTATAGTTAGAGGAAATTTAAAATTAAAAACAAGGCGAAGCACTTCTTTGTGGGCCCGAGAAAAGTTTTTCTGAATTTCCTAAGATCTTAATAAGGCCCGCCTGCCTTTGGAGGTTTTTGTACAAATGAGCGAGTCCGAGTGCATTGCCAGTGTGTCATGTTTTAGTTCGTTAATTCACATTTATTCATTACAAGTATGTATTGGATGTCTTAAGTGTTTCAATCAGTATGCTGTGTCCCTGGGGGTACAAAGGTAAGCAAGACAAATTCCCTGCTTTCCAGTAGCCTCTGATCTAGAAAGGAAGGTATAAAATATACCCCCGTCAGTTCAAGGCAACAGAGATAGAACTTTGAGATGCTCAGAAAGGGTCAGAAAGAGAGGACTGAGTAAGCATGTGAGTCATCTTCAGAGCAGGCCATCGGACCTCGTGTTGTGCTGGTCTCAAGAGAGATAAATTGATTCAGTCACCCATCTCCCGAAGTCCATTCCCTCCTGCTCCTTTCTATTATGTTTTCTCTTCTTCTCATTCTACTCTGACCTTTCTCATTTTTCTCTGTCTTTCTTGAATGCCCATTTACTCCTCTGGGATTCACTTCTCACTCATTCCCAACCCCTCAGTCTTCAGTTCTCTACTCTCCTTTTTTTGGAAGGGTCTCTGTTGGATTTTGAGAAGGTTAATAGTTTTGTGAAAAATATTTCAAAAGTGTTTTAGGTACAAACTTCCAACTTCCTAGCCCAACTAGGATGTGGGCTGTGGATGTACATCATAGTAAGAAGAGTTAATAAACTATCTTGCATATTTGAAAGTTGCTAAGAGAGTAAATCTTAAAAGTCCTCATCACAAGAATAAAAATTGTAACTGTAGGGGGTGATGGATGTTAACTAGACTTACTGTGGTGATCTTTACAGAACATATAGTGTATGAATATTCAATCATGTTGTACATCTGAAACCAGTATCATGTTGTATGTCAATTATATCTCCAAAAAAATGGCCAAAAGAATTGTTTTAAAGATTGCCCAGCCCTGGAGTTGATTTTTCTTTGGGCTAAATGAGAGTGAAAGCAAAGACGGGAAGAGGGAATGGTGGGGGAATGGGAATGGGCAGGTACACATTATTTTCCCCTAACATCTCCCTTTTCTGTAATATCTTTCTTTTGTCTTTGCCTTTTTTTTTTTTTTGATTGGGAGGGATGTATCTCATGGGGAAGAAATGGGGAAGAGGTAGAGAAAGTGAAAGTGAAGTCGCTCAGTCATGTCCGACTTTGTCCGACTCTGTGCGACTCCATAAACAGCAGCCCACCAGGCTCCTCCGTCCATGGAATTTTCCCGGCAAGAGTACTAGAGTGGGGTGCCATTGCCTTCTCCGCCTATAATCACTACCTAACGCTAAACTCAGTGGCAACTAAGCATATGCCCCACGCCCAACATGTCTGCAAACTTGTATGAATCAAGAGGTTGAATTAATCTTTCCTGGGGGAACTGCACTGAGTCCAGAAAAGGCAAAGTCTTCTAGACTGTTCTTGGGGTGGCCCACGGGCTTATGAGAATCACCCCTTTCTTTGCCTGAGCCCTTATTTTATGTGCATCTCTGTGCTCAGGGGTCACATGCATGCTTTCATTTGATCCTCACATGAAGTCCAGGGTGGACATATCAATATCCACATTTACGCCATGGCTTACCACACGCTATCAGTGATGTCACTGAATACCAAGTTGGGAAGAGACGCTGTCAATCGGCATTCCAGGGCCCGTGGGCTCCGGCAACCCACTGGAGGCATCTCTAGTTGGTAGCACGTGTATAGGATGGAGCTTCCTTATCTACTCTCTACTAACCAGTCTCCAACTTAGTAAGTCCCAGACTTAAGTAGCTATTCTTGAATGATCCATTTTTAGCAGGGACACTTCCTTGGTTCCCCCTAAAGGTCTCCTCTTCACCCAGACTTCACCACCACCCCCTGCTTCCTACCTGTTTACTGTCCCTTCTCCACTCCTTTCTTACTCACTGCTTCCCCCTCCACTCCCTGCTGCCTACACCTTCTGACTGACTCTCTAGCTGAGATGCCTTGTAGCAGGGTAGGGGCAGGAGCTATCTCTGCAGCCTGAGTGCTGGGTTTAGCCCTCTTTTACTAGCCGTGTGACCTTGGGCAAGTTACTTAACCCCTCCATGCTTTTAGCTTTCTCATCTGTAAAGTGGAGGTAATAATTATACCACATAATATAAAACCCTTGTTATATCGGCCTTGGAAATATTAGTTCTATTGGTTTTGTTTACTCTTGGGCGGCCTCAGCTATCTGAGTGTTACCTCTTTCTCCCTCCCTGTCCTTTTGCTGCCATAAGAAAACCGGGACCTGTGCCTTTCACATCTCTCCCCTGCCCTGTTTGGCTCCCTCTGGGTAGCCTCACGATCACCCGCAGTCCCACTGCCTGCCTCTCCCCACCCTCCCTGGCTGTCCCTAGTTATCCCCACTCCCCACACGCCTCACTTCATTTCCCTTAGTGGAAGTGTCAGGCCCTTTGCTCTCACCATCAGAAGAGTATGGAGAACTCAGGCCTGCCCCAGGCTGAGAGATCATTCACTGTGTTATTTCCCTTGCACCCCTCACCCCCACCGTTTGGAATTAGGCGACTTTATCCTGCCCTGGCTTCCAGGTGGCCCAATGTGACACCTTGATTTAACTTTAGAGTGGAGTTGAGGATAGCTGACTTTCTTCTTGGCTAAAAGGTGAATGTTGAATATGTGGACCTGGCCAGGGCAGTAAACACCTTTATGGCAATCCCTGTAGCCTTTCTGATCACTGATTCCAGACCTGGCCCCTGGGAGAAGTCTGGCCAAGATGGAGATGGCCAGTGCTGCATTTATTTTTTGTCTAATCCTTATACATTTTTTCCCCCACTAGGGAGACAGTTGAGTTTGGTACCTCCTTTCCCAGGATGGAATTTGACGAGCTATTCTGGCTACATCACCGTGAATAAGACTTACAACAGCAACATTTTCTTCTGGTTCTTTCCGGCAAAGGTAGGCCCATAGCAGTGCCCGCACAGGACCCTGGTGCTCAAGAGCTGACTGTTTGCTCCGGATGGAAACGTCGGTCTACAATCAACCCAAGGGTGTTTTTGTGTTTTTTAATCTTTAAGATTTTTTTTTTTCCTAAAAATAAGTGCCAGTGATTCCATGTAGTCTTCCTGTTTATGTGCAGGAAACAAATGTTACCGGGGGAGGTCCAACTTTTAAATTCCTTGCAACATTATTCACAGTATCAGTGCTGCTATCCTCTTCCTGCCACGATCTTCTTCCTATCTTTTTGTTGCTTTATTCTAAAAATATTTGGGGGCAGGGATGGGTGGTGGGGAACAAGGAAGGACAAGGAGTGGGGAGATTCCTGAAGTTCATAGGTAATGCATGTCTAAGCCTGTCTACATTTAGTCAGGCATTGACTGCTCTGTCTGTGGATTTTACTGTACTGATTATTGTTCTTAGACTCCTTTGTGCATCCAGTACCCACTTACTGTGTAGAACTTTGTGGGGACACAAAGGAGAGAGAACTGAACTCACTCTGTGGGCCATTAGGGGAGGGCTGGGAAGGACTGGTGACCCAGGATGGCTTCCAAGGAGGGGTCTTTTCACCTCACATTCATACAGACATATATCCTTGTACTTTACCAGCTGCATTTAGCTCAACTCAGGGTCACACTGCGCTTTTAGGTCACACCCTAAAGGGACAAATCCCTTTAGGCTTATGGATACTATTGGGGGTTATTGTAAGAGATACTGAGATGAATACATAAATCTTATCCCACCACAGGGTAATTTTCTATTTTTATTTTCCAAATTGAGTTTGCTTCAGAAGCCAGAGAAAACAAAGAAAAAGTTATCCCTGTGGAGGGTAGTGTTTATTTTTGCATAAAATTTGCAAATTGTATGCATATAACAGCACTGTATATATAATGACTGCGTAAATTGCTTAAACATAGTTTCTTCTCTTGGTACTGTGGGGTTGTGTTTTCTTGACTTTTCATTTCTGCTTTCTCAGCCATGGCCTCTGATTGTTCATCAGGTGGGTGTGTGGTGGGTGTGGAGAAGGCATGTAAGAAATGGTGAGGAATTCCAGGTTCTTCGTGGCTGGGGCTCATAGTAGTTTTCAGGCTGTCACCACTCTGGGAGGCCTCTCCTGGACCCCTTATTTCTTCCTCATTGTACTCTTGGGTGAGGCAAGTAAGGTTCCTAAAGCACAAAATTTAAGGGCTCACTTTCATGGGTGAGCCCCTAAGAATTGATGCTTTTGAACTGTGGTGATGGAAAAGACTCTTGAGAGTCCCTTGGACTGCAAGGAGATCAAATCAGTCAATCGTAAAGGAAATCAGTCCTGAATATTCACTGAAAGGACTGATGCTGAAGCTGAAGCTCAAATACTTTGGCCACCTGATGTGAAGAACTGACTCACTGGAAAAGACCCTGATGCTGGGAAAGACTGAAGGCAGGAGGAGAAGGGGATGGCAGAGGATGAGATGGTTGGATGGCATCACAGACTTGATGGACATGAGTTTGAGTAAGTTCCAGGAGCTGGTGATGGAAAGGGAAGCCTGGCGTGCTGCAGTCCATGGGGTCACAAAGACTTGGACATGACTGAGAGACTGAATTAAACTGAACTCATGGGTGTACACGTGCAAGGCTGGCACTTGACTGTCCTCTAGACTCCTGCTGGAACCCCTCTTGGGGGAACCCAACTGAAAACCAGAGGGCAAGGGAGTCTGGCCCATTGAGGTCTGCCTACCATGTCATGGAGCCAAGTGGAGCCTGGATTTTCAGAAGTGGTCAAGAAAATATCCAAATATCCAGCACAATGATATTGAGGAGTTGGTATAAATTAAGCTTAGAAAGATGACCTATTTTTGACAGGTGGGAAATTTCCTTGTGTTCTTAGAAGTCTCTTAAACTTTATGCCTTTCAGAAACCATACTGTATGGTTTGTGATATCATATCTATCTATATAATATGCAAATGCAGGCATTTATCATGAATAGCAGTTGTATGAGTTTTCAATTGCCATTGTACAAATTTAGTCACTAAAACAACACAGATTTATTATTTCACAGTTCTAGAGATCAGAAGTCCAATACAGGTCTCACTGGCCTAAAGTCAAGTTGTTGGCAGGGCTGCGGTCCTTCTGGAGGCTACAGGGGAGAATCGGTTTCCTTGTCTTTTGCAGTTTCTAGAGCTGCTGGCATTCTTTGAATCGATGGCTCCTTTTCCTGTCTTTACAGCTCGTATTAGTGAGCTGAATACTTTGAACATTGCATCACTTTGGCCAACTCCTTATTCATCACCTTCCCTACTCTTGTATTTTGCCTCTCTCTTCATATAAGGACCCTGGGATAACTTTGGACCCACCTGGATAATCCAGGATATATCTCCCTATTTTAATGTCAGTTGAATAGCAACCTTAGTTCCATCTACAACCTTATTCTTCTTAAGAATTAACATATTCACATGTTCTAGGGATTTGGATGTGTACATCTCTGAAGGCCATTATTCTGTGCAAAATGGATACTTGAAAAATTTACCTGGATTAGTGATTCACAATATGTTCTTTTATTTTATTGTACTTAAGAATGATCTTCAAATTCCCCAGAGATTCTGACTCATAAACTAGGAGAGGCTAGCAAGTTGTAGGATTAGCAGGTGGACCATGCTTCAGAAATCATTGTTTCAGCCTACAGGCTACTATCCTGGATTCAGTGTTCCTGACCCCAAAGTGACTCACACTTCTTTTGCCAGAAAGAAACAGCCAGAGCAGGCAAACCCCGATGGAGGTGGTTCTGTTATCCCATGCACTTACCTAGGATGAAGGCTAGAATGGGGGACTGAGGAGGTGAGTGCAGCTTTTGGGGTCAGCTCTCCTAATCCTGCCACTGCCGGGTCTCCAAATCCAATGCCCTCTGTCTCTCCACCCTCACCCTAGTCCTGCCAAACCTGATTCCTTACTCTCTCTTCCGCTTTGGTGGCTGGTTATGATGCCAGTGAACTCCTCATTGATTTCTGCATGATGTCTTTTTTTTTTTTTGGTAATGATCCAGATTTGTGAAAACAGGGACATGATCAAACAAAAACAAAACGAAGACTCAGTCTTTTCCTCTTTAGGTTGCCTCTAAGCAGGTGGACAGCTTTATCAAGGAGGCTGGTGATGCTCTGGGACTGTAAAGCTGGTCAGGGAAAAGGGCTTAGGGTTTATACTCACTCCTAGTTGCCGGACTGAAACCCCTTGCAGTAAAATAACTGGACTGTTGGGGCCCCCCTTTAGTTAAAGAAGACCTGCCTATGCACCCCCAGATTATGTTCTCTGGGGGCCCAGAATTGTAGCCCTAAACAGATTCTAAGATGATCCCAGAAGACTTGAAACTGAGGCCACTGCAGCATGAAAGATGCTTAAGAACATGGTGTTCTATTGGAAGTGATAGACTGAGAGAGAGAGGCACAGAGATGAAAAGACGGTTCTGTTGACAGGTTATCACCACATGGCAGCTGGGATAGATAGTTCCAAGACCTCCTCCAGGGGAGCCCACACACACAGCCAGGTCTCCAAGGCCCCAAAGCAACCTTTCCTGCCGAGGCAGTCAGGCTATAAATTATGGACCAGGCCATTTTGGGTGAAGGAGATAAAGCATGCGACAAGGAGAAGCAGTGGTCACTGAGATGGGAGAGAGTTCCTTTCATTTGGCAGAAATAATAGTTTGTTGCCTGTCACAGGGGAACAGCTGATGTGATCATCAGGAGAGAAATGACCCCTTACGAAAATTGAAGGTAGAGAAAATAAGAGACCCAGGAAGGATGGCACACTTGTAATAGCCCCTGGGTAATTTTTTGGACTGCTGTTTCTCAAATTAATTGTGTTTCCTGTTATTTCTGAGTCTCCCCTCTTATTATATACAAATCAATGAATAATGGGTTCCAGAACTTGAAATTGGTGTGCAGTGGGGGGACACGATAAAAATGAGAAATGAACAGTCATTTTTCATAGAATAAAAAGTACAATGAAACCAATAAAGATGTAACAATTATAATAGCTGCTCTTAATTGAACATTGACTATGTGCTAATAAATACTGTGCATTTTTCTTTAATCCTTACGAAAACCATATGAGGAAGGAATTACTATCTTCATTTTACAGTTGGAAGAGAATTGCAGAGATTAGATAATTAGCTCCAAGTTTCCCAACTAGAATTGGGCAGAATTAGATTTTAAAAGAAAATCTCTGTTGGAGAAATATTTGCTATTGATCATTCCAGGTTGATTGTGAGAAAACAAATCATGGAGGGCAATAAATTACAATTGTTAAAAGTATGGCTCTTGAGTCAGGTTTGGATAAAACCTTGGCTCCACTCCTTATGCCAAATGTGACCTTAGGCACGTTCTTAACTTCTCTGAGCATTGGTTTCCTTATTTTAAAATGAGGCTCAAAACACCTGCTGAACAATGGTTTTGAGAAAATGAGATAATATGATAAAGTCTCAGAATGGTGTTTGATATCTAATAAGTAGAGTTGCTATTATTATTTCATTATCAGTATCATCACTGTCATTACTAGTTTTTCCTAGTATTAACACAAATACTCTACAGAACAAAACCAGACATAATTTGGGAGGTTTAAGAAGGCGGGAGATAAGGAGCAATTCCAAATTGGAAGGAGCCGGATGCCAGCCAAGAATGTGGATTAATTGTTACTGGGAAAGGAAATTGCAAAGTGAAATTGGGATTTTTCATGTTTAAGAAGGTAAAAAATCATATATTATTTTTTGAAATTAGCATCCTTTTCATTAGAAAAAGTATTCAGCATTTAAGTTTTTCTTATAGATATAGGAGTAATTTGTGGGATGCATTTATCTAAAACCTGTAGATTATTTAACTGCCATAGAGTCAACATCTGAGATGTTTAGAGTTGGGTCTAAGCCCCTGTGGGCTGCCCCAGTGGCTCAGCAATGAAGACTCCACCTGCACTGTAGGAAAGGCAGGACACATGGGTTCAATCCCTGGGTTGGGAAGGTCCCCTGGAGTAGGAAATGGAAATCCACTCCAGTATTTTTGTCTGGAGAATCCCGTGGACAGAGGCCTATAGTCCATGGGATTGCAAAGAGTCAGACATGAATTAGTGGCTGAACGCACATACACGCTAAGCACCCTTTACTCAGGTCCCTACCTCGTTCCTCAGGCCAAGGAGAATAACTGGGGTTCCTGGAATCTGACTGTCTGGTGATGGAGAAAGGTCAGTATCATATTGAGGAGTCAGCAAGGCTGGGATAGGGTGAGGCATGGGAGGTGCCTGCAGGCAACATTTGAGATGCTCCCTCCCTCTCAGGGTCCTGCAGGTGCTGACCCTGCTTACCCAGACGCCAGGAAAAGCACAAGTGTGGGGGATTAGGTGAACACGGTCCACGCATCCACATTGCAGTGCAGAGGCAATGAGCCACTCTGATGCTTGTGGCCAAAGCAAAAGGCATTCTCTCTGGGAGCAGGAGAGCAGGTCCCCAAGGGTCCCTGGAAGCCAGCAGACAGCCGACCCTGGGAGTGCAGAGACAGGGCCTTCGCACACACTCAGTTCACTTCCTCCTCTGGATGTTTAGACTGCTTCAGTAACAGAGTGGCACAGAGCAGTAGCTGCCAAATGCAACTGCGCATCAGACATAACTTGGGAGCTTTACAAATACGACAGATCCTCCAGCTCAGAATGTGACGCCTCCCAGCAGAGATCTGATTTGTTTGGTCTGGAGAGGGCCCAGGGTCAGTGTTTCTAACAAGTTCCACAGTGATTCCAGTGCAGCTAGTCAGTTCACT
This sequence comes from Bos indicus x Bos taurus, assembly GCF_003369695.1. Classification (NCBI taxonomy): domain Eukaryota; kingdom Metazoa; phylum Chordata; class Mammalia; order Artiodactyla; family Bovidae; genus Bos; species Bos indicus x Bos taurus. The sequence continues at coordinate 52,649,309 of NC_040079.1, read as the reverse complement.
TGAATTTGGAAAGAGAGAACTAAAGGTCAGGGTACTTTCTCTAGTGTAATCTCCAGACATATTTTCTCATACTCCCTGTGCTCAAATGATATCTTACCAACTTAACAAGTATTGAATTTTCAGGGAACACAATATTTAGCTTTGTCAGTAGAGGGTGCTGCAGGGACATTGCAGGAGGAAGTTGACTTCTCTTCTTGGTCCCTTGTTCTGCGTTTTGCTTTCTCTTGGCCCTGCTGCCCAGTCCGTCAGCAGTGTATGTGGAGGGACATTCAGTGGTGCTCTGCCTTAGCTGGGCACCCAGACCACGAAGACCCTCAGCAAGTTTATAGACTGGACTCCATCCCAGTGACCACCTGTCTGTGGCCCTCACAGACAGGTCTCACCAGTGAGCGGGCTTCCTACAGCCTAGGCTTTCTACCTTCTCTGGCACCCTCCCATCAGCCTGGACCACCTGCCTCCCAGAAGGTCACTTCCGGCAGCCTTCCTGGCAGGACACCATGCACTTCTGGTTGTCCGTGCCCTTCAAGCAAGCAGCCTCCCAGCATCCTGAGTTCCTCTGCATTCCTGGCCCCTGCCAGCCACAGCCTGCTGTCGTGCAGGCCTTTCCGACTTGTCCAGGGGTTGTTGGGCTCCTTTGCCTGGGCACCTCAGTGAATTTCTCAGCCCCTCGATGGGCTGGAACCATGGCTTCTCCAACAAGATCTGGACCGTGGCCTTGGGAAGGGCCACACCCCACCTTATGAGATGGTCCCTCAGCCCAGATACCCTTTAGAGTTCTCTTTACATATTTATGGTTCTCTTTACATATTTATCCTTCCATTATAATGAATATCCATTTACATTAAAATATGGACACAGGAAGCCTACCCAACACGCTGGCATTTGGCCAACACAAAGGAAGTGGCTCAGTGGGGAAGAAGACCCTCTGGTATTATATCCCCACACTTGTCCTGGGCTGGATGAACATGGCTAATGGAGGCGGGAGCAAACACTAGGACTTGTAACGGTATTGAAGGTCAGTGTTTTCAAGTTAAAAAAAAATATTTGAAAAACAGAAAAATTTAAGAGTTAAAATTTACTATGTGGTTACGGAGAAGTTGTCAGGATCCACAGCAGCTGGTCTTTCTGTCTCAATCTTATTCTGCTAAGACCAGTGAATTACTCATTTATGCTTCATTGCAGATCAGCTTGCTTTGCTTCTACAGGCATTTAATAGAAGATGGCTACCCTACAGTTTCCTAGTTTATCTGTCCTTGGACCATGCAGTAAACAGAGATTAACTAGCACTTCTCCTGGGGGCAGAGTGTGATTGGCCCAGTTTGGGTCAGGTTTTCTTTCTTGGTCCTATGAGCTAAGACTGAAGGTGCTGGGTCATGTGGTAATTAACATGGCTAATGGGCTGCTTCCATTGGTGAATGGACTTAGAGAAGGGGATGTGATTTGGACAAATCTCTTAAAATATGTCTACCACTGATGGCTACAAATACACCGATAATACAGTAAAGATGTGGAGGTCACAGACATTTGTCTTCTTTAAACATTCACTGTTTATCTTCTCTTGGCTATGTACTGGTAGCATCAGGGATCTGGGAAAATAGAAGGTAGGTGAGTGAGACAAATCAAAAAGAAAGTAGCTAAAAATGATAAATTATGGATCATCCCATCCATAGGTATGCTCAGGCTCTGCAGAAACCTTGATATGCCTCATTGCCTTTGAGAAATGAAATTTTAATTGGAAAAACAAGTAAACTTTTTCAGCTGTTTTTTTCTGTGCATCAAGAAAGGAAAGTCTGTCCTTTTCTCCAACACCCTTCCCCCATTCTTCTAACATCCAGCGTTTTGGAAGAAGGCATGAACAGAGAAGCCAGAACTTTCTCACGAAGAAATAATAGCCAGGTAGAAAGGTTAGGAAGGAGAAAGGTAAAGAAGTTTCTAGTGGGGTGTGAGTTGACTTAAATGAATGAGACAATTCAAAGCTTGATGAGAGTCAGTGGGAACTTGGAAGTGATATGAGGAGGTTTCAGAACGGAAAAAAAGTTTTAAAAAGTTAATTGTCCATATGATGGTACAGCGACAACTATCGTAGTATAGGAAGTTTTTAGAGAGTGTTCAGAATGAACCACTGTGAGTAAAATTGCCCTGAAAAGTACTGAATGTCTTAAGTAAGTTGTTTTACGTGTTGGGAATATGTGTGTATAATTAAAATGTTATTAAGTATCTAGTTAACAGTTCTAGTCACAAAACCAATTGCTTTAAATAAAAAACCTCTGCCTTCATTACTATCATTAGTGTTGCAGCTGAAATATCAGCTGAACTGGGACCTGAGTGGCAAAATGGGAGTCCATTCAAACATACTTGGGGGAATTTTGAAGACAGTTACATGGGGTACTAATGATTTCAATTACAACAGAACACATTACTTAAACCAAGCAAATGATCAGCCTCTGCATATAGAAGTGTGAAGGGAGCCTTAATTAATTTACTAATCGCACTTCCTATTTTAAGCGGTACCATTGGTTTGGGTCTATAGTGGTTAGGTTGCTGTTTTCTCTTACAGAATGTGGTGTTCCTTTGTGGGGCTGGAGAAAGGGAGTGCCTAGAGTATGTCCCCAGGTCTTGGCATTGGCAGATTGCTCCAATACTTATTGGGTACCTAAGATTCCCTAGGGTTACTCCAATAAGTCCTCTGTCTACAATATATAGTACTGAAATCTGCAAGTGTTTACTGCATCCCCAGCCCCAATGTATGAATGTACTGCTTCAATAATTTGTAAGGTTAGAAGGTTATCTACCACGTGATGTAGAGGAGGGCCCGGGAGGATGGAATGAAAGATGGGTATGGTTTGATGGGAAACAGGGGGAAAAGGAAGACTCGAAGTATAAGAGGATGCTACTCATGTGGGAAGCAGTAGGGCAGGAGGGTTTCATTTTATTAGTGTTTCCATATAGAGTCCTCTATGCTCACTTTGAGAGTTGGACTGGGAAGAAAGCTGAGCGCCAAAGAATTGATGCTTTTGAACTGTGGTGTTGGAGAAGACTCTTGAGAGTTCCTTGGACTGCAAGGAGATCCAGTCAGTCCATCCTAAAGGAGATCAGTCCTGGGTGTTCATTGGAAGGACTGATGTTGAAGCTGCAACACCGATACTTTGGCCACCTGATGTGAAGACCTGACTCACTTGAAAAGACCCTGATGCTGGGAAAGACTGAGGGCAGGAGGAGAAGGGGACGACAGAGGATGAGATGGTTAGATGGCATCACCGACTCGATGAACATGGGTTTGGGTGGACTCCGGGAGTTGGTGATGGACAGAGGGGCCTGGCGTGCTGCGATTCATGGGGTTGCAAAGAGTCGGACACAATTGAGCGACTGAACTGAACTGAACTGAACTGATGCTCACTTAGAAGCAAGGAGGAAGAAGCTGGGTGTTTTTGAAGAATCTCTTTATGTACAGAATGTTAAATAAATGAGTTTTAATACTTCAAATGACAATCTGTTAAGACCTAGGGTATTTTTTTCACCATCATAGTGAATGAATAATGGAATGCACTAATGTGAGAGATTGTGAAATTTTCTTCAGTAGAGATCTAAAAATTAATTGCTAAACTACCTCCTGGGCTCTTCCTTAAAGAGTGTCCAAGTTCATGAATTGGCCACCAGGGGTCACCAGAAGAATTGAAAGGGCTTCTGAGGCAAAGCCATAATTTCCTGTTCAGGAAGAAGAGGGCAATTTGTAATTCTATTGTTAAAGAGACTTCTCACTTAAATATTTAGGATTCTTTTGTCCCTTCTTTTATATTTAAAATTTCCTTGTCCCTTATTTTTGATCGTCAGTTCTTGCTGCACTACTCTGACCTATATGTCATTGGTAGATATTTTTCTTTTTAATTAAATATATAAATGCTTTTTTGTAAGGTATTATTCACATTTCAAATATTAGCCCATCACCAAAGGCTGCCTTTAAGTATTCAGTCTAACATCTTCCTGTTGTTCTTTTATATTACCCATTTCTTTAATTACTTATTTATTACCTGTCTTCCCACTTTACCAGAAAAGTAGCCAGAGCTAACACTTAAGTAGATACTCTAGGCACTGTTCAAGTGCTGGGCATATATTAACTCTGAATCTGCACAACAGTCCTGTACAATAGACATTATTATTAAGTTCAAGCTTATTATTATGTTCAAGCTTATTATTATGTTCAAGCTTATATTATTATTATGTTCTGCTTATGTTCAAGCAGAAGACAATGAGACACAGAGAAGTTAAGTAACTTGCCCAAGGTCACACAGCTATATAATAGCATAATTAGAACTCAGACCCTGACAGTCTAGTGCCACAGTCCATGTTCTTCAGTAACTATCCTTCCTGTCCATGAGTGGGAGCTGGCCTGCATCCCCAGCCCTAGAATAATGCCTGTTGATGTTCTATGTTAAATGAATTAATACTTCATGGCAAATTCAGGGTGTCAGACTATTCAGCCAGATGATGATACATACTGATATATGAAGAGATTTCCACAGCATGCTGTTAAGTGAATGCAGCAAATATAGAGTATTATATATTACTGTTTTTGTTCAGTTGCTAAGTCATGTAAGACTAGTTTGGGGGGGGGGGAAGGTACTTATGTACATAACATAAGTAACATCTATGAGATATGTGCATATGTACATGTGAGGAGGTGGGGAAGGGTATAGAGAAAAATCTGAAAGACTAAATACTCCAGTGATCATCTGTAGGGAATAGGATTGGTGGGGCAAGAGGGATTTTTTATACCCTCTTTGAAAAAAAAGTAAGAATAAGTATTTTTTTTATGATATGAAAAACTTTAAGTAAAATTTTTTAAATTTTTGACAAAAATAAACACACTCTCTAGTTTCATACATTCTTTATAGTTTCAGAATAATAAGTACTTTAAAAGTCCTTCATTTCCTAAATCTATAAATGAAGTAAAACAGTTGCTTCTTTCTTCATTCGAGTCTGAGTTTTGCAATTTTATTCAGGGTGTCTTCATTTACTTTTCAGTTCAGTTCAGTTCAGTCACTCAATCGTGTCCGACTCTGCGACCCCATGAACTGCAGCACGCCAGGCCTCCCTGTCCATCACCAACTCCTGGAGTTCACTCAAGAGGAGAGTGAAAAAGTTGGCTTAAAGCTCAACATTCAGAAAACTAAGATCATTTACTTTTATTCTTTCCTAAATGGGGGTAGGGGGTGGGAGAAGGGCTTCATTCCCACAATTGAGAGCTAAATATATCACCTAAGGAGTTAGACTGCCAGGGTCTGAATTCTAATTATGCTATTTTATAGCTGTGTGACCTTGGGCAAGTTACTTCTCTGTGTCTCAGTGTCTTCTTGAACATAATAATAATAATAATGTCTATGGCATACCTTTATGCCATTATTACTGACATAATTACTGTGTATGTCATGATGTGATGTCATGCATGTGTGTGTGCGTGTTCAGTCACTTCAGTCGTGTTTGACTGTTTGCAACCTCATGGACTGTAGCCCACCAGGCTCCTCTGTCCATAGGATTCTCCAGGCAAGAATACTGGAGTGGGTTGCCATGCCCTCCTGCAAGGGATCTTCCTGACCCAGGGATTGAACCCACTTCTCTGACATCTCCTGCACTGCAGGTGGATTTTTTACCACTGAGCCGCCTGGGAAGCCTTGTGATGTCATATCATAGTAAAAAAGTCTGAAAGCTGTGGGGTACCTGACTCTTGGACTTTTTGCATTGAACACATGAACCTTTCTTTTCTAGCATCTGATTTTTGCCTTTCATTCCAGATAAGGGCAATATTTACTTCACAGTTTGGTTGGCACATCAGAGTAAGACGATGTTTGTGTGGAATTTTCTTTTTTAAAAAAATGAGCTTCTTCAAAGATTGTTGAGCTCATTCACCTCCTTCAGGAAAGTAAATTTGAGGAGCAGGGTCAGCTGAGGTTGGAGGTGTGTATGCAGATCTCTTATTATTTAAGCATTCCAAGAATGCAGTGTCCTGTGCTTCAAAGTTGCATAATAAAGATGTTTGGCACCGAGGTACCAGACTTGACTTTGTAGTGTGGCCTCTCAGGATCAGACTATTTTTCTGAGAGCCTGGAGCTCCCATCACTGTGCCAGGTCACAGGAAGAGACATGAAAAGCAGGGAAGGGTGGAGTGGAGAGCAGAGGGCCCAGGGCATCCGAGAGGGCAAAACTCTCCATCCCCCTCACAGCTTCTCAGCCCTGCCTGCACATTTAACCACCTGGGAGCTTTTAAAACAAACAGATGCCTGTCTCACTCCAGACCAGTTGAATTGGAATCTTTGGGATTTGAGCCTAAGCAGTAGTTTTTTTTAAAAAAAAAAACAGCTTTCCATGCTTTTTTTTTTTTTTAATGAGTAGTCAAGATTGAGAACCACTGGCTCGCGTGTAGCTCTTCAGGGCTTCTAGAAACGCATGCATATTAGGAAGGAAGTGGGGGACTGGAGGCCCACAGGAATGGGTGGACTCATAGTATTTTACACACTGGAGGCTGGAACCACTTCCGTGTAGATTCCATCCTCTCTGCACTCCTTGTACTCTCCTGCTGCTGAGTGAATACAAGCTGAAGGTGGTCCTGGGGAGTGGTATTAAGTAGCAAATTAGAGGATCAGAAGTCGTGTTTTGTGACCCCCATGGACTGTAGCCCACCAGGCTCCTCTGTCCATGGTATTCTCCAGGTAAGAATACTGGAGTGGGTTGCCATTCCCTTCTCCAGAGGATCTTCCTGACCCAGGGATGGAGCCAGGGCCTCCTGCACTGCAGGCAGATTCTTTACCATCTGAGCTACTAGCTAATCCCATAGAGGACTGGAGGGGAAATTAAAAAAAAAAAAAATCGCTTATTCAAACAAAACACACGGATGGGGCCAGGCAGGCTAGGGCAGAGCTAGTTACATTTATTCAGCACAGCAGAGTTGACAATATCATTTCGTGATACATCTTCTCATCAGGGTCCTCAGGCAAGCCTGTGAGGTGGGCATTATCGCCTTCTGATGGATGAGGAAGCAGAGGGCTGGAAGAATCTGAGGGCAAGATCACACAGTAGAACCAGCACTTGTCTGGCTACCTGTTCCTGGGCCACACTGCTCTCCCACAGTGGTTTTACAAGGCTGGCTTTGATTTTAATTTGTTTTTGCTTCAGCTTATAAGTTTCTGCTTCTCTTGAATTCTCTGTGGACATTTTCAACACTTTAGTCAAGAGAACTAACTAGTGAAAAAATGACCAGGTAAGATGGCCAAAGGAGCAAAGAATAGCAAACAATCCACTTTTCTTATTCTCCCATTAATAAATGGTTTACATGAAAACTGTCTTATAAATTCCTGGTATTTCTTTCTTACAACAATAGCTAACATTTAAGAACATGTACTATATGCCACTTACTAGGTGTTATGAAAATTAATGTATTTAGTCCTCCCAGCCACCACGTGGCATACGTACCATGATTGATCCCCATTTCATAGGTGGGGAAACTGAGGTCCAAGGAGCTTAGCCAACGTACCTAAAGTCACCCAGCTGCTGCTGCTGCTGCTGCTGCTAAGTCGATTCAGTCGTGTCCGACTCTGTGCGACCCCATAGACGGCAGCCCACCAGGCTCTGCCGTCCCTGGGATTCTCCAGGCAAGAACACTGGAGTGGGTTGCCATTGCCTTCTCCATTGTGTGAAAGTGAAAAGTGAAAGTGAAGTCGCTCAGTCGCGTCCGACTTGTAGCGACCCCATGGACTGCAGCCTTCCAGGCTCCTCCATCCATGGGATTTTCTAGGCAAGAGTACTGGAGTGGCTTGCCATTGCCTTCTCCGAGAAGTCACCCAGCTAGTGGATAGTAAAGCCCAGATGGGAATCCAGTTTGAGACAAGAACTCACAGACTTTATCTGTTACACTCTGCTGACTCTTAGAACTACAGCCCTGCTGACCCGAGTTCCCAGTTTGCCTCTGGGCTCCTACCTTTTCTACCTGTTTCCTTACTGATCATTTGTGCTTAATGTCCTTTTATCATGCGTTAGGTTTTGCTGCAAGGGCTTGGTAAATGTTATCTCATTTAATGCCTTAACACTGGAGACTGGGTCCCAGGTGGCCCCTCCGAGGGAGGCTCCTCTCCAGCCCATGACTGTTCTGACCATCCCTGCTCCCTTGGCCTCTTCCCAAAGCTCCCAAAGACTCTGTAGATTTTGAAATTTCTCTGTCCCCGCTCTCCTCATGGTTAGAACCCTGCAAGCTCAGCTCTTCTTCCAGGTTCTTGGCTGCGGGTCACAGATCCCCCTCTCCTTGAGTTTCTCTTGCCTTCTGCCTACCGCCTTCTCACATCATCCAGGTAGATGCGCCACTCCACTCCAACTTTCTCATGCAAAAGTGATGTGTCTCTGTGTGACTGGGCTAAGGAAGGAGTTGCAGGATTTCATTCTGGGCCAAAGCAGTAGGATCCTTTCTGGCCAAACATGACTGATCACATATCAAATGAGCCATGACATCACATGAGGGCTCACAGTCACATCATGCCTTGGCCTTGTGGAGACCAAGTGAGCCTTCTTTCAGACTGCTCCCGAGGATTCATGTAGGGCCAGGCCATCTATACTCACTGCTCTCCCACTCGGTTCTTCTTTGGCTTGAAGACTTCTCTATCATTTTCTTCCATCTACAGCATCATTTCCTGGCTCTCCTTGTGGCTGAATCCTTCTTGGCTCCCAAGTCTCAGCTGTGCTCTCAGGATCTCACTGAGAACTTCCCTGATTGTGTGTCCAAAGGAAGTACCTCTTTGTCAGCCCTCACTCACTGTCTTGATATCACCCTTATTTCCTCTTCTTGATGGCTTAGATAGTAAAGAATCTGCCTGCAATGCAGGAGAACTGGGTTCGATCTGTGGGTCAGGAAGATCCCCTGGCAAAGGGAATGGCAGCCTGCTCCAGTATTCTCGTTTGGAGAATTCCATGGACAGAGGAGCCTGGGAGGCTATAATCCATGCAGTCACAAAGAGTGGAAACACAACTGAGTGACTAATACTAACACTATTTCATCTCCACACTCTTAATCATTATGTTTATTCACTTACTTACTGTCTGTATTTTTCATGAAATGTAAGCTTCAGGAGGGCAAGGAGTTGTCTTTTTCACTCACTGCTCTGCCAGGATCTTCTCTTAGCATAGTGCCAACCCCTACAAGGTGCTGAGTGAAAGAAGTAAAGACACCTCTGTCACTGAGGGTGGTGGTGGTGACCACTGCCAGTAACTCTTTTCCAGCATTCCACCCTGCCAGTGGCCTTTCCTTATTTACATTGGCCATATCTCTTAAATAAATCTGCGCCTTCTCTGGGGTTTTGTTGCTATCATTTGCATGGACTATATGACTCAGGTCCTGCCTGCTGCTTCTCAGTTCATCGAGTTGAATGAAGTTAGTGAACACCTTCTCTGTAAATAAAATTAGAAAGTCAGTTTGGACTCTCAGTGAAGGGAGCTGATTGTCACTGAGGAGGGTGGATTCTTTGTTATGACTCTTTGGGAATATTTGGTCAAATGGAAGAGTCCCCAGAAGGCTTAAAGAGCTTAAATGTATGTATACTGTGCTGTGCTAAGTCGACTCTTTGCAACCCCATAAACTGTAGCTTGTCAGGCTATGTCCATGGGGATTCCTTAGACAAGAATACTGGAGTGGGTTGCCATTTCCTTTTCCAGGGGATCTTCCCAACCCATGGATTGAACCCAGGTCTCCCACATTGCAGGCGGATTCTTTACTGCTTGAGACACCAGGGAAGCCCTAAATATATATATAAAACTATGCCCTAGGCCATACGGCCTAGGGCTTCCCGGGTGGCTCAGTGGTAAAGAATCTGCCTGCCAAGCCAGGAAATACAAGAGATGAAGACTTGATGCCTGGGTCAGGAAGATTCCCTGGAGAAGAAAATGGCAACCCACTCCATTATTCTTGCCTGGAGAATCCCCATCGACAGAAGAACCTGGCAGCCTACAGTCCATAGGGTCGGAAAGAGTTAGACACGACTTAGTGACTAAACCACCACCACCACCACTAGGCAGGATGCTGGGTATCAGTTCAGTTCAGTTCAGTCGCTCAGTTGTGTCTGACTCTGTGCGACCCAGTGAACCACAGCACACCAGGCCTCCGTGTCCATCACCAACTCCTGGAGTTTACCCAAAGTCATGTCCATTGAGGCGGTGATGCCATCCAACCATCTCATCCTCTGTCGTCCCCTTCTCCTCCTGCCCTCAGTCTTTTCCAGCATCAGGGTCTTTTCAAGTGAGTCAGGTCTTCACATCAGGTGGCCAAAGTATTGGAGTTTCAGCTTTAATATCAGTCCTTCCAATGAACACCCAGGACTGATCTCCTTTAGGATGGACTGGTTGGATCTCCTTGCAGTCCAAGGGACTCTCAAGAGTGCTCTCCAACACCACAGTTAAAAAGCATGAATTCTTCAGCACTCAGCTTTCTTTATAATTCAACTCTAACATCCATACATGACTACTGGAAAAACCATAGCCTTGACTAGACGGACCTTTGTTGACAAAGTAATGTCTCTGTTTTTTCATATGCTGTCTAGGTTGGTCATAACTTTCCTTCCAAGGAGTAAGTGTCTTTTAATTTCATGGCTGCAGTCACCATCTGCAGTGATTTTGGAGCCCCCAAAAATAAAGTCACTGTTTCCCCATGTAATTGCCATGAATTGATGGGGCGGGATGCCATAATCTTAGTTTTCTGAATGTTGAGCTTTAAGCCAACCTTTTCACTCTCCTCTTTCACTTTCACCAAGAGGCCCTTTAGTTCTTTTTCACTTTCTGCCATAAGGGTGGTGTCATCTGCATATCTGAGGTTATTGATATTTCTCCCGGCAATCTTGATTCCAGCTTGTGCTTCTTCCAGCCCAACGTTTCTCATGATGTACTCTGCATTAAGTTAAATAAGCAGGGTGACAGTATACAGCCTTGCTGTATTCCTTTTCTATTTGGAACCAGTCTGTTTTCCATGTCCAGTTCTAACTGTTGCTTCCTGACCTGCATACAGGTTTCTCAAGAGGCAGGTCAGGTGCTCTGGTATTCCCATCTCTTTCAGAATTTTCCATAGTTTGTTGTGATCCACACAGTCAAAGGCTTTAGCATACTCAATAAAGCAGAAATAGGTGTTTTTCTGGAACTCTCTTCCTTTTTTGGTGATCTAGCGGATGTTGGCAATTTGATTGCTGGTTCCTCTGCCTTTTCTAAAACTAGCTTGTACATCTGAAAGTTCACAGTTCATGTATTGTTGAAGCCTGGCTTGGAAAATTTTGAGCATTACTTTACTAGCATGTGAGATGAGTGCAATTGTGTGGTAGTTTGAGCATTCTTTCGCATTGCCTTTCTTTGGGATTGGAATGAAAACTGACCTTTTCCAGTCCTGTGGGCACTATCGAGTTTTCCAAATTTGCTGACATATTGAGTGCAGAACATTCACAGCATCATCTTTCAGAATTTGAAATAGCTCAACTGGAATTCCATCACCTCCACTAGCTTTGTTCGTAGTGATGTTTCCTAAGGGGCACTTGACTTCACGTTCCAGGATGTCTGGCTCTAGGTGAGTGATCACACCATCGTGATTATCTTGGTCATGAAGATCTTTTTTGTACAGTTCTTCTGGGTATTCTTGCCACCTCTTCTTAATATCTTTTGCTCTGTTAGGTCCATACCATTTATATTCTTTATTGAGCCCATTTTTGCATGAAATGTTCCCTTGGTATCTCTAATTTTCTTGAAGAGATCTCTAGTCGTTCCCATTCTATTGTTTCTCTCAGTTTCTTTGCATTGATTGCCTAAGAATGCCTTCTTATCTCTCCTTGCTATTCTTTGGAATTCTGCATTCAAATGGGTATATCTTTCCTTCTCTCCTTTGCTTTTCACTTCTCTTCTTTTCACAGCTATTTGTAAGGCCTCCTCAGACAGCCATTTTGCTTTTTTGCATTTCTTTTTCTTGGGGATGGTCTTAATCCCTGTCTCCTGTACAATGTCACGAACCTCCGTCCATAGTTCATCAGGCACTCTATCAGATCTAGTCCCTTAAATCTATTTCTCACTTCCACTGTATAATCATAAGGGATTTGATTTAGGTCATACCTGAATGGTCTAGTGGTTTTCCCTACTTTCTTCAATTTCAGTCTGAATTTGGCAATAAGGAGTTCATGGTCTAAGCCACAGTCAGCTCCTGGTCTTGTTTTTGCTGACTGTATAGAACTTCTCCATTTTGGCTGCAAAGAATATAATCAATTTGATTTCGGTGTTGACCATCTGGTGATGTCCATGTGTAGAGTCTTCTCTTGTGTTGTTGGAAGAGAGTGTTTGCTATGACCAGTGCGTTCTCTTGGCAAAACTCTATTAACCTTTGCCCTGCTTCATTCTGTACTCCAAGGCCAGATTTGCCTGTTATTCCAGGTGTTTCTTGACTTCCTACTTTTGCATTCCAGTCCCCTATAATGAAAAGGACATCTTTTTTGGGTGTTAGTTCTAAAAGGTCTTGTAGGTCTTCACAGAACCATTTAGTTTTAGCTTCTTCAGTGTTACTGGTCGGGGCATAGACTTGGATTACTGTGATATTGAATGGTTTGCCTTGGAAATGAACAGAGATCATTCTGTCGTTTTTGAGATTGCATCCAAGTACTGCATTTCTGACTCTTTTGTTGACTGTGATGACTACTCCATTTCTTTTAAGGGATTCTTGCCCACAGTAGTAGATATAATGGTCATATGAGTTAAATTCACCCATTCCAGTTCATTTTAGTTCTCTGATTCCTAAAAGAGTAACAGTCGATGTTCACTCTTGCCATCTCCTGTTTGACCACTTCCAATTTGCCTTGATTCATGGACCTGACATTCCAGGTTCCTATGCAATATTGCTCTTTACAGCATTGGACCTTGCTTCTATCACGAGTCACATCCACAACTGGGTGTTGTGTTTGCTTTGGCTCCATCCCTTCATTCTTTCTGGAGTTATTTCTCCACTGATCTCCAGTAGCATATTGGGCACCTATTGACCCGAGGAGTTCCCCTTTCAGTATCCTATCATTTTGCCTCTTCATACTGTTCATGGGGTTCTCAAGGCAAGAATACTGAAGTGGTTTGCCATTCCCTTCTCCAGTGGACCACATTCTGTCAGACCTCTCCACCATGACCCGCCCGTCTTGGGTGGCCCCACACGGCATGGCTTAGTTTCATTGAGTTAGACAAGGCTGTGGTCCATGTGATCAGATTGGCTAGTTGTCTGTAATTGTGGTTTCAGTCTGTCTGCCCTCTGATACCCTCTCTCAGCGCCTACCATCTTACTTGGTTTTCTCTTATCTTGGACGTGGGGTATCTCTTCACGGCTGCTCCAGCAAAGCGCAGCTGCTGCTCCTGACCTTGGACATGGGGTAGCTCTTCATGGCTGCCACTCCTGAGGATATACAAAGGCAAATCTTTGATCATTCCTGGGTATTCTGGCTATTGGCGAGAAAAGACTTAACTGCATAAGATAGATACCAGCATATGAAATAAATATTAATTCTAAACAAGAAATGCCAGTGCTTTACTTCTGTAGAGCGTGGTCATGGGGAAGGTTTGATGAGACTTAGTCAAGGCTGTGAAAGACAGAGGATTTAGGTGAGTTTGCTTGGGTATTTTCTGAAGCCTTAGCACTCTGTGTATTCACTGGGTTCTTTGTCCTTTCTAGATAGAGCCACAGAATGCGCCAGTCGTCCTTTGGCTGCAAGGTGGGCCAGGAGGCTCATCCATGTTTGGTCTCTTTGTGGAACATGGACCTTACATTGTCAGCAAAAACATGACTTGTAAGTATTGCTTGGACTCTGGTTTCCCATGGAGAGTTCTTCATTTGAACCTTATATCTGCTTTAGAAATAACTTAGTGTGAACAGTGAACCTCTAGAAATAGCTTTATAGTTTCAGATTATGAAAACGTAATTTTCTGGCAGTGTCTGTCCAGGAAGGAGGAGCCAACAGGGTGAGTGTCCTGACTGGGCTGCTTTCTGCCTTGAAGTTTGGGTGAAATGTTCCACACTTTGTTCTGCTAGTCTACTGCTGACTCAAGCAATCCAGACTTATGAAAACAGTTGGCATTTATTACTGTCTGGGCAAGACCTTTTGTGTGGGACCAGTGGGTGGAATTATATCCCTAATTATTCATACAAACTGAATGGCGTACAGTTCAGCCACACAAATGATCAGATATCTTAGAAGCAAGGTGCTGAGGGCTGAGGGCCATAGGAAGGAATGGAGAAGGAGCTACATCCAGCTCTAACCCAGGTTTATCTCCACCTCAGTTTTAGCGGAGGGGAGATTGTTTACTTTCCCCAGGTCAGAATTTGGAGTGTGAACCAGTTTGTGACTTGGTATACTTCTGTACACAATTCTGTCGAAGTTGTGGATCTCTTCAGTGTTGGATGGGAGGGAAGATTCTGGAGAATCAGAGGTTAAAGAGAATTTACTCAATTGGACAGATAGGTTTATTGCATCTGTGGGTGATGGGTGTTTCTGCATGAGGCAGTTGCATGGGGTTTTGTTTCCAACATTCATCTTAGGTGTAGAAACTCTCTGGTTCTGGGAAAAGTAAAGGAGAGGAGGGGAGGAGGAAAAACAGCTGGTGTCTGTACCTGCTGCAGGACAGTGACGCAGGGTCAGAGGGACGCAGGGTCAGAGGGACACCAAGAGTTCCCCAAACTGGAGGGGACAGGTGGGAGTGTTGGGCTCCAAACCAGAGCTAGATGTTAGGTGGAATGTTTTATTAAGGGCTCAGTCTCAAGCCTCTTCTCTGCTTTACTAGTGTTTGCCAGAGACTTCCCTTGGACCATTACGTTTTCCATGCTCTACGTTGATAATCCTGTGAGTACCTGGGGTCTTGTGAAATGGCAGTGTTGGCCTCTCTAGTCTTTTTTTCTTTCATTAAGTACATTTGTTAAATAGAAAAACACCAGATTTTTTTCTTTTTAAAATAAAATTGTTTATTTTCTTTTTAAAGTAATTTTTAAAAATTTTATTGGGCTGCTCCAGGTCTTAGTTATTGCCTAAATGAGATCTTAGTTGCCACGTGCGGTATCTAGTTCCCTGACCAGGGTTCCCACCTGGTTTCCCTGCATTGGGACCACTAAGTCTTAACCCTTGGAGCATCAAGGAAGCCCCTATAATTGTCTATTTAAAAAACACATTTGATTCAATTTGTCCCGTTCTCTCCTTCAGCATTGAAACACATACATTGCCATATATAAAATAGATAGCTAACTAATGGAAGTTGCTGCATAACACAAGGAGCTCAGCCTGGTGCTCTGTGACCACCTAGAGGGGTGAGACAAGATACAGGATGAGGGGGAGGTCCGGGGGGGGACATATGTATACCTATGGCTGATTCATAGTGTTGTATGGCAGAAGCCAACACAATAAAGCAATTATCCTCCAATTAAACATTTTTTTAAATTGAGATTTAATTTTTCTAATATGTACCATTATATCCAAGTTTGGGAATTTTCCTTGCTGCTTTCTCTCCTTCCCTCATTTCTGGTCTTATGAAATGTTCTCTTCACTGAGTTATACCATCCAGGAAGGGATGACTTTCTCTCTACTGATAATATGGGTTTCTCTATAACTTGGGTTTTTTTGTAGCGGGGGAACACCTAATCTTTCAAATACAGCTCTGATATAAAAAGTCAAAACTAGCCCCTTTCACTTATCACAGTGAGCTGAATGCCTCATCTCAGGGAGAGCAAAAGGTAGAATTCTCCTTGGGACATTTTTATGAAATCAAATCAAATAAACTACAATATAGGAGAGTAACTTTAGGGTCAACTCCTGCAGATTGGGAGTATCTGTCCTCTAATCTAACTTCTTTCACTTCCCATACGGTTCAAAGAGAAAACAGAAAAATAGGAAGGAAAAAATCCAACATTCTTGCTCCCCCCTCACCTCCGTCATGTTTTGTCAGCCATCTTCTTTCCTAGTCTAGAATTCCATGTTTACATTAAAGTCTAATTAAATGTTCTGTTCCCTTGGCTGTTTGGAAAAAAACAAAAAATCAAAAATATTTACAACTGATGTATATGGTGGGGGTGCATTCCTTGTACATATTGTTGACCCAAAATAAGTAGTAGCTTTTTCTATTGATTTACTCAGTTGTCTATGAACTTCCAGGAATAAGGAACTATTAGTTTAAAGTTAAACTTTATTTTAAAACCCCTTATCTGCTGAAGGTGAAAGGGTTTAGTGGCCATATTTATCACAAGTAAAGAAATGGGGAAAAAAACTGCACACACACACACAGCTAGCTTTTATCTTCAGCCAATAGAGTTCCTTCTTAGCAGGACAGAGCAGTGCACCTTCCAGGTTTCAGAGAGGAGGCAACTTTGACTCTTTTGCTACTGTAGCAGAGGCCAGGAAAGGTGAGTTTCTCATCCTTAAATAATCATCTGGCAGGGTCCCCACTGCAGGATCAAAGAAGAGCTTTGCACTGCCAGTTTATTTGGGCTCAGCAGAGGGAAGGGGGACATGGTGACATGCAGCATCCTTCTGTGAGCATGGATGAGTGCGCATGGGTGATGTCAAAAAGCTGAGGCCAAAGGCATGACCTTGGGAATAATGTTGATTTCCTTCCCATGTGGTGTCTCTCAGCAAGATGTGCATTTCTCTCTGTTTATACCTGCTTATTTATTTCACCTTCAGGTGGGCACAGGTTTCAGTTTTACTGACCACGTCCACGGATATGCGATAGATGAGGATGACGTGGCTCGAAACTTATACAGGTAAAAGGCCCTGGCTTTCTTTTGGCCATCTTCAAACCAAATGATTTTCTATTTCAATATGAAAATTCCTCCAGTAGTAGAAGTATTATTGATTGGTCATCATAGTCTAGTTCCTGAAGATCTTTTAAGAATACTTCTACATGAGGAGTGTGCACACACACGCACACACACGGCCTGTTTTCCATTTTGTTATGTTATAATTGATAACTGTGAAGTGGCCAGCAGAGAAAGTAGCAGGAAGAACTGACATCTTAAGGTGTAATTTTGTAAAAATATCCTTTGAAAAACAATAGAAACAGCAGAATTATTCAACCAAATATACTTTCCCAACCTTTCAACTAGCTGCCTGAGAGGTTTCTGCTTGCTTCCAACATTATTTGTATATTGAACTTTGGATTTGTCAAGAAACAACATCTCAGATGTTTGTTTTTTTCTTTCCCAGGAGTCCTCCTTTTGTGGCCATCACAAAATGCAGTTTTTCATTCCTGTGTTTCTCCTTCATGCCTTTTCCAAGCGGAAAGCTCAGCTTGCTAGCTAGTCTCTTACTTTTCCTTTCATATTACAAATTTATTCTTTTACACAAAAAATTAAGGAAAACGTGAAGTTGTAAACCTGATCAAACAGTATACATATAATATCTTCCTTTCTCTTTTCTTACATTCATTATAGCTATTTTTAGTACATTTTCTTAAAGTGACCTTTCTTATTTGGTCATTTTTTTTCCCCCCAGTCTGTAAATTATTACTAGAGCCCAGGTCCTGGATTCTTTCCAATCACTAGGGTCCCCCCACCCCCTGCCCTACACATTGTAATAATTTGCTGAAAGAATCCTAGTGGCCAAAAAGAGTTAACCAGCTCCTCTATGCTGCCCCCCTACTTTCACCAAACACCTGGCCTGCTAATTGGTGAGCAAACCCAACCAATCCCCAAAGTGAAAGTGAATCTAATAGGAGTCAGTGTTTTTTTTGATCTCTGACAAAAGCTTTCCCTTTTATTCTTCTTTCTTCCCTAGGCGATGGCTGGCGGGAGGGGGGGTGGTGGGGGTAGGGGAGAGGAAAGAACTTTCGGCCTCTCTCCCAGAGATGTTTCTTCTCTGCTGCTCCAGAAAATGACATGGCTGGTGTCTGTCTTGCACACTTTTGTTCGCCACATGTCCCGTTATTTTAACACGGTCATTCAGTCTCCAGGTGAGCTGACTAGGATCCACACTTCTGCTTCCAGATCCTGTGGGTCCTTAGCCAGATCTTGGCAGGGGTCCCTCCGCTGCCACCAGCTCAAACACCTCCTTTTCCCCGCCACAAACATAATCCTGATGGCAGTCCTAACAAGTTAACTCAAGGGCCATGTCTTCCTCATTTAGTACTGAACTGTGAGCTCTCATTTTTCAGGTCGGAAACATACATCCCCCATACCCTCCTCCTCTAACCCTCTTTTGGCTTAACTCCAAACAACCTCAGTTGTTTAATTAGCAAACACCCTGAGGGCAGAGGGTCTGTATGAAAGAAATACATCAGACCCTCTTAAGCCAGAGCCTTGCACCCCTGCCCTTCCTCTTCTGGCTCTCCAGCCCCTCCCCCAAAGATGGTCACAGCTTCCAGTTGACCCTCCTAGTGGATATTTACTGCTGACATGTGGTTCGTCTCCTCTTGCAAGACATGTAAAGAGAACCTATTTCAAAGCATCCATTGTTTATAGCTGTTTTAGTTCTTTTTGCTTCAGGCTCTTAGAACTGGAAAATAGCTAATCAAGGGTAGCGCAGAAAACTGATTTCAGCTGTTTCCTTTATGGTTTATACTATTTGTTTCCCTTTGTGACTGCACTCTTCTCCCCAGCTGTCCAGATGGGTGTTTGGAATAAGAAGGTCGCTTTGAAACCTATCAACAGGCTACTACAGGTTTAAAGGGTAGAACTTTCTTTTTCTTCCTTTGAAAACCATCTTTCTTTTTTTCTGAAAATCCCACTCCATTTCACTATTAATAGTGCACAGCTGAGAGTAGATTCCTAAAAAGACATTTGACATTTACATTTAGGCTGCTTTTCTTTGTTGGAAATGAAACTTTTTCCGCAAACAAGATGTTTAGACTTTTTTTTTTTTTTTTTTTTTGCTGTGGTAGTCTCTCAGTCCTGTCTGACTCTGCGACCCAACGGACTGTAGCCACCAGGCTCCTCTGTCCATGGAATTCTCCATACAAGAATACTGGAGTGAGTAGCCATTCCCTTCTCCAGGGGAATCTTACCAACCCAGGGAGTGAACTCGTGTCTCCTGCATTGCAAGAAGATTCTTTACCATCCGAGCCACCAGGGAAGCCCATTGCTAAACAAAACTTCATAACAATGTGACTATGAAACAGTTTTATATATTAAATTGAGAACAGTATTGAATGAAGGGTGCAGGTGAGATCATGGCCCAGCCACACTAGATGTGGAATGAATGAATGCTGAGGATAGCTCCCATCTGATGCAAGAGAACAAAACCACTGGGATCCTTGTCGCTATGCTTCTTTCAGCCAGACTATCAGTGACTAAAGGTATACCTTGTCTGGCTTTTGTTGGTATGGAGCTTTTGCTGAGATTATTTTCACCTCAGTTCTCCTGAATGTCTTGTATTTCTATGACCCTGACTCCACTAGAGCAGACCAGAGTCTAGAGCTGTCCTTGGATCTGTAATGTGTTATCATTTACATCCACCTCCTCTGCCCTGAGCCCATCTTCTCTTTAAAAAAACTATCTGAGGGGTGGTTTCTCCTGATCATTCACCCTTGCCTTCTGTGTTTCATCCCGTTGTCTCTTAATGTACCTTTCTGCCACTGAGTAGCCTTTGACTAAAATTCTATTTATTTGACAAGGCCTTGACACGATGCCAGCAAGGTTCCAAGTGGAAAGACATGGAAGAGACATATGCTTTGTGAGTCATATAGCTCTTGTGCCTGAATAAATGCATGGAGTACACACGCGTGCACACACTCGTATGCTGTGTATTGGGATGATCAAAAATTCGTTCAGGTTTTTCCATAACATCTTACAGACAAACCCAAATGAACTTTTTGGCTAACCTGATATTATATGCTTTAGCAGTTGTACTTATAAAGTTTGCAGTTTAATGTGAGGATAATTCTAGATTTTATTTTTGAACAACCCTTTACCATGTAATGGTCTAATCCTTGATGAAAACTCAGTTCAGTGAACAAATGGCATATGTACCTCCAACTTACCAAATTTACCTTTTTCATTTTTCATTCCCATTTAAGAAATACCTACTAAGGCATTGCTATGATTAGCCAAGTTTTTGTTCAGATCCTACTGTGAAATTAAAATTCCGTGATAACTTCCTCAATTGGGACCTTGCCTTGGAAACTTCAACTAGAGAATCCTGTTTTTGCCAGCTAGAAGTAACCTGGGAGATTATCTCCTTCAACTAAGATTACCGGATAAAATACAGAATGCCAGTTAAATTTGAATTTCAGGTAAACAGTGAATAATTTTTTAATCTAAGTATGTCCTATGCAATATTTGAGACAGACTTAGACTAAAATATTATTTGTTGTTTATCTGAAATTCAAATTTAGTTAGACATCTGGTGTTTTATTTGCTAAATCTGGCAACCTCAACAACTCTCCAACAAATTCTTTAAGGAAATAAGTTTTAAGCTAAAGCACAAGGCTTAATTGAGATTTACTATATTAAATTGTCTATTGCCATTCCAACTAGCAGGAAGAGAGAAAGAGAAGTAATTTTTAGCCTGAAGGTTAAAGAGGCAAGCGTGGAGAATAAACTCCTATTTTTATCTCAGCTCTGAAGGCAGCGTATTGCCAGCACAAACATGGAGGCTATGTAATGCGCTTTCCAGATTTAGTTGCTACAAAGATTTCAGTTACTATAAATAATAAGTAAATACACTGAAACTCTACAGTAGAGTTTAATGTTGGCTTGTTTTTTTTTAAGATTATTTTTATGTGGACCATTTTTAAAGTCTTTATGAATTTGTAACAATATTGCTTCTGTTTTATGTTTTGGTTTTTTGGCT
The DNA here is from genome assembly GCF_003369695.1 of Bos indicus x Bos taurus. Classification (NCBI taxonomy): domain Eukaryota; kingdom Metazoa; phylum Chordata; class Mammalia; order Artiodactyla; family Bovidae; genus Bos; species Bos indicus x Bos taurus. Next base: position 52,628,511 of record NC_040079.1, on the reverse strand, counting down.
GTAAGGCATGTGGGATCGTAGGTCCCTGACCAGGGATCGAACCCTCACCCCTTGCATTGGAAAGCGAAGTCCTAACCTCTGGACAACTAGAGAGGTTCCAATGCTGGGTTCTTAATGGAGCCTTTGAAAATTAAGTTATTGCTGGGATTGTGGTGATTGTAATGACCCAATTTTGCCTCTGTGTAACCCTTGAACTTTCTGCTCCCGGTTTTGCAGGGCCTTCTTGTCTTTTATCTTCACTGGCTAGTTCACAGCTTTTAGTCTCTCAGCAGGAAACGAACAAAAACCCTGCCCAGCTTCTCAGGCATTGCAATCTAGGTCAAGACATTCATAAGGCTTCGGAGTTTCACAAGTTTTTGTCTCCTTTATGAAAGATTCTGTTCAAGTAGAGAATCGTTCAATAACCACCCTTTTCTTGCTTGTTATGAAATAATTTCTTGAGTCTGTTTAAATCTATTTCAGCATACCAAAGTGGCTGTTGGCAATCTTTAGTAAATGTGGATATTTTGAGCCCAGAGGCCACTTTGCGTTTACTTCCATATCTGTGGGCATTTGGTGATTTTCCTTTAGGCTATAGTCATTTTAGGGGGCTTCCCAGGTGGCTTAGCAGTAAAGAATCCACCTGCGATTGTAGGAGACACAAGAGACATGGGTTCAATCCCTGGGTCAGGAAGATCCCCTGGAGTAGGAAATGGAAACCAACTCCAGTATTCTTGCCTGGAAAACTTCATGGACAGAGGAGGCTGACAGGCTACAGTCCATAGGGCTTCAAAGAGTCAAACACACTTGAGTGACTGAACAGATACACACCTAGTCAGTTTACAGTTTTTCTGTTCTTTGGTTATTTAAACACTGAAATTCTAGGGGCCACATTAGAATATAGAAATGTTCAGTGTTCCCCACAGAGAGAGGCTGGTAAGCAACTGAGGTTCCCATTACCTCACCACAAACTGAGGTTAGTGGGACTATAATGTTTGTAGAACTAACTCCACAAATTGCTAAATGATAGGTGAAAGCCTGTGGCACTTTGCTCAAGGGTCCCCTCAACAGGCAAGTGATTCAAGTTGGTAACCCAGGGATTTAGAAACCTTTCCAGAGTATTGATGTTCACTTGTATGAACTTCTGAGTATCACAGAGCAAGCCTACAAGTATTTTTCTAACCATCCACAGAGTATGGAGTGTCATACAGTCATGAGACTTTGAAAACAATACCTCCAGAAGCTTATAGCATAATGGTATCTTAATTCAATGCGAAACCTCTTGTCTAAGGGTGAAACTGGGTAGTATAGTATGATTCCATGTAATTTTTATTGTTGCTTTTCTTTTTGCAGTGCATTAATTCAGTTTTTCGAGTTGTTCTCTGACTATAGAGACAATGACTTTTATGTCACTGGGGAGGTAAGTTGAAATCATATTTTCTTGTGTACTTCCAACATCATCAGGACTGGAATATACTATGACACCTGTGGTTTATCCATTCAGTGTGTACATACACATTAGTTCAATCCATATAAAAAATTCTCAAATCATTCCCTACTATGTCTGAGGCTTTGAACAAGTATTAAAAATTCAGTGATGAATAAGATATTAATGCTGCCATAAATCTGAGAGTATAGTAATAAATACAACACAGAATGAAAAGTACAATTAGAAAAGTAGCTGCAAAGACAAGTAGCTTAAGGTGAGCAAATAGCTACCTCTCAAGATGTGATCCACAGGAAAAGTCAGACAGAGGAGGCAAGAATTAAACTGGACTTTGAAGGATGAGTACGGGTGTATTAGTCAAGGCTTTTCTGCTTACAAGTGACAAAAACTCTATTCAAAGTGGCTTATGTAAAACAGGGGATTGACTTGTTCGCATCAGGCATGGCTGGATCTGGGTGCTCAAACTTTATCATCAGGATTTTGTATCACATTCTCCTGATCTAGTTGTTTGGCTTTGCACGTGACTGGTTTCATTCTCAGGTAAGTTTTTTTCACCTGTGCCCTCACCTCTCCAATCCACTCCAGAGCTCTAGAGATAGCCTAAAGGCTAAACTTATCCCTCATCAGAATTCCACCACATTTCTAAATCCCATTGTCCGTTTGGAGCCCATGCCCATTCTAGGGATCGGGGGATGGAGTATACAGATTGGCCAGAATGGTGCCTAAGGCCCACTGCAATGCTCTAGGAAGCAGCAAATGATCTTGAAGCCTTTACACCTGAGCCACAAGCTTGAGAATGGGGGATGAGTGGTCTCCAGAGGAAGATCTGAGTGATGATACCAGAAGGAGGGCTGGAAGGATGCAAGCACAGACCACAGGTGTCCATTGTAAGGGTGTCAAAGTGGAAAAGGGTCTCAGCTTTTCCAAGGGAATGGCAAGTTAATGGAACTAGTATCTTCCCTCTCTTCACCTTCTTTCTCCTTTTTCTAAACTGTCTAGAAAGGATATCCTGACTATTTAACTTCTTACACTTAAGTCTTTTTAAAAGACCGTTACCTAGTTAGGATTTTTTAGGACCTCTACCAGTAATTCCCTGCTGTTCCTTCCCTTTTAACCCATTTCAGAGGCAGCATGGGGAAGGGGGAAGGAAGCAACACCCCTGTCATTTTGGTAGCAACCTTGGAAAACACCCAGTCAGCAGAATGATCTGCTTAGAGTGTAATTCCTTGTCTTGTGAATAATGTGACAATGTTGTTAACCGTGATGTTGAACTTTTCAGCAAAGCTGCCAAATTTTCAATGAAAAACTTGACTTGTCTACTTCATGTCAGTCTGGTGATTTCATGCATGTAATTTCTGAATGTGTGCAGGAAAGGACAGTTTTTTTTTACATTCTCTGCTGCCAGGATGAATACTTTTAAAGAAACTTGTGCCTTCAAAGTGATGAAGGAAGATGGGAATGAGGGGGCAGGGGCTAGGGTGGAGATGCCCTTGCCAGGCAGCAGCATCTCTGTAAGAACCATGCAGGAGATGTTAAATCAGGGGGCACACCTTTTTCTAGAATGAAGAGCACTCAGTAGTGCCTGATGGTTTATTATTTGCAGAATGTGGTGTTTCTCTTTAGTTTGTTCCATCTGGTCTTCTGTTAAGGCTAGGAGGAAGAATGGAGAAGTGGAAGGAATTCTGCATTAATCATTAGGAGACCTGAGGTTCATTGCTGGCTTTGTCTCTCTCTATGATTCCAGACAATTTCTTTAACTTCTCTGGGCCTCTGCATTTCATCTTACAATCAGAAGGGTTGGTTTTTAAATTAGATCGCTTCCAGGGATATTTTGCTGGGGATGTTCAACCGTAGTTACCTAGACATACCCTTAAGGAATCTGTATATAAATGCAGTTTTAACATAATACCAACCCCACCCTCCCTGTGTCCACCGCCAAAAAAATGTTGTAATAGATTCTCAAGAAAGGGAAATCTTTTCTCTTGTGAACTCTTAATTTCTTCATACTTTTGGGAGGGGTTGAAAATAATGCTGCTAGATTTGTAGAACTATTCTTGGGGGAAAAAAATGCATAAACTCAGAAATGGTTTTCTGCTTCTCATTGCAAATGTGAAAGTGTTAGTTGCTCAGACATGTCTGACTCTTTGCGATTCTTTGGACTGTAGTCCACCAGGCTCCTCTGTCCATGAAATTCTCCAGGCAAGAATACTGGAGTAGATATCCATTCCCTTCTCCAGGGGATCTTCCCAACCCAGGGATCAAACCTGGGTCTCCCACAGGCAGATTCTTTACCATCTGAGCCACCAGGGAAGCCTATTGCAAATGTACTGGACCTAAATATCTTCCACTTTTGTGTGCTGTGAATGAGAGTAGCCTGTTGCTCTAAGCGACTTGAGCAGCTGTTCAGCACCCTGAATTTGTTGTAAAGGAGTCTGGAAGTAATAACAGTACCTTCTGTATAGGGTTGTTTTGAGCATTTAATTAGATAATCCTCCTCAAATATTTAACAGAGTGACTGGCTGTAGAGAGTACCCAACACATGATGACTATTACTACCATTCATGTTGAAAAGTTGGATTAATATATTATTGCTCCAAAGCATATGGCCTAATGCATGTAAGCAGGGGCTGAGATGTATAAAGAGCTCTGTTCACTTGCTTTTGGGGTGTGGCGTTGTCTCCCCTCTTATTTTGAAATCATCTGTAAAAGAAGTTGTTCACTTCATCAGAAGATGATGGTGGAGCTTAGCAACTTTGGCTTGTAGCAAAACGGGTATGGACCAACCGAGGGCCCTCGCCTCTGCCATGTGGACCATGGAGAGGCCACAACAAAGCGTGGTGTGGACCCACATTTGAAGCAGTGGAGAAGGAAGAATTGCTTTGTCTCCTTCCCTTCTCTCCGCTTCTGCCTGGAACACCAACTGGAATTAATTTTCTCTAAAGAGAGACAAATGTGTCTGTAAATCACTCTCCTCGAGGCATGAAAAAAATGTACTTCAAAAAGAGAAACAAGCTGCATTTAATTCACATAATTAACTTTCTTCATAAGTGTTATCCTTTCTGAGCCAGTAACTATTAGTGAGATTGCTCTTTTTCATGAGGTTCAGACACTCTTTAGAATCCACTCAAATGTATGTGGGCCCAGCTAGAAATTAAAGCAAAACAGCCCTGGTGCATGAAGGCAGGGCGGTGGCAGGAGGGAGGGGTCCATCCGCTGTCCTCTTCGCCTGTAATTTTCAGTCCAGTCGTGGAGAAGATCCAGTGCTTAGGGGCGGTTGTGCCAATGGATGGGATTGCTTGTGAATGGCATCTGAAAAACCTGAGCATCTCTTTTTGATCAGCAGGAGGGGGGCTGCTTTCCTTAGAAGCAGTTTGCAACCAGGGTTTATTTGAGGCAAAACTTTGAAGCTATTTAAAAATTAGCAAACTTAATAGGATACTTTACCTTCATCCACATGAGCAAAATCCTGCCAGGTTCACAGAGTCTGATTTCTTCATTGAAATCATCATGGTCCAGTGGGTTCAGAGGGCAGGATCCCAGGAGTCAAGAGCCAGGTTTGCTTAATTTGTTTCATACAGTACTAGGCACAGTGTTTAATGGATGTTATAGAGTGGCTTCGAGCAAGGCATTTGCCAGATAAAATAAAAATATCGATGAGACTTCTCGCTGGCTTTTTTTGGTCTCCCTTTCATGGTTCTTCTCTCCCTCTACAGTGCCCTAACGCCCCCTCTCAGCCTTCCTTTCCTTGGCTGTATGGTGTTTGGTCCTAGTTCTCCCATGCTTCCTCCATCCCCATCATGATTATTCTGTTTCTCTCCCCAATTCTGACCTGTCACCAGCTCACTGTCCATTAGAGAAAATTAGATTACGCATACTCCCAGCATGCTGCTGCTGATTAGTCGCTTCAGTTGTGTCTGACTCTGTGTGATACTATTGACTGCAATTCACCAGGCGCCTCTGTCCATGGGATTCTCTAGGCAAGTGTACTGAAGGGGATTGCCATGCCCTTCTCCAGGGGATCTTCCTGACCCAGGGATCGAACTCGCGTCTCCTGCATTGTTGGCAGATTCTTTATCACAGAGCCACCAGGGAAGCCTCTTCCCAATATACTTGTCTTTGAATAGAGGACAGAGCCTAAGCCATAGAAGGATACTTGTAATAGGGGAATTTCAAGCACTGACACAGTTGTAAAGGGGTAGGCTGGGAGAACTATCCAAGTGATAGGTTTATACTTGTTTATGAAAGCCACACCTTTGTCTTAGCCCAGGCTTGTGATCCTTGAATTTGGTAGTTAGAAGGGGACCTTCTGGAGAAGGAAATTGCAACCCACTCCAGTATTCTTGTGGGGAATTCCAAGAACAGAGGAGCCTGCCGGGCACACTGGTTGGACACAACTGAGCGACTAAACTACAACAAAGGGGACCTTCTGGAGTATTTAGTCCCTTTGTTTTATTTGTAGATCTTACTTGAGAATATTTATTGAGAGTGGATCATATGACAGGCATGATGCTGAGCACAGTTTCATGCATTTCCTTATTTAATCCTCACAACTGCCTTATGAAGCTAGCGCTGTTATCATCATACCCATTTTACAGCTGAGATAAATGAGACTTGGAGAGGTTACAAGCTCATCCAGCCCAGAATTAGAACCTAAGCAGCCAGACTCCAGAACCCAAGGACTGTGGTCAAGGGACAAGCTAAGGATTGTAACCCCCTTCATGGAGATGCTTTCTGGAGCCTGGCTGCACATTCCTCACAAACTGCACTGTCTCCGGAACCCACCTATTCCCACAGAATAGATCTGTCTGTACAAGGGAGTCAAACATCCTTTCCATATTTTGTGCAGTCTCTAAGGGTTACTGCTGCTGCTGCTGCTAAGTTGCTTCAGTTGTGTCTGACTCTGTGCGACCCCATAGACAGCAGCCCACCAGGCTCCTCTGTCCCTGGGATTCTCCAGGCAAGAGCACTGGAATGGGTTGCCATTGCCTTCTCCACTAAGGGTTACTAACCTAGCCTTATACAAACAGTAAAGAAGTTCCCAGCTTCTTGGATATTTCTGTCTTTCTGGCCAAGACTTCATTTTAATCATAAAGGCTTGGCTTTGATCATAAAGTTTTATGGGGTAAATGGAGGTTTCAAATGATCTAAAGGCTTGAAGTCCTTGGAATGTAATTATTTCTCAAAGCGTGGAACTTGCTGAATTTTATTAGATAACATTTGAGCTGCTTTAACTCTTGAGCTCATGACAGATGTCTATTTTCAGTTATGTTCTTCTGACTTGCCAATATTTTCTTTTAGAATTGAAAACGGATTTTGACTATTTAATGTGTTTAATATTAGAAAAGTCAAGATTTAAGCTGCAACCTGAAGAACTGAATGGGGGCATATGGAAATGTTTGCAAATTGGGCCTCAGGCTTTTGGATAGCATATCTAAGTCAAATCAGCACATATTTACTGATTCTTTAGTTACATGGAAAAGAATACGAGTAAATCAGAAGTAATTATAAACTTTGTCTGAAGTGAGCTACCGTGCTGGACCAAGCAGCATGGCGACACAAATAATACCTGATTAGAGGAGATGTGTAGGCTGGGGACCGGAAATACTAAATTAAATCTGTTATGCACAGCTTCAGCCTACTGAGTTCTATCGACAGTGAGCAAATGAAGGATTCAGTTTGTTGACTGTGGTCCAGTATGTTCATGCTCTTTATTTAAAAGTTGAATTAAAAAAATAAATAAATAAAAGTTGAATTAACTACAGTCTCTAAACAAAAGTGTTTACTCCTCTGATCGAATCACCTGGCTTCAAGCTGGGTATGAATTTCTCTAAAATCGGCACCGAGGCCAGAGTTAGGGGGAGGTAAGGTGCATCTTTTTCACTTATTGTAGTCACTGATGGAATTATTTTTTAAAGCAGCATCATCTCAAAACAAAATAGAAATATATCATTTGGAAGGCATTAGACACTTTTTCATAAATTCATGTGACTAAAAGTTGGATACAGATCAAAATGTTTTTCTTATATGTCTATTCCTGTAGATTCTGCATTTCTTTTTAAGCCCATAGTCAAGAAAAATAGCTATTTAGGTAAAATCATATTAGAAGCCGCCCCCTTTTTTTAATCACAGCAGTGTGGTCTTGAAATTAGATGATGCATGGTCTAGCAATGTCTAGGAAGTTGTAGAGATTACCACAATCTGTTATGTAGAAACCAAAGTTCTAGTTTTCCCCATTCATTAATTTTCTGAACTAGGTGTGTTAAGGTTACCCCTCTTCTCTCTTCAGTAGAAATAATGGTGCTGAGTGAAATAAGATTCTATCGCAAGGCTAGATGAAGTCAAGGTTGTCCTAGCATAATCCGGTCCTCTTGACTGCTGTGTCCTGTGTGACTCCATGCAGCTTAGGCTTTTCACCAGTTTTTGTCGTAAAATTCTCTTCAAGGCACGTCCCCCTCTTAAAGCCATGTTCACTTTGATCACCCTCATACATGGGAGTAGCTCCACCACAATCTGTGCTTGGGGACAGCTAGACAACATGAAACTGGTGTGACTCTGTCCACAAGGAGAGCTCACCTGTTTTTTCTCCTGAGCATGGAAGGGTTCTCACCAGCCCTGAAGTGAATTCTTGAGGTACGTTCATCCCACCTGGAGTGGCTGGGGACTTGGTGACAAAGCAGGGAAAAGGGCATTGATGACCTGATGTTCCTCATTGTGTCATTGCTGAAGCTAACAATGGCCTTTTTCCACTTTCAAGCAGAGGTAAGGGGCTAGGGCCAGTAAATAGTGACACTTGGCAACCAGATTTAAAAGCCATTGCTCATTATCACGGATAAAGTTTCTGTAAGTTTTACCATAAAAGGTATACTTAGAAGCAAGTCACAGAATGAATATAACGGCGTCTACTTTAGTAAGAAATGTAGACGACGGAGAGTAGCTTACACAATGGTAACTGCTAACATATGTGAAGTTTCTGTCAGAGGACATTGTTTCCATTAAAGTATTATTCTCTGACATGGTGGTTTTTTTTTTCTTCTGGAGGAGCTGATTGAAACTTGATTTTTAGATATAATTTTTTTTTCCTTCCTTAAAAGTAACCGGGTGGCAGGCCTGCAGTAAGTCTGCTGTGAATGTTGTTGAAACATGTAAGAAGGGAGAGATTCCGACGGAATACACAATTACAAGTTTCTTTAAGTCCAATTGCATTGTGCTTTTACACATCTGGATAATTAACCAAGCATTACATTCTCTCTAGACTATTTTTACGAGTACAGTATGCTCCTAACATGATTTCCATTAGGCTGTTCCAAACATCATTTAAGAACTCAGAAAGATTGCAGACCAAGATTCAAAACCACTGTTCAACTGTAATGTTGAGACCTTTTTCTCTCGTGGGAGAAATAAAAGATTGAGAGCTGAATTCTGAGATCCTTCTGATGTCAGAGGAAAAGTCTAGGTTTGTTGCTCCTTTAAGCTCCAACAAATACGAGCACAAACAAACATACACTAATTATCTCTGGCCCTTCTTGCCAGGGGTGAGCTCAAAATATGGTCACTGTGGAGCAAAGGAACCATATCAGGATAGTGCTGGAAATCGCAACTTCTTTAAATATTGGAAAGGAGTAATTACTAGGGGCAGACTAAAATCCTGACATGTTGATTGCTAATCGAGTTTGAATTATTATGATGGTTAAATATGTTTATCTGAGTTCCTCATTTGAAGGTCACTGCTGAATTCTAAAATAGTATGTGTTCAGATAGTTTCTGGCCACACTTTTCCTCTTTCCTTTTATAATTGCTTTGATGCTGTTCCGAGCTTTTATGAGGCCAGGGTCTGATCCGAAAGTAGAAGGTTAGTGTTAACTCATAGACTTCAGGAACTTCCTTGGCCAGCTGCTGCCCACATTGGTGAACCCCAGCCAGAGATCAGAGAAACCACAGGGCTGATAATTGTGGTTGTCGTTGCTTTATTTGTTGTTATGGGTAGAACTCAGAACAAAAGAGGCAAGAGTTCATAAAATTACAGGATCATAACTATAAGTCCTAAGGGGCCAAATAGTCCATTTCTCATCTATAAGACAACCACACCTAATTTCTCCCCGCAGAGTCTGGGCTTCTATTCTATTTAAAATCATATCTGGAAAAGGGAAAACTGGGTAAAATCAAATCGGTTCAGTTCAGTTGCCTCAGTTGTATCCGATTCTTTGCGGCCCCATGAACTGCAGCATGGCAGGCCTCCCTGTCCATCACCAACTCCCGGAGTCCACCCAAACACATGTCCATTGAGTCGGTGATGCCATCCAACCATCGGATGCTCTGTCGTCCCCTTCTCCTCCTGACCTCAGTCTTTCCCAGCATCAGGGTCTTTTCACTTGATTTATTGTCTGGTTATCTTTTAAAGTGTTCTCAGTGGTCAGAGAATTGTTAAATCGAGAAATAAATGGTTCAGAAAGAATAAACAAATCTAATCTTGAAAAATAAAGAAAGAAATGTGTCTCAGCAAGGAGAATGAAAATAATTGAGATTTCATTATAATGTTTCGCTGTCCACTTTCCATAAAATAATCCTATAATTGTCTACTGTTTTGACAGTCTGAGTCACTCAACCAGTGGAATGATTAATGAAAACAACAGGGAAGGATTTGTCACCCTGACACAGGGCAAGGAAGTGTGTGAGTCATTAAAAAGCAAAAACCGAGGCAAACATCATAACTGCCAGGTTAGCAGATATGGACTGAACATTGAGGAATCTGTTTTGGATGTGGTTATATTACTACCCATGCCTGCCTGCTAAGTTGCTTCAGTCGTGTCCAACTCTGCAACCCTATGGACTGTAGCCAGCTAGGCTCCTCACTCCACGGGATTCTCCAGGCAAGAGTACTGGAGTGGGTTGCCATGCCCTTCTCCAGGCAATCCTCCCAACCCAGAGATGGAAACTGCATCTCTTTTGTCTCCTGCATTGGCAGGTGGGTTCTTTACTACTAGCACCACCTGGGAAGCCCCTTATATGAACTACCTATATACATATAGACATATATATATGTACACACACACACACGTATAGTGACTGCAGAGTGCACGTGTGCTCAGTCGTGTCTGATTCTTTTTTTTTTAATTTTAATTGGAGGCTAATTACTTTACAATGTTGTGGTGGTTTTTGCCACACATCAACGTGAATCATCCACGGGGGCACATGTGTCCCTCCATCCTGAAGCCCCCTCCCACCTCCCTCCCCACCCCATCCCTCTGGGTTGTCCCAGAGCACTGGCTTTGAGCGCCCTGCTTCATGCATCAAACTTGCACTGGTCATCTATTTTACATATGGTAATATATATGTTTCTATGTTATTCTCTCAAATCATCCCACCTCTGCCTTCTCCCACATAGTCCAAAAGTCTGTTCTTTATGTCTGTGTCTCTGTTGCTGTCTTGCATATAGGGTTGTTGTTACTATCTTTCTAAATTCCATATATACATGCGTTAATATACTATATTGGTGTTTCTCTTTCTGACATACTTCACTCTGTATACTAGACTCCAGTTCCATCCACTTCATTTGAACTGACTCAAATGCATTTGTTTTTATAGCTGAGTAATATTCCACTGTGTATATGTACCACAACTTCCTTATCCGTTTGTCTGCTGATGGACATCTAGGTTGCTTCCACGTCCTAGCTATTGTAAACCGTGCTACGATGAACACTGGGGTACATGTGTCTCTTTCAGTCCTGGTTTCCTCGGTGTGTATGCCCAGCAGTGGGATTGCTGGGTCATATGGCAGTTCTAGATCCAGTTTTTTAAGGAATCACCACACTCTTCTCCAGAGTGGCTGTACTAGTTTGCATTCCCACCAACAGTGTAAGAGGGTTCCCTTTTCTCCACACCCTCTCCAGCATTTATTGTTTGTAGACTTTTTGATGACAGTCATTCTGACCAGTGTGAGATGGCACCTCATTGTGGTTTTGATTTGCATTTCTCTGATAATGAATGAGTTTGAGCATCTTTTCATGTGTTTATTAGCCATCTGTATGTCTTCTTTGGAGAAACGTCTGTTTAATTCTTTGGCCTACTTTTTGATTGGGTCATTCATTTTTCTGGTTTTGAGCTCCATGGGCTGCTTGTATATTTTGGAGATTAATTCCTTGTCAGTTTCATTTGCTATTATTTTCTACCATTCTGAAGGCTGCCTTTTCACCTTGTTTATAGTTTCCTTCCTTGTGAAAAAGCTTTTAAGTTTAATTAGGCCCCATTTGTTTATTTTTGTTTTTATTTCCATTACTCTGGGAGGGGGTCATAGAGGATCTTGCTGTGATTTATGTCAGAGTGTGTTCTTCCTTTGTTTTCCTCTAAGAGTTTTATAGTTTCTGGTCTTACATTTACATCTTTAATCCATTTTGATTTTCTTTTTGTGTATGGTGTTAGAAAGTATTCTAGTTTCATTCTTTTACAGGTGGTTGACCAGTTTTCCAAGCACCACTTGTTAAAGGGATTGTCTTTTCTCCATTGTATATTTTTGCCTCCTTTGTCAAAGATAAGGTGTCCATAGGTGTGTGGATTTATCTCTGGGCTTTCTATTTTGTTCCATTGATCTATATTTCTGTCTTTGTGCCAGGACCATACTGTCTTGATGACTATAGATATATGTTTGATTCTTTGCAACCCCTTGGACTATAGCCTGCCAGGCATCTCTGTCCATGGAATTTTCCAGGCAAGAATACTGGAGCAGTTGCCATTTCCTACTCCAGGGGATCTTTTCGACCCAGGAATTGAACCTGCATCTCTTGAGTCTCCTGCATTGGCAGACGGATATATATATATATATATATATATATATATAACCACTGAGCCACCCAGGAAGCCCAATAAAACAAAATTTTTTTTTAAAAACATTTCACTTTCTTATTTTCTGTAAGTGATCCACTTGGCAAGTGTGCAGTGGCTAATCCAAGAGTGGGTCCCAGTTCTGGGGACCAGAGACTCGCAATCATTTCAGGACTGTTGATTGAAATGTGATTTGATGAGAGAAATGGGAAGAGTGGAGGCAGCGAAGCCTGGATAGAATTCCAAGTGGGCACATGACTGAAATGCACAGACCTTTGTTTTCATGATTTTAAAATATAGGAAGATAATGTTAACTTTACATTGGCTCAAATTAGAGTAAGGGAAATAACATGTTCATAGTAGATGCTCGGAAACTGAGAGGGTGTTCCTTCTTAATCTCCTGCCTGAATATATCTCAGAGATACATGATGATCACAAAGGGGAAGGTGCCATAAAAATGTGACTGTTTTAGTCTAGATTTGTCATCACTACCTATAAAATACACACTCTTCTATCTCTGAAAAAGGCAAATGAGGGGTTTTATTGCCAGGTCTTATAACAAGACAACTTGAGTGATAACATCACTGGAAGGTATACTTTTTTAGCATTTGTACTAATTTCCAATAGAGAAAAAAATGTTTAGAAATGTCAGACGAGTCATTCATTTATCAGATGTCTTTTTATGTACCTAGTATGTGCTGGGCAATGTACACATGGTAGAAATAATAAGCCATGAAAATGGTAAACTTAGCCTTAATCACATTTGAGTCAAGTTTTCCATAATGTATTTTTTAAAGAAATTGTGTTTTGTGATTTATTTATTTTTGTGTCTACTCAAGTATCTATCATGATACCTTTGACAGAAAAGTTGTCAGATAAACCACCACTGAATGAAGAGTACATAATAGATCTTTACCAGTGAAATGATTATTCGAAAATGTTTGCTTTTTGGGGTCAATTTGTAGAACTATTACTTGATAGACTTACTGTCCCTAAAAAGAGAATATAGCAAAATTATACAAGCCAAATTTCAGACATGTAAGCACATCTTGATAACACCACATAGGGATGTTAAAGTGTACTCGTGAGTATGTGCTGTGCAAGTCACTTTAGCCATGTCCAACTCTGAGACTCTTTGGACTGTAACCCCCCAGGCTCTTCTGTCCTTGGGATTCTTCAGGCAAGAATATTGGAATGGGTTGCCGTGTCCTCCTCCAGGGAATCTTCCTATCCCAGGAATTGAACCCGCATCTCTTACATCTCCTGCATTGGCAGGTGTGTTCTTTACCACTAATGCTACCTGGGAAGCCCACTCATGAGTACACTTTGATTCAACACTTTGCCTAAATAATTATTATTACAAGAGGAGTTCATTAGTGAGGTGATTTTATATAAACTATGGAAATTACGTTCTTCTTTCATAATTTGGAGGTGGTTTAGGATTCAGAATAGGTCAGACCACATTTGGGGCTTCCCTGATAGGCCAGTGGTACAGAATCTGCCTGCAATACAGGAGACCTGGGTTCGATCCTTGGGTTGGGAAGATCCCCTGGGGAAGGGAAAGGCTACCCACTCCAGTACTCTCACCTAGAGAATTTCATGGACTGTATAGTTCATGGAATCTCAAAGAGTCAGACAGGACTGAGCGACTTTCACTTTCACTTTTAAAATTGGGCTTCCCTGGTGGCTCAGCAGTAAAGAATTTGTATGCAATGGCAGGAGACACAGGAGACGTGGGTTCGATCCAGGGGATGGGAGGATCCACTGGAGAAGGGATAGGCTACCTACTCCAGTATTCTTGGGCTTTCCTTGTGGCTCAGCTGGTAAAGAATCGCCTGCAATGCGGGAGACCTGGGATCGATCCTGGGTTGGGAAGATCCCCTGGAGAAGGGAAAAGCTACCCACTCCAGTATTCTGGGCTGGAGAATTCCATGGACTACAGGGTCGCAAAGAGTCAGACATGACTGAGCGACTTTCACTCACTCCTACACTCAGACAAGGTTTAATTCTGGCTCTACCACTTAACTTCTTTGAGCCCCAATGTCCTTACGTCGACATGGGAATAACAACTCCAGCATATGATTGTGGCATGGAATAAAAATGAAAACTTTCCAGAATTCTCAGACTGTGAACTTTGGAGCCCTGGAAAGCCTTGAAAATACTGTGAAAGTTCTACAGGTCTATATGTACCCACCTAATGCCTCTAGTCTATCTAAAACATATGTGCACTGCTGATTCTCAAAGGCATGTAAGTTAACTCAAAATTCATTCATTCAGCAGCTGTTTATTGAGCACACACAAAAACACAGCACCAGGCACAGGGAAAACATTCATAAACAAAATAGACATCTCTCTGTGTTCATGGGTCTTCTGTTCTAGAGTGGGTAGAGGATAACAATGCACAAGATAATAAAAGTCTGTTGGAGAATGATAAAGATTAAGATGAAAAAGGAGAGAAAGGGAGTATAAAATATCAAAAAGTAGTGTTAGGGAGGGCAACTCTGAGAAAGCCTCACTTAAGGAAGTGAGGGAGTTAACCAGATGGATATCCGGGAAAGAGCATTCCAGGGACAGGAACAGCTAATGCAAGGGAAGGAATAGTGCAGATCACAGTTAAGATTTGGTCTGAGAGGGGCTGGAGATGATGAGCAAGAGGACAGTAGAGGATAATGTGAGGGAAGTGAGCAAATCATGTCAGCCCTTATGCCTCAGAAAAAGGACTTGGCTTTTGCTTTGAGGGAGATGGGAAGTCATTAGCGGGTTTGAGCAGAGGAGTTGCTTGATCTTATTTGACAGACCACTGTCTTGAAATTAAACTGGAAGAGCAAAAACAGAGGCCCATTGAGGAGGCTACTGCAAGAATCTAGGCGAGAGATGATGGTGACCTGGGGCAAGGTAGTAAAGTATGGATGTGGAAAGACACTGGATTCTGCGTTTGTCTTGATAGAATAGATAGAGTTGATGAGATTCACTGATGGACTTTTGTGAGGTTTGCATGAAAGAGGACAAGACCAAGTGTGTTGGCCTGAGCAGTTAGAAGAACAAAGTTAACATTAATGGAAAGAGAGGCTGCAGGGAGGATTGGAGGGTTGCAGCTTCATTTTGAACATAGGAAGTTTAATACTAGACACACAAGTGGAGATGTCAGGAAGGCAGCTTTTTCATGGAAGGAATACAGAACTATTTTTAAATATCACAACCAATAATAGCTCTTTTCAGAATAATCTAAAAGAATTATTATCATGTTTATGTCCACAAAATATTTCAAAATTTAAAAAGAGCCTTTTACTGTAAAAGGCTGAAAACAGAGGTAAGTTCAAGTGACCATTTTAGTGGCCAATAAATATAATTTTTCCTTTTCCTCTTCCTTTAATACATGTTGATTTCAAATTTTGGCATCATTATACAGATTTTGAAATCTTAACTTTGGATTTAGATTTTTTTTTTTTTTAAATAAAGCTTGCAATGGAACTTTCTGGTAAGAGAAACCCTAAGGATGGCAGAATTGTGTCCATGTTATTTTCTTTTGGAAAGAAATTAGAACGTTCACTTAGTACTTTGTACTTCTGACCTGTAACTTGCACGTCACTTGGTACTGTTGGGGATGACAAAAGAAGGAAGGGACTGAGCTCTGCGCTGTTGTGAAATTTGCAGTGTGAGGTTAAGAATAAAATGCATCGTGCAAGTCTTGTGGAAATCCTGCTTGTTTGATTGTGATTTTAATTCACCTAAATGTGCCATTTTAGTAGCACCGATATGTGATGGTTTGTTCTAATGTCTGCCCTTCTCAGTCTTACGCTGGGAAGTACGTGCCAGCCATCGCCCACTACATCCACATACTCAACCCTGTGACGACCATGAAGATCAACCTGAAGGGAATTGCTCTCGGAGACGCGTATTTTGATCCCAAGTCGGTAGGTGGCTCTTCTTTCCTTTCCATTTTGTTCCTTAAGGAGATGCAATCCCCTTTAATCAGACAGAGGCTCCTCTTAACCCTAGAGACCTAACTTCATAAAGGGAAATACTGTTCCTCAAATGCTTTCTAATGATTTCAATCTTCTAATTTTTACCAAATGTTCTATGGTGTCAACTTACTGTGTCAGCGTAGGTTGGCTGAGTGCAAGTGTCAGTGTGTGAGTGCCTGTGCTTGGTGTGTTTGTGTGTATTTTGTGTATGTATGTGATATATGGGTGTGTATGTGTGTTGTGTGGTTATGTGGTATATATGTGTATGTGTGTTTGTGTGGTGTATTTGCATATGTTGTGTGGTAGGTGATGCCTGTGACGTATGTTTGTGTGTTTGTAAGTTTTATGTCTGTGTGGGTGTGGTGTATTGTGTATGCATTATGTGTGTTGTGTGTGTGTGTTGTCCCGCTCCACTAATTAACAAGTTACAGAGGGTTATTTCTCAAGCAGACGGGCTCCCCTCACATCCCTTTCTCTCCCTGTCGTGTCTGTGTTTGCCTCTTTTCTCCTCAGATCATAGAGGGCTACCCATCATTCCTGTTCCAAATTGGCTTGTTGGATGAGCAGGAGAAAAAGTACTTCCAGAAGCAGTGCAATGACTGCGTGAAATTCATCCACCAGGAGAAGTGGCTTCAAGCCTTTGAAGTGAGTTCTAGGTCCCGCGCTGCCCTGGAGCAATAAGCACCATCTGAGAAGGTCCTGGAAGCACTGGGGTGCCTGGCCTGGTGTTTTATTGTTAGAGAAGCTGTATCCGGGGTGCTGTCACAGTCAGGAGGCGAGACGAGTGGGCTCATAAGGAAGAAAAGGACCATCTGGGTTTCTTTGAATTTACTTTGGCAATATTTTAAACCTGAGATCACCTCGGGGTGTTTATATAACTGTGTCTTTCATTAACTGTTTTGATTTCTGTACATGCTGTGTCGCCCTCGAGGCATCCCTGCTATAGGGAAATCAGAAGAAAGGCAACCTGGAAAGTGGATGCATATGCGTCCACATGTGCTCTAAGCCCTTCAGAGGGGAATATCTGCACACGGGGCTCCAGCTGGGGAAGTGGCCGCAGTTTAACAAATGTCACATGTGCCTGTGTGTCTGGAACAAAGAGTATAAACGGTGGTGTGGTCGTTTGCAACTTTTGCAAAGAGCTGTTGGCTTTTGTGAATATCATCACATCACTCTCCTAAAATTGAATTTGAGGATCCAATAATATGATTATGTTCTTGAACCATTTTTTTTTGGTTGTTTAAAACCTAAGACTCTACTAAATATTAGGATACATGGGGGACTTTGTTTGTTTGCTGGCCTGTGCGAACAAAGATCATGTGTAAGCAGTCTTCCTTGGGGTTATGCCACCTTTGCCATAAAGCCATGATGTTTGACCCAGTAAATGTGGTGTGACTGAATTTTGAGGCCTTTAATCTTGTTATTGAAAGCACAGCCTGTCACCGTTAACCTAACAGCATTGTTATTATTAAAGCTGAGGCCTGATATTAATAGACTTAAGGCGCTGCAGGTCAGCTGGTTCAGATCAAAACAGGAGACATACAAATTTATGGAGAAGAGTGGGGTAACAAAATGATGCTCCATTTTACAAATAGCCAGGGCACTACCTGAAAATCCCCAGGGAGTGATGCTGTGAATTCTGACAGCAGCAAGCTGTGTGAGTGCTGGAGCTCAGGAAGTCCTGGGTCACTCTGCAGGATGCTGGTGGGCTCCCCTTTCTGCTCCAGGACCCTTGATATGGCTACAGTGTGCATACAGGATTTCTTACGCAATTGTGAATGTGACGGAAGAAGGATCTTATTGGAGACATGCTGGGTCATTCTTCAACTCACAATCACAGTATTTTCAAGACTGGTTTTAGGCTATTTACTGTGGTAGGCAGGAAGGGTAAAAAGGACTAAACTTTCAGAATTTAGAATTAATATGAAATATAACATTGGATGAGGCCCATCTGCACATGAGACAGGCGATGTGTTTTTGAAGAAGCATACAGGGATTAAGCAATATCAAGAACAAGAACATTTGATAGCTTCAAAGGAATAAAGAGGGACTTCTCTGGCAGTCCTGGGGCTTCCCTGAGAGCTCAGTTGGTGAAGAATCTGCCTGTAATGCAGCAGACCCTGGTTGGATTCCTGGCTCAGGAAGATCCACTAAAGAAGGGATAGGCTACCCACTCCAGTATTCTTGGGCTTCCCTTGTGGCTCAGCTGGTAAAGAATCTGCCTGCAATGGGGGGACCTGGGTTTGATCCCTGGGTTGGTAAGATTCCCTGGAGAAGGGAAAGGCTACCCACTCCAGTATTCTGGCCTGGAGATTTCCATGGATTGTATGGTCCATAGGGTTGCAAAGAGTCGGACATGACTGAGTGACTTTCACTTTCCCTGGCAGCCCAGTGGTTAAGACTTTGCTTTCCAATGCAGGGGGTGGGTGTGAGATCCATGGTGGGGGAGCTAAGATCCCACATGCCTCACAGCCAAAATACCAAAACATGAAACAGAAGCAATATTGTAACAGATTCAATAAAGACTTGAAAAATGGTCCACATTTCTTTTTTTAAAAAAGGTAGGGGGATAAATAAAGCAGATAGATGTCTGTGGTGCATGCTCCAGCAGCCTAAGCACCCACGGAATTAGTGAAACTATTGAGAAGTTCAGGTGTTTTGTATATTCCGAGACAATGAGAAAATGGCATATGAGGTCTCTCCCAAACCAGATTCACCAGAAAAAAGAGAACCACACCCCCACCCCAAAATCCTGAAGGTATGCAATGTCTCTGTGGATCACTGGTCCAGAATCTTGCGTGATAAATGAAAACGCTTTTGCTTTTTCAAGGGAAATAAAATGATACTTAGGTAAGTCAGCAGGTAGTGGGAAAATGTGTTTCAACTTATGCAATCAGTTTAGTTCAGTTCAGTCACAGTCGTGTCAGACTCTTTGCAACCCTGTGGACTGCAGCATGCCAGGCTTCCATGTTGATCATCAACTCCCAGAGCTTACTCAAACTCACGTCCATCGAGTCGGTAATGCCATCTAACCATCTCATCCTCTGTCATTCCCTTCTCCTCCCGCCTTCAATCTTTCCCAGCATCAGGGTCTTTTCCAATGAGTCAACTCTTCCCATGAGGTGGCCAAAGTATTGGAATTTCAGCTTCAGCATCAGTCCTTCCAATGAATATTCAGGACTGATCTCCTTTAGGGTGGACTGGTTGGATCTCCTTGCAATCCAAGGGACTCTCAAGAGTCTTCTCCAACACCACAGTTCAAAAGCATCAATTCTTCGGTGTTCAGCTTTCTTTATAGTCCAACTCTCACATCCATACATGACTACTGAAAACACCATAGCTTTGACTAGACAAACCTTTGTTGGCAAAGTAATGTCTCTGCTTTTTAATATGCTGTCTAGGTTGGTCATAACTTTTCTTCTAAGGAGCAAGCGTCTTTTAATTTCATGGCTGCAGTCACCATCTGCAGTGATTTTGGAGCCCCCCCAAATAAAGTCTCTCACTGTTTCCACTGTTTCCTCATCTATTTGCCATGAAGTGATGGGACTGGATGCCATGATCTTAGTTTTTTGAATGTTGAGTTTTAAGCCAACTTTTTCACTCTCCTCTTTCATCTAAAGGCTCTTTAGTTCTTCTTTGCTTTCTGCCATAAGTGTGGTGTCATCTGCACATCTGAGGGTATTGATATTTCTCCCAGCGATCTTGATTCCAGCTTGTGCTTTTTCCAGCCCAGCATTTCTCATGATGTACTCTGCATATAAGTTAAATAAGCAGGGTGACAATATACAGCCTTGATGTACTCCTTTCCCTATTTGGATCCAGTCTGTTGTTCCATGTCCAATTCTAACTGTTGCTTCTTGACCTGCACACAGATTTCTCAGGAGACAGGTCAGGTGGTCTGGTATTCCCATTTCTTGAAAAATTTTCCACAGTTTCTTGTGATCCACACAGTCAAAGGCTTTGGCATAGTCAATAAAGCAGTAGTAGATGTTTTTCTGGAACTCTCTTGCTTTTGCAATGATACAACAGATGTTGGCAATTTGATCTCTGGTTCTTCTGCCTTTTCTAAATCCAGCTTGAACATCTGGAAGTTCATGGTTCATGTACTGTTGAAGCCTGGCTTGAAGAATTTTGAGCATTACTTTGCTAATGTGTGAGATGAGTGCAATTGTGTGGTAGTTTGAGCATTCTTTGGCATTACCTTTCTTTCGGATTGGAATGAAAACTGACCTTTTCCAGTCCTGTGGCCACTGCTGAGTTTTCCAAATTTGCTGGCATATTGAGTGCAGCACTTTCACAGCATCATGTTTTAGAATTTGAAATAGCTCAACTGGAATTCCATCACCTCCACTAGCTTTGTTCATAGTGATGCTTCCTAAGGCCCCCTTGACTTTGGACTCCAGGACGTCTGGCTCTAGGTGAGTGTTCACGCCATCATGATTATCTGGGTCATGAAGATCTTTTTTGTGTAGTTCTTCTGTGTATACTTGGCACCTTTTCTTAATATCTTTTGCTCTGTTAGGTCCATACCATTTCTGTCCTTTATTGACCCCATCTTTGCATGAAATGTTCCCTTGGTATCTCTAATTTTCTCGAAGAAATCTCTAGTCTTTCCCATTCTATTGTTTTCCTCTATTTCTTTGCATTGATCACTGAGGAAGGCTTTCTTATCTCTCCTTGCTATTCTTTGGAACTCTGCTTTCAAATGGGTATATCTGTCCTTTTCTCCTTGGCCTTTTGCTTCTCTTCTTTTCACAGCTATTTGTAAGGCCTCCTCAGACAACCATTCTGTCTTTTTTCATTTCTTTTTCTTGGGGATGGTCTTGATCCCTATCTCCTGTACAATGTCACGAACCTCCATCCATAGTTCTTCAGGCACTCTGTCTATCAGATCTAATCCCTTGAATCTATTTCTCACTTCCACTGTATAGTCATAAGGGATTTGATTTAGGTCATACCTGAATGGTCTACTGGTTTTCCCTACATTCTTCAATTTAAGTCTGAATTTGGCAATAAGGAGTTCATGATCTGAGCCACAGTCAGCTCCTGGTCTTGTTTTTGCTCATTGTATAGAGCTTCTCCATCTTTCCTTCTCCATCATTACTTTGCCAACAAAGGTCTGTTTAGTCAAAGCTATGGTTTTTCCAGAAGTCATGTATGGATGTGAGAGTTGGACTATAAATAAAGCTGAGCACCGAAGAATTGATACTTTTGAACTGTGGTGTTGGAGAAGACTCTTGAGAGTCCCTCGGACTGCAAGGAGATCCAACCAGTCCATTCTAAAGGAGATCAGTCCTGAATATTCATTGGAAGGACTGATGCTGAAGCTGAAACTCCAATACTTTGGCCACCTGATACGAAGAACTGACTCGTTGGAAAAGACCCTGATGCTGGGAAAGATTGAAGGTGGGAGGCGAAGCAGACGACAGAGGATGGATGGCATCAACGGATGTGAGTAGGGAGGCCTGGCATGCTGCAGTCCATGGGGTCATAAAGAGTCAGACTGAGTGACGGAGCTACTGAACTCACTCACTCCCTCCCTCAGTCTTAGTTTCCTCTGAATAGTTATCTTGTTCTCTTTACCTTAGCTGCTCATTCCCTTTTCCACCTGCAAAAAAATGCTGGCAATCACTTCATAATCTCAGATGCAGCAGATTCAAACTCTTCCACCACCTGCCACCTCTGGTCCTCCCAGCTCACTTCTCCAAACATACCACTGTGAGCTGTCACCCTACAACTGCATTGTCTTTTGATCCACGGATGCTACTGCTCCTTCACGGCCCCCCACTCCTGCAGGTCTTAACCCAATGTAAACCCAAGCTCAGTCCCACATATTCTCAACCTGTGCCCCCTTTGCATGTCCTCCAACTCCTTTGGCCAAACCGCAGTCCTGGCTAAATGCCCCTCTCCACCACTTCATGCCTGCCATTGTGCAGCTCCACATGACCTGAGAAAAACACACGATGTGCCAATTGCTCTCACTCCCGGTTGATGACCGGGATTTCAATGCCAGCAGTCCAAAGCTTACTTCCACCAGTTTCAAGCACCTGGAGGTATGTCTTCTGCCTCCTCGTACCTGGAAGAGTGGTCAGTGGTCATATTATGATAACCCTTCCCCACAACTCTTGCAGTTGGGGCCTTTGGGCCTGCTGCTTTCTCTCCTTGGAGTGTTCTTTTCCTAGGTATCTGCATGCCTTGCTTCTTCCCTGCAACAGGTCTTTACTTCAATGCCATCTCTTCAGTGAGACCTGTTCCTCCTCTCTGCAGTGTCCCCTCCACCCAGCACCAGGCACACACACATGCCCTCACACACCCATGACACTTCCTCTTCCCCTTCTCCTTGTTAGTTTTCTCCTTTGCCCTCACTACTCTCTAGTACGCTGCATGTTTTACCTATTAATGCTTGTTTAATGTTCTTTCTGGAATATAAGCATTTTTTATCTGTCTTGTTTGCCACTGTTTCCCCAATGCCTTGGACAGTGTCTATAGCACAGAGAACATGTGCGGTGAATGACTGTTGAATGAAGCAATGTGAGAATGACACAGTTACTGAATAAATGAAAAACAAATGCTTGTACTTATTTACCTACCCTGATGTTTTCCTCAATCTCCTCTCTCCCAAACTAGTTACTGGACCGACTACTAGACGGCGGCTTAATAAGCGAACCTTCTTACTTCCAGAATGTTACAGGATGTTCTAATTACTACAACCTTTTACTGTGCACGGTAATGACAACATTTAAAAAACCATAATAGTGTTTGCTTAAAACTTTTGGCAAAACCAAACTTCCTCAGAACTGGGAAATATTATAGCTGACTTTACACTAGAAAAACATGTCCAAACTATATTGCATTATTTGGTCTACTAATCTATAGGATCTTTTACCTTGCCAATGTTGTATACTGTATAATCTGACCATTGAGAATGTGTGATATTCTGGATAACTCAAAAAGAAAAATCTCTGATTAACACAATCCACCCCCCCCCCGCCCCCCCGCCCCAGTAGAGCTTGTTATACAGAAGTTTTTTTGTGAAGGAGAAGGGCCAGGATTGCAGGATTGCAACTCTGGGTATCAGGCCCCAGAGCTCCAGGCTTGTAGTGAGTTTCTTGAAAATGCCCACATTATTTGTTCTGTACTTAAGACAGCTTGGATAACCCAAACTGCCAAAGCCTTTATGAAAATATTTGCTTTGTCTTACTTTTAACTTAAGATTTTTAATGCATTTAGTATGGCCCTCACTTTAAGCCCTTTGGAATATTCTCAAAGTATTCAAGTAGTTTCTTTCATAGAAGTATGCCAAAGTTGATGTCTATTGCAGAGCTTTAATCGAATAAGACAAAGGGAGCCAGAGTGGAGATTTGAAATTGTATAATCCAAGTCTAGGGTATATGACTATGCATTCTGTTTTTAAAATTGCCTTATTTATGAACTATTTCGTATATAATATATAAAGCTAATTTCAATGGAATTTGCCAATGCTGGGGTTTTGGACTTAGATTTGACCAAGAGAAAAACATTTGCTAGGCAAGAAAGAAGCAAAATTTGTAACTCTATTTTTTTCTTCAAAAGTAATGTATTCACAGTTAGCAAAAAATGTTGATGATTCACAAAATTGTTGATTTCAAACTTTAACAGTTTTTTAATTATTTCATAACTTTTTGAAAAAAAAAAAACCAGCATTTAGTCCTTTTTTTCCTTTTAGCTTAATGAATCTTACAGAGACTTTTATGCAATGGTTTTAAAAAATAAGGCTCTTGGACAAGTTTTCTTTTGATTTATGTCCTTCATAAAGTATCATCTATTTTTACACTTGATATGTTTTTCCTCTTAAATTATGGAATCCCAGGGACAGAGGAGCCTGATGGGCTGCCGTCTATGGGGTCGCACAGAGTCGGACACGACTAACGTGACTTAGCAGCAGCAGCAGAGTATTTATTTTGTGTGTGTGTTTTTAATAAACAGCAGAACACAAAAAAGAAGTCCTCATCTTTTAATCTACCACATCACCTCCCTGGCTCCTTGTGGTCCATTTCACCTTCTTTCCCAAGAGCCTCCAACAAGGAGCAAATTGTCTTTGATAATCTCACCTCTTCATCTTCCCTATCTATCTTTGTCATGAAGGGGGTTTTTAATTGGAGTCACAGATGGCCAAATATTAGTTACAAAAAGGAAAATCCAGCATTTGCAAATTGGATATTGGCTCTGAGTGTATCAGATCATCCAGACTTTTTGGATAAAATTTGAAGTGAAGTGAAGTCACTCAGTCATGTCCAACTCTTTGTGACCCCCTGGACTGTAGCCCACCAGGCTCCTCTGTCCATGGGATTCTCCAGGCAATAATACTGGAGAGGGTTGCCATTTCCTTCTCCAGGGGATTTTCCCAACCCAGGGATCGAACCCAGGTCTCCTGCATTGCAGGCAGATGCTTTAACCTCTGAGCTAAATCTCCTCAAAACCCCCAAGTGAAAATGTTTGGGATGAAGACCAGTTAATAGTCATGTCACATCTTGTTCATTGTGGTATGGAAAAGAAAATGTTAGTCACTCAGTTGCTCCATTGTGTTTGACTTTTTGTGACCCCATAGATTATAGCCCATCAAGTTCCTCTTTCCATGGAATTCTCCAGGCAAGAATACTGGAGTATGTAGCCATTCCCTTCTCCAGGGGATCTTCCTGACCCAGTGATCAAACCCGGGTCTCCTGCATTACAGGTGGATTCTCTACCACCCGAGCCACCAGGGAACCTTCATTGTGATATATGTTAGGAAAAATCTGAAGTGTTCCCCAGCATGGTGTTCCCACCCAGTTGTATTTCCTAATGTCTTTTTGATGCCCCTTCTGCCAGGAGCCTGAGGATCAAGGTTACTACGGGAAATTTTTGTCCCTCCCCCACGTGAGACAAGCCATCCACGTGGGAAACCAGACTTTTAGTGATGGAGCCAAAGTTGAAAAGTACTTGCGAGAAGATACAGTCAAGTCAGTGAAACCATGGTTAACTGAAATCATGAATAATTACAAGGTAAGAGGGCTACTTTAGTTGCTATCTATTTTAGGAACTTTTCAGATTACCCAGAGTAGAAGTGATCTTCTTTTACTCGTAATTCAACTCCTACCATTTTTTACTCTTCTGATATCTTACAAATGTAAATAACAACCACTGCATTGTTTGATTTCTTTGAAGTAAAAGTTCTTTTTTTTTCCTTTTAATTAAATCACTTTCCCTTACTAGTTCCTAAAAATGAAATTCTCTTTGGCACATGCCACCTCTCATCATTTCTTGAGAAAAGAGGGATAACAGAGCCAGGAAGATGACTCGCCTAGTGTAAGCCAATTTTCCCCTATTATTGGCTTTATATTATTAATGCCAATGAAGTCAGGGCTAAATGAAATCAACTGGTTATTCCAAAAATGCTTTTTGCTTGATAATTGCATTCATTCAGATCACTCAGCCACAGTTTCTTCAGTGTCTACTTCAAGCCAAATGTTGTACTAGGCTGTCAGGTTCAAGTGATGAATGAGACAGTTCAGTTCAGTTCAGTCCTCAGTTGTGTCCAACTCTTTGTGACCCCATGAATCGCAGCACGCCAGGCCTTCCTGTCCATCACCAACTCCCGGAGTTCACTCAGACTCACGTTCAGACAAGGTCCCTGTTTTGAGGCATGTAGAGTCGAGCACTGTAGTATCTGACTGAGATGTTCTGCCTGACTCGATGCTGAAGGTACCAGAGGTTCAAGCAAAGGAGCTATGACCCCTAGAACTCCCACCGTGAGGGAAGGTCTCCACGAGCAGGTGACAGAGAGAAACTTACCTTGTGCATTTCTTTGCCCTTTCCTTCTCTTCTCACCTCCTCCTCTGATCTTCTAGGACTGTTAGCATTGGTCCTAGGCATGGTTTGGGAACAGCCCGGCAGGGTAAGTATGCTAATGACAGAGAAGATCACCACCAGAGGTGATCTACTTTTTCTCTGTTTCCTGGCAGTGGCAAGAGTAAGGATTGGGATGAAAAAAAAAAACAAAAAACAAAAAACCATGGCAGCCAGTATACCAACACGTGAATTAGACAAATGGTAATCTGTACTCAAGTACTTTATTTCTATCTATCTAAAAAATTGTCCTGATACACTGCTTTTATTTGAACCAGACTCCTGCCATTTTATGACATAAGGAATACGCATTTCAGCAATGTCTATGTTGGGACTGTTCAGTGTACAACCCTTAGTACTGTCCAGGGAGTCCTTGGCCTAATGCAACCTTACTAGATTGTAATTCAGAATATGTCCAACCTAAAAGACCTATTTTCTGGTCCTGCCTGTAGTACAAAGAGTTTCAGTCCAGTTCCTGGACATACAACTTTTATTCCTAATAATCTAAGGTCAATGGTATGCAGACTCTACAAACCCATTATAAATCTGGAGAACTTGACAAAATACTTTCTAGGCAAGAAAGAGTCTAACTAGATGAGACAGAGAGAAAGTTACCTTGTGCATTTCTTTGCCTTTTCCTTCTCTTTCAACCACTCTTATCTTTGATTCTGTTGGGGAAATGTAGTGAGTGGTCCTTAGTGCTTGCCTGCTTGGAGCCTTCTCTGAGCAACTTCCCAGTGCTCTGCTGGTTGTCCTCTTCTCTGAACTCTCTGACCATGTGGCCTCTACCGTTGGGAGCGTGCTTAGCACACGTACTACCATTATGGGCTGTCAGTTGTAGCACCAGCCTCAAGCAGACATCAATAATGCATAAATGAATAAATGGATGATTGAAAAATCAGTTCTTTAAACTAGTGCTATGTCAAAAATATATCTATTAAACTTGTTCATAATTCAGCATATATTTATTACCCACAAATTTATTAAACCAAAAAGAGACCCACATCAGTTTCTGTATAGACTACTCAGCATTTATGTCTTCAAGATGAAAACAATTGGCTATAACATTAAGGAATGCACAATGATTTTCTTGAGTAGAGAGTGGAAAAAGAAGTTCCCATGTATATTTTTTGTGCCCTTGGAAGATAGATTTTCTCACTCTGTAAATTTAACTAGATATGATTGCTTTCTCAACCAAGTGAGGATAGCATGGGGCATATAGTTCACTTGATGATGTAAAACTCTTTTGATACTGGCTTATCATCATATAGTGTCCACTTGATTGATGAAGAAGAATATGCTGATTAAAGTTGAGCCTGCTTTTTGATATTTAAACATATCTGTCTCTGTTTCCTATGGATCCTAAGCCTGCCAATATGAATCCCAATGAAATCAGAATATTTTCTAAACTTTCAAACTCTCAGTTGCAGAAAAAGAGAATAGATTTGTGATGCAGATAAATCATATGTCCAGAAAGAAAGAGAACAAAGTATGCAGTCAGTCTGAGTGCAGACCAGAAAGCGGCTGCTGCTGGAACAGACTGCATATTCATGGCTAGAGCTGGCATAGACCACAGGGTAGTGATTATCTTTGGCTTGTCTGTTCATGGTGGTGAACCTCAGTGTGTATGCAGTGGAATCAGAACAACCTAGGCTGGCTTAAAACATTAGTACCCTCGAGGATATATTTATGTAAGACTCAGTACTAATTTGTCATAGAAAATAGTGCACATGTTTCTATTCATAAGAACATGGAAGTCTTTTTCTAGTACTTGATTCATTTTAGCCAATGTGGAGTATTCTCTGATGGGCTGAGGAAGACCTTCATTGGTTTCTGGAAACTTATAGAACTCTTTGCAGCACATCAGTTTCTATGTAGACTGTGTGAAGACATAACCCTTTTTTTGTGATGACCTACTTGGGATGTGTACTTAAAGTCATTCTCTTTTCAGTAATTTTAGATATTTGTATGGTAAGTTTGAAATATCATATTAGCAGTTCCTAAGACAACTAAAAGGAGAAATAATCTGTTGGACTATTGGAGTTACTGATGATTAAATCAGATCATGGTTAAATATAAATCTTACTAGGAGTAACACAATGTAATCCACCAGTGAATAACAAATATCAGGTTGAGCTGATCTCATAAATGCAAGAACATTTTTGCATTAGAAGTTCCATCATGTAATATATCACCTAAAACATTGAAAAAATAAAAAACATTCATCTTAATAGATGCAAAAACTGAATTTGACAAAATCAAAACCCATTTAGGATAAAAGTTAAAAATTTTTTTAATTTATTCATTTATTTATTTGGATGTACCTTGTCTTAGTTGCTGCATGTGGGATCTTAGTTCCCTAACCAGGAACTGATGACCAATACTTTGGCCACCTGATGCGAAGAACTGACTCATCTGAAAAGACCCTGATGCTGGGAAAGATTGTAGGCGGGAGGAGAAGAGGATGACAGAGGATGCGATGGTTGGATGGCATCACTCATCAATAGACTTGAGTTTGAGTAAACTCTGCGAGTTGGCGATGGATGAGGAAGCCTGGTGTGCTGCAGCCCATGGGATCGCAAAGACTTGGGCACGAGTGAGCAACCAAACTGAACTGAACTGAACTGAACCAGGAATGGAACTCTGGACCCCTACCTTGGGAGCATGAAGTCTTAGCCACTGGCCATTAGGAAAGTCCCAGGATGAAAGTTTTTAGCAAACTAGGAATGGTGATATCTATATTAGATTCCTACGCTTGCTGTAATGAATTACCACAATCTTGATGGTGTAAACTACAGAAATTTATTTTCTCACAATCTAGAGGTTAGAAATACGAAGCTACTCTCACTGGGCTGAAAGCAAGGTGTCAGTAGGATGACTCTAATGGGACAATCCATTCTGGCTTCTGGTGGCTGTTGGCGTTCCTTGGCTTGTGGGCATATGATTCTAACATCTCCCTCTGTGCTCACATCGCCTTCTCTTCTGTGATCAAACATCCTATTGGCTTCCTCCTAGAAATATTCATGAGGCTGCATTTAGCGACCTCCTGGATAATCTCCCTATCTTAAGATGCTTAAGTTAATCAAATCTGCAAAATATTTATTTTTTAATTAATTAACACTGTATAAGGTGACATTCACTGGTTCCAACGATTAGGACTAGATATGTTTTAGCAGAGCAGTATTTAGCCTCCCATACTATGAGACTTTCTTGACCTAATAAAAACCTACATGTGTAAAATAGATAGCTAGTGATAAGTTGCTGTATAACACAGGGAGCTCAGCCTGGTGCTGTGTGACGACTAGAGTGGTGGGATGGAGGATTGGAAGGGAGGCCCAAGAGGGAGGGAATACAGGTAAACTTATGGCTGATTCACTTGTTGTACAGCAGAAACCAATACAACATTCCTCCAATTTAAAGAAAAAACCTACTAATAAGCATTATTCTGGTCTATAAACCTTAATATGCATTCTCTTTAAAATCAGGGTTATAGTGATGCAAACAAATAAAAAATGAAAAGGAGGAAAATCCAATTAATAAAAGTATAGGAAATAATGGAATAAAAAATTATTATTTGACGAATAGTATAGTAATAATTGTTTCAGGAAAGAATCAACAGTGGATACTAACATCAGTTAGTGAAAGTATGATGAGAATCAGAATATTTACCTGATCTCAAAGTATCCCCTTTCAAAATGTTTATGATGAAAGGGAAAATAGTAACTTTATTATTTTTTTTAATTTTTATTTTATTTTTTAACTTTACAATATTGTACTGGTTTTGCCATATATCGAAATGAATCCGCCACAGGTATACATGTGTTCCCCATCCTGAACCCTCCTCCCTCCTCCCTCCCCATACCATACCTCTGGGTCGTCCCAGTCACCAGCCCCAAGCATCCAGTATCGTGCATCGAACCTGGACTGGCGACTCGTTTCATATATGATATTATACATGTTTCAATGCCATTCTCCCAAATCATCCCACCCTCTCCCTCTCCCACAGAGTCCAAAAGACTGTTCTATACATCAGTGTCTCTTTTGCTGTCTCGTATACAGGGTTATTGTTACCATCTTTCTAAATTCCATATATGTGCGTTAGTATACTGTATTGGTGTTTTTCTTTCTGGCTTACTTCATTCTGTATAATAGGCTCCAGTTTCATCCACCTCATTAGAACTGATTCAAATGTATTCTTTTTAATGGCTGAGGAATACTCCATTGTGTATATGTACCACAGCTTTCTTATCCATTCATCTGCTGATGGACATCTAGGTTGCTTCCATGTCCTGGCTATTATAAACACTGCTGCGATGAACATTGGGGTACACGTGTCTCTTTCAACACTTTCTAACACCATACACAAAAATAAACTCAAAATGGATTAAAGATCTAAACGTAAGACCAGAAACTATAAAACTCCTAGAGGAGAACATAGGCAAAACACTCTCTGACATACATCACAGCAGGATCCTCTATGATCCACCTCCCAGAATATTGGAAATAAAAGCAAAAATAAACAAATGGGACCTAATTAAACTTAAAAGCTTCTGCACAACAAAGGAAATTATAAGCAAGGTGAAAAGACAGCCTTCAGAATGGGAGAAAATAATAGCAAATGAAGCAACTGACAAACAACTAATCTCAAAAATATACAAGCAACTCCTACAGCTCAATTCCAGAAAAATAAATGACCCAATCAAAAAATGGGCCAAAGAACTAAATAGACATTTCTCCAAAGAAGACATACAGATGGCTAACAAACACATGAAAAGATGCTCAACATCACTCATTATCAGAGAAATGCAAATCAAAACCACTATGAGGAAAATAGTCACTTTATAGTGGAGAAACCTGGCACATGAATGTATATGTGCTGTTGCTCAGTTGTGTCCAGCTCTTTGCAACCCCATGGACTGTAGCCCACCAGGCTTCTCTGCCCATGGGATTTTTCAGGCAAGAATATTGGAGTGGGTTGCCATTTCATACTCCAGGGTATCTTCTTGACCCAGGGATCGAACTCAAGTCTTCCACATTGGCAGGCAGATTCTTTACTACTGAGCCACCTGGGAATTCCTGGTGATGGGACAAATCTACATTATGTGTCTCCTGATGTATTATACTGAGGACACAACAATGCTAATGTGTGTTGCCAAAAGTGTATAGCAGGGGACTTCCCTGGTGGTCCAGTGGTTAAGAATCCACCTGTCAATGCAGGAGACATGGGTTCGATTCCAGGTCAGGGAAGATTCCACATGCCCTGCAGAAAGCAAGCCTGTGTACCACAACTACTGAGGCTGCATGATAAACCCTGGTGGCTACAACTACTAAGCTCCCCTGCTACAACCACTGAAGCCCTTGTGCCTAACGCATATGCTCCACAAGAGAAGCCACCCGGATGAGAAGCCCGAGCACCGCGATTAGAGAGTAGCCTCCTCTCACCGCAACTAGAGAAAAGCTGCTCACAGCAACAAAGACCCACCACAACCATAAATAGATAAATAAAAATTTTAAAAAAGAATGCACAGCGTGAATTTGATCATGAGACAACAGCAGACAAACTCAAATCAGGGGACAAATTTAGCCACAAAGTAACTGGCTAATGCTTGTCAAAAGGTTATGAAAGAAACACACACACACATACACACACAAAGACTGAGGGATTTAGGAGACTTTACAACTATATATATATAACATGTGCTTTTTATTGCATCCAGGACCAGAAAAAGTATATTAAGGAACAACTGAAAATTTTTAAAATAAAATTTGTAGCAAGAAAATAGTATTATGTCAATGTTAATTTTCTAGTTTTGATGATTATATGATGGTTATTTAAAATGTTAATATTTTGAAGGCTACATAAAGAATCTGCAGGACTTCTTTATACTATTTCTTTAACAACTTTATTGAAAATATATTTCACATACTACAGAATTCAAATTTATGGTTTTTTAAATATTCACAAATTTTTGCAGCCATCATCACTATTTAATTTTAGAACATTTTTGTCACATTCCCCCCAAATTCCTTATGCTTTAGGAGTAATTCTCATTTATACACTGATTGTAAGTAAGTTGTATCCTGATTTTCAAAGTAATAAAATGCAATGGGGAAATGAATAACTAGGTGGATAGATAGATAGATTGCTGCTGCTGCTAAGTCACTTCAGTCATGTCTGACTCTGTGTGACCCCATAGACGGCAGCCCACCAGGCTCCCCCATCCCTGGGATTCTCCAGGCAAGAACACTGGAGTGGGTTGCCATTTCCTTCTCCAATGCATGAAAGTGAAAAGTAAAAGTGAAGTCGCTCAGTCGTGTCTGACTCTGTGCTACCCCATGGACTGCCATCTACAAGGCTCCTCCGTCCATGGGATTTTCCAGGCAAGAGTACTGGAGTCGGGTGAGATAGATAGATTAGGGCATCTCCAAAGTCTAGGAAATATAGCCCATATCCTGTAAAAGCTATTGGCTTTAACTCCCTTGCTCTTTGTAGAAGTCCCCTGGTTCTCCTTAGTACTTTCTGATAAAGAGGTTACACATTTTTCTTATGAAGATTCTTGCTAAAGATTCTGAATATGTTTTCAACCTCCTTTTTCTGTTTGGCTACAGTTCTTGCCTGTGTAAAAATATACTCTTTTCAAAGACTAAAGAGTACATGAGAGAGAAAGGGAGAATGTGATTGTGTATGAGTGTGTGTGGTATATTTCCTGTATGAAACTATTATTTCAAAAAAACTGGAGCTACAGCTATATACATAGAGGCCATTTGTATCCACAGCAAAACATTGCCCTTGGATTGAGGTTGCGGTTGTTGCTGAATTGTCTGCAAGGTCACTGCAGTTTTAAGAAGGACCATCTCCAAAGGCCAATACCTCCATATGCTTTTGCTTTTAAAGGTTAAATTGCCCTTGGGTAGGGCTTAGTTTGCTGTGTTTAAAAGTTCATCTAGTCAGGAAATTGTAAATATAAAGTTACATTTCCCTGTCACTTATCATTCTGCAGCTCATTAAGTTTCAACTAATTGCATCTTCAGAATTCAGAATCTTAGAGTTTCTCAGCTTTACCACCAGACTGAAATCTTAACACCCAGGTCGTTAGAGTTTTATTTACTTATCCTAGCCTATCAAAAGATCTTCGTTTAGAAATGGGCAATTCCTGGCTAATGGATGTGACTCAGGACTTTGAAAGGTAAATATTTCTAGTAATCTAACTCATTTTAGCAGTCATTCTAATTGCTTGTGGCATTTTCCTTAATAACATTTTCTGATGGCAAAATGTCTATGGTAATATTGCCAGGAAACTAGATTTGATAAATGTCTAGCATACCAATAAAATTTTAACACTTAAACGGGCCTGATTCTTCAGCAGCTAAATTGGATTCTGAGCTTTTGTTACACTATGATGACATCTCATGTGATCACTTTTCTTCCAAACCCTTTGAAAACCTTAAGGAGAATGCCAGTACCATTCTGTGAAAGACTTCTGTGAGGAGGGAATAATTCTTAGAGAAGCATAGCAGAGGAGAGGGAAGCTAATCCTGAGACACTTGCCTTATGTAATCGTACTATTGATAAGGAATGATCACTTGGCAGGCAAATATAAAGTGTGCATTTGAAAATCAGTTTTACTGCAGAGCTCCTCACAAATTACTTTCACCTATTTTAGTTATAATTCAAGTCAAGAGTAGCATTAACTTTTTTTATTTAATGAGGCATGCTTTTTCTAGGCCTCTTTGATTTTTAAGCATTTCAGTGAATAAAGGGGAAAAGAACACCCATACATTATTTTTTCTTTTATTACCCATAAATTATTAAACAGACTTTGATTTCATCCCAAATTGCCATGCTAGTGCCAAACACCTTTAATTGTTTGTCCTTTAAATTAATGTTGGGATGAAATATGCAAATAACAACCAGCATATATTTTTATTTACTCTTACTTATTTTTTTAAGACATTTGATAATTCTACTATGTGAATTGGCATATTTTAAGTTGATTTGCTTGGTGAGCATGTCATCATTTTGTTGTTGTTCATTCACTCAGTCGGGTCTGACTCTTTGCAACCCCATGGACTGTAGCATGCCAAGTTTCCCTGTCCTTCACCATCTCCCAGAGTTTGCTCACACTCATGTCCATTGAGTCAGTGATGCCATCCAACCACCTCATCCTCTGTCACCCCCTTCGCCTCCTGCCCTCAATCTTTCCCAGCATCAGGGTATTTTCCAACGAATCAGCTCTTTGTATCAGGTGGCCAGAATATTGGAGCTTTAGCATCAGTCCCTCCAATGAATATTCCTGGATGATTTCTTTTAGGATTGACTGGTTTGATCTCTCTGCAGTCCAAGGGAATCTCAAGAGTCTTCTCCAGCACCATAATTCAAAGGCATCAGTTCTTCAGTGCTCAGCCTTCTTTATGGTCCAGCTTCTTTATGGTCATATCTGTACTTGACTACTGGAAAACCCATCGCTTTGACTATATGGATCTTTGTCGGCAAAGTGATGTCTCTGCTTTTTAATACACTCATAATTTTGCCAAGGTTTTATTTTGTTGCATTCAAAGGTACCTCATGCTGAAAACATTAGAAGGTACATTTGTGATTTATGGCAACATTAAAGTGGAATTTAATCTTGAGCCATCTAAATACAGCAGAGTGAGGGTGGTAAGAGAAGAAAGATATTAAATGCTGATACCATTGGTTATGTAGATTCCAAGGACCTAAAAATCAGCAAGCTTAGAAATGCACATTTGAATCCAGATGCTGTGAAATTCAGTTGTTATGAAACACAAGCAATTACATCAGTTGACTTTACTTTGAAAAGATGAATATGGAAAGAGTGAGAGGAGTATTGCTTTCTGGATACAGTGAGGACTCCTTCTTGTGCAGTAGAAGTCACTGTGCTGCAGTAGCTTCTCAGTCTTTACTCCTTGTGTCTTGGTAAAACAGAAGATGCTTAGTGATGGTAACACATTCCAACCGATTGGACCACTGGACACCAGTTGTCTTCAAAGCAGTGTGTGCCCACCACCATTCCCTGGGTCATGGGAGGGAAAAGTGTACATTAATATTTTTTAAAGGAAATTTAAAACTAAGCATTATTTATGTTTAGTAGATGGATTGGCACTAGGGCACTTATTTATCTCTGTGATAGTCACATTAGATGTGATAGAGCCAGAGTGCAAAGCCAGGATTTGGATTTGGGTTTTGGTTTTTCTAATCATAGTCATCATCATTTAAGTCCATTTGCCACAAAATCTGACTCCAGGTGCAGTATTCTGACCGCTGTTTCCTCTCCTTCCCTGTAAATGTGAGTAACTTAATCCAGTGGCTGTTGGCCTTGGCCTTTTGGTCCAGTAGGGAAAGCAGCATTTGCATACTTCCCACCACCTGAGGAAGCTGCAATCGCAACCTCTAGGGCTTTTCCCACAGGCTTTTCACCACTGAATTTGCCTGCCCTGCATTGTAGAAGTGATCTAACCATGCCCTTGTCATGGGGCAGCCTATGCCATCTCCTTGCTTATTATGAGTGTGAGCAGCTTCTAATGTTGTCAGGTAAACAGTGCTTCAGCACAGCATTCCTGTGCGGAACGACATGACTGAATGAAAGCCAGAAGGACCTTCAACCAAGCTTTCAAAAAATCGCTCTGAGCAGGAGCCCTTGACTGCCTTTGTCTTGATTTTCCTCACCTTGTGCTCTGTTCACTCTGCATATTCACATCTGTTTCTTCAGCATCTCAGCAGTCCACATTGAGTGATAATGATAACGTCAGGGAACAGGGAGCTGGCACGGGGACTGATGGCAAGAGGTTTTCCTGCAGCTCCCGTCTATTTCTGCTGGAACTAAAAGTGCTTCCGCCTGCCAATGCCGGAGACACAGATTCAATCCCTGGGTCAGGAAGATCCCCTGGAAGAGGAAATGGCAACTCACTCCAGTGTTCTTGCCTGGAAAATTCCATGGACAGAGGAGCCTGGTGGGCTACAGTCCAAGGGGTCACGCAGAATTGGACATGACTGAGCATAACACAACCAATAACAATAGGTGAGAGGTGATGTCAGAGGTGAGTGGATCAGAAAG
The DNA here is from genome assembly GCF_003369695.1 of Bos indicus x Bos taurus. Lineage (NCBI taxonomy): Eukaryota > Metazoa > Chordata > Mammalia > Artiodactyla > Bovidae > Bos > Bos indicus x Bos taurus. Next base: position 52,592,368 of record NC_040079.1, on the reverse strand, counting down.
GGGTATGAGAACAGACCCTGAAACAAGCTGAGCAAAAGGCTCCCTGGAGTGGGCCCCCAGGACTCTTCAAATGAGACAAAAATATTCTGGACATTATTAAAGGTCATTGTAAGTGTGACGTTCTGGGTAGTTAAACATTTTTCTCAGATCCCTGGATTGGAGTAATGGCTTAGTGGATTATTTTCAAGTTGGCTTTACTTATTGTTCCATTCTAAAAGCAACTAAAGTATTTAGAGTGAAGTTGCAAGTTAATTTCATTTCAAGTTAAGTTACATGAAATTAAAAGATACTTGCTCCTTGGAAGGCAAGCTGTGACAACCTAGAAAGCATGTTAAAAAGCAGAGACGTCACTTTGCCAACAAAAGTCCATATAGTCAAAACTACTGGTTTTTCCAGTAGTCATCTACGGATGTGAGAATTGGACCATAAAGAAGGCTGAGCGCCAGAGAAATGATGCTTTTGAATTGTGGTGCTGGAGAAGACTGCTGAGAATCCCCTGGACTGCAAGGAGATCAAACCTGTCAATCCTAAAGGAAATCAACCCTGAATATTCATCTAAGGAACTGATGCTGAAGCTGAAACTCCAATACTTTGGCCACCTAATGCAAAGAGCCAACTCACTAGAAAAGACCCTGATGCTGGGCAAGATTGAGGGCAGGAGGAGAAGGGGGTGACAGAGGATGAGATTGTTGGATGGCATCACTGACTCAATGAACATGAGTTTGAGCAAACTTCGGGAGATAGTGAAGGACTGAGAAGCCTGATGGGCTGCAGTCCATGGGGTCACAAAGTCTGACACAACTTAGCAACTAAACAACATCAAAAGTTGAAGAAAGCAGAAATAACTTTCTTTGACAGAAAGACATTTTATTTGTGTTATCGCGGGACACTCACTCAAGCTCCCTGCCCCACTTTCATTCTTCACTCATCTTGGCAGAACCAACTGGTAGGAGAACGGCAGGAACACTCTAAGAGTGTTTTTTCCAAACTCGTTTTTTCTCTTTCTTTCTTTGTCTTCCTTAAACCTGGAAGCCAAATTTGTCTCATTTGAAGAACGACTTGGTTGCATAAATGACTGCTGTTTCATTCAATGGTTGCATTATTTTTCTGTCAAGTCTCCTCCAGGCGGGCTCTGGGGACTCTGGCTTCCAGAGTATTGCAGCACTATATCTCCGCGAAGTCACCAGGATCTCAGAGGCCCCAGAGTGAAAACAATGGGCGACTGGGGCCCAGGCGTTGTCCCTGGAAGGATGACAAGTCGGCCTCCAGTGGTGAACATTGCTAAACATTATACTCCATAGCTGAGATTGTTTTTCTTTTGCAGCTGAGCTTTTGAGAAACCTTTGGGAATTGCCCTGGGTTGAGTTGGATATTAGTGAAATTAATTCTCAGCTATTCAGGAGAAAGTTACTGTAGGTGGGTCATGCTAATTGCTCCAGGCAGAAAGAACTCCCCGGTATGTTGGGGTTTGTAATAGAAGAATGATAAGTAAAGCAGCCAGAAGAGGAAGTGTGGAGGGCTGCTTTGTAGGAGTTTCATTGATTTAGCATCTGTAAGGAAAGTTTATTTTTTAAAAAAATCTTTTTTTTTTATTAGTGAACAGGAGAACATTCAAAACTAAGACAGATAGCAGCCAACTGGGAATGCTGTGCAGTTTGGAATAGCTTAGGCTGCTGTTCAATCATTTCCCCAAACAGGAAACCACAAAATGTTAGAGATTAAGGTCACTGGATCATTGGGAAAAGAGCATAACTTTGTCTGCAAAGTATTATGGTGGATTGTAAATGGGCCAAAATATAAGCATAAATCTTTCGTCTAAAAATGTAACAACAAAAATCCAGCCTTCTCGCAAAAGCTCGGTTTGCTTTCCTGTTGTACCAAGAGACTGAAGCCTCCTCCTGTGGCATTTCTGTAATTTTCCTAATAAGTAGAGGAGTAACTGGGGAAATAAAGGAAATGCTTTGTATGGTTTGTCATCAATACATGTGTTTCGGTTTGGATTTTTAAAAACGGTTAAAGTTTAGATCAGAAAGTGGCCCTTGTGTGATTTATTTTCAATCTGAAGCTTTAATATGGGTGACAGTGAAAATATAACAAAATGCACATTTATATACATTTCTGCCCCAAACCCCTTCTTTCAAGTGTTCGGTTATACGCATGCTAAGTTGCTTCAGTCATGTCCGACTCTGTGCAACCCCATGGACTGTAGCCCTCCAGGCTCCTCTGTCCAAGGGATTCTCCAGGCAAGAGTCCTGGAGTGGGTTGCCATTGCCTCCTCCAAGTTTGGTTGCATAGGAACCATTAAAAGCACAGGTATCTTTTTTCTCCTTTGAGTGTCATGTGCTCCTCCCACCAACTTAACTTAAAGTCAAAATCTGAGTTTAGAGGCTGTGAGTTCTTCTTAGATGAGTCAGCAAGTAAACCGGTCTGTAGATATCTATAGTTGACACAGTTGGTTGTTTTATGTCTGCCTGGAAAATATTTATCCTTCATAAGCATTTACTAAGTAAAATAAGGATTAATCATCATCTGATTGTGTTCACTGGATTTTTTCTAGAGGGAGGTTTTCTTGCTGAGAGAAGTTAAATTACGAAGAAACTACTGACTTATGTACGTGCAGAACCTGAAAAGTTTATGCTTTGGAATATTAAAATGAGTAGATTTGAGAAAGATTAAAGTGAAACTGACTTTTTTAACTCCTCTTTTTAAGGAAAACTTAGAGAATGAAAGAGTAACCTGCTTTTCTTCCTCTGATTATTCACTCTTTTGAAAAGTTTTTTAAAATCTAGGGTTATTAGGAGGACAGGAGGCACATCTTTTCATGTCTATTCTCTTGGTGCCCAATCCTTTGGCTCTCCGTGAAAGTCAAAGTCAAGCGCTCAGTCGTGTCTGATTCTTTGCGATCCTTTGGACTACACAGTCCATGGAATTCCAGGCGAGAATACTGGAGTGGGTAGCCGTTCCCTTCTCCAGGGGATCTTCTCAACCCAGGGATCGAAACCAGGTCTCTCACACTGCAGGCAGATTCTTTCCCAGTTGAGCCACCAGACTAAATAGAAATTTCATGGGAGCAGATTAAGCAAATACTTGCCATGTATAAGTGAGCACACACTCCTTTCTCTAACTCAGACCAAAGCCCACTTCCCTTCCATTTCAGATGGAAGTGAAACTTAGCTGCCTATGGATCCAGGAAGGAAATAAAATAAATGAGTAGTGTTGGACTGTGACATACTGATCTTTCTTTTCTATCTATGACAGAGACATGGATACAGAGGAATATTTTTTTCTCTTCTAAGAACAACAGTAGCATAAGCATTGAATAAATGACAGCTGCTCTTGCACCTCTGTTGGGGGTGGAGGGAGACACTCAGGAAGGGGGAGGACTGTGTCTTAGGGGGACAACTACTGCCCAACCTTTGCCCCTAGTAGCCAGGTGGAAATATGGGCCAGTGTGGTCCGGTCTCCCAGTATTTAAATGCCAGCATTTAATTGCAAAAACAACAACAACACCCTGTGGACTGGATGGATATGTCTGCAAGCTAAATACAGGCCCCTGGCAGCCAATTTAAAACTTCTGCACTCCACTATGGAAGTTTATTTTTCAGAGTATTCTTGATATAAATTAACAAAAACATGAATGAAACCTTGCTTTTCAGGTTACAGGATATTTTTACATCTTGTATCCCATTTGGTCCTCCCAAGAACTAGGATATTCCATTTCACAGAATACAAAAACTAAGGCTCAGAATGGATAGATGACATCTCCAGGGTCACTCAGTAGCCCAGGCTTTGGGAAGCTGAGCCAGGTCTGGAGCTCAAGGCTCCTTTCTGCAGGTGTCATAATAACTTTTATAAGCCCCTAATGTTTGTTTCATCAAATTGATGATTTCGTGCAGTTATGTTAGAACTCCCACATCCTAGGAGTTATTCTAACTCTTACTTACATCCTAAATCACAATTTTAATTCACAGGCAACATCTCACTTGGAAATAATGAAGTTATTTGAATAGCTATGTTGAATTATTCTAATGTGATGATGATAATAATAGCCAGTATTAACTGAACACTTACTATCTGCCTAGGATATGGACAGCTTTACATGCATTGTGTTATGTAATTCTCCCAATGACCTTCCCTCATAGATGTTTCTCTTCTATCCATTTTACAAATGAGGAAACTGAGCTCTAGACAGGCTAAGTAACTTAATATCAAGATAATCTTGCAAGTAAGTGACAGAGCTCAGTTCATACCCAGCCACAGGGCCTGTGCTCTTATTCTAAACATGTATCCTTCATTCCAAAGAGTCACGCTTACATGTAAGTGTGCTCCTTGCATGTGTAATTACAAATAAAGAACAGACTACGTGTTCTGTGTCCTCTGAGCAGGGGTGGTGGTAGTGACTAGGGCAGGGTGGAAGAGGGCTTAGGAGCACACAGTTTGCATTCAGGCAGATCTGAACTTGATCCATGTCACCAGTTGGCTCACTTCCCTACACCTCTGTCCCTTTGTTCCTAAAATGGATAAATAAGACCTGCCTTTGAGGGATATTGTGAAATCACGGATGTAAAATGCTTAACACAGTTCCTGCAGCATGGTAAGAAGAATGAGAGCATTCTATTAATATTATTCCAAAATGTCCCATTAAAAGCTATAATCTTAACCATACTTTTCTAGCTTTTCAAGTATGGGGAAATTCCTTGGGATCTTGAATCCCATGCTATAAAATTAAAGATTCCTTTCAAAGGGTAATTTATAGACTTATGGCTCTGACTATCAAGAAAAGACTGCTGAGACACCATGCCCAATGTGTGTAAAATTAGTCTTGAAAGGCATGTTATTTCATGCATTTGAGTTCGTAGAGTTCAGATTTACCCTGCCTGGGTTCCCTCCTACTGTCGGCCTTTGTCAGAAAGAGTGAAATTGGCAACCAAGTATTAGACACAGAAAGACCATCTGAATAATCTGAAGGTTTGTTTTAGAAGAAGTGTTTTTTTGAGTCAGTCTTCCCAGTCATTATCACATTATCAACCTAGTTGGAAAGGAGGAGGACTCTATTTACCTGACTCCCCCAATTTGTGTCCTGTGCTGTGCTTAGAGCCCTGTTCACATTTTCTCATTAATTCTCACTGCAGTAAGATGTAGGTCTGACATCTGTATGTCCAGAAAAGGGAACCGCAACTCATGGAGGGTGAGCCATGCGCCAGTCACTTCATGCTGTGGCATGTGAGGCACAGGTCCAGTGATATGTGAGTTTGGATTTCATGCTTTTAGCAACAGCAGCAGCTCTGGTTACTTGAAGCACGAAAGGAACTGATCGGTAGACAGGATATGTCACCGAATTCATGGACAAACCGAAGAACTGGCATGAGAAAAGATAGGGGCCGGGAAAAATTCTGGGACTCAAGGTAGCAAAATTAATGGACAGACTCATCAGGGACCCTTGTGTCACTACTCACAATCCAAAGTCTAGGGAAAGAGCATTTGAGGGTCCTGGCTTAGGTCACATGCTCATCCCTTGCGTGGAGGAGGGAGGACACTGATGGACAGCCTTCACGAGTCTCCCTTGAGGGAATGGCAGTACAGTTACCAGGAGACAGGCGAGTGGACCTAAGCAAGCCAAGATGGCCGACAGTCACTATACAGCGCTGCAGAATCCGTTAAAGAGTGCAGTCAACTACACCCTGGAAGTGTTGATACGTCTTACGGGGTATGGGCACTATGCAAGAGCTGTGGGTGCACCAGCGGCTAGGAGGGCTCCATTCTCCACAAGCTGAGGCTCTTCCGTAGCTGCTTAATCACGGCCACTCCCTGCAACAGAAGTAAAGGGTCAGTCGGCAGCTGAGTAATGTCGTTGCACACATCCTGGTTCATAGAGCCAAAGTTACAGAGAGATGTTGGACAAACAGACTTGAGATTGTTTCTAAACTGGACTCGTGAACTGTGTCTCCTTCCCCAGTGACTGTTTCCTACACCTTGAGTAGCACTAGACACGGAGCTGTGGGGAGTCAGTAGATGCTTGTCGGTTTGTGGGAATTTAGTTCCTGTCTTACAGTGTTCTAGAAAGAAATTTGGGAGACTGGGATCTAGCATGCTTTCTGGCACCTCACTGTGTCCCAGTAAAGTGGGACCTCCAATTTATGGTAAAGTAGAGGTGGGCCTTATAATACTTCTCATCTCCACCCTGTGAAGCTAGATGAAAATAAAGCCATTATACATGTGGAAACACTTTGAAAAGTAAAGAACATAATGAAAATGATTGTATCACCTATTCCTAGTAAAAAACAGAGATGATTGTAATCCAAATCATCTAGTGCCATCTCTTGTACATGCTTGAATTCTGGAAAGAGTTTTTAAGATCATCTCTTGATTGGTGGCTCAGATGATAAAGAATCTGCCTGCAATGCAGGAGACCCAGGTTCAATTCCTGGGGTGGGAAGATCCCCTGGAGAAGGGAATGGCAAGCCACTCGAGTATTCTAGCCTGGAGAATCCCATGGACAGTGGAGCCTGGTGGGCTACAATCCGTGCGGTCACAAAGAGTCGGACACGACTGAGCAAAGAACACTTTCACTTTCACTTCATGATTGAACTAAAGTTATGCTGTTTACCTAGTTGTCATGAAAAAAAATAAACTGATATCTGGTAACACTTGAGTCAGCAGAAGTTACTCCTCAATAAAACATATCTTTTGCCAAACAAGGTTCCCAAACTCTTAGTGTTATTGTTTTTTGTTTTTTAATTTTTTCATTATGGAAGCATCCTAACCACATATACCCTCCAAACCTAGAAAAGAGTCAAGTTAAATCACTCATACTTTGAGTACCTTAACTGCTGTTTTGTTTTCTTTTGTATTCTTTTCCCAAGTTCGAAGCATCTTTTTAAAATGTAGTAATTATAGAGCTTCTGTATAGAGTAATTATGGGCTTCCCTGGTGGCTCAGATAGTAAAGAATCTGCCTGCAATGTGGGAGACCTCGGTTCGATCCCTGGGTTGGAAAGAGCCCCTGGAGGAGGGCATGACAACCTACTCTAGTATTCTTGCCTGGAGAATCCCATGGACAAAGGAGCCTGGTGGGCTACAGTCCATGGGGTTGCAAAGAGTCGGACATGACTGAGCGACTAAGAACACACACACAATTATAGAGCAGCAACAGTGTTCTTGCCTGGAGAATCCCAGGGACGGCGGAGCCTGGTGGGCTGCTGTCTATGGGGTCGCACAGAGTCGGACACGACTGAAGCGACCTAGCAGCAGCAGCAGCAGCAACAGTGGTATCATAGATTTTCATTGGTTTTTAATAAGAAGTATTTTTTCATGTCTTTGCATCACCATCAATTTCAACAAACTAACCAGTAAGACATGTAGTAAAAGATAAGAAAATTCTCTAAAAGGAATGGTTCTGCTCCTTCACTGGGGCCTCACAGCTGACCAGAAAGGAAAGTAAGGACACTGGCTATTCAGGGGTGCTGCCTGCTATGTCCCTGGAAACCTACTCCACCAGCGCTTTCCCTGCCCCCTGTTTTGTTAAGAGTCACTCCTGACAAGGGAAGTGTAGCGAAAAGCTGCATTCATTTCTGTCTCCTCCTCTCAATCTTTAGACCCTGTTGCTTAAAATACCAGCAAGCCTCAGGGGAAGGTTTGCCCCAGACTGTCCCAGTTTTAGCCTGCAAACCCTGCATCCTGGGAAACTCCTCCATCCTGGGCAAACTAGGACAGCAGATCACCCACCAGGAAGAAGTGGGCGTGTGTGCACATCCTTCATCAGTGGCCAGCCCGCTGGGGCTTAAGCTTTGTCCTAGCACTTCTCTGACTCAGGATGTGGGTGGCCAACACGTGCCCTCTGACTTCAGGACCACCCACCCCGTGCTATACCCACCTGGCTTCTCAGCTCACTGTCACCGGATCTGGGGATATCTCGCCCACTCACCCAGCCCTGGAGGCACCCAACTGGGATATTCCTGTGGGGGCTGAAGAGAGTAAATATGACATTTAGATTAAAATGGCAGCTCTGAAATTCTTATATTTAAGGCAGCCTTAAATGTCAGCTCTGAAATCACTTCGCTTGATCGTTACTCGTCTGATTTCTTTTTGTTGTTGTTGTTATATTTGGCTTATGCGCCCTGTAGAAGTTAAAAATGTTTTCCTTGCTTTTTTGCAAAGGAAGAATTTCCATTTGCCCCACAAAGTAGGCTTCTGCACATCACATGCACAAAATTATGCAGTCCGGCCCTTTACTGCCTTACTCTGGAGAGTTTGTACTCTTGTTTAAGATGAGTCTGGAGAAACAAGAGAAATGGCTCAGGGATGGGCTTTATTTCCATTCAGTTCAACAAATGTATGCGTATCACTCTGTTTTTGCTGTAGCCTGTGGATTTTGCTATCATCCCTCAAAACTGAAGATTCAAATCTATTTCAGTAAATACCCTGATAAAGTAAGGTTGCAAGTGACACTCAGAAAGGTGCAGGCTTCACAGAGTGGTGACAAAGAGGAAAAAATGGCTAGGTACATTTGTATGTGTGCCAATCAGCATCTTTTCATTGATTTCTAGCAGAAGAATTACTTTATAAAGATTGTATTCATTAATCAGCTATAATCAGCCCTTCCTAGAATGGTGAAGTATTTAAGCTTTGTTTGCTGGTACAGATCATGTGTAATTGTTTCCATATTGTTGGTAAGACAGCTGTAGGAGTTTTGCATGGGCCAGAAGTACTCAAGGTCTTTGAGGCAATTTCTTTGTATAAACAATGCAAATTTTTATTGCTATAGTTGAATTTTTTAAAGAGGCTTTAAATCCATGAGGATTTTTTTGGAGGGGAGGGGTTCTTCATAGGAGAGTGGAGGTGGTGATGGTGACTGAATAACATGAAAGCCCTGTGTTCTTATAGGGGAGGCCCAGGGCCCTTTCATCTCAGGCTGAATCCTGGCCCACTGCTGCTTGAGGATTTGGAGTGTGTAAAAGTCCTGGGCTTTCTAATTATGTGTAAGCCTTTTAAGACGCCTGTACCAGGAGAGCACAGATGGAAACATATGCAGTGTAACATTTTATATCCAATTTGAGGATTCGACCAGAGGTCTTCACTGGAGTTAAACCAGAGCTTGCACATAGATGAAAGGTGGCATGGAGTTGAAGACAATCTCTTTGTTGGTGACCAGAGGTCTTCACTGGAGTTAAACCAGAGCTTGCACATAGATGAAAGGTGGCATGGAGTTGAAGACAATCTCTTTGTTGGTGGTGGAGTGACAATACGTCATGAGAATCAATGATTGCAAAAAAATAGCCTAAAAGGAATAGAAAACAAAAGGGGAAATTATTCACATCTCCACTGGTGAAATTAATCAACTCTGTTCCTTTTTTAAAAGTTTCATTCCATATTTGTATATAAATATATCAATCATATACATATATAATAATTGTGATATATGTTTGGCATTCAGCTTTCTTTTTTCATTTAACTTTTAAAATTATTTATGTATTTATTTTAGTATTTATTTTGCTGTGCTGGGTCTTTATTGCTGCTTGGGCTTTTCTCTAGTTGTAGAAAGTAGGGGCTATTTCTAGTTGCAGTGCTCAGATTTCTCTCTGTGATGGCTTCTCTTGTTTCGGAACAAGGGCTCTGGGGCCTGATAGCTTCTGTAGCTGTGGCGCATGGGCTCAGTAGTTGTGGCTCCTGGGCTCTAGAGCACAGGCTCAGTAGTTGTAGCCGATGGGCTCAGTTGCTCCACAGCATGCCGGATCTTCCTGGGTCAGGGATTGAACCCCTGTCTCCTGCACTGGCAGGTGGATTCTTTACCACTGAGCCACCAGGGAAGCCCAGCATTCAGATTTCATACTTAATATTATAAGTATTTTCCACACTGCTTCATGGTTTAGTCAGACAGTTGAAGTGGCTTTGCAATATCCCATAGAATATCTGTACCATGGTTATTTAACTACTCACTAATATGGAACTTTTAGACTGTGTTCAAATTTGTCTTTAAAATTCAATGAATATAGTTAATTTTTTTTATTTCTTTGGGTTTAGTTTCATAGAACTTATTCCACAAACTGGGATTAACTGGGACAAAGAGTCTCAACATTTTAAAGTCTTTGCATTAAATAGTGACCATTGCTTTGCTGAAGAGTAGTAGCTTCACAGCTTCAGCAGCACTGGGTATTATCTGAATTCTTGTTCAAGCAACTAAAACGTTGTTTGGGAAGAAAAGAGTTGCCTCAGAGTTTCTCCTACAGTACCCATCAACTTGGCTTAAAAATGTATTCTAGGCATTTTGAAGGACATTCCTCATTGTTGACAAATGGCTATCATGTTTAAGAATGGAGGCCTTTGGAAGGACATGGCAGACATTGCTGCCTCCAACAAATAAGAAACTTGAGGCACCTGTGTCTATCTGTCTGCCTCAGAAAATTATAGTTGCCACTGAAATGTAGGAGGGGAAAGTAATATGGATTAGCATCAGCTGATGGAATTCCCAGCTTGCCAGCTGCTGCAGGGCCTGAAAGTGAAGATAATGAAATGCAGGCTTCATGAAAGTCCTAGAAAATATGGTATTCCTTAGTTCCACTGGAATGTAACCACAGTCTTCTTCCTTCACATAGCCATAAGTAAAACCTACAGCGCCGGGTAATACAGCACAAATGCTTTTGCGTTTGTAGAGGTATACATAGAGGTGTACATGAAGATTCCTATGAAGAATCAAACTTTTGGAAGAATGCAATGGTTGAGACAAGGTTGAGTTTATTTCAGGTTGTTGGTATTTGTAACCAACTGGAAAAAAATGATCCTACTGAGTTCCTGGGCTGGCCTCTCTGAGCTGACGTCTCTGGCCTCTCTAACATCAGAGAAGCTTACATCCCCTTTGTGTCTCATCCCCTCTCTCAGTACCTAGACACACAACTGGCTTCCCCTGCTGAATCCTACATTTGCCCATGGCTCAATTTTGTTTCAGGTTCTAATCTACAATGGCCAGCTGGACGTCATTGTGGCAGCTTCCCTAACAGAGCGCTCCTTGATGGCCATGGACTGGAAAGGATCCCAGAAATACAAGAAGGCAGGAAAAAAAGTTTGGAAGATTCTTAAATCTGATCCTGAAGTGGCTGGTTATGTACGGCAAGTGGGTAATTTCTGTCAGGTATGAAAATGCTTCTGGGCATGCAGACTGTGGAAATAGGATGGTGGGATTGAAACTGAAGCCCGAGAGACTTCCCTGGTGATCCAGTGGTTAAGTACTCTATGCTTCCACTACAGGGGGCACAGGTTTGATCCTTGTTTGAGGAACTAAGGTCCTACACACAGCTTGGCGTGGCCAAAAAAACCAAGCAATAAAACAGAGGGTATATACGAGAGGAATTAGACTTACAGGAAAAAAATAAAAGAAGAAGCTAAAGCCCGAAAACCCATTAAGGCATGGTCAACCTTAAGCAAAGACATACAACAGCCAAAATACATGTCCCTCCTTTCCACAGAGAAGGATGATCTCAGTTCATATTAACATACAAATATTCCACGTTAAGACAAAAGTTGACAGACACAAGTGTAGCTATTGTTTAAGAGATAAGGTGACAATGAAAAATATAAAATCTGTGTGCTTAGCCGCTCAGTCATGTCTCACTCTTTGCGACCCCATGGACTGTAGCCCCCCAGTCTCCTTTATCATGGGGATTCTCCAGGCAAGAATACTGGAGTAGGTTGTCATGCCCTCCTCCAGGGGATCTTCCCAACCCAGGGATCGAACCCAGGTCTCCCACATTGCAAGAAGATTCTGGTGGGCTACAGTCCACTGGGTCACAAAGAGTTGGGCGCAACTGAGTAACTAACACACATACTTTCATAACTAGTTAACTCTAAAGTCAGATTCCAAAATATTGGACAAGTGGATGCTCTTCGGTTGCAGAAAATAATCTGGACTTAATTTTTCTTGTCTGTTTGTCCCTAAAAATTTTTAAGTTTTTTGAATTGAATTCAAAAACTTTTTAAAAAGAAAAAAGTAACAATTTCAACACCTGAAATTGCATTTTAACTGATGCCTTTGTACACAGGTAAAATTTTGTACATAATTTTATCAGTGAAATGTGAAATTGATTCTACTTTGGTACTTTAAAAAATCTTATTGAGTTTTAATATAGAAAAGTTAACAAGTCACAAAACAGGTAAATGAAATTTCACAGAGTGAACATATCCATGTGACAGTCAACTAGATAAAGAAATAAGATAGAACCAATGCCTGTTGCCCCACAGTCATTACCCCCTCCTCTCCAAGGTAACCACTGTCCTGACTTCTTATGGCCTAGATTATTTTTGCAAGTTTTTGAATTTTTATAAATGGACACATTCAGTTTGTACTCTTTCCTTTGTGGTATTTTTGCTCAGCTTTATGTTCATGCGATTTATTTATACTCTTTTTTATGGCAATTTGGTCCTTTTTCCTGATATGCCTACAAGTTTGAATGTCAGACATTAAACAGGTCAAGTTATGGAGAGAGTTTGAGTTTTTGGCTGATAATATTTACCTCCAAAGAGATTTTGCTTTGCTTCTGTCAGGCAATTAGAATACAGGCAAGGACCTTTATTAAGTCTGGAATTGAGTGTATTTTTGGAGATGGCAATGGCAACCCACTCCAGTACTCTTGCCTGGAAAATCCCATAGATAGAGGAGCCTGGTAGGCTGCAGTCCATGGGGTCACTGGGAGTCAGACACGACGGAACGACTTCACTTTCACTTTTCACTTTCAGTGAGAAGGAGATGGCAACCCACTCCAGTGTTCTTGGAGAAGGAGGTGGCAACCCACTCCAGTGTTCTTGCCTGAAGAATCCCAGGGAAGGGGGAGCCTGTTGGGCTGCCGTCTTGCGTTCGCACAGAGCTGGACATGACTGAAGCAACTTAGCAGCAGCAAAACTGTATTTTAGCTGGCCTATTTCCATGGCCCTAAATTGACATTTGTGGTATTAACCAGGGGCTCTACCCTTTGGCAGAACACGAACACCAGTATTTGCTTCCCAAAGCTCCTTTCAAGTTTCCAGTCTCTTAACTACCACGTTATGCTTGGTCTCGTCACCTCTGGGCCCCTGAATCGACCATTGCTTTGATGCAGACAGGGTCAGAGAATGTCACACTCAGCTTGTTGCACACACACGCACAAAGAAACCTTTCCCTTAATCTCTGGAACCTGTCAGTGTGTTGTATCATATGGAAAGAAGGAATTAGGGCTACATATGGAAATAAGGTTGCTAATCATCTGACATAGAGATGGGGAGATCAGCCCAATGTAATCACAGAGATCCAGATAAGTGAATGAGGGAAGAGGTGAGTCAGAGTTTTGAAGGTGCTGCACTGCTGTATTTGAAAGAAGGACCATGAACTAAGGAATGCAGGCAGCCTCTGGAAAACTAGAAAACACAAAGAAACAGATTCTCCCCTAGAGTCTCCAGAAGCAAGGGAACCCTGGCAGCATCTTAGTTAGCTTGCAGCTATCTGCAAGCAGGGAAGAGAACCCTTACCAGAAACCCAATCAACTAGCACCTTAATCTTGGACTTCCCAGACACCAAAACTGTGAGAAATTTCTGTGGTTTAAGCAATTCAGTCTACAGTATTCTCATAGGATTATTGAGGGGACTTAATAAGCTAAGCAACTTAAAGCAGCCCCTGACTCAGGAAATTTTGCTAGTATTATTATTACTGTGTATCACTTATAAGGATGTATATAACAAAAGGGAAATCATAAATAGTAAAAATCAAGATCAGAGAAAATGTTTGATTTTTCCCTTAGAGGAAATCAACCCTTAGAGGAAAGTTGGGATATTACTATTCAGATTATTAAAGGCAAACACGCATGCCGAGTGGCCAGGGCACAATGCTGGGCATGTCTTTGCCCCCATCTGCTGCACTGCTTTATGATGAGAATCCCACCAGGCACACCCAGCATGTCCTCCACATCTTCTGATGGCTGCCTCTGATGGCTGCCTGTTATCTTATGTCCCCCAGACCAGTATTATGAATGCCTCCGGTGCCTGGCATCACACATGTGTCCTGCTCAGCACCATGCATGGAATGCCCAGCTTGGGGGGTGAGACTGGGGCTGCAGGGCGGCGTGAGCCACAGAGGTGGGACGAGGGATGTCGACCTTCACTCAGAAACTTGTGGCAAATATCACACTGAGCCCGCTGACTCTGCTGGTGAATGCAAAACACATTGAGAGATGAAATGGCACTCCTCTGACTGCCGAAAACTGGGTAACAAAAGAAGCGAGGCCCACATATGTTTGTGATAGAAGTGTTTTGCCGCACGGCGAGGGAGCTGCATTTTATGTGGGTGATTTTACAACGTTGGCTGCGCTCCTCTCCCCTAATGCCTCCACGTAGGATTGGGGGTGGCTTGTGGAGATGGGCGGGGAAGAAGGGTGGAAAAGAGCTCCGATGTTCACAAAGGCACTCTGTGGATTAGGGATACCGTTCAAATGTCAGGCGTCTGATAATGAAAAAAACGGCCGTCAGCCGTGGACTCGGCTTTTTAGCATTTGACACACAAAACAGAAGCATGTGTCTGTGTCTGCCAAGAGAGAAACCTCGCTCTCTGCCAAACTCCACAGCTCTTAATTTAAAAATTGAAACCAAAGTAGACTTGTCTCTGAATGGTTCCTTAAAATGTCCATTTAGAGGAACGACGGTTCTCCCAGGGGAGCAGCAAGGTGCTGAGATGAGGGAGCATTTCTCCATCAAGGGATACCCAGGGACACCAGCCAGCTCCATCCACCCCTCAGAGATCAGATGAAGAATGAGTCTGCTGGTTGCCCTTTGCTGCTCTGGCTGCTTCTATCTGTACGTTCTAAGAATCAGACTCTCCCTTCTTATATCATCTGCGAAGTAACGGGCTTTTCTCAACCTGTTTGTTCATCTGTAAATTACAAGGTTTGAACCAAGTTATTTCTAAAGTGAAAGTTAGTCATTCAGTCGTGTCCAACTCTTTGCAACCCCATGGGCTGTAGCCCGCCAGGCTCCTCTGTCCAGGGGATTCTCCAGGCAAGAATACTGGAGCGGGTTTGCCATTTCCTTCTCCAGAGGATCTTCCCTCCCCAGGGATCAAACTTGGGTCTCTTGCATTACAGGCAGATTCTTCACCATCTGAGCCATAGGGAAGATATCTTTAAAGAAAGATCTGAAACAGATTTTTCTTTAATGTCCAGAGAGGCTCAGTTTGCAAGCATTATAGAATAGATAGTGGCCTTCGGTGAGAGAGAGAGAGAGAGAGAGAGAGAGTGTGTGTGTGTGTGTGTGACTCAATAACATTACAGTGTAGATCAAAGGTGTAATCCTCTCTCTGCTTGGCTGGTGACAATCCATGTCCATCGCTGTCAAGACCACCCTGCTGCACCTTTTGGGGTCTTTCTCTGCCTTTCTCCAGATATCACAGCTGCTGTTCATGATCTGTTTTGATGTCATCACTGCTTTTGAAATGCAGGATGTTTTTGTTCTTACATCATTGAATCATCAACTCCATACATGCCAAGATGCCACATTTATAAAATTTTCATCAGAATAATAACACTGATGAATTCTTTAAAAACAGCTTTCTAGAAAAAACCTCATGAAGCTACATTTTCTGGGGAAGAAAAGCATTTTTTATATCTTTATTTCACTGAAAATATTTTTATGGAGAATAATTATTTTTCATGTAGAGATTAAAAGGAAGACATGAGTCACCAGTCATTTTTCATTCTTGTGCAATCATAGTAAGCGTAGTTTCTTCTACCATGAATTTTGCATTATTTCCAACAAGTCTCTTTTTCCTGATTGGAACTTGAGATATCATAATTTTTGTTTTCATTATCAGTATCAGCTTAGGTTATTCAATAAATAATTTTCTCTATCCTGTAGGTAAAATTTTCCAGCTGGAGCAAATTTTAGATCTCATTTTCCAGGTGGAGAAACTAAAGCCTGGAGGTTAAATGACTGTCCCAAAGTCCCATACCCATTTCATGTCTGAAATTAGATTCGATTTCAGGTCCCCTGGCTTCCAGCTCAGTAGTTTTCTACTTCACAAGGGCACCCACCTCTGGAATGATGGACTGGCAGCAGTAAGCTAGTACACTTGAAACTGGAGTCTGCATACACATGTGCCATGATTAAAGCAGGCCTGAGAAAGAGTGTATTTTACTTCTAGTGTTAGTTCTTGAGTTACATACATGTGCCTTTCTATAGACAGAGTATCAGGGGTTTTTTAAAAAGGTAGGTGGTGCTTAGTAGGTGATGAGGCAAGGCTCATCCAGTGTTAGGAAGGGTTATAGATTTACCTGGGGAGTTCTCATGTTAGTAAAAGAATCGACGCTGAAATTGACTAAAATGAGCAGAGAAGAAGCATGGTGGGCAGAGACTCCGAATGGGAGCGTACAGAGCAGGACACAGGCAGAGCACACAGTCTGGTTTCTGTTTTGGTGCCCGGAGGGTGCAAGCTGGGAGAGAAACTGGAAAGGGACCATGGAGCCTCGATAGTGGGAAAAGGGGTGAGTGTTCCATTGTTTAGGCAGTAGGAGGGGTGGGAATTGAAGAATTTTTTTTTTCCAATTTTTTTTTTATTGGGATAAAATATACATTGAAAACTTGCCATCTTAACCATTTTTAAGTATACAGTTGAGTGGTACCAAGTGCATACATACGATTATGTACCATCCATCTTTACAGCTCTTTTCATCTTGTAAAGCTGAAACTCTGTAATTATCAACGCCAGCTCCCCATTCCCCCTTCCCCAACCCTTGGCAACCACCATTCTACCCCATCTCTATGAATTTGAGTGCTCTAAGTATCTCATATAAGTGGAAGCATACAGTGTTTGTTGCCATGGAAGATAATTAAGCACATTTTCAAAGCTTTGGAAAGTTTAAATTGGCAGCAGTAGGATGAATTCAGGGCAGAAATAGGTCAGAGAAGAAGGAAAGTGAAGTGAAAGTGAAAGTCCATGGAATTCTCCAGGCCAGAATACTGCAGTGGGTAGCCTTTCCCTTCTCCAGGGGATCTTTCCAACCCAGGGATCGAACCCAGGTCTTCTGCATTTCGGGCAGATTCTTTACCAGCTGAGCCACCAGGGAAGCCCCGGAAAATAGGAGTACCCCCAGGAAATAGAGAGTCATGTTAGTACCGGAAGAAGGTTCTTCATCTACTTCCTGGGATCACCTTCTTGGTGCTTGATCCTGAGGTCCCAAAATAGAGGAGATAAACTTTATAATGTCCAAGCTGTGAGGACCGATTCCTGTTTGAAAATTAGTGTTTACTGTGCAGTTAAATGAACTTGAAAGCTGAATACCCACAAGGACTACCTGGCATGCTGGTGTCATCCTGGTGCCCTCCTCAGGCTCACAGCAAGCCCCCCAGTCTCCAAAAGCACAAGCCCTGAGCCACGACTTATATTTTGACCTTGACTCATGTTTGGCCTTATGAAGTTCTTAGGCCTATGGTCTGCCACACTCTTCTCAGGGGTTTCTCCCTGAGTTTCCAAAAGGAGTAAGACTTTCTGCTAGGGGACAGGTACAGAGAAGCCAAAGGGGAGGAGCCCACCACCCTTGAAGCTTGACTGTTTTGGAGAGTCAAGATCGATGGGAGATGGTTTGGGGTAATGAGAGGAAGCGGACTGTGGAGTTAGACCAACCTGTGTGAATTTCAGTTTTGCCACTTACTAGGTGTGGTTGTTGGTTCATGGGGGTGTCAGGAAGGCCAAAAGAGACACCAAGGATGGCTACTGACCCTCCAGCGTTTGCAAGCCCTCAAGCCAGTGGTCTGCCACACACTTTCTTAGCCACAATTTTATAGAATATTTGTAGCTCCCCCATAAATTATGTGATTGCATTTACTAATTTATAAATAAAGAAACAGAAGTTTCACCTGAGAAACTTCCTTAAGATTTCAAGTAGCAGTAGTACCAGGGATTTAACAGTCCGCATCTTGCTCTTTCCTCTGCACCACCATGCTTAAATACCTGTGAAGGCTATGGAGCGGGAAGGATAGAATACTCCAGTTGCCCGCCAGACCTCAGCTACAAGTCTCGCCTCAGGGCATGTATGTGATGGTGGTGACAAATGTGGGTGGAGCGTTGGTGGGGGCCAGTGTATTTGGCAGCACATCCAGTCCGCACAGAAGAGGCTGTTTTCTAAAGGAAAGCAGAGTGCTTACAAGGAGGAGGAGGATGGGAAAAGCCTGGTGTGCAGACAGAAAGCAATAACAACCACAGCTTCTTCATTGTGCTAACATTAACTGTTTTGTTCCTTTGACTACATGCAACTGAAAAATGGAGAAAAGAATAACCATAGTCCTTTGAGTGGAAGGGAAGCTCGGGCTAGGATTTCAACATGTCCACGGATAATCCGCAGAGGGAATGATAGAGAGTCCCTCTCTAGAGGGACTCTCTCAAGAGTGCCTCTCTTGACCTTCCTGCTAACAATTCATTTTTTCTTTAATTTAGAATTTTAAACAGCTTAGGGAGGATTAGAAACTATTTCTGAAGGAACCAACAGTTTCCAGAAAGGTCTTCAGCAAGTCCTTGGTTGCACTGAGAACGATCAGAGTAAGCAAACAGCAATAAATGTCACTTTTGCATTCAACTAGTTGATAGGGGATGAGAAGTTAAAACAATATTTAATGGAGGAAAGTAACTGTTAAACAGATTTGAGACAATGATTACCAAATGCAGCTAATTCCAGGGAAAATGTTTTGGCTATGTTACAGAAATTGTTAAACAGAATCTTCATCTCTATCCCAGCTGTGTTGATTTCTACAAAAAGGGATGGCCTTATCCATGGGTTCTTTGTCTCCATCTTCCAGACCTGGGGAAGGCTCTTCTGTCCATTTATGGGAATCAGACTGTGGGCAGACAATCAGAATATAGCAATCAAACCATCACCTGCCCTCACTAATAAGACTTGCCATTATTAGAGAGTTTCATGGCAATTACAAGTTAGATTCTCCAGAAGCAGGTATTGGGGCAGACTTTAGGGTACGAGATGTTCATTAGGGATTAACACCTGAGAAAGGAAGGAGTAGGAAGCAGCATTGGCAGAGGAGGAAATCAAACTACGACGCGGGCCTGACAAACCTTGGCCAACCTGGGAGGGAGGTCCAAAGAGAGTAGTTTCCATCACAGTATCTTACATCAGACAAAAATGATCGGCCTTTATACGCCCCCCACCTCACTTAGTCACTAGATGTGGGATGCCCCAGGAAGGGCATCATTTTGGGAGAGGTTGTGCTGTGCAGCTGAGGCAGACCCTGAAGGAGCTGACAGCTGGAGGCTGTCTGCTGACTGGATTTCCCACAGCTGGACCACAAGTCTATCCTTGAAGGAGGATTTGATGATGCATCTTTCTGTCGGCCACAAAGACCACCCAAATGATGCAGTTGCAAGCTCTCAGGATTTGCGGGGGGGCCTAGGTGGGGGTGGTAGACAGCAGTAGGAGCTGGTGGTTTGCCTGAGACCACATGGGGTATTAGTCTTCCTTTGTTTGCATAATATACACTTTCACTTAAGCTGTCATGTCATTATGTCTTCTCTCTTCATTAGAAAGATGAATTCAGTCTTGTTTTTCAATTTATATCAAGATTCCAAGATAGGAATAACAAATCTTTCAGGGGAAAAGAATTAAGAGTTGTTAGTAAATATTTCCCTCTTACAGTTATTTGATACAGAATAAGGAATCACTCCAAAACTTACTGGCTTAACCCAACAACAATGTATTATTTCTCACAATTATGTGGTGGAATGGGCTCAGCAAGGAGGTTTTTCTGATTGGGGTAGTTCACACCTGCAGCTGCACTCAGCTGACAGTTTGGCTAAAGCTGGAACATCCACATGAGTCTCTTCTCCTGTAGTGCTCTCTCCATATGAGAGAGCACTACATCTCCATCTCTCTAACCATACGGTGTCCTGGCCTAGACTTCACAGCATGGCAGCAGGTCTCCCAAATTGAGAAGCAAGAGATGCCCATCCTTTTAAGGCCAGGGCTCAAAAGTCTCAGACTGTTACTTCCAATGCATCATCTTGGTCAAAGTAAATCACAGAGCAAGGCAAGATTCCTCTTGCTAACAAGAGTGGCAAAGAACTTGGGATCATCCCTTTCCATTACATTTTCCTAATCCAATGTGTCTCAACGCTTGCAAATACAGACTCCCAAGGCCTGTTTCCAGATATTCTGACTTTATTGGTCTAGGGTTAAGACCTGAGCATCAATATTTAAGCTTCTTAGGGAATTTAATATGCATCTGGCTTGGGGACATAAACTGTATGTCTTTTGTTCCTTTATTGATACTGAAATGGCTTCCATCTATCTCACAGGAATCCTGTGTGGCTTATGTTTAGGTAAACTTCTGTTCTGATACCTAGAGGGTGCTCTAAATCCTGAGCTATTTTACTTACTGACCAGCCAACCAGAAACCTGAGAACATAGTTTTACTCTTAACAAACCAGCCATTGATCTGAAGCATCACATTTAGAAAAGCGTCCTCTAGTCAATGGTATTTACTGATGTGGCTCTGATTCTCTGAAATCCTCAGCCAAAACCTTAAACTAAATTGTAAACCTCAGTTCCTTGCCATGTATTGTAGGTTGACAAGTGGTCTTTGTTCTCTTAAAACACTGATAGACCATTGGTAATTTAGACTCATAGAAAAACTCTTTTATTTACTCAAACATTAGCTTCCTTTTCCCAGCAGCATTCTGTCCTATACCGAATGCAGTCCTCATGTGTGGTGTCTTCAGACAGTAGTGCGTTCTTATTACTTTCCAACAAGGATACAACTAGGTCTGGATGATGTTAAACATCATCCAGAGAGTTCTCAGCAAGGATGCACACCAGTCCCAGTTTGTTTCTGGATATTAATTATTGATCCAATAATATATTAGATAGATATGATTAGTTCTGTGCCAAAGCAAAAATAAAATTGCAATGATTTAGACTGAAGCCTTATCAGGAGTAAACTTAATGCTTCCTAGTTAGGTTATTTAATAGATTGCCAACTTGGGGTGAGGCTTTTTGTTAGGCTTTAAGAGGTCAGTGAACTTATAAGGGGGAAAAATTGCATCTTTATTTTCACTAACCTCTAACTGGAACATCATTTCCTCCTATTATGAATTATGAAATTTAGCATTTCCTTCCATTATGAATGTAGGCAACAAACCACAGCAGTATTAGCAGTGCCTTTGACTTTGTCACCATAGAATGCAGAGATAGTTTCATATCAAATACAGATGCTGTTGCAAATAGCTAGAAACAATGCTTATGCCTAAAGTTATAGAAGATAGCTTCTATAAAAGTTATAGAAGTTATCAGACCCACAAGTTGCTCTTTTGTTATGTTTTCATATAGAAGGACATATGTTGATGTGTCACAAATTCATGTTTAACTGTTATTTTGTTTTTTAATATTTATTTGTATTCATTTTATTTATTTGGCTGCACTGGGTCTTAGCTGTGGCATGTGGGATCTAGTTCCCTGACCAGGGATCGAACCCAGAACTCCTGCACTGGGAGGGAGCACAGAGTTTTAACCACTGGAGCACCAGTGAAGTCCCATGTTTAACTGTTTTGATAATGTCAATCTATAATTTTAATTTGTAATCTATAATATGTATGTATCATAATATATATGTGAGTGAATCATGTATTTAAAACCATTGTTCTGAGAGGTATTTATAGATGACACTAAACAGCCTCAGGGGTCCATGGCACAAAAAAGACAAAGCACCTGTGCGTTAGACTATTTGATTGTTGGAAGTAATTCATAGACCCTTCCATGTACCCAAACATGGGCCATCTTCTCAAGCTGAGAAGTTATGAACTTGAATTTTATTTATTACCTTGATGATTCTCACTACTTCTACTATCACCATACTCAAGTGACCCTGAAGTATAGGGATTAAGAGAGTGGATACTGTGTTCAACCTGGATTAGCCCCTAGCTCCACCACTTACTAACTGTGTGACCTTGGGCAAATTTCTTAACCTCTCTAAGAAGTTCCTCATCATAATATTAATACCTAATTCTCTTGCAGAAGGATTCATTATTAGGATTAATTAATATAATGCTTATGTATTCCTTGATACTCTGGCACCTAGTAAGCATGCAATAAATATAATTTTATTGTCTTTATTGACCTCTCCTAACATGAATCTATTTTCACAGGACAAGAAGCTCCCCCAGCCCCATCTAATACAGTCCTTATGAGATACTATGTCTTAAAGGCTCAGATGATGAAATGGGGTATTATTCATCAGATAGACCTAGAAATATTTCCACTGTATCTAGTGTTTACTTTACTGTAACATGGAAACAGTCTTGATGAGAGATGGAAGAAGTGGAGGGGCCTGCACATTTGTTCATGGCAGTCTAACAACAGTATATGGAAGTTGCTAAATTGAGTGATGAGATGTTTCTAAAGCATTTGAGTCCCTTCTAGTTTAAAAGTGATCTGAAACATCCCTGTTGACAATAAATGAAGCATGCAGCCTATATTTTATTCTGTCCCCCCCCCCCCCACTTATACTGAGCTTCTAACATACAGAAACAGGGAAGAAGGGGAATATAGGAGCTTAGATTTAGAGAATTAAAAATAATCTAGCAAAACAAAAAAAACATGTTTGGCAACTTCTTGCTCTTCTGCTCTCCAGCATGGAGATGTGGGTGTTTATTTTTTTCCTCTATTTATTATTTTTATTATTATTATTTATGCAGCAACTGGAGTCCAAAGGTTCTATTCTGGTACCAGTTTTGTCTTCTTGGAGCCACTTGCCAGCCGCTTCCCCACTTTTGCATTTGTTTCGTTCAATTGCTTCTCCATATTCTCCCCATTTACCGTGTTTAGACATATGGTCCATTTCGTTATCTCTGTGTTGGGCGGAAGGGAAAAGCACAACAGAGAACATGTTAAATTTCTTATAGATTCATTTTTTATGAGTTTGGCAGTATCAATAGGTGGGTTTTTTCTTCTCTTTTTAATTAAAAGTTGAAGAATCACCAAAAATATATTATACTTGTATAAGATCAAACAAACAATGATAAATGACTACCCCTGTGCTTACAATCATTTAGGAAATGTAGCATTACCAGCAGCCCACGCTCCCAATCCCATTTTCTTCCCTCACTGGCCCCGGAGGTAAACTACTGCCCTGGGTTTTGTTTCTACATCCTTTTTTAAAAATTTATAGTTTTACTACAGATAAACATCTCCATAAATAATATTTTACCTTTCATGTTTCAGTTCAGTTCAGTCGCTCAGTCTTGTCCAACCCTTTGCAACCCCATGAATCGCAGCACACCAGGCCTAACTGTCCATCACCAACTCCTGGAGTTTACCCAAACTCATGTGCATTGAGTCGGTGATGTCATCCAGCCATCTCATCCTCTGTCGTCCCCTTCTCCTCCTGCCCCCAATTCCTCCCAGTATCAGGGTCTTTTCCAATGAGGCAGCTCTTCACATGAGGTGGCCAAAGTATTGGAGTTTCTGCTTTAGCATCAGTCCTTCCAAAGAACACCCAGGACTGATCTCCTTTAGGATGGGCTGGTTGGATCTCCTTACAGTCCATGAGTCTTCTCCAGCACCACAGTTCAAAAGCATCAATTCTTCAGCACTCAGCTTTCTTCAGAGTCCAACTTTCACATCCATACATGACCACTGGAAAAACCATAGCCTTGACTAGACGGACCTTTGTTGGCAAAGTAATGTCCCTGCTTTTGAATATGCTGTCTAGGTTGGTCATAACTTTCCTTCCAAGGAGTAAGTATCTTTTAATTTCATGGCTGCAATCACCATCTGCAGTGATTTTGGAGCCCAAGAAATAAAGTCTGACACTGTTTCCACTGTTTCCCCATCTATTTCCCATGAAGTGGTGGGACCAAATGCCATGATCTTCATTTTCTGAATGTTGAGCTTTAAGCCAACTTTTTCACTCTCCTCTTTCACTTTCATCAGGAGGCTTTTTAGTTCCTCTTCACTTTCTGCCATAAAGGTGGTGTCATCTGCATATCTGAGGTTATTGATATTTCTCCCGGCAATCTTGTGCTTCCAGCTTGTGCTTCCTCCAGCCCAGCATTTCTCATGATGTACTCTGCATAGAAGTTAAATAAGCAGGGTAACAATATACAGCCTTGACGTACTCCTTTTCCTATTTGGAACCAGTCTGTTGTTCCATGTCCAGTTCTAACTGTTGCTTCCTGAGCTGCATACAGGTTTCTCAAGAGGCAGGTCAGGTGCTCTGGTATTCCCATCTCTTTCAGAATTTTCCACAGTTTATTGTGATCCACACAGTCAAAGGCTTTGCCATAGTCAATAAAGCAGAAATAGATGTTTTTCTGGAACTCACTTGTTTTTTCGATGATCCAGTTTTACATAAAAAGAATTCTTCTATGTATATTTTGCAACACTGTACTTTTGCTCTTCAATATTTTGAGATTCACCCATGTTGATATGTTCAGGATTGTGCTTTGTTCCTTTTCACTGCTGAATAGCATTCTATCATATAATTACATCATTCATCCATTCCACTGTTGATGGGCATTTGGGTTGTTTCCAGCTTTATGTTACTATAAATATTGCTGCTATGAACAATATTGCTGCACATATCTCCTTGGGCCTGCATGCTAGAGTTTCTCTTAAGAATAATGCGTAGAGGTGGAACAGATGATTTAATAGTATTTGAACCTCTTTAGCTTCCTTAGATAACGCCAAACTGTTTTCCCAGTTGATTGTATTCTTGCCAGTAGTATACAAGAGTTCTGATTATTCCACTGTGTCACCAACTCCTGGACTTGTTTCTGGGCATCTTTCACCTGAGCTTGTGAACTGGAAAGGGGTCTTAATGTCCTTTTTCATGTCTAACATTCACAGTCTAGCTTCCTTTTCTCTCGCTCTTATTTCCATATTCTTCTCTGGCTATCATCAATTAAAAGACTGTAGCATCCACACCCAGTAAAAGGATGGAATGGACGTGTCATGTCTAAGTCTTAATGCTCCTCCAGTTGGGAGATGCAATTTTCTTTTTGGATGACATGGGTTAATGTTGGCTATCAAAATACCTAGCTTACAACAATTAGAAATTTAGTCCTTCAGCACCTTTTCGCCTCAGCTTACCAACAGTGGCTTAGTATAAGAAGCAACTAGTAAAAGAGGCATTTCAACGTATGTCTGGATTTGCAGGCAAGCGCTGGACTACAGGTAGAAAAATCTAAATCTTTTTCTAACACTTCCATCACTTTTCCACTGAAAGAACAAGGAAATGGTTTAGCCAGTTGCTTTGCTGTGAGTCTTACCAGAAAATTAAGAATAGTGATTGGCAAATACGACTCACCCTGTTCTTTAGCTAGCCTTTCTTGCATTTGATTTACAGTACCCTTCTCGCTGACTTGATTTTACTCACTTCCTAGTGCTTGACACAGAAACCACAGAGAACTACTTGAAAAACACTGATTTTATACAAACCAATTAGAAAACATACAGCATTTTGGAGGACATAAAATGGCTACACTACGTTATGATTTCTTAAGTGAAACAGTTTTTGCTTTGTAGTGTTTTAAGAAAAGGCACAATTTTGAAAGATGCTATTCAGGAACACTCTGAATATGTGTTTTAACTTGTTGTTTAAACTTTTTCCTTTTAAAATAGCCTCCTTAGCTGGTCTCAACTAGTCTTCTTCCTCTCCAACCTACCCTTCTCTTTGTGCTTTTTCCAAAATGCAAGTCCGATCCAGTTTTATCCTTGTCTAAAAATCTCTCACTAACTCCCTGATGAATGAAGTCCAAACCCCATACACACAAAAGTAAAGCTACCCGATCTGGCCTCTGCTTCCTTCCCCAACCTGGACTTTGTCTCCTTCTTTCTTAATTAGAATCCTGAAAAACAAAGCAAAACACCTTATAGTTCCCCAAACACACCTTACTATTTTGTCAGCCAATAATTCCCATGGGATTCCCTCTGCTTTTCATATCAGGCCCTTCTTCCTCCTCCAAAGGCCTGGAAAATCCCCATTTGCCTTTCAGAGCTAAACACCAGTATCACCTCTAGGAAGCCCTTCTCCCAGAATTCCTCTTTTGCATCTCTATGTACAGCTCCCATTGCAGGCACCCCACTGGGGTTTCATTTGCCTTTCTCCCCTATTGACATGGAGCTCCTTGAGAACAGGAATGATATCTGATTTATGTTTGTAGCAAGCCCCTTAGCACAGTTCCTAGCACCCAGTAAATTTCAGTGAATTAGAATTAAAATCAAGTTGGCCCCTACCTTACGCCCACACCCCTCTCACTACTATGCGTATTCAAAGACTACAGTTCTCAAGGAATGTAGTAGTGGCTCACCACTTGTACACACGAGAATTTCTTCTAGGAAATAGACTAGACATGCTGAGATAATGAATAGTTCAAAACAATTCCCATCAAGCGAAAGGATGCATTGTTTATGTCCCCTGAAGACTGTTTCCTTTCTGTGTTACATAAAAGAAAAAGGGAGAAATATTCTAGGAAACAAAAATTTATGGAAGGAATTGTAGAAGTTTCATTATCTCAGTGGCTGACTAGTGAGTGTGTCCTCTCCAAAATAAATTGAACTCTCGGTATTTGATGATATTTTTTCCCTTTTCTTAAAACACACACACATACACACACACACACACACACACAGCTTGCTTCCTAAAAACAAAGGAAATAATAAACAATAGCAACTCCCAATTTTACTCTGATTATTTGCCAAGAGTCAGTTTAGTTCATGTGATTCTATTTCATCAGAGAGGACTGATTAGCATAAAAAGAATGCTTCTAAATTAAGCTACCCAAATATGCACTTAGTTAATACTCAGGGAGCTAATTTATTGTATTATTTAAAATATAAATTGGATAGCAGATCTATTTGCTGAGGTACAACAGCTAAGCAGTGATGCATAATTTTCTCTTAGCTGCTGAGTTGTTTTTTTTTAATAACCTATTGAAATTTAACAGAGAACCATTTCATTATGGAAAGTGAATAAATACTAAGAAGGCTAACATTTAAACTATTGTCCACACATGGAGAATGGGTTTTAAAAATTAATGATATTTGAGGAACAAAGACGGAATTTGGGTTTGCTTTTCAAACAGTAACTTTTTGTTGTTCTAATTTGAAGTGTAACCAGATTTACTTATCTGGTTGCTTATCAAAATCAAGTTGCTTATGGGAATATTAAATGGAGCCAACATGGTACAGTGTGGAGTGGGTAGAGAAATGAAGGAACAAAGTAAGGTTGTGTTGTGAAATTGCTGCATTGTCAGCTGGACTAAGAGCACTATTTTTGCCTGCACTCTTTGGTTTATCAGTAAAGACAGTATAGATTGGAAGCAGACAAATATTAATATTCTTCTTCTTGTTCAGTTGCTAAGTCATGTCCAACTCTTTTTGCAACCTCATAGACTGTGGCCCACCAGGTTCCTCTGTCCATGGGATTCCCCAGGTAGGAATACTGGAGTGGGTTGCCATTTCCTTTTCCAGAGGATCTTCCCAACCCAGGGATCGAACCCACATCTCCTGTATTAGCAGACAGATTCTTTACCACTGGGCTACCAGGGAAGTCCATTAATATTCCTACCTTCTTGCAAATATTTGAAACCCAGCCCATCTGATATCCTGAGCCAAGGTTTCAGAGATTTGGGCCTTATAATTTACCCATTTGAATGAATATTTCTTTTGTTTTGGGAAAGAGGAAGAATGGCCTAACATTTCATGTTTCCGCAGGAGAGTCAAAGTGTCAGAGAACCAGTGGTCTGAGGTAAACTAGCTTGGAAAGGAAGGGAGTCTCGGATCTCTAGTGCTTGCTGATTTCCATGGTGTAAGTTGTCCCACCATGGCTGATTTCAGGGTACCAACATGATGTCACCGAATGTGGAGTAGATCAGCAATGTGCTTATTAATCCAGTCTCCTGAACCAGTGGAAAAGAACTTCAGCGCACTACTGCTGGAGCCAACCTGCACTGCTGTTTGCAGGAAGCCAAATTTTGGCAAGTTGGCTGGCCCTTGTTTCCATGTTACCCAGCAGACAGTGAGTCAGGATCTAAGTCTTCACACCACTCCTGGCAGAGAGCATTTGCTGCTCTAACCTCTGCCCTCTCCTCCACTCTCAGTCTCTCCTCCAAAAGAAAACTACAAACTGTAGCTTATAAAGTTAGATATTGAGTAAGGTAATTAATGAACTGGATTGTGCTTTTTATTCCCTTATGGATATCAAGTATAAAAATTGGACATGAAGGAAGTAAAATTTTGGTTACTTTTTAACTGCATTAAATCCTGTGTTATAAAGTATGTTCTTAAAAGGCAAAACAGACAGTGGCTTTTTGCCATTCTGCTAAGACAAGTAAGGTCTTGCTTGCTTGACGTTTCTGTGTGGAGAGAAAAGGGTGTTTGGCATTGCATGTGGTGAAAGGGGGTGCAAGGAAAGAATGGGATGGATCCTGGTGTTGGCAGGCTTAAGGGACACAGTTTGCTCTAGACAGGTAAGCATATTGACAAAGGTTTGATTTCTTATTTAAGTTGCTTTCTTACTTTAATTGGGACCTTCTTTCCCATGGAAGGAAGGATTTATAGCATGGAAATAAAAGAAGCCTGGAAGAGAAACATATCCCTTCCTAAAGAAAATATTGTGATCTATCTTTCTGAAAAAGTATAGTAATGAAGTTTACAGTTCTTAGTAACTTCTAATCTTTCTCTGCTCTTAAAAGGAAAACATACTCCTTTGACTATAAAAATTCAGATAATGATAGTATGATGACCTTTGGTTGAGTGCTTATTATTTGCCTATATGCTACGTGGTACGAGCTTAATATGCATCTGTGAACTGAGTGCCATGGGATATTTTATATGCATTGTTTCTCTGAATTTTCACAGAAAGTTTACTTTTGTTAGGGTGACTAACCAACCATTCAGTCATTTCACTAAATGACTAAATTCAGTCATTTCACTAGTCATTTCACTGGATTTCAGCATTAGCACTAAAGGTTCTATGCTCCTAATAACTTCTCAGTCCTAGGTAAACTGAGACAACTGGTCACCTTAATTCCTATCTCCATTTTACAGATGGGAAAATAAGGATAGTTAAGTCATTGTGCCCAAGTCACAGAGCTAGGCTCAAACCTAGATCTGCTGACTCATGATTCTATGACATTAAGTTTTTATTGTTGTTCTTAATGGTGGCTTTGGTTTGGCACATGCTATTAATGTGTCATAATGAAAAGTGGAAATCCTAAATTATGATTTTGTTTCAAGTGATTAAGTTAGATGGTGAACCTGGAGAGCACCTTGGAACTGTAAGGTAGCACCAGTTATGTATTGACTACTCTAGAAATGATGCCGCTGCTGTGGCTACATTTAGGTCAGCTAAAGCACCTTTTTGGGAGAAGGCAATGGCACCCCACTCCAGTACTCTTGCCTGGAAAATCCCATGGACGGAGGAGCCTGGTAGGCTGCAGTCCATGGGGTCGCTAAGAGTCGGATACGACTGTGCGCCTTCACTTTCACTTTTCACTTTCATGCATTGGGGGAGGAACTGGCAACCCACTCCAGTGTTCTTGCCTGGAGAATCCCAGGGACGGCGGGGCCTGGTGGGCTGCCGTCTGTGGGGTCGCACAGAGTCGGACACGACTGAAGCGACTTAGCAGCAGCAGCAAAGCACCTTTTTGCCCCAATAATCATTTGCTATGGTAGAACTTACAGTGGTAAATGTGAAGGAGTCTTCCCAGAGTGTTGTGGAAGCAACACTGAGCCTTGATCTTGGCTTTTTTTCTTTTATTGAAAGTGATTTGCCTCACTCTTTTGTTATGAGGTGGCTGCTAACAAGCTTTGGCTTATTTTTTATTCTTATTCCCAAGTATCTTTTCTTTTTAGTATACATTTTATTTGAATGCCTATTTATTTAATTTATACTCAGGGTTCATGTCTGAAAGTGAAAAGGTAAGCATTTGTAACGGTGGAATGGAATAAAAATAATAAAAGAACTTTAATGTAAGTCAAAAACAAACAAGATGATCTTGAGTGTCTCTATCAATCTGTAGTAGAAAACAAGAACTAGAAATCTGTCTCTTTAAAATAAATAAATAAATAAATAAATTTAAAAAAATAATAATTCTCTGTATAACTTGAGCTTACTGAATCCTTAATTTTAAGGTATTTATTAGAATAAATTCCTTTAAAATGAAAAAAAATGATGAAGTGCTGATGAGAAATGGCAGAAGGACTTTGTGGCTGTGGATGAAATCTTAAATTTTGATTTTTGGAACCGATTGGGAGAAGGTAGGTAAGACTTAAATCAAGACACCCAAGCTCCAGCCTGACACTGTCACTTACAAGCTGTATGGCCTGAAGTCAGGCACCAGAACCTCCTCTGTGAATTGGAGGAGGAGAAGGAAACTAATCTGGATGAACTCTCAGATTCTCACGCTCTACTGCATGAAGTGGTGAGGGTGATGTTAGCCACTTGCCTCATGGTGATGTCAGGAAGATGTGTTCTAAAGCCAGGGTTGGCCAGCTTTGCCTCTCTGCCTGTTTTTCTATGGCACACAAGCCAAATTTGGTTTTTATATCTTTTAATGTTTGAAAAAAAAGAATATGGTTTTTGTTTCACGTAACAGTTGTATGAAGTTCTAATTTCAGTGTCCGTAAATAAAGTTTTATTGGCACACAGCCACAGTCATCCAAAAAAAAAGAAATCTGTCCTTTTTCACCTGCCTCCTGACCTGCTTTGGCCGTGTGCCTCTTGGTTAATAACATCACTTCTTGCAAAGCTGCATGTTTCAGAAGCCTGGGATGGGAAGGATGTTCATATGTTGGGGAGCAGGGGGAGGGTTTTACACTTAACTTTATACCTGATTAATCACTAACTTTTCAGGTTCAACCCCAACATCCCTCTTCTCTTGCCTTCTTAGCATCTCTCCTTTACATCATTTCTCACCTGAACAGCTAGTCTCCTAACTTGCCTCCTTGCCCCAGTATCATTTCCTTCAAACCAGCCCCCTCAGTGGCTATAAAGTCATCTTCCTTTAATGCAGATCTGAGCATATCACTATTCTGCTTAAAACTCTCAAAGATATCCCCAGAATAGGCAACAAAACCATAGAAACAAAAAGTAGGTTAGTGAATGTCAGAGACTGGCAGGGAGACAGGAATGGAAACTGATTGCTAATGGGTACAGGTTTCCTTTGCAGTGATGAAAATATCTGCAACTGGATAGTGGCGATGGTTGCTCAACACTGTGAATATATTAAATGCTACTGAATTGTCCACAGTAAAATGGTTAGAATGATAGTTTTATGTTATGTGTATTTTAACACACACACACAAATCCTGTATGAAAAGGTCGGTGGATCCCAGCAGCATGTCATATGGGGTTTACCTGTTCAACTGTTCCTTCTGCTTTCCTTCTAATTCTTCATAACTGGAACTCCTTTCAGATTATTGCATGTGCAATGCAGTTTCATGCCCCACTGTTTCTGAACTCAGTTTCCTGTCTTTACTACATCTCTTTCCCACTTCCCACTCACCATTGTCTGTCCAGTGATCTGCTCCTCCTTGACCCCCCTTGAAGTCTCCCATGACATCTGTGTCAACACACCCATTGTGAATTTCCCCTTATATTTCATCTCAAAAGGCACAACTGAGAAATCTTTATTGCCAGGTCCATGTTTCTAGTTCCATGGAGAATCATATTCTTTTCTAAAACATAAAGTGGAATGAAGCTTTAAAGTGTTTTGTATAACCCTTTTAAAATTCATGACATCTGGAACACATGAGTTTAGCAGTTTCAGTTCTAATGTGAAAGCACCCAAAATATCCAGTTTCTGGTGATGAGACCATTTCTATCCAGGGAGCCTCAAGATTAGTCTGGTCACATTTAAATATATAATCATGGCCCTGTCACATTTTTTTACACACCTCTAAAAACTCTGGAGTGGTTTGTGTCCTTGATTTGTGAGTGGTGAGTGGCTTGGCTATTACAACAGAGTGGTTTATTTTTTCAGTACTCATAAATTCATTTTTGAGGTTAACTTCAGGAAAATGCTATAGGGAATCTGCTAGAGAACATACTTTGAGAATTTTGTGGCATGTGAAAAAGACTTTGTTCTTAAATGAGCTTTTCTTTCCAATCTTAATGACACCACTTATGATGTCATTTGGTCATTACGAATGGCAGCTCAGAATTGGATCAAGGATCAGGCAAGTCATTGAGAATAAGAATTGTAACACCTAACCCTTGTCATCTCTTTTTCGCCACTTGATTATCATGGATGTAGAAGGGTGTGTGTGTGTGTGTGTGTATAAACACCAGGAGAGCAGATGATTAGAAAAAAATACACTAAGGTGAGGTCATTAGTAGATGTTACACAAATTTTTCTTTGTGTTTTCCCTTGATGTAAAAACAGAATAACCTGTCACAAAATAGGAAGTTCTTTAAATAGAGGTCCTCAAAGAGTAGTCTTTGGACCAACAGCACCAGAATTACTTTGCAATTGTTAGAAGTGCAAATTCTTAGACCCTGGCTGGGACCTTCAGAACTGGGAGGTCTAGGGGTGAGAACCTAGCAATTTACTTTAACAAGCTCGGGTATTTTTATTCCCCTTTAGGTTTGAGAACGACTGTTTTAAACAACTCCCTTAAACCAAGATTTTTATGCTAATGTAGGAACACGATGTTCTAGGTTAGTTATGTTGGTTACATGAATTTTGATCTTACATTTTGAATAGAGATAATTACTCAAAGAATAATTACAACAGCTAATATTTCTCAAGAACCATCCCCGGCCAGGTACTGTGCTGTGTTCCATGGATATCATTCCTTTAATTCCTTATACAACTATCCCAGGACATAATATTTCATTCCCCGTTGTACCGCTAAGAAAACTGAAACACAGAGATGTTAAGTTGCTTACCCAAGGTCACATAGTTTGCTGCGCCTCTGGTCACGCTCCTGTGCTCCGACTCCCAAGCCCAGGCTGTGAAGCACTGTGCTAGCCCTCCATTAGCAGTAGCCCTGGTCGGGGAGGGAGGCAGGATGACCTTTAGCTCTTGAGTATTCAGTTTCTTACTGTTCTGGACGATTGCTGCCAAACTCATTTCCAGCTGAAGCAGCTGGGTTTTGTCATAAACACGACTTCATTAAGTGTCCTCAGCTGAGCTGAAGTTGCATGAAAATCGCTTATCTGATTCCTGCCAAGGCTGGAGGACTGGATGGGAAGCCACAGGAGGAGAATTCTAGCCTGGGGTCGTGGAGGGCAGCAGAAGTCTTCCTCCAGGGTCACGTGCATGGGCTCCTGTCACAGATGTGTTCACTTTTGATCTGTGACAAAGACGGGGACATGCTGGGTTTCCAAATGCAAGCTGAAACACAAATGTAGATGGGTGTTGCTGTCATAGCAGCAAGGTACAGCTGACCGCTGGTGGAGGGTAGCATGAAGCAGTTGTCTCCAAAGGCCAATGAGGGGTAAGTCCGATCTCATAGTCCTTGCTGCTGCTGCTGCTAAGTCGCTTCAGTCGTGTCCGACTCTGTGTGACCCCATAGACAGCAGACCACTAGGCTCCTCCGTCCCTGGGATTCTCCAGACAAGAACACTGGAGTGGGTTGCCATTTCTTTCTCCCTCATAGTCCTTAAATATCTCAAAAGTATGTGGAGAGGTGGGTGAAACGTTCTGTGACCAAGCCGTAAAGTTCCCTTCACAGTAAGAAATTATTGTGAAAGTACTGGAATTTGATTTAAAACACTAGTGTTTACGCCAGAAGCCAGGGTTCTAGCTACTTCCCCCACTTAACAATTGTATGACCTGGTTGTTGTTGTTGAGTCACTCGCTAAGTCATGTCTGACTCTGTGACTCCATTGTAGCCTGCCAGGCTCCTCTGTCCATGGGATTCTCCAGGCAAGAAAACTGGAGTGGGTTGCCATTTCCTTCTCCAGGGGATCTTCCCGACCCAGGGATCAACCCGGCATCTCCTGCATTGCAGGCAGATTCTTTACTGTCTGAGCCACTAGGGAAGCCACCAGAGAATCCCATTGTATGTCAATTTTACACAAAATTTGGGGAGTATACTGACATCCCCATCTTACTTTGAAATGTGTCAAAAAGATAAGATGGATTAATAGATGGGCAGTGAGATGCAGCTGTAAGAAAATGAGTAAAGTGTTAATGAGAGTATCTAAATGGTGTGTATATAAAATTCTTTCAAATCTGCTATATGTTTGAAAATGTTTCATAATAAAATCTTGGAAAAAATAGAATGTTCTAATTTTTTGCTGCTCAAAAAAATTTTAGGCCTTTTAAAATTTCAGATGTCAAGGAGTTCTCTTTTGTTGTTTTAATTTTTTTGAGACTCAAAATATCTCCTTTATTACTGGTAAAGACTAAGGTAGAAGGTGTAGTTAAGGTAAAAGGTGTAGCTTAGTGTGAAGGCCAATGGACGAGCTTACTGAACGGTAGAATTAGGTACATTTCTCTACCTGGTTGCAACCAGAGCTGGTCTGGGGTAGGTCTCCCAACCTCAGGGCCCTAACAAGGTAAGAGTTACAGCACAGCATGGAGAAGCAGACAGCTCCCTCCTAAGAAGAGACAAGGAAGGATTTTCCAGTTTCATACACATGAAAGATGGATACAATTTGGTGTAAAATCAAATAACTACACAATTTTAAAACTTTCTTACCTTAAGGTACCTATTTATTAATGCTGTCAAAAGCAGACAATCAGCATATCCAAAAGCATGAACTGATTCACTATGTTCTTTATTTCATGTAAGCTTTAAGAACATTTTAATCCAAATTAAAAGTTTCCATGTATTTAGAATATCCAGTTTTCTAAATTTCAGTTTTTCTTCTTTAAGGTAATTGTTCGAGGTGGAGGCCACATTTTGCCCTATGACCAGCCTCTGCGATCTTTTGACATGATTAATCGATTCATTTTTGGAAGAGGATGGGATCCTTATTGATGGATAAGCTGCTTTCCTAAAGGAGACCATCATGGCTTTTAATCTTTGAAAAGAAAATTTTCAAGATAGAAAATGTTACATAAATAAGAAAATTATCTTTTTAAAACTGCAAAATGTTCCTCATCAATAAAAATTATCCTTAAAACAAATGAGGCTCTGTTTTGGGGGAGAGATGGTTCATTACAAAATTAACTGTAAGAAAATGTTGTGCATGAGTGAGAATTACATCATTTATCTTAACGGGTACAAAGAATGGATTCTGAGACACCAATTCAGATAGAAATGGGTAAATAAATGGGATGTTGGGGCCTTGAATAAGAATTTTAAATTCCTTCTCTAATGAAGTGGAAAGTGCAATAAATGGAGTTGTAACCATCTTGTTCTGTAAATAACAGAAAAGTTTATCATACCATGTATCTGAAGGTGTTGCATAAATATTAGATAAGGACATCTGAATTATCATTCCAAATGAATAGATGAACTTATAATAGTGGTGAGGAAGAGACTTCAGAATGTAGAAAGTCTTAGCAAGAAAGGTGGCTTGCAATTCTTTGAACTAAAAATCTTATATGTAAAAGAAATAATGTATCTGTATCTACTTATTGATGATAAGCAGAGAATCTTATTCAGAGAACATACTAAATCTTTGCCTATTCTTTCTTTGTTCTCTTTCTTTCTTTTTTTTTTTTTTAGTTCATAGGTTTAAGTATGCACATTTATCAAACAGCCTGCAGGCCATATTAGTTATGAGCTGTTTTTACTTTGAGTTTTAAATTCTGTGCTTCTTTAGCCAAATAAAGAATAACATAATTTTGTATAATTGTTGGAATATAAAAAAAAATGAGATCCTCTTGCATCAAAATACATTTATAAATATTCATACGTTAGTAACTTTCCAACTAAAATACCACATCTCGGCACATCTTTCCTATTTATGCATTTATACATCACATGCTCACATCTCTAATTCCACAGCACATTTGCCTTTTTCCACATCATTTCTCCCTCTATTACCCATCTATGAATTGGCTCACTAGGGAACTTAAATTTTAAAAAGTCAAAGCCTGTTCTCGCTGCAAATATTTTATTGAGTTCTTTTAATATCTCATTTCATTCAGGATTGAGATTTTCCTTTTTTAAATATACATGTTGTTCATTGTGCCCAAATACAATAAGACCTCAAATGGAACATTCTCATCAAAAGCAAATTTTTATTATTGCAGAGAATAATCTGGAGGAAGTGTGCACAAAGTTTTGCATATAGCACCACCAGCAAGTTAAAGTCGTTGCATTTGGTCCCAATAACACGTGATGGAAAGGGCAACAACTGGGTATGAGAGACCTAGAATCTCGTTCCAGGTGTATTACACGTGCAATTGGTGTTTTGGATAAGTTACCTCACTATACTAGCCTCCCAAAGTCTCAAAGAAAGTAGCCAGAAGAGATTTCCGAGGTTCCTCCCAGCTCAGGTATCATTGTCAAAGTGACTATTTCACCAAGGAAGCCTCATTATTAGTGGGTTCCATATTTGCATCACCTACTAATTAAAATTGATCTGAATCCTCAAATCAATACTTGCTCACTTTGTGGTCATGCATGAGTATGTGCAGAGTGATGAAAAATTTGAGTTACCCAATCTGCACATTCTCAGCGGAGGGCAAATGAGGCGACACAGCCTTCTTGTTTCAGCTCTCCTGATGTAAACACATGTCCTTTTGGCAGTCTATCCAGTGCCACATTTTCTGCATCTTTGTGCTTTTTTTGTTGGTGATTTTGCTATTTAAAAGGGCTCCCATGCATAGTGCTGAAGTGCCGTCTAGTGTTCTTGAGCACAAAGAAGGCTATGATGTGCCTTATGGAGAAAAGTGTGAGTTAGATTTTGTTTAGGCATGTGTTGTATGCTGTTGGCCATGAATTTAATATTATTGCAGCAACAATATATGTTAATAAGGCTTCTTTAACACACATAAAACAAGGTTACCTAATGTTTGGTTGACCCAAATGTTGTGATCAGAAACTAGTAAGAAACAAATCATGCATTTCCTTGGAAGAGGTGTTTCAGAACTAATTCAGTGTTTAGGGAGACGTTCTAGAAAATACCTACAGTGAACAGAGAGAATGGACTGTTTTTATGGAACACTTAAGAGTAGGGATCAACACAAAATCATTGCTTAATAAATGGAAGTGGCCAGACATTGTCATTTTGACCATCTACCTGCCCCAGGCACTGGGACTGGGCCAGTGGGGACTGCTGAGAACAACTTGCCAGACCTTCCCAGAACAACCCTAGTGAAGTCCCTTGAGGATGCAGTGCTGTGGAGACTGAGTCTGGGAGGTATTTTCATTAAAAGAAGGAAGGGAGGACTTCCCTGGTGGTCCAGTGGTTAGGAATCCATGCTTCTATTGCAGCAGGTACAAGTTCCATCTTTAGGTCAGGAACTAAGATCCCACATGCCATGTGGTGTGGCAAAAAAGAAGGAAGAGAGGGAGAGTTCACAGACTAAAGAGCAAAATAAAGCTTTTTTGAATTTAATAGGAGAGAGTCCTTTGTGGAGAGAATCTCCAAGTGGGGTACACATCCTCCATGGGATACATCAATTCATTAAGGTGCCCTCCCTTAGTCCAGAAAGAGGCAGGCAGAGGGTCTCACATGACTGCGGTTACTGCAAGCAGACGACTCACAGAAAGAGAGGGAGTTGCGGTCAGGACAGGTGAGGCGTCTTCTCACGCTTCTGGGTCCAGTGCACTGCCAGTGATTGCCTGCAGGATGTTTACATGCCAAAGTTCACATGCCTGTGGGTGTTATCAATGTGGTTCACTTCATAAAAACAAAGTCTTCAAGCAGGAGGATCTTTATAACTCTTCACCATGCCATGGGGAGTGGCCACATTCTCACAAGCTGTCTCAGGGCAGTGTATTTAAAGAAACTGTAGAACTAACCTGAGAGTGGGTCCAGCATTCTTTCTTTCTTTCACAAAAAGACCAGAGTTGCAGATGATCAAGTGGCTATTGTTAACATGTCATCTAAGTGAAAGTCGCTCAGTTGTGTCCGACTCTTCGCGACCCCATGGACTACACAGTCAATGAAATTCTCCAGGCCAGAATACTGGAGTGGGTAGCCTTTCCCTTCTCCGAGGGATCTTCTCAACCCAGGAATCGAACCCAGGTCTCCTGCATTGCAGGCAGATTCTTTACCAGCTGAGCCACAAAGGAAGCCCAAGAATACTGGAGTGGGTAGCTTTTCCCTTCTCCAGGGGATCTTCCAGACTGAGGAATCGAACACAGGTCTTCTGCATTGCAGGCAGATTCTTTACCAACTGACCTATCAGGGAAGCCCCAATATCTCATTTAGCAGATTTTTTTTTAAGTAAAGTATTAATAGTATGCCCTAAGTAGAAGTGATACCTTAACACTTAGTTAGAAAGTAATTTCTTTCCAAAAGAAATTTAATCTATTGCAAGAGCATTTTGAAAACAGATGTTTGGAAATATTCCCATTTACTCTGTGTATTACCAAAAAAAAAAAAAAAAAGCCCTTAACTCAGGAAAAATTTCAACAAATGTCTTTACATAAAAGATGGTATTGAAAAATGCATGTTGGGAGTTAATAAAGCTTATCTAATGAGGTATTATTTCCATTTGGATCTACATCTCTGTAATGTGTCCTTTTCAGCTCTGATGGACTTGGAAACCAAGTATCAAAATATACTGCACATATAACCAGACAGTTGAATGTTATCTCACAAAAGGATCACCCAAGATTTTCAGACATGACAAAGCATATTCAACACATTGATCCTATTAAAAATACTACTAGTAATTTTTAGAAAGCACAAATATTTTGTACTAATCAAATACAATTTTTAAAAATTAAGTATTTAAATTTTCATCCTTTATCATTTTATTTTCTATTTTAATTAATATTTCATAATATAAATGTTACTAGTGACATGGTTATACTTTATAAATGAGTGAATAATTACATATTTTTTGTGTGCCTTAGGAAATTTTTTAATGATAGGGGTGACAAAGCATAAAGGTTTGGAGAACACTGAGAGGACAGAAAAAGTCTAAATTTAACAGTGGCATTAAACTATGCACTGACTTTGTTAAATAAAAAAAAAGTAGTAATATAGTATGTTTCATTTACAAGAAAGGGAGAAAGAAGGGAGAAAGGAAGAAAGGGAAATAAAATCAAACAAATAAATATGGGAGGGAGGGAGAGAGACACACACACACAGATTTTTAAAGGCATAGAGAGCACCTTCGGCTTCCCTGGTGACAAGAAGTGGCTGTCTTGGCTCAGAGTCGTCAAGAACCCACCTGCCAATGCAGGAGATGTGGGTTCGATCCTGGGTCATGAAGATCCCCTGGAGAAGGAAATGGCTACCCACTTCAGTATTCTTTCCTGGGAAATCCTATGGACAGAGGAGCCTGGCGGGCTAGAGTCCATGCGGTCACAGAGTCAGACATGACTTAGGGACTAAACAACGACAAGGGAAAGATAAATAAGAAACCAATGACAGTAGGCAAGGAAGGGCTATATATTGCTGGGCATGGGTGGGAGGGAGACAATTTTTTAAGTATATTTTTATTTTTATACCATTTTGTGCTTATGTTACTTATGTAAATATTAAGAAGCTGGCCCCAGCAATCTCAGAGAAATAACTTCTTTCTGTGTTAGCAGAACCCAGAGGATAGCCCCTGTGGACTAAACCTGCTCAGCAGAAAGCCAGAGGGAGTGTTGGGGTTCCCTGGGCAGCCTGATGGTAGAGAGGAAATGGTGCCAAAAATTCAAGAAAAGGAGGGGGGCTCAAGGCTGGCCACATGTTGGCTGAGATCAGAGAAATTTAGAAGTCTGCAGAATCTTTAACTAGAAGCAATGTTAGCCCTGCCCTCCCCACTCCCACTACACAGAAAGTGTGGGAGGTTTGCTTAGTGCTATAGTTGCATTGTGCTGGTGGGTTGGGGTGGGGAGTGAGTTGATTTGATCTTTGAGTTGCAAACATAAACAGGCAGAAAAGCACTTCTGTTGAAAAGGAGTCTATTGGGAGGCCCCTAAGTAGATCTGGAAGGCCTAGCCTCAACCTCTGACATTGTTACCACATGGTGAAATAGGCCTGCCCTGGAGGTTCACTTCAGCTGTAGATACCCAGTTCTGCGAAATCAGAAGTAACAATAACAGCTACCCTTTTTAAGCCTCTAACATGTACTGGATGTTCACCAAGACATCATCAGGTAGATGGTTTTCCCATTTCACAGAGGAGGTCACGGAACTTCATTATTACAAAGAGACCTGCCTGAGTTCCTACAGCCAATGGCAGAGCCAGTCCAGATTCAAACTCAGATGTCTTTCCTTAAACTCCATCCTCTCTCCATGAAGAAGGCACCCTGCCTCCTGATCCTGAAGTTCTTTCTCATCTGATGACATTGATGGGTAAGTATCAGTGGGTGACCCCACTGGGGGCTAGGGCGTATAACCAGCATTAAAAATGTGCTTCATGTTAAACATTACATACACCAGTTATTGGAAACTAGATGCTGTATCTGCTGCACCCAAGAGGAACTAGTTTAAATTTGAATCCTGCTTCTCTGGAAAGCATTAAGAGCTTTCATATAATTACTTATTTGTGTGAAAGTCTTCAGCCATCTTTTCTCATGCTGCAGAAAACATGGCAGATAGGCCAGAAACCAAAGAGAGACCCGGAGACAGACTGCTTGACTTGAGCCTTGATTTGTTTGGGAAAATTTCTGGCATTCCCTTTCTTTCTTCTTGTGAACTTGGACAAGACCCCTTCTCTTACTGCTGATGATATATGGGCCACGGCTGTGTCGATCTTTATGCCATGTAAACTGCCGGTTCTAAGCTCAGAAACCATTTTATCCCTCATGCTGAACCCTTTCAGGGTCACGCTCGTCCATGGGGCTAGCTGCAAAGATGAGTGATAGGGGCCCATTCAGCTCCATCATCACACAGGAAGTTTGTATCTGGGATGAAATACAGCTACCAGTACAGATGTGTTTACTTTTCTTGCATATGGTAATGGTTATTGCTATTATAATTCAGGAGATTTAAAAAACATCCAGAAAACAAACTTGAGAGTGATTGATTCCACTGCCCCTAAGACACAGAGTCAGGAATTGAAAGCAGTCCGCTGTGATTTATATCCTCTCAACCCCAAGGAAAGACATCTGTTCAATCATTTTAAAGGGGTTTTTGGCAACTTCAGGAGTGTGACGTGGGCTCTCTGCATTCCCCTGGGACTCTGCAGTTGAGTAGAAGAGGCCAGGCCTCTGGTTGCTGTTCAAACTGATTTAACAGGAAAATTCATTGCATCCAGCCAGATCTTCTGGGTCAATGTTACTCTTTTTCTTAAATCTTTAATTTGAAAACTGTTCATTGTAAAAGTAAAAAACATCCCTTCACCAACCCTACACTGTACCAGTAGTGACCACTGATAATGCATCCCAGGCTAAGGGAGGGTGGCTATCTTGAACTCAGTATCACCAAGACTGCACCCAATGCGGGAAGACAACTACCTCCCCACTTCAAGAAAAACAAAACAAGATGCTGTTGTTAGAAGAAAGGAAGCTTGAACGCCAGGCAGTCAAGAGCCAAAAAATGTCTGCCATATATAGAAGTCAAAGCTCAACAGAAAGAGTAAAGTCAGCCTCAACATTTTGGCATGCAGTAGGAATGTGTGCCAGAGAAGGCAATGGCACCCCACTCCAGTATTCTTGCCTGGCAAATCCCATGGATGGAGGAGCCTGGTAGGCTGCAGTCCATAAGGTCGCTAAGAGTCAGACATGACTGAGCGACTTCACTTTCACTTTTCACTTCCATGCATTGGAGAGGGAAATGACAACCCACTCTAGTGTTTTTGCCTGGGAATCCCAGGGACGGGGGAGCTTGGTAGGCTGCCATCTATGGGGTCGCACAGAGTCAGACACGACTGAAGTGACTTAGCTTAGCTTAGGAATGTGTGCATGCTAAGTTGCTTCAGTCATGTCTGATTCTTTGCGACTCTATGGACCACAGCCTGCCAGGCTCCTCTGTCCATGGGATTCTTCAGGCAAGTGCAGTAGGAATACACATTGGTAGTTTTCCTAGTTTCCCAATGAATATTTATAATCAAAATTCATATGTATCTTGTAATTTTTGCTGACACTTAAATTTTTTCTTACATGAATCCAAGGGGAGAAAAGAAGTAAGTGGCTGACAGAATTGAGGAGGGGGAGAGGGAAGCATTGTGTGAAAAGTGAAAGTTGCTCAGCCGTGTCTGACTCTTTGCGACCCCGTGGACTATACAGTGCATGGAATTCTCCAGGTCAGAATACTGGAGTGGGTAGCCTTTCCCTTCTCCAGGGAATCTTCCCAACCCAGGGATCGAATCCAGGTTAGAACCCAGGTTTCCCGTGTTGCAGGTGGATTCTTTACCAGCTGAGCCACAGGGGAAGCTGAAGAATACTGGAGTGGGTAGCCTATCCCTTCTCCAGCAGATCTTCCTGACTCAGTGTGAAGAGCACAGGAAAATCCAGATACTCATCTCCACATTATGAACACAACTTCGCCAGGATCCCTGACCCCATTACAGCTGCCATCGTGGCTGCGCTAGGATGTGTCCTACCACACCTCTGGTGACAGGACCTCTTCTGGATGACGAAGATAGAGAGACAATTTTGGCCCACTCCCCTGCCCCTGTAAATGGGGGAGAGCATGGGAAAGGTGGGTGACCACTGCACAATTAAGCACAGCCCCAGATTGCTAAGTACTTTGGTAGAGGAAGGTACAAAGCACTCTGAGAGCAGAGAACAGGAAGTGATGAACATGGAGTGAAGAATTATTCCTGGGGAAGAGGATTTTTCCAAACTGAGGGACAGGAGGAAGGCTGGAGGTCCAAAAGTCAAGAATAGCACTGACCTGGCTTAAAGCATGAGTGTAAGTGTGCTGGGGAAACGTGGGACTCTGAGCACTCCTGCCTTCTCTCCTCTTGTTTTTATTCTCCCACCTCTGTTAGCTCAATTATTTTGTTGCAAAATCTGAATTCTCAAAGGATTGTTCTAATCTTCTGTAATGGAAATAGTAGAAGGGCTGATTCCTGTATTCAACTGATTTGAGTAAACCCCTAACAGCCTGGTTTTCGTTTTTCCACCTTGTCTAGAGTGAGGAAAAGATCTAGAAGGCTGTCTCCCTGTAAGTCCATCCATCAAGGGCTTTGGTGACAGATGAAATAACATTTCTTGATGAGAATCCCCATGTGCTATTCAGTAACACATTGGGACAGGCTGTCTTATACCAATTTCCCATCTGCTCTGGGAAGAGAAACATCCTGTAAGGAGGTCATCTTGAGATGGTCCCACAGTGTGACTCACTGGAGGGAAATGCCAAAAGCTTTGGGGCAAAAATAAACAAAAGTGAAAAAATATGTCCATTCTATCAAAAAAAAAAAAACAAACAAAAAAACCCAAAAAAAAAACAGCCGAGAGTGGTGCTGCACTGGCAAATTGAAGCTGATGTTGGGCAGGATGGAGGGTATAGTGGAGAGGGATTTTGTTTAGTAAATTAGATACTGGGTAGTTTGTTGAGGGTTCAATTTCACCAGCATATACTTTTCTGGGTAGGGCTGTGAAGGACAGAGGGAAAGGAATCTCTAATAAGACATGGCTCCCTCAAATGAGCTCCTTCTGCCCCTGAAATATCTTAACATCCATTAGCCTAGAGCCTAAGTTCTAAGAGTCTTTAAGAGTTCTAGTTCTAAGGTCTTCAAGAGTTGCAGTTTCTTATGCATTGAGAAATCTAATTCTCTTTTGGCCTCTTAAGTAAATAAATCAAACTCTATGTAGCTTTG
The DNA here is from genome assembly GCF_003369695.1 of Bos indicus x Bos taurus. Lineage (NCBI taxonomy): Eukaryota > Metazoa > Chordata > Mammalia > Artiodactyla > Bovidae > Bos > Bos indicus x Bos taurus. The sequence goes on along the minus strand of NC_040079.1, from coordinate 52,548,580 downwards.
CCTCTACATCATATTTTTCCCTTGTTGGGTGGTCAGAGAGTTAAAAAGATGTGCCAGCCCGGGGAGCATGTGATTTTCAAATCCAATTCCAAATTTTCTGGGATTTTCAACTCTTTAGGGAAATTTTTTTTGGTCCCTGGGCTTGAATAGAGTCGATAGTCACATATTTGAGTTGACAGTCACATATTTAATTTAATAATACAAGGACAAGAAAAAATTTCAATAAGCTGGAGATACTATAAACTGGAATTGGGTGGTTTAAAAACACTAGGGCCAATAATTCCCATGGACTTTATCTTTTGGTGAAGACAATACTGATAAGATTAAGAATGCAGACAGATTCCTATTATTATTTCTTACTTCTTCAGTTCAGTTCAGTTGCTCAGTCGTGTCCAACTCTTTGTGACCCCATGAACCGCAGCACACCAGGCCTCCCTGTCCATCACCAACTCTTGGAGTTCACCCAAACCCATGTCCATCGAGTCGATGATGCCATCCAACCATCTCATCCTCTGTCACCCCCTTCTCTTCCTGCCTTCAATCTTTCCCAGCATCAAGGTCTTTTCAAATGAGTCAGCTCTTCGCATCAGGTGGCCAAAGTATTGGAGTTTCAGCTTCAACATCAGTCCTTCCAATGAACACCAAGGACTGATCTCCTTTAGGAAGGACTGGTTGGATCTCCTTGCAGTCCAAGGGACTCTCAAGAGTCTTCTCCAACACCACAAGTCAAAAGCATCAATTCTTTGGCGCTCAGTGTTCTTTATAGTCCAACTCTCACATTCATACACGACCACTGGAAAAACAAGCCTAGACTAGATGGACCTTTGTTGGCAAAATAATGTCTCTGCTTTTTAATATGCTGTCTAGGTTGGTCATAACTTTCCTTCCAAGGAGTAAGCGTCTTTTAATTTCATGGCTGCAATCACCATTTACAGTGATTTTGGAGCCCAGAAAAATAAAGTCAGCCACTGTTACCCCATCTATTTCCCATGAAGTGATGGGACTGGGTGCCATGATCTTCATTTTCTGAATGTTGAGCTTTAAGCCAACTTTTTAAGTCTGCTCTTTCACTTTCGTCAAGAGGCTCTTTAGTTCTTTTTCACTTTCTGCCATAAGAGTGGTGTCCTCTGCATATCTGAGTTTATTGATATTTCTCCTGGCAATCTTGATTCCAGCTTGCGCTTCCTCCAGCCCAGCATTTCTCATGAAGAGAAGGGGGTGACAGAGGATGAGATGGTTGGATGGCATCATCGACTCGATGGACATGGGTTTGGGTGAACTCCAAGAGTTGGTGATGGACAGGGAGGCCTGGTGTGCTGCGGTTCATGGGGTCACAAAGAGTTGGACACGACTGAGCAACTGAACTGAACTGAACTGAAGTTAAATAAGCAGGGTGACAATATACAGACTTGATGTACACCTTTCCTGATTTGGAACCAGTCTGTTGTTCCATGTCCAGTTCTAACTGTTGCTTCCTGACCTGCATACAAATTTCTCAAGAGGCAGGTCAGGTGGTCTGGTATTCCCATTTCTTTCAGAATTTTCCCCAGTTTATTGTGATCCACACAGTCAAAGGCTTTGGCATAGTCAATAGCAGAAATGGATGTCTTTTCTGGAACTTTGATCTCTGTTTCTCTGCCTTTTCTAAAACCAGCTTGAACATCAGGAAGTTCACAGTTCACGTATTGCTGAAGCCTGGCTTGTAGAATTTTGAGCATTACTTTACTAGTGTGTGAGATGAATGCAATTGTGCGGTAGTTTGAGCATTCTTTGGCATTTTCTTTCTTTGGGATTGGAATGAAAACTGACCTTTTCCAGTCCTGTGGCCACTGCTGAGTTTTCCAAATTTGCTGGCATATTGAGTGCAACACTTTCACAGCATCATCTTTCAGGTTTTGAAATAGCTCAACTGGAATTCCATCACCTCCACTAGCTTTGTTCGTAGTGATGCTTTCTAAGGCCCACTTGACTTCACATTCCAGGATGTCTGGCTCTAGGTGAGTGATCACACCATCGTGATTATCTGGGTCGTGAAGATCTTTTTTGTACAGTTCTTCTGGGTATTCTTGCCACCTCTTCTTAATATCTTCTGCTTCTGTTAGGTCCCTACCATTTCTGTCCTTTATTGAGCCCATCTTTGCATGAAATGTTCCCTTGGTATCTCTAGTTTTCTTGAAGAGATCTCTAGTCTTTCCCATTCTGTTGTTTTCCTCTATTTCTTTGCATTGATCACTGAGGAAGGCTTTCTTATCTCTCCTTGCTATTCTTTGGAATTATGCATTGAAATGGGTATATCTTTCCTTTTCTCCTTTGCTTTTTGCTTCCCTTCTTTTCACAGCCATTTGTAAGGCCTCCTCAGACAGCCATTTTGCTTTTTTGAATTTCTTTTTCTTGGGGATGGTCTTGATTCCTGTCTCCTTACTTCTTACTCCACACAAATCCCTAAATTCCCAACAGAGGTACCATCAAAAAAAAAAAAAAAAAAAAAAAAAAGACCAGATGTAGAGACATAGAGGTAGCATGCTTGGAAAAGATCACGAAAGGAGGTCAATAGATGGGTCCTGAACCACCAGAGGGCAGCATGTGGTGGCCGTCCCAGGGAATGAAATGTATTTTAGGGTCCCCCATTTTCCCCAACAGCTGCCTGGAAACCACAAGTACGGCTGGTCTTCATGATGAGATCTTTATCCCCTTCTGCCGCACACCATCAGTACAGAAAACAACTTGGCCTTAGGACTGGAGGGCAGGTGATGATGGGCTACCCTGAGGACAGGCGTACAGCACGGGGAAAGCAGCACAGAGCTGGGAATGTGGGCAATGAATAGTCGCTACTTTTCCATGTTTACGATGTTGAGGGATTCTGGCATCTTATGAAGTCCCCAAAAAAACAAATTTCCAATGAATGGCATAAAATAGTCTAGCAGAGAGAGTAACTCATTAGAAAAGACCCTGATGCTGGGAAAGATTGAGGGCAGGAGGAGAAGGGGACAACAGAGGATGAGATGGTTGGATGGCATCACTGACTCAGTGGACATGAGTTTGAGCAAGCTCCAGGAGATGGTGAAGGACAGGGAAGCCTGGCATGCTGCAGTCCATGGGGTCATAAAGAATCGGGACACAACTTAGCGAATGAACAACAACAACAAGGTCTTAAACAAGATATACAATGTGAAAGCTATTTCTTCTCACATCTGCCTGGATAGATTTCATAAAACTACCATAAAAGTATTTTGTATTTACTGGAGAGAAAACTTGACGCTGAATGGATCTGCCCTACTGTTCTTCAGGAATTGACTGTATATTCACCAGAGCATCTGTTACAAATGGTTCCCATGATCAAACTCCAAATGACACACTGAGTGTTTCCCTTATTCTCAGCAAGTGGCCTTGCCTCCTACTCTACTGAGATGATCAAAAGAATCCGACACTGGATCCCTTAATTTTGTTCCTTCACCCCAAAACACTGCTGCAGCATTATTACACATATTCTCTTTCTACCTTGGGAAAGTCATGACCTCTCTTCTGAGCCCCTCATCCACAGCTCCAACTGCCCTGATGGAAGCTCAGACTTAATATGACTATTCTGGTCCTCTTTTCCCCCAAATTAGAAGCTCCTCTTGGTTTTCTTGCCTGCTGAGAACACCCCCATTCTTGTAATCACCATCCTTCTCTTGCCTTTCTCTTCTTTTCAGCTGTTGCTGCTGCTGCTTATTCGCTTCAGTAGTGTCTGACTCTGTGCAGCCCTATGGCCTACAGCCTGCCAGGCTCCTCTGTCCATGGGATTCTCTAGGCAAGGGTACTGGAGTGGGCTGCCATGCCCTCCTCCAAGGGATAATCCCGACCCAGGGATGGAAACCAGATCTTCTGCATTGCAGGCAGATTCTTTACCACTGAGCCACCAGGGAAGCCCCTCTCCTATTCAACCAGTGGTCAAATCCTGTTTACTCTACTTCAGCAATATATTTTGCATCTCCATCCCCTTTTTCCTTTCTATTTCTAAACTACTTCTCAGCCTGCTAAGGGTTCTTTCTGCTTCTAGCCTTCCCATTGCCAGTTTCAACTATTAATCCATCCTAGACGGTGTTGCTATTTCATTTCCTAATGCACAACTCTAATCTATCTACTGACCCAATGGCTGCCAAATACTGTCAAGTTAATATCAAAACACCCTGACTTTCAAGCCTTGTCACAAGCTGATTCTACCTATTTTTGGGAGGGAGATCTTTTCCCACTGCTCAAATACAACAGTCATATCAGGCTATTTGCCTTCACATATAATACCGTCTCCATTTTATCTTTGCTCATGCCTCTCTTTTCTATCCATCACGCTCTGTGAAATGAAATACTCCAAGCCTTCAAGGCTCATTCCAAAGTACAAGATGCCTTAAGCCTTCCTCCTGGCTTGGTTTCTCTCTTCCCACTCCTGCCTGAAAAGAACCACTTTCTTCCCTGCAATGGCTGCTTCACTCCTTTAACATACATTTCTGTCTTGTGTCAGAGTTGTCCAAAGTTGTTCTTGTTCGTTCCCCATTTGAGCAGGTAGCAGACTCCATATCTCTTGCTTCAGGGAGGTCAGGGGCAGAATAAGAAACAGAATAATTTCTGGCTCTTTCTTTTTAAAAGCCAGGGGCCCATGGGGAGGATAGAGTTTTAAAGAAGGTTAGTGGCTTGGAAAAACAGGGAGAAAAACATCAGACTAAAAGGAAATTCTTCCAATTAGGGGTGGAAGCAACTTCTGCAGATTCTGCTACCCAGCAGGGGCCATGGTGGGGAAAGACCCTGAGAAGAAGAGCTTTTGGATGAAGCATCTGGGGAGCTGGGGCCATGGGCAGTAACATTTTCAGTCTTGCCCAGAAGCAGCAGATAGCCAACAGGTATGAAGGCACCATGGTGAGGGACACAATGGGATGGGCTGCTCAGCAGAGGACCTTTCTCAAAGCCCTTATTACTGCATAAGATTCTTGAAAACTTACAACAACTCCCCCACACTACTCCCATCCCTGGTGATGGGGGGAATGGAGCAGAGCAACAAATGAGATGAAATTTCCCACAAACCCAGCAGGGTAGAGGTGCAGAGTTTTTAAATTATTGTAAAAAATAGAGATACCACCTCTTTATCACCTGAATGTATGGACTGATATTCCTTCTTGATTTATTTAAATACACATATCACAACTTCTCCCTTGAGGAAAATTCAATTCAACAATATTTACTGAGTGCCCACTATGTGACAGGCACCCTTCTAGATGGACAGAGATATAGCAATGAACAAGCCTGAAGACCCCTCCTCCAAGGCATTACATTTTGGTGGGAGGTCGGTGTTCAAGTACACACATGCCTAGAGGGATACCTATCGACATGAGCCACCAAAAAAAATCAAAGCACTACAGGGAATCCAGCGTGGTGGGAAGTGAGGGCAGGATTACACAGGTGGTGGGAAAAGCCCTCCTGACATGCTGCCATTCGAGCTGGGTCTGAAGAAAGGGCAGGAGGGAGCCCACCCGTATCTGAGCAAGTACACTGCCAACACTGCAGGACCAGCCAGGCCCGGCCCACGGAAAGCTCAGGCTCTGAACCAAGAGGAGGGCCACTGCTGTCAGAGACATGAGAGGCAGTGGAGCAAGGTGAAGACCTGGAATTCTCTCAGCTTTGCTCCCTCCGCAGGGTGCCACACTCAGAATGTGTGCTCAGGAAGTATTTAACTGAGTGAAGGGGGAGCCGAGCATCAAGCATCACTGTTTATACCACAGTGAGAAGTTATAGCTAATGCATAAAAATATGCATATATATGACACAAAAATGATCCATAAGCTCACAGCCAGATATAACCAATTTTAAAATTTAAATAGTAGTCCTGCTACTGCTGCTAAGTCACATCAGTCGTGTCCGACTCTGTGCAACCCCATAGACGGCAGCCCACCAGGCTCCCCCGTCCCTGGGATTCTCCACGCAAGAATACTGGAGTGGGTTGCCATTTCCTTCTCCAATGCATGAAAGTGAAAAGTGAAAGTGAAGTCGCTCAGTCGTGTCCAACTCTTATCGACCCCATGGACTGCAGCCTACCAGGCTCCTCCGTTCATGGGATTTTCCAGGCAAGAGTACTGGAGTGGGGTGCCATTGCCTTCTCCGAATACTAGTCCTACTAGTCTTTTATTATTTGTAGATTCTGATTTTTTCACATTTGAGACAACATATGTCCTTTTTTTTACTTAATCCTATTGCGATTTGTAATATCATCCATTAACTCACTGAAGTGACACTGACGTGCATCTCTAGCTGGTTTCAGTACCTTGGACAAAGTGGTAACAAGGTGACTGACTTTTTATTAAGGGCCACAAGGGGTGCTCAGAAGCCACTGAATTTTATGAGGAGGGGGCTCCACGGGCCACCAAACTGGTAGACAGAGAAAGCATAACAGCATGGATATCCTGGCTCCAGGATGCCCACTGCTAACAGAGGGAACGTCCTGGCTTCCCTATGCACAGGACATGGTCACCATTAGCAAGATTGTGCTTGTGAATTTTCCCATCCCTCTGGGTTTGAGGCATTGGAACAGTTCCTAAAAGAGTCATTTTGTTCCTCTCGGGTCTCTGTTTTACTCTAGTAACTGCCCCCACCTGTTCCTAATGTTCTCTCTGGAGGGAAAATTCAGCTTGATTCAGCATCTATAACCTGTGGCATTCTAAAAGAGCCAGACCATGTTGTAATACAAGGGAAACATAGCTCAAACTCCAAAGATAATAACCATACCTTAGAAAATATAAAATGTATGTATTTTCAGTGTCCAGGATTATAAACTCTTCAACCAATAAAGTAAAACATGTGCCTAGGTTTAAAAAAAAAAATCAGAAAGGACTTAATAGAAATCAAGCCTAAGCTCTTCTCTGATGCAGCTTCCTTTCCTTCCGTCTGCTTTGGGAATGGCTCTTTCTGGAAAAACTGTAATGCCTGTGCTAGGGTATCCTCTTAGCCCCCAGAGGAATATAATGGACACGTTCATGGCCAAAAAGGAAGACCCTATTATGTGTTTTTGGAGTAAATGCAGATTTTTACAAATGAATCAACATTGCTACAGCTTGAGGATGATTTAGGCTGGTTGCTGCAGCTACTTTTTTGCCCATGAGCAACAAATTAATTTATTCAAGACCTGCATTACTGAAAGGAAAACAAAACGGAGGCAGGACAAAATTAATGGGAAACTTAAGAAAATCACAACCACCAACAAACAACCCTCAGTTTGGCTGAGATAATTAGAGCCAGATGGAGGAGGGAGCCCAGGTAACCAGATGGTTAGGATGAATCTAAGGACAGAAACGGCTGTGCTCAGCCAGCACAGTCCCAAACCTTCAAATCACTTGGGGTAGCAGAGAATATTTCCTTTTTTCCTCTTTGTCTTCCTTCCACTTTTCTTCCTCTTTCCCCTTTCCCTCTAGCAATGGGGATGTTCCATGTTGGAGCTCTTCTAAACAAGAAGGCACAGTGAGATGGAGCTGGGCACCAAAACCAAGGTGCAGGGGTGGGTGGAACAGAGCAAAGCGTCCAGGACTTCAGTCACGATCATTCTCCTAAACTCTGGGTTTCCAAAGGACTCCCATCCGAGGGATAATAAAAGGCACATTCAGCTGTTCGAAGCCTGTCCTACAATTTCTGGTGGGCTGTTAGACGCTTTGAGCTTAACCAGACCTGTGCATATCCTCTGTCTAATTCTATCATGTGGCTTCTAATGCCTTCATATGTAGCCTCTGGCAACAAAGCCATTTTCCAATTGCTAATATCCTCTCCCTTCAGCACTCATCCTGCCAGAATCATTTACAGCTCTGTGTCTGAATCTCCCCAGAAAACAGATACTTTTTTTTTTGGCGAGATGGTTTCCGGAAAACAACTCTTTCCACAGGACAAATGAATATAGAAGTTCTATTCATGACAATCAGCACAATAGTGAAGAAATTCAGGGATCTTGATGCCTCATTAAGGACAAGAAAGTTGCAGAAGTTCTTTATGTAGTATTTTAAAATTTATGGCTCTTATCACATTTGTGAATTCACCCATTTAGTGAAGAACACTAGTTTGTTCATCTTATCAACACTTGTTAATGTTTCAATTCACTCCAGAAACCCTTACGAGAAACTGCACGAGCTCTACAAAGATAAGGACTTTGGTCTATTGTGTTCAACTCCATACTCACAGTTTCTAATATAGTAGCTGGCACTTCAAAAGTAGTCATTAATATTTAATGTTTAATGAACCAAGGTATTTTCCATTGGGAAACCAAAAGTCTGGCCATCTTTTGATTTGTGGTGTTCTGTGTGAAACAGAACTGTTTATCTATCTTGGGGTTAAGAAGGAAAATTCTGACCTAGTTTCACTTTTAGGAAGCAACAAGACTCTTAAAATAGATTTCTATCTAGTTTCTTTTAAATGTGCAAACTACCACTAGGTATTTAGAAAGTTGATCCTTTCTTCCGTTACAAATAAAAATTCCATCTTGTGTCAGAGCAGGACTCCATTATCAGTATAATTATCCACTACACGCTAAGCCCTGCCTGCAGTAACAACAGATTGCCCACCTTATGCTATGCCTAACAAGAAGATTCTGGACTCCAAAAGAAGGGAGGACTTCAAGATACATATGCTAAGATGACATTTTCTCAATTCTCTCCATCTTTGGGTAAACAAAACAAAAATAGAATTTGTACATTCCAAAAATACTCCATATTGTTTTATTTTTAATCATTCTTAGCTATTTGATCTAGTAGCTGAGGATCTGAGAAAACATAAAATTTCCACCTCTGCTCTTCACTGTTAGAAAAAAACCTGATTTCATAGAACTCTAACAACTGTTGGCCAAATTCCAGATGAGGCTGTGCAGTGATTAGGAACTGACTTTTTAAAATTCTCTTTTATAATGAAATGATAAACTAAAATCCAGGCTGCTGTAGAATCTTTTCCAGAGAACAACAGTCTGTTCCAAATGTGCTGTCAGCTAGAGAGAAAACCAGTGGTGCTCCCAACAGGAAAAGTGGGCTGGGATGAAAGAGGCAGAACTGAATCCTATGAAACTCAGATGGAGATCTAAGAGTTTTCTGGGTTTTCTTTGAAGCTGAGCATAGGGAATATGTACCAGCAAGAGGTAAAACCAATTCATGATGATGTCAGACCTGGTGCTTCTGAGAGTGCCTCACAGATTGCATGTGGAATTCCCAAGAAAAGGAAAGCACATGCATTAAGAAATCTCCAGTGTGCCATTGAGGATTTGGGAATGGTATTTCCATGACCTCCTATTTTGATAGTTTTAAACCAATTACCATGAAATGTGGATATGATCCAGTTGTGGACTTAGCCTGTCGGTGTGGTTATCAAGCAAATGAGGAAATCAATGGACCATTTATCTTAGATAACTGCTGTCTCATCTATTAAATGTTCAGTAGAAACTATTTTGTTAACTGTAGTAGGAGTGATCATAAATCATTGTTATTTGTGACTATTACTGAAATGTAAAACATTAAAATTTTTCCTTTTCATGCCTTCTCACTTTGGGGTACTGTTTGGAAATATACTTCATGCATATCTTCCCAGATTCAGCCCCATAAACAGGAAATGTGATTTACAGCATTTAAGCTTGCTTCCTGGTGGCCCTAGTGGTAAAGGACCTGCCAATGCAGGAGACATAAGAGACGTGGGTTTGATTTCTGGGTTGGGAAGATTCCCCTGGAGGTGAGCATGGCAACCCACTCCTGTATTCTTGCCTGTAGAGTTCTATGGACAGAGAAGCCTGGTGGGCTATAGTCTATAGGGTTGCAAAGAGTCAGACAGAATTGAACAAATTAGCAGGCACACACACAAGCTTTTGAGAGCTAAATGGGCTTGGCTATTGATTTCTTACCGCATTACCTGGGTTATTGGAAATGTATTTGTTAATTTGACTGACAATGAAGTTGACAGTATAACAGTATTACCACCAAAAGCAGCTTTGATTTTTGCCTTTAATTAGAATTTTCATACCATAGCAGCTTGGATTTGTCAGGGATTCATGATTTAAAGGGATTATGTTGAAGATTATAAAAGTAGAACCCTTGTGAAAAGAGCCTGGATATCCATGTTAGGAACTGCAGTCCCATACCCTATTGGCCAAGTTGCTTATGAATGTTTGAGGATTCCTGTCACACTTTAAGTTGCTGTGAAAGTGTAGAGCAACTAGAAAAATTCTCCCAAGGAAAAGGCTGATTGGGAGTTGGCATGGCAACTGTAAACAAGACCCAACCTTCCCATTTTAGAGAACTCAAACAAACCTTAAGAGCTGGAAGGAGAATGCCAGAATGATCAGAATACCTAAAAGATGAGAAGATAACAAAAGTGCTGTTTAATTAAAGAAGATACAATCAGAAAACAGTAGAAGGATGGTGTCAGCAAAGAGCTAAAGAGGCTTTCATTCTTTAGTCTATCGGAAGCAGAATATCAGATGGCTGAGATGGGAGTGAGCAGCCCCGTGGAGATGAGGGCATTGTGCTGAGCTGGGCAGCCTTCCAGCCCCGAGGTGGACCAAGCAGACAGGGTGCACAGGCTGAATTAGAGCACTGCTCACAAATCAATTAAAATATTTAATAATTGAGGGGAAATGGTTTCTAAGGAGCACTGCCTCCATGAAAGGGATCTGGAATGAGACCAATAATAAAAATAACCGGACCTCAATGTGAGCCACTGCACCATGCGGCAGTTGGCGGTGTCATCTGCTTCAACCTCAAGAGAAAACCTGAACCCTATGTTTAGATTAAGGAATACAGGGCTTTTCCCAGACTGCCAATCAGATGACACATTTGGATGACATTAATCATAAGGGAAGAGACACTACTAAAGTCTCTCCCATCCCACCCCCACATCACATTTACATATTCAAAAGGTGATATAAGATTTACATATTCAAAAGGTGATATAAGATCAAGCCTCATGGTGATTGAAATTCATTTGGAAGGGATAAGGCTAGAATATACATGGACAATACTTTAGATCACTTATTAAGCTTATATACCTAGCTGCATGTGGACACTCTCTAGATTCCAGAGTCTAGTTTAATCCCATTTCAGCTATTTAGATCCCTGCATAAGAACTTTAGCAGGCATCATTCCAGACTGAGGAAGAGACGACTATTGCCAAATACATACCTTGATAATGCTTTCCTAAAATGGAAATGTCTCTACTACCCTTACAGATTAAAAAACAAAATTGAGAGCAACTTAAATATCCATTACCTGGGTCTTCTTATATAAATATGATGCATTCCTCTTTATTTTTCTAAATTAGAGAATGAGGAAGTTCACTTTGTTCTGATACAAAAAAATTTGTAGCATTTGGCATCCAAACAAGAGAGTAAAAAACACCATATACATTTCAAGTAGAGAAGGATGCAATGTAGGGAACTGGTTAAAAATGGCTGGTAGGGCTGAGGAGCAAAGAAAGAAGGCAGCTGTAACTTAAAGACTGGAAGCTGCCACTGTCCCTTGGCTGGATCCTGTGAGTGGATACTCGCTGCCAATGTTGCTGAAACCACCCCCAGGCTGGTGGAGCTTGTACCACAAGCAGTCAAGCCTAGGTGCATGTCCCTGCTGCTGCCAGTAGCATGAAAGAAAGTGAAAGTCACTCAGTCATGTCTGACTCTTTGCGACCCCATGGATTGTACAGTCCATGGAATTCTCCAGGCCAGAATACTGGAGTGGGTAGCCTTTCCCTTTTCCAGGGCATCTTTCCAACCCGGGGATGGAACCCAGGTTTCCCACACTGCAGACAGATTCTTTACCAGCTGAGCCACCAGGGAAGCCAAGAATACTGGAGTGGGTAGCCTATCTCTTTTCAGCAGATCTTCCCGACCCAGGAATTGAACCGGAGTCTCCTGCATTACATGGGAAATTATTAATCTTTTTCCCCTACACCGAAACCTACCATCTATGCCTTCCGTTGAAAGAAGCTAACATGAAATCGGTTAAATGAGTCTGGAAAAGGGGCTGGAGATTATCTAGAAGGATGAATTTGGACCTAACAGGCAAGAGACACAATTTGTTACATCGACTCTTTTGCTGCTCATGTTCCATTGTATCCATTCAACATCATACTTCTACCTAACAGAAAGCAACGATATTGACCATATAAATGAATTCAGGCTTACTCTGTCTCCAAAAGGGGGGAACACAAAGTGAGACCACTATAAGGCGGCAGCATCAGTCACTGTATTCACCTCTGGGTGATGTCATTTCCTCTTCTATTTTAATCACCATAGCACCCTGGATTTGAGAAGGAAATGGCAACCCACTCCAGTATTCTTGCTTGGAGAATCCCATAAACAGAGGAGTCTGGTGGGCTGGTGTCCATGGGATTGCAGAGTCAGACACAACTGAAGCGACTTCACATGCAAGCATGCATTGGAGAAGGAAATGGCAACCCACTCTGGTGTTCTTGCCTGAAGGATCCCAGGGACAGAGGAGCCTGGTGGGCTGCCGTCTATGGGGTCGCACAGAGTCGGACACGACTAAAGCAACTTAGCAGCAGCAGCACCTTGGATATTCTGTAACCTAAAGACTAAACTGTAAACTTAACCACCAGTGACACTCAGTGTTACACTGAACAAAGCAAAAAGTACACAGAGCTGCTATAGTTCTTGTTTTAGTAACTGGTTACAAAAATAATTGAATGATAATGGTAAGAGTTGAATAATACCTGTTACTGAGCTTCTTCCATTGTCTAGCCCATGTTCCATCTGCCTTAAACTGACACCTCAGTTGTGTGGGGTTCGTTCCTGGCAAGATAATTTAAACCTCCTTTCTAAAGGGTCTGAGTTTTTAGTAGTCTTGCAGGTTGCAATACTATTCCAAAAATTGTTTTTCCGTAAAGGAAAGAGTTCAGTGTAGTAACTGACTGGTGGCTGACTGGTCCCTGGGGAATGATGCCACTTCAAGTCTCTGCTGTCCAGCAGGTCAGGTACCCAGCAGTGACAGTAGGCACTGTCACTGGAATGACACTGTCATATGGAGGGGAAGTCCATGTTGTTGAGCCCGTGCACAACTTCCATTCCTGCCACAATGGCCACATTTTACACGGGCCTACTGAGCACACCGCAGGGTGGCTGGGAAAGGGGCTGACTGGTCCACAGAATGGGCATCCTGTCCAGCTGGTTACTGAGAGCCTCATGCCTGGTGCCCTATGGTGAGCTTTCACATATGGAGTCGCCCATATGGAGAGACTCATCTGCAAACCTCTTCCTCAGACTCCTGTGCCACCAATATACCAACCAAACCACTAGTCACCCATGAATTGATGTACATTCATGGCCATCTCTCCATCCAAAGTAGACAACTGCTTTACCCCACTCCTGCTCTAGACTTTTAATGTCTCTGTAGTACACATCCTTCTGGGGCCTTCAAATTGTAAGGGGCCATCCATGAACCTGATTCAAACATTTTCTTCCTCAGTCATCTGTCAACCCCAAAAGGACAAGACGGGGGTGCTCCAGGAGTAGGAACTCACTTGTACATTCAGGACCTCCTTGGCTCCAGTCTGGCATATGCTATTTACACTGGATGAGGATTGCTGCTGTGCACGCCAATCGTATGGCTGGTGGATCAGTGTATTGCTACAAAACAAATTATCCCGAAACTGAGCAACGAGCATTTATCATCTGTCATGGTTTCTGGGTTTCAGGAATCCAGGTTAATTAAAAAGATCTGGCTCAGGGTCTCTTCATAAGATTGCAGTCAAGTGCCAGCCAGTCCTTTCCTCGAGGTTCGCCTAGACATGCTATCAGCCAGTGGTTCTCAAATGGGGGAGCAATTTGGGAGTAGAAATGGGGGAAGAGCTGTGCTGGAATCTAATGGGTAGAGGCCAAGGATGCTGCTAGACACCCTACAATTCTCAGATAACCTCCCACATCAAAGAACTTTGTCCCCAGATGTCCACACTGTTGAGGTTGAGACACTCTGCTAGGGAGCCTTGTTCTGCTCTGCTCCCTGCATGAAACTTGGCAGCTTTATGCATTACTCAGATTTGGCTTTGATCAATACACTCAAAAAGACTGTACGTTATCTCAAAAATCAAGAGGTAGAGAACACTGTTGCTCTTTCTCAGTGATAGGTGGGTACAGAGTGTAAAATCTGCCTTTCAGTTTGGAGAGGAAATGCCACCATTTCCCAGACCACTGGACCCCTAGAAACTTCACTGAGGTAGCAGGCCTTTCACTATTCTTGGAGTCTCTCTCCCACCCTCTGGCATACATGTGTCTCATCAAGGCATCGAGGGCAAGCGCTACTTCCTGCTCATCATGTCAATAATGTAATATATCAGCATTGTGTTCTGGGAAATATCAAGATGATCAAGGTCTCTGCAGACTAGATCTTGTCAGACAGCAGAAGAGTCACATGGGCCAAAGAGAAGCCAGGGAGTGTGTTTTGCTGATCCTGCTAATTGAGAACAAACTCCATCTGGTGTTCTTTGTTAGTTTGGTATCAAGAAAAAAAACACAAGCATCTGTCAGATCAATAGTTGCCTTCAAAGTGCCAGAAGCTCTGCTCTGTTATCCAGCAAAGAGACTACATCTGGTCCAGTACCTGAATAATTCTTCAACAATCCACAGTCATTCTCCAATAACCACCACAGTCATTCGCTAATAACCACCTTCCTTCTGCCATGCCAAACAGGTAAGTTAAATGAAGATGTGGCAGGACAACTCCCGCATTGTCCAAGTATTAGATGGAAATAATAATCTCTGCAACCCCCCAAGGATGTGGTATTGCTTTCAGTTTACTCTTACTCTTATGTAAGAAGAGGAAATTCCAGGAAGTTTCTGCAAGGTCCTGCCTACCATAATAAAGCTCACCACACAGGTCAGGGAATCAATACAGGGGAATCAATAATCTTTTCGTTATTGAGGACACCTATCACAACTCTATTCAGGGACGGGAAAATAATCATAGTGGAGTAAGTGGACACACTGAGAGGCAGCCACAGGCCAGAGTTTCATTTATCACTTGATAAAGTGACCTCTACACCCTTCATGCCCCAGAAGTGTATTGGGGCTTTGACTCAGAACTCATGTCCAGAAAATCCCCAAGGCCTGGATAGTCCCCCTTCCTCAGTGCACTTTGGGGGAGACTTAAAGGAAGATTTATGGTAGATACTTGGGCTTCCATGGAGGTGCAGAGGTAAAAGAATCCATCTGCAAGGCAGAAGCTGCAGGAGATGTGGGTTTGATCCCTGGGTCAGGAAGATATCCTGGAGGAGGATATGGCAACCCACTCCAGTATTCTTGCCTGGAGAATCCTTTGAACAGAGGAGCCTGGCAGGCTATAGTCCACAGGGTCACAAAGAGTCAGACACGACTGAAGTGACTTAGCACACAGGCATGCTAGATACTTACAGCAATGTTATAGGGTCCCTTCTCGAGGCTTCCCAGCCTCTTCCTCACTTAATATCAGAGCTCTCAAACTTTAGCATGCATAGGAATCAGCTGGAGTGCCAGCCAAAACAAAGACTGCTGGACCCCCACCCCCAGAGTGTTGGTGTCCCTTGGGCTAGCGGAGGGTCTGAAAATTTGCATTTCTAACAAATTCTCAGGTGCTGTTGCTGCTGTTACTCCTTGGACACAGCT
The DNA here is from genome assembly GCF_003369695.1 of Bos indicus x Bos taurus. Taxonomy (NCBI): domain Eukaryota; kingdom Metazoa; phylum Chordata; class Mammalia; order Artiodactyla; family Bovidae; genus Bos; species Bos indicus x Bos taurus. The sequence continues at coordinate 52,532,952 of NC_040079.1, read as the reverse complement.
GCAAAATCAATCATCCGGGGATTTCTATGTCTTTGAACTGATTCAGATCTGAGACTTGGGTAATGAGCTATTACTCTACATTGAACAACTAAGGTTTCTATTCACTGGACCTAGAGATTTCCCAGTTACATAAGTCAAATAATTCTTAGTAGACCTCCTATCTGCTTTGGTCCTCAAGCTATCATGAAACATAAACAAACATCAAAGATTCTTATGTTCTGAAATACTCTGATTACTGCCCCAGACATTCTGCCCATGACAGTAACTGCATCCACCTTGTTGCCAGCTATTAAGAGCTTCCACTTGGCTCTGCCCTTCCAGAAGCCTGTCACTGATGGATATCAAGAAGTCTATTTTAATGAAAGTGTCTTCTTTCATTGGTGAGATTCTTAAGAACCCCCAAAGAAGAGACCTTAAAACATCTGCTGAGTCTAGAGAAAACTGACCACAATAATATCAATCAGGAAAGACATTTTCCATTCTTCTCAATAAGCTGTCTCCCCAAATCTCTATCTTGGAGAAGCTAGAAACTGTGGTTAGCATGATAGGGTGATAACAGTAGACACCTTGCTTGGGCAAAAGGAGAAAAAGCTGATCACAACTTCACCACTACTACATACTTAGAAGATGAGAAGGTTAAGCAGGGTTGTGGTTACTACCTGGAATTAAGGTGGTTCTGGAATTTAAGGTGGCTCAGAGAGTAAAGAATCTGCCTGCAATGCCAGGAGACCTGGGTGTGATCCCTGGGTCAGGAAGATCCTCTGGAGGAGGGAATGGCTACACACTCCAGTATTCTTGCCTGGAGAATGGACAGAGGAGCCTGGCAGGCTACAGTCCATGGGGTTGCAAAAAGTCAGACATAATTGAGCAACTAACATTTTCACACTTTTTAACTTAATTACTAAAATGAGTGGGGTTTTGTGATTTAAAGTGACTAACTGGAGGCCCATTTGTATTATTTAAGAGTTACCAGAGAACTCAGAGTTCTGCCTGAAATTCTATCCAGGTGATGGTAAAGAAAATCTCATGGAGTAGATTATAGAAGATACTGAGAAATACAAATAATGTTGCTCAGCAATTGAAGCTTCTAAGATCTGCTTGTTAAATGTACCAGTTATAATGGCAAATGACGTGGAAACACATGGAGATGATTATATCTCTATGGAGAAGGCAGAAGATAAGCCATCATGCTACCAGACATAGTCACAGCTTACCAGATCCCCAAAAGAGACAGGCAGCTGTGGATGGTACTATCTGAAGCATTAAGGGTTCCATTGTAGCCTAGAATCACACTCTTGGACTTTTATACCCTCCTGGCCCTCCATCACACCCTTTTGTTCCAGAGACTTTGCTTATGTGCCTACACACTCATGGGGTGCAAAACACCCCCATGTGGTTGAATGTTAACTAGGAGACTGGATGAAATGAAACACAATATCATAGAATATTATCCAGGAGGCTTAGACTTTAGATCTGTCTGTGTTTCATTTGTGAATGTCCCAAAACCATTTCTTGGAAAATACATAATTTTCCCTCTCTTCATTAAACACTAAAACAAGCATTTTGAATAAAGCATTTAAATATATAGATAAGTCCATTTCTGGATCCTGTTCTTTGTCTCCCTTAGATCCCTTAGCTTTATGCCTGCACTGGCACAAGAAGAATAGCAAAAAGGCTAATGGGACTAGAACAGAGAGAGAGGAGCAGAGTAACAGGAGATGAGATCAGAGAGGAGTCTTCTCAGGGGGTAAGGGGGAGAGTTACATTCTGCCTTTAAACTTTGTGAGCCATGGAAGGGTTTTGAGCAGCGGCTGATGTGATTTGACAGGTAATAACAAGATCACTCCAACTGCTGTGTTGTTCTATGGAGAACAGATGGCGGGGAGCAAGAATGGAAGTGGGAAGTTATTGAAATAATTCAGGTGAGAGATGACAGCTGCCTGGACTGGGGTCTTGGAGGTGGAAGTGCTGAGACGTGGTTAGAATCTGAATCTGTTCTGAAGGTAGAGCCAATAAGATGTCCTAGTGGGCTGGATATGAAGTGGGAACAAAAGCATGAGGTCAATAATAATTCTGAGGTTTTTTGGTCTGAGTAAGCAGAAGGATGGAATGACTATAACCTGAAATGTAATACAGGGTAGAAGGAAGAAGTTTCAGGGGAACAACACTATTTTAGACATGTCTAATTTGAGATCTCCCAGATACGAAAGTAGAGATATCAAGTAGGTAGTTCAACACACAAGTTAGTGTTTAAGAGAGAGATCCAGGTCAGGGATCAACCAGACAATTTGCAGTCTTTGGGACAGACACAGTATTTAGTGCCACGTGATTATATTGGATTGCCACAGGAGAGGCGCACACAGGGTGGGGATCCAAAGACTGGGACGTGGGGCACTCCAACACCAACATGTCATGGAGGTGGGAGGACACCAACGTAGGAAACTGAGAAGGAGAAGCTTATATGACCGGAGGAGAGTGTGGCAACACTGAAGCCGAGAGAAGACAGTGGTCCAGGAAAAACAGACGTATCAATTCTATCAAAGGCTGCCGACAAGCAGAGCAAGATGAAGACTAAGAATTCACCACTATAGCAGTGGGCATTGGTTACTTGCTGGAAGCAGTTTTGGTAAAGTGGCTGAGAGTTCTAACTGGAGAAGATTCAGGAAGACAGGAAAAAGACTTCCCCTGGTGGTCCAATGGTTAGGACTCCACACTTCCAATGCAAGGGGCATAGATTCGATCCCTGGTCAGGAAACTAAGAACCCACAGAAAAGAGACAGACAGAAAAGAGAAGGAGTAGATACAGTAACTGTAGACATCTTTTTCTAGTAATTTTGCCACAAAGGGGAAGCAGCCAAGTGGGGCAGTAATGGATGGGGAAAGTGGGGTCAATAAATAGGCTTTTTTTTTTTCTTTAAAGATGCAAGAAATGACAGCATATTCATACTTCAGCTGAACGGTCCAGTAGTGCAGGAGACACTGATGATGTAAGAGAGTGAGGAATGAACTGCTAACAGGATGAATGGGTACCCATTCAGGCAAACAGGCACCCTCAAACCCTTCTGGGGATACTGCATACTGGTTCAAGCAAAGGGAAATATGGCATTAAGTATCAAAATTATATATGCACATATTCTTGGACACAGCAGTTTTATTTCCAAGATCCTATTCTATAGACATACTAGCATCTAGATGCAAAGACACAATTTCATGTTATTTATTAGAACACTGTATATAATATCAACAGCCTTCCCTGGTGGCTCAGTTGGTAAAGAATCTGCCTGCAATACAGGGGACTCAGGTCGATCCCTAGGTCAGGAAGATCTCCTGGAGAAGAAAATGGCTACCCACTCCAGTATTCTTGCCTGGAGAAGCCCAGGGACAGAGGAGCCAGGCAGGCTACAGTCCATGGGGTCTCAAGAGTCAGACGTGACTTAGCAACCAAACCACCACTATATAATATCAAAAGCCCAGAAAAAACTTAAATGTGAATAGATGGTGGATGATTAAATTCATACCTGGAATACCATGAAGCATTGAAAAATGAGGTTGATCTACATGTACTGTTCTGGAAGAAACCTCCAAAATTACTTAAGTGAAAAATATCAAGGTAAAGAAGAGTACAAGATACCTGTGGGGAAAAAAAGCAGAGTATCATTTTATGATACAAAGATTTGAGTTATATAAAAATATATATTTATATGTGCATGAAATATTTCTGAGAGATGTGGACCTACTTCCCATTGGATATTCTTTTCTAATGTTTTCCATTGTTTATGGCTCAGATGGTAAAGATTCTGCCTATAATGCAGGAGACTTGGGTTCAATCCCTGGATCAGGAAGATCCCTTGGAGAAGGAAATGGCAATCCACTCCCGTATTCTTGCCTGGAGAATTCTATGGCAGAGGAGCCTGGCAGGATATAGCCCATGGGGTCGCAAAGAGTTGGACATGACTGAGTGACTTTCACTTTAAGGTATATTTATTATTTTTCATTAAAATTTAGTAAAAAGAGAAAAAACTTTACTAAAAGGATAAAAGTAAATTTACCAATTCTGTCTGTGCATTACTTTACTAATGTAAGGAAAATTTTCTTGTATAATGTTTACGGAGAAATGGTATTATCTTCTAGGTTGTTTTGGAAAGTAATGGAAAAAAAATCCTTTTAAATTGATTTTTACTGAACGAGCAAGGTCTTTATTCAATAATTTGAAATACTGGGATATAAATTCTCATGGGCTTCCATGGTGGCTCAGATGGTAAAGAATCTACCTATAATGCAGGAGACCCGGGTTTCATCCCTGGGTTGGGAAGATCCCCTGGAGAAGGGAATGGTAACCCATTCCAGCTTTCTTGCCTGGAGAATTCCATGGACAGAGGAGCCTGTTGGGGCTACAGTCCATGGGGTTGCAAAGAGCCAGACACAACTGCAACTAACACACATACCCACTATAAAATATTTTTACTTTCAAATATAGCATTTTAAGACAACTAAATTCAATTACGACAAAAGATTGTTAGTTTCAAAGTGTATTTCTGTTGGGCAATAATGCTGCTGCTGCTGCTAAATCACTTCAGTCATGTCCGACTCTGTGCGACCCCATAGACGGCAGCCCACCAGGCTCCCCCGTCCCTGGGATTCTCCAGGCAAGAACACTGGAGTGGGTTGCCATTTCCTTCTCCAATGCATCAAAGTGAAAAGTGAAAATGAAGTCGCTCAGTCGTGTCCAACTCTTATCGACCCCATGGACTGCAGCCTACCAGGCTCCTCCGTCCATGGGATTCTCCAGGCAAGAGTACTGGAGTGGGGTGCCATTGCCTTCTCCATGGGCAACAATAGGCATCCTATAAAAACATTTTAGGTTGAATTGGATCACTAATTAGATGAATGTCAACCCTATGCACTGGGAAATGGGATTTAAACACAAAACATTATTGAGGCTCCGTTCTTTCAAAGGTGAGTTTGTAGGTGCGTATATATGTATATGTATTTAATATAGATTAGCATCTTTTCTTTTCAGTTTTTGGAAAGAACATAAGGGTGCTATGAACTCAAGCAGGAAGTCATTTTGATACAGTTTAGCAAATGATTTAATCATATCATTAGCAATGAGTAAGTTATCACTTACTTCACTCGTGTCTGACTCTGTGCGACCCCAGAGACAGCAGCCCACCAGGCTCCCCAATCCCTGGGATTCTCCAGGTAAGAACACTGGAGTGGGTTAACAAATTCTTACCTATCATTAACAGCTTGTTGAAAAAGGAGGACCACACTTCTGTTAGGAAAACCAAAGTGGTTTCCTTTTCTGCTCCACAAAATGATCCTCTAAGTCAGATGAGTCTTCCCAAGCCAGACTCCTGTCTTCTTATCCTGATATTCTCTCAATGCCTAATATGAGGACTTGCCCTCCAGTGTATGTTCAGAAAAAAAGATGGTTGGATACACAGAAAATTTGCATAGAGTGAAATACCTTCAATGTTGAGCTGTTTGGATTAGAACAATCAAAAGTTAACTACTGGCCCCTAGATACTTGCAACAACTCTAAAAATATATATCCTAAGCTAACCCTCCCTGGAAGGAAAGTTATGACCAACCTAGACAGCATATTGAAAAGCAGAGACATTACTTTGCCAACAAAGGTCCGTCTAGTCAAGGCTATGGTTTTTCCAGTAGTCATGTGTGGATGTGAGAGTTGGACTGTGAAGAAAGCTGAGCACCGAAGAATTGATGCTTTTGAACTGTGGTGTTGGAGAAGACTCTTCAGAGTCCCTTGGGCTGCAAGGAGATCCAACCAGTCCATTCTAAAGGAGATCAGCCCTGGGTGTTCCTTGGAAGGAATGACGCTAAAGCTGAAACTCCAATACTTTGGCCACCTCATGCAAAGAGTTGACTCATTGGAAAAGACTCTGATGCAGGGAGGGATTGGGGGCAGGAGGAGAAGGGGATGACAGAGGATGAGATGGCTTGATGGCATCACCGACTCAATGGACGTGAGTTTGAGTGAACTCCAGGAGTTGTTGATGGACAGAGAGGCCTGGCGTGCTGCAGTTCATGGGGTCGCAAAGAATCGGACACGACTGAGCGACTGAACTGAACTGAACTGAAGTTACCACTAGGAACAGAAAGGAAAATAAGGAGAATAATCTCCAGTAGTAGAAATTCTCCTTGAGGCTGGAGTTTAAAAACATACCTATACTGAATCCCGAGGGTATTTTAAACATAAAAGTTCTTATATTAATAGTTCTTAAAAATAAAGAACTATATCCATTAGGTACTTTCTGAAAAGGGAAAGTGGAAATTCATCAATTTTAGTGTGTCGGTCTGGAATCTCTTATTTAGTACTTTCATGATCCGCATTTATATTGAAGACCACACTGACAAGACCTTGAACTGCCTTCTGAAATATCAGGTAAGACTGCATTCCTTTCTATATTTTTAGTATTAAGCATACTTATAGTAATAAAATATTTTGAAACCTACCACTCTATGCCATACATATCATAATCTTCTCATTTCCCAACCTTAAGGGTATTCTAAGCATTAGGAATTCTCTGCTGTTTGTTTAAACTTGCATGTTATTGCTTTCCCCAGTTTACTGATTTATTAGTCACACAGTATTCATGCTCTGTGATAAGTGCCACTTCTCCTTTGCAGTTGGAGGACAAGTATCTTCTTCTGTTTCATCATCAATTTTAAAGCTCATCTGAAGCTAAGAAGCAATCATTCACTGTGATGGAATTTCTGGGATGGTAGTATATTTTCAAAAACACTGGGATTTTGTTTTTAACATTGGGTCTATTTGCTGCTTTTTTGTTCATTAATAGACAACAATATATAGGCAATATATAAAATCTTTACACTAAGGTGCAATTATTTGTAGGCAAGACCTGCACCTTGTCAGGCTTCCAAGATGAAAACAAAAAAGCTGAAATTTGATTTGCTGACAAAATGTTCAACTATTTGAATTTAAACAGGAATTGATTGATGGAACATTTTAATACTTATATGCGAGTCCATGCAAGATGCTGCAGACCAGCATTTTTCAAACTTTATGGTGTGAAGGTGTGAAGGAATCAGCTGGCGATTTTGTTAATGTGCAAATCTGGATTCATCAATCTAGGATGGGACCAGAGACTGCATTTCTAACAAGCTGATGCTGTTGGTCCACAGACCTCACCTCGAACAGGAAGGTACACAGTAGAGGTCCTCAACCCTGGCTGCATGCTATGGGAGAACCTAGAAGTAGAGTCCAGGTTCCACTTCAGACCAAGAGAATCTGGATATCTGGGCATGAGATTCAAGTAATGCTAATTTATTTTAACGTTCTCAAGTGCTATGCACTGAATACAGGCCGCTGAAATGCACATGTTGAAGCTATAACCCCCAATTTGATAGTATTTGGAGATGTGGCCTTTGGGAGGTAACCAGGTTTGGATGAAGTGATGAGGTGAGGACTTCGTAATGGCATTTGTGTCCTTATAAGATACCAGACGCTTGCTCTTCTTCTCAGCCATGTGAGAAACAGTGGGAAGACAGTCATCTGAAAGCCAGAAGAGGCCTCACCGGAATCTGACTATGCTGGTATTCTGATCCTGGACTTTCAGCTTCCAGAACTGTGAGAAAATAAGTCTCGCTTGTTTGAGCCACACATGTGTGCTTGCTTAGCCGCTTCAGTCATGTCCAACCCTTTGAGACCCTTTGGACTGTAGTCCGCCAGGTTCCTCTGTCCAAAGGATTTTTCAGGCAAGAATACTGGAGTGGGTTGCCATTTCCTCCTCCAGGGGATCTTCCCCACCCAGGGATTGAACCCGAGTCTCCTGTGTCTCCAGCATTGCATGCAGATTCTTTACCCGCTGAGCCATGGGGGAAGTTCCTGCACATCTGTATGGTATTAAAGTACATCCATGCAGAATACTTTCTGGTTACAGAGGAATAACCTCCCTCTATAGCAGTAAGCTCAGGCTGCCATCCCATAACCAGAAGAAAGTCTGAATTTCAGTATCTAGTGGTAGAAGCCAGATGGTGTGCACCTCCTGATGGACTGCCACAGGAAACACACAACAGCATCCACAATGAATGCTAGACAAAATTTATTCATGTGAATTGACCAAGCTCTTTGATGTAACTTCCGACTTACAGGAAATACAGGGAATAGAGGAGAAAGCTAGGTGACCACATGAGGAAGCAATCAGAAAAACACTGAGAAGGAAAATTAGTAGTTGAAAAAAAGGACTATTTTAGATTTAAAATACCTAAGGGACATACAAACCATTAAAAATGCATGGCCCAGAACTAAATCCTGAGTTGGACAAACCAGCTTTGAGGAAATAGGTGGGGAACAATTAGGGTAATTTCAATATGACTGCAGTATTATCTGATATGAAAATTTATTGATAGAGAAAGAGATTATTAAAGGAAAACAAGCTGTTTATAACATCATGATACTATTTTAGGTAACAAAAAAACTTATGTGTGTATAAAAAGATCTAAAATGTATATATAATAAAAGATTAACATGTAACAGTTTCTGGTTAGTGGTATATTAGTTTTATATTGTTGCCACAGAAATAACCAAAATTTGGTGGATTAAAACAATAAAAGTTTACTAGCTCACAGTTCTGTAAGTCAGAAGTCCACATGGTCTCATCTCACTGGACTAAAACCAAGGTGTTGGTAAGGCTGCATGCTTTCTGGAGACTCTAAGGGTAATCCATTTCCCTGCTGTTTCCAGTTCTAGAAGCTGCCCACATCCCCTGGCTCATGGTCCTTTCTTCATCTTCAGAGCCAGCTGCAGCAGCCTGAGTCTTTCTCACACTACACCACCCTCAACTTCTCTTCTGCATTCCTCTTCCACTTCTTAGGACCTCTGTGGTAATCAGGTCCATCAATATAACCCTGGATACCCACCCATCTCAATGTCAGCTGATTAGCAACCTTAATTTCATCTGCAACCATATTTCCCCTTTGCCACGTAATCTAACACGTGCACAAGTTCTGGGGATCAGACATAGATGTCTTTTAAGGACCATTACCAGCCTACCACAGTGAGAACATGGGGTTTATTTTCTTATTGTTGCTTATCTGTATTTCTGGCTTTCCACAATGCATACATATTTCTGTAATGACAGAAGTCTGTTCCTCATTGAAAAATAAGTACAGTGATGGGAGGAAATAATACCATAAACAGTAATATCATGAAGATCATGGCTGTACACCTATAGTAGGAATTTTTAAAAATGTGACCTACTTATATGTGAATAAGTATTCGTGACTTGGAAATTTTCCACTGATGGAATCATATTAAAAAATGCTACAGCTTAAACAATGTATATGAAATGGCAGATGACATATTCTGGAAAATGCTGTGTATCTGAAAAATGACTCTAGTGATGACAAAGATTCATGTGAGAAGCATGAATGACAATTCTCATAAAGCATGAGTTCAAGTCCCAGCTCTGTCACTCACCAGCTGTGTGGCCTTGTGCCAGTTATTTAACCTCTTCTTGCTTCCACTTCATTACCTATAAAATGAAGCTAATAACTGTACTTTCCTCACAAGATTATTGAAGGATTAAATAATTTAAAACCTGTACGGATCTTAGAACTATGTCTGGCACATAACAAACACTGTGTAAATGCTAGTCATTTTTGCTTATTATTCTGGCAGGTGTTTGTAGCCACCTGCCTTGAATGGAAAATCACTCTGGAACTTTAGTTATGCTGGTACTTATAGTCTATCACCGCTGAGAATCATGAGAGCCATGCACTGATTATCAATGTGGTTCTTACACCCCAGGATACTAGAGTAATTACTCTGAGGGTTTCACTACTGGAGTTTTTCCCAAATGGCTGAGTTCCCAGGAAACACCCCATCAGTGCTACTACAGTGGCTAAATAATAATTGTGAAGCATCAACAGTTACTTAGCCCAGAATTATCAATATGACAAATGACATTTACAACTATGGGATTCTAACACCTGCATCTTGTTAGATAGAACAGTCTAATAATTTGCTAGTTTTGACAATTTGAGGGGAAAGACAACCAGTTTTCCAGGAGGATGAGAGACTGGAGACAACTTCAGGATATATCATTCTGCTTACTGTGAATTAGTATTAAACCAATAGGGTACTGTGAGTTGTTGAGATCAGTTCAGTTCAGTTCAGTTGCTCAGTTGTGTCTGACTGTGACCCCATGAATTGCAGCACGCCAGGCCTCCCTGTCCATCACCAACTCCTGGAGTTTACCCAAACTCATGCCCATCAAGTGATGCCATCCAGCCATCTCATCCTCTGTCGTCCCCTTCTCCTCCTGATCCCAATCCCTCCCAGCATCAGGGTCTTTTCCAATCAAGCACAAATAAAACACCACATTTGAAGAACTTTATCATTAACAAATCCTAGAGATATTGAATAATGTTCCATGAAAGAAATGCAACAGATTCCTTAAAGTCAAAAGCTGGAACGGATCTTAATGATCATTTTAATCCAGTGTGTCTCAGGCTAGATTCATGTTCCTCTTTGCTACCTCTCATTTCTCTTGTGTTCTGCAGGATTTTTTCCCAAGCCTTTAACATGTTTTTGTACGCTTTGACTCTTGAAGACCAAGGCCTGGTATACGACCCATCTCGGCCACAGAACCTCCCTTTAGCCCTTATAATTTTTTAACTTCACAAGGGCCACTACTGATGATAAAAAACCCTCTGGGTAAACACGGATGTATTATGACCACACTTCATCAAGCTTGACACTCAGAGCAGCCAAATGATTCATGGGTGAACTAAATGATCACAGAGCTAGGTCAGAATCCAGGCCTGTTTGTAGAGCTGTCTGGAGAGAACCTGTGGCCTGCAGACCTTGGGCCCTGGGCCTGGGCAGCCTGGAACAGAGCAAGGGAACAATGAAAAGATGGAAACAAGCCACAAGGAAAGGGAGAAGAGACCATCACCTGAAAGCGTGCCTTCCTCCTCTTCACCTTTCTGCTCAGCCGAACACTATCACAGGTCTACATCAAGAAAGATGCTGCTGCGTGTTACAGAGGATGCCAAAAAGCTGCACATAACACTTGGTCTTGCCCTGGAAGACCTTAGATTCTCACTGAAAAGGCACACACGAAGTTGAAATGCTAACAACAAGCGTATTTTTTCTAATTTTTCTAATACTTAAGAGTCTGTAAGCATTTTCAGATCTATTTCCCAAAATGCGTACTTTGGGCAAGTATGATTTGTCCCTTTTTATACATGAGAAAATGAACTGCTGATCAGACAGACTATGACATGGTTCAAGGTCAGAGTCTTAGCAAGTGGACTCCATCTTCTGATCACCCCATACTGATCATATGGGTGTTTCAGGACAAATCTTTGGATTTTGATGAAACCCGCAGATGTTTTGGGTGTCGTTTTTTTCACACTGCATAGAGTAAATTGTTTGACTATACCCAAGATTTTTTACATCATTAAGACTGATTTTTTAAAGGCTTGTAAGAAAAACCATTTGATGGTTACAAGAGAATGAAGACAGGGCAGGGCAATGGACAAAGCAAGCGTGAATGTGGTATCATGTACTTTTTTACCAAAGATTTTTAAATGTAAAAACACATGCTTATCATAGAAAATTTTGATTGCAGAGAAAAGTAGAATGAAAAAAAAAAATCTGTTCTCTCATCAACTAAAGCAAAGCAGTGTTCAGCCATCCCTAACTCCCCTAATTTTTAAAGTTATACACACAATAAAATTGACAATTCACATAAAGATTTTGAAAAATTTTAGTTCTAAATATCTTTAAGTGGTAACAACCACTTTTTTGTGTTTTTTTTACAATCTACAATGTTATCATAGCAGACCATGAAAAAAGCATTCAAGTTTGAGGTATATCAATTATATTTTGGAAATTAAATAGGGATGCATAGAAGCTGGAGGAGTGTCCTTACAGATCCATTAGCATTCTACCAACAGAAATGTTTGATCCTACTTACAATGCTGGGGCTGAACCTTTGATCTTGAGCCCCACTCCAGCATATGGTGCTACTAAGCATAATCAAAGTGCAAATCTTTATAGAAATTACAGAGACTAAAAAGAGGATGGAGGCTTCCTTCCTCTAATTTCCTTTCCTGCCATGTCTCTGGTCTTCAATAAAAAACATTTGGTCTTTTGATGAAATCTGTAAATAGTTTGAGGGTATTTTACACTGTATATAGTCAATTACTTGACTGTACAAGATGATTTCCATTACTGAGATTGACAATGTTTCTTGCCAGGATAATCGAGTCCCAGTTTTCGAAACTGCTTCCCTTATTTTGGCTCCATATAATGACATGAAAATAAGGAGATATCTATAGTTCTGGAGGACTTCTTTTTTGGAAGAGGTACTTGACACGTGTACATCCAGATTTTGCTGAGAAGTCTCTGAACATTTACAGGATGAGTTGCTAACTCTTGAAGACAATACTCTTCTAAAGAGCTGTCCCCCTGCAAATATTTTTAAGCCATTACTGGCAACAATTCAGATGAAATTGTGAAAAAATAGTATTTTTTATGAAATCCCCTTCAGCTATATCTCTCAGCCCACTAAAAAGAGTGGGAGGCAATTTCTGAATTAAAATTTGTAAACAAAACTCGTGTTCTGTCAAGGTGAATTGTCTTTGCCCTCTTACCAACATCACGTTGTTCAGTCTGAGTGACTGTGATGCACCTGGATTCAGACAGGCCTCAGGCAAGTCTGCAGTTTGGAAGAACGTGGACCCGGGATGACTCCGTGTGTTGTTTCTCACGGTGACTGATTATTGTGCCCAAGCCTTACTCAAATTGTTTTTAATAACGTAGTTATTAAGGAAAAAAGACTAAAGCACCACTGGAAAAGTTTAGTAGTCAAGTGCAGGCAAGTCCACTCTCAGCTAGTGGGCACTGGCTTGGCCTCTGTCTGCCCTGACTGGGCAGTGCCAAACCTGGCTGGTTGGTGCTCTTATTGGGCCAGTTGCTAAGTATTTTGACTATCACTTTGAACTGGCCTCATTAGCTGTACATATAGGCATGTATCAACATGGCACCCAGCAAGGTCCAACTATAAAGTCCTGGGGTCAGAAGTCAAAGGTTTAGATTGTGATCTGAATTCTGTCATTACAGTGGTAGATCACCCCAGAAGTTAGCCAACTCCTTTAATTCTTAGCATCCTTGGCTCCAAAATAGGGATATGAACGCTGCTGGGTGCTTACTTGCTCAGTCATGTCCAACTCTTTGCAATCCCATGGACTGTAGCCTGCCAGGCTCCTCTGTCCATGGGATTCTCCAGGCAAAGAATACTGGAATGGGTTGCAGTTTTCTTCTCCAGGAAATCTTCCTGACCCAGGGATTGAACCCATGTCTCCTGCATCTCCTGCACTGGCAGGCAGATTCTTTACCACTGAGCACACTGGGGCTTCCTGGGGATATGACTAATCCTTAGTTGCCTTATGAGACTTAGGTTGAGGTTGAACCCAGATATTAGATACAAAAGCATTCATTTTTAAAATTTTTTATTAATTCAAAGAAATCTGTAGTAATTGTACATCATTTGGAAAATGCCAAAGCATAGGATGTGAACAATTATTCATTTTCTCATCATGTAAAGAACACCTGTGAACATTTCAAAAAGTTTTTTCTAGCTTTTTATAAAAACCATTTGACAATTCAACAATAGTTGCTGGTACCACAAAAATGAAATAAAACAAGGCTGATGTCTTCCAGCTGGGTGGGGATATCAAATGGTTCACTTCAGTTTAGTTCAGTCACTCAGTCCTGTCTGACTCTTTGCGACCCCATGAACCGCAGCATGCCAGGCCTCCCTGTCCATCACCAACTCCTGGAGTTCACTCAAACTCATGTCCATCGAGTCAGTGATGCCATCCAGCCATCTCATCCTCTGTTGTCCCCCTCTCCTCCTGCCCCCAATCCCTCCCAGCATCAGGGTCTTTTCCAATGAGTCAGCTCTTAGCATGAGGTGGCCAAAGTACTGGAGTTTCAGCTTTAGTATCAGTCCTTCCAGTGAACACCCAGGACTGATCTCCTTTAGGATGGACTGGTTGGACCTCCTTGCAGTCCAAGGGACTCTCAGGAGTCTTTTACAACACCGTACTTCAAAAGCATCAATTCTTCGGTGCTTAGCTTTCTTCACAGTCCAACTCTCACATCCACACATGACCACTGGAAAAACCATAGCCTTGACTAGACGGACCTTTGTTGGCAAAGTAATGTCTCTGCTTTTTAATATGCTGCCTAGGTTGGTCATAACTTTCCTTCCAAGGAGTAAGCGTCTTTTAATTTTATGGCTGTAATCACCATCTGTAGTGATTTTGGAGCCCCCCAAAATAAAGTCTGACACTGTTTCCACTGTTTCCCCATCTATTTCCCATGAAGTGGTGGGACCGGATGCCATGATCTTAGTTTTCTGAATGTTGAGCTTTAAGCCAACTTTTTCACTCTCCTCTTTCACCTTCATCGAGAGGCTTTTTAGTTCCTCTTCACTTTCTGCCATAAGGGTGGTGTCATCTGCATATCTGAGGTTATTGATATTTCTCCCAGCAATCTTGATTCCAGCTTGTGCTTCTTCCAGCCCAGTGCTTATCATGATGTATTCTGCGTCTATGTTAAATAAGCAGGGTGACAATATACAGCCTTGATGTACTCCTTTTCCTATTTGGAACCAGTGTGTTGTTCCATGTCCAGTTCTAACTGTTGCTTCCTGACCTGCATACAGATTTCTCAAGAGGCAGGTCAGGGGGTCTGGTATTCCCATCTCTTTCAGAATTTTCCAGTTTATTGTGATCCACACAGTCAAAGGCTTTGGCATAGTCAATAAAACAGAAATAGATGTTTTTCTGGAACTCTCTTGCTTTTTCAATGATCCAGCAGATGTTGGCAATTTGATCTCTGGTTCCTCTGCCTTTTCTAAAACCAGCTTGAACATCTGGAAGTTCACGGTTCATGTATTGCTGAAGCCTGGCTTGGAGAATTTTGAGCATTACTTTAATGGTTAAATAAATGTTATTAATGTAGTATTCAGTTCAGTTCAGTCACAGAGTCGTGTCTCTTTGGGACCCCATGGACTGTAGCACACCAGGCTTCCCTGTCCATCACCAACTCCCCGAGTTCACTCAAACTCTTGTCCATTGAGTCAGTGATGCCATCCAGCCATCTCGTCCTCTGTCGTCCCCTTCTCCTCCTGCCCCCAATCCCTCCCAGCATCAGGGTCTTTTCCAATGAGTCAGCTCTTCGCATGAGGCGGCCAAAGTATTGGAGTTTCAGCTTTAGCAACAGTCCTTCCAATGTACACCCAGGACTGGTCTCCCTCAGGATGGACTGGTTGGACCTCCTTGCAGTCCAAGGGACTCTCAAGAGTCTTCTCCAACACCACACTTCAAAAGCATCAATTCTTCGCTGCTCAGCTTTCTTTATAGTCCAAGAAATCCAGATGAAAGAACAGTGAAACACTGTCCCATATCATGCAACTACAGGTCTGATTCCTGGAGATGACAAATATTTCAGTATTTAGGAATTTGTTGTTGTTGTTCAGTCGCTCAGTCATGTCTGACTCTTTGCGTCCCCATGCACCGCAGCACACCGGGCTTCCCTCTTCTTCACCATCTCCCGGAGCTTGCTCAAACCCATGTCCATTGAGTTGGTGATGCCATCCAACCATCTCATCCTCTGTCATCCCCTTCTCCTCTTGCCTTAGGAAAAAGGAACAGTTTTATACCTAAATCATTTCCTTATGCTACTGACTTGATTGTATTTTAGGGAGAACATCATTAAATTACTGCTATAAAATTTCAGGTACACAAAAGTACTCTATGCTGTAACCATAAACTATATGTGTGTGTGTGTTCAGTCACTCAGTTGTGTCCAACTCTTAGTATCCTACTAGGCTCCTCTGTCCATGGGCTTTCCCAGGCAAGAATACTGGAATGGGTTGCCGTTTTCCCCTCCAGGAGATTTTCCCAACCCAGGGATCGAACCTGCATTGACAGGCAGATTCTTTACCACTGAGCCATGTGCAAAGTCCCAAAATTATATGAATTTGACTTATTTCCTAAGTTATTATGCTCAGCTAATAACCATCTCTCCCTTTTTAGCTTGCCAGAGGGTCCATATTTCACTGTAGTTTTATAGATACGCAATCTGTTTGTACATGTTGGTTTCAAATAATCAGGCATTTCTGAACTGATGGATAAGGACATTCCTTGGACATAAAATCCTTGGACTTTTTCCGAAGACATAATTTTCTTGAACTGTTAGAAACACCTTGTAAATGGCCTTAGACACAGACAGTATTATGTGGATTGATACTTTCTACAAAGATTTTACTTTATTACTTTCTTTTCAGAAAATAATTGCTATGAACATAGCATATGGCACTCATGTGTTTATGACACCATCCTCCTAAATTATCATCTTATATACATTTAACTCCCCAAACATCCTGAGCTCCCAGAAGGCATGGGCTTTGTCTACTCTGTCCATCCCCAGGCTCCTAGCAAAGAAGACACTGAAATGTTTGAATAAGCCCATAAGAATTCTTGTTCAGTCACAATAACTAAGATGATATCTGGGAATGTGCTAAGTAAAGATCCCTAGGCCCTATTCTGGAGGTTCTGAATCAGATTGTCTGATGGTGGGCCTAGGGTACTGTATTTTTAATAAGCTCCTTGATTTCCTCCTTGTAAAATGGGGATAAAAGTAGCCCCTACCTCACAAGGTAATTGTGGAAATGAATGAGTTATTTCATGCAGTGTTCAGACCACTGCCTGGCCCTTAGCACTAGACCAGTGCCCGTGTTACTACTGTTGTTATTAGGATATGATCAGTCCATCATGAACAGGTGCTCAGGAAATAGTGTCTATTAATTTTCTCCAACTTAAGTGTGCATAAACATCAGCCAGTGGCTTATCACTGCAGGTGCTGGGGCCTTGCCCCCTGAGATTCTGATATAATAAGGCTAATATCTAGCCAGGAATTTGCATTCCTATACTCCCTATATAAGGGAAAATAGAGAAACCAGTAGTTCTCTTATTCACATTTCTAACCCTCAAGGCAAAGAAACTTGCCTCTCCGACTGGGGCTAAGAGGGGGCTCAATTCAGATAGAGAGCTTTTTTGGGGGGTGGGGTTCATCTGATAGCATGCCAAGGGACCACTGCCACACTGCCTGTCTGGCACTGGCTCATAAGGGGTGAGGGGACAGCTGCCTTCCCTGAGTACACTGGGGATGCTGCTCCAGCAGGGCTTGGAAAATCCACCTCTCCCTGCAGTGGGGAGCAAGGCCTGAGCTCTCCTCCCCCTAAATTGTCCTGCCCCAGAGCAGCCTGAGCCAACTCACACCAGCTCCAGGGGCTGCTGAAGACAGGGCCTGGAATCCTTCCCACCTCTAGAGCTGACGTTCAAGGGAACCATAGTTGCTTGAGAAGAAAGTGTGTACATCCCTGGCAAGCGCAAGATTCCAAGTCTGAGCAAGAAGAGCCGAAACCCCTCATGCCACATATATGTGTCATGGAACCAGCCCAGACTTGCTTTTGCTTCTGACCTCTGCAAATTCCCCACAGTGTGCCTGAGATTTAAAGGGCAAATTTTCCAAAAGTGAAACGACAGTGCTCTTGTTTCTCTTACAAATAGCTTTCCTTCCTGGATTTCTCTTCTTGTGATTATGCAAATTATACACTTAAGCATAATCAATACTTGACTCTCCTGGAACCTGATCAAGCTGGGATCCATCCATAAACAGAGACATTACATACTTAAGAGATAGGCATTTAAATGGAGACAACTCTGTCCTTGCTCTGGCTAAAAATTATTGCTTTTTATAGAAAATTAGGTATAGGCTATGTTATAATAAAGTAGAATTTACTTTTTAAAAAATGCTTTCAACTTCTGTAATTTTTCTCCTTGTTCTTTAATCCAAGTACATGTACTTTCTTCTCCTAAAATGCTACAGAGGAACAGACCTGTCTCCAATGTTTGAAAAGCTTGAGGTTAGAGCACTGGTCCATGGTTTATCCTCTTAGCTCTGGCTCCTGGAGTATCACCAGAAGTTTCCTGGAGGCCTTCCGGGCATTAGAGTGGAAATCCTAGACTACACCTCCATATTCTTTTGACAGCTGCCCTTTAGCCTCCTCTTGGCCCTAGGGATATATTCACTTGTGGCATGACTGGTCTCCAAGAGGACAGAAAGGCCTGCAGAGACATAGGCAATTAAGTAAGGAATTCTAGAGTCTCAGGAACCCTGAACAGAAGTGGGGATGTAGGCAGTGGGTGGGTACATATCTCTGGAAGCCTGAAATTGACATCCTGCTCTTATGGGGAGGGATACAACCAGAGAAGGATTGGACACAGCCCTCTAAAGTCCAGGGTCAAGTGCAGGTCCAGGAGTGGTACCATATATATGGTTATCTATACAATGCTTGCCAAGTGTGTTATATAAATGAATACCTTAGTCTAGATGTTCCATCAACACATGCCCCAGAGAAACCTCTGTCAGAGATTCCAAGGTTTGAGATGTCAAGAACTAGATAGATAACATTTTCTTTGTGGAGCACTGGGAGAGGTATCTCTTGATGCTGCCGTGCAAATGTGATTATGTCAACTCCCAGCTGAAAACCTTAAAGGGGAATAAGGCTCTATTTATTTGGAAGTCATTGTATGAGATAGGTTTCTTGTTACTATTTTAAAAACACAGATGTTGGGGGCTTCTCTGGTTGTCCAGTGGTTGAGATATTGCTTTCCAATGCAGGGGGTACAAGTTCAATCCCTGGGCAGGGAGCTAGGATTCCACATGCCTCTCAGCCAAAAAACCAAAACATAAAACAGAAGCAATACTGCAACAAATTCAGTAAAGACTTTAAAAATGGTCCACATCAAAAACATATTTAAAAAATAAAAATAAATAAAAGGTTTAAAAAACAAACAGCAGCAACAACAAAAAACCCCACACAGATGCCAAAAGAATTTCACCAACAAAGATTTAGACAGAAGATTTGGAGATTTCTAAGTCACTCTCTGGCACCGGTCCCCAGGTTTCACCTCCTCCTTCCCCGCTAGCCATCACGCAGGTAGTACTCAGCACTTACCTCCTCTGAAAGGCTTCCTCAAGCCCTCAGTCCAGCCAGGTGCTCCTCCTCAGGGCTCCCACAGCTCTTAGCACCTGGCACTGCAATTGCTCCCCGCCCAGCAGCCTCTCCACCCTCCTAAATTGCTGCACCCTGAGGTCTGGCCCCGTGTCTTATCAGCACTGCATTCCCACGGCTCATCCTGGGATTTGACACATGCTAAATTCTCACTAAATACTTCTTGCCTGATCACCAACAGCAATATGGAGTTGCTTTTATAGCTCTTCACTACCAGAGGCTCTAAGTACTAAAGAATTCAAGTAAAATTTTAACTCCTGGTAGAGACAGATGGTCTGAAAATAAATCAAACACTTGAACACGTAGCATCGCAGACATGGAGACCACTGGGGGCACGTACAGATATCACATTTGTGTGCTTTGCAGTTTTTAATCTTATTCATTTGTTAAGCTGACCTCAGGTTACATGCCTTAAAAAAGGAAGCTTTTCTTAAAAAGTTGGCAATCATGCTTCTTCATAAAGAACGTTTATGTACCCATACACACACACACACACACACACACACACACACACACTCACTCATTCACACACACACTTCATCTGCAGATTTCAAAATTTTACCCTTACTGAAATTAGATTGACGGTACTAGGGACACCTATCAGAAACTTTCTAGTCACTTGAAATTTGGCACACGGTATCTATTTTAAACAATATTAACTACAAGGGGCAGATGGGTTACTTTAAGAAAACAGAATGCTATGGAAAACCAGTTGTCCTTTGACATGAAACCACAGATGATATTATTTCTATCTGTAATCCAGGACTACTGGTAGAAATATTAAGCACTGGGCAATAAAAAATACTGAACATATGCAGGGGTCTGACAGCAACCCACTCCAGTACTCTTGCCTGGAGAATCCCATGGACAGAGAGGCCTGGTGGGCTACAGTCCACAGGGTTGCAAAGAGTCAGACATGACTGAAGTGACAACTCGGCACCTCACAGCAAGACTCTGATAACTTTGTACAACTCACTTAAGTGTTAGTCACTCAGTCGTGTTCGACTCTTTGTGACCCCATGGACTATAGCCCACCACGCTCCTCTGTCCATGGAATTCTCCAGGCAAGAATACTGGAGTGGGTTGCTATTTCCTTCTCCAGGACAACTCACTTAGAGGCATCTAAATGTAAAGGAAAGCCATTCTCTGTTGAGTGAGTGATTAGTCCAAACTGCAGCGGCCTCTGGGGGATGACCCTGCTGTCCTCCGCTGTGCTGTGCTGTGCTGTGCTTAGTTGCTCAGTCATGTCCAACTCTTTGAGACCACATGAACTGTAGCCTGCCAGGCTCCTCTGTCTATGGGATTCTCCAGGCAAGAATACTGGAGTGGGTTGCTATGCCTTCCTCCAAGGGATCTTCCCAACCCAGGCTCGAACCCAGGTGCCCTGTATTGCAGGAGGACTCTTTATCATCCACCAGGGAAGCCCAACAATACTGGAATGAGTAGCCTTCACTCTGGATATTTTCCTGGAAGAGTCAGGAGAAGAAAAGAAGGGTCTGATTTCTGCTGCTGCTTCTTCCACATCACACCTCTCAGTCTCTGACCTCTTTCCTGCTCCGAAGGCTGTTATCCCCAGGCTGGGGACTCAAAAGTAGACGCTGCTACAGCTGCATCCCAGGTAGTGGCTCAACTGGAAAGCTAGCAGCTTCTTAGTTTTTTTCCCTCTGAAAAGTCGAGTGACCTCTCTTGCCAGCAAGGATTGAGGCCCTCCTAGAAGCTTCTGGGGCTCAGATTAGGAGAACTTGTTCTACATGGTGCAAGCTTGGGCCTTACCCTCTAGGGCACCAGACCTTCATAAGGAGGACTGGAGTCAAGAACTAAAAGATTTCAGAGGATTCTCATGAGAACTAAAACCCCAAATACCAAACCACCTGGCCAACTTCATCTTTCATCTTGTTCAGAAAGACACTTTTTACTTCCTCAAGTTCATCTTTTACTAGAAATCTCACAACAAATACAAGCAAATTTTCCCTGCTCACTGTGCCCTGAATGGACATTTTGCTACCTACCTACCTTCCGTTTTCCAATGCCATCTCTCTGGTCCCTGCTCATCCATAACTGCTCATTGACTACGCTGCCAATGGTCTCATCTTTCTATAAATTCACTTGCCTGCATGAGTTGCTAAATGAGGCAATTAATCACCATCAACACTGGAATTATTCAAAATCACCTGTATCTCAGTGGCTTTCTCATTCTACAGCCTTAGTTTCTTATTTAATCTTTCCTGTCTTGTCCCCTCTACTAGATTGTCAGCCTCTTTAGGTGAAGATATGTCTGCTTTAATTTTCCATACAGTAGGTCTTAAAATCGTTTTTTCTGAACACCCTGGGATGAAGGTAAGGGATAGCTTTCAGGAACAAAGAGTAATTAACAGCTCTTCCTTGCCCTTCTCATTCTCAGTGGGGGCTGCCCTGAATGGAGCCATTAATAAATACTCCACTCCCCATGGATAATAAATGTTCAGACTTCCCAAACCAAATCAGGTCTGAAAAACCGGGGGCCAAAAACTTTGAAGATTGCTGCAAGCCCAGGCATAAAGGGGGAGGGCCCAGCTGTAGGAGTAACCAGAGGGTCTGTGAAGGTTAGTACACACATACACACACACACACACACACGTGCAGGGCTTGCCCCAAGGGCTCTAAGACTACAGGAGAATTAATGGGACTAAATCACCAAAATGTGACAAGACACTTTCACGGTGGTAGAACCAGTTCTGAGGTTTCTTCACCTTCTTGCCTACAGCAAGGCAAAGCAGCTACTCTGTTCAGATCCCTAAAAGGTGGGCGGTGCCTCTCCTGGACTGTCGGCCACCAGTACAAGGATGTCAAAAACCCAAACGAGCAACCTAGCCACTTCCGACAGTGGCCCACCGGCGGCTCTTGGTAGACGGCCTTGTGCTCCCCAAACTTCCCGGAGATCGCTGGCGGATTCCGTGCTGCCTGAACTTCTTGCAAGGGGCCACCTGGAAGAGCAAGTGTCTTAAAAATGAATAAGACGAGCTGCGCTCCCACTGCTTCGAAGCGACTGGTGTGCTAGTCTAAAATAAAAAGGTTTCTGTCTGCAAATCCCGTTTGCTCCCCCGGTAATCCATCCCCGCCCCCAGTCCGGCGTGTTCGACCCGTACAGCTGTTTTTAATCCCTACTTTTCTCACTTGGCGTCCCCGGCTAGCGTTGACCAGACGTGGAGCCACTTAGCGTTTCCTCCTCCCCCTGCCCGGGTCTGTCCTCCCTCCGCCGTCTCCTTTTTCTCCGCCTGCATCCCCGGGGGCAGAGTGTGGGAAGAACGAATTTCCGCCCGGTTTGCTCTCCACTCGCCGACTTGGGTCCCTTCCGGACGCAGCCTGCACACT
Source organism: Bos indicus x Bos taurus (assembly GCF_003369695.1). Classification (NCBI taxonomy): domain Eukaryota; kingdom Metazoa; phylum Chordata; class Mammalia; order Artiodactyla; family Bovidae; genus Bos; species Bos indicus x Bos taurus. Next base: position 52,510,453 of record NC_040079.1, on the reverse strand, counting down.
CCCGGCTCCTCCCGGGGCTGTTCCACCGAGGTTGCGCTACCGCTCCCGCACCCGGAGCGAGGAGGCGCGGGCTGCTGGGGCTAAGCCGCCGGGGCGCAGCAGCCAAGCCGCGCCCGGAGGAGCTCTTGGAAGGGCTCCCGCCTGCAGCTGGGGAATCCGCTCGGCAGGGAGAATCCGTGCCAGGGAATCCAGCTCTCCGGACTCAAGCTGCAAACAAAAAGCTCAGGTCTTGCTCCCTCCCTCCGTCCCCCCACCCCCACCCCCACCCCGACGCGCACCCGGAGAAACAGTTTTCGGCAGAAATGCAACAAGTAGCACCCGGAGCTCGCAGAGCGCCCTGCGCCGCCTGACTTGGCCCGGCAAAGCCCGCCTGCAGAGACCCGGGCCAGCCACCGGACAAAGGGCGGAGGAGGGGCTGGACAGCACTGCGAAGTCCGAAAGAGGCCATTTAGCGACTCTGGCCAGGCCAAGGGGAATGCAGAGGAGACACAGAGCCGGCGGGCCAAGAGGACGATCCGGCCGCAGCACGCAGGGCGGGCGGCGATGGAGGCTGCCCGCGCCGTGCGCTTCCTGCTCGTGGTGTGCGGCTGCCTTGCGCTCCCGCCGTGGGCCCAGCCGGTGTGTCCGGAGCGCTGCGACTGCCAGCACCCCCAGCACCTCCTGTGCACCAACAGAGGGCTCCGAGCCGTGCCCAAGACCAGCTCGCTCCCGAGCCCACAGGACGTGCTCACCTACAGCCTCGGAGGCAACTTCATAAGCAACATCACGGCCTTCGACTTCCACCGCCTGGGGCAGCTCAGACGGCTGGACCTGCAGTACAACCAGATTCGCTCGCTGCACCCCAAGACCTTCGAGAAGCTCTCGCGGCTGGAGGAGCTCTACCTGGGCAACAATCTCTTACAGGCGCTCGCCCCGGGCACCCTGGCCCCGCTGCGCAAGCTGCGCATCCTCTACGCCAACGGGAACGAGATCGGTCGCCTCAGCCGCGGTTCCTTCGAGGGCCTGGAGAGCCTGGTCAAGCTGCGACTGGATGGGAATGCCCTGGGGGCGCTGCCGGATGCCGTATTTGCCCCCTTGGGCAACTTGCTCTACCTACATCTGGAGTCCAACCGGATCCGCTTTCTGGGCAAGAACGCCTTCGCCCAACTGGGGAAGCTGCGCTTTCTCAACCTCTCTGCCAATGAGCTGCAGCCCTCCCTACGCCATGCGGCCACCTTCGCACCGCTGCGCTCCCTCTCCACCCTCATCCTCTCGGCCAACAGCCTGCAGCACCTCGGGCCGCGCGTCTTCCAGCACCTGTCGCGCCTCGGCCTACTCTCACTCAGGGGCAACCAGCTCACGCACCTCGCGCCCGAGGCATTTTGGGGGTTAGAGGCCTTACGCGAGCTGCGCCTGGAGGGCAATCGGCTGAGCCAGCTGCCTGTGGCACTGCTGGAACCTCTGCATAGCCTGGAGGCGCTGGACCTGAGCGGCAATGAGCTGTCCACTCTGCACCCCACTGTGTTTGGCCGCCTGGGCCGGCTGCGCGAGCTCAGTTTGCGCGACAACGCGCTCAGCGCCCTCTCCGGGGACATCTTCGCGGCCAGCCCGGCCCTCTACCGGCTGGATCTAGACGGCAATGGCTGGACCTGTGACTGCCGGCTGCGGGGTCTGAAGCGCTGGATGGGCGACTGGCACTCACAGGGCCGGCTCCTCACCGTTTTCGTGCAGTGTCGCCACCCTCCGGCCCTGCGGGGCAAGTACCTGGATTACCTGGATGACCAGCAACTGCAGAACGGGTCTTGCACAGATCCCACATCCTCGGTTCCCCCGATTGCCGACAACAAGCGGCGGCCCCTACCCACAGCTCCAGGGGAGGAGGTGGCGCCCCCTGCAGGTGCCCTCGCGGAGGAGCTGCTACCGCAGCCACAGCCACAGCAGCGGAGTCGAGTTCTGCCAGGGATGGCCTGGGATGGAGCAGCCAGGGAGCTTTTGGGTAACCGCAGCGCCCTAAGGCTGAGTCGGCGGGGCCCGGGCCTCCAGCAGCCGGGTTCCAATGCCGCTGCTGCCGCGGGCACGGCGCCACACCCGCTGGACCTCCTCGAGAAGCCTGAGCGGGCACGTCCGACTCCGTCGGATCCCGACCCCGCGGAACCCACCCAGACGGCCACGCTCTCCTATGCGCCAGCCGGCGACCCCTGGCAGCGCGCGGCGAAACAGCGCCTAGCGGCGCAGCAGCAGGAGAGCGCCGCCCAGTCCGACGGCGGGGTCGGCCTGCCGCCGCTGGTATCCGACCCATGTGACTTCAACAAGTTTATCCTGTGCAACCTGACGGTGGAGGCAGTGGGCGCCGACAGCGCCTCGGTACGCTGGGCTGTGCGCAAGCACCGCAGCCCAAGGCCGCTGGGCGGCGCGCGCTTCCGCCTGCTCTTCGACCGCTTTGGCCAGCAGCCTAAATTCCACCGCTTCGTCTACCTGCCCGAGCGCAGCGACTCGGCCACGCTGCGCGAGCTGCGCGGAGACACCCCCTATCTGGTGTGTGTGGAGGGCGTGCTCGGTGGTCGGGTCTGCCCGGTGGCTCCCCGCGACCACTGCGCGGGGCTGGTCACCCTGCCAGAGCCTGGGAGCCAGGGCGGTGTTGACTACCAACTGCTGACCTTGGCCCTGCTGGCCGCCAACGCACTGCTGGTGCTCCTGGCCTTGGCGGCCTGGGCGTCGCGCTGGCTGCGGAGGAAGCTGCGGGCCAGGCGAAAGGGCGGGGCTCCCGTCCACGTTCGCCACATGTACTCTACCCGACGACCTCTGCGCTCCATGGGCACTGGCGTGTCCGCCGACTTCTCTGGCTTCCAGTCGCACCGGCCGCGCACCACCGTGTGCGCGCTCAGCGAAGCGGACCTCATCGAGTTCCCGTGCGGCCGCTTCATGGACAGTGGGGGCGGCGGCGCAGGCGGCAGCCTCCGGCGGGAGGACCATCTCCTGCAGCGATTTGCCGACTAAGTAGATCCAGGGCCTCCAGGGGGTGTGGAGACTATCTCCTTGGCCTGGGGAGCCGCCTGTCCGCGGGCCCCAGCAACCCACCTCAGGGGAAGATCTCTTTTTATCAGACCTTCTCTTTTCTCCCTTTTGTACATTTGCCAGAAGGGCCAAAGAAGACAGATAGCAGCTAAATCCGCACCACCCCCCAAATCCCGAGGCTTGCTCATGAAGTAAATGGTTGGTGTTGGTGGTCAAGACCAAGAATAAGGGACAAATGGATGGTGGGGTCAAGAGACTGGAAGCCTTCTTTTCTACGCTGGTGCAGCTGTGAGAATGGACTTTTTTAATGCAGTAGTCTGGCCTCTGGGGTAGAAAAGGGTGCTCGTTGCCCCCTACGTGGCCATGAAAGAAATGGATGCTTGTATTTTTGTTTATTGGAGTTTCTATTTAAGGAAAAAAAGAACGTATTACCATTACAAAGGTAGCTTGGCAACTGACTCCACTGGTCTGGTGGTCTCTGCCAAGAAGGGTGACGTTGTAAACTGGTGGTGAAGTTTAACACACTCTTGGAGGAACTCTTGTTGACTGATAGAACGTTCAGGATAACTTAATGTTTAAATAATTAGAGATGCTACTTTTTTTTTTTTCAAAAATGTGAAGATTTCTGACATTTAACAAACTGACCAGTAAACTCAAGGACCGTTTTAGTTGAGCAGGGCAGTTCAACTATTTTCCTTTTAACATTAACACCAGGAAAACATGTGCTGACCTTCGGGTTAACTAAGATTACAGAGTTTCTCAGGAGGAGGCTGCATGCAAGACTTCTCTGTCGGGGTTGCTCCTGTGGCTTTTTTAATTTTATTTTTTAAACTTACATGTGGAAAAGGAAACTTCAATGCCAGACTCCATAAAAGAATGTAAGGTGTGCATAACTGTTGACCCCATAGAGAATGCCATCGTTGTAGTTCACTTTACCACATCTCTGATGACCTGTCCAGGTTGGAATAAATGTGATGTGGTACTTCTCATGTTTTTATCAGTAACATGCAGTTGACTGTGCCATACTTCTCTTGAACTGCACAGTTAAGTGATCAAGGTAATTTCCTGATAGGAGGTGAGCAAAAGGTGACTTGCAATTGATAGTGTAATGTTTGATCACGTTATTGTCTTATATGAAAGAGTGGGGGGGTGTGAAAAAAATGTGCATCAGTGGTTGTATGTTTCTACTAAAACCAGAAGATTGTTAGGAATACTTAAACCTCACTGTGAAATAATTATATATTTTGCAAATTAATCCCTCCACTACCCAGTGGTTTTTTCCCCCATGTTACTAAAACTTAGCTTTTAGTTGATAATTGCAGTATTTTTAAAAAATGTTTTTGTTTTAAGCTTAGGGTTAGTCTTTATTTGTTCAGTTGTTTTCAACTCTTTGGGATACTTTCATTCCTTGATATTTATGAAGTAGATGTTTATCACTAGATGTAGTGCTTTGGTTTACATGAATAATTTTGTGTGTGGTCTAAACACAGTCACTTAGAAGATGTACAAGATGGTTATATTCATCGTGGTTACAGATTCATTGGCGGCAGGGTGCTGGGCAAGCCACTGCAAAGGTGCTAAGGCTAACAGTGAATTTTCTGTTTAGGGCCTTAAGCCCCCGAGGGTCCTGAAGACTCAGGGAATCTGTCATATTCCAGAGGTCCTTCAACCCCGCTTCACCCCTTTTCCGTTTCGTCTCCACTGAACCAGGCCTGCCTTGTCCCAACAGCTGAGTAGGAACACAGGGATTTAAATGAACTGATCTTTGTTTATGTTCAGATGAGTAAATGTCCAGACCACTTAAAGTACAGCTGCTTTTCTGGCAGTCTTATCTGTGGGGCCCAAACTTAATAAACCACAGGAAATAGACTGTCATTCGTAGTTTGTGGCTGGGGCTTGCTTCAGATTCTGAGCCTTGGGAGAAGTGGAATTTGCTCTTATTTGCAACCTTGTGGTTGTCTTGCACCTTTTGTGCTCCTAGCTTTTTCATTCAGAGAGCAATTGCATTTCTTAGCTCTTGCTTTTCTTACCCAGCGATGTAATAAAGTGAGTCCCTTTGAAAGTCTGAAACAGACCTCTGGTTCTTCCCACCACCTACCCTTTCAACTGCAAAAATCACTGAAAATGGTTAATGCCTGAATCCATGTAAAAACACTTTCACTGGAAAGTCTTTCAGTGGGAAATGAATAAATGTTATACATTGTTATGTTCAGTTATGTCAATAAACCCACTTACTAATGGAGATGTTTTCTTGGAGTTTCCAAATATTTTACAGCCTTTCATAATGGTACACTGAATTTTTATACAGCAGTTTTCATCAATGAAGATGAAACAAACTGGAAGTCTTTCTGTCCTCTTTCGCTGTCTTTTAGTTTCCATTTCCAAGTAGAGTGTGGACTTTCTTTTTAAGAAATGCTTGTGACTTTTTTCCCAAAGAAACAATGAGATGGCTTTAGAAGCAGGTGGTCCACCATGATGTGAAAATGCTGTCAGAACACAAGTGACAGTAAAATAATGGGTCTCAGCAGGTTCCAGTTGTTTAAAAAACACTGAATTAAAAGTCAAGCTCTTAGACTCTCAAGGTCAAAAATAAGAAGAAATTTTCTTGACCTAGATGCCATCTTTGCCATTAAAAAGTACATGAAAAATAAAATTCCTAAAGAAAAAAAAAAACTTTGTGAGAGTTAGGAGTGTTCAGTTAAAGAGCCATTGATGCAGGCTGGAATGTGTTGGGGTCCTCAGCTCAGCCAGTAAGATTATTGCTTTCATAAAGCAGATCATTTTATGATGCTGCCAGGTAGTAATTAGCATGTGTTCAGAACACCTTCACTAATTTGCCAAACACCTGGTTTTTCCCAGAAGTACAGTAACATGGGGAGCTACTGCATATTAAGAAACTATTACAGCAGACACTGGGTTACCTGGTATTTGTATTTAACCACTCCCTCCTCTGCTTCTGAGACTTGGAGATAAGTGACCATGAAGCATTCTAGTACCACAAATGTATTCAAAATTCCAGGCCATGACCCAGGATCAAAACATTCTTATAGGCCTCCTATCTTCACCATCTCAGAGAATTATAGCATCACTAAAATTCAGAATGATTTTAAGGAAGGGATGAAAGAATTTTAAGTCATCTGAGATTCTTTCTGTTTACTTAATCACTTATCCTGGGTCTTGACTGCGTAGCGCTATTTTAAGGAATAAATAAGTAAAAAGCATTAGACAGCACCAGTTATAAGGCAGAACTTCAATAAGCAGTTCTTCAATGTACCAAGAATACATAACATGTATTATTGGTATTGTTGGTAGCAGTGTGACCCTATTGGCAGGGAATGACACATTTAGAAGTTATATGATACATTTTAGAAGTTTCATGGGTAGGTGATATGCTTAAGCCCTTAACCAATCAAAATTCAGATAATACTACCAGTGACCCTTCCCTCTCCTTGTTTTGGTTAATTGAAGCTCTTCTATGATTTGGTGTGGAAGGATAGCTCTTGAAATATTTTCTCACTATTTAAAAAAGAATATACTAGTATTTGAGCAACATGTCCTATGTTTATTAAACTCTTGACATAAATTAATTCATCTTTTAGATCAGAACTAAGACTGTGTAAATGGTCTTGCCGTTTACAGCGCCCCACTACTTCCCATTAATTTAGTGATAGCATCTCCAAGTGTCCTTTACACTTAGTTTACTTAAAAGGATACTTTGCATTCACAAGTGCTTTTTCTTAGGGATTTAAGGTCACTTTATCCTTCCCAATCATCTGGCAAATAGTATTCATTTTGCATGGGAAACAGAGGTATTTAGAGGTTATACTTACATTGACTACTGAAATAATTAGGGGAAAAAGTAGCTTCCTGATACCTGGTTGCTTTATCTTGGGGCAGAATACCAAAATATCCCACTGCATCTATTTGAGAGATTTTAAGCTACAGGCATTGTGATTCCTTATGGCACAGAAACCGGGCTTTGTAATTTGGCTGTGAACTAGCATCAGACAGACAAATTGTCATGTACTAACACTGTAAGCAACAGCATCTCCTGAATCTGTAACTTCATAAAAATTTGTTTCAAATTCACCAGATTTTCATAAATGCTAGTCCTGTGCCATAGTTAATGCTGAGATAGCCGCATTGTTTTAGGTTAAGACCAGCTATAGCCAAGTAGCAATTATTCACTTTTCCAAGTTAAAGGTTTTGATGAACTGATGCTTACCCTGCAACTAACTGTATACTTAACTCTTAGTATATATGCACACTTTTAATGGTGATCACGCTTTTATTCCTTTTTTTCTCAGTTGTGGTGTCCTTCTAAGGATTTTTACTTTAGGAAATGAAAATGAGTGCAAATAATAACAAATACCCATACTGGTTCAGTTCAGTTCCTCAGTCATGTCCAACTCTTTGGGGCCTAATGGACTGCAGCACGCCAGGCTTCCTTGTTCATCACCGACTCCCAGAGCTTGCTCAAACTCATGTCCATCAAGTCAGTGATGCCATCCAACCAGCTCATCCTGTCATCCCCTTCTCCTTCTGCCTTCAGTCTTGCCCAGCATCAGGGTCTTTTCCAATGAGTCAGATCTTCGCATCAGGTGGCCAAAGTATTGAAGCTTCAGCTTCAGCATCAGTCCTTCCAATGAATATAGACGGACTTTGTTGGCAAAGTAATGTTCCTGTTTTTTAATATGCTGTCTAGGTTGGTCATAGCTTTTCTTCCAAGGAGCAAGCGTCTTTTAATTTCATGGCTGCAGTCACCATCTGCAGTGATTTTTGGAGCCCCAAAAAATAAAGTCTCTCACTGTTTGCATTGTTTCCCCATCTATTTACCATGAAGTACACGACTGAGCGACTGAACTGAACTGAAATGAATGGAACCGGGTGCCACGATCTTAGTTTTTTGAATGTTGAATATTAAGCTAGCTCTTTCACTCTCCTTTTTCACTTTCATCAAGAGGCTCTTCAGTTCCTCTTCACTTTCTGCCATAAGGGTGGTGTCATCTGCATATCTGAGGTTATTGATATTTCTCCCGGCAATCTTAATTCCAGCTTGTGCTTCATCCAGCCTGGCATTTCACATGATGTACTCTGCATATAAGTTAAATAAGCAGGGTGACAATATACAGCCTTGACGTACTCCTTTTCCTGTTTGGAACCAGTCTGTTGTTCCCTGTCCATTTCTAACTGTTGCTTCTTGACCTGCATACAGATTCCTCAGGAGGCAGGTAAGGTGGTCTGGTATTCCCATCTCTTTAAGAATTTTCCACAGTTTGTTGGGAAACTATACCAAAAAAGATCTTAAAGACCCAGATAACCATGATGGTGTGATCACTCACCTAGAGCCAGACATCCTGGAGTCCAAAGTCAAGGGGGCCTTAGGAAGCATCACTACGAAAAAAGCTAGTGGAGGTGATGGAATTCCAACTGCTGCTGCTGCTAAGTCGCTTCAGTCGTGTCCGACTCTGTGCGACCCCATAGACGGCAGCCCACCAGGCTCCCCCGTCCCTGGGATTCTCCAGGCAAGAACACTGGAGTGGGTTGCCATTTCCTTCTCCAAAGCATGAAAGTGAAAAGTGAAAGTGAAGTCGCTTAGTCTTATGCGACTCTTAGAGACCCCATGAACTGCAGCCTGCCAGGCTCCTCCGTCCATGGGATTTTCCAGGCAAGAGTCCTGGAGTGGGGTGCCATTGCCTTCTCCAGGAATTCCAACTGGGCTATTTCAAATCCTAAAAGATAATGCTGTGAAAGTGCTGCACTCAATGTGCCAGCAAATTTGGAAAACTCAGCAATGGCCACAGGACTGGAAAAGGGCAGTTTCCATTCCAATCCCAAAGAAAGGCAATGCCAAAGAATGTTCAGTCTACTGCACAATTGCACTCATCTCACACGCTAGCAAAGCAATGCTCAAAATTCTCCAAGCCAAGCTTCAACAATATGTGAACCAAGAACTTCCAGATGTTCAAGCTGGATTTAGAAAAAGAGGAACCAGAGATCAAACTGCCAACATCCATTGGATCATCGAAAAAGCAAGAGAGTTCCAGAAAAACATCTATTTCTGCTTTATTGACTATGCTAAAGCCTTTGACTGTGTGGATCACAACACCCATATATCACCACTCAACAACAGTTCACATTTTGCAGTGTTTGTTTTCAGCCTTAATAAGTGTATTTATTGACAAAGCCCCTGACTGTCTTTCCCAGCTACCATTGTGAGATTGATGTGTGTCCTTCTGACAGTCAGCTCTCCTTTTTCACAGAAGTTATGTTGTGTAAGGTCACAGCAAACATTAAATTATAGTTCAGACACTGAACTATTGCTCCCAGGGGAAATTCAGGGTTAGGTTCCTGTGTGTCTCTGGTCACAACATTTTCATCAGCTCATCAACATATAACCATATTTTATGTGTGCTTCCCGGTGGCTCAGAGGGTAAAGCGCCTGCCTGCAATGCAGGAGACCTGGGTTTGATCCCTGGGTCAGGAAGATCCCCTGGAGAAGGAAATGGCAACCCACTCCAGTACTCTTGCCTGGAAAATCCCATGGACAGAGAAGCCTGGTAGACTACAGTCCATGGGATTGCAAAGAGTCGGACATGACTGAGCGACTTCACTTTCACTTTCTGTTTAAAGATACCATATTTAGTACATATCATTGACTCATTAACCTTGAACTCATGGCTCACCACACTATAACCTATGCCTGAAGAAAGTGTATCTAACACATATATTTTCTCCCCAAGACTCATCACAGCCTTTCAGGCCTTCCTTAGGGGCACTAGCCAGCACTTCTGCACTATGCTTGGGAGCCCTTTCAAACCACAAAATCACCAACAAAAAGCACAAAAATTAAAAAAAAAAAAAAAGTAGCACTAAATAGGGAGAAGGCAATGGCACCCCACTCCAGTACCCTTGCCTGGAAAATCCATGGACAGAGGAGCCTAGTAAGCTGCAGTCCATGGGGTCGCTAAGAATCGGGCACAACTGAACGACTTCACTTTCACTTTTCACTTTCATGCATTGGAGAAGGAAATGGCAACCCATGCCAGGGTTCTTGCCTGGAGAATCCCAGGGGCGGGGAAGTCTGGTGGGCTACCGTCTCTGGGATCGCACAGAGTCAGACACAACTGAAGCGACTTAGCAGCAGCAGCAGCAGCACTAAACAGACTGTGAAAAGGACACTTGTTTAGAGTATGAGATACGAAACAAGAAGGCAAAATGGTGTTTTGTTCAGTACCAGCTCGGAACACACAGGGCCACTCAGATTTCCCACTACTCTGTGCGTGTTGCCCAGCGGCTGTGAAAGTACTGCAGAGCAGTGATTCTGGGGTTACAGATAAATTCAGGTGAGTAGGTGATCTTACAAACAAATAACCTGTGAATAATGAAGATTAACCATACGTTTCATCTCCCCAATCCTTCTCCTGTACCCACTACCCCTTTTGTCAACGCCATAAATTAACTTTTCTATCCTTTGAGCAATCTTTTTTTAAAGTAAAATTGGTACATAAAATTAGCTTCAAATGTACAACATAATCCTTGGATCTTTGTATACAAGGTACACTACAGAGTAGTCACCACAAGAAGTCTAGTTACATCTGTCCTCTGGATCTCAGAGTTCTGTCTGATTTATTTCACTTAGCATGATATCCTCAAACTCCATCCATGTTGTAAAAAATGGCAAGATTCCTTTCTTTTTATGGCCGAGTAATACTCCACAGTATATGTATATCACATCTTCTCTGTCCATTCATCTGTTGATGGTCACTTAGGTGGTTTCCATATTTTGGCTGTTGTAAATAATGCTGCAATGAACATAGGGGTGCACTTTTCTTTTTAAGTTAGTGTTTTTTGTGTTTGTTGAATAAATAAATACCCAAAAGTGGGTAGCTGGATAATATAGTAGTTTTATTTTTAGCATTTTCTCTTTTGCATGGCAACCACATAGGTGTGGTTGTATTGTAGACGATGGTGGCTTTGGGGGTGTGTGCTGAGGATGGAAGTGAAAGGGTTGCTTTCTTTTTTTTTTTTTAGACAATTTTAGTTTGGTATTTTCTAGCGATTGTCTCTGAAGTGTTTGCTCTTTTGCTACATGTGCACAGTCTCTGGTGTCTTCTTTGGTGCTGTTTATCATACATTAAAAATGTACCTACTTATGTATCTTTTCTTACTTTTGCACATTTACTACTTCCCCAATTTTCAGGCAGTGTGCCACAAAAAGAGGAAAAGCCTAAGTGCATCCCAGGCCTAAGTACATGCGGGGGTTAAGTGCATCCCTGATCCCATCTGCTCTATCCCCTTTTCCAGTTCATTCAATTTTATTAATTTATGTTCTTATCTTCATCATCATTCTCAACGTTCTCCTTGCTTTTGATCTCTTCTTTTTCTAGTTTCTGAATGTAAAATCTTTAGTAAAATTACTGTGACCTTTTTTTTCTACTAATATAGTCATTTGATACTATAAAGGTCATCAAGTTCCCTACAGATTTTGTTATGTTGCATTTCAATTTTTACTCAACTGAAAGTATTTTCTGATTTCCAGATGGTCTCCTGTGACCCTTGAGTTATTTAGAAGTTCAGTTCAGTTGCTCAGTCGTGTCCGACTCTTTGTGACCCCATGAACCGCAGCACGCCAGGCCTCCCTGTCCATCACCAACTCCCGGAGTCCACCCAAATCTATGTCCATTGAGTCGGTGATGCCATCCAACCATCTCATCCTGTGTCATCCCCTTCTCCTCCTGCCCTCAATCTTTTCAGCATCAGGGTCTTTTCAAATGAGTCAGCTCTTCGCATCATGGGGAAGTGTGTTGTTTAATTTCCAAATATTTGGAGATTTTCCAGACATCATTCTGTTGTTGATTTCTAGCTTGATTCCTTTGTGGTCAGAGATTTCAATTCTTTAAAACTTGTTAAATTTTGTTTTATGACCCAGAATACTTTCTGTATTGATAAATGTTCCATGTGCACATGAAAAGAATTTATATATTCTGCTATTTTCATGTAAAGTATCTTGTAAATGTTAAGTAAACATAGCTGGTTGATAGTATTGTTCAACTCTTCTGTTTTGTTACTGATTCTTTTGTCTACCTACTCAATTAAGATAATAAGAAAGAAATATGGATTTGTCTATATCTCTTTTCAGTTATCTCATGTTTTGTGTGTATATTTTGAAGTTTCCTGTTTTGGATTGTCATATCTTATTATATAATAGTCCCTTTGTATTATATAATGTCTCCATCCCTGCTAAAAATATAACCAGTTCAGTTTTTTTTTGAGGGAAATTTTATATATATATATATATACACATACACATATATATATGTATATATAAACACATATATAGATGTAAAATAATATATGTACTTACATATATAACATATTGTGATACATATATATTCTCTTTAAAAAAATAATTTCTGGTGCCCTGTAATTTGGGTGGTAAGTCCCAGTTTCTGTATGATACTGTACTCCTGCCTGAAGAACTTCCTTTAACATTTCTTGTAGTGAAGTTCTGTTTTTTTCAGGAAATGTTTTTATTTTACAAGAATTTCTTTTGTGGGGGTTAGAGATTTCTTCACTGACTTTTGCTTTTCTTTCAGTACGTTAGAAATGTTTCCCCACTGTTATCTAGCTTGCTTAGCTTTTGGCAAGGGGTCTGCTCTAATTACACTGGATTCTCTATATAATGCCTCTCTTTGTTCTGGCTACATTCAAGATTTTCTCTTTAAGTTGTCTTTCAGCAGTTTGCTTGTGATATGTCCATGTGTTTAAAACATTGTTCTAACTACTTACTTCTCTCTGAGCTTCTTGCATCTGTGGTTGTCTTTCAGTAGTTTTAGGAAATTGAGTCATTTGAAATAGTTCTTTAAATATTTCTTCTGTCCTGCTTTTTTTTTCTCTCTTTTTTATCTGGAAATTTAATTACACATATGTTAGACTGCTTGATTTTGTCCTCTTGGATATTCTGTACTTTTTTTTCTTTTACACATTTAAAATCTTTGTAATTCTACTTAAACCATCTCTATTGGCCTATCTTTAAGTTTACTAATCGTTTTCCAACTGGTTGCAGTCTGCTAATTAGCCCTTTAAGGAATTATTCATCTCTGATACCTTTTTTTCCTAGCTGGGTTTTTTGTTTTTTTGTTTGTTTCTATTTGTTGAAATTCCATATCTGTTCATGCGTGTTGTATAATTTTCCAGTAGATCTTTTAATATATTGATTCTTAGTTATAGTAAAGTTCCTGTCTAATAGTTTCAGCATCTAGACATCTCTGAATCTAGTTTTATTGATTGGTTTTTATTTAGCAATAGGCTATTTTTCATGCTTTTTTATTCTAAGCATTGTAAGTCTTGTAAGTTTTATTTGAATGCTAGATTTTATGTCAGAAGAATACTCAAGACCGAGACAAATATTCCTTATGCCCAGAAGAAGAGAAAACTCTTCTGTCAGGCTACACCAAAACAGTACTTTAAAAATCATCTCTAAGTAATTTGGCCTTTATGTGTTGCCTGTTTCTCTTATTATGTGTCATACATCAAGGGCAATACCCAGAGTTACATTATTCTTCTGTAAATATTTGATGATTGACATGCAGTCCATCTCACAGCCACAATTGCTTCCCTCTGTATTGACATGGATGGGTCACTATCTTGCGCTATGAGGTTAGTTCTTTCCACTACTGTGTAAGCTCCCTTAGGACAAAAATCCCATTTTGCATTTCTCTGTTTCTCCATAGAGCCTGAATAGCTTCGAGTTCCTGGCTACCTGCTTATTGATGAGTTTACAAGGCAGTTGTTCAACCATTCCCTCTAAGACACACATGCCAGACTGTTCACCTAAGTCATATGCACTCCTGTGCTGAGGCAAGTCATTAAATAGCTGTAATCCCACCAAATGTACATTTATATAAGAACAGTTGAAAACTGATTTGGGTGCTGGAAGATGGTATGTAAGATAGTACAATATGATCCTACTTTTTCTACCTTTAATATAGGAACATAGTTCTCAAAAAATGAACATCTGGGAAACTTAACATATGTTTCTTCCCTCAGTGTGTTATGTAGAGATTTCATGTTGCTGAGAATAAATCTGGAATTGTGTCCTATTTATGTTGGTATTCCCATCATAGCATATTCCTGCATAGTGCGTTTCACATAGTAGGTTCTCATATATGCCAGTGAATTTTTTTTTTTTTTTTAATTTTAAGCATTAGTCCTATTAGGGAGGGAATATGATAGGAGGAATTCAAAGCCTGAGTTTGGGCTTTCTAGGATGTGGAACAGGATATTTTTGTCAACACACTGATGTTATTTTCCACCTGGTCCCTGTTTTTAGTAACTTCTTCCCCCACAAAATTATGACTGAGACTTTAAAAAGTCCAAGGCAAAACAATCATGTTTGAATTTCTTTGTGTACCAGAAAGGCGCAATAAGACAAGTGTTTTTGTGAGATAAGGAATGTTTCAGTGACATGGTGAAGCATGAATTGAAGTGTAGGCCACCAGTCCCACCAGGTAAATGATTATCTGCAGTTGCCAGAGTGAGTAGCTTCCATGGCTGATGAAGCTGCTGACCTTGGCATATTTATCATCATTACCCCAGGGGACAGAAACCAATATCTCTATTCTCATTAATATACATCCATAAAAGGAGACACAGCTAGTTGAAAAGAATTTGTGTGTATAGGTGTTGTGTGTGTGTGTGTGTGTGTGTGTGTGTGTGTGTGTTGATAAAAGCGTGGTGGGGTGGGGAGTGAGAAATGGTTGTTTACATTTTCTTTCCTCTTTTAACTTTTTCCTGTTTTTACTGAAAAGAGAAGATGACATCAGTCTCTCATCTGCAAGCTAGAATTTATAATAGATACTCCAGTCTGCAAGACTTCTAGGGGCATAGTTTTTCCTTATAAGGGAGCTGAATAAGGCTGCAAAACATGGATAATCTGTGTTATCATCTCTCAGGCTATGATTGCCATCCGATTAGGGAGGCCAGGGGTGAGGGATGTGACCTTGGATGATGCCGAGGTTGTCTCCCCCAACCCCCTACCCCAGCACGGTACTAACTGCTTCCTGGCCTGGAGTTTGGAGGCAGGCTTCAGGACATGAGTCCACAGACAGCACTGAGCCTGCCAGGAAGCTGTTTGGGAGAAGCGGGTGCAGGTGGCGGGGCTCTAGGTGCTCGGGCCACACCAGCCCTGGAACAAGGTGAAGGACATAAAAGAGGTTTTATTTCCTGAACAAAGTGATCGCTCTATGTTTTAGTTTGCTAGGGCTGCTGTAACAAAGTGCCGTGGACTGGCCGGCTTAAACAACAGAGGTGTATTGCTACACAGTTCTGGAGGCCGGAAGTCCAAGTTCAAGGTATCAGCCGGGCTGCTTCCTTCTCAAGGCCATGGGAAAGAACAAGCTCCACATCCCTCTCCCAGCTGCTGGTGGTTTTCTGACAATCTTGGGCTTTCCTTGGCTTGTAAATGCATCAACTCAATCTCTGCCTTCATCTTCATGTGATGCTCCTCCTGTGTGTGTCTAAATTTCCTCCTTTTATAAGGACACCAGTCATTCTGAAGTAAAAGCCCACCCTACTTGGATATGACCTCATCTTAATTGCAGTTACAACTGCAATGACCCAATTCCCAAGTAATGTCACATTGTGAGGTACTGGGGGTTAGGACCTCAACATCTGAATTTTGGAGTTAGTGGGGGTACACAACCCCACCCCTAACAAAATTCATCCTGTTGATGGTTGATTCAGTTGGGAGTATTTTCTTGATTATTAAAGGCAATAGGGAAGGGACATGGGAACAGGGGAGGAAATGGTGGAGCAGTTGATTTTTTTTTTTTTTTTTTTTTTCTGACAAAGAATCAGTACCTGGGAGATTGAAGCCTGCAGGGAGAAGTGATAGGATTCCTTCACTGTGCCTCAGGATAGTCATATTTTTGAAGACACAGACAGTATCTGAGTTGAAGTATGATCCGTGAGTCAGAGCACCTAAGTCCCCGTAACTTTTCCAAACTCACCAGTGTTATGTGAGTTTCAGCCACCCAGGCAAAAGTACCCAGAGTTCCTGTGTGATGCCTTCAGAAGTTTTGGGGTGCTCTCCTGAGGAGCCTTTCTCCTTTCCTGGGCTCTGGAATATGGTGGGAACCACCTGAGGAGCAGGTCCATTGGAAAAGTCCTGACCTTTCAACCACTTGTTTTCCTAGTAGTATAGTGTTTATGGCATCACTGACTCGATGGACATGAGTTTGAGCAAGCTCTGGGAGTTGATGATAGACAGGGAAGCCTGGCGTGCTACAGTCCATGGGGTCACAAAGAGTCGGACATGACTGAGTGACTGAACTGAACTGAACTGATAAGTGTTTTCAAAATAAATGATCTATTTTCTTAACAAATGCCAAGGTGGGGTGTGTGTAGCTAAGACCAGGCACTGGATACTTTGTGAGATATTTTGTATGCATTATGTTAGTCATTGCTAACTGCTAAGTCACTTCAGTCATGTCCGACTCTGTGCAACCCCATAGACGGAAGCCCACCAGGCCCCGATGACCCTAGGATTCTCCAGGCAAGAACACTGGAGTAGGTTGCCATTTCCTTCTCCAACGCATTAAAGTGAAAAGTGAAAGTGAAGTCGCTCAGTTGTGTCAGACCCTCAGCGACCCCATGGACTACAGCCTTCCAGGCTCCTCGGTCCAT
The DNA here is from genome assembly GCF_003369695.1 of Bos indicus x Bos taurus. NCBI lineage: Eukaryota > Metazoa > Chordata > Mammalia > Artiodactyla > Bovidae > Bos > Bos indicus x Bos taurus. The sequence continues at coordinate 52,493,770 of NC_040079.1, read as the reverse complement.
GGGATTTTCCAGGCCAGAGTACTGGAGTGGGGTGCCATTGCCTTCTCCGATGTTAGTCGTTAGAGAAATCCATAATAGTATTACTCCCATTTTCCAGATGAAGCAATCAAGGCTTGTCCAGGAGCTCAAAGGCATCAAGTGGCAGTCAATTTCTATCTGTATTCTTTTCACTCTTCCTCTGTGCTGTCCTAAGTTTTTGAAGGTAAATCTCCGAAAGATGTGGATTTTTTAAAAAACAAATCTTAAATACCACACTGAGATTAAGACTTCACTTTTTTTTTTCCTTTGAGCCTCCACTATAAAATGAGTAGACTGGATTTATTCAGATGATCACAATGGGTACACATAGCCCTAAACTGCATCTAATATTATGATTTAGTTTTCCTATTTGGATATAAAAAGGAGAGGATGTAGGCTGTTGATCTGCTTTTTTTTTTTTTTTAAGATGGAATTTCAGCATCTCCTTGTGGAATTTCCTGGTTCTCAACCAAATATGTTGATCCCGCCTCTCAGAAGCTCATCTATTTTGGACAGCAGCAGGATAATAATCTGGTTATTTAGGGGGTCTGGTCTTTGGAGCCTTATAGTATTATTTTCTTCTCTTCTTCCTCTGTGCTCCTACTGCTCCCGCAGATGTTCAGAGCTGACCACATTCAGCCTCCCTGGCACCACAGTAGCCGGTCTCCCTGGCCAGGGAAGCATGCTCGCCCTTCTGTACTGAGATCAGCTCCCACTATGGGCACATCTCCTGTGAACCAACCAACAGGCTTTGACTGATTGAGTTCAGGAAGACTTGCTTGTTTGTGGCTATGGTAATGACGCCAGTAAAATTCAATTACTGGATCCCAGAGGACTGTAGCGAGCGATAATAAATTAGGAAACATGAGCTTTGTGGAGTATCTGAGCTGAAATTATAATGGGGCTATTGAAAAACAAACAAACAAAAATCCTAAGCATTCATTTAATAATAGACGCTGCTGCTCTCCCCACCAAAAATTAGTTCGTCAACTAACCCTTTGTTCTTGTCATAGAAGAATATGCCTGAGACACAGCCAAGGACATTTTGTCTTAATTACTTGGTATTGTTGTCACCCCCAGAGCCCACCTGGCTTCAGGGTAACTGGTGCACAGGGAGGAAGCAGCCGCCTGGAGGGGCCTCCCAAGGCCACGGCACTAATCCATGCTGGGCTCACAGATGCTTGCCGCCCATGGCCTTGGGTTTCAGGTTGCCATCCTAGGATGAGGTTTGAATGGAGGTTGTAACCTCAGAAGGTCCGGCTAGCACTTAACCACTGACATCCATCAAGAATGTCAAGGCTCGCATTGTCTCATTAATTTGAACCAGTTTTCCTGCCATCAGATCCTTTTTCATTCCTAACCTTTCCACTCTTTCTTCCTTTGTGAGAAGTTTATGGCCTCTCTTGTTTATGCCCTTTGCCTGTGAGTTGTGCCCTGGAAGGCCAATCTTAGGGAAAAGGCACGTTTTCCCTCCTCCATGCCGTAAGTGAAAGTTGCGGAATTGATTGACGTTACTTCCCCAGTATGAGTTTCAAGTGCGTGAAAGAACATTTAAGGCAATCTGGATGTCTCTGCAGATTCTGTTTTGCAGATAATCTTGAAACTTAAAAAAAATTGGCTCCATTGGGTTTTCGTTGCTACGTGTGGGCTTTTCTCTAGTTATGGTGAGCAAGGGCTACTCTCTAGTTGCAGAGTATGGGCTTCTTGTTGCGGTAGCGTCTCCTCTTGGAGAGCACAGGCTCCAGGCACACAGGCTTAGTAGTTGTGGCTCGCAAGCTCTAGAGTGCAGGCTTATTAGTTGTGGTGCACAGGCTTAGTTGCTCCACAGCATGTGGGATCTTACCGGACCAGGGATCAAACTAGTGAACCTGCGTTGCAAGATAGACTCTTAACCACTGGACCACCAGGGAAGCCTCAGTCTTAAAGTTAAAATGGTTTGTCATTGCTGTCTTCCTTCACCTTATTTCCTTTTTCAACCAGATCCCAACACCTAAGTGTAGACCACAGAACTGATGAACAGGAGGTATGGAAAGATGGCAGAGGTGCCAAAAAAAATTCTGACCTAGCAGCACAGTATTTTCACTTGCAGTAAATATCTTTTTGAGGTAGCTATTGAGACCAAGCCCCTTTCTTGCAGAATTGGTCCTGATCCCTCACACCACTGAAGGACTGCAAGTGTAGACCATGCTTACTTTATGAGACCCCACAAGGCTGATCAACTCACGACCCAAGCTGGGCACAGTAGACTCTTGCTCTAAGAGCTGGAAAGTGAGCTGATTTTTAGGTTGGGATGGAGCTTGGAGAAGGCAGAAGTCTGGACTTTGGGCCTCCATTTTCAGCCATATGTCCAGAGAGGTGGAAAGTTAGAGGGTGGGGGAAATTTGCCATGACTCAGAGAAGTTGAGGGAAGAAGATACCAGAGACTGTCCATCCCTGGAGAGACAGGAAAGTCACTTCCTTGGTTCAGAATGACTGTCCATTTTCTACTTTCAGACCCTGTGAAGCCTGACTGCATTTCACTGGGGACCCTAAGGGTCTCCCAATAAAGTCTCCTTCTTTCTTTGGTTGATCTCCATATGTTGGGGGGGGGGTGTGTGCTTACATGGATGTTTAAACTACAACATTACCATCTAACATGTCCTTGGGCTTGGATGACATTTGAGGACAGTGTCATGAATGGCTGTCCAGCACAAGATGTGGAATATAACAGGTTGTCCACATGACATATATTGAAAGGATGTAAAATAGCCCTGGCAGCAAGGTGGTCTCACTGTAGAAGTGGAAACCTTCTGTAAAGGGTGACCCTTCATTTTCTTTTGGTCTTCCCCCCACATCTTGCATATGTCCTCTCTGTAAGACCCTGTGGGCTGGGTGCTGCCTTTTTAGCCTTCTATCTTCATCACTTCTTCATCTCATTTGCCTTTTGGCAATTCTTGCGACATGTCCCTCTTCTCAGCACGTTGATAATTTTTTTTTCTAAGATGCTTAGAGACCATAAAAATGTAAATGTATGATTTCATCAGGGGTGAGGGAACCGGCAGTTTGTGGCACACTGTCTTAGGACTTGTCTAAATTAGGGGTGATTCTAAGACAGAAGTTTCAGACATCCAGAGGCGCAAAGCAGACAAAGGATTTTACTGTCTTTTTATTTCCCATGAAATAAAATGCTTAGCAGTGTTCAGATCTTACCCACACTGCTTCCTGGCCTCTGCTGAAGAGGGATTTGCACCGACGCCCCAGGGTTTTTTGGCCTGTGCTGGAGTGGCTGCCAGGGAAGGGGGACATCCAGAAGGGTTTTACTCTGACCACAACTGTGCTTGGGGCCTCTGTGCAGACAATCAAGTAATCTTCCCTCAGGGAAAAAGCCTGTGGAAGTGTCCAGTCTATCTAGACTTTTGGCACAGTAAGGAGCAATTATCTCCGTTTGTCTATCAGAACACGAACCATCAAGCACAATCTCTAACTAAAGGGACACTAAAGAGATGATTTTTTTGTTGTTGTTTTTTTGGTGTTAGTTATCTTCTGGGAAAAAAGGCGTGGGTCGTGGTGTGTGTGTGTGTGCTCAGTCGCATCCTATTCTTTGCGACCCCATGGATTGTAGCCCGCCAGGCTCCTCTGTCCACAGGATTGTCCAGGCAAGAATACTGGAGTGGACTGTCATTTCCTCCTCTAAGAAATCTTGCTGACTTGGAGATGGAACCCGAATCTCCTGCATTGGCAGGTGGATTCTTTACCCCTGAACCACTTGGAAAACCCAGCCTCAGGTTTATCTGCTTCTTTATACTAGTTTCACTCACTCTAATACATTATTTACCAAATTTGCCTGATAAGACTTCTCAGGGTGAGTGCTTATTCAAAATCCCATCCTGGGACCCACTACAGATTGAATAAATCAGAAACTTCTAGAAATGGGTAGAGGAGTTCATCCCAGGTGAAGGTTTTCAGGCAAGTTAGATTAATGCTGCTGTCATGCCTTAAAGGCTTTTTTCCCCCTTAATAACTCAGTGATTCTTGGCAAGGGGGGAATTAAGAAAGGCTTTCTCTTTTTAAATAGGCTTTTTATTTTGTAATAATTTTAGATTTACATATAATTTGCAAAGGCAATACAGAGAGGTCCCATATACCTTTTCTAAACTATTTTCCTCAGATGTTAAGATCTTACACAACAACATTACATCTGTCAAAACAAAGAAACTAACACTAATCAGTTAGTAAGAACTGTATGAGGTCACCAGTTATCCTGGAAACAAGGACAGAGAAGAAAAGGGAAAGGCAGGACAGCCCATAGCTCCTCTTTCTTTCCTTATTCCTCTGCAAGCCAAAGGTAGAGAGTTGGTAGAAGGCCTCTGATTAAGAAGCAATTTGAGTTCATGGTGAAGTTTTTCCACCATTCTGGTGAGGATGAAATACAAATGCGTGTATGAACTACCAAATGAAAACTGTTAATTTTGGTGGTCTCATGTATATAAGTTAAATGTTCACATTGTCGTTGTTGTTCAGAGGTTATGTCCAACTCTTTGTGACCCCATGGACTGCTGCACGCCAGGCTCCTCTGTCCTCTACTATCTCCCTGAGTTTGCTCAAATTCATGTCCATTGAGTCAGTGATGCTATGTAACCATCTCATCCTGTGTCGCCCCCTTCTCCTGTTGCCTTCAATCTTTCCCAACATCAGGGTCTATTCGCCTTTAAAACTAGCCTTGTGTAAAGATAAACAGTGAAATTCAAACTAACAGTTAAATTTTTTAAGTTTTATTTACTTACCGTAACATTAAATAGCGCGTTAAAAACACTGTAGCAAGTTGAAATAGAGACTGGAGAAGAAGGAAAAAATTTGTATTTTAGTTTGACTGCCCATTTTTCCTACTCTTTGGACAAAGGGCCCCACATTTTCACTTTGCACTCACTGGGTGGGACAAAACAGCCAGTCCTGTTGAGCCCTAGTCAAGAATCCCTGTCTTAACCTAATGAAGCCATGGATGGTGGCATCCAGGCAGATGCGTGGAGAGATGTCAGGGGCAGAGAACTTTCTGCCATTCTAGGCGATAATAGCCCTGGAGGGGGCTTATTCTCCTCTGTTAACCAGCCCTGCCTGCCCAGATGGCTACGGCCTCTTCAAGATGATTCCTGATATTTGAGCACTTCTACCTTTGGCCCAAGGGCAGGAGGATTCCTGTTGCATCTTCTAAGTGGCCAAACACTTTCTGATGCAGAAAGTGTAACAGCAGATGCCACATCAGGAAGCAGTTACACCCTCGACCTGCCCCAGGCATGTAGCTTTTGCAGGACCACTCTCTATTGTAATTCATGATTTCTGTATTCCAGTGGGCAGTTTTTCTTGTTTTGCTTCAATATTAAATCAAAGAAATACCTTCTACACCTACACAGCTTGCTAACTCATTCACCAAGGATCAGGGAGTTTGTGTGAAGGGGCAGCTCAGTGGGCTCAGAATAGCAGCTTTAATTTATATCTGAAAACAAATTAGCCCAATGGAGCAGAATGGGTACAAATGGCTGTACAGCAGCTTGCCCCATCGAACACACAACGCGGCTCTGGTAATTAACAGACACAGTGGCATTCTCCTCTGCTCGAAAATGTTCATTGCAATGTGCCTTTTTGGATAGGGTGTTCCTTTTAAAATAAGCATGGTTTCCAGCTGGTGGTGTAGATGCATCCTTCTGAGAGTGAGGCCATGATATGTAACGTGTGGAGAGACGCTGAGCAGTAGGAGGAAACTTCCCTGTGCTAAGCTGACTGCTGGCAGCCCTGGGTGTGGACTGGCCCTTCTTTCCTGGTGAGAGAGTTGTGTCCCCAGAGGTAAGATATGTGACCAAGGATCAGACAAGGTTAGTACGTGGCCAACTCAAACATGCCCTATAACCTTCCCTTCTGTGGGAATCAGCATAGGAGAGCCATCAGAGGAAAATGGTCCTTTACAAACCTGTGGTTTGATGGTTTGGATCCTCGGATTAAAATCCATTGTTTTCATAGTTGTGAGAACAAAGGTTTTCCTCTCGGTATGCAAGGGCCTAAAAGCTCTTTCCAGAATATTCTTCCTCAAACTACCAGCAAAGCTCATTCCTTTCTTCCTCCAGAATATGTTTCAAACATTCAAACTGAAAGTGAATGCCCTTGACACTCCTTATTCCGCCCCCCACCCAGTCGCTATACCCCTCCCCACTGGTGTGTTTTGCTACTGTACTCGTCAGCTCGTTGGCTGATAGACTCGATCTTCATCTGTCTTCTTTATGGTCTTTTTCTTTACCTGCGCCAATGTAATTTCTGCCAAGTCGGATATTTTTCTCTATTGTGTTTGCTGCTGTATCCCGTCTGTGGCACATCGCCTGCTACATAGTAGGAGCGCGATAGTTACTTGTTGAGAGAATTATCAATGGATCTGAGCCTCACCTGCTTCTCCAGCTGTGTTCCCTGCCACATCCCTAACCGCCCCCCCCACCCCCTCACTCTAGCCACAAGTTAGATCCGTGAAACTCTGTATCACGCCTCTGTAAATTTGTTCATGCAGTTTCTTCCCCTTGCAATCCTTATCTCCCTTTTGTACAAATGCTACTCTCTTCTTCATCTTTCCGCATTCCCCTGGAGCCTCAGCAGCCCCATCATGCCTTCCATCGTGCCGTGCTGGACCACGCTAAGTGAGGCTTGGTTAGTCAGCATCTTCTCCCAGAGATGCTCAGCAACCCCAGGGCCAGATGGTGCCATTGGGATCTCTCTCCCCACCCTGGTGCTTCAGTCGTTTGATGAATAAACACACAAATGAGATGTTCAAAGACAGACAACAACTTAGTGGCAAGGACCAGAGTGCACGCATGCATGCTAAGTCACTTCAGTTGTGTCCAACTCTTTGCAACCCTATGGACTCTAGCCCGCCAGGCTTCCCTGCCCCTAAGATTATCCAGGGAAGAATACCGGAGTGGGTTGCCATGCCCTTCTCCAGGGACTCTTCCCTACCCAGGGATCGAATCTGTATCTCTTATATCTCTTTCATTGACAGGCAAGTTCTTTACCACTAGTGCCACCTGGGGAGCCCCAAGGACCAGAGTACTGCCCAGATATTCTGGTCTCCCCGCCACGGTACTTTATTTCCATCAAAGAACTCCTTTGAGAAGACATTCTGCCAACTTCCTGAAAGACACAAGACAGCTTCTGCACTTTACATCCTCCAGCTTCCTGGTACTCAGCCTCCAATTTTTTTTTTTCCAGAAACAAATTTTTCTTAATTTGTCATTCTCCTAGTTCCCCACATTAATAATGATGTCATCTGATTAATTTTCACAAAGTGGCTGTTAAGGAGAGAGAGACTTTAGGCATGAAGATTTTGTTGAGATTTGCAGATATTTTGAAGTTACTCAAGTCAAAGGACTGGATGCATTTGCATGCTTTTGTTTTCTGTTCATTTGTTTATTTTTGGTGTCTGTTCTAGGAATACATTTTATTTTTCATGAAAAATTTCAAACACACATAAAAGCAGTAGTAATAGTATAAGCCTCAAAGATTCATAACTCAGATAAACAGTTATCAATGGACTTCCAAGGCAGTCCAATGATAAAGCCTTTGCCTTCCAATGCAGGGGGTTCAGGATTCAATTCTTAGTCAGGGAGATAAGATCTCACATGCCTCGAGGCCAAAAAGCCAAACCATAAAGCAGAAGAAATATTTTAACAAATTCGAGAAAGGTTTACAAACTTTAAAAAGTTATCAATGATTTGAAACATTTTCCTTTTTCTTTTTTATCGAATTATTTTAAAGCTTATTCCAGACACCACATCATCTTATCCCACTTCAAAATACCTCTTTAAAAAAAAAAAAAGATAAACACAGTACTTTTATCACCCTCAACAAAATTAAAAATAATTCTTTGGAAATATAATTTTCATGGACTTATTTGAGGTGCAGCTTCCCTGTTGCTCTCTAATTGTGTAGCAGAACAGAAATAACCCACTCTAAGGAAGGACAGGAGTATCCATTTTACCCCCTCGTACTTTTTAGATGCAAGTTTCAAATGGCCCATCCTTTCTCATCTGGATGAGTGGGGCTTCTTTGGGTCTTTATTGTTGTTCAGTCGCTAAGTTGTCTCTGACTCTTTGCGACCCCATGGGCTGCAGCACGCCAGGTTCCTCTGTCCTTCACCATCTCCCAGAGTTGGCTCAAGTTCACATCCATTGAATTAGTGACGCTATCTAACCATCTCATCCCCTGCCGCGCCCTTCTCCCGTTGCCTTCAATCTTTCCCAGCATCAGGGTCTTTTCCAATGAGTCAGGTTTTCGCATCAGGTGGCCAAAGTATTGGGGCTTTCTTATTAATCTGGAATTTTCTCCTCTCAAGTGTCTTAGTAGACCTTGGTTTTGGGGAGTCTTGTTGTCCCTCCAGCCCATCCTCGGGCTGTGCTTCCACAATCTAGTCCCTTTGAGGGTTGGCACTTCTGCTTACCATCTGCAGGCCGCCTATATGCCAAGCTTATGTTGGACTCAGATGACCAGGGATTTCCATTTTCTGTTTTCTTTGTGGGCTCTGGCACATCATAATCACAGTGACCAGTTGGCTCTGTGGTAAGGAATCCGTCTGCAGTGAAGGAGAAAGTGAAAGGAAAGTGAAAGTGAAGTCGCTCAGTCGTGTCAGACTCTTTGCGACCCCATGGACTGTAGCCTAGGAGGCTCCTCCCTCCATGGGATTCTCCAGGCAAGAGTACTGGAGTGGGGTGCCATTGCCTTCTCCAGGGGATCTTCCCGACCCAGGGATCGAATCCCTGTCTCCCTCATTCCAGGCAGATGCTTTAACCTCTGAGCCAGCAGTGAAGGAGACCTGGGTTCAATCCCTGGGTCAGGAAGATCTCCTGGAGAAGGAAACGGCCACCCACTCCAGTATTCTTTCCTGGAGAATCCCATGGACAGAGGAGCCTGGAAGACTACAGTCCATATGATCACAAAGAATAGGACATGACTGAACAACTAACACTACTATTATTAGATTAGTTAAGTGAATAGCATTCAAGTTTAAACTTTCAAAATCCCAACATCACCTACACCATCCGCATGGGGCCAGGGAGAGAGCACCAAAGAAACACAGAATCTGGATGTCAAAACATCCTGTAGTCTTTCTTGCTTTACAAGAAAGCACTTAGTGGTGGGCGTGTCTTCCCCACAAGATCCTCTCCAAATGCGTGCCTGCAGGGGTCAAAGCCCACATTGCCCACCCTGCTCACACACTCCCAGATCTGCCAGGACCCAACCCCTCCCTTGCCTGCCCTCCTTCCTCCACCCACCCTGAGGCTCATTTCCCTTCCTTCTGGAGAGCCACTTGTTTCCCCTGTTGCTAAGCAGCCTTGTGCACTCAGGCAGTGCTGGCTGTCGCCTGCCCGTCCACCCCTGCCTGATTCAGATTAACCCTGTGAAGCCGGACATAGCTTTAAAACGTGGGGCTATGTGACAATCCAAAGAACTACATGGAGGAGTCAATAGCAACCCACACTTCACTTTCCCTAGCAGCCTGTCCTTTCTGGGAGGCAAGGGAACATGCTGGCTGCAGTCTCTGTGGCCACACGCACTTGACTTTGAGCTCTGGCCCCACCACTTAGTAATCAATTGACTTACCAACTTCTAGGAAGTTACTCACTCTTTCCATCTGAGTCTTGGTTTTCTCATCAGTGTAAGGGGATAATAACATCATGGTTACTGCATTTGTCTGCTCTGAGGATTAAGTGACTTCACATGCACAGACCGTGTAGGAGCGTATCTGCTATGTAGGAAGAACTCAAGATACGTTAGCCAGTAGTTATACAATTTGTACTTCCATACCTATCAGCTGCTTCCACAACAGTCTTAGTTACCTGGTTGGAGTAACAGTTAATCCTTCCATTTTGGGGGATGGAAAACACAGGCACAGAGAGGTAAAATAACTTGTCCAAAGACAAACAGCTACACTCACATTGGAATCAGACTTGTTTTGTGTTTTTCCTACTTTGTCACGGGGCCCCAAAGATATCTAAGTCTGAAGATCAATCTTTCCAGCCCTTCTTTAGAGAAGAGAGCTTATGTAGAAGCAGCTGACTCCTTGGGCCTTGTTTCCTACCTTGAAACAATATAAGTTTTGATTAATATTGAATCATCCCCAAGATGAAACTATATGTGTCTATTCCCATGTCTTTTGTACTGAGAGTAAACAAATAGTTTGGACTTCAATCCAAATCAGAACATGAAGACAGAAAAATGAAAAATTAGCCTTGAAGTTGTGGTATTGAGGCATATATGCAGTCCATAGACATGACAAGGCTGTAAGAAAGCTGAGTTTTATGAAAGAAAGAGAAGTAAGAGTGTATCATGCTGCCCAAGGAAAAGTAGATAATTTTTACTCTTCTTCCAGCCTCCTAATGATTCTAATTATACTGCTTCTAATGTTTACAGTTGTTAATTCAGCTGGTTTCCAAGGAGGCAGAGGTTCAGATTTAGTGCCCCAAATGCCTATCTCCTTCTATTCTGTTTTGTAGCCCCAGGCTGCATGTGACCCCAGCCTGGTCCTGGTCATTCAGGGGAGATCCAGTGAGGGCAGGTGGGTCCTGCTCTCAACTATCTTGGAGGTTCACTTCTAAGACTCTGCCACACTAAGTGGCATTTGAGTACCACTTTCAAAATCTTTGTCAGGTATTGACATTTAGTTAATATTGTCTTTAAATTTATGCATTTATACTTAAATTCTTTTTAAATTTATTGGATTAGTCAGTATACGAAGGGCTTTGTTGCAGTAATAAATAAACCCTGGTATCTTAATGGCTTAACACAGCAAAGGGTTATTTTTTCACTTATATAAAATCAAGTGTAAGTCTGATGACTTTCTAGGGCAGCTATTTTGAAAATGACTCAGACAGTGATTCTTACTTCTAGGCTCCCTCTATCTGTAATGCTACCTTCTCATGGACATGCTGCCCCCAAATGTGCCACTTTGATGTACTGAGTATTTTGAACTGGAAGCACTTAAAAAACAGCAAATGCAGGATTTTCCGGGTCGTCCAGTGATTAAGAATCCACCTTCAAATGCAGGGGACGCAGGTTCCATCCCTGGTCAGAGAACTGTGATCCCACATGCCTTGGGGTAGCTAAGCCCTTATACAGCAACTACTGAGCCCCAGCACTCTAGATCCTGCCACATATAAGACCTGATGCAGCCAGATAAATAAATATATATTAGAAAACAAAGCAGAGAATGCAGGGAGAGACTTTCTCTGAACTTCCCTTATCTGCCTAAAGACAGATCCTCAGAAAGGAACTCTATTGTGAATCTCCTCCCCCAGAATTTTCGTCAACCGGGGAAGATTGAGGAGGAGAGGAGGGGAGACAAGAGGTGACCGCCACATCCAGACACAGTGTCACAAATGATCATGCCACCCATCCATCCTTCTAAGGGCTCATTCATCTTTCCCAAAACTCATTTATTCTCCTCTGAGTCGACATGCCCCTTCCCCTATCAAGATGGTATGTGTGTGTGTTAGTCGCTCAGTTATGTCCCACTCTTTGTAACCCCACAGACAGACTGTAGCCCGCCGGGCTCTTCTGTCCAGGGAATTCTCCAGGAAAGAATACTGGAGTGGGTTGCCATTTCCTACTCCAGGGGATCATTCTGACCCAGGGATGGAACCCAGATCTCCTTCATTGCTGGGAGATTCCTTACCATCTGAGCCACCAGGGAAACCACATTATATAATCCAGTGTTGTTCAATACCTTGTCCATGTCCTATCTAAAATCATCTCTGTTTCTACTTAAAATCTAAAGGGACAGCAGTGGTGCACATGTCACATTCTGGGAAACATTGTCCTCGTGGGCCTGGGTCCACATCACCATCCAGGGCAGCAGCCGATATTTGTAAGATTTGCCATGTGCCTGGCACTGTGCTCTGGCTGCTGTGTGCACCGAGTTCATAGTGACCACCCCTGTCTTAGATTCCATAGAATGGACAGACAGAGAAATAAACCAGCAGTGTAAGAAATGCATTTGGAAAGTACAAGTTGGGATTGGAGGGACCTTTGAAGGACAGCAGATTTTTAAACAATTCCAAAATGTCCTTCTTGTGTTGTATTTACTGTTTGATTTTGTTTCCTTTTAATTTTTCTTTTGGGGGTATTTATGGTATTCTAAAAGAGCCTCTTGATGAAGGCGAAAAAGGAAAGTGAAAAAACTGACTTGAAACTCAACATAAAAAAAACTAAGATCATGACATCTGGTCCCATTAATTTATGGCCATCGATGGGGAAAAAGTGGAAACAGTGTCAGGTTTCATCTTCTTGGACTTCAGAATCATCACAGATAGTGACTGCAGTCATGAAATTAAAAGATGCTTGCTCTTTGGAAGAAAAGCTATGACAAACCTAGACAGTGTATTAAAAAGCAGAGACATCACTTAGCTGACAAAGGTCCATGTAGTCAAAGCTATGCCTTTTCCCAGTAGTCACATATGGATATGAGAGTTGGAACATAAAGAAGGCTGAGCGCCGAAGAATTGATGCTTTTGAACTGTGGTGTTGGAGAAGACTCTTGAGAGTCTGTTGGACTGCAAGGAGATCCAACCAGTCCATCCTAAAGGAAATCAGTCCTGAATATTCATTGGAAGGACTGATGCTGAAGCTGAAACTCCAATACTTTGGCCACCTGATGCAAAGAACTGACTCATTTGAAAAGACCCTGATGCTGGGAAAGACTGAAGGCAAAAGAAGAAGTGGACAGCAGAAGATGAGATGGTTAAGTAGCATCACCAGCTCAATGGACATGAATTTGAGCAAACTTTGGGAGATAGTGGAGGACAGAGGAGCCTGGGGTGCTACAGTCCAGGGGTTTGCAGAGAGTCTTACCATGACTTACCAAATGAACAACAACAACAGCAAATTCAAGGCAAAACCTGTGGTCAGAAGAAAACATTTCTGCTAATATTTTCTTGATACTTTGAATTTTGTGTCCCTTGAGACACCACACATCCTCAGAGGGCCTCATGATTATAAATGTGATGCTGCTTCAGGATGTAGAAAAATGGGTTGCAGGTCGTGGAGAAGGCTAAGAACAATGTCAGATCAAAGCGCAGTTATTGAATTCACTAAATGGAGGAAGAAGGACTGCCAGCTGTGGGTCCAGTCCAGGTCCTGCTCCGCCCGCCTCTGAACAGGGCAACCCTGACTCCGCTGTGCTCAAGTTGTCTTCTTGGTAAAATTAGTGGATTGGACCAAACATGCGTGTCCCGCACAGGAATGTTCATGGTTGGAAGGGAAGCTTTCCCCTCCATGGAGAAGGGATGGCCTTGGAGTTCTTGCCCTCTAAGTGTAGCCTCAGCCATTCCATCACCCTGGCACATTTGGCTTCTGGTTTGATATTGGGGAAATAGATTAACCACATCACTGTTGTTTTCATTTATGTGTATCTTACTTAGTACTTGCTATGTGCCAGGCACTGCCCCGTGTAATTTAACAAAATTAACTTAATCTTATAACAATGGGTTATCATAGCCATTTTAGAGGGGGAAAACTGGGGCCCAGGGAGGTTAAGTAACTTGTTCGAGAGCAAAAATCTAGAGAGGGGCAGAGAAATATTCGGTCTTGGGCAGTCAGTCTTGGGCTAGAGTTTGCAATCACTGCTCTGTACTGTCTGTGGGCAAAATAGTTGAAAGTGCTAATTATAAGGCAAAACATACAGTAATGACATACAAAATAAGTATGTTTTAAAACAATTAATGTTGAGGCAACGACAGAGGTTGCACACGCACTTGGGTGAAATCCTGTGAGAGAGGAAACCAAGAGTGGATCCTGGGAGACAGAAGGGGAAATGCTTTGCGTGGTTGCAGACCTACTGGGATTGACGTATAGGAGCTCATCGGCTCCTCACAACACCCTTACAGGGCTGGGGCAGTTACCATCCCCATTTTACAGATGAGGCTAAGTGACTTGTTTAAGGTCACACAGCTGGCAAGTGGGGGAAGCCAGGTGCCTTGGGGCAGAGTTGGTCTCTGGCCCACCACCTGGCTACCTGGGGGGCAGGGCCAGGGGATCCACTGCTGTCAGTCCAGGACCCAGGAGTCCAGGTGTGGTGAGGGGGCAGCTGGTGACAGCTCTTGTGGGGACGTGGAGGCTGCCCCCAGCGCTTCACCACTCCTGCAATGAAGGAGTGAAAGAGTGAAGTGCAGCAGACAGGTCTCGTGGGGCTGGCAGGAATCTGAAAAACCAGCTTCTCTGAGCAATGCATTTCAGTCAGACTGACAGGTCTGCTTAGGGAAAAGATGTGCAGTGCATAGGAGATGCATGTAGACAACAAGGAGAGTGTGCCTGGTTTAAAATGCCGCAGCACTGGATTATATCCCTGTTGGGAAGAAATGCATTTAAAGGCAAGCCGTGCTGTCACCTTGGACCACGATTCTCAGCCTCAGCGCTGTCGACGTTTAAGGAGAAAAACCCTATTGGTTGAGCTCCACTTCTTTGATTGTGTAATTTGGACTTAAGAGCAGAGAATGCTTCCAGAAATTAGACTGTTTTGAGTTTGAGGAGTGGAGATTTTCTCTAAAATTCCTTCTAATTCTCAGAACCTAAGAGAGAGAGGGAGAAAAAAAAAAAAAAGAGATGGATTAGCATCTACAGTACCTTATCACTCAGTTGATTTTTGATATTTTGGTGAATGTATAGAGAAGAAGGATTGGAAAGCATAGGCAGCACACTTCTTTATGATAACTTATTTTATCTCTGTGGCTATTACTTCACCTCATTGTGAGATCAAGCTCTTGGCTTGCACCATACTGCCCTCTAGCGGCCACCACGTTTTGTAGCGGACAGAAGAGAGGCGCTCAAGAAAATGCTTTTAAGAATGAAGCCAAGGAGGGGAAGTGGGCCGGTGCAAAGAGCACCGAACAGCTTCTGGCTCAGCCTCCTTGTGATCCGCGGAAGTCTCCTTCCAGCCGCTTCCTTTCCTCCTGGAGCCCCACTAGGTCTTCCTGCGATCCCACTCCTACGCGTCCCAGCACCCCGTGACCTCTTGCTCTTTCCCGCCGGTGTTCTGGGTATATTCCCTGCGCGGAGAATTCAAAACTGCTTCCATTTTAAATAAAAAGAACATCCTGTGGCTAGAAATATCCGACAAGAAGCGTTTTATGAATGCCCCGAAGAGAGTGGCTACGTGAAAAATACTAATGATTCAGCTGGGAAAATATAGATCATTTGTTGTTCGTTGTTTCTAACCTGCACCTCAGGAACCAGGATGTCTTCCCTCCCCAGTGGAGAGCGCTGCTTTGCAAGGACCCCTGTACCCTCCTCACCCTCCTCCAGACCATTTAGCTAACCCCCTGGGACAGGAACAGCTCTACAAATGCGTGTATTTGTCATCTTAAGAGCTTGGCAAGCCAACTTGAATTTCAGATAACTAGAGACCATACTAATGGCTTTCTTCTGTCAATGGTGACATTGGGTAATTAGTAATCCTATAAAGCTTTTGAGGGTAGCTTTATAAAAAAAAAAAACAAAATGAAAATCAAGAGAATGGAGACAAAGAAAGCTACTCTGCAGAGTTAAACCTCATCTTCAGGGAGGCTATTTTTTAAAGTAATTGTACATCTACATGTGGGCTTCAATTATATATTTATGTATGTCAAAGTATAATGCTCAGACATCAACTTACCCAAGCTTGGATGATGAATTCATGATAGATATTTACTTCTTCTTTTTATTTATTTTTTTTTTTTGGCAAAGGGTGGTTTCCATTTCCATAAAATAAAATTTTATATAAGACTATGGGAGCTAAAATTTATCTTAACAATTAGGTAAAACAGATGACCAAAGAATTTAATTGTACACTGGGACTCCTACTGCTTGTCTGAGTTTAGGCCATACTAACAAAGAACAATAGGAAACAAAGCGCTTGGAAGATCAGATATAATGGACACGGAATCTGCAGAAGCCTTGGGAATGGGCAGCAGCTGGGTTTCCTTAAGATTTGCAGGCTTAATAGAATAAGCTTGTGTTTGTTTCTACTTTATATGAACATACACCAGATGAAGACACTCTACTACTTCCTTTAAATGCCCCACATTTGGAAAACATCTCTCCTTGTTTTTTCTTGTCTCTTAATATGAATGACTTAATTAAGCAGCAGGTTGTGTTTTAAGGCTGTAAAACATACATAGATGTTTTACTTGAAAAGTGGGACTAATAGGCATTTTTATATGTATGTTTATATGTCTGAAGCTTATTTAAGCTTTTTTGCTTTCATGTGTGACACCCCAAGTTGACATAAGCCTGAGCCTCAGTACTCTGGTGATCAATACTACTTAAAAGAAAAAATGACATCTGTGGAGATGTAAAAGAAGGATTATCATCAGTGAACTTGTCAATGTGATCAACAGAGATGGTGAACCCAGGTAGATTGGGCCAATGAAGTATGTACAGCAACTGAATTACTCATCCTTAGATCCAAGGAACTAAATGACACTTACAGCTTTGTAAACACAGCACCCAAGCTGACTAGGGGCAGCTACTATGTGACAAAGGAGTCAGGGGTCTGCTGCAAACTTCCAGAGCAAGTGGCTGAATTGCTTAAGAAATTTCAAGACCCTTCAGCTGGATGAGGGCAAAATAATGCATGACTAAAAATCAAACAAAATAATTCAGTTAATATAATCGGGTGATTCTTGTTAACAAAATGTCCAACAAATCACAAGAAAAAAGTCTAAACTTGTCTCTAGCTATACAGAGAGCCTGATAAAGTGAGCCTTTTGGCTTATTGTTGTGTCTGTCTAGTCAAGGCTATGGTTTTTCCAGTGGTCATGTATGGATGTGAGAGTTGGACTATAAAGAAGACTGAAGGCTGAAGAACTGATGCTTTGAACTGAAGTGTGGAGAAGACTCTGGAGAATCCCTTGGACAGCAAGAAGATCCAACCAGTCCATCCTAAAGGAGATCAGTCTGGGTGTTCATTGGAAGGACTGATGTTGAAGCTGAAACTCCAATACTTTGGCCACCTGATGTGAAGAGCTGATTCATTGGAAAAGACCCTGATGCTGGGAAAGATGGAGGAGAAGGGGACGACAGAGGATAAGATGGTTGGATGGCATCACCGACTCAATGGACATGGATTTGGGTGGACTCCGGGAGTTGATGATGGACAGACAGGGAGGCCTGGTTTGCTGAAGTTCATGGGGTCGCAAAGAGTCAGACACGACTGAGCGACTGAACTGAACTGAACTGACTGGATGTCTGTTGAGATTGTTGGAAGTATGTTAGAAGTATCAGAAGAGCAGAGATCCAGTTTACTTAGAAGGTAGCTTAAAAAAAAAAAAGACGCTCTTAGTACTGATGCTCCCTCCATGGAGCAAACCGAGCCTGTCCATTTCCTTCTTCTCTCTATTCCTTTCTTCTTTCCTTCTATTTTTCTAGGACAGCTGTGTTTTGAGCACTCAGCCGAGCCATGACAACCTGAAGATTTGTGAGAAATTGGTTCAGCCTTTTAGGAGATGAGAAGCAAAATATTTAACATCAAAAGCACAAGCAGGGGCAGATCCTGACTCTGTGGAGCTTGAAGCTTATACAATTTGGGGAAATCTCTTTTTTAAAAAAAGCTATACAAAGATAAATACAAAATTAGACACAATAGAGAATATTTACTGAGAATGCAAAAATAAATAACAACAAATTATTAAAAATTTAGAGGCTTTGGTCCTTCCTCTTGAAGATCTATTTAGTCAGTACACCAAAGATGCTTAACTAGAATTGCTTTCTGATGGCAACCTGGCTTCCTCGGCTGCTGTGCAGCCTCCAGTGACTCCTAGAACTCACAGTGGCCTGAGCTAAAGAGGGCCGGAGGCTTCAGCCTCATTTACTTCTTTGAATTCCACATCTTGTCTCAGGAGCCATCACTCAGAGTAGTCGGCAGCTGAAAGCGGCCTCTGACCAGGGACAAAGATCCTGAACAGCATCAGAGTGTCTGTCCCAGAAGCACACTGGGAGGGAGTGTAGTTCATGGTCAAGAACAGCGGTCTGGGTGTGCTTGGCAAGATGGGTTCCAAGTCCTGTTTGTCTGAACTTCACTTCTCGGAACCTCTTTTTTTAATGTCTGTAAAACTAGGGTGATTAAAAGAGATGAAGTATATAAAGCATGCAGCCAAGTGCCTGGCACAGAGCAAATAGCCTTTGCCTGATAGAAAGATTTATTTGAAAGTTTGATACAGAAAGTTATTTGTGTGTCTCTTCGCATTTGTCTCACCCCCACCTCCCTTCACTGTTGACTACAGGAGACGTTGAATATCAGTGAAAAATCCATTCCCTAGTTAATGTTCTCCAGCTTTCCTTTTATACTGTCTGTCGGATTCAATCCATCATGTATGTAATCATATTATACGTTGCCTTCTCTATGAATAAGAAATGAGGGGATGGTATTTTGATTTCTCCAGTCCCCTATCATGAGACTAGATGCAGGATGCAGATTTCAGCTCCATGGCTGAAGGGAGGGTGCAGATAATAAATCATTTCACATTTCTGGGATGGAAGATGGGTTCCTTTGGGGATTCTGTAATTGCTGAAGCTGTGGTCTTCTTCATGATCAACACTGTATGTAGCCTGTGCTGGCCAATGGGGAATGAATGCAAAAGTTAGGATACAACCAGTTCTGCCTGGGTGGAGTTCAGGGAACACTCCAGAGCCAGAGTACCCAGTGGCTTAGGTGAAATGCCTGTGGAATTTACACTACCTCACAGACATCAGCGACTTCACCTTCACTCTTCACTTTCATGCATTGGAGAAGGAAATGGCAACCCACCCCAGTGTTCTTGCCTGGAGAATCCTAGGGATGGGGGAGCCTGGTAGGCTGCCTTCTATGGGGTCGCACAGAGTCGGACACGACTGAAGCGACTTAGCAGCAGCAGCAGCAGCAGCACAGACATCAGTGTCCTAGAGAAGGAAATGGGAACCCACTCCAGTGTTCTTTGCTTGGAGAATTCCATGGACTGAGGAGCCTGGCGGGCTACAGTCCATGGGGTTGCAAACCCCTTGTTGGACATGACTGAGCGACTAACACTTTTTACAGACATCAGTAAGATGTTAGGACCCCAAACACTCCTCAGTGCTGCAGATGGTTCTGCAGTCTTTGAAAGCCAGGAGCTATCACTTCTTAATCTTACAGTTCCTTACTTGGAAATGGGTATAAAATCTCCCTTGCCTGCCTCCCTGGAAGAACAAAATATAACAGTGTTACTGGAAATTCTTTGTACATGTAGAGAGAGCTATAAAATAAAATAGTACTGTTAAATGCAATAGTGTAAGTTAGCATTATGGAGCCTTTTAATTTCAAACTCGTTTTTCAGCAATGAGATTTCCTCATACTTCTTATATTTGCATTTTGGTGCTATTTTTTGTTTACATAGGTTATAGAAATTAATTTTAAGCAAATTCTACTGGATTCTTTCCTTCAAATTGGGATAATGCTATGAAGGTGATTCATTCACATACTGTCAAGGTCTTTTTTCACCAGAGTGGTTGCTAGCGTTTCTCAAGTCAGTGAAATAGTGCCACCGTGTGGCCACACAACTTACTGTCCATCTCCCATTGAAACCTTTGAATTTTTAATTGTAAATACGGGCAGATAGGGCTTCCCAGGTGGATCAAGTGGTGAAGAATCCACCTGCCGATGCAGAGATGCAGGCAGGAGACTTGGGTTCAATCCCTGGGTTGGGAGGATCCCCTGGAGAAGGAGATGGCAACCCACTCCAGTATTCTCGCCTGGAAAATCCCATGGACAGAGGAGCCTGGAGGGCTGTAGTCCATGGGGTCTCAAGGAGTCGGCATGACTTGGGGAGTGAGCACTCGCACAATATTTGCAGATAAGTATCAAAGTCTATTTTATGCTTAAATTCAAACACATTTGCCTGTGTTTACCTGTAAAATATATGGACATAATGGAAATTTAAAAAAAATTCAGTGGAAACTCTCCTCTTCTCCATTTATTAATAGCTACTTTTGTGAATTATTTGTCAGTGAAAGAAAGTTTCCATTCGTTCTTAGCGTGAAAGTGGTTGAATAATGTTTGTGAGTGATAACAAGCTCCATCTCAGCCACAATTCTGCGTCTGTGATGGTGGTATCTAAGAAAATGCACTTTTAAAAGGATGCTGTGCTGTGCTATGCTCAGTCATGTCTGACTCTGATTCACTTTGGACTGTAGCCTACCAGGCTCCTCTGTCCATGGGAGTTTTCAGCCAAGAATACTGGAGTAGGTAGTCATTTCCTCCTTCTGGGGATTTTCCAGAGCCAGGGATCAAACCTGAGTCTCCTGTGTCTCCTGCATTGTAGGTGAATTCTTTTACCCCCGAGACATTGGGGAAGCCCTAGAGTATATATAATATGTATATTCCACAAAATAAATTATAATTGGCTAGAAATACATAAGGTAAAACATCTTTAACAGGAAATGAGACTCAAAACAAAATTTTAAGGTAATACATCTTTAACAAGGAATGAGACTCAGCTAGATTCACTCATCTATCCTTGAATTAATCAGGTAAAGGCAGAAGCACTTTTGGAAATGGTGCAATAACCCTACATTGGACCAATATTAAATATAAGATCACGGCAGGGATATATTTGTTAGGGAGAATATCAGAGCAAGGGATAGTTCTGTTTTTTTTTTACTACGGAATAAGACAATGCAGGAGACTTTAGAGATTCAGGTTCAATCTCTGGGTTGGAAAGATCCCCCGGAGAAGGGCATGGCAACCCATTCCTGTGTTCTTGCCTGGAGAAGCCCATGGACAGAGGAGTCTGGTGGACTACTCCGAGTTGCAGGGTTGCGGAATTGGACGTGACTGAAGCGACTTAGCATAGCACAGCACAAGAATGGATATAATAAGTTTATTTAACAATGCATTATGTAAAGCACTTTACCTGCATTGTTGCATTCAGTAATTGGGGGTGTGGTCAAGCAAGTCCCTTTAAAACTTTGTAAGATAATTTTTTAAAAAGTAAAAACAACTAGGCATTGTGAGCAGAAGCAGACCTTCAAGCTAGGTACCTGCAGTGCTGGGGGCTCGATAACTTTGAATGCTCTGGGTGGTTGATGCCCTCTGGTGGCGATTGTGGGAATTTACTAATTTAACGCAAATTATAAGGCAGTAACAAATGCTAGCACCCAGGATGCCTGTTGTTGGCATTTGTGTGTGTGGACACAGAGGAAATTTCAGAATGACAGACATGAAATGATCAATAATCCTACCTCTGGGAATGAAGATGAGGGCAACAGAATGAAGACTTTTACTTTATCATTCGTTCATATATTAATACAAACTTGTATATCTTTCATAATAATACAATTTTTAATAAAATATACAGATTAAAAATGAAGAACCAAACATATGCCCATGTGAAACATAGCATACCCTGAAAAGTACAATAGGCAGGTTAGGGAAATGTAATTTATTATTTAACACTTCAAATATATATATATTGCTTTTGGTAGAATTTGTATTAGTTCCCCAGTATTTCCCTTGCTCCTTAAGGTGAAACAGAAGCTTCCTTGACCACAGATCTAAAATATTTTCATTCCCTGTGGAGGAGTGTGACCCAGCAGTGCAAGCAAGAAATTTGGATTCCTTTTTCTAAGTTCCAATGTCACTTTTTCCATATTTGTTATTCTTGTTTTAAAATGTCCTTTTTAAGGCAAATAATATTTTATAGACTACAATTATGAAAAGTCACTCTGGTGCCATTTATTTATACCAGGCCTCTGGGTGAAAGTGTTTAAGATGGCTTTTGAAATTTATATAGAATACAGAATAACAGAAAATTAAAATAGGTACACGGCACGAGGAAGGAGAGAAGGAAAGGGACATGAAACAGAAGTCCAGACTGCCGACAACCCACAGAGCTCACCAAGGAAAGTGACGTCCTGTGAAACTTTTGGTGAATCATAGGTTTAGTTTGGAGTTTGCTAGCAACTTTAACAAAGAAGAAACACGATAAGTTCCAGGAGTCCCTGACCGCTTGGTACACAAACTAATCAGGAGTGAAGGAGAAACAACAGATTCTGGACTGTTAAGACAAGAAAAAAATGGTCCCTGCTTGACTGGCTTCTAGATGAATTTAAGATCTCGTTCATCCGTCCCAGAGGAAGACAGAATACAAGTGCAGAAATACTCCGTTATCCTGGGCTTCAGGGGAGGCACTTACTGTTAATTAATCCTCCGGGAGTTTTCATTGTCTGCTTTTACTTGTCTCCATTTCCTGTCTGCCCAGATCTGGACTCCAACCTTATTCTCTGCTTCCGGGGCCCTGACATATATTCCATTTCTTTCTGGCCGGTCTGTGCTCAATGGAATGGCTACTATAAGGCCGTTTAATATTTCTACTCTTGTTGTTCAGTCGCTCAGTTGTGTCCAGCTCTTTGCGACCCCTTGGACTGCAGCAGACTTGACTTCTCTGTCCTTCACCATCGCCCAGAGCTTGTTCAAACTCATGTCCATTGAATTGGTGATGCCCTAGAGATCAATAGTACAATTGTGCCCCCTCCCCACCTATGTATTTGTGTATATTTTTTGTTCTCTTAAAGTGACAGCTGGGCAGGTGGGTGTTATTATTCATTTTTATAACAGTTGTTCCCTTTCACTCTGTTAGCATCTCCTCTGGCTTTTTACAGTATTTACAAATTCTCCTTTGGCCACAAAGATCACAAGTGAACACCAGCTGATTAAATATGTTAGCTTTATTTAATGCATGCCAGTGCTATCTTCCATGTATTTTACTCCAGACTTGTTTATTTTCTTACAGCCATCACCCACTGATATTCAGGATAGGGTCTACTACGACCCCATCGTCTTTTAAATCAGTCCTGAAATAAGTCCGTTCATTCCCACCGGCTGTCATCCCCGCACTGCCTCCCCCACTTTACGTGTTCATATAGCATCCAAGTTCACACATAAAAACACATGGCGCAATGACAGACTGTGATGTCCTAACCCAGGCAATAAAGGGACTATTCATCTCGCCAGCATCTTGGCCTCTGAAGGAGACTTGAAAGGAAAATAAACAAAGTTGTGAGTTGGTGTAGGTGGAACCCTCCACATTTCCTTTCCCAGACAGCACAAGAAAATTAGGCCAAATGCCCAAAGTGTAGGCACTGACGCTCTCTGCTTCTACAGTTTCCCTGTGCATAAGACAGGAACGTGGTAGTGGGTCTATTACGTTTCATACACCAGGTAATGGATGAGCCAGTTCAAAGACCGGAAGTTTTCTTGAAAACCAGCATTCCTTCTGGCTATTTTTGGTCATGAGTGCATGATCAAGGTCTGAAAGCAACAGGTTTTACAAAGTGGGCACACGTGGACCAAAAATCAGTGCTGGCACTGGGGAGAAATGAAAGCTGCCCGATACCCTGAAAACCTCTCTGGCCCAAGTGTGTGTGTGTGTGTGTGTGTGTGTGTGTGTACGTGCGCTTAGTCGTGTCCGACTCTTTGTGACCCTTTGGACTATAGCTCACCAGGCTTCTTTGTCCATGGGACTTTTCAGCTGGAGTAGGTTGCCATTTCCTCTTCCAGGAGATCTTCCCAGTGTCGGGATTGAACCTGTAACTCCTGAGGCTCCTGCACCGCATGCAAACTCTTTACCCACTGAGCTATCGGGGAGGCCCTACAGCCTCATCTCTGCTGGGTCACCTCCTGTCCTACGTGTACAGTGAACAGTGAGAACCAATGGCCAACCCTCCTCTAGAGCGGGTCCGTGTACATTGGACCTGCCGTCATCAAGTAAATGGTTGGTCTTCATGAGAAACAGAGCTGTATTAGGTTGCAAGGTTTTTGATCAAAGAGGTGGAATTAGCCTTAGTGAGTGAAAATTCAAGTTGTAAACCCTCCTCTGCCACTGTTAATTATCATGTACGTGTTTATAAGTGGAAATCTACATGATACACCTAACAATATTGTTCTGATACATTTATTTTTTGAAGATTTTACTTAATATAACTTGATTTTAGTTCATTTGATGCACAGAGGTTTGCAACTGATTACCTTGACGGTGGACTGATCTGTTGCCAGTATAAAATGACATTCTTTGATTCATGTAATACTGCATGCCATGAAATAGCTTTTTCTGATGTTATGATTGCTTCCTCTGCTTACTTCTAGTTTGTATTTGCTGGAAAAACCTGCCTATAATTTGCTTTTAACATTTAAAAATATATATTGAAGTATAACATATATATATAGAAATGAGAATATAAAAACTTGATGGATTTAAAACAGTGAACTGCCTGGTGTAAGCAGTTCCCAGGTCAAGAAATGGAATATCACCAGCATCCCGTAAGGTTCTCTCAAGCTTCCCCCCGTCACAACCCTGTGCCAAAGATAAACATTAATCTAACTCCTAACTCCAAAGAGTTAGAGAGATAGTGACGAACAGAGAAGCCTGGCATGCTGCAGTTCATGGGGTCACAAGGAGTTGGACACGACTTACTGACTGACCAACAACAAAACTCCAAAGATCAGCTTTACCTATTTTTGTACTTTTATAAATGAAATCATATAGTTGTACTGTTTCATGTTTGACTCTCTCCTTCATCATTATGCTTCTGACATCCATTCATGTGGTGGCAGGGAGAAAGAGCACATTCTTATTGCTGAACAGAAATCCATGTGCAAGATGGCACTGGATAGTAACACTTTTCTTTTGCTGTTTAAATAACTCCATAAAAAAAATAATAATTTTTAAAAAATGTTCAAAGACATTTTGGGAAAGATTTTAGTGTTGCCTCCAAGATTTTTGGAGTTCACCATGGGAATGATTTTAACATCAAAGACATTGTTTCCAGCCTGTAAAACACCATTTTTACCCACAATGAAGCAAAGTTTAATCCTCAGAAAAGCAGGGTTAGCACAGACCTGTGGTATTTTAGTACCAGAGGTTCTTGGAAATGATCTGGAAGATTTATAAAAAGGCTCTACCGTGAATTCAGAGGAAGGTGAAATGAAATGTGTCTAACACTCTGGCCAGGCTGCAGTCGCCTTGCATCCTAAATGAGAGGCAGGTGTTGCTCTGGAGCCAGGTGAGACAGTGATCATAAAACACATGTATCTGTTCAAAAATTGCAGGGCACATGACCATTTACATAAAAGATTTGCAGTGATCCTCAGCCAGGCTGTGCAGGCACACAGAGGTTGGAATATTTTTAAAACAAAGAAGGTGAGGCAACCTTTCAAACAAGAGGCTTCTGTTTTGAGGTTCTTTTTAAAAACAGAACAAAATTTAAGGTGATATAAAAATACGCAAAAATGTAGCATCAAAGGAAAAGTAGTACAACACATATTTTTCAAGTCTGTCAGCAAGAGTTGTCTCTTTCTAAACAAAACATTGCGAAATGTTTGCATTAGGGAGAATTTTAGAGATTAACCTCTGTGTCACGTTTATTTAGGCCACAAATATTTATATATTTAGCCTTCCTCTGCACCAGTCAGAAGAGAAAACTGAGATACAGAGGTATTAAATGGTTTTACCAGTATCACACAGAATCTAATAGTCATCTATGTAGGTTACAAATTACTCCCAAATTTAGCAGCCTAAAACAGCTTACTGTCTTGAAGTTTCTGTGCATCTAGCATCTGGCACGGTTTAGCTGGACCCTCTGCATCAAGGACTCCTCAGAAGGCTGCAGTCAAGGTATCAGCAGGGTCGGGGTCTCATCTGAAGCTTGCATGGGGAAGAGTCCCCCTTTCCAAGCTCATTTGTATAGTTGTTGGCAGAATCCAGATCCTTAAGGTTGTTGGACTGAGGACTTCAGTTTCTCACTGGTTTTGGCTGAAAGCTTCCCTAATCTCTTGTCACGTGAGCCTCTTCAAGGTGCAGTTTTCTTCATCAAAATCAGCAAAACAATGTGTCTACTAACAAAAAGGAAGTCATACCTTTTGTAACCTAATCACAAAGTCCTGACCCTCCCCCGCTGTCAACCCCCCTCCCCCCACCAGCCCAGCCTATCATACCCTTTCTCATATTCAGTTGATTAGAAGCAAGTCACTTGATTCAGCCAAGGAGAGAGGATTTATGAGAATGCTCAAGGGATGGGGATTATATAGGGTATAATTCCAGGAGGGCTTTCCTGGTGGCTCAGAGGTTAAAGCATCTGCCTGCAATGTGGGAGACCTGGGTTCGATCCCTGGGTCGGGAAGATCCCCTGGAGAAGGAAATGGCAACCTACTCCAGTATTCTTGCCTGGAGAATCCCATGGACAGAGGAGCCTAGTGTGCTACAGTCCACGGGGTCTCAAAGAGTTGGACATGACTGAGCGAGTGACTTAACTTAATTCCAGGAGGTGGGGATCATTGCAGACTATCTTAGATGTTTACCTGCAGCACAGATTAAATGGTAAGACATAAAATAGACTACTGTGTGTTTTCTACCCTATGGACAACATAGTTTGGGCAAATAACAGAGAAGAATTTTTTTTTTCTTTTTTGAGACATATAGAGTGGTATCTGCAGAGAAATCCAGTTGATTTCCCCCAAAAAGGTTTTCTTTTTTTTTTTCTTTTTTTTTTTTTTATTCTTAAATTTAATAATTTTAAAACATGTGTTCCCCATCCTGAACCCTCCTCCCTCCTCCCTCCCCATACCAGGAGGAGAGGAGGAGCCAAGATGGCGGAGGAGTAGGACGGGAAGAACACTTTCTCCCCCACAAATTCATCAAAAGAGCATTTAAACGTCGAGTAAATTCCACAAAACAACTTCTGAATGCCGGCAGAGGACATCAGGCACCCAGAAAAGCAATCCAACTCTTCGAAAGGAGGTAGGAAAAAATATAAAAGACAAAAAAAAAAAAAAGAGACAAAAGAGAAAAAGGTTTTAATATCCTATCAATTACCTATATTTTGAGGGGGTGGTCAAAAATATTTTCAGCATAGCAGTCATAATCCAAGGGAGCCTGTTTCTCATTCCCCACTTTAATCCACCTATATTAAGGAGGGTAACTATATAATTTATCATTTGAACTAGGATAGTTTTGATAGAGAAAGGGGACAGTATGATGTTAGAAACTATAGGAGTGAACTGGAGCCATCTCTGATAAACCTGACTATGGAGCCACCCTACTTATATCCACAATGGAAGAATAATCCTCCTCCAATTTGGAAGCTCAGAGGAAGGAAAGAGAGACACGGAATCAACCTTGATTACCCATGTGGATTCTTCATCAAGCTGCGTGAGCTCTGTAGTTGTGGTGCACAGGCTCCAGAAAGTATGGGCTCAGTAATTGTGATGGATAGGCTTAGTTGTCCTGAGGCATGTGGGATCTCAGTTCCTCAACCATGGATCAAACCCATGTCCCCTGCACTGGAAGGCAGATTCATAACCACTGGACCACCAGGGAAGTCCCTAGAAGAGATTCTTGATGCTCTTCCATTGCTTCCCCTCATTGTCACTTCTCATTCCTTTCTCCATTAATTTTATGAACAAATATGAGATACACCTTGCCTTTTCCTAGTTTTGTGATAGCTCTGCTGTTCTTCAGCTCTTTTATTTCACTTTTAGTATTCCAGATGCAGCTAATGCAGGACAGATGGCCAGGTCTGCCGATGACTGGTGTTTGGATGAGCAGGTTATTACTTGAAATAACACTGACGATAGATTCTCAGTAGAAAATGATAGTACAGTGTTTCATCAAATGTTTACTTAAAAGTGAAAATCTGTAACACAGTTGTCTTCAATTCCTCTTCCTGTTTTAACACTTACATCTTATACTTTTACATTAAATTTATAGAACTTAAGGTGATTAATTGAAGACAGCAAGCCTTTGCAAATATTTGTCGAAACTCATGGATATTCTGCCTATAAAGCAAGCACTTTTTGGTAAAAAAAATATCTGTTGAAATGAATACTTTCACTGAGAAACAAAAGCTGTAAAACATTTACTTTAAATCAATGTATTATTACTTTAAACAGAGATCTAAACATGAAAATCATTTCTTTATACTCAGGGCATCAATTAAAAGTCGGGTCAGACAGAAAGACAAATATATGATCTCACTTATAGGTGGAATTAAAAAATCATGCTCATAGATACAGAGAAAAGATTGGTTTTGCCAGAGGTAGGGGTTGGGGGTGGGTGAAATGGGTGAAGGTAGTCAAAGGGGCAAACTTCCACTTGTAAGATAAGTAAGTCCTGGGGATGTAATGTACAGCATGCTGACTATTGTATATGTTTTTAATGAGGTCTATTTCAAATCCTGAAAGATGAAGCTGTGAAAGTGCTGCACTTAATATGCCAGCAAATTTGGAAAACTCAGCAGTGGCCACAGGACTGGAAAAGGTCAGTTTTCATTCCAGTCCCAAAGAAAGGCAATGCCAAAGAATGACCAAACTACTGCACAATTGCATTCATCTCACACACTAGTAAAGTCATGCTCAAAATTCTCCAAGGCAGGCTTCAGCAATACGTGAACTGTGAACTTCCAGATGTTCAAGCTGGTTTTAGAAAAGGCAGAGGAACCAGAGATCAAATAGCCAACATCCGCTAGATCATCGAAAAAGCAAGAGAGTTCCAGAAAAACATCTATTTCTGCTTTATTGACTATGCCAAAGCCTTTGACTGTGTGGATCACAATAAACTGTGGAAAATTCTGAAGGAAATGGGAATACCAGACCACATGACCTGCCTCTTGAGAAATCTGTATGCAGGTCAGGAAGCAACAGTTAGAACTGGACATGGAACAACAGACTGGTTCCAAATCAGGAAAGGTGTACATCAAGTCTGTATATTGTCACCCTGCTTATTTAACTTCTATGCAGAGTACATTATGAGAAATGCTAGGCTGGAAGAAGCACAAGCTGGAATCACGATTGCCAGGAGAAATATCAATAACCTCAGATATGCAGATGACACCACCCTTATGGCAGAAAGTGAAGAGGAACTCAAAAGCCTCTTGATGAAAGTCAAAGAGAAGAGTCGAAAAGTTGGCTTAAAGCTCAACATTCAGAAAACGAAGATCATGGCATCCGGTCCCACCACTTCATGGGAAATAGATGGGGAAACAGTGGAAACAGTGGCAGACTTTATTTTTCTGGGCTCCAAAATCACTGCAGATGGTGACTGCAGCCATGAAATTAAAAGACGCTTACTCCTTGGAAGAAAAGTTATGACCAACCTAGATAGCATATTCAAAAGCAGAGACATTACTTTGCCAACAAAGGTTCGTCTAGTCAAGGCTATGGTTTTTCCAGTGGTCATGTATGGATGTGATATGACTGTGAAGACAGCTGAGCACCGAAGAATTGATGCTTTTCAACTATGGTGTTGGAGAAGACTCTTGAGAGTCCCTTGGACTGCAAGGAGATCCAACCAGACCATCCTAAAGGAGATCAGTCCTGGGTGTTCATTGGAAGGACTGATGCTAAAACTGAAACTCCAGTACTTTGGTCACCTCATGCAAAGAGTTGACTCATTGGAAAAGACCCTGATGCTGGGAGGGATTGGGGGAAGGAGGAGAAAGGGAAGACAGAGGATGAGAAGGCTGGATGGCATCACCGACTTGATGGACATGAGTCTGGGTGAACTCTGGGAGTTGGTGATGGACAGGGAGGCCTGGCGTGCTGCGATTCATGGGGTCGCAAAGAGTCGGACACGACTGAGCGACTGAACTGAACTGAGGACAATTTCTCCTATGAAGGAATTCCAGGAGTACAATATATGGATGATTGAACTTTCCCTCTGGTGAATTCTTAGAGGACAGCACTCCCTCCATATCTAAGCTGTCCATCAGGGGTCCTGTATTGTTTTTCAGCCACATAAACAAGAGAACCAGGGCAATGTTCACAATTCCACCTTCATCCCAATCTGAGCATCTCTGCATTTTTTCTTGAATATATATATATATATAACATAAGTATATATATTGTATATATATATATATAAAACATACATGCAAACACATATTACAACCTGATTCCTTAGAGCAACCATAGTTTTGTTGTTCTTCAATCACTAAGTTGTGTCCAACTCTTTGCGACCCCATGAACTGCAGCATACCAGGCTTCCTTATCCTTCACTATCTCCTAAAGTTTGCTTAAACTCACGTCCACTGAGTTAGTGATGCCATCCAACCATCTCATGCTCCGTTGCCCCTTCTCCTCCTGCCGTCAATCTTTCCCAACATCAGTGTCTTTTCCAATGAGTTGGCTCTTTGCATCAGGTGGCCAGAGTATTGGAACTTAAGCATAAGTCCTTCTAATGAATATCCAGGATTGATTTCCTTTAGGATTGACTGGTTTGATCTTCTTGCTGTCCAAGGAACTCTAAAGAGTCTTCTCCAACAGTCCAGTTCAAAGCATCAGTTCTTCAGCCTTCCGTCTTCTTTATGGTCCAACTCTCACATCCATACATGACTCCTGGAAAAACTATAGATTTGACTTTATGGGGCTTCCCTGGTGGCTCAGATGGTAAAGCGTCTGCCTGCAATGTGGAAGACCCGGGTTCTATCCCTGGGTTGGGAAGATCCCCCAGAGAAGGAAATGGCAACCCACTCCAGTATTCTTGCTTGGAAAATTCCATGGATGGAGGAGCCTGATAGGCTACCATCCATGAGGTCACAAAGAGTCGGACATGACTGAGCGACTTCACTTTCTTTCTTTCTCTTTCTTCTTGACTGTGTGGACCTTTATTAGCAAAGTAATGTTTTTGCTTTTTAATATGCTGTCAGTGTTTTCTTGTGTATCCTTCCAGATTTTTCTTTGTACATACAAGTATATAAACATTTGCATGTATGTTTCTTTTTTTTTTTTTTACACAAGAGGGAGAGAATTATCATATTTAAAGAAAAAACAAATCCAAACTTCACACTGTACTTTGAAGTTCTTTCCAAGTCAATATTTGTTGATTTGGCTCATCACATCTAGCAATGTCGTAAGTATTTCACAAATGCATGCATCATATTAATGTAGCCAGGCCTAAACATTTAGGTTGTCTCCTATTATTAAAAACTTGCTGTCAATCTATTTGTAAACTCTTAGAAGTAGAGCTGCTTAAGCCAAGGATATATACATTTTTATTCTGCTAAATATTGCCAAACTGATTAAGTCTATTTCCACTCAGACTGTCTCCAAATACACAGCCAACTCACAGAGAATAAACATGCCATTCCCATACATCTTTAACTTGTATTCATCATTGCTTATCTCATTGGTGAAAAACATACTTTTTTTTTCTGATTTGATTTTCTTTATGATTATGGTCAAGTATCTTTTCAAATATTTGTATTCTACTTATACTTCATTTTCTGTGAAGAGCATGCTTTCAGATTACTTGCCCATTTTTCTGTCAGATTGGTTGTTTTCCCCACTCTGAAATTTGAAAAGTTCCACTAGCTTTGGGTGGAGTTTTCATATAGATATATTCCAAATTTATATAATACATACTGAGTCCTGGATCAAGTTTTCCTGGGAACAGTCTGACCACCATAATGTTCTTATGTGCGATTTTTATTACCCTTTAGCTGCTATGGTTTTGGGCTTTAAAAAATACACAAGGCCTGTCTTTTGCAGAATGGATTTCAATTTTTAATGTCAGCTCTTAAGAAGGCCTCACTCCTATCTTCCCTTAATGATGTGCTGGCACTCGGCGTCAGCAAAGGGCATTTGTTCTATGAAAGCATTTAACTCTCTCTGGTCCTGGTTTTCATTGGCCTTCTCTGAATTGCTGTCAAATACCATAGTAACAATAAAAGTAATTCAGTGCGTCACTTTGAAGTGTTAAAGTTGAGGGTCACTAGGAGAGACTGGTTTTATTTGGCCAACGTGGAAAGGCTTTTTGAAACTGGGGCACATAGGTTTGTCTTGATCTGGCTAATGCACCTCTTCAGAGCGGCTATGCAAATAGAATATATTTATCCGTTCTTTTGATTTATATGTTTTCTTAAAGATAATGATTTACATTCTGGTTCTCTATCTCTCCTAATGCTGCCTTCTGAGAAATGCAAAACCTGTGGGGAGAAAGAACTGGATTCCAGGATCTGGCTTTTGCGAGATTTTCAAATATAACTCCCATTAGTATCACTGGAGATGGGGCTCCCCCTTCTTCCCCTCTTCCCCCAGCCAAATGCCTGGAGGGTAATGGATTATCTTCCTCTCAGCAGACTCCATGGGAGATATTCTCAATGGTTTATGCATTCTGGCCGGAAAATACTCCCTGCAGACAAATGGGGAGATTTCTTCCTGTGTTCTCCAGCAGAGGTCCGCTGGGATTGAATCTGGCTCATGAAGTGTAAACCCCATGTACTGTAAAAAGAAGATCAAGGGCAGCGTTGGCATTAAGTGGTTGTTCAAAAGTTTCCAACTGTTCTAACTTTTCAAAAACGGAGAGTGAGTTCTTGTTGCTTTAGCCTTAGGGAATACTTGAAGAAGGTGTCTTTAAACACCCACTCAAAATGCCCAGATTTTAGGAGGAGGAAAGAAAACTATAATGGGAACAAAGTTATTGGTTTCACATTTGGGTAAGGAAACAGAAAGGCAAGAGGGAGTGAAATGCAAAATCTTTCAGAACAGACTTTTCTGTTTGTCTGTTGCAAAAGGCATTTTCAAATTGAAAGCCAAACAACGGGTAACCAAAAAATTATGTGGTAGCTCCAAAATATTTCCTTGACGTGTAATTGCATTGCATTAGAGTTTAGGTATCTATAACATCTTTTGTGATGAAACAAGGGGTAAGCTCACTAAATGAATAATGCACTTTTGGAAAATCAGCAAGAAAATCTTGGAGTGTAATCCAAAGAAACAAAAGAGCTTTCTAAAAAAAAATCTGCGGGGTGGAGTTGTTTCTGCTTTTCAAATCCTGGATTGGGGCTATTGGAAGATTGATGCCATTATCCAGCAGTGCACATTCAACCAGGGCAACTTCATCACGTAATGTTTTTCTGGTTGTTCCACAGAGCTTAAAGGACAAAAGGTTAGCAAACACTTAAATTACCAGTCACATTAAGCTTTTGTTTTGTGATTCTTAGGCTCCAGGGAGGCCTACAATTTTGGACTTGAGTTGATAAAAGGCAGATTCAGGGAATTATTTATTTCTCTCTCTCTCTCTTTTTTTTTTTTTTTTTTCATCTGGGCTTCCACATTAATTGAATGGATTCATTTGGTGCCATTTTTGTTCCCTCTAGAATTTTGGTCATGAAAATTAAGAATCATAACTCTCATATCTCACACAGTCTGTGAGTAATGGCAGGATGCTTTATTGCTCTGACCTTTCCAGTTTTCTAAGTTTTGATTTGCTGAGTTCTTTCCTTCTCTCTCTTGCAGTTTACTTATTATGATTATTAATGAGGAAGCAGAAAAATGACCATTCAGTCAAACTTTAGGGAATGGGACATAATAAATAGTCTCTGACTAAGGTCTCACATCTGCCCCTAAATACAGTAATTATTAGGTTGCCTGATGATGTACTGAATTTGTACAAGGCTCTTATTAGGGAAAGAAAAAGAACATAATAAATCCACTAATGTGGGTAATGACTGGTATGGAAATTGAAAATGGTTCAAAATTAACCCACTCCTTTTTTCCATCTTCTAAACGCCCCCTGGATCCTAATATTATTCATCGTACAAGTATACTTGCTTTTCTTTCATTTCAATTAGTCCTACATTGCCAAGAAGCTCCAGAATTATTTGCAATTAAATGCTATCTGGCCTTACCCAAGCACTGCCAACAAATTAAACGGAATCTAAGGAAAAATACAGCAAACGTGCATTAGCAGATTGAGTCCAAAACTGGACTGTAAGCCCTTTGTGTCTGACTCATTGCTGGTTCCCTGGCAGTCTGAAACACACTGGAACTGAGAGACACTCAATGAGTGGAAATTCTTGGTATTATCACTGTGTACTCAGTAATGACCGCCAAAGGGTTGAACAGACCCTTTTGGGCTTTCTTCCATGTGAAAAGATAATCTTATATTGGCTGTAACACTTTCTATTTGTCTTTTAGAGAAACCCAAATGGGGGGCATGGTGAAGATTTAGGCAGAGAGTATAAAGGAATGTTTTCTGTTTCATGATTTAAAGAATATTTGAGGTCTAATTGTTACATTTGGCAGCGCTATTGTCTACTTTTCAGGTTGTGTGAAATGCGTTTGTAAAACATATCTTTGGAATATATTCCATGTCATTCACAAACATAATTATTTGTTGAGGAGAAAACTGAAAAACATAGTGGGATTGAAAAAGACCTACCATCACCCCCAATCTCTCTTCCATGTGCCTACAAATGCAACCAAAAATATGCAAGACTTTAAAAATGAAAATACAATAAAATTCTACTCAGAGACGTTAAAAAATTTTAAATAAACAAAAATGTACCATGTTCTTGAGCAGGAAAAAATAATTTGTAAAAATAATAATCTTGTCCTGAAATAAATCTAAAAATTCAATTTAATTCCTACGAAATTGTCACCAACCTGTTTTTATAAAGATTGTTAGTAGGATGAACTTTTTGTGTTACTTTGTATATGTTTTTCTATTTGCTTGGATATTTTAAAAAAATATTTATTTATTTATTTTGGCTGCTCTGGGTCTAGTTGTGGCACGCAGGATCTTTGATCTTTGTTGTGGCATGTGGGATCTTTAGTTTTGGCATGCTAACTCAGTTGGGTCATGTGGCATCTAGTTCCCTGATCAGGGATCGAACCTGGGCCCCTGCATTGGGAATGCAGAGTCTTAGCCAGTGGACATCAGGGAAGTCCCTAAATATTTTTATAATGGGAATTAATTTTTAAATTACTTAACTTAATAAATTACTAAATAATTAATGCTTAATAACAATAAACTGACACAAGCACATACACAAAAGGACATTTGGAGTTGAACAGAACAGAATTTATAACTATTTAACACTGTTGGGTGTTCTCAAAATTCTACCTCTAACAGAATCCAAAGCAACATTAATTCAATTCCTTTTCTCTCTGCTGTTTGCTTTCACAGGGATTGTGAATTGATGCTCTGATCAATTGGCAGAGTGATATAAAATTAAAAGGAGTAACTAGAGAAAGCACCTCCCAGCTTTTTCTAAGGAGATATCATTAATGAAGGACTTGCTGTCTTTCTAGTTACTCTCCACCTACCCCTGTTCTTATGATCCCAGGAGCTGCCAGTGAGGAGACTGGGGCAGCAGCTGGCTCTGAGGCTTAAATTAAGCCCCACTTGTCCGGAAGCTCTGAACTGGCAGAGCTTGGCAGGAAATGAAGCTGGTGATCTGGGAACCCCAGCCTGGCAAAGCTTCAATCCCTATCCCCCACAGCCTGAATATGTGTGGTTGCCCTCAAAAGAAACTTAGTTAGCAGTATAGCATTCAGTCATTATCAGACATGCCATAGTTTAAATACGAGCACAAATAAATGATTGGTTTGTTCAATCAAGTATGGCTTTTAAGGCCACTGCTTATTCAACTAAGATTTATGTTTTTTAATTCCAATCAGTTTTCTTACCATAGAAACTGCCACAGGGAGGAGTATAGGTGCGAAAGAAAGCCATGAAAACTACATGTCAACATAACATGAAGATTCTCAGGAGATAAAAGTTTGCAACCAACATTTAAAAAATGTGTCATGGTGGATTAAAGAGTCAGTATTGTGGCGCTGTCCAAAGGAGGTGGGATTTGAGCTGCAATTTCTGGAACATGGTTGAATGACCAGGAGTTGAAGTGAAATAATCAGAAAGAAGGAGGTTGTTTCTGGTAAAAGGAGAACAGAAACAAAGACTTGGGGTTTGAGTGTGTGTGCCCACTGAGAGTGATGTGCACACAGAGGGAAGTGTTAGCTGGGGAGTAGGGCTGCTGATAGAAAGTACTTCTGTCTTTTGTGTGAGTTAAGCTGATTTTCTAATATTTCTGACCCTTTGAAAGTATCTGAAAGTATCACATCTGAAAGTACCACATATAATACTGGCCTCCCACCTTAAAAACATCGTGAGAATTAATTAATTCAATCTGTATTGCACCGTGAAATATCAATACCTTTATAAATTTTTAGTTGTTTTCTTCTTTTTTACAGATTGAAGAAACACTTTCTGCCAGTTTGTCAGTTGTCTTTTGGCTTTTTAAAAATTGTATTTTGTTTTTGTCATGCAAAACCTTTTAATTATTATTAGTCAAATTTATTTTTTGTCTCATAATACCTTTGGATTTTGAGTCATAGTTAGGAAGCCTTTCCTACATTAAGGCTAAAGAAGAACTGACCCATATGGACTTGTAGTACTTTATAGTTTCATTTCTTTTTCTTTATGTCCCCTGACCATTTGGAATTTATTCTCATGTAGGATATGAGATATGGTTTAATTTTATCTTTTTCCAAAGTGGCTACTCAGTTGTCCAGCATCATTTATTTAAAAATCCATCTTTACTCAAGTAGTTTCAAATGCCACTCTTATCATATATTAAATTTTGATATGTTTTTATTTCTTGAATTTCTATTCTATTCTATTGGCCTTGTGCCAGTACCACACTGTTTTAATTATAGAGACTTTATAGTGTGTTTCAGTGTCTGCTAGTTCCCCCTCATAAATATTTATTTCCAATGTTTCCTGGCTATTCATGCATGTTTGTTTTTCCATATAAACTTTGGTATCAACTTAACTCCATAAAATAGCTTGTTGGTATTTTTATTGGGATTACACTGCACATGTAAAGTAACGTAGGGAAAACTCACATCTTTGTAATGTTAAGCTATCCTGTCTGAGAAAAGAAGATATCTTTCCATTTATTCAAATCTACTTTTTTAGTCTTTCAGGAGTTTCTAACTTTAGATTGTTTGTATATATGAAAGCTATTGATTTTTAATGTTGATTTTACATCCTGCTACATTCCTGAATGGTTTTATGTTCAGGTTAGTTTCATCATTGATTCCCTGTAGCTTTGCTAGTATACTTTTATATCATCTCCAGATAGACATCATTTTATTTCTTCTTATACATTTGGTTTCTCTTGTCTGATTGCACTGGCTAATAATTCTAGTATAATGTTGAATAGAAAAGAGAGTGGTCATCCTTGCTTTGCTGCTGCTGCTGCTAAGTCGCTTCAGTCGTGTCCGACTCTGTGCGACCCCATAGATGGCAGCCCACCAGGCTCCTCCGTCCCTGGGATTCTCCAGGCAAAAACACTGAAGTGGGTTGCCATTTCCTTCTCCAATATCCTTGCTTTATTTCTTATTTAATGAAAATGCCTATTGATCTTTTATGAAAGATCACGGACACTGAATATGAAAAAGTATAGAGAATCTGGGTTGTGTTATCTTTCTCAACTTGGACATTAATTTGCTTCTGGCAAGCACATAGCATATTAAAAAATCACCCTGATTCAGTTGATCAGATCAAATCAGATCAGATCAGTCACTCAGTCATGTCCGACTCTTTGCGACCCCATGAATCGCAGCACGCCAGGCCTCCCTGTCCATCACCAACTCCTGGAGTTCACTCAGACTCACGTCCATCGAGTCAGTGATGCCATCCAGCCATCTCATCCTCTATTGTCCCCTTCTCCTCCTGCCCCCAATCCCTCCCAGCATCAGAGTCTTTTCCAATGAGTCAACTCTTTGCATGAGGTGGCCAAAGTACTGGAGTTTCAGCTTCAGCATCATTCCCTTCAAAGAAATCCCAGGGCTGATCTCCTTCAGAATGGACTGGTTGGATCTCCTTGCAGTCCAAGGGACTCTCAAGAGTCTTCTCCAACATCACAGTTCAAAAGCATCAATTTTTCAGCCCTCAGCCTTCTTCACAGTCCAACTCTCACATCCATACATGACCACAGGAAAAACCATAGCCTTGACTAGATGGACCTTTGTTGGCAAAGTAATGTCTTTGCTTTTGAATATGCTATCTAGGTTGGTCATAACTTTCCTTCCAAGGAGTAAGCGTCTTTTAATTTCATGGCTGCAGTCACCATCTGTAGTGATTTTGGAGCCCAGAAAAATAAAGTCTGCCACTGTTTCCACTGTTTCCCCATCTATTTCCCATGAGGTGGTGATTCAGTTGGGGACTGTGTAATTCTTACTTGCTCTTATTTTAAGGTGTAGCACTTTTAGGCCTTTCAACTAAAAATCATTGGAGACTCCTTTTTATGGGCTCAGAGCTCTAATTTTGTCTCCCTAGTACCGTGAAACTGTCAAGTCTCTACCTAGCAAGTACTTTGGGTTTAGTTTCATTTCACTCTGCATATATACATCTTAGGAGTCGGTAAATACCTTGGGGGACAAGCAGTACAAAGTACTGGGCTCTCCTCAGTGCATGTTTTCTCTCTCCAGGATCTGAGCACCTCAAGTCCTCTTTTCTTTGGATACTCTCTGATAGCTTCAAATAGCTTTTTTTTTTTTTCTTTGTATCTTATCCAACTTGACAGTTGTTCCCAGCAGGAGGAATAGTTTGATACCAGGTGTGTCATTAAACTGGAAGCAGAAGTCATCTTCATATCATATTTTTTAAAATGAATGTTATTCTCTAGTGACATTTGAAGACCCTGTCAGTCTAAATTTTGAATACAGTTGAGTACTCACATTGGGGATTTATGCATTTTTTTACTCAAACTTATTACAACACTGTCATGTGAGAAATACCATTGCCTCAGGTCATTTATATTGAAAATCTTAATAGCTATGTTCAAGTAGATTTTAGTTTCAGCAGATCTATTTGAAGTTATCATACATTCTCTGGCTTATAATACTCAGATTAGAAATTTTACATGTTTTAAATTCTCTCCACTTCTTCACCTGTCTTATTTAGTCAGTCTTAAAGATTTATTGATTCTACCTCTTCAATGATTGATTCTACCCTTCAGTGACTTTTTTGTTGTTTATTTAAACAACATTTTAATTGGAGTATAATTGTTTTACAATGTTGTGTTAGTTTCTGCTGTACAACAACATGAATCAGCCATAAGTATATGTATATTCACTCCCTCTTGAGCCTCCTTCCCACCCTCACCCCATTGCACCCCTCTAGGTTGTCACCTACCAACTTGAGTACCAAGCTGAGCTCCCTGTGCTGGACAGCAGCTTCCCACTAGCTATCTATTTTGCACATGGTAGTATATATATGTCGGAGAAGGCAATGGCCCTAGTACTCTTGTATTCTTGCCTGGAAACTCCCATGGACGGAGGAGCCTGGTAGGACAAAGTCCATGAGGTCACTAAGAGTTGACAAGACTGAGCGACTTCACTTTCACTTTTCACTTTTGTGCATTGGAGAAGGAAATGGCCACCCACTCCAGTGTTTTTGCCTGGAGAATCCCAGGGGCGGGGGAGCCTGGTGGGCTGCTGTCTATGGGGTTGCACAGAGTTGGACACGACTGAAGTGACTTAGCAGCAGCAGCAGCAGCAGCAGTATATATATGTCAATGCTACTTCTCAATTTGTCCCACCCTCTCCTTACCCCACGTCGTGTGTTCACAAGTTTGTTCTTTCCAGTCTGCATCTCTATTCCTGCAATGACTCTTGTATCCTTTACTTTCCATTATCAGTGATAATGCCCAAGATTCAGACCCTATTATTCTTTTCCTGGACTATGGCAGTGGTCACCCATCTGGATTCCCAGCCTCTCATTTCACACATGTCTCCCCTTTAATCTACCCTATTTTCTGCTACCAGAAGTGGGCAACCTCATACACAGCTCAGATTATGAAAATCTCCTTAGAAACCTCTTCACTGCTTAATGAGTGAAGTCTAAATTCACAAGTGTAGCATTCACTATCTGATCTCACATTGTAGAACCTTCTGCTTCTCCCATTCTTATTTCATGCATCTGTGGTCTAGACATTCTGTCCTTGAACATGCCACACAATAGCTCACCTTCATACTTCACTCCTGTAGTTTTCTCTGATGAAACCATCCCTTTAAAATCTCAAGTTCTTCAAATATTACTCATCCTGAATAACCCAGCTTAAGTGCCATTACCTTTTCGAAACTTTCCCCATTCCTCCAAGTCAGAGTTGTTTCTTCCTTTGTTTTCCCACAGCACCACTTGTAATAATATTTAGCATTTACCTTATGTAATATTAAGAGTTAACATATATTCAGTGCTTACTGTATGCCAGAGAGGGAGTTGTGCTCTTAAAAAACATATCTGGTTTATCCCTCTAAATTCAATGAGAAAAGGACTATTGCAATATCCATGTCGCTTGAGGTTCAGAACTAGCTGATAAATCAATGCTGCTATCATAGTGCCCTATATAAAGTAGACTCCTACTAAATCAATTTTGCTGAAACAAGGATATTTTTGAATGACCTCTTGTTGGCCTGGAAGTCTTATGAACAAGAGGTCAATTCCTTCCTTCAAGAAACTATATCAAGGAAACATTTATTGACCACTTATGATAGCTCAGACAATAAAGAATCTGCCAGCAATGCAGAAGACCTAGGTTCGATCCCTGGGTCGGGATGATCCCCTGGACAAAGGAACAGCTACCCACTCCAGTATTCTTGCCTGGAGAATCTCATGGACAGAGAAGCCTGGTAGACTACAGTCCATGGGATCACAAAGAGTCAGACAGGACTGAGTGACCAACACTTTATCATGTAAACACTTATGTATTTCATATAATCTTTGACACAGGTTCTATTATATTTCCCATTTCATAGTTGAGGAATCTGAGGTTTTAAGGTAGTTAAATAACCTGCTTATGGCCACACAACTAGTGAGTGGGAGAACCCAAACTAGAACTCATGGCTTCCCGCCTCCAGACCAAGAACATCTGGCCATCAGACTATGCTCCCTTGAAGAACTGATGATAATTAGAACTCGTTCCAAAGTTGATACCTCAGAGTACCTATTACAGATCACTATTTGTCTCTTTAAATTCCTCCCCCCTTTCTTCCTGGGAACATGGCTTCCCAGCTGGAGATTAAATTTCCCAGACTCCTTTGCAGTTCAGAATAGCTCTGTGGCTATTTTTCAGGAATGAAATTTAAGCTTCAGTGATGTGAACAACCTCCACCTCACCTATCTGAAAGAAAATTGTCAGCCTTCTATTTCCTCTCTTTCCCTTTCCCAAGAGTTAGGCAAACCAATAACCCGGATTCAATCATTTAAACAAAGATAACATTTTAAGGATGGCACAGCAGCAAGATAAAATGAAAATGAACCCCTCAATGAATCTGAGAAGAACTGCTCTGCTCAGATTTAAGTGAGAAAGAATTAAAATCTAATCTTACTCAAGCCATTGTATTTGAGGGGTGTCTCTTTGTTGCAGAAGCTTAGCCTTTATAACCCTAATTTCAAACTGATGCTGTCCATGCTTTTCTTAGGACAATTTGAAGTTTCTTATCATGAGATTCTCAGCGGAGGGGATGGCTATGGACCAGGCAGGTACTTATGAATGCATCAGTAACAAACCAAGGCTCAATGAATAAATTACAATACCAATGACACAGTTGAAATATTTTTCATCATGCTTTCTGAACCCCAATTAGAATCTCTTCCCATTGTAAACTTCATTTCTACAACCAATATACTGTAATTTATATTAGCTTGCAATTTAGTCACAGAAAATGTTTTTCTTCAGGTAATATGGAGCAAGCCGTGAGAACTTAATGAAATAACCAGCTGGGTGACACTAAATATATTCTTCTTGGTTCTCTGAATACACAAAGGGGAGAAGAAAACTGCCCCAACAGGAATAAAAGTGGGAAGACACCTGGCCAGAAGATAATGAGAACCACTCCAGCCTGGAGAAGGGAGTATAGACTCCAGAGGATTGTTCAAATTCTGAAGTGTCAGAATATGAAAACTGTCCAAGGGAAAAATTGTGTTTATCCTATATATGCCATGAGCCAAGGTGGGGACTGATTTGAAAGACTAAAGAGATTTAAGTCAAGGGCGGGGAGGAAGAGTGGGTTGAGAATGAAAAGATGAGAGCAAGAAAAAAGATAGGAAGGAAGAAAAGAAGGAAGGAAGGGAGGGAAAAACACAAAGGAAAGGGAATATATGGAGAAAAGTAAAAAAAAAAAAAATAAGCTTCACAAACTGTATAGATAGGTTAGTTCATGTTCCTCCCTTAGAGGTCATAAAACTTTCCTGTGGGGCCTCCCTCTGCAGATGTGTGACACGCCCGAAGGAAGTCCAGTGTGGGAGTTCAATGACACAGAATCACACCTCATCTCACAGTCCTTCCAGCTTCTGGCAAGGCTTTTTGTGAACTTTACACTTAGGCAGAGTTTCATTTCTTAGGCAGGCACCTCCCTTGTACAAGTAGGAAAAAGAGCCAGAGGCAACAGAGAAGCATCTTTGCTTCAAGGTCTAACTTCTTTGGGGATTTTGTTTTCCAGTGGTACACCGGCCATGTCGCCATTTACGTTCATGGTGGTTAAACCTTGGAAGAGCTAAGAACTCCCACAGGAAGTTTGCTTCTTTGTCTGTCAAGGAAAGCAGGAGGTAGACCAGGATATCGACAGACCTTTGCAATGGAAGAGCAGACCTGATATGAAACCTGAGAGGAGAACTGAAAGAGACAGAAAGGGCTCAATGAACATGTGTAAGGAAAACCATGCTGTGACCTGCGGGTGGGTGAAGGGAATACAAGGGTTACAAGTGGTTGGAAGAGAGTCAGAGAGTGGACAGGGGACAATAAAAGTGAATCCAGAAGGCTGGCTTTCTTTGGCATCAGGATAGAGAAGAAAACCTTGGGAAACCAGCCGAGGTGAGTGGAATCTGCAGCAGAAAGATGGGATAAAAGGAGTTTTTAGAAAGAGAGCTCGGAGAAGGCAATGGCACCCCACTCCAGTACTCTTGCCTGGAAAATC
This sequence comes from Bos indicus x Bos taurus, assembly GCF_003369695.1. Classification (NCBI taxonomy): domain Eukaryota; kingdom Metazoa; phylum Chordata; class Mammalia; order Artiodactyla; family Bovidae; genus Bos; species Bos indicus x Bos taurus. The sequence goes on along the minus strand of NC_040079.1, from coordinate 52,451,004 downwards.
CCAACAACGGAGGAGCCTGGTGGGCTGCAGTCCATGGGGTCGCTAAGAGTTGGACATGACTGAGCGACTTCACTTTTGCTTTTCAGTTTCATGCACTGGAGAAGGCAATGGCAACCCACTCCAGTGTTCTTGCCTGGAGAATCCCAGGGACCGGGGAGCCTGGTGGGCTGCCGTCTCTGGGGTCGCACAGAGTCGGACACGACTGAAGTGACTTAGCAGCAGAAAGAGAGCTCAAGTGAAGACCTCTTTTACCTTACCTTTCAAGACACTGAAAAGTGTTTTTTGGAAGGAGGGCAAAAATGCCCAGTTTTATTTCAGCTACCCACAGAAGGTACTCTATTTAGGGTTGTCAAATAAATTATAGGATACCCAGTTAAATTTGAATTTTACATAAACAAAAATACTTTTTTAGAGTTATTATATCTTAAATATTGCATGAGACTATTAGAGGATAAAGTGAGGCATGTTAAAAATATTAAGAGTTTCTTTGAGCAAAAATCAGTTAGAACTGGGTAGCAAGGAACTGAAAGTGGCTGGGAGTGTTTCACTGCCAGGAGTTGGGGAAAGAGTTGTATGGGAAAAAGAAGCAAAGCAAGGAAACTATTGACTAGCTTTGACTTAATATTTAGTTGGCTGTTTGTGATTGGTTGCCTTTAGCATTTCAATTTTGTAACCTTGAGGAATTTATAGGCTTAGGTTTTGGTTTCCTTACAGAGGTCACCACAGCAGTAGAGCTATATCTGTCTAATGGTCTTCTTGCTTAATTTTAATTTAACAAGACATATTAAAAGTAGTTGTTTATATGCAATTTATTTAACCAGGAATCCTGTATTTTTATTTGCTGTATCTTACAATCCTATTAATATGAGAATTATAAATGACATGGAAGACTATCATAGCGTCACCATCATTTATTCCTTGTGGTGCTCACATGCACTTTAGTATATATAAATGAGATATAAATCTTCTAAAAATAATACTTATTTACTGTGGCCAGTGTGCTTCTAAATGCACAATCTGTGTGACTAATACACTGCTGGGTGAAGACATTGTCCTGGGTTGTAGGGCGATGAGAGAGCTGTTGTAAAGGAAGTTTTGCAAGTGGGGAGGGAGGCGAGTTTATAGGAGCTTTGGGAACCTGAGTGGTAGAAAAGAGAAGGTGGGAGACAACACCCAACACAAACTTTGGGGAATGGTTTTCGGGCTACTCATAATGTGAAACTACAGCAAAACCAAGCTCTCTTACCGCCTTTCTTCCAGCTGAAGCTCATTAATTTGTGACTGTTTTTCCACCTCAGTGTACACTAAAAGTGTTGTTCTACAGAAGACACACGCTTGACCTGCCCAAGACAAAATTACTGAAAAAATCATCTTCCTATCATTCAAACACTTACATTTGTTGCGGAAGAGGCTTCTTGATTACTGATTGCAATTCTGCTTTTTTTTCATTATGTTATCTTCTTGCCTAGATGTATTTCTTGCCTCTATTTCATTTTCTTATTTTTATCCACTTTCTTCTTTCTAAGCTATTGATACCTGCTCTTGAACCATGAGTAGGTTCTCTAGTAGATGGTTTTTAAATGTATATTGCAATTCTTTGCAATTTTTATATTACTTTGTAAACCAATTTTCAAATTTTCTTTAAACTACACATTTATATAGGTGCACATTTAACATGTCCAGGGCTACTTTTTATGTGCTCTATCAGGTACTGGACCAAATCATGAGCACTGTGGACATGATATTGCCTTTCTTTCTGCACATTGACGGAGAATATAAAACCCCATTTATAAACATGACTTACAGTACATCCTGGGCATCACATTTAAACAATTCTTTAATTTGTATGACTGTATCTCCAATGAGGAAGGCCAAATAAACAGCCTAAAGAGTCAATGTCACCACTAAAAGGAATTTATTCAACATTCACTGGATGGAAAATGCTCAAAAGATGTGAGCTGTTTATACAGAATGAGTTATAAAATGTGTGGTCCATAGAGAGCAGAGAGTTTATAGCAGAGTCCCTAAGACCCCCTCCCTGCTGAGGAAATTTCAAGTTCATCCAATCACCTTGTCTTAGCTCTATAAACATGAAGCCCTGTATAAATAACCCTGAAGTAATGCAAAGACATGCCACAGCATTAGAGATACTTGAGAATAAACACAAAAGTAACATTTTCCTGTTGCCTCATTTTCTAAGGGGCATAAAGGGCTAATCATTTTTGCAATGTATCTCAGCTGAGGCCTTGAAGCAAAAACAGAAAATTAAAGTCAAATTTCACCACCTTCATCTGAATCACTGGGAAGTCTGAATTACTTTTGTACATCAGCTAGAATCACTAACATCCATTTCCAATGACAGCAATCTTAGTATAGCCTTAAGAAACAGTAGCTAATAAAAGATATTATTTTTAGGTAAACAATGGGCTAGGATCTTTAACATCTTTTCTCTTATTCTCCTAATTAGAATTTTGAAACTCATTCTTTGCTCCAAAGCCAAGTTGTAACCTAATTACCAGGAAGTCCTACCTAATTACCAGGAGGTCCAGTAGTCACATATAGATGTGAGAGTTGGACCATAAAGAAGGTTGAACACTGAAGAATTTATGCTTTTGAGCTGTGGTGTTGAAAAAGACTCTTGAGAGTCCCTTGGACTGCAAGGAGATCCAACCAATCAATACTGAAGGAAATCGGTCCTGAATATTCATTGGAAGGACTGATGTTGAAGCTGAAGCTCCCATACTTAGGCCACCTGATGTGAAGAGCTGACTCATTAGAAAAGACCCTGATGCTGGGAAAGATTTAAGGCAGGAGGAGAAGGGGATGACAGAGGATGAGATGGTTGGATGGCATCACTGACTTAATGGACATGAGTTTGAGCAAGCTCTGGGAGATGGTGAAGGACAAGGAAGCCTGGCATGCTGCAGTCCATGGAGTGGCAAAGAGTCAGACATGACTGAGCAACTGTACAACAACTCACAAGATATCAAGATTTATTATAAAGCCAGAGTAATCGAGATGTGATAATTTGGATACAGGAAAAGACATATTGATTGATCAATGTGACATCCCCTGTACATGAGGCAGCCTTGTTACTTGGAAGAGGTGGCTTTGCAGATGACTAAAGAGGTAGATGGGTGGGAGAGTCACTATCATTAAATATGTTGAGATAATGGGTTATATACATGGAAAGAAATTCTTTCAGATCCCTACCTCACACCATAGCTTCACCCCTCCCCATTTCCAAATCCCAAATAGATCCAAAACTTAGGTTTTCAAAGCAAAACTTCAAGACTTTTAGGAGACAAATGAAGAGTAGATCTTTATGAGCTTGGGGCAGGGATATATCTCTTTAAGAAAACAAAATGAAAAGTTTGAGGTAGTCTGACTATCTCAAAGCTGAAAATATCTGTTGGTCAAAAAACACCATAAAACAAATGGAAAGACAAGCCACAAAATGGGAAAATATATTTATACTATGTATAATTGGCAAGAGATTAGTATCCAGTATTTATGATGAACTACAATAAATCAATAAAACAAGATAAGCAAAAGAAATAAACATCTCTCTGAAGGGAAAACACGCATGGTAAATTAAACCATGAATAAATGCTCCACCAGTAATCAAGAAATACACATTTAAACTACAGTGGGATTTGTTTTCTACCTGCTCAATTGGCAAAAATTTAGAAATCTGACAATATACAGTGTTGGTGAAAATATGATTCTACAAGAACTCTAATAACTTGCTAGTGGCCTATAAACTAAAAGAAATACGTTGGAATAAAATTGAAAACAACAGTTTAAAAGCTTTTAAACCAGAATTTCCACTCTGAATTACATATTCCAGAGAAACTCTTGGACACGTGTATCTGGAGACATATTCAAATTACAGAATTGTCCGTAATGGCAAAATGAAACAACTTAAAAATGTTTATGAACAGGAGAATGAATAAATAAACTGTAGTCTATTTCTAATAAAGTATATTATATACTTAATATTGAATAAACCTTAGTGACTCCAAACCATGAAGAATTTCAGGGACATAATAATGACAAGGTACAGGAGATAACATGTAATGTGATGTCATATTTAAAAAACTCAAATACCAGGAAAACTAAACATTTTCTCCTGCATATTCAGGAGTTCAGGATATGACATTTTTTTTAAAGCAAGAGAATTATCAATACGACATTCAAAGAGTGATTTCCTTCATCCTTCTCTCTGACTGCCTCCAGGGACTGTTGGCCCAGGCAATCCATGCATCCTCAGTGGTACTGATAAATATTCAAGTTGGACATACCCAGTTCCTCTAAGACCTCTGCCTCAGCTTGAGGCTCTAGTCTCACTCCCCCGGAGAAGCAGTTGGACAGCAGGCCCCAAGCATGGCAAGACCCAGAGAAGCATCAGCTGACAGTCCAACTGAACAGTCCTAATGCCCTGGGCAAAGGAACACAAGGGGATCGTGGACCATTAGCTAATATATTTAGTAAATCCTCAGAGCTGTTTCAAGAGTGTATATTTAGCCCAGACTTGGGCAGATTCCGAATAAGCAGGGATAAGAGTAATAAAATTTTATTGTCACAATCCTGCATTGACTGAAACTGAATTCATGGTGCCAGGGGTCTTTGTGAATTATTTGAACAGAGCAATTAAAATTTTTTTTGTATGGTCCAGAGATCCAACCAGTCCATTCTGAAGGAGATCAGCCCTGGGATTTCTTCGGAAGGAATGATGCTAAAGCTGAAACTCCAGTACTTTTTCCACCTCATGCGAAGAGTTGACTCATTGGAAAAGACTCTGATGCTGGGAGGGACTGGGGGCAGGAGGAGAAGGGGACGACAGAGGATGAGATGGCTGGATGGCATCACTGACTCGATGGACGTGAGTCTGAGTGAACTCCGGGAGTTGGTGATGGACAGGGAGGCCTAACGTGCTGCGATTCATGGGGTCGCAAAGAGTCGGACACGACTGAGCTACTGAACTGAATCCTGAATATTACACATGGCTCATGGGATAGTGACTAATTGATTCCATTTCTTCATTCTTTCTGATATCAACCATTTTTGCCATTTGACTTTGCAGTTCTCACTAGAGATGGAGGGAGAATCCCTGCCTCTTGGGGGGGCAGGCATGTTAACTCGATGATGCACAGGGAAGCATTCTGCCTCCACCATGAGAGGATTCTGCCGGTGGCAGCCTGCTCATCTCAGACAGAGGAGGACCTGATCTGAAAGCACGGGCTGGAGCCAAACCTAAACAAGATCAGCAAAGCTGCCCAGTCAACCTTCAGATGCATGTGATAGAATGCATGCTTACTGTTGTATGTCACTGAATTTTGAGTGGTTAATACAGCATTGCTTTGTCACCGTGTGACTGATACACTGGTCTAAGGATTACCATAGCTTTCCAAGGGATAGCAATCACCACAGGGACTATTTGGCACACTTTCACCACCATCACCACCACCACCATCCCTTTATCGTCATCATTATTAGGAATGAGTAATTGCTATGAGCATGAAGTAATTTCCGAGTTTGATTCCTAGTTCTGCTTCTTAATAGTGCTGTAATCCTGGGCAAGTTACTGCTTTAAACCCCCAGTTTTCTTATCTACTTACTTTGTCTACCTCTTGGGGATTCCAGTGCTTCTTAACACAGTAAAGTCTCTGAGAAGTTCTTTAATAAAGAAAGCTTTAACTTTCTTTAATCTGGTTATATCCAAAGTTTTTTAACCATGAAATCCTTTTATTTGCAGAAAACCATTTAATATTTCTCAGAACCCACATCACTTGGGACATGAGAACTGGTTTTCAAGTGTTGCTTAGTAGCCAGTAACAAGGTCAAATGCCCTCCACACAGGGGACTCTGCCTGGTTCTAAAATATTTCCTTTCTAGTGACAGTAAAACTTTTCTGTCCTTTTCTCATTTTCTGCTTAATATAATAATGATAAGCAAAGCCTTGCTTTAACCATCCAATTTAAGGACTCGGTCTTTGGATAACTTTTAAAATATGAGACAGAACTGTGGAAGATTAAAGTCAAAATTATACTGCTTACAGAATCCCCAATTTTCCTTCATTTTTTTTTTTCACGTCAAAGCATACTGTTCCAAAAGCCAAAACCTCATCTCTGAGCCTTTGCCAGAGTACCAGATCCACATTTTTACCCTTCTGCTGGACATTCCTACCAGCACTTTAAACTCAGAAGGTCCAGAATAAAACCAACAATTAAATGAAACTGTTCTGATTTCTCTAGTGTAGTTCATGACAATATCATCTTGCTGGGACTCAGGCTAGGGACCTCGAGGTTATTGGTCCTTTCTCTTTCTCTCTCTATTTCCCTAAGCCCAAGCATTTACTATGATCATACAGATTTGACCTCTGTCCTGTCTTTTACATCAGTCATTTCCTTTTTCTTTCTGATGCTCTGGGTCAGGGATAGCAAACTTTAAATGTAAAGGGACAGATAGTAGATATTCTAGGTTTTGCAGGGTCATATGGTTTCTATAGCAACCACTCATCTCTGCCATTGTAGCCTGAAAACAGCCATAAACAATATCTAAATGCATGGGTATGGCTACGTTCCAATAACACTTGATTTGCAAAAACAAAAGGCTGACTAAAGATTGTGGGTTGTAGCTTGCTAGCTCCTACTCTGGCTAACTTTATCTTCACAGCTAAAACCTGCATTTGTTTAGGGATTTATAGATTGCTTTGTGTGTGTGTGTGTGTGTGTGTGTGTAATGCTTTACAAAATCACAGTCAATCCACACTGCAAATATTATCTTAGTTGGCAGAAGTAAAAATTGAGTTTGGATGGATTACATGACGCCAAACTCAAAGTCCCAGAGATAGTAAGTGGCAGAATCAGGATTCAAACCTAAGTTTTCTGCCAAACAATCTAAAGCCGTGCTGATGAGAGTTATCTGGACCACCAGCTCCCAAACTTCTGCCTCTGTCTTTAGCATTTGTCCTCATAAATGACCACGCCACTTTATAAGTTATAGCCTGCTTCATGTAGCATCTCTCCTAAAGCCTTCAAAGGCACTCCATTTCTCAACTGGGTACAAATTCCTTGTCTAGTTTTCAAGACCTTCTATAGCAGACTCAGAGTTGCCTCTTCAACAATAACTACATCGTTGTCCTATTGGAATCATACTTGTCACCCAAGACCTATTTCATGGGCCATTTTTCTGTGAGGAATTTTCAAATCTACCCAACCGCCCTGGGTTGACTTCTTTGGCAAGTAATCTCTGAGTCAGAGCTTAGCACGTAGGATTATATTAAGGAGTGTCTTTGGGGTCAACCCTTGTAGAAGGGAGGGGATGAAAGGAGCCATTGTGAAGGTGCAACCACAGATTCAGCCAACACATGGGGAGTTCTGGAGCCATAGTGGTCCTTAAGCACTGCCCAAATTGAGTCAAGATGTCCAAGCTTTTGCTTCCACATCAAACATTCAATGGATGTGGCTTCTTGAGTAAAGGTGTAACTTTGGACAAGGTAGCTCTCTGTAGATGGGACAGCCCCTGAGGGGACTGACAGTCATCAATGCTCTCAGCAGCTGAGACAATGAGTCTGTTGTTGAAAGAGAATCATGACAATGTCCACCTCATCAACCGTCTGTTGAATTTCTTTGTAACTCTTTGACTTGATATTTCTTATATGATTTACTATAATCTGGTCTGTTTTACAGTTTTGTGTATACTTGCATTTCCGAACCTGTATTATCCCCTTTTTAGCAAGTCAAAGGACCCACTATGGAAAGAGCGTGGACTTCAGATATACCTGACTTGAATCTCAGTTCTGCCTCTTACTATCTGTGACTCTGGGCCAACTCCTGAACCTGACTGGGCGTCTGCTTCCTGATGTGGAAAATTATAACCCCATAGTATCACAGAGTCATCATGAAAATGGCAGGAAATGACAAATACAAAATGCTTGGCTCAAAGGAGTGCTTGATAAATACTAGCTTCCTTCATTTTGAGGGAAGAAACTCATTTTGGTTTCCACCAAAGCAATTACTACAGTGCCATAAACATATAAGGCATTTGATACATCTTTTATGAACCTTTGAAAGCTTCCTTTAAATTCATTCCTACTACTAATATGAATTCCTCATATGTATGTGGTCTATTCATGTTGGATCTAATGTACAGATTTTGGAAAAAGAACTGAGTGAAAGAGAGCAAGAGGTGGGGGGTCAAGAGAAGGAAGATAAAGGCTCTTTTAATGTTTCCTTGTATGGGTTTGAGTGTCTGTATATGCATGAGGCCATTGGGACCACTGGGTAAACACTTCTTGAGTGTCTCTTGTTGAAAATTCATCATTTAAAAACCATCTGTCTTAAGAACCATAGGACAGCAACAGAATCACAAAAAAATTAACCAAGGCCTTTGTTCTCATAGCTGGCAGTGCTTAATGACAGTTCTGGCCTTCTCCTTGGGGCTACAATCTCTTTTGCAGCAAACAGCAGTAAATGTCAACTCTGAAAGCCACCTAGTTTGACAACAAATGATTTAAGCACCAAGGGTGACAAGAAGACCATATTTTATTGAGCCACTGAGCTAGCTTTGAGGACTTACTTGCTGGTATTTTATATCAGATGGGCAAAAATGCCTACAGTAGCAGATGGAAAGTGTCTGCCTGGGAGTTCATATTTTTAAAAAATCTCAGCTTGCAACAAAGGAGAAAAATTGGAGCTAACTTCCCACATGCCTTTCAAAAAGGATTTTGGAAAATTCTCATGACCCATGTTCATCTAAGTATAAAATTCCAGAATGTCGTATGATTCTCATCCTAATTAGAAGCTAATTGTGCATCTTGGATGCTAAAAACTTTCCAAGAAACCTCTGAGACTGGGAGTAATTTCTTGATTTATCTAAAATTTCATCATTTCACTGGAATATTATCAGTGGCATTTGCAACAACAACGAAAAATGAAGCTTACTAACACATAATGCCTCATTTCTTATCACTGTTGTTGCTTTGAATGCAAAGCACACACACATTTTTGCAGGCCCTTTATAAATCTACCCATCCAGGTAGGTGAGTAGGGGCTGAAACCAGGTTTTTAGATATCAAGCTCTGGCCGCATCCACCGCAAAGCTAAAAATTTAGCTAAAAATTGTACCTAAAAAGCTAAAAATTTAGCTTTTTCTAAACGCTCAAATGCTTTCATTGAAGGCAACTAATTTTCATAATTTGATTTCTCCTTATTATGCATAAAAGCTCAAAGGAAAATAGATTCCCTACAGGGAAGGGAGAAGAAAAGAGTAGATGTGATTATTAAAGAGTTACACGGGGGATCCTGGTAGTGTTGGAACCATTCTGTAACTTGACTGTGGTGATAGATACACAAATAAATGCACATGCAATAAAGTTGCATGGAACTTAATATGCACACACACATGAGCACAAGTGAATTGAGAAATCTGCATAATATCAGTGTCAATAGTCTTATTGAAATATTGTTCTATAGTTTTTTCAAGATGTTATTTTTAGGGGCAACTGGGTACAGAGTGTATGGGAGCTCTGGTATTTCTTACAACTTCATGTGAATCTACGGTTACTTCAAATTAAAATGTTTAATTAAAAAAATAGGTACCCCAGACTTCACAACAGGCTATGCCTTTTACAGGGTGGTCCTCTTCCTCTTTATGGCCAAGCTTCAATTTTCTCAGTTAGTGGGGAAAGATGAATGACTTACCCTGTTTTATTAATAATAACATGACTTGGCTGGGACTGGGGGAAAATGGTCCTTGATCACTGTCTGTGTGCATTACAATGACCTTATCACAAAGATTTTTTTCCATTGACATTTAAGAGAGAATATAAATATGGGTGTGAACGTTTTAAACAAGCCCCAAGAGACAGGAGCTGGAGATTACAAATCTTCAGAAGTGTTTTAATAGTCTGTCAAACTCAGTTGACAATGTTTTATCAATTATGGAAGCTATTTCCATAATGATAAAATTAATGGCTGAGAAGGAGATGGAGAATTTCTTTGACATCTAAGCACAAAAGTCATCCCAGGGGTTTTTACAGATAAATCAAACCCAGTGCTCCCTTTGTTAACGAAGAGAACCCATATCAAGAGGATACTTCAGTTCCAGAAACATCATTAGTAGGGAAGGAAATAATAAAGGAGAAACAGGGAAATGTTCCAGGATGTCAGATAAAAGGCAGTACAGATTAAGAAAATGTTAAATAGTAACTAAAACGAAGCCAAACACCACAGAAAGCACACATCACTGTGGCAATTGTTCGGACTACAGTTGTCATGCTCTTTATATCTTTATATTTGCCATGAGGTTTCAGGTGACAGAGAGACTCCCCACCAAAAGGAGAGTGTGTACTATATTGTCTCCCTACCCATGCCTCCACAACTCCACACTCAGCCCATTTTTACTCCTGGAGAAATAGTATCATAAGCACATAAACAGAAGTGTGTCTGTATTAAGAAACCAGTTTTTAAATATTGTAAATGTACCACACATGATACAATCCTCTTTTCACATCTTAATTCTGCCTCCTTTTATCCCATGCCTATTATGTCTTCCAGATTTATTTGATAATGTTTCACCAAAGCAGGAGGAAACTTTAAAGATGAGCCCTTTTATCACTTAAATAGCTTTAAGATCAAATAACTTTAAAGTCAAATAAATAAATATACATTTTCCAGTAGTCATGTATGGAAATGAGAGTTGGACTATGAAGAAAGCTGAGCGTTGAAGAATTGATGCTTTTGAACTCTGGTGTTGGAGAAGACTCTTGAGAGTCCCTTGGACTGCAAGGAGATCCAACCAGTCAATCCTAAAGGAAATCAGTCCTGAATATTCATTGGAAGGACTGATGCTGAAGCTGAAACTCCAATCCTTTGGCCACCTGATGCAAAGAACTCACTCATTAGAAAAGACTCTGATGCTGGGAAAGATTGAAGGTGGGAGGAGAAGGGGACGACAGAGGATGAGATGGTTTGATGGCATAACCGACTTGATGGACATGAGTTTGAGCAAGCTCCAGGAGTTGGTGATGGACAGGGAAGCCTGGTATGCTGCAGTCCATGGGGTTGCAGAGAGTTGGACATGACTGAGTGACTGAACTGAACTGAAATGTCTAACACAAAATAACATTTTTTATTTTCCCAAGCTAGTTCAGAGAGGGATGATGACCCTCACATAGAAAGCACTAACTGCCCTCGTGCTTCTATAGTAAAATTGTTAGTTTCCTTTATTATATTAATAATTAACGTTAGTAATGAACTTGGCCTCTGGGCTTGTCCAGATCAAACAAACCCAGAGCCTTTCATGACAAAACCTCATCAGGCACAGATGATCCTATAAGAGGAAGATGGCAGGTGAGTTTCTTCCCCATCTGCTATCTTAGAATCACAGAAAAATTTTAATCATTGAAGAATGTTCCTTTATTATTTGAGAATAGTGGAGTTCAATAGATTAGTTTGGGGCTATCCAAGGATCATTGGAAAGATAGTTCAAGAAGGCTACCTTGTGAAAAAACTACTTTTTGGAGCCTTTGGCCAGGAATCATTTGTTGGTATCATGAACTTTTTCGTTTATTCAGCCAATGGGACTTTCTGGCTTTGTTGTTGTTCAGTCGCTCAGTCATGTCTGACTCTTTGCCACCCCATGCAGTGCAGCATGACAGGCCTCCCTGTCCTTCCCTATTTCCCAGAGTTTGCTCAAACTTATGTCCATCAAGTCAATGATGCCATCCAACCATCTCATCCTCTGTCCTCCCCTTCTCTTCATGCCCTCCATCTTTCCCAGAATCAGAGTCTTTTCCAATGAGTTGGCTCTTCCTATCAGGCCAAAGTATTGGACCGTCAGTTTCAGCATCAGTCCTTTAAAGGAATATTCAGGGTTGATTTCCTTCAGGATTGACTGGTTGGATCTTCTTGCTGTCCAAGAGACTCTCAAGAGTCTTCTCCAGCACCACAATTCAAAAGCATCAATTCTTTGGCACTTAGCCTTCTTTATGGTCTAACTCTCACATCTGTCCATGACTACTGGAAAAACCATAGCTATGACCTTAAAAAACTCTGTTGGCAAAGCGATATCTCTGCTTTTTAATAGCTGTCTAGGTTTGTCATAGCTTTCCTTCCAAGTAGCAAGCATCTTTTAATTTCATGGCTGCAGTCATCATCCACAGTGATTTCAGAGCCCAAGAAAATAAAATCTGTCTCTGCTTCCACTTTCCCCCCTTATACTTGCCATGAAGTGATGGGAGTGGATGCCATAAGCTTAGTTTTTTTAATGTTGAGTTCTAAGCCAGCTTTTTCACTCTCCTCTTTTACCCTCATCAAGAGGCTCTTCAGTTCCTCTTCAGTTTCTACTATTAGAGTGGTATTAGCCATATATCTGAGGTTGATAATATTTCTTCCACCAATCTTGTTAAGGACATAACAATGGACAAACCACTATAAATTCCTGCCTTCAGGGAGCTTGAGTTCTGTATTTGAAAATAAATACTTAAGCTGGTACTAGTGTGGGCAGAAAAGTAAAGGAGGATGAGAGGGAGACAGTACTGGAAGTGCTATTTTAGATAGGCTGGTTAGGAAGACCTCTTTGATGGGGTAATGACTTGAATGAGGAAAGGGAGAAGCCTTGTGAATCCTGGAGCAACAGCTTCCCAGGCTGAAGGAAGAGCAAGTTCAAAGGCCCTGAGGCAGCAGCATGCTTGGTGGAGGAACAGTTTAAGAGGAATGCAAATGGCTTCCCCAGATGTGGGGTATTTCATCTTAGTGCTCACCCATGGGTGCTCTCCTGCCTTCTCTGGGTAAGTTCTCTTGGGCCTGGTGAAGGAAGGCTGTACTTTTTTAAGCCAAGAGGAATCTCAGTTTTCTATAGAAAGGTATCCAGCAACCAGGAGCTTTGGGGAGCCTTCCACCTGATTCTGTTTTCACTCTGACTTATTGGTCATCCACCTTTCTCTTTGGGTTGTTTTCATCTCCCCCTTTATGCCCGATCGCCTTCAGCACCCTTGCCATCTCTTGACTGTGACAATCATCCTTGGGCTGCCAGGTTGACCTGACCTGGGATCAGGTTTTTCATGGCACAGACTCTCTCTCAGGGGCGCTTCCTCAGATTTTATTAGGGTCTTGGAGCAGAACCAGCATAGTTTAGCAATCAGCAATCCTTGCCAATGTGTTATCTGATAGACTTTTACTGTTAGTCCTCCAGAGGAATCACTGTCAAAAATATTTGAGTAATGTCCAAAACTAAAGGCATGCTTCTTAAAAGGGTTCAGAAGACACTGCAATGTAGGAGTGGTGGTGGTGGGGTGGGGGGGTCCTTTCTGCTTAGCATGCTTGAGTCACATCCCTGATCTAGTCTCAATACTGTTAGAACTCTGCAGTTGACTTCAATGTCATTGACTGTCCTGTCTCTCCCAGGAGAAGGAATTCAAGGCCAACAGTAGCTCCCTAGGTCTGTTCTGATTGAAACATCTATAGAAAAGCATGTGGAAAAAATGCCACCCCTCCCTTAGAAATATACCTTAATGCTCAGTGACAATCTGGAATCTCACTGGCTGCTTTCAGTCTTTCCTCTGGAATTCAACAATTGTTTGCATTTCTTTTAAGAAGACACTGTTAATCTCAAGATGCATAAAAAATGTAGTTCCATGGTAGTCTGGCTTTTAACAAATACAACTAATCATTTCTAATGGACGATGGATAGGATTGTAGCAAGGGTGTAGATGGAGAAAGTCACGAAGCCACTGTTTAATATTGCCCTAACATGCTGTGAAAATAAACTCAAATATTGTAGCAAAGAGAAATAATATCACTTTCTAGGCTTGGGTAAGACAGAAAGAATTAAATGCTTAAAGGTTCTTACAAAACCCAGTTTATAAGCATCAGCTATTAAATTACAGGTGAGAACTCGGATTCCATATGCACATAAGGTATAAGAGTGCATTTGAAAAGAATAGTAAAATCCTCTCGTCATCTTTCTTCCAGCCATAGTTTAAGTTCCATGGTTAGTGTTCATCAATTATCAAGTTATTGATAGAAAGTGCTTTTATTAATACTTATTTGTTCAACCTAAGAGATGATTATTCAAGCAAGAATTTTTTATTATATAGGACTTAGTAATACATCAAAACAAAATTTATTAAACCTTGGCAAATGATACATTATACTGATGTCTATTCCTTTGTTCATATATCTAATTTGTTCTATTGAAAATATAGTGTTTAGAGATGAAGGACCCTTTGGGGGCTTGCAAAGAGTCAGACATAACTGAGTGACTGGGTGTTTGTGCACACGTCCACACACATATACACTGGGATCTTTATTTGCTGTTTAACTGAAGACAATGAGTATTAATGACCATATATAATTTATCTGATGAACACAGACAGTGAGAGTATAACAATAATTTAAGTAATAGAAGTTCCACATTTATGCATTTAGGTTATGATATAATTTACAAAATGAATAAATGTGCATTAAAAAATAAACAAAATATAAATGGGTTGAACTCTATGGGTGGCATTCTTCCATTATGGCTGCCCTTTCCTACTGGCACTCTGGTTTCCTTTGAGGATATTATGGAATCTCATGGCAAGTCTCCCAGGAGATGTGTGGTGATTTATGTCTTTGTGATTTATGCTTTTGGCTTGAATTTGCCAGAATTTTCTCTTCCTTTTAGCCAAGAATCTCCGCTGACGTATACTTAATGAAGAACAAGGAAAAGAAGGAAATAAATATTGCTCAGAATTTCAGACCATACCTTATTGTCAATGATTAGGCTATCATATATTAATGTCAATGAACATTGTAGAAATAAATGGGCTAATATCCATGCTTTGTCTTAAATGTCTTTGGATGGAAAGTGCTTCCTTAGGACAGCAGATTACTATTAGTGACTACTCACTGGAGTATAAGGAACAGAAAAAAATATCAATAGTAACTTCCTTAGTCAGTAGGGACTTCCCTGGTAGCTCAGCTGGTAAAGAATCCGCTTGCGGGAGACCTGGGTTTGATCCCTGGGTTGGGAAGATCCCCAGGAGAAGGAAATGGCTATCCACTCCAGTATTCTTGCCTAGAAAATCCCATGGACAGAGGAGCCTGGCAGGCTACGGTCCATGGAGTCACAAAGAGTCGGACACGACTGAATGACTTTCACCCCTTAGTCAACAGTGTTTTCTAAATTCCTATGTAGTCTAAGCTGAATTATTTCACTTTTTAAAACTGGCAGTCATGAACCAAAAAAGTAACCAATGAAGTGAGGTGCTTCTAACATTAAGAAAAATACTTCATATTTATTCTTCTCTATTGTTTACTCATCAAAACCCTGTGTGTTTTCACTCTTTTCAAATGTAGCCTCTCTCTGTCAGGGGTGTGTGTGTTTCAGAGTCCTTCCTGCACCATCAATGGGGCTGAATGACCTGGCACTGGAGCAGATCTGGGGTTGGGGGGTGGTTGGGGAACTGCTGCTTCCCTCCCCCACTGCACACTTAAATTTAGCCACAGGAGCGTCTTCTCCATGGGCTACCAAGATAATGAGCCATTCCCTCATTGTATTCTTCATGATCCATTGCAAGTTAGATGAGAAGTGTACTTAGACATCATTTGGTTTAACCCTGTCACATTTTGGAGAAAACAGAAGCTAGTCTAAAATAACACAGTTAATTTGGGTGTAAGAGGGCAGACTGGATTTTCATTTCTAGACATGACTTCAATCTTTTCATTGAAGCCATTGACTTTCTCC
Source organism: Bos indicus x Bos taurus (assembly GCF_003369695.1). Classification (NCBI taxonomy): domain Eukaryota; kingdom Metazoa; phylum Chordata; class Mammalia; order Artiodactyla; family Bovidae; genus Bos; species Bos indicus x Bos taurus. The sequence goes on along the minus strand of NC_040079.1, from coordinate 52,435,269 downwards.
CACAGAAATCATTTTAAGGCACAATGCTGTGGTCAGTGCCTATTTAGTAAAACTGTATATTTGTTAACTGCTGTAGGCATCACTCTCCTGTAGACTTTTCTGCCATGATGGCAACAATCAATGTTGATATGACTCATGGCTACTTGCAATGTGGCTGGCATGGCTGAGAAACTGAGTTTTCTTTGACTTTTTATTGTGTGAACACAGAGAGTTCATTATATCCTTCTCCCAGCTTCTCCTGACATCAAAAACTTACATAACCCATTACACTTGTCAACATGAAGAAATCAACCTTGATTCAATACTATGAACTCACTCACAGGCTTTATTCCCTGGAGAAGGAAATGGCAACCCACTCCAGTATTCTTGCCTAGAGAATCCTGTGGACAGAGGAGACTGGTGGGCTGCTCTCCATAGGGTAGCACAGAATTGGACACAACTGCAGCAACTTAGCATGCATGCATGCATTGAAGAAGGAAATGGCAATCCACTGCAGTATTCTTGCCTGGAGAATCCCAAGGATGGAGGAGCCTTGTGGGCTGCCATCTATGGGGTTGCACAGAGTCAGACACGACTGAAGCGACTTAGCAGCAGCAGCAGCAGCAGCACCAGCACAGGCTTTATTCAGATATCACCAGTTTTTTCTACTAGAGTCTGTTTTTCTGTTCTAGGATCCAGTCCAGGATCCCATATTGTAGTTACTCATCATGTCCTCTTAGTCTTAAAGGACTGAGTATTTATTTGATTTCACTTTAAATAGCCACACGTGGCTAGAAGCTAGTATAAGAGACAGGGCAGCTGCGAATGTTCAGAATATATTCACATTCATTGCTTTCTTTAATTCTGATGACAACCCAAACCTGTGACTTATCACATTGCTAGTAAGTGGCAAAGTGGCTGAAAGCTTCCAGGGTTTTCTGACCCTCAGCTTCATGCATGCATTTTTTACTAACCCACAGCTGCTTCCCCACAGTGACACATGTGACTTAAAACTCACAGGAGACTCTGATGTAACATTTATTACTAAGATATGTGGGAAAATCTATATGTCTTAGAACATCTTTTAAAAAGCAAGCTGCCCTTTGGAGTGGAAAAGGTCTCAATATTCTGGAGGAACGACTCTTCTTCTTGCTGACCTCGAGATAGATGTTGGATCCCAGACCCCAGACTTGGGACCTCTTCTGTATTTACACACTCTGTCTAAGTGATCTCATTCTGTTCCCTGGCTTTAAATAACATTTATAAACTGATGGGCCCCAAATTTATATCTCCAGGCCAAACCTTGCCCTGAAACTCCACCTGCTTCCCTCCTATCGTCATGTGAATGTCTCACGGCAGCTCAAACTGAGAATTTTGCACTCTCTTCAATGCCCTGGATCTGGGCTTCTCCAAGTCTTCTCAGCTCTGTAAACAGCACCACTATTGACTGGTAATGAACTATTCGTTACTCAAGCTGAAAGCCTAGAAGTTGTCCTTTATTCCTTTCTCTCCTATTCTCATTTCCAACATCCAGACTATCAGCAACAGCTGTTTTTCTCCAAAATATAACCACAGTCATCCACCTCTTCTGCAGCTCCATCCTTTCTTACCTGAGCTGCCGCCACAGCTTCCTACCAATCAGTCTCCAATCAAATCTTGTAACTTCTCTCTTTTGAATCATCTAACAGCTTCCCACTGCCCTTAAAATAAAATCCAGCCACCTCGAGATGTCTTTAAAGGTCCTGAATGATCCTCCATTTACTCTCTGATTTCATCCTCTGTATCCTTGATTCATAACATCCCAATCAAATTAGACGTCTGTCAAACTGAAAACTCAAATCCATCAAATAAGAACTCATCCATCTCAGGGCTTTGCAGCTACTGTTCCCTCTGCCTGGAAGTTCCACCTCAAGACCTTTGCATGGCTGGTTCCTGGTCTTAGGGTCTTAGCTTAACTGTTACCTTCTCATAGAGACCTTCCCTGACCACCCAATCACTTTCTACCATATCGCTCCAATTATTTTCTTAGTAGCAGTTATCTACTCTCTGAAATAATCTTATTTGTTCTTTTCATTCCCTTGGTTATATCCAACCAGGATGTCAGCTCCATGAGACCTTTGGGCACTGTATTTCCAGGGCCTGTTTGTTTCTACATGGTAGAACCTCAACAAACACCATTGAGTGAATGAATAAAAGAGGGTTCACACACTGACACTTATGTATTGGGCCCTCAGTAAATCCACTCCTAGTGCCTGGTTAATGATTTTCAGAGTGGCTTTCAGGGTCAGCCCATTATTGGGTCAGTCTCTCTGGGCCTCATAATCATATGGGTAACAGCCATCGTGTTAGATAGGCTGGGCCAAAAAAAGCTACAGGAACAAACACCCTCAGACCTCAGTAACCAAATACAACAAAAGGTCTTACTCACACAAACTCTCATGTAGGCTGGGCCACTCTCTAGGGCACCTCTTCTCCATGGGGCATTTCCATTATCTAGACTGTTTTGATACTATGATACTGCCATGACAGGAAATAGCTTTCTGGTTTCCTAGCAGGCAAAGAGAGAGCTGGCAGTTCACACAACAAACTCTCTTTCTGATCACAGTATTCCATTAGCCAGAACTGCCCACGAGACTCTGACTTATTATAAGGGGGCTTGCAATATGGAGGAGGGAGTGACTGTTTGGTGAAGAAAATGTCTGTACAACAGTCTATACTTGAACACGCATGAAACAAGTCATACCCATCCAAGGGAGATGATGTAAAGTCCCACCTAGTCACTGTATCCCGCTCTAAGTCCTGGATCTCCAGGGGACATGCTCTATGTATGTGCATCTCTATTGGGTCAGGATGAAGCTCATCGTGGTCCAGAGACCTGTGAACTAAAATGACAAGTTATCTTCCCCTCCTCTCTACACTCAATATATGATAGTGGTACAGGGTCAGGGCAACCACAAAGCACCCTCCCTTTTGGAAAAGAGAAGATTGTAAGATATACTGTAGCATCTGGTGAGTAACAGAGTTCAGGTTCTTCATAGCCTTTGGCTCCACCTCTGGAAGTTTCTTCCTTTTTTTATTATTTTCCTTGGTCCAACATGAAGTGAGTGTTAAGGAACATGCCCTGTTAGAGAGATACATGGGTTTCTCAGCCCATTTTCTGCTCCAGAATATTAACTTTCAAATAATCTCTTTCAACCCAATAGCAGTTTCCTCCTCTGTCTGCTTCCAGTTGATTCTGTGAGCCAGCAATCATGCCCATTGCTCTTTAAGAGAAATGATCTAATCATTATTTCCTTCCTTGCTTTTTTACCTCCATGGTCCTTCATGTCTCAACTTCATGGTACTTTTCTGCTTTGGTGGGAAAGCTACTCTTTTCATAGACTCTTTACCCTGAGGTTTTTCATCCAACAGAAAGGTTTCACTGAGCACCACACCATTAGTCTGATTTTTTCCATGAGTTGCTTTGGGTCTTTGTTGCATGACTGTTTTCTCAGAAATATTAGGAATCCAGAAGTGGTCTCTTGATCAACTTTATCAGGCCTCCAGTTTCTGGAATGTATTTCTTTTCTTTTCTGTTTGTAAAATGGCCAGTTCTTTCTTAAGCTCATTGCTTTCATCTACCACTTTGCCGCACAGAGTCGACAGCAATTTGTTCTCTGGGAGTGGGAGGCTCACTGCCCTGTGATGACCCCCATGATTGTCTCCTATGTTATTGCAGCCAATAGACTGCATAACACGGAGGACCATTTCCCCCAGATTTCACATTTGTTTCCCCACTGTCCGCTGCTTAACCATTGAGGCACTGCCATAGATTTCCATTTTGAGTTCTTCTGTAATGGCCGCACAGAGACTAGCTGATCTCCCAGATCCTTTCAAACTATCATGTTCCAGAATTCCAAGACAGTGCACCTTGGTCTCTCCTACAGTAAACTGCTGTTGTTGGAACACTATTGATGACACTGTTGAACACTATTGAAAGCACATGCATTATATCTATAAAGAAATCAGTATACAGAGTAAATACTGATGTGTATTTTCCTTCTATGATTGCCTTACAAAGACAGAGCAGGAGAATAAAGGGGCAGTAGTGTGGTCTTGAATTGCAAGTCTTATGTATTTTGGGGAGCAATATCATGTCAATCCAACAGAGAAAGAGCAAGAGATGGAGAGCAATGGAAAAAGCCGTCCAGCATGATGAGGAGAGGCCAGGAACACAGGGCTAAAATGTGTAATTGAGAGGAATACTTCCTATAGTCAAAGAGGGTGTGGCGGCCAGAGGTTGGAGGGACTCCATTATTTGAGTTTCCAGGAAGCTGCTCAGGCAGAGAATTTATGGCCAACTTCAGGAAATGACTCAAGAAAGAAGCAAGGTTAGCAATGAAAGCTCAGGGTTTTAGAGAGCACTGGTAATGCCAGGCTTCAACGACTTTCTTTAGGGGTATTTGAAGTTCTATTAATCCTGGGCTTTGTAAGAGCCATAGCTAATAAGGGATGGGAACTGGTGATGCAGTGAGAACAGTATGGCCCAGGGGCTATTTGACTTTGGGCAAGTTACTTAACCCTTCTCAGTGTCGCTTTCTTCATCTGTAAACTGAGGATAATAAAAATACTTAGCTTGTGGTGAGTAATAAGCAAGATAATGTACATAAATAGCATACAGTTAGTACTCACCAATTGCCAACACTGGTAGTAATGATGACGCTGATGCTAATGATGCCTTGTAGGAGGTAATGGAGGTTCTCAGCCTCATCTGTATATTATAAGCACCCAGGAGCTTTTAACAACTCACTGCCTAGGAGGTATCTCACCCTTTAATAGGAGTTGCTGGAGGTGGAATACAGACATTAGCCCTCTAATATCTCCCCAGTGTATTCCAACGTGCAGTCAACATAGAGAACCACTAGTTAAGGGTAATGCCTCTGGAGAACAGAGATAACTTAGTGAAATCAAATACCCCTAAAAGCATTGTACATTAATCTGCAAATTTTCAGGAGATAATATTTCACTGTAATGAGGAATGATCCACGGGAGTCATAAGTGTGGATCCAGCCAGGCATATAATCTTTTAACAAATGTTTACTCAGTCCCTTTATTTTATTTCTCTCTGGCAAGTCCTGGGGTTTCACAGATGAACAAGAGAGGGAAACCATCATTGGGAAGTTAATAATCAAGTGTAAGAGCTAAGCAAAAAAATCAACCCCAAACTCTTAACAGCGGCAGCTTCAATGCTAGATGAGTCACAAATTGATCTCAACTATTTTTATCATGGCTAATTTCTTTGAAAAAGAAGTGTTGGAATCAATACTTCAAAGATTTGTTCAGTTTGGTGGTGAGTATGTTGGTATTTTTCATAGTATTTTTGGCACTTTTCTCTCCTTGAAATAGTGCATTAAAGACAATGATACTGTGTAAAGTGCTACCATAGGGGGAGATTATAATGCAGTGAGAACAAAGAAGGGGGCTACCCATCAGCTACCCGGGGCTGGATGTGGGAGGGAAGGGAGAGGGTCATGGAAGCCTTTTAGGAAACCACTGACACTTCTTAAACGGGAAAATGTCACAAGCAGATTTGCATTCTAGAAAAATTAATGGAGGAGAAAGCAAAGACATGGAGGCAAAAATATCATTAGAAGACTATTTGCTCCAGATGTGAAGTTTGTAAGGTTTAGACTAAGGCACTTTCAGTGCGTATGGGAAGGAGGAGCAGGGACCAGAGACATTCTGCAATGGACTGATAAAGCTCAGCTTACCAATTGAATGTACAAAGTAAGTAAGAGGAAAGCTGGAAAGCCTCTTGAGTTCCTAGGGTGGGCTTTTGGGTAGACATAATTCTCGACACCATTAACTCACCTAGGGCTTTCAGGATGGGTAACAGATTGGAAGTGAAGGAAAGAAGATGCTGAGTTCTTTTGGGAAACTGGTGCTCGTGTTATACCCAAGTGTCCACAGCAATAGAACACAAGGACTCAGGAGAGCGGTGCATGCATCCAGATGGAGATATGGAACCATCAGTGTATGGTTCATCTCTTGAGGTGAGGAAATAGATTCAGACAACAAGGTGACTGATACAGAGTTTTGAACACACTTACTTCATAATCATGAGAAGTGGAGTTGTTGCAGGGAGGTGCCAATTCTGTCTTCATGTTGCATCTGTTTCTTTGATTTTAACCTTTGCTTTTCATTGCTTTCGTTATTATAATCATGCATAATGGCCTGCCTAGGAGAACCCTGCCCCTCGCCTGACTGTTAAACTAAAGTGCCTTTGTTCGGGGCACAGAAAGACAATCTGACTCTGCCCATCTGTGAATGGCTGCAGAGAAGAAGAAGTGAACACATCCCCTCCCATTTTGCAAGATTGTTGTTGTTCAGTCACTAAGCCATGTCCAACTCTTTGCGACCCAATGAACTGTAGCACTCCAGGCTTCCCTGTCCTTCAGTATCTCCTGGTGTTTACACAAACTCATGTCTATTGAGTAAATGGCCTTTTTGCTTTACTTCAGTTCCTTTCCCTCTCAGTTCTATAAAAGAAACTGGCATCCAGATCCCGATAAGATGGTTATTTAAACACATTAGTCTGCTATCTTCTTGGTCAGCAGGCTCTCTGAATAAAGTCACATTCCTTGCCTCAACACGTCACCTCTCGGATTTATTGGCCTGTTGTGAAGTGGGAAGAATGAACTTCCCACTCGATAACAGGGTGAGAAGGAAATCCTTCCAGAGGGGGCTGAGACAAAGCCAACAGGAGGTAAAATCAGGAAAGAGTTCTGACCCAACCCAAGGGAAGGTATGAATATCAAAGAGAAACTCACCCAAAAGGTTAAAAAAAAAGAGAGAGAGAGAGAGAGAAGTCAATAGGATATCCATGAAATTATCAGCAAATATAGCAATTCATTTGCAGGCCAATGGTGATTACAAAAGCTATTTCAGGACACGAGATTCTAGAAGTAAACTTGTAGCATGGAAGGTACTCATTAAACATCTGTTGGATTGAAATGCACTGGGTTCCTGCCCTCATGGGATAGGCACTGAGCCTTGAGGCAGGGGTAGGAGATGCTAGAGAAGGAATGAGGTCTTTTACTGGACTTTTCAGTTTGGCTTAGGACCAGAGGTTCTGCTGATGAATCTAGAGAGGAGCCTTCTTTTTCCCAGCCTGAGCTGAGCTCGCTTTTGCCAACATTCTGCAGCTCTGATCCATTATCAGCAAGTGTCACCCCTTTGCCATATATAGAAACAGTAAGGGCAAAGAAAATGCACTGTGGGGGCGGATGACTCAGGCCGTTTGGCAATAGGATAAATGAGCATTTTACCTTTTGTAGCGATAGATGGAGGGCCCTACAGGCAAAGACTGCTGTCTGGCTCTTCTCATTGGCGTCCTCCTCCTACCAGGTTTTTGTATAGCTCCGAGCATGCCGCGGGTACCCACAACAAACCATTAATTAAAGCTTGCTTCTGGTCCAGGTTTGAAAAGACCAAAGTTGCCATATGAAGCTGGATTTGTTTGTGTGTATATGCATGTGTGTATGAGAGAGAGACAGAGACAGAGAGTGCATGAGAGAGAGCAAGCTGCACAAGTAAGGAAAAAACCTTGTTAGTTCTGTTCTCAGTCACATCTCCAGAGTACAGTGCCTTGTCTCTACCACCAATAGATTCCCAGAAACTATCTATTGGATGACAGTTGGGATGAACTGGGGTGGAATTTTCTGGCACTGTGAATTTCTCTGGTACTTTTTTTTTTTTTTTTTCTCATTTGGGCCATGTAATTTGTATCATCTGGGATTCCACCAAGCACAGAACCAATACATTTATATATTAAGAGATTTACTATGAGGAATCAGCTTATACTACTGTGGGAGCTGGCAGAGCAACTCCGAAATTTGTAGGGCGTCAATCAAGAAGAGATGATCTCAAGCAGAGTGGGGCTGTGTAGGCATGGCTGAAGCACTTTTCCACGGGAGACATTTCTTCTTCATGTCTCTGTCTCTTTCTCTCTCTAGGGAGGCTCGGCCTTGCTTTTAAGGGCTTCCAAGTGATTAAGCCAGGCCCACCTAGATCGTTCATTATTTAAGGCCAACCCATTAGTGACTTTAGTAGTAGTAGCAGTAGTGGTAGTCACTCAGTCGTTTTCGACTCTTTGAGACCCCATGAACTGTAACCCGCCAGGCTCCTCTGTCCATGGGATTCTCTAGGCAAGAATACTGGAGTGGATTGCCATTCCCTTCACCAGAGGATCTTCCTGACCCAGGGATCGAACCCAGGTCTCCTGCATTGCGGGCAGATTCTTTACCATATGAGCAACAGGGAAGATCCATTAGTGACTTTAATGACATCTGCAAACCCCCTATTCAGTCACATCTAGATTAGTGCCCAATGGAATAACAGGGAGTTTAGCTTAGCCAAGCTGACATCAAAAAAGCTAACATATGGGTTTAAGAATGTGTTGGGAGATCCTGTGGATGAGTGAAGAAAATAGGTGTGTGTGTGCGTGTTTAGATGGAGCTGTGGGCGTGGGGCCGGTGAGGAGACGAGGGAACCAGAAATGGTGGGATCTTTTGCTCTCCTTTTTAAATCTGGGTTCCCAGGAATGTCTGTTTGGGGAAGGTCACCAGCGACTAACATATAGCTCCGGGAAGCTATGACCTTTGGTTCTGTCACCTTGACACACTGAGCAAGAGCCCAGTCGTACGTATTAAGTAGGTGGCCGTTCGGTCCACCAGAACCGCGCCCACTTTGCTTCCTTTCTTGCCAAAAGCCCGAGCTCAATTTTCCCCAACAGCCCCCTCGACCCCTCCCCGCTCCAGGTGAATTCTCCACAGGGCCGCCAGAGGGCGCGCGAGCTGAGGAAAATGCCTCAAGGCTCCCAAGCTGCGACAGGGGCGACTCTGGGGCGGCGACCCCTGGCATGAGTACCTCTCCTTCCACGGGACCCCTACCAAGACTGCCACCCTTATGTACACCTTTTAGAGAGGGGCATGCGAGACTCCTGGGAGGAAAGAAAGCTAATAGATTCACTTTCCTTTGTAAGGGACGGGAGGGTGGGCTTGCAAGGAAGGGAGGTCGCGCGGCGCCAGAACAAGGGAGAGACCGGAGATGTCTCCTGCTTCACTTGTAAGACCAACCCGCGGGCAAAATGTCTCGGTGCTCCGAGCGTCAGAAGGTCCGCTGTCCCGAGAAGAAGGCACCTGGTGTCCGTTCCTGTCCCATGGGTGCGCACGGACCCTCCTGGGTGCAGCCAGGTGGCCCCGCGTAGTGCACAGCCCGGCGCCTGCAGATACAGAGTTGCAGCCTCTCGCGGAACAGCAGCTCTCATCAGCCGTGCAACCCCAGCTAAAAGTCAGGGCCCAAGGCAAAGAGGTAGTTCTTTCCTGTAGTTTCTATCTTTAATCTTAGGATTAAAAAGGATGTCTGCCGCAGCTGACTAATGACACCCGTCTCTCCTTTCTCTTTCCTCCTTAAAAACACAGCCTTAATGAAATGCTTTTAAAAGCAATATAGATTTTGAGGGAAAGAAAAATCGCCAGAGGACGTCAACCAAGGTTTTAATACAACAGCATTATTAAAAATAATAACGGGCCTGGCTTTTTGCGACTCTCAAAGGTGGATGGTGAACAAGGACAAATAGAGTAGATCAGACAGTTGAAAATTATAAAGAGTGGCTGCTGCACTCATAATTTTGCACTCAAAGCACTCATAATTCGCACAATAGGGACATTTAAACACTCAGCGAGACTGAGCAATAAACACATTTCTCACTCAAACATAACCGAGGTCAGGGTGGGAAACCGCGGCCTTCTTTTCTTGTCTGATGTAGGCACCTTGTGGCCTCAGCTTATGTGTGGTTTTGGAAAAGTCTGACAGGAATGAGTGTCTGGGAGACTTCTCAGTTGTCAAGAAGCTTCTTATGTTTCCTCAAGAAACTCAACCTAGATTCATTAAGCCATGTCACAGAGCAAAGAGAATTAAATATTTTTTTAAGACTGCAACTAATCCTGAAATTGAAATATAGGGGAAAGAAACTACATATGAAAGGTCTGTGAAATTTTTACAGGAAATGTGCAAAGATGTTGTGTTTAAATATCCTCAGATGAGAAAAAAATTGCGATCCCCCCCACCTGCCCCCAAACTCAAATGATTTTCAGTCATCTACTCCCAGACCTCTCCTCATAGACTTAAATAAAATAATATCGTTTGAGTCATTTAGGAAAATATTTATGTATCAATGAAATCAAGGAGATTCTTTGAACGATGTTGCTAATGTATATTCGAGTAAAGCCAAACCTTGTATTTTTGCTTTTGTTTTTTTTTTTTAAATTGTAGGCTCACACTAAGAATTTTTCCCTCTCTTTATAAACATCAGGGTAGTGCCATAATTTCCTTTATTTGCAATCAGTATATCCCATGGTTAACAAAGAACTTTTTCAAAGAAAAAATTGTGCCCTAATGAAATTCAGTACTTCTTTATAAAAAGAAAAAAGAATCTTTTATATGCATTTTTATATGCACTAAATATATAAGCATAGTGTGTACCTGGTAAAGTTGATTTCTGCTGACGGGGTAACCCAGGTAAATCAACATAGAGTCCACAGCACATTATAGGGTGCACTTTATTGGGTTTTACCTTCAGGTAAAGACTTCTATTAAAAATGTACAAGTGCCTGCATACCTAGCTTGCCTTGTTTTCCACAGTGCTGTATACATAATCTCTTAAATTTTTTTAAAATCAAAGCTTGCTATATTGAATACATTTAATTGGAATCCAGTGGTTAAAAAATATAAAAATTTACTGCTGTAGAAAAGTTTTGATTAGTACTTTCCATTAGCAAGTGTTATTGAGTAAACCCTCTAACAGTCTATTTGCATTCAGACAAGAACTAACTTAGCAAAACAGGTGATGCTTTCAACTGTACAAATATATTATTTCCCATAAATACTCCTAATGAAAGAGGTGGTCTGTTTCAGAGGAAGTAACTGCAAGGAAGACTTTTAAATAATAATGAAAAAATTGTTCCCAACCCTGATAAGTACGGGCATGAATGCTTGAAGGGTGAATTATTAGGTGTGGAAAGGCAGAGTCTAGAAACCTCTCCCACGTACATTTTAAAGTAAGCTGCCCTAAAGCGTGGCAGAAAGCCTCTGGAAAGCACGGCCTTTCTCTTACATCAGAATCTCACCCTTTCTTCTCCCATCCAAAAAAAATGAACTCAAATACAAAGAAACGGTGTTCTACTCTAATGACACGTTTGGGGACAATGCAGGAATTTCTTGACTTGATGATGCTAATTTTCTTTTAATAAAAAAAAAGATAGAAAATATTCATACCTTTAAACAAAATTAAAATGTAAAATAAGTTCAATTTTACAGAATTGTCTGATAAATACAAATTTATCAGAATCTGGGGATAAATCTTTCTCTGAAGTTTAGTTAGCAATTTGGACTTTATTTAACAACAAAAACAGAAAGAAGATTTAGATTGGAAAGGGCATTTTTGGTCCCCCTGTCCCATTTATGATTCTTCAAGTAGTACTGCATTCCTCTTCGATTGTTTGTCTAAATCTAGAATCAAGATGGGAGTAGTTACTCCACTGGATGTTTAGTGTTTCAGAGAAGATGACAGACCTCTGACTTCACATACTAAAGCCTGGAAAAGCCCCACTGTTTCTGCCACAGGTCTGAATCTAGATTTTCCTGGTACATCATTTCAGACTATTCTTCAGAGTTAAGTGCGTGAATATCTTGAAATTTTTTTTAAATCTTACTGTTTGTTACGTTTTGGTAATTTCCTAGCTACTACAATGCTGTATGTGTATATGTGAGCCTATGTGTGACGGGAAAGGGGGCAAACGAGACAGAGCAACGTTTAGGGTAAGGAAGAAGATGTACTGGGGAGGCAAAAGCCTCTGCTTTGGGATACTACATGTTCTTTCCAGTATCTTATTCACAATGAATTTAAAGAAGGATATTCTTTAGGGAAATAAATCTCTTCTTTCTTTGTCAACATTGGTCACAGTTATAGAAGACTATTCTGCTTCATTATTGTTGAGATGTAATGTTTCTATTCTATGGCTTACTCTGTGTGCCACACACACACACACAACTTTTCTTTCTCTTTGAATATCATCGCTGTTGGCTAACAATGAAATTGTGAATAATATCTCACTTTTTGTTGCATCCCAATATTCTTTATTTGCAAATTTGAAATGAGTGTAATTCAATGACAGCAGCAAACAACAGCAGTTACAATGCTGTACATGATAAGAATACTTTGCAGGAGAATGACATTTCAAATTAGAATTATTTGATTTGATTGGGATGAAAAGAAAATGGTAATGTATTCTAATCAAATAGTAAGCAGTCAAAAGAAGCAAAATATGGAAAAGAATCTGAATTTTCAGGTGAAATATATTTGACTACTATTCATTTGATGTTTTTCTACTAGTTTACATTTTGTTAATCAAATCTAAAGTTATATAACCCATTAATCTTGTAGGTTAATCAGGGTAAGAAATCTAGTTCAAAGCCTGAATAGAATGCAGTTGTATAACTTTTTGTTATTAAAAAAAAAACACCCTTTTTGCAGTGTTACATCCAAATGAGTTTGACAGAATGGCTGTTCATAACTTCCGTTTACAAGGAACAGCCTTATTTGCATGTAAGGAATGTACTGGGAATACAGTACATTAATGCAGTATCTAATATAATAATAAAACCCTTTTGTTGAGCACCTACAATGTCTTGTACTGCACAGAATGGGCTTACCTAAGAATTCAGAAGGATGTGGTTTGTCTCCTGGAAGACACAATCCAAATGGCTCTTTTAAGAAAGTTAAAGAATTACTTGTTTAATGTCTTTCTTAATAAAGAACTTTCAAAAGATAACTTCCACTCAGTTCCAAAAGACTTTTTAAAAATTCTGAATCTGTTGGGATCTAAAATAATAAAATGTTTTATAATAGTTCCCAAAACTGTTTAGGTTGAGAATTTTAAAATACCCTGGATATGTGGTCTGTTCACTGCTTCTTGCCAGCCTTATATCTTGAATCTCTTTTTATCACCTATAGATTTGTCTGCCCTGCCTTCCCCTGTAAAAGTGTCTGAGGGCAAACACCTTCCTAACCAGCCCAGACTCTTCAGTGTTGAATGACAGCATGAGCTAACACAGTTTAGAAATGTATTAAGAATCCATGTTTTAAGGAAACATTTTAATTGAAAATATCACTTTTACTACAAAGTAATAGATAGTCTGAGTTAAAATAAAGTCATACCATAAATAAAGTGTGAAGAAGAAAATAAATAACCCTGATCATTCCACCCAAAACTCAGGAATAAGAGCTGCTACCTAGACATTTAATACTATTTTGACATACGTTTGTCCATTAAAGGGATCTACACATCCCTTTAAATCATCAAAATATGCATTATGTTATACAGTCTAATCTACTTTTTCACTTAACAATGTATCATGAGCATTCTTTGCTATGGACAAAAGCAAATCATTGCCATTTTAAAAGGCTTTTGCGCAGTACACCATATAAATATATTAAAAGGAATTCAATGGACTTTTCATAATCAACCATTTATGTTGTTTTCAGGTCTTTTTTTGGTATGAAATACAATTTTAAAACAGTGACTTTGTGTTTCATCTCTCCCCAGAAAGGACAGTTTGAAAAACCCCATATGAACAATCAAGAGGCTTTTTGTAGCCACATCATTACTCCATTTAGGTTCCTAGATTATTCCAAGGATCTTATCCTGAAGGTCTATAGTTCTTAAGTAAATTCAATTTCTTTAATATTTGGAGTGTCGAGAAAAGAAATCATGGAAGGCATGAGTTCTGCTAGCCTTTCTCATTAGTCTGGGAATCAATCTGCCTGTACAGAGAGCAGCACACTCAGCAAGCTTTCCCCAAAGGATCAGAAAATACTGACAATTTAAGATTCCAGTGAAACCACGTAGTGATATAAGAAAAAAATCTATTTCTAAAATCCATTTTCTTGTTATCCAGGCAGCACTGATGAAGTTTAAGGAAAGTTAAAAAAAAAAAAAGACCTGTTTTTTATTTAGAAATGTTACATGATGGATATAAGGGACTTTTCGAAAGAGCTGATGTTTTGTAAATGTCCAAGTCACACAATGATTGCTTTAAAAAATCAAGAAAGCTAAAAGAAAACTGGATGACTAGAACATTTCACTAATTGCCTTTATTTTTTATCTCATCCCATAGAGCTGTGGAGGAATAACAGAACTGCCTTCCTCTGCTCTCCCCTTTCTGCTCATTTCCTGACACAGGAGATGTGAGTTTTCAGTGGTGGTCTCTGTAGCCATTCACCTATGGCTGCTTGATCAGAATCCTGACATTATCTACCAATCTATGAAGTAAAAGGCATCCAAGACCCACTCCCTAGGGTGGGTGATGGTGTGCCAAGAAGGGTACAGAAAATAAGGGAAATGATAATCTCTCGTCAGAGCTCTGTTCCTTGTGTGCAGAAAATTCTAGAAAGAATAAGTGTCCTTGTGTGCAGTAAATTCTAGAAAGAATAAGTGTCCCTGATTGATTGTAAATTCTGATCCTGTTATGGAATTTTCTTATTTCTTTGATATGCAGTGATAGGATGGATTAATTCTGTTGTCCTTAAGTGAAGCTCCAGACTTCAGTGGGGCGGGTAAGCAGGCTGAATTCTCCCTGCCTCGTTGCTTTCTGCCTCTGTCACCTCCACGGACGAGCTGCCTGATGTGTCAGGCCACAGTTGGCTTACCATCACAAGCACGATGACTCCAGCCCAGGGTTGCCTGAATAACATCTTTCTCTGTCATATTTTGATAGTTTCCTACTGTTTTTCTAACACAGATGAGGAAGGGTGAGCCTCTGAGGAGAAGTTTCTGCTTCTTTCCTGAGATGCTCAGTGAGGACGATGAATGTGGGCCAGGGTGGGGCGAGGACCCGGCTGAAATCTTGGCGGGAACCTGCGAGTGGACCCCACCTAAAAGCTGACGGAACACGAGGTCCTGGTCCAAGCTGTTCCGCACATGTGAGCCGTTGCCTCCCAGTTCCAGCTGATCCGGCTCTAGTGGATGAAATGGCATCTTTCCCTTAGGAACCTCCGTTCCTGAAATTTCACTCAAGAGATCTGGGGCTTGTGATAACAGTGTGTCAGATAAGACAACTTTTTACACCCAGTCCTTGGGTGACCTCTGATTTGGGAGACTATTCGGGAGACCTGTCTTTGGCGAGAGCAGGCTCCTAGGACGGCAGGATGCCCTCCTTGTTTGTGGTGACCACTCATGTCCCCCACAGAACATGGTGACTTGTGTGGCGAGCCCAGCCCCCTGTCTTTGGCGAGAGCAGGCTCCTAGGACGGCAGGATGCCCTCCTTGTTTGTGGTGACCACTCGTGTCCCCCACAGAACATGGTGACTTGTGTGGCGAGCCCAGCCCCCTGGCCTGAGGGCCTGAGGGGAAGTGCTGGTGTGCGTGGTGGGGCTGCCGATGTGCTTATTTATTATTTCACTGAGTTATTGCTGAGTGACAAGGGCTCCTTGGGTCCTAGCAGGCTGGCATCCATGGAACATATTTTTAACATGAGTCGCAAAAGAAATAACAAAAATATGAAATGGCTAATTAGAGAGCCATTTCACAAAGGTCCTGCCTGATGACAAGTTTTTTGGTCAGTCTTGCCATTTGCTAATTTCCAAGTGGAATGAAATCAGACTCCTTGAATCCAGGACTCAAAGCTGGGGCTAGGGCTGGGGCTGGATCAGGGCAGGGAAAGAAGACAGAAGGCTGAACTATTTGGTCTGTTTTCCCACCTTCCTTGCGTTTGGGGTGATTTCATTGCATTTTGAAAAGCTCTGGGGAGCACCTCAGTGTTTGGTGGTGGGTGTGGACCCATAGTCACACAGCAAGTAATTCTAACTTATTCCACTATTTCTAAGATGAAACTAGTCCCCACTTAATGTAAAACTCAATGCCCTTAGCTGATTTTTTTCCTCTTTCATATTAACCGTGCATAAAAACTTGTGACTCTTTCCCTGCAGTGCAGTGAAATATTACAGTGTTCTCTGGGAGATTTTAAAAGCCTTCAAAGCAGGTAATCATGCTTCTGGGGTCACATGCGCGATGAATACCCAAGTTGCTATTAATCTGTGTGCGAGTATACCTTTGGAGTTTATGGCAAAGATGAAAATGAACAAAAAGGGTTTTCTCCATTGTTTTACAGGCTAAAATTAAACAGCTCCTTTATTTCGAAGTTGGGCACTGGAAAGACAATACCCAAGTAGCTTCCACAAAAAATCATTTACATATTAGGAAGGAATGTTACAAATTGCTGTATTATTTGCCGTTGACCTGCATAAAGGGAGGAGATCAGTCCCAGAGTGGAATGGAAGCACACACGAAACAGCAGAGAACACAAAGGGACTTGAGTTTCTCTTTTATCTCAAAATTTATGGGCTCACAAGATGATAACCTGAGTCATGTCAGGATTCTGTTTCCCTGAGCATCATATACCCACCTCAGAACCTCTGTATTTCAGTAAGTGATCCCCAAACCTAGTGGCTTAAACCAACCATTTTATTTTGCTGTTTTTTTACAGTTTTGTGAGTTAGCATTCAGAAAAGGATGGGCTGGGTCATTCATCTCTGATCTACATGAAGTCAGCTGGGGCTGCTGGGGCTGAAGGATCTTTCCCAAGATGGCGTCTTCACTCATGGGTCTGGAACCCTGGGCCTCTCCCCACCCCTCCTTCTCCTCCTCCTCTATCTTCTTTTTCCTCTCTCTTTTTCTCTCCCTCTTTCTGTTTCCTCTGGCATCTTATCCTCTAGGGTCTCTCCAACTGGATGTGGCTTGACCTTTTCATGATGTGGTGGGCTCCTGGAGAGTCACACTTCTTACAGGGGGTTGGCTTTCAAAAGGTAAGATGTGAAAGAAACCAAGCCAGTGAAGGCCTATACTTGGAACAACCTCAGGTTACTTCAGTGCAGTTCTGCTGGTCAAAGCAGTCCCAGGGCTTATCTGCATTCAAGGACTGTAGATATAGATGCCTCTTCTTAATTAGAGATGACCAAGATTAGTGATTAGAGATGACGTTGTAGAGGGGGATGTGGAACAGGACACACTGTTGTCACTTTTAGAAACTATAATCTGTCACAGGTGTGTGTGTGTGTGTGTGTGTGTGTTTGCTCAGTAACTCAGTTGTGCCCAACTCTTTGCCACCCCATGGACTGTAGCCCACCAGGCTCCTCTGCCCATGCAATTTTCCAGGCATGAGTACTGCAGTGGGGTGCCATTTCCTATTCCAGGGGATCTCCCCACCCCAGGAATCAAACCTGTGTCTCTTGCATCTCCTGCACTGGCAGGCAGATTCTTTAGCATCTGAGCCACCAGTGAAGCCCCATAATCTGTCACAGTGGAAAACAAAGCCTAAAGCTATGCTTCAGAAACTTTTTTGTTGGAACTTCACTGATTGTTCACATACTTTTGTATTACTGATTTTATTCCCTCAGAATGATTAAACAAATATATCTATGACTTTAAACTGAAAAAAAAAATAAAGTTTTGTTGTTGTTAAGTCATGACCTATAAAGTCTTCATTTTACATTCCAATATCCAGAGTTCAGCTTCTATCATAAATTCTGCTGCTTTGGACTCTGTGGCCAAGTGAAGTCTCGATGCAGGTCACCTCTACTCAAGCCTCCCTGACTGTGTGAAGCCCAGAAGGCAGATTGCCATGCCTCTTCAGGGTGCAGCACTGGGTTCATCTCTGTAATGTCACCTGTCAGCCTCTTCTCCTGCTACCTATCCATCCTCATGGATGGTCTATGAATCGAGGCACAACCTCCACATTACGACCTCTATGCTTTTAAAATTTTAGCTCAGTTGAATTATGTTGATTGACTTAATAAATGAATAAATGTCTCCCTGATTCCAGGAACTTGGGCTTGTAGGCTGACTGAAAGAACCAATAAAAGAAAAACCTGGGGCTATGGCCAAGAAGACTTCTTCCTACTCGGAATCTGGGGGTGAACCAAATCCACACCTTCTTAAACTTCTACCACCACAGATGAGAGAAGTTGAAGAGCTGTGAATAGCAGCTAACTAACATATTTATTTTCAGAAAATAGGATTTTAATTAAACACATTCTCTTCAACAGCTCTTACCAATCAAAGGATTAGAACTGTTCTGGTTGCCAAGCACAAACTCTACAGAGGAAATGGCCTGGAAGAAAAATAATTTTCTCCACCTCAAAAATAGGGGTAGGAAAAATATGAAAATAAATATTTTCAGTCTTATATTTAGTAATTTTAAAATTCCATACTCAGCTCTCCAGTGTCTGTTTCTTTCCTTTAGACTGAATGTCATGTTTACTCAGTGGGTTTTAATGTAATTTTGGGGGTGTTTAATCACATTTCTGCAGTTTATCACCTTGGAGGTTTGCTCAGCGTCTAGAATGAAGAGTTTATTTGCTAAATTGAGGAAAATGTAGACAAATGTTTGTATGTGCTCGTTGGTAAACAGATTAGGATGTCCAGATCACAAGGGCAAGTTGGTAGTCTGCTCTGAGCAGGGCTCTGCAGCCACATCTGTGGGAATTCAAAAAGGTCAACCCAAGGGGAGACTTAGGAAGCTCTTCCCAACTTGAACAACAATTCATGGGCTAATCTGGCAAAGATTGTTATACCGAGGCAGGCTGTTGGGTAGGAATCAGAAAATGGCTGATTTGGGAGAAAACCACTCACTGAATCAAAGATATGAAATCACGGTTAGGGTTGAAATGCAAACCTGGGAACCCAATTTGACTGGAAGAAGTGTTACCAACTCCAAGCTGTCTCTGCACACTGCACGACAGGGCAATAAATCTGAGAGATGAGGAGTTGAGGCAAGGAATACAACTTTATTTGGAAAGCCGGCTAACCAAGAATATGGCAGACAAAATCAACCCTGAATATTCCTGGATGCTGAAGCTGAAGCTTCAATACTTTGGCCACCTGATGTGAAGAGCTGACTCATTGGAAAATACCCTGATTTTGGGAAAGATTGAGGGCAGGAGAAGGGGGTGACAGAGAATCAGATGGTTGGATTGCATCATTGACTCAATGAACCTGAGTTTGAGCAAACTCTGGGAGATGGTGAACAATAGGGAAACCTGGTGTGCTGCAATCCATGGGGTCACAAAGAGTGGAACATGACTGAGCCACTGCACAACAACAACAAATGTCTGTAAATAGCCGTCTTATCAGAGCCTGGATGCCAGGTTCTTTTATAGAACTGAGTTGGGGGTAGGTGAGGCACTAAAGTAAAAATGGCCACTAATCTTACAAATATCTCCTAGAATGGCAAGCCTCAGGGAGGGGAGGAACGTGTTAATTTCTTCCTTCCTGTCGCCACCCACAGGTGAACAGGGATTCGAACAAAAGCCTTTTGGTTTAACATTTAGGCAGAGGAGCAACGTTCCCTGAGGCAGGAAATTATGCTAAGACAGTATCCTTTTAGAGAACCAAGGCAACCTGAAGCAAAGGTTAAGGTAAAAGAAACAGATCCAACATGGAGTCAATTCTTCCCTGTATCAGGAGCACACCCATGTGGACTGGGGTGGAGAGCTCCACTGGGCTCCTGCAATGGCTGTCCCAACTTGGAGTCAGCGCCCTTCACCAGGGATACAACGAGGAGCTGTGCCGTGCATTTCCATCTCTGTGTGCTTTTCAGGGAGCTTGCGAGTTTTGTTCTTCCTGTGACTAATTAATCACCTGAGGAAGTTACATGAGAAAAATAAAGGCCATGGGCTGCACATCATTTGACAAAATATTCTGATATATGGATATCAGAGTCGTAGGTAAAATTTTTATTTTGATTTGGGGCCAAATGTGTACATGAGTGTGTGTGTGTGCATGAGAGAGAGAACATGTGTGTCTCTGACACTATATAGAAGTCATGGCATAGATGCAAACACATTTCCCAGCTCTTCCTCAGTGCTAATTAATTGAGTGCCAAGCCATATGGGATTATAGAAAGGGGTAAAACATGATACTGATAATGCCATCATCTAGTGGGAGAGACAGCACGTGTAAATATTGATATGAGGCACAGTGTGCTGTGATCAGAATAAGACAAAAGCAGTGAGAGCGGGCTAGTGGGGTGGGTGCACTCTAGGTGCAGCATCTGGGAAAGGCTTTGTGGAGGCATGGCAGCGGTGGCTGGGGCTCAGAGGAGGAGTAAGCTGGGCAGGCTCCCTCTGGGTTGAGGGAAAGGATTCCTGGCAGAGGGAACTGTCTGCATGGTCATCCAGGAGAAGGTGCAGACTCTGTGTGGGGAAAGGTGATGGGAGCCCTGTGGGGGTGGGGAGGAGGATGTGGAAAGATGGAAGGAAAGGGTAGTTTAAAGTAACACTGGGGAACTTTATCTGGGTGCATCAAGTTACTAAATCTGGACTTGGCTTATTTCACAGTGAAGAGCTGTTGGAGGTGTAGGAGTTGGGGCAGGAGTGTGTGTGTGTGTGTGAGTATGTGTGTGTGTGTGTTTGTGTGTGTATGTGTATCTGCATGCATGAAGGAAGGGCAGAGGCAATCTGTGCTTTAAAAAGGAAGTGGGTTGGCAGTTGGAGTCATGCAAGGACATGGATGGAAGCAGAGAAGGCCAGTTAGCAGGGCATTGCAGTGACCCTGCTCAGAGAAGCTGGAGTTCTACAGGAGGCAAGTGGGCATGGTGAAGAGGAGGTAGATTCAAGTTTTATTATGAAGGCAAAGTAATCAGGGTTTGCCAAATAATTAGAACTGGGGATTATAGAAGGGGGTGAAGGGATACAAAATGTGTACAGGGTCTCTCTGGCATCATGCTGACCTGGGATGGGAAAGGAGAAGAAGGAACCACTTTGCATATCTGCATATTTGTATATTTTGCGTATCCATTTATCAATGCACAAAGAAAACTGTTATAGAGCACATGTAGGCACTGAGTGAGGAACTGGGATACAATGGACTAAGACAGTAATGGAACTCTGATGGCACTAGGAACTGGGGTCTGGAAATCACGACAGTAATTAGGTTCTATGTTATAGACTTAGGAATTGTCCTTAATCCAGCCAGGGGACTGAATCAAGGAGGAAGTTCACCAGTGAGAAGGTCTTATAAAATTATCTGATCCTGCAATCCTCAAAGTTTCATTTAGTGTGATTTACGATTTCAATGCTAAATATTTATTCGTTCTTAAGTAAAGTTACCTAGGTTCAGTGCTGCTTGAATCTAATTAAATGAATAAGAGTCAGTTAAGGAATCACTTTTCAAGAAGGGCCTGGGGTATTTGGGCTCTGAACTTGCAGGAGTCCACACTTCAGAATCTCTCCATGCAGGTCAGGTCCACAGTCATCGCTGGATTATTTTCCCCATCCTTGGAGACTGGACCTGATCAGGTTCACTAATGGCTGCACTTTTCTTGGTATTTGCTTACATAACACTATCAGGACACATGTCTTAAATATTTTATCAGGTTTAAAGGGTAGTTTTCATAACACGGCATTGTGTGACCTGCAGAACAGACAAGTGGGGAGGATGAAGGGTCTTGGCATGTACTCAGTGACCTACTTTTAACATGCATTCTGATATTAATAATTTGATTAACTTATAACAGGACTGCAGGTATTAAATGTTGACTTTCCCTGTATCATAAAGACAGATACCACAGCATAGTGCACTTTACTTAAGTGCCTCTCCCTTAACTAGTGTAATCAACTCCTGAACATAAAAATCATGTAGTCCTGACCTGTGTCTAGGCTACCCCTGGTTTAGGGGAACTGAGCATAAGCTAATTGCAGGATTGGTTGTTGCAAACCAAAGTGAAGTTGAAATGCTTCTTTTGACAATTGAACACTCGGAAGGTGGGGTGGAAATTTATCCATTAGCTGAAAAAACTGAATGCACTATAGGATACAGAAGAGCCTCTTTCTTCAATTATTAAGTGTTTAGTAATCTGAAAGTATAAGTTAATGAGAGTAAAGTGATGTGACCCAGGAGCAGACTTTTTATAAACAGTAAAAGCAGACAAACAGCACCACCAGAGAAACTGCCAGGATCCTTTTCAATATTTTCTAGGCTGCTAGCTGGTTATGAAACTGTGTCCGCTTTGAAAAATATCCTCATATAAATGAATATTTAAATGTTTGCCACCAATTAAAATCACCCCAGGAAACAGGTATTTCTTTTTTTTTTTTGGCCGGATAGTTTTTTTTTTAAACTTGGAAACAGGTATTTCTATGTGATTCAATGGAATCCCTTATGTTTTGCCTTTGACTAAGCCGGCTCTGAGGATGACAGTCATGCTCCTAGTTGGAAATAGTTGCTGTGAGTATGTTTTGTTTTTTTTTTCTGTGAAAGCTCCGGGGTTTTTTTGGCCTGATCTATGTTCCTGATGGGTTTATCTGTTCTTAAATTATATTAGTAATTTTAAAATTCAAGTGGGCATCAGAATCACCTGGAGGGCTTTTAAAGACACACATCAACCGGACCTCACTCTCAGAGTTTCTGGTTTAAAAAGTCTAAGGTGAGGCCTGAGATTTTGTATTTCTTATAGGTTCCCAGGTGATGTTGAACTGGTGCCAGGACCACACTTTGAGAACCATTGATTTTGGTGTTTCCTAGATCTCTCAGCGGCTCTGAAAAATTCAGTGAACTCAGAGGAGGCTTTTCTGTCATGATAACTGATCAATTAAAAATAATGAAACCTTTCCTGATTGCTTGTTAATCAGAAAACTATCTGATCTCAACCAGAAAGTAGATTTTTCACAAGTGCATTTGTATAGAATAAGTGGTGGAATGTTTGTGACAACATGGATGGACTTGGAGGTCATTATTTTCAGTGAGATAAACCAGGCCGAGAAAGACGAATTCCATATTATCTCACTTACAGGTGCAATCTCAATAAACCAAACTCATAAAGACAGCTGAAGTGCCAATAGTTTGGCCATCTGATGCAAACAGCCAGCTCATTGGAAAGGATCCTGATGCTGGGAAAGATTGAGAGCAGGAGGAGAAGAGGGCAGTAGAGGATGAGATGGTTGGATGGCATCATTGACTCAATGGACATGAGTTTGAACAAACTCTGGGATATAGTGAAAGACAGGGAATCCTGGCATGCTGCAATCCATGGGGTTGCAAAGAGTCAGACAAAAACTTAGTGACTGGAAAATGAACAACATAAAGACATAGAGTAAGTGGTGGTTACCATGAATTGGGGGTCAGTGGGAGTAAAGGAGAGATGTGATTTAAGGGTGCAAACTTATAACTAGTACATAAAAAATTCCTGCAGATCTAATGCACTGCATAGTGATTATTTTATTTAATTTTTAAATATTTATTTATTTTTTGGCTGCTTCAATTTCAACTGCGGCATGCAGGATCTTTCGTTGCAGCCCTTGGGCTTCTCTCTAGTTGTGGGGCATGAATTTAGTCGCCTCTCAGCATGTGGGATCTTAGGTCCTTGACCAGGGATTGAACCTGCCTCCCCCGCATTGGAAGGTGGATTCTTAACCACTGGACCAGCAGGGAAGTCACTTGCATAGTGATTAGAGACAATAATACTGTATTACAATCATCAAATTTGCTCAGAGACTAGATCTTAATTAGTCCAACCACACACACACACACACAAATGTAAAGGGATAGAGGAGCTAACAGCCAGTACAATGGCAGTCATACTACAATATATAGTCATTCCAAATCAACATGGTTTGATTAAGGTATACCTTAAATTTATATAAGGTAATTAGTCAAACATATTTTAGTTATAAATAAACATTTTAAAAGTAAAAAAGAAAGTGATAGAGTGATGTAACTTTAAATGTTGGCTTTTATTCCCAAGAAAAAGGCTGACTAACTGTTGAACTTCTTACTTGTGAGTTTTGTTTATCAGCAGAATGAGGTTGCTGCTTTACCAAAAATTTAAAGTCAATGATCAATATTGATAGGATTTCCCCTTTATGTAGACTGGAGGCCTAAGGTAGATCTAAATGGTATTATTATATGAAAGGAAAGTCTGAGGCAAGTGTAGGAGTGTAGCAGAAAAGAAGTAGAAATAAGCTGAACTGAAAATAAGCAGTGGAGGCTACGTGTTTACAAGTGAAAGAAATCTGTATCAGCACCAGTGAGTATATGTGGTCTTCTTAGACCCTTTGGTTCCTTTTCTTTTACTTTCTTTCATGACCAAGATCTCCAAATCAAAGCTACCAGCTGGAATAGGTCTACTTTAAGGAGCACTTTTCAAACTTTAACTGCCCTGTCAGTGACCTGAGGTTCTTATCAAAATGAAGATTCTGGTTCATTAGGTCTGGAGTGAGGCCTGAGACTGTACATTTCTAACCAGCTCCAGGTGATTCCAATGTGGCTGTTCACTGATCTTGGGCATGCATCAGTGCATCATGGGGTGCATCCCTTCATTTCAGGTGAAGCCTTAAAGCATCATATTACTTTCTTCTGATTTACCTTCTTAGCTTACAGCCCTGCCATCAAATGTTGGTTGGCTTACATGACTGCTGCCACATACCAAGCTGGAGAGTTATGCTGCTCTCCTTTTGTTTGGTAGCTCAGTCATGTCCGACTCTTTGCAATCCCATGAACTATAACCCACCAGGCTTCTCTGTCCATGGAATTCTCCAGGCAAGAATACTGGAGTGAGTACCCATTCCCTTCTCCAGAGGATCTTCCCAACCCGGGATTGAACCCAGGTCTCCTGCATTGCAGGCAAATTCTTTACCACAGAGCCACCAGGGAAGCCCCTATTTGTTTCAGTGATCCTGATACTGCCTATTTTGCATCTTGAGATGGCTTAGCAAATGCTCTCATTCACTGTTTTTCAACTCTCTAAGAGATGTACCTTTTTCTCAGGCTAAATTGTTAGTCTGACTTCATTATTCAAATGAATCTTACTATTCTGGGTTTTGAAATCAACTCTAGTTTCCTGAATCTTCCCCTTGATTCTGGGCCACAGAGGTGAAACAGAACAAAGCAGGTGGTGATCCTCATGGCTAACTTTGAATCACTAGTAGTCAGTAGCCTAAAAATCTCATGATATCTGGTGATTCTTTTTACATGACATGCCAGCTTTCTGCTGCTGCTGCTAAGTCACTTCAGTCATGTCTGACTCTGTGCGACCCCATAGACGGCAGCCCACGAGGCTCCCCCGTCCCTGGGATTCTCCAGGCAAGAACACTGGAGTGGGTTGCCATTTCCTTCTCCAGTGCATGAAAGTGAAAAGTGAAAGTGAAGTCGCTCAGTCATGTCCGACTCATAGTGACCCCATGGACTACAGCCCACCAGGCTCCTCCGTCCATGGGATTCTCCAGGCAAGAGTACTGGAGTGGGGTGCCATTGCCAGCTTTCTACATTTGCACAATTTCAACCTTTTTCAATGCCTGATGTGTATCCAGTGTCAGGATGGTTTAATATACTTTTATTGAGCACCTTATATATTTGAGGGCTTCCCAAGTGGCACTACTGGTAAAGAATGTGCCTGCCAATGTAGGAGACATGAGTCGATCCCTGGTTAGGAAGATCCCTTGAGGAGGAAATGGCAACCCACTCCAGTATTCTTTCCTGGAAAAATCCATGGGCAGAAGATCCTGGCAAGTTATAGTCCATGGTATCACAAAGAGTTGGACACGATGAGCATATAGCCCTTATGTATTTGAGGCACTGATGGGATCCCCAGTCTAGGTTTTCAGTTGGTTATAACCCAGGAGAAAAACTTGAATGGAAGGCAATTACTTTAGGTGAAGACTGAGAAAGTATGTTCTACTAAGCAACAAACGAGCAAGTAAAGACACACTGCTGGTGTAATAAGAGGCCTTGTAAGAATCAGGATTCTTCCTCCTGATCCTTTCAGAAGCCTCCCAACCCTCCAGTTTTCAGCATCCATTTTAGGCAAAATAGATTTGGCTACTTCCTTGGGATTTGCAATTTTTATAACTTTTCCTATAGTCAACATATTTAGTGATTATGTTTTGTAACTAGCCCTTCTGAGTCTGAGGGCTCTCATTTCCTAAGCACTGAGCAGGCCTTCATGCAGTGTCTCATGGACACCTCGTACATACTCAGTCAGGTCCAACTCTTTGCAGCCCCAAGGACTATAGCCTTCCAGGCTCCTCTGTCCATGGAAGTTTTCAGGCAAGAATATTGGAGTGGGTTGCCTTTTCCTCCTCCAAGGGATCTTCCCAACCCGGCAATCGAACTCGCTTCTCCTGCACCTCTTACACTGGCAGACAGATTCTTTACCACTAGCATCGGCTGGGAAGCCCATGGACACCTCATGAAACGTATATTGTTCTCCTGATCTTACAGGTACAGTAACTGAGGTCTTGAGAAGTTAATCTGCCAGGTAAAGCAGCCGATAACAAAGTCAGCATTCAGGCCTGGAAATGCTGACTTCAAATCCATTGTACTGACTCATGGATTTTGTATACTTAATATGATTCATTTGACAAGTAGAAAAAGGTAGACAAGTGAGAGGAAGGAAGAGCCATAGGTACGAGATTTAAGGTGATCAAGGCAGACTCAGCAGGGCCCCCGCCATGAGATGCAGATAAAATGGTGTTGCACAAGACATTGTTCTCTTGAAACTCTTTGTTCTTAGAGGCTGGAAGATGTCAAAGGAACAAGAAACGGGTGGCCATCCCAGTTCAGCCGGAAAGCTTCACTTATTCAAAATGGTTAATTTGTAATGTTGGTATTAAGGTAATTGGACCATATACCTGAGATATACCTGGAGGAAAAACTTATGCACAGAGAGACTTCATTTAATCGCTTTGTATAAGAGGCCAAGTCTTAGCTTATCTTTAAGTGAGAGCTAAGGGAATAAGCATATACAGCTATTTGATGTTCTGAATTCAACAATGGAAACTCATAACCTATTGTGGCAGATGCTGTTTGCTGCCCAATTGCCTTCATCCACCAAGTCGTCCTTACAAAAGCGACCTCAGCATGTTTGGGATGGTAGTGTGCTCACCTCTGGGGATCTCAGCCAGTGCTTCCAAATGTTTTTCGTGACTTGATACATAGAAAATGATTAAATTTGCACAATATGCTGTGCTGACCTGGAGGAAATTTGGAGACATCATATGAAGCTTGAAGGAAAGCAAATCTGTTATATTCTTTTCATATTGTGTAATTATGATAAGAAAAATGGAATATAAATATTTAAAGAGACAAATTATTAAATTTGGATGATATTTCCAAATAAGATATTTCCTAATTTTTTAAAATAAGAAACAATCTTATTTCCACAAACCTAAAATCTAATAATCAGATTTTAGGCTTGAAAACATTAGTCAAACATACTGTAATTTCTCTTTTAGATTTTCTCCTCAAGTTCTTGATCATGATCACAATTTCTGCTTACACAAATTGGCGACTAAAAAATATTAGAACCATATTTACAACCATTCAAAATTGTAATCACTGAAAAAAATTTTAAAACCTCATGTTTCTTTGAAAAATATAGTATTAAAGTTTTATGCAATAATGTGAATATACTTCAAATCCAGGAAAACATTCCATATAAAATGTCAAAAAATTATGATGAAGTTCTAATCTGGAGAATGTATAGCTGGCCTGTAGGTAGGTTGGATGTTAGTAAAATAATACATCAATTGCCCAAGGACAGAAGTTCCTGATAGAGGTAAAGGCTGAGACTGGGGGTGGTCAACCAGAGTGGGGCCAACTGAGAGCTCATATTTGACTTCCTTGATTCCCAGCCTCTGATGACCACATCTTGGGTTATGCAATCTCCTCCTTGGATGCCTGATATAGGTGCCTCTTGGGAACCCCTTGTCCCTTAGAAACCTGTCCAGTGGCTCACAGGCTCCTTCCTTGCACCATTGCAGACTCTGCACCTGGCTTCTCCAGTACATGCTAGGTGGGGCAGCACCTTCGTAGCCATGCTCATCTGTTTTCAGCAAGCACCAGATATTGCACCTTGCGAAGAGAGCACCCTTCAGGTGCCCACCCTGTAAGAAGCTCTGAAAGACCATGCTAATCATAGCCAAGGACAACCAGCCAGAAGGCTTCTGCCACACCAAGAAATGAGGGGGTCAGTTTTACGTGGCTTTACTCTAACCCAGAGGCCTTACACAACCAGCGCTCTAGTTGGGAAGCATGGGTCTAAGCAAGCATGATGACCTGGTTCCCCACTATTGTAGCCTCTGTGAAAGCTCAGTTCAGTTCAATCGCTCAGTCACGTCTGACTGTTTGCGACCCCATGGACTGCAGCACACCAGGCTTCCCTGTCCATCACCAACTCCCAGAGCTTGCTCAAACTCATGTCCGTTGAGTCGGTGATGCCATCCAATTATCTCATTCTCTGTCATCCCCTCTGTCATCCTCTGTCGTCTTAGCTGTCTTTGAAAGCTAAGAGAGGCTAAATGACCTAGTTTGGCCAAGGAAATACAAGTGGTGTGGCCGGGAATAGGAGTAGTTCAGGGACAGGTCTTGTTTTCCAAGTAAAAGAGAACAAAAATGAATGTGCCTGGTACTAATCCTCCTCCCATCCTTTCTTCCTGGACTGGGGGGAGCTTCTGGACTCCAGAACTTCAGGAGCCATCTCGTGGCTAAGAGGTGAGAGGCATCCGGGAGGGGCTAGAAGTACTAGGAGCTGCTGGTACTGCTCTCATTTCCAGATCAATGCCAAGAGCACTATCTCCAGATTTTCTATTACAAAAGAAAACTAAGTCCCTATTTGTTTAAGCCACTGGAAGTTGAGTCATCTATCGTGTGCATGCTCAGTTACTTCAGTTGTATCTGATTCTTTGAGACCCCCACGGACTGTAGCCTGCCAGGCTCCTGTGTCCATAGGATTCTCCAGGCAAGAATACTGGAGTAGATTGCTGTGCCCACCTGTAGGGCACCTTCCCAACCCAGGGATAGAACCAGCATCTCCTGCGTCTCCTGCATGGCAGGCTGATTCTTTACCACTGAGCCTCTAGGGAAGCCCAAGTCATCCATAAATGGTTGTCAAAAGTATTATTTACATATTTATTTTACTGTGCACCTAAAGACACAGAGGGAATGAAGGACATTAGAGTTCTTTGTCTGACAAAATATTGGAAACAATTCCTTCCTTGGCAAGTATAATGCTAGTTTTGCAAACATTCCTTAAGAAGAACAACTTAAAATCGACTTGTCAGCTGTGACATAGGTGTGAATATCTTTCAGCACTTGCAGCTTGTAGGTCTATGGAGCCACCTGTGATGCATATTCAAGTGTGGCAGTACCTTGGTGCGTGGAGTTTGAATGAGCTGCGACTGCTCGCAGTGGTCAGGAATGTACATCTTTTTTCCTGTGTTGTACAGCAGAGCCTTGAATGGCTGGAGAAGCCCTTTGCATGGCTTCTGGGGATAGAGCATTAATTCAACCTCCACTGCTTCCAAGAAACCCACCTAGCTTAAGCGAAGTGAAAGTGAAGTCGCTCAGTTGTGTCCGACTCTTTGCGACCCCGTGGACTATAGCCCATCAGGCTCCTCCATCCACGGGATTCTCCAGGCAAGAATACTGGAGTGGGTTGCCATTTCCTTCCCCAGCTTAAGCGAAAGGGGAGATTTATCCAAGGGATCTTGGACTGTTTTGCAGTAAAACCATGCAGTGGGGAGGGATGTGGTTGCCACGAACCATTAAGGACCACTTTAAGAGGAAATAATCACCTCCAGAGCTCTCTTTCTGCCTCTTCCTTCTGTAGTTTTGGTTTTATTTCTCTGTCTTGCTAAGGCCTAGTTGCCTTACCTGGCAGAAACTTGACTCCTGGTAGCTTCCAAGTTTACATCTTTTAAAGATGAAGTGGTGGGGGGGCTGACTCTCTAGGTCCCCTGTCCCTTTATCCAGTTGAAAGTGAAAGTGTTAGTCGCTCAGTCATGTCTGACTCTTTGCAATCCCATGGGCTGTAGCCCACCACTCTCCTCTGTTCATGGGATTTTCCTGGCAAGAATACTGGAGTGGGTTGCCATTTCCTCCTCCAGGGGATCTTCTCCACCCAGGGATTGAACTTGCATCTCCTGTATTGCAGGCAGATTCTTTACCATCTGAGCCACCTAGGAAGCCTACGTGCTGGAGCTCGTTGTTCATAGGTCACCAGGAGCAGAGTATTAGATCAAGAAGCTATGGCTAGAGGGTTAGGCCATCAGTTTCCTGCCAGAGCCAGATGGATGCAGTAAAGGGAAGAGAAATTTCCATAAAAAGGTATGGTAGCAGTATTAAGCAGAGTTCTCTCTGCAGCCAGCACAGAAATAATCCCCAGTTCACTCTGTGTATATTTATACTGACAACGGAGATAAAGAAAAGACAACTGTGTTGGTATAACATCATTCAGGAAATCAATAGACAGTTTAGAATGAAAATGAAGAACTATTCATTCTTACTCATTCTTAGGCTGTTATTTTCACTTATTCTAGCCTTTGTAGTAACTCTTATTGCTTTCTTGGATGCTTGTTGATAAGGATTGCCCTATTTCCTTGTCATAAGGTCTTCTTTAGATAGTTACTATAGTACCTGGCAGGAGTTTTAGGAGAAGAGTGTTTCCTAACCTCATTCTGGAGATGTTATGCCAACATCCTTACAAACACAGACACACTGGAATCGCCTATGGAGAATATAATAAAAATAGAGCTTAGTATACACTTATTGGGAAAGTGTAAGTGTAATCAGTCAGTTTAAAGCAAGAGTGGGAAGTTGTAAAACATGACGAGCAAACCTTTTCTCACTCTTGTAGATGGTTAGTTTTTATGTTTTGGATATGATGGCCTTACAAGCTGAGCCATACATAGTATCCAGAAAAATTCTTAACTTTGTAAAATTATTTTTTTATTGTTTAATGAACATTCAATTTGTTTTAGTTCCAAGCTTCCAATAACACATGGATTTATTACCCATTTATTCAGTCAACACACACTTGTTAACATAGCTCTGTGCCCACCTTTGCACTATCTCCTCACTGCACTTTTTCCTCTTGGTAAGTTTTTAGGGTAAATGGCTAAATTTCTTTGAGGTGATTTTAGAAATAACAGCTCTTTTTCTTTAGCAATCATCTCCTCCCCACTCCCTTTTTGGAAATCCTGGTCTGCCCCGAGAAGTTTGCGTGCTCGGATGCACCCAACGCTTTGCAGCCCCATGGGCTGTAGCTCCTCTGCCCATGTAATCTTCCAGGCAAGAATACTGGAGTGGGTTGCCATTTCCTATTCTGGAATATCCCCGGCCCAGGGATAGAATCTGTGTCTCTTGTATTGGCAAGAGGATTCTTTACCACTAGTGCCACCTGTGAAGCCAACCTGGGGAGCCCCCAGAAGCAGGAGCTTTAATTTCACTTAACCCTGCTGCCCCAGCCATAGTTGATTGTACCAGGGATAAAGCCCGACCCGATATGGTAAATCAGATTCTCTTTCCTGAGGAATTGGAATAGAAATATGGAAATTGAGTTGGTGTTAGGTGTTAGAACTGAAAGACCATAGATATGCTGGAGGCTGAGGCTGTCACTTTGGAGCAGAAATGATGGGTCCTCACAGAAGCAATTAAGTGAGTATACAAACTAGTTTGGAAAGAGAGAGAGAGATGGAGCAGAATGAGAAGACCTCTGGCCTCAGAGACCAAGACAAGCTGAAAGATTAGCTATTTAATGACTTTGCAGATTCGTTGTCACAGTTGTTACCATACCTGGTTGGGCTCCATGAGCTGCCTCTTACACCCTTCTAAGGATTTTGCCTTCACTCAAGCCTGCTTGACAGGGTGTCTCTTTCTTTAAGCAAATCTCCTCTGACCAGGAGTTGACAGGATGAAGGTCAGTCAGTGTGTGTGTGTGTGTGTGTGTGTGTGTGTGTGTGTGCTGTGTGCTCAGTCATGTCAGACTCTTTGCAACCCCATGGACTATAGCCTGCCAGGCTCAGAATCAGTGAGCTAATTTAAATACAAAGTGTTCCATTTAAGGTAACTCGAATGTAATAATAATAGACCAAGGACTTACCCTGTGCAAATGCTATACAAATGATCATGTTTAGATACTCAGAACAATTTTCTTGCTGTAAGAGTATTGAGGAATTAGAACATATTGCAAATGTAGGATCTTCCCTTTTTAAATCCATTTAAGAGAACATGTAGAAAGGAACTTTCTCTTTCTGAGAAGGTGAAAGTGACTTAAGGGAGAAATTTTATAGCCCACTGTGTCTATGTTGTAGTCATACTGGTTTCAAGAAATTTATGGAAGATCACTGATCATTGTTGCAGTTCAGCCTCCAATTTGTTCAAGGAAATGTGATGTAAGCAAAGACACAGTATAGAATGAAACTTAGTGATTACTAAAAGGTTTATGACTTAATTTCCAGGTTTAAATATAACCATTTCCAATAACAACAACAATAATAATAGTTTTGCTAGATCTACCAGCTAAAAGACTGTTTTTAAGATGTTATTATTTATCCAATCTACAGTTGCCAAAAGGCAGTAACTTCTGAAGTGGGCAAATCTAAACCCAAACTCTGTATTTCTAAAAATCAGTATATTTTCTCTTTTGCAGCCAAATTTTCATACCTGTTCTGCTAAAATTGATGTTACTACCATGGGAACAGGTCTCACAAAGTGCCTTGCTTTCAATTATTTTAAAAGGGAGGCCACTGTTCTCCAGAATTTTATGATCTCATAATGAAGATACTTAGGTACCAAATCACGTGCAAGGTTGTCTTGCTAAAAAACTGTTTTTCTCGGATAAGAAAATATGGAACACAAAATTAAAATGTGATCCAACCAACTAATAATCAACCACAATAGCAAGTGTGAGATAAAAGGACATTATGAAGCCCCAGAGACACACAGGGATGAAAGGCATGGTGGAGATTAGAGTCGTCTATCCTCAAAGTATAAATGTGGGATCATAACAATTTTTTTAACCAATAGTAATGGCTTTAAAATTGCAAATAAGTGTGGGATGGGTATTACAAAGTCTCTCTTGGGAACTATGAGTGTACTGAGTGGTCTTAATGCAAATGTAACAGATGGGATTGCCATTAGAACAGCAGCCATCCCCCATATTCCAAATTGTTTTTGTCCCATTTTCAAATATCCTGTCCCAATGTCAGGCTAGGTGTCAGATGACATGCCCTGGAACTTGGTTTTAAAATCCGACTGCTGTGGCTGCAGAATCAGGTGGCTGCTGGGTTGGAGCATTCTGACAAGGGAACAGGCACAAAGGAAATAACAGATCATCTATCTTGCAAATGTTTCTGGTGTGCCCATTGTATAGCCACTGTTCTAGGTCTTGGGTCATAAGGGTGAAGAAAAGAGAAAATGCCCTTGCTTTTGTGGAGCTTACATTCTACTGGGCTTGGGGGTGGGGGCAGGGTGGCGAGGTGGAGACTGACAATAAAAAATAATAACTAAATATAAATTACGTTGTGTATGTGTGCTAAGTCGCTTCAGTCGTGTCCGACTCTTTGCAACCCTATGGGCCAAAACCTGCCAGACTCCTCTGTCTATGGGATTCTCTAGGCAAGAATACTGGAGAGGGTTGCCATGCCCTCCTCCAGGGGATCTTCTCAACCCAGGGATCAAACCCATGTCTCTTACATCTCCTTCATTGGTAGGTGGGTTCTTTATCACTAGCACCATCTGGGAAGCCATATAAATTATGTTCAGTTCAGTTCAGTTCAGTTCAGTCGCTCAGTCGTGTCTGACTCTTTGCGACCCCATGAATCGCAGCATGCCAGGCCTCCCTATCCATCACCAACTCCCGGAGTTCACTCAGACTCACATCCATCGAGTCGGTGATGCCATCCAGCCATCTCATCCTCTGTCGTCCCCTTCTCCTCCTGCCCCCAATCCCTCCCAGCATCAGAGTCTTTTCCAGTGAGTCAACTCTTCACATGAGGTGGCCAAAGTACTGGAGTTTCAGCTTTAGCATCATTCCTTCCAAAGATGGCGGTAAATGCTATAGAAAATTTAGTCTGAAGAAGACAAATGAGAATGAAGAGTGGGGGTGATATAATTTTAGATAAGATGGAAAAAGGCTTGACTGAGAGGGAGACAGATGAAAAAGTGAGCTAGGTTGACATCTGGGGGAAGAATATTCTGGATGGAGGGAATGAACAATTTGTGAAAAGGTTCTCCAGTAGAAGTGTGAGAATATTTGAGGGACCTCAAAGATATTAATGGAGCTGGATAGGTGTGACTGGGGAAAGAAAATGGTAAGAGACAAGCTCAGAGAATGAACAGGGTGAGGTCAGGTGGCACCTTTACAGAACCTGATAGTAAAGAATTTGGCTTTTGCTCTGAATGAGTAGAGAAGTCTTTGCAGGGTTTAAGTGGTAGAGGAATACCATCTGATTTCCATTTTCAGAGGCTCCCTGTGGTTGCCAGTTAGAAGAGCACTGAGATAATCCAGATGAGAGACGTTGGTAGTCTGGACAGAACTGCAACAATAACATTGGTGATAAATGATGGTTGGATTCTGTCATGCTGATAGATCAGATGGAGTGTAAGAAAAAGAGGAGTGTGAATAAAAAAATAATAGAATAAAGGAAAGGAAGAAAGGCAGGAACAAGAGGAAGATTGGAGGTAGGGGCTGTATGTATGAGTGCATGTGTACAGGGGCTAACTAACACGTCGTTAGGGCTTCTCTGGAGGTCAAATAAAGAATGCCAGGACTTGAGTGCCACCATGTGAGTCTTGGTTTCTAGACATACCTGAAACACCAATTTACCCTGGCTGGATTTCTTGAGTGTTAAAATCTGCTGATACCGAAGTAAAGTTTAGTTGTGTGGTTAGGGTTAGGGTTAGGGTACCCACTGTAAATGTGTTAGACTAGTGGCCTCGATTGGGAAGTTGGATGGGGGAAGCAGTAGGAGAGCAGTGAAAATTTGGGAAGGAGAAAATCTTACCTGCTTCTCTCTCCAGATGATGGTCACCCTGGAGCCTAAGCCTTGGTTTCCAAGGCATGGATAAGATCTTGTAAGGATACATGTCATTATCCCCCAATGCAAATTTCACCATACAAAGGGTAGTACATATATTATTTGCATTTAAGTGCTTTATTATATTGGAATTGCAGTGATATTATTAACATTTGTACAAATGCACAAAATCTTGTCTCTTCTTGCTATAAAGAGATGTAAAAATCTGACCTAGTTGAACAGTCTTAATGAACTCATTGTCCATTGGTAACAATAAATGTCTTCACGATGCAACAAAAAGCTTAACATAAAATTAAACATATTAAATGCTGCTGCAAGTATTTACATGTATGTACCCCCAATTTTTTCTCCTTCCAATAAGGAAGGTGGTTGCTTTACAAATAGACAAACAAACACAAATGCTTTGCTGTTTACAATTCCAAACAACCCCACCCGCCCCAAGTGACAGCACCGTTTTTTGAGGACTTCCTTAGTTAACACTTAGGAAAATGCTAACTTTGTTTTCTTCTTTTAATTCTATTTTTGGATATATTCCAATTGTCCTAGAACACTGTATTCGAACTGATCCATTTTTTTTTCCTGGGGCTTTTCGGAAGATCCCAAATCCCATGTCCTCTGTAGGGAGAACATTTCAAGCTTATCTTTTCTCCAAGACAAACCTCAAAGGCAGAACTCCTCTCTCTATGAGGCAGGTGTGGATTTAGCAGAACGAAGAAGGAAAAAGGGTGAGTAGGTCTTCTGTTCTACTGGCTGGCTGGTGGGGAAGGGCCCTTTCTCTGAAACCCCCTCCACTTCAGCGTGGTTGATACCTTTCATCATGTCCTATAGCGTCTAAAGACTTGGTATTCTAAAGGAGCAAACTAGATTCTAATGAGCTTATTGTGCATATGATTTTAATGATGTATTTAAAGCTAATTTATTCAAGCTCTCCACATTCTCAGTCCTGAGGCTAAAATGATTCTGTTAAAAAAAAAGTCCTAGAAAGTTCTATAAAATGAAACTCAATGTAAGAAAATCTTCAATGGCTTCAGAAGAGCTTTCCAAATCCTGGCTTCTAATGAGCTAGATGTTGTAAGTTGGTCTAAATAGAACAGCTGATAATTATTGATCCCCCTGTGATGATAAACTTGGAAAGGTATCAGAGCGCCACTTAAGAGTATTAATCTTTTAACAAATGCTGGCGATTTGGCCTTACCCCCACCCTCTTCAATTTGTGGTTAAATAGCTTTTTTTTTAAAAAATAGACAATTTATAAGAAAAAAAATATATAAATGCTCTTTAAGCAATTTGGCTATAAGCATTACATCACTGAAAAACTCCACAAGAAATAGTAAAATATTTTGAATGGACATCCACTTCTTCAATTTCACAACATGATGAGCAAGGGTTTTTTTCTGTTTGTTTCTTTTCTTTGTTTTGGTATTGGATTTTACTTTTAAGTTTATTGCTTCAGTGTCTTCTTGTCCTTTCTTAGATTATAATTGTAAAAAAGAGGTGCTGTCCCTAATTATGGTACAAGGCAACACTGTATTTTTGAAACCAAGAATGAAATGGTTAGGGCCACAGTTTTTTCAGCAGCCCAAAGAGACGATGGTGAGGACCTCAGTCCAACATGCACAGTGACGCACAAAAGAATAAGTCTCCTGGCTCCTTCAGGACACTTTGGTTTGGAGGATGAGATAGAAAATTCTTAAGTATAGCATAGTTGCTGCTTCATGTCTGTTACATAACATTTGAAAAAATCATGCTATGAATAAAGGGATAAAGAGTATAAACTGGCTCTTTTCCTTGGCATTCTCGTAGCAGGCTTCACCTAGGCGGATGTGAGTAACGCGTCTTGGCTATGCTACTGGTGAATGCACACAAATGTACCTGGGGCACATATTCCATAAAATATTTTAAATGATGCAGTTCAGAGCCTTAGAGGAAGCTTGGGGGAGGTAGGGGGCTGGGAAGGAAAGAGTGAAGGCAAGTTTGAGGACAGGGAGGAGGTTCGAAAGAGAACGAGAGAAACTGACAAAGATTACAAACGCTAAAGTGCAATTTTAAAATATAAATTATTTTAAAAGCAGAAGAGAGATTCTAAGTCGCTACTGTTCGCATAGGCACATTTTTATTCCAATTTAAACATGTCGTTTCCTTTCCCTTCTC
The DNA here is from genome assembly GCF_003369695.1 of Bos indicus x Bos taurus. Lineage (NCBI taxonomy): Eukaryota > Metazoa > Chordata > Mammalia > Artiodactyla > Bovidae > Bos > Bos indicus x Bos taurus. Next base: position 52,398,230 of record NC_040079.1, on the reverse strand, counting down.
AGATACACTGCATAATGGAACTTGAATGGCTTAAAGCTACTGCACACGGTTTGCGAAGGGACAAGAAAAGCACCAACAAGGCTAAATAGTGCAAGGCATTCTAGGAAGTTGGAGTGCAGTGGGGAGAAGCAGAGATGAAGCTGTTTTTACACTTTAACAAGAGAGCTGTTCCAGTTATAGTTACAGATTCCCTTTAGCTGAACTCTGCTTCCTAAAGGAAAGAGCTTACTTTACAAGTGAAAAAAAAAAAAGAAATAGATGATTTAAAACTGTTCTGAACATAGATTAAAAAACAACTCACAGAACAATAAAAATCCTTGAAATTTCTATGCACAGAAATCTAAACAGACATTTCCACCAGATGATGGAGAACAGCCATTTGAAACCCTGAAAAAGGAAGATATACACATCGAGAGTAGTTAATTAAGAACTAATCCTTTAAAAACAAGTAGAGCCTACAGAAGAATATTGTTCAAATGGAATGTTTAAAAATAACATTTATTAATAAATATCTTATAAAATTCTAAATTAATAGATTCCTGTTCAAATTTTGCTTTGGTCCTTGAATTCCACTGTATACACACATACATACATATATATTTTCTTAGATGGTTTTTATTAACCAGAAAGAAGCACATTCTATCCTAACTGGATGGCTAGGTTTATAGTAGTTATAGATGCTTAAAACCCCCCAGCCAATGGCTGGTCTTTTCTCACAGCTGGTTGATTTTAATGACAAACTCAACTGACACACGATGATTTACTGAACTAACAGAGCACAACTACCTGAGCATTCACCGTGGATGCCCCTCCGTTCAGAACACGTGCTGCGCTCGATTTCATGAACCCGACAGGCTCCAAACAGCAACCGCTCCGAGTAAGTAACCCTTGTGATAAGGACGCAGGCAGTGACAGCATACAAATTGCTCATCCCCACAGGCCGCGTAAAGACTCCGACGGGTAAACACTGATGTGCGGAGACAGGAGAGGGCTGAGGGGAAGGGAAAAGGGAAAACATTCAACCTCACACCAGGCCTTAAAATGAGTGCATTCATCCACAGGGAGGATTTCCACTCTACTGTCCCCGTATATGTTGAAAAATGTCTTTAGGAGGAACAATTGAGATGGGAATAGCTCAGAGTAGGTGACAACCAACGCGGCAGGAACACTATCAGGCGTCCCTATCTTGGAAGCTAGTTCCCATCACAGGAGGCAGGGGAGGTGCTGTGGAAGTTTCCAGGCCAAGTTGGTAGTGTCTTCAAAGGCAGATTCTGCTGATAGCAACCCACCTGGGAACAAGGAGAGGCAGCGCATTGCTGCCAGCCCTCCCCTCCTAGCATGCGTGCGCTGAAGGTCACTGCAACCCATCTATGACAATATGAATGCTTGGCCTAGTAGCTGGGAGGGAGGGGAGAACAGGGCAGAATGTTTCCTCAGATTGGCAAAAATTGTGGGGCAAGAAGGATAGATGTTCAGGCAGACCAATGATTCTATGATGGTCTGATGAAAGCCAGGCTTTCAAGTGAAATATTTCATATTGATAAGCTGAGTGCTAGATTTGACCAGTGAGCCCTTCTGCTCAGGATTTCAAGAAGCGCTGATGACTCGCTGGCATTTTCCATTTAATCTATTTCCACACCACTAATGAACATACCTAAAGGCCCTGGTATAACAAGAAGACAGTGTATTCTAATTATACGTTGAGGCCCATTTGCTAACGTGTGTGTGGTTGGTTTGCCTACTTAGCATAAAAAACAGACATAATTGAGCTATACATAATGCACATCAGTCAAACTGTCAAGTTGCTGAATTAAGAAAACTCAGGCAAGTTCTTAACTGCAGAGGCTTTCGGTTTCACAACTAAATATTTCAATTAAGAGGTGGAACAGAAGTAAAGTAAACCATAATTTTAGTGACAGCCCACTCCTTGGACATTCTGATATCACCAGTGGATTTTTAAAAAATCCATTTCATTAAGTGCTATGCATGCAGGAAAGAAAGAAAATATTTTTCACTTAAAGCAAAACAAAAATAAAATAAAAATTAAAAAACCCAAACAAATATTTCAATGAGCTCTTTCTCCTTTTAAGGGGGACACCTAAATGGTCCTAGGAAGGAGTTTAGAAAAAAATTATTTTTGATTTCAAAATAGAGATAAGGCTATTAACTGCTTTTTGAGCTAAATCCTAAACTTCTTATGAAGCCAGTTTGGTTAAACCATTTAGCTATTCCTGCTGGGATTCAAAACAAAATAAAACAATCATGAATTCAGTATTTAAAATACTTAAAAATGATATGTTTGTCTAAAATATAATAGAAAATCCTTTTCTCGTTTGTTTTTTTCTTTTTTTCTCTTTTCTCTTTTTTTTTTGCTTTTGTTTTTGTTTTGATTTTTTTAGATCATATATCCAAGTTATGAGTTTTCCTGGAAACTCAAAACTTTCTTTTTGAAAGCACTGCATACATGAAAAGATTGTTGATAAATATTGATTTAAAAAGCAAGTTATTAGATAAAACTAAAACTAGTTATAAAAACCATGCTTCATGACCCTTATATTTTCTTTTTTCCTCCAAAATAGATTATTATACTACAGTAAGAGAAAAAAAATCACATCCTTCCCTATTCTGAACTCTTAAAAAAGCTACACATTTTGTAAAATACTGTTCTTTTAAATCCCATAATCTTCCCCTCTCTCTGTCTGTCTCTCTCTGTCTCTGTCTCCCTTTCTCTCTCTCTCTCTCTCTCTCACACACACACACACACACACACACACACACACACTCATGTTTGGAGGTCAAGCATTCACATAGAGATGAAACACCAGCCCTGCCTAGAGCACTAGAGGAAACATTAGCCCCCATTACTTGTGAGTTGTGATATGAAAACCTTCACCAAGTAAAATGGCTTGTTTCAAGGAGGCACAACTGTCTGCTTTTTATAATGGGAAAGTCCAGAAGAGTTGCTGAAAATGTAAACCAGAATTATGCAGAAGAGTGGAGTAGCCATATCCATGGGATCCTTTCAACAGCCAGAGTGCTTTAACTGTGGTGGAAGGGCTGAGAGCAGCTCTATGGAAACATGAGGTTTTCTTTCTCTCTTTGTTCCTCCAGTAGTTTGTCCACTTTCACCCACCAGAACAGCAAAGACGGTTCCATAGGCTTAAGAAAAAAAAATAATAAATCTTAGGCTATTAGCAGCTGATGACTGAACAATGTAATCCGTGTAGTGAATAGAGCCCTTCTGCATTATTATATAGTACATGGATTTTCGACATTATAGACAGGCCATATAAAACCAGTTGTAATTCGAGGGTGTGATGTTATAGCCTTGCATCGTAATTTGGACTTTCACAATTGAGGCTTATAAAGCTCCCTTCCCTAGTGTCTCCACAGCTGGCATTCAACAGTGCTTCACCTATGGCTAAGCCACCTTTTATTTGTTCTGATTATTAAAAACATTAAATCAGGCACATTAAACGTCTCCTGGTTACTCTTGTGTAAAAAGCAAGAGTTGAATGAACTCCAGCTGTGGGTCACATGCAAGGGAAGCCATGGCTAGGTCCACATTAGGGTTTTTTTTTCCTTTAAACATTATTTTCTTCTTTACATGCAATGCTAAAGGGAAAAAATAAAATAGAAGAAAGTAACAATAAAAAGGTAACAGGGAGCCCAGGTAAAGTGGAAATGGAAAGGAAAATTGGGTAGTCAAGGAAGTGGACCAAGAGGAGGAGGAGGAGTGGTGAGATCCTTGCTGATTTTATTTGGACATCAATGGAGCTTCCATTAATATTTTTTTAATAGTAAGAGAAACAGTTGTGGAAAAGGCTCTATGTTTACCTGGCATTCTGGTGACATCATAGCACAAACTCAACATGAGTTATGATGTCATCAGACTCCACCCCCCAGTCGCCTTGCAATCTGTTTACCGGACATCTATGCACGCCTCATTTTGGCTAAAAGCTGCAGTTTAACAAGATTCAACATTTCAGGCAAAGGGTTTGACTGATAAGAATGAAACCATGACTATGTACAGAAAGAGTTCAGTTTATAAACAAGTAACTGGTACCAGAAAATTGGAGAAAAGCACCAAAGCATTTCCCAAGCTGATAGATTATTAATTGCATAACTCCCTTTTTTCTTATATAACTAAGTATAAAAGACAACATTTCCATAATAACTATAAAAATGAAAGCCAGTCTTTGAAGGGCTGAGGAGTCTTCCAGGTCTGAGTTAATTCTAAAAATGCCCTTAAAAGAAAGGACGCAGGATATGCAACAGCTCTTCTTGAAGGCAAGGTGCGACCCACAGATTTTAGAGGATGGGGTTCAGGTCTGTTCTGTGAGTGGTGAGCTGGCTGAGGGTAGAGCTTCCTACCACCTCGCTGACTGCCGAGGAAGTGGTGATGGTGTTATGCTGGATGACCTGCTGCTGCGAGCATGCGGGGGTGGGACTTGCAGGAGGGCTACTCTCTGGACCTAGGAAAAAGCACACAAACACACCAATATAGCTCTTTCCTGGGGTGGGCTCGGAGACTACTCAAAAATGTTGCTAGGGGTTTGCTAGAAATAGAATGTGTGTCATGCATTTTCTCTGGGAGGTTAATTGCAAAACTTTCAACTGTCGGTCACAAAGCTATGCCTTCCCAGTCTACAGTTACCAACAAAGCCATGCCTTCTAGGTCAGCAACATGACTAGATGTGTTTGAGTCACGGCCTGTGAAGTCCCTATCTTGTCTTTTCAAAGATCCATACGTATATCAAATGTGGAAAAATACTCACATGTGGTGGGAGAATCTGTGCTGCTCAATCTAAAAAATTATTTGAAAAGAAAACGACCTTCAGCTGTAAATCCCCGCTCCTCCCACTGTTCCCTACTGAATTAGCATTGAACCTATTGATGTTCCAGGTTCCAATATTGGGATCTAGAAAAAGGGATCCACTTTACCTATTGGTAAACTGAGACAAGCTCACTCGCTTTTCAGCCCAGTGAATAACAGGCAGCGTATCCTGGGGCACTGGATATGATTCATCTGAAGCCTGTTTCCCAGCCCATAAAAAACTGCTAGCCCACTGGTAATTGGGCTCCTACTGGCTGCAAAATTGGAATTTGGTGGGATTTTTACAACATGAAATGCCAGGGAATGTCTAGCCATAAATGATCAAGAGGTGGTGGGCGTGGTGATGAACAAGTGTCGGAAAAGAAGGATTCCCCCTGGTGCAGTAGTCTGGCAGCTGCTCAAGAATTCTTGCACTTTATCCACCTAGGTGTGCAGTCTAGACTTTACTTTTGTTCTTTCAATAAATCCAATATGAAACTAGTGGCAAAAACCTGGGCACTTAAAAAAAAGCAAAAAAGTCAATGACTTACTGAGATATCCTTGTGATTCTTTCTGCATGGCTGTTATGGGGCAGTCTTTATGTGTTAACAACAGCTGCTTCAGCTGTGCCACCTCGTTCTTCAACATGGACACTTCGTTCTGGAAAGAGACAGATCAGCATCATGTTAAGAAGACCAGAGAAGACAAACCAAAGGCCCCATGCACTTTCAACACTGAACTGGTACACTTCTGTTACATCTGAATGACATTAATACCATTATTATACAACAAGATTCACCTGAAAATGTGTAGCTTGCCTTCAATTTGTCCCTCAGTCTTACCAGGGGCTTTCTGAAGAGACTAGGTTTTCAATCAAGAGCTGAATTCTATGAAAAGTTACTTGGGTGGGAACTCTCCATTCTACAATGACTGCGTGACTCTAGGCAGGTAACATAACCCAGCTAAGTTCCAACAACCTTGGATGGGGATGAAAATAGTAGAAAGTTCTTTGAGTTGTTGTGGGGATTAAATGAGGTAATAGAAGCAAATACGCACAGCAATGTCTAGCACATACTATGCATTCAGTACATTTAGCTCTCATGGCAATTATCTTCAGGCTACCTTACAGGCTAACACTGATCATGAGTAGAAGGTGAAGGTGAGACACTGAGAAGAATTGTGTGGCGGGATGGTTCACTTCAAACTTAAATGCCCTCAGAATAAGCTGATTCCCTCAAAGAAGTTCTTAATAGGCTACAATTCAACAGAGCACGTCCCTATGCCTGATGCCACTTAGGAGAAGGCACGGAAGGGTATGCTGCAAATGCTGGTCCTCTACTAGTGGAATCGGGTTAGTCCAGGCAGGCAAAGGACAACAGAGTTTAGCACCGTGATGGAATAAATTTGATTGGTTCATTGATTAGTTTGGCTAATTTCAGTCTATATAAACTCATTTCCCCCTCAATATCAGGGTATTGTGGATTGTGTGTGCATCTTAAAAATTGACTTAGGTAAGTATCTCACATCTCCACTTTATGTAGTAATTTTAAAAGACAGGTTCAAGGTTCATAGTTTGTGGAATAATGTATGTGGCACCATTGTCTACAAGCACAGTTGTCTACTACTATGTGGATTTTTCCATAGATACAGTGCGACATGATTAGCAGTTGACTGAGTCTGAGGATGCAGAACCATGGATACAGAAGGCTGACTATGGGACTTGAGCATAAGTGGATTATGGTATCTGAGGCTAGCCAATACCCAGGGACAACTGTATAAATGTAGAATAGACTCTTCCAAGGTGCTTCCACTTGATAAAAGTAAACTGTAAATGTTGCACTAGCTCACATAAGCCGTTTTATAGTTGTGATAAATAATACCTTCTCTTTGACCAGTGTTCTTTGTGGCTGCCAGGCATTACATGCCACATGAAAGAGACTTTAAAAAAGCATGCACACAGAAAAAGGTGTTTTAACATTGCTGTCATTAAGTTGTATCTACACTTTCAATATGAACTTGGCTTTTCAGGCATGTATTTATCACCTAGGAGAGTAAGTTTGGAATTCTAGAAGTTAATTAAAATTTTTTTTGGAAACTTGTTTCAAAGAATACTTCCTATTTCCAAATTCATTTGCAAAATACATTATAAGCAATCAAATGTTGAGTAGCATAAATAAAAAATAATAAAAATCTCTTCTACAAAGGCTTTTCTCTTTCTTCTCTGAACTAAACAAAATACAAATGTCTATCAGATGAAAGGGTGGAGGGAAGAATCAACTAGGAGACTGGGATAAACATAAATACACTACTATATACAAAATAACTAATAAGGACCTACTTTATAGCACAGGGAAGTCTACTCAGTATTCTGTAAAAACCTGCATGGGAAGAGAATCTAAAAAAGAATGGATATATGTATATGTATAATAGAGTCACTGCTGTACACCTGACACTAACACAACATTATAAAGTAACTATAATAAAAATTTTAAAAGAATGCCTATCTGATAAATTAGCATTCATGATGAATACGTCACTTAATTTCACAGGAAAATTGCTCTTAAATTTGAGAACGTTCAGGAAGGTGAGCTGCGCTTCCACCTCCAAATAAGTATGATTGATAATGGGCCCCGTCAAAGCTGAAAGTGACCCTTGTCACTTTGGGGGTCAACAGGACAACTTTATTTATAGGACAATTTATTTCAGCCTTAAACATGATTTTTTTCCCTCTGATTTTATGCTCATGTAAATTCAGACAGTCCTCCTTGCTTTTCCCAGGTCTCCTTCTGCTTAAAATAGCCTGTGTAAAAGAAAGGTACTTTTAGACCATCAAGTATAAGGCAGCCCCTGGTTAAAAACAGACACAAACTGAACAAAAAAACGAGAAAAAGAAAACTAAGATGTATGAATGTGTATATGCTGCTGCTGCTGCTGCTAAATTGCTTCAGTCGTGTCCGACTCTGTGCGACCCCATAGACGGCAGCCCACCAGGCTCCCCCGTCCCTGGGATTCTCCAGGCAAGAACACTGGGGTGGGTTGCCATTTCCTTCTCCAATGCATGAAAGGGAAAAGTGAAAGTGAAGTCGCTCAGTCGTGTCTAACTCTTAGCGACCCCATGGACTGCAGCCTACCAGGCTCCTCCGTCCATGGGATTTTCCAGGCAAGAGTACTGGAGTGGGGTGCCATTGCCTTCTCCATGAATGTGTATATATTTGGCCTCAAAGTGAAATGTGATGATTTTAGTGGCATTTTTGTCTATGGATAGCAAAGCACTTTATTAATAAAACAATATGTTGTAAGTATAGAACCTGAAGCCCTGGGGGTAGTGAGAGTCTGTAAAAATATAGGAACCTGGAGATGACTAACCATTATTTAAAATCACCGTGATGATTGACCATTTAAAGATATATGTGAATATGGACATATTTCTTAAAGTAATATATAATCATTTAGCTATGTTATAATTGGAAAATGAATGTTAATTAATATTCTCCATAGACAGAACTATTAGCCTCTGTCTCATTTATATCATGCACACATAAATATGATGCTGATAAGGACTAAATAAAAGTCTAATGGCCATAAAAACAACAGAAATTCACGGGGAAACTTCCAGTAGAAAAAGGAACTCTCAAATGAGGGTTGAGAATAACAAGGTTTGGCTTCCCCAGTTGCTATACCAACCTAGTGTAAAACAAGGTGGCTGGACTAGTTTTCTAGTTACTTTCTGTAAGATAGTTTTTTATTCTTATTTCCCAGACTTGGGATTGAAACTGTGTCCCCTGCAGTGGGAGCATGAAGTCTTAACCACTGATCTCTAGGGAAGTCCCAGTTTTTTATTCTATGTTTCTGTGTCACTTTCTATTGAGAATGCTAATTACCTAATAATCTAATGAAGGTCTCCATCTGGATTTTTAATTCACTAATTAACTGCTTTTGGTATTCTCAAATGGGCTCAGATATCAAGTCTTACGTTTCCTAAGGGAGCCAGTTCTAGCATCCCCTTTACTTCCACATCTTATCAGGGCAGATTCCAAAGGAATATTTATGGTTTCACTTTTGTGGAAAATTTCAAGCCCATATCTCACATGTACATTGTGAGAGTCTATTAGAGCCTTCCTCAGATTCCATAAGGGAGCCTCTGAGTTAAGAAAGGTTGAGAATCACTGCCCTAGAGGAAGCAGAGTTCACTATGCACAAGCATCATCCATCCATATTGATAGGTACTGACAGATATCAATCTATGCTGATAGACCAATGATGTAGGAAATACACAAACACTAGACACATTGTAAACAAAAATTCTTTTCAAGGTAACATTACTAGAAGTCACCTTGAATACATTTTGGAAGAGAACAATCAGACAGCAAATGTTTCAAAATGCATGAAAGAAATCAAAAGTGGCCTGCAGTTCTGCTAGGGAAATTAAGAAAAAAACACACACAGGACTTCTGCAGGCATTTTCTTATTCTGAATTACCTTGCTTTATGAACTGAGGCAAATCACCAATTTTTTTACTCCCCTGTGTAGGTTATAACTATAGGTCTTCATACATAAGCACTTTGCAAGAGCAAAGTATTAGTAATGAGGGGCTTCCCAGGTGGTTCAAAGATAAAGAATCTGCCTGCAATGCAGGAGACCTGGGTTTGATCCCTGGGTTGGGAAGAACCCCTGGAGAAGGGAATGACTACCCACTTTAGTATTCTTGCCTGGAGAATTCCATGGACAGAGGAGCCTGGTGGGCTATAGTCCATGGGGTCGCAGAGTCAGACATGACTGACAGACTAACACTTTCTTTTTTAACTATTGATTCTCCTGCTGAAATCAGCCTTTAATTTTTTTTGCCTTTTTTCTAAACCAGTTTGGGTTTGCTACTTAAAAGGTTAGCTATTTAAATAGGGACTGTGAGAGTATAGATGTGGTTAGATTAATCTGTTCTTAAATCCATAAAGTTGCCTTGGGATGAAGTAGCACCCCTATAGAGACATTCAACACTATAGTAACGTACTTGAAACAAGGACTCCAAGAAGTCCCTAAGAACTACATTTTCAGTTTTTGGCTTTGGGGATGTCATTTTGTTAATATGATAAACTCAGAATGCTTTTTGATGCAAGCAGTAGTCCATGCCAAAAACATAATTATCAAAATGATCCCTACAACATAGTCCCCCTGCCCATTGGTTTTTTTTTTCCGTATAGATTAACTGAGGCCAGGTTTTGTTCATTCTAAAACAAAGGACTTTCGATTTGTACAGCAACAGTTCCCATCTGGCCTTTTCTTGTGCCAAGTCCCAAACCTGGGCTTGTGTGTCGAAAATTTCAGCAGCGACTTAGGCCATGTGTCTTTGCACTGAAAAAGAAAAGCAATTATTTCCATGGGTGACCAGATGATTTCCATATCATCTACTGAACACAAGCAATCCACTGAGTACCACATTAGCCGATGGTGAAGTTAGAACTGATCTTAGCTACTCTCTCAGTGAAAAGAATGTGGATTCTTTCATAGTTTAAGAACTTTCTAGAATGAAAGATCACAGAGCAGTGGGTTAGGTCAAGAGAAGCCTTGCTTGGGTCTTCATCCTACTACTTGCTTGTTGTGTGACTTTTGGGAAGACTCCTCATGTCCTCCGAGCCTCAGTTTCTTCCTAAATAAAATGTAAAATTGGTGGTTTTTAATATTCCCCTCAACTCCTATACTTGCATTGACCTCTTGGGCAGAGATTTGTTGTGAGATGAGGAAATGAATTTTGGGAGTTGATTTTGTTTGCTCAGCTCTGATTTTTCCAATCTGAAGCTCTGCAGCCTAACCAGAAGGTTCTATGCTGGAAAACAACTCAAAGGTGGCAGCTGGCCATCCAGACCTTGGATATTCCTTTTGGCGAGAGTTTGTTTGTTTAGCACCTTCCATTTCTGTTTACTTAAAATTTGACTCACTGGATCAGCCTCAAGAGAGACACCTTTTTCTTTTGACAAAGGTCCAGTGAGAGAGAGAGAGGGGTCGTTCAAAGGTAGCAGAATCTGCATCTCCTCTCCAGCATCACATGGCCTGATATAGAGCTCTCAGCATCCCCGAAGACATGGAACCCCTGTGGTCTCTGTCAATCTGAAGCAAAGCAGTGGTTGGAAAACACCAACAACTCAGCCTTTTCAGAGACTGTCCTTCCTCAGGCACTGCTTTAACAACCAAAAATATTGGTGCCTGTTGAATGAGACTTTTTTTTCTGGTTTTCAGAGATTAGATTTCTAGTATCTTTTATCCTTAGCCATTTTTGCTCTTACAATGTGATAATTAATAGATTCTGTTCTCATAAAGGAAATGTTTACCTTATATGTTAATATAGGTTAAGTAAATGCTAAAACATATATGCCTATGTCAAGGCGTGAACCCATCTGACCTCAAAGTAACCAACATCCTTTGTCTCCCTGGCTGGCTGCTATGACCCCCCCTGCCCCATGTCTTCAGGGTCTAGGGTGACAGTCGATACCCTGGAGTCATTCTGCAAGGACTCATTTTAGTTAAAATTGATATAAAATTTCTCAGCATCTGATTACTGTCAGCTGGCTATTCAGGGCTCCTCCATCTAGCTCAGTGGGTCTCAATCAGGGGTAATTTTAAGCCCCCACAGAGGATACTTGACAATGTCTAGAGGCTTTTTGGTTGTCAAAATTTAGGGGTGGGGTGGAGGGTGCTACTGATATCTAGTGGGTAGAGGTCAAGGGTATTGGTAAATATGTTCAATGCACAGGAGAATAATTGATAACAAAGAATAATTGATAATTATTATTCTTGGTAATAGTGCCAAGATTGAGAAAACCTGCACCCGTTCATGGTCCTCTTGCAGACCTCAGAACTGGTAGCAAATTCCAGGGATGCTCACATTTCAGTCATTAGAAAACCACTGCTGTGATATTTGCTAGGTCACATTCACCAGAACTTTTATTTACTTAACATGTTTGTACAAATTAACTCATTTTTAAAAATGATTTAGCCTGGCCCTGACCAAAAATAATCTGTGAAACTGAAGTTTTGATGTTCTGATTACATTTTTCAATACACATAAAAATTAACAGACGATTATTAATGTTAAAAGTGCCTACCCACATTCCACCTAAAAGCTTCTCACATATGACTATGCCTGCCAGATTCTAGAATTACAGACTTTCAAGTCAGAGTGGCTTCAGAGAGATGTCTGTGTTCAGCCAAACTCTGTGGCTTGATTCCCTTAAATCACATCTTTGCCAAGTAGTCAGGCAGCTAGTTCTTGGACACTCCAGTGATGGGGAGCTCATTCATTTATTCAACAAACAAATATTGAGTACAGACACTAAGGAACTCTTCAGGCTAGACCTAACACTAGAAAAAGGGGATAGGTGGTCGGGTAAGAGGGTAAGAATAGAGTCTCCACCTTTATCCAAGGTTCGTACAAGCTAGTGTGACTTCCCCCATATCTACTGTATATGTTTCCCAGTTTCTTTCTCATGTCCATCATTAAAAGAATGATAAATTTGAGGCGGGGAGGGAAGAGTGAACATCCATAAATTACAAGAGTCAGTCCATGAATAACCCAAACTTTCTTGTACACTTTTCAGTTTGTACACTGAATGTCCTAAGGTCATTTCCATTAAATGGAATTAAACATGCGAAGGCTTTGGAGGTTTGGCACCCTAATTGCTCCTTTCTAAGGATCCACAGAGGATGTGGGAGTGGGTGAAGATGACCTATGAACTCCCGAGGAGCAGACTTTCTCTATTTTGGGCACTTTCCCCTCTTATCTCCATCTTTAGCTGTTTTCTCTATTCCTGGAAGCACTGGGCTCTAATCTACAATTTTACTCTTATCCTTGGGCTGCTTGTCACATATCTAATACTTGTTTTTTTCTTGGGCTGGTGAACAGTGTCCTCCTTTCTGTGTGGGAACAAATGCCCTGAACTGCATCTTTTGTATGACATGAAGCCTGCTGGAGATGCCCCAGGTACCAGAGTTTCTCAAATGCTCCTAGAATTGGCCTTGTTATGAAATGTCCCTCAGTGAGTCACCCATGAGAAAGCAAAAATAACGCAAGATTCAAATCTTGTCAAGTCTGAAAATGAGGTAGAAACGTGTGCCTTTTCTTATGAAGCAAAATAATCTACACAAACTTTTCTTCCATTAAACAAAAGTACAGACAATCTAGTGTAAGCTGAAGCAACCCGCTCACCCAGGGAACAGAAAGGGCTGCCTTCTAGTTGAAGACTTACTATGTGCCAGGCATTGTGCAAACAGTTTTGCAGACTATTAGTTCATTTATTCCTCCCAACAACTTTATGAGGTTATTATTCCCATTTTACAGATGAGGAAACTAAGAGCCAGAGAGATTTAACCCTGCAAGGAGGTGCTGAACAAGAGTTTCAACCTCTGTCTGACCAAAGCTTCTGCTCTCAGCCCTATAACTTAGGTGGGCAGGGTCTCCCGCCTCAGAGCAAAGGCATGAAAACCGAATGGTGGTTTTGTTTTGCAGAGCGTCTAAGAATTAATCAAGCCTGAGAAGTAAGCCTGCAGTTGCTCTGTGGCTTAGGTCAACAAGTGCCTGCCGGGCCAGGAAATGCCAATGGTACACAGGGCCTTTGAGTCCCGGGAAAGACAGTGGCCTGCACCTGAAGCTGCATGTTTGTCTGGGTGAGCTCTTCTGCTTTCTTTTCCAGTGACATCACCCAGACCTTCCTCTTCTGTCTGCAGCGGGTGGCGGCCGCCCGGTTCCGTTCCAGAAATTTCCGCCGCCTCTCGTCAGGATCCTCATCCACCACCCTTCGCCGGCGCCCCCCTGTGGGCTGGGGCGGCTGTATTGTCTGGGTGGGCTGCATCTGTTGTGTTGCTGGTGAAACCTGCTGGGGAAGAGAGGGAGGAGGTGATGGGGAGAGAAGGGATGGCTGGGTAAGGTGTTGAAATGTGAAGTACAGGCAGCCCCTTGCTTTAGTTAGCACATCAAACTTGTTTTGCTAAGAGTGAAGTCACACTCATGAAGAGGAAAAGCATCACCCAGTTATCTCCTATGATATTTTGGCAAGATACAGGGATGACGTGCAAAAAGAGAGTCAAGTAGATTCCCCCCCTCCCTCGACTGGCATTTGGCTGAATCATGATGAAAGAAACACTTTTCTTCCTCCTTAGATGTTAAAAATGTTTTATTTGAGGTGCTTTGTAAAATTTGAAAGTGCCCACGTATAGTGACGGATGAAAACAGAGAGGTAGGGGTGACTATCACCGTATTGATGGGTCTGCTGTCATCTGCAGAAATCTCCTTCAGGGCAGGTTGTGAATGCCTTTCATTCTAACGGTGTCAAAACCCTGTTCCTAGAATACACCTCAGGGATGGCATCACCACTGTGACTCTTATCAAAAGAACCCTGTGAAGCCTGGAAAGCACCTGAAATCCTTTTGTCACAACATCACAGTTCTTAACCAAAGGTCTTGTGGGACCAAACTCCATTTGGGTCTCTCTCCTCCTCCGAGCCTGACTAAGGCTGATGAGATTATAGGAGATGGCGAGTGGGTGAATTTCTAGGTGACTGGGAAGCGTGACCTCTGAAAGCCCATCCTGAAGCAGCCCTGAGCCCTGTTAATACATGGTGTCTACTGACACGGAGGGATGGTTGTATAGCACCATCTATTATAAGGAAATCCCAGGAGTGGCAAAGCACTTTATTAAAATGTTTTACTATGCTTCTAAATTCCCTGTAAGGTCTGCAAGAGGCTCAGCAACATGTAGGGTTTCAGGGACCCCCACACGTGTAGCTTTATTTCCCTTCATACAGCAGACACTCAGCACCTAGTGAAATTTCTATGACTGACTCTTTATGTGTCTGAACACCTAATGCTTCCCTAATGCACTTCACTCCTTCCCCTTTCTTCATTCTCAATAAAGGTTTTTTTTTTTTTCCCTTCCCTCTCATTGCTCAGTCACTCAGGCTTATGGTGTAATACCTATAAATTTGTTTTACAAGAGGCATTTAACCTGCAGAAATAACAGGCAAAAAGTTTTAAAAATGAAACCCAGCCACCTTTTCTACCACATTCCAACCCTATGATTGAAACCAATCAGAACGACTATACTTGTACTAATAATGGCTCCTGGTTGCCCATCAGCTGACTAACGATATATTTTAATCCTAAACTCTATCAAACTATACATTACTAAAGAATTAGGCTTGGGACTGAGGTTGGATAGCATCTCAGTAATTTTTTTTTTAAAGCTAAGACATTTTCTAAAACTGTTTATTGGCAATTCCTCTCCTGACGATCATAAAAGAATAACAAAATAAACTGTCTAAGATCTTACTCACCAGAGCGGCTGCTGAAGATTTAATCCTTGTTATTGGCAAATGTTTAGCTAGTCATTTCAGATGCAGTAACCTCTGAGCTAACCACTGCAAAGCAAAGCACTAGGAAAGAATGCGCTAACCTGGCTATTTTTACCTTTACTATTTCTTTGTGTGAATTAACAATCTCTCATTGCCAGCCCTAGACAAGACTCTCAAGCAAGCAAAACTTGGGTTTAACCTGCACTATGGAGACCTCTCTTTCAATGTTGTATTCTCCCATGCTAACTTTAACCAACATTTATCCCTTGATAACTTTTCATCTGCCTTACCCCAAATGGATAAGGCACATGGTGATTTCAGGCTTTATCCAGGTTCAGGGTCAAGGTGTGGCTTGGTTAAGTGAAATTCCTGGTGACCTAGGAGTGATACCAGGACTCTGAAATTATATCCTGATACGCAGGTGAATTGCAAGAAGCCAGGAGAAATTGCAAATGCAACCCTAAGACCAGAATTTGTGTCTCTGACAAGTATTGTTACTTAGCATTATCTTTTTAAAACGGCATTCTCTCGGGGGTAGGGTGGGAGGGATAAATTTGGAATATGGAATTAACAGATACATACTACCATATATAAAATAGATTAACAAGAAAGATTTACTGTATACCACAGGAAACTATGTTCATAGTTCTTGTAATGAATTATAATGGAAAAGAATAAGAAAGAATATAGATATATACATATATATGCACAACCGAATTACCGTGTACACCTGAAACTAACACAATATTGTAAATCAACTATACTTCAGTAATAAATAAATAAATAGAATGGCATTATGTTGACACAGATTCTCTGAAAAATTTGATCAAAAACAATTAATTGTAATTTCAAAAAGAATTTATTCCAAGTCATCTTAGAATCTCAGAATTGGATGACCTTAATAAACTTCTACTCCTGGTGTTCTGACAATCCAAATTTCATTTCATCAACCAAGTTAATACATTTTAAGAGGAGCATTTGGACTATGTTCTAAATAATTTTGTTCAAATTTCAAGAAGACTAACCTGGTTTTGTTGAAAAAAGCAACTTTACATATCCAATTATAAAAGCAATTAACTAATTGCATATACAATTGGCCACTTATTGACTTGAAATGGAGGCCAATTGGCTAATTGCTAATTAGCTAATGAATGTCTTTTATATTTAATGAACTGTTAAACTTGTCTATGAAGTAACCTGCCCATAAATGCAACCAACTCTTAACGCTATCCATTTAAAAAGAAAAAAGAAAGAAAGTACACACGTGAATCTATCTTCTATCTTTGATCTTGTAGTTTTCTTTTCCCCCTTCTAAATCCATGACCTACACTGGCACATGATTAAAAAGGTGTTTTGGATAGCATTTTATCGATTGCTAAACTATGTGCTAAGCTTCTATCACATTACTTCAGTTTGAAATTAATCCTGGCTAACTACTGAAAACTGTGCCAAGGGCTAAACATTCTCTTATTTAATACTCCTAAGCCTATGGGCTTAGTCTATTATTGCCCCATTTTGCAGATGGAAAAACTGACACTTAGGGAGGTTCATCTACTGACCTCAGTCACACAAGTAAGGTGGGAAAAGGATGAAAGTTTTCTCATTCAAAAGCCTGATTCTTATTTGCTATGTAGAATACTTCTAAGAATCTTTGCAAAAGTAAGCTTACCTAACAAATAATCTTAACTATTGAACAGATTAGAAAGCTGCTTATGGATAACCCATTTTGTGGGTGGCTTTCTAGGTTTGGTATGTGTTGGAGGAGGCAGCAATGTACAAGCTCTCGAAGCTGCCTGATGAGAGGAACAGAGTCAGATGATGGAAGAGACAGTGAATAAGCGTTACTTGGCGATCCCAAACTTCCGACATCATTCTGACCCAACTGGTTGGAACCTGGGTGGGTGGAAGGAACTGACAAAGGTCATTTCACTTGAAGGTTCAAAGTGCCCAGGGTGAGCCATGCTCCTAGACATGCCCTTCATCCACTTACTGAAACTCACTCGGGTACATGGACCCGCCTCTCTTCTTGGGCTGGGTGACATAACGTCTGCCTGGTCCCCCGACCCTCTTCCAGTTGTGTCTAAGTGCTGGCTTTCTTTCTAGCCACTCCTGGTGACTTTCCACCTCTGGGGTTTGGCCTTTCTCTTGAGCTGATCATCTACAGAGCTTGGCTCTCTGTCGGCTCCCTCCAACGCATTTCTCATTGGGTGGGATGAGTCATCTCTCTTCAACATTCACAAAGCACCTTACACCCTAACATCCATCACTGAACCTTTGTCTGCCTGAAATTGTTACTCTTTATATTTTTAACATTTACTCTTATTTAGAAGATTGCCCATTGTATCTAATTTCCATTTTACAGTTGACACAAGTGGGTCTCTAAGATGTTATAAAGCACTGCAGCTAGAACCATGGTTAGAATGAACTTACCTTTCTTGTTCTTTATTCACTTCTTTCATTACATGCTTAAATTCTTAATCCTCCATTGGTGTTACATTTTTAGGGTTAACTTTGTAATATACTACAAAAATAGATTTTGGAGAACTTGAAGTTTACCTTTTCCCTTAGAAACTAGACTTGGTATTTATCATATTAGTTATGGAAACTGCAATCTGGGAGGGTTCTATGGGTAACCATTACCTCCTAGGAAATGAACAGAGCCCCTCAGAGTGTCAGAACCCGTGGGCTTGTCAAGTAAGGTTGCTGCCAGTGAGCCCCTCGCTAGAGCCGGCACTGTTAAGGAGAAGGGGAAAAGAGATTATGAAAAACGTCTACCTGTGCTTGGGTGCCGGAGTGCAGGGGTGGGTGTGGCGAGGTCTGGTGATGTGCTGGGTGTGCATGAAGGTGGGAGTGGGAGTGATGATGTGGGTGGTTCTGCTGGTGATGGGGTTGAGGATGAGGGTGGTGTGCTGGGTGCTGGTGCTGGTGCGGGTAGGGGTGGTGGGCCGGCAGTGTCTGGTGCTGATGCGGGTGTGAGTGCATGTGATGGTGTGGCGTCTGGTCCTGCCGGGAGCCCATCATTTCCATCATGTGGCCCATGGTGTTCATATTCCCATTCGACATGGCAGCAGGGTGGTGAGTCAATGCAGCCTTCAGCCTCTGAAACAGAATAAAAGAAGAGGGGACAGGTGAGGTCAGCTGAGCATACAACAGGGATTTTGAATCAAAATGACTCATAGTTTCAGTTTTATATTTAGCAGCTTCCTGGGTGGCTCAAGTGGTAAAGAATATGCCTGCCAATGCAGGAGGCACAGGAGATGCAAGTTTGATCTCTGGGTCAGGAAGATTCCCCTGGAGGAGAAAATGGAAACCCATTCCAGTATTCTTGCCTGGACAATCCCCATGGACAGAGGAGCCTAGTGGGCTACAGTCCATGGAGTTGCAAAGAGTCACAACTGAGGTGGCTCAGGATGGATATAATGATACTATTACTAACATTTTTTTCTTATTGTGTAGCAGTATGGTTTTATATACATTTCAGATTTTCATATGTATTAGAGTAGGTAGGCGTGTCAATGTCAGCCAGGAATGTTAATTAATTCAACTGACACTGCAAATAAGCAGGATACCCTAGACACTTTACTAAAAGGTATTTCCTACTATCCAATTGTTCACCATATCCTATTGGCAGCGAAGTGCAAGTATAAACCCAATGGAATCATTCAATATGACAACATCATTGAACAAAAGGCCCATATGAAATGGCACTGTCACAAGATAATGAGTCACAAGAATAAAAGATTTTTGCTTTTCAAAAGATTTCTCAGACCCAAAGAGGAAAGAACTTCAAATTTCAGAATCTAGGAACAATTTTAATATTATTTAAGTCTTGAAATTAGATTAGAAATCCATAACTTTGGGAGG
The DNA here is from genome assembly GCF_003369695.1 of Bos indicus x Bos taurus. Lineage (NCBI taxonomy): Eukaryota > Metazoa > Chordata > Mammalia > Artiodactyla > Bovidae > Bos > Bos indicus x Bos taurus. Next base: position 52,379,213 of record NC_040079.1, on the reverse strand, counting down.
CAATGTAGATCTTTCCATTTGTTCCTATGACACTTCTCATAATCCCTCTGATAATCTAATTTTCTCACACAATAATGTTCTTCTGACTTTAAAGTTGAGGAATATGGACCATTGCACTTCTACAGCTTCTTTGATGACCATACCACAGGGCAGGTACAAAATCGTCAACCATCAACAAGCAAACAGACATATACACAATTAAATTCTCCCTGAATCTAACCCCTAAGCAGGGGTCAGCAAGCTTTTCAATAAAGAAGTCAGATAGTAAACATTTCCATCATTGCATGCCTTAAGGTCTCTCACAACTACTCAGCTCGGCCCTTTCAGCACAAAAACAGATACGGACATTCTGTAAACAAATGACCATGCCTTGTTTCAACGCAATTTTACTTAGGGACAGGATATCTGAATTTCATAGAACTTCCACATGTCACAAAATACTATGCTACTTTTGATTTTTTTTCAATCATTTAAAAATGTCAAAACATTTTTGTGCAAAATTAGGCCGTGGTAAAGAATCAGTTGGTAGTCAAGTTGTTTGCAGTTTCTTATACACAGACAATTATCGTCATACCCTGAGGGGCACAGTGGAAAGTATTGTATAATACAGTTACTCCTTGGAAATGTATCTTCTGTAGAGATGATAGTCTAGTTGGCAAGCTTATGTTGGCTTCATAAAGTATTTACTAGGGAACTCAAAGTTCTCTCCTGATTTGCATTCTTATCTGATTGATGATGATAGCATGTAATCACTGCAAATGGAAGAGTGGTATTTAAATGATGATCAAAGCTACCATGTGCCAGGCCTATACAATATTAATGATTCTCAACTGGTCAGAGTAAACTATTGATAAGAATAAATTCAATCCATAAAAATCTTTAGTTAAATATAAAGAGCCTCCACTTGTTTAAAAAAAAAACATAAAAAATGGGCCAGTGGGCGGGGGTGGGAGCAGGTATAGGTTGACAAACCATATGTTAATATTCAATAATTATTGAATACATTTCCTGCATCTGATGCAGCAACCACTGAGCCCAACTGCCTCCTCCTTCACAAGCAACATCCACTACACAGGAGCTACTGAACTGCATCAGTATCCTGAAGAAGTTAAGCTTCCTGAATCCCTGGGAAAGATTAGGTGCTGCATATTGTGTTTATTACTAAACAGAAAAGTGAACAGATACTCCTCACCTCCAAGTTTTAGAAATGAGTTCATTGTTTTTATAAAAACGCTCATTATAAAAAATTTAAGCAACGCTTAAAAGTACAGCGAAGGCAGTAACCAGTGAACCAAGTGCATTGCTTAAATTTGGTGGGTGAACAGTATTCCAGACAGCTCTCTCTGTAGAGATGGAGCAACAAGCAGAGTCATTTCATTACAGTGAGATCACCATGGCACATGGTGTCAGAAAACTCTTATGTGAAGAGAACATAAGCAAAAGAAGCAAAAACTGGATGAACTGTTGGACTTCGGATACATGTATCTTAAATCCAAGAAAACTCTGTAAGTGATATATCCAAACTTAAAAGTGAAGAAAATTATGAAAAAATATATTGAGATCATATATTGACATATCAAGTAGTATTGATGGATTTTTTATACTATTCTTTATAATTTTATTATTATATAATATAAAGCTGCATAGTAAAAAAACAAACTACTACAAGACTATGTGGTGTAAAAGTAAAAGCCACCTGTCTACCTTCTTCCTTCTTAGCCCCATTCCTCAGATGTATCTACCAAGCATCTGCTGACATATCCTCAGCATTTATCAGAACATGTTGTGTGAGGTCTTTATAATGATATATGATTTTGTATCTTGCTTTTTTTCTACTTCAATGATATATATCTTTGACAGCATGCCCTGTCAATAATAGCTAATAATAATGTCTGGCATCAATTGAGCACTCACTCCGTGCCACTCCTCATTCTGTGTTTTATGAATATTAACTCACTTAATCCTCAGAACAATTCAGTAAGGCACAAAGACAGACTAATCCATTTGCCCAAGCTCTTGCCACTGGAGAGGAACGGAGGTGAGCTACCTCCAGACCTGTTCTCTACACCAGGACAAAAGGAGCTGGAAGGCTTGCCATGCACACTTTGTCAAAAACAGGAAAAAACTGTATCGTGCCACCTCCCCATCATCAAAAGGAAATGCAAAAAGAAGAGCAGTGCCCAGAAAAAAAAAATGACAAGGTTATTTCCGCACAATGTAGCACACAAGTGGAGACCCTGTGTATCCTGCTTGTTCCGAAACTTGGCAGAGGTAAGGGTGGGAGGTAACAATCTCCAGGCAGCCAAACTGCAGCAAAGGACCAGCCAGAGCTTAGCATCATCATCTCTCTGGTTATATTTATTAAGAATGGGTACTTGTATTCCGCCCCCAAACACAGATCTGACAAGGTCCAGGTATATCTTCTCCCTGGCCCCACTTCCTAACCTTCAGGTATATGACTGTTCTAGGTCTTCTCAATGTTCAGAGGATGAAGTTCAAGCCCTTAGCACAGCCTATGCATAGGCACTGAGGAGTGTGGCCGGGCATTCCCACCAACACTTCCATTTGATTGTCTTCTTGCCTGGGATGATCTTTCCTTTTCCTGAGACACTCTAGAGCTTTAAGCAGCAGGACCCTCTTTAGTAAAACTCTCCCTGCTCTCTGCTCTAAACCAATTCCTATTGTTACAAGGTCCCAGCAGAACCATATTCCCCTTTGTAAAACTCAGTGTGTAGTTGTAGTTTTTAGTATGATCATTCAATTAATATCCACCAACCATCCCAGATGATAAGCATCATGACAGCAGGAACCACACTGGATTTTGCCTGGTATTAAATTCATAACTTTAGCACGGAACCTGGTATACACATTGGGCACTCAATTCATATTTCTGGAATGAATCAATGAATGAATGAAACTTCGTGAGGCTTATGATAAGAATGTAGCATTTTCATTTTGGATCCTTGGTGGTGGTATTCGTAAGAAAGGATAATTTTACCAGTCATCGAAGGTCAAGAGAATGACTGCAGAAGTCATACAGGCAGGTGGGCTATAAAAGTACTGTCAAAAGACCTCCCTGCTCCATCCCCAGTCTGCCCTCTGAAAATGATAACAGAAAAAAAAAAGAAGAAGAAGAAAAGAAAACACACACATACAAAAGGAATGTGCATTAACTTCATCTTGGTATATTTTCCCTGAAAGAGTGGCAAGGAAAATTGAAAAGCTGTTAAACAGTGGGTCTTTATGTTATCCCTTCAATGCTACAAACAACATTTTCACCTTTAATTAGGTGCAAATGTTGCCTGACAAATAAATACTATGCACCAGATCTTCATCTCTCGAATAATTAGCTTGTACTGTTAAGGGAAATTACTTGATTGCCTCAAGTCTATTCTTGCAGGTTTCATGCCAAGGCCATAATACTAATAAGGCTTATAACATTCCGTTTAACTATTCATTCAACAAATATTTACTGGGCACTAATGTTAGGCACTTTATTATTTGCCCACTACCTGAAGGAAATCGGAGATGTATAAAAACCAAAGCTTTCCCAAAGCGCTGGAAAGAAAACACACACACTCGAGTGTGGAAATGAAGACTTTTTAAGGATCCCTTAGAGCAGTGGTCCCCAACCCTTTGGGCACCAGGGCCTGGTTTTGTGGAAGACAATTTTTCCACAGACCAGGGGTGGGAGGGATGGTTTCGGGAGGATTTCAAGCACATTATATTTTTTGTGCCTTTTTTATACTGTTCATGGGATTCTTGTGGCAAGACTACTGGAGTGGTTGGCCATTCCCTCCTGCAGCGGACCACGTTTTGTCAGAACTCTCCACTATGGCCCGTCCATCTTGGGTGGCCCTGCACAGTATGGCTCATAGCTTCATTGAGTTATGCAAGCCCTTTTGCCACGACAAGGCTGTAATCCATGAAGCAGAGGATGAGATGATTGGATAGCATCACTGACTCAATGGGCATGAACTTGGGCAAACTCTGGGAGATGGTGAGGGACAGGGAGGCCTGGCATGCTGCAGTCCAGAAGGTCACAAAGAGTTGGACATGACTTAGTGACTGAACAACAAAATGAAAGTGAGAGTCACTCAGTCGTGTCCAACTCTTTGCGACCCCATGGGCTATATACTCCATGGAATTCTCCAGGCCAGAATACTTCCCTTCACCAGCAGATCTTCCCAATCCAGGGATTGAACCCCTGTCTCCTGCATTGCAGGTGGATTCTTTACCAGCTGAGTCACCAGGGAAGCCAACAACATATTTATTGTGCACTTTATTTCTATTATTACATCAATTCCACTCAGATCATGGGGCATTAGATCCTGGAGGATGAGAACGCCTGGCTTAGAGAATCCCAGGCCTGTGGGTCGAGTCCACTCCCAGAGCAGCAGCTGGCATCATGTTTAAAGAGAAATGACTATAGAGCTGCTCTGCATATGCTACATTTAATATTTTCCATGTCATTTCTAAACAGTGTGGGGGCACTTCTCAAAGTCCTAAAGAGCCTGCTGCTCCTCTGGTGCCAACAAGAGTCATCACCCTGTAAATCATTAAAAAATACCAAATAAAGATATTTGTATCCCACTCTCTTAGGGATGATAAATGACCAGCAAATGAGTCCAAGCTGTATTTTGCAGAATGATTCTTTCTTTTTGAAACTGAACTGTGTCTTATTTTAAATAACATTCTACCCAATGCCAAGAAAAGGCAAGGGAGAGAAGGAAATTAATGAGCAAATAAACATATATTTTTCAACTATAAAAACCAAGGCTATTACGGAGGTGCGACAGCAAGAAAGGAAAAAAGAAAAAAAAGATTCTGTTTACTTTCTCTCGTCCTCTACCATATCCATTTATTTGAAAGAGCAAATCAGGAGAGACAGCAAGAAGCCTGACACAGCTGGTTTCAGTCAACAGGGGTCATTTTCATTCAGTCTGTGTATTTTATAAGCTCCTTGTACACTGTTCCTGATGGAAGGGTGGGCCTGCTGCCTGGGATCTGAGTCCTGGTGAGAAACAAGCTATCTACTTCATCCCATACCCTGCACAACTGCTGCCATGACGGACCGGGCACAGTGCCCCTCCAGCTCAGCTCAGCTTTGTATCACAGCATGTCTTGTGAAGGCCAGGTATACGCAAATGTCATCACCTCCACATGAGTGCATACATGTAGGCCTGCGTGAGCTCACACGCACGACGTACCCACCCACACCCACCCCAGGCAATCTATCTCCCATTAACAACTCAGTCTGGCCAATTAGAAACATTTGTGAAACTGTAAAAACATTTCTTCTCCATCTTCAGCTCAGCAGATTGCTCATGCTTTACAGACTCTGAAAGCCAAACCAAATTAAACAATTATTTGAAATTCAGTTGGGTGGGAGGTGGGGGCAGTTTTAATTAAAAACAGCTCTGGGTTTTCTTCCCGAAGAGAATGTGGTAACATCAAAATGTAGTGTTGCTGAGTTGACCACAAGTATGAGACTATCTATATGAAAATAAGATAAAACCCATCTTTGTATTTCCTTTTGAATACAAAACAATTACCATCAGTGGCCACCCAAAGGTATTTCTGTAAATGTAATGTCTTCATCCTTTCTCCTTCTCAAACACAGCCAATCAGCTGAGGTGTAACACAGGCTTCTGAATAGTCCAAATGGTCAGTGATGTGACACAGAACTTTTCACGGAAGGAGGGCTGCAATATCGATCATTACTGACTTGCTGTAGGTATCAACAACTTCTGAAATTGTCTCTGAATTCACAAAAAAATAACATATTTATCCACTGAATTTTATGACTATACGTGGTCAGTTTGGATCCCAAAATCCTTCCCAAAATTGGAGAGAGGTAGGGATGAGAGGGTGCCATGGAGAAGTTATACCAACTTTGACCTTCATTCTGTCAAAGTAGAAATTGTTTGCTTGTTTGGCCAAGCTGCATGTGGGATCTTAGTTCCTTGACCAGGGCTCGAACCCGTGTCCCCTGCATTAGAAGGGTGAAGTCTTAACCACTTGACCACCAGAGAAGTCCCTAAGGCAAGTATAGTTTTAATGCCCAGATTCACATCTCAGCTTCAGGATGTCTGTTGAGAATGATCGTATAACTCTAATAGCATGTGGATCTTAAAATCCACATCTATTTCAGAATCATTGTTAAGACAATTAACTAAAATCACATTTGGCTTAATTACTTGGAATAAAATATGCTCCTTTCAAAACCTTCATAATGTAATTCAGCTCTGATGGTTTCACAATTTAAGTATTCTTCTGCTTTAGATTTTGGTTTGGTAGTAAAATTTCTTTTTTTTTTTTTTTTTTTTTTTTTCTTCCAATTTTATTTTATTTTTAAACTTTACATAATTGTATTAGTTTTGCCAAATATCAAAATGAATCCGCCACAGGTATACATGCGCTCCCCATCCCGAACCCTCCTCCCTCCTCCCTCCCCATACCATCCCTCTGGGCCGTCCCAGTGCACCAGCCCCAAGCATCCAGCATCATGCATCGAACCTGGACTGGCAACTCGTTTCCTACATGATATTTTATATGTTTCTTTGCCATTCTCCCAAATCTTCCCACCCTCTCCCTCTCCCACAGAGTCCATAAGACTGTTCTATACATCAGTGTCTCTTTAGCTGTCTCGTACACCAGGTTATTGTTACCATCTTTCTAAATTCCATATATATGCGTTAGTATACTGTATTTATGTTTTTCCTTCTGGCTTACTTCACTCTGTACAATAGGCTCCACAGGTTGGCAGTAGAGATTACCACAGAAAGGGGAGGATGCCATAGGATCTGGGAGGAAAAATATTCATACTCTGTCATTTGTCATTAAAAAGTATTAATTCTGAACATAGTAGAAATGATATAATTAATAAAAACACACACACACACACAAAGGAATTGTATTATACATTAATACTCCAGTCCATTGGAAAATGGTGTGAGGAAATTTCAAAAATATGGATGGTACCTCAGAAAAGTGGAACTTCAGCAGTTCCAAAGTAACCAAGGAAAAGCATTCGATGTCTGATTTCACTCTCTCATTGTCTACTTATGGGTATAACTTATAAAGTGATGTAAAAAAGACCCAGGTGCTAGGTGACATGCTAAACTTTGGTGGTTAAAAAAAGCCAATCAAACCCCAGAGACAGATCTTGATCAATTTCCCTGCCAGTCTTTTTATATTAATATGTAAGTCACATATTAATGATAGCTCTGCAAGACAGAGCCTTTGATTTACTCTTGGTAACTGAAGACATTAATGAATGCACATTGATAGAATTGTTTTATTTCAGATACCACTTCCCTGAATCTCTTCAGCTGAGGGGCTGTCCTTTACAATTCAGCGGGCTGATCAGCATTTTAAGAGGCTCTGCATTTTAGTGAATTTCAGAACCAATCGCTCTTCTGAGAGCAAGAGTTAGTCTTCATTTTGTTGTAAGACGGCTTTAAATAAGCACTTAGATAAGTAAACTGCTTGGCTCTACACGTTCTAATCTACCGAATAAATGAGGCAAGATCCCGAATTCCCTATTCCATGAGAAAGGGGTCTGAGTTGATGTCTGCTAAGAGATAGGAATCTATCGGAGAAGTGAGTTGTATGCATGTCTAAAATAAATAAAGAAAAATCATTGTTTCAGAGAACTTCAGAAGAAGAGCAGAAGACTTGGAGTGAGAAATCTAGTTTAAAAACCTGGCTCTACCACCTTGGCCAGTCACTTTAAGCTTCAAATTCTTCAAAATAAGAATCTCTTTATCTTTTAAGAGGGTGCTAATAGCCTTTGACTGCGTGGATCACAATAAACTGTGGAAAATTCTGAAAGAGATGGGAATACCAGAGCACCTGATCTGCCTCTTGAGAAATTTGTATGCAGGTCAGGAAGCAACAGTTAGAACTGGACAAGGAACAACAGACTGGTTCCAAATAGGAAAAGGAGTTCGTCAAGGCTGTATACTGTCACCCTGTTTATTTAACTTAAAAGCAGAGTACGTCACGAGAAACGCTGGACTGGAAGAAACACAAGCTGGAATCAAGATTGCTGGGAGAAATATCAATAACCTCAGATATGCAGATGACACCACCCTTATGGCAGAAAGTGAAGGGGAACTGAAAAGCCTCTTGATGAAAGTGAAAGTGGAGAGTGAAAAAGTTGGCTTAAAGCTCAACATTCAGAAAACGAAGATCATGGCATCCGGTCCCATCACTTCATGGTAAATAGATGGGGAAACAGTGGAAACAGTATCAGACTTTATTATTTTGGGCTCCAAAATCACTAAGATGGTGACTGCAGCCATGAAATTAAAAGATGCTTACTCCTTGGAAGGAAAGTTATGACCAACCTAGATAGCATATTCAAAAGCAGAGACATTACTTTGCCAACAAAGGTTCGTCTAGTCAAGGCTATGGTTTTTCCTGTGGTCATGTATGGATGTGAGAGTTGGACTGTAAAGAAGGCTGAGCGCCGAAGAATTGATGCTTTTGAACTGTGGTGTTGGAGAAGACTCTTGAGAGTCCCTTGGACTGCAAGGAGATCCAACCAGTCCATTCTGAAGGAGATCAGCCCTGGGATTTCTTTGGAAGGAATGATGCTAAAGCTGAAACTCCAGTACTTTGGCCACCTCATGCAAAGAGTTGACTCATTGGAAAAGACTCTGATGCTGGGGGGGATTGGGGGCAGGAGGAGAAGGGGATGACAGAGGATGAGATGGCTGGATAGCATCACTGACTCGATGGCTGTGAGTCTGAGTGAACTCCAGGAGTTGGTGATGGACAGGGAGGCCTGGCGTGCTGCGATTCATGGGGTCGCAGAGAGTTGGACACGACTGAGCGACTGATCTGATCTGATCTGATCTGAATAGAAACTCTTGACTTTATCTGAGAAAGACTGATGTTCATTATGATGTCACCTTAAGTAGAACACTGTATTGGGAACAAAAGAAGCCAAAAAGATACTTTACCATAGAATGCATAAGGACAAAGTCAGGTTTTTAGTATATCTCATGGAGAAGGCAATGGCAACCCACTCCAGTACTCTTGCCTGGAAAATCCCATGGACAGAGGAGCCTGGTAGGCTGCATGCAGTCCATGGGGTCGCTGAGGGTCAGACACGACTGAGCAACTTCATTTTCACTTTTCACTTTCATGCATTGGAGAAGGAAATGGCAACCCACTCCAATGTTCTTGCCTGGAGAATCCCAGGGATGGGGGAGCCTGTTGGGCTGCCGTCTATGGGGTCGCCCAGAGTTGGACATGACTGAAGTGACTCAGCAGCATGGAATCTGACTCCTCTGCAAAACACTGGTACACTCTCTCTCTCTTTTTTTTTAAACAACTGTATAATCTCCTGGAGCTCTCCTAGTGTCTCAGTAGTAAAGAACCCACCTGCAGATGCAGGAGATGTGGGTTCAATCCCTGGATCAAGAAGATCCCTTGGAGAAAGAAGTGGCAACCCACTCTAGTATTCTTGCTTTGGAAATCCCATGGACAGAGAAGCCTGGCAGTCTACAGTCCATGGGGTCATAGAAGAATCAGATACAACTTATCAACTAGACAACAACAACAATCATCTCCTAATTGGCTTAGAACTAAACAGAAAATGCAGAAGCCACAGCCATCAACTGTGTATGATACAAAGCTAGTAGAGGGTATTAATACACTGGGTGAGGAACCAGTATCCAAAAAATCTTGGCAGACTAGCATCAAGGAATCCAATAAGAGAAATTTAATGAGGGGTCAATGTAACATATTATGCTTGGTTAACATAAACAAAAGCAAAGCACAAAAATACACCAGCACTGTCCAGTGAAAATTCAGGGGAGATGTAGCTTGTTAGTTACATATATATCAGAGGATGTAGGGATTTCATGTGACTTTGTAAAGCACAGCTATGTAAAGCACACATGAAAACAACTAATGCTGGCTTTTCAGTTGCATCAGCAAAACTAGATTAGCGAATTTAATGCAAGAGGGTGATAGTCCTGTTCACCTCTGCACAGGCCGGAATGTGTGCTGTACAAGCCCACGTCCCTGTATCTCTGCCCCCATCCCAGAGATCTCACATCATGCGTCATAGGTGTTGGATTTTCTCTAAGGGAGTATCCAACTCTCAGTTGGTATTCCACACATGCCATTATCATTTTTCCATCTCTAATGACACTGTGGACTTCCCTGATTGCTCAGTTGGTAAAGAATTGGCCTGCAATGCAGGAGACCCCAGTTCAATTCTTGGGTTGGGAAGATCCGCTGGAGAAGGGATAGGCTACCCACTCCAGTATTCTTAGGCTTCCCTTGTGGCTCAACTAGTAAAGAATCCACCTGCAATGTGGGAGACCTGGGTTTGATCCCTGGGTTGGGAAGATCCACTAGAGAAGGGAAAGGCTACCCACTCCAGTATTCTGGCGTGGAGAATTCAATGGACTGTATAATCTATGGGGTTGCAAAGAGTCAGACACGACTGAGCAACTTTCACAATGACACTGTGATGAACGTCCTTGTATTTGCACATCTTGGCATAGTTGCCCAGCTACTTCTATGTGTTCATTATTTTTTTAAAAAACTGATGACTTGATCCATCCTGTTGGGTTCAACTTCTGGGAAGAGGTGATGATGACAATGAATGGTAGGAACAGTGCATGTCTGTGTGTTAGCAGCGTGTACATGTCTGTTAATGCACATATGTGTCTGTGTGTTATGTGTAGGGAATGGTATCTTGGTGTTAAGGGAGATGTAAAAGGAAAAGATGGGGGTGGAGGCAACTGATAAGAATCAGTTTTAGTTAATGAGATTTTTCTTGGGTCTTCTTTTCCTATTCTATCAATATCCCCATACCCAGGTGAGACATTGCCATATTATGTCTTCAGGGTCCCCTGCTCCTTTCAGATTACTGAGCTCCTTAAGCACTATGGAATGACTTTGGGTATTAACTTGGCCCTATTTTAAGTCACTAAGTTGTGTCTGACTCCTTTGTGACCCCATAGACTGTAGTCCACCAGGTTCCTCTGTCTATGGGATTTTCCAGGTAAGAATACTTAAGTGGGTTGCCATTCCTTCTCCAGGGGATCTTCTCAAACCAGGGATTTGTCATGTCAAATTTGACATGTCTCATGTCCCCTGCATTGCAGGAGGATTCCTTACCACTGAGCCACCAGGGAAACACCCTAGCAGATATTATATGCTCTTGGCTGGTTTCCTTGGCAATTTTAAAGGTGCCGAATACACAGTGGCCTTAGAATAAACGTTTGTTGATTGCCTGCCTGCCTGCCGCCTGCAAGTCTCCAGGAGTGGTGCCTAGGCGTGGAATGTCTTTGAAGCGCCAGCCTATATTTTCCTCACAGAAAGAACACCTTCTGGTGGTGGTTGCAGGGAGAATAATGCCCTTTGTCTTGCTAGTGAACACTACACACCTCCCAAAGACCCAGCACCTGCAAGCCTGGGTAATTTTAGGTGAGGGCTTATTTCCAGCTTTTATAGAAGAAGAAAGTTCTATTGGAAAAAAGTAATCCTTTGTTATTTTATTTTGGACGAGCTTTTAATCAGAAACATAGGCAGTAACATATGTTAGAAAAGGACATATGAAACATAGAACTTTGCATTTATAACTCACTATGGAAAATCCATGTTAAAGCAACACTAAATTTGGGGTTTTAATTGCACAGAAGTCAGGAAATTCAGATTCAAGTTCCCACAGCAAACTTGACTCCATATGTACATCCAAGGGACCTTCCTGAGTGGGGTAACCTAATTATTTGGCAAAAAAGTTATAAAATGAAAAGTGATGGAAATAATTTCTCCTCACTGCTACACTTCCCATCATCCCAAGAAAGATGGATGGCAGGCAACATTAGCTACATTAACTGCGCTGTTTTTAATGCACAGACGTCCTTGGGCGTGTGCTTGATGACCATCATGAAGAGTCATCGCTCTGCAGCGCTGGGGCAGGGAGGTCCACGACTTGGTGGTGTGCTGTTTGGGTGGAGTAGCCAGTCACCCCATCACCAGTCCTCCACCAGATCCTTCCCCACACCCTTCTGAGAACAGCTGTGTTCCATGGGCACTGCCCTCTCACCCCCACACCATCCCCAGAGGACACCTCTCAGTTACTCAGATGCTGAAATTCCTGCATCTGAATGTCTGACTAAAGGGCCATCCTAGACACGCCTCTGTCTGGTCCTGGGAAGACTTCTCAGGACGGCTGCTCCAGATTGCTGTCTTCTAGCTTTATTCCACTTGTTGGGAGATGGCGAGACATGTGCTATTCTGGGTGGAGACATTAGTCGTCTGCACAAGGGAGCCTCAAGCTCATTATAGGTAAAAAGTGTCCATGTATTTCTCTTAAACTGTGGGTAGTAGATTGTATGGAAGTATAAGTTATCCTGCCCCTTGGTATCAATATCCACACCCAACTATCATGTGGTGTATGTCCAGTTCTGTTTCTCTTCCTGGTAAAATGGTGCAGTACATTCTGTTCTCCATGCTCTCTTTTACCTCTGGCCTGATCCCTGCTTGGGTTTCCCCAAACATGTCAACAAATATGTGGGGGGAAGTGGGGAAGAGAGAGAGTATAATAAACTCTGAATATTAAGTGAGAGTTGGACTGTGAAGAAGGCTGAGTGCCGAAGAATTGATGCTTTTGAACTGTGGTGTTGGAGAAGACTCTTGAGAGTCCCTTGGACTGCAAGGAGATACAACCAGTCCATTCTGAAGGAGATCAGCCCTGGGATTTCTTTGGAGGGAATGATGCTAAAGCTGAAACTCCAGTACTTTGGCCACCTCATGCGAAGAGTTGACTCATTGGAAAAGACTCTGATGCTGGGAGGGATTGGGGGCAGGAGGAGAAGGGGATGACAGAGGATGAGATGGCTGGATGGCATCACTGACTCGATGGCTGTGAGTCTCAGTGAACTCTGGGAGTTGGTGATGGACAGGGAGGCCTGGCGTGCTGCGATTCATGGGGTCGCAGAGAGTTGGACACAACTGAGCGACTGATCTGATCTGATCTGATCTGAATAGAAACTCTTGACTTTATCTGAGAAAGACTGATGTTCATTATGATGTCACCTTAAGTAGAACACTGTCCTTTGCTAAGCTATTTTTTTTTACCTTTTCATTCCTATTGTCTCCATGGTGTACAAGTCAATAAACTGGATATCTAAATCTACTATTTTACTATCCACAACCCAAGTAATGGGGGTGGTGGGGTGGGGAATGTGGAACCATCTCTTTAAATCACATTGTCACAACTGAGTACCATTCTAAAAACACCAAATAGAAAGCTTTCTGGTTGATTTATTCATTGAAAATGGCCTAAGAATTTATCTTCTAACAAGCTTAAGATATCATTTAAGATCTGTCTTCTTTTTTAGCTTAAGCAATTTCTTTTCTGACTCCCAATTTCCTCTTAAGCAACTGCTCACCAGCGACTGACAATAATATAGGAGCTTGCCCTAAATCAGTGCCTTCCTTTTAGACAGCAAAGTTCTCTGCAGATATTAAACCTCTGAAGTAGTTGATGAAGATCATTCCCTATGTTTTGAAGGTGTAGGAAATTTCTCTGAAGAAATAAGTGCTAAGTCACCTTGAAAGCCAGTGTAGACAAGGCATTGAACATGATGTTGCTCTTTATGGTGCGGCCTGACAGTCTGTGTAGTTAGAAGGTGATGGGATAATATAAAAAGCAAGTAGAAAAGGCAAAAAGGAAGGAAAGAGGCAAAATGTCAGAGGGAAGGGAAAAAGATATATAAGAGGAAAGCAGGAGGGAAAGCAAGTCAGTTCAACTGGAGGTGGGAAACATGCTCTACCCAAGGGGTCTGATATTGTATTTATTAACATACAATGATAGAACAGGATCATTGTAAAAGAGAAGTGGATACAAGTTTGAGTCAAAGGACTCCAACTCAAACAAGCTCAATTCCCCCTTTGAGAGAATTGTCCACTCCACCCTACCTTACAGATAAGTTAATCACCAAAGGATGTTTTTCAATAATTTCTTCCTTTCACTAAATGCCAACTGAAGAGAGTCTGGATTTGGTATGGCAGATAAGGAAAGAATCGCATCTTGTAGGATTGTTTTTTATATGAATAACACTATATATAGATATTTTCCCACTTCCGTAAGGTTTTCAAACCATGCGTGGTTAACCAAAGGCTAACAAAATGGTTAACCAAACGTGTCACCCACTAAACCCAGTGGAAACAGTGATGGCAGCTCCAGCAATGGGGAGTTGTTTTTCCATTTCTGTGACACATTCCACCCAGCATCCAGCCTGATTTCCAAGAATGGCATCATGCTTTGAAGAGCATATTGGAGGCTGCAAGCCCAGCTGATCAGGGGAAGGGTCATCTACATTTACAGACTATTGCTCATGCCAGAGAGTAGGCTTAATTTTGCACACTTTTCTTGTGTAGAGATGGTAAGCCCTCTAAAAGGGCTTTCTCCTTTCCACTACTCTTGGCCTAATTTTGATCTCAGGTAAAATTCAGATCTAGCTAATATCAGTTGTCAATTAATTAAGTATATTATCAAAAAGATACCACAGCAGATAACCCTTTACCCAGTGTTGCAGCTCTGGGTATAGATTGAGGACTTGTTCCAAAGTTTCCACATTACGTAAGTGCAACTGCTGGGATCAGCCCATCAAGTGGGAATCTAGATGTTCACCCATAGAGGAATGGATAAAGTTGTGGTATATATATATATATGCAATGGAACATTACTCAGCCATAAAAAGGAATGAATTTGAGTCAGTTGAAGTGAGGTGGATGAACCTAGAGCCTGTTATACAGAGTGAACTAAATCAGAAAAACAAGTATCATATGTTAATGCATATATATATAGAATCCAGAAAAATGGTACCGATGAACCTATTTACAGGGCAGGAATAGACATGCAGACATAAAGAAGACAGACTTGTGGACACAGCAGGGGAAAGACAGGATGGATGAATGGAGAAAGCAGCATTGAAACATATATATCATCATATGTAAAACATAACTGGTGGGAATTGCTGTCTAACACAGGGGGCTCAATCTGGTACTCTCTGACGAAGTAGAAGGGAGAGGGTGAAGGTCAAGAGGGAGGGAACAGTGTATACCCATGGCTGATTCATGTTGCTTTATAGCAGAAACCAAGACAACATTGTAAAGCAACTATCCTCCAATTAAAAATAAAATAAAATCCATGTTCATATTAAAAAAAAAAAGGACATGGACTGCAGCTACATTTTCACTTCCTTTCTTTCTTCTGTTCAGAAGTATCCTTTGATTTCCTTCCAAAACCCATTCATTACAGGAAGTACTTTACTATTAGGCTCCCTCAGTAGGATATTCTTCTGGAGAAGGAAATGGCAACCGACTCCAGTATTCTTGCCTGGAAAATCCCATGGATGGAGGAGCCTGGTAAGCTACAGTCCATGGGATCACAAAGAGTTGGGCACGACTGAGCAAATTCACTCACTTCACTCAGTAGGATATTACATATTGTACACTTTATCATAAAGGACAATTGTCAATAGTCAAACACTCAACTTATTTCAGTTGTGTAACATTTGCTATTTAGAATAGGACTGTTTTAAAGATGATCTGATTTCATTTCATTATTAAGCAGCTTTGAATCCTTTCTAGAAGTAGGAGGGATATGTACTAAAATTCATTTAATAAACAAATAAATATTATATTCTTTGCAACCAACCCCAACTATTTTCCCCAGGGTTGGGATATGGAATCTTTAAATCAGATTTGAAGAAGAAAAAATATTCCAAATCTTAAACTCCCTCTGGATACATGATATTGTCTCCCTTGGTGTTCTTAGATGGAAGACTGAGGAGATAAAGACAAGAGGGAAAATGAATGGAAAGAAGCATACATTCGTTCTTTTAAGTCTTTCTTTTATCATCCCAAGTTTAAACTTTTTTAACTAGTCTCTGCTTTTTCACTTAAAGATAGAGCATGGATAAGAATCAGGGACTCAACGAACATGTATTCAAGACACATGCTGAGCACACTGGTACTTACTACTATATTAAACTACCTTCTGAATAACAATTTTCCCTCTTTCTGAATCCTAATTTTGCACACTCTTGATGTGCAGGTAAATGCTCTGAAAGCACTCTTTCCATCCCACTGCTCTTTGCTTAGTTTTGATCTCAGATAAAATTCAGATCTCATAACATTAGTTGCCAATTAAGTATATTATCAAAAAGACCTCAGCAGAGAACTTCTCACCCAGTGCTAATTAGGTAATGTTTTTCCAAAGCACTTGCCATTAGAATGTTGAAACAGACACTCCACAGTGAAGTGTGGAGAGGAGGCTGTAAGATTATCAGCCTGGTTGATTTTCTTCTGAATGATAATAATTACCCAGGTAAGAGGCAAAACTCCTCATATTAAGTCAATTTTGATCATTTCTGAACTTAATGGTTACAAAATAATATTAACTTAAATCTACATGAAATTAAAAGATGCTTGCTCCTTAGAAGAAAACCTATGACAAACCTAGACAGCGTATCAAAAAGAAGAGACATTACTTTGCCGACAACGGTCCGTATATTCAAAGCTATGGTTTTTTCCAGTAGTCATATATGGATGCGAGGACTGGACCATAAAGAAGGCTGAGCACTGAAGAAATTGATGCTTTCAAACTGTGGTGTTGGAGAAGACTCTTGAGAGACCCTTGGACTGCCAGGAGATCAAACCAGTCCATCCTGAAGGAAATCAGTCCTGAATATTCATGGGGAGGACTGATGCTGAAGCTGAAGCTGAAACTCCAATACTCTGGCTACCTGATGCAAAGAGCTGACTCATTGGAAAAGACCTTAATGCTGGGAAAGATTGAAGGCAGAAAGAGAAGGGGGCAACAGAGGATGAGATGGTTGGATGGCATCACTGACTTAATAGACATGAGTTTGAGCAAGCTCCAGGAGATGGTGACAGACAGGGAGGCCTGCTGTGCTGCTGTCCACAAGGTTGCAAAGAATTGGACATGACTGAGTGACTGAACAACAACAACAGCAAATCTCAAGAATCAAACCAGATGATTGCATTAAATAATTTGTGAATTTAGATTTAATATTGTTCAGAATTTGAAGGTTGGTTCAAAGAACACCCTCAAAACATCATTTTGATATTTGGCAAAACTAATACAATTTTGTAAAGTTTAAAAATAAAAAGAAAAAAAGAAAAAAAAACCATCAAGCATGAAAACAAACTCGATGTATTACTTATGTCTCTGGAGACAGACTCAGGTGATTTCTGTTTACTCTGAGAAAAGAAAGTTGTCAGGACAACTGAGACATTTCAAATGCAATTTAAAGTCATACTCTAAGTGCCTTAGGAAAAACAGTGAGGCTACCATTTTAAGAAGGTTAACATGTTAGATGCACCTACGAGATTTGCATATCCCACACTGCCAAAATATATGCCGATTTAGGAATATGAAGACTAAAAGTAACTGAATCCTTCACTCTTTCATGCTGTTGGGGAGCATGGGTGATATTCATAGCTTGGGCTCTGATGCACTGTGACTGGTCATTAAATGTTCCGTGACATTTTTTTGTTTAATCAGAACAGAGTTTTAACCTGGCTCCATTTCAGCTAGGGTAATGGCAAAGATTCCCTCCCAAAGATTCCTTCTACCCTTCCAACTGGCCAACACTTGATTCATTTTCTCCTGCAGAATAAAGATCACCAGAATGACTGGCTGGGCATAAGTGCAGCTCCTCCATCCCCCACTGTTTGGGGGAAAGTTGTTTATTCTTTCAGCATATGTTTAATGAGCAATTATTATGTGCAAAGTAAGATATATAAAGATGATTTTGCTCATTTCCAAAAAGATTGAAATCTAGCAGATTCCTTTATTCTGAGGTCCTGGGACATGATGGATTAGATGGACTAGTTCTAGTGACACTTCAGATCAAGGTTAGATTGTTCTAACATGAACCTAATAGATACTGCTGGTGTTCTAGGGCTAACTAGCATTTTCAGGTTGCAGCATATCAAATATAGTTAAACCCGACCTAAACATGATTCAATTCAGTGGTTCTCAACGGAGGGTAATTTTGCCCCCTGGGGGACACTTGGCAATATCTGGAGACATTTTTGACTGTTACCACTTGAGGGGGGGGGCTGCTATTGGCATCTAGTGGGTACAGCCTAGAGACACTGCTGAACATTTAATAATACACAGGACAGTCTGTCACAACAAAGAATGCTCCAGCCTCAAATAACAATAATGCTGAAGTTGAGAAACACTGCCTAACCTGACTGCTAGGTTAACTAAATCAGAACTCAGTGCCATTTACCAACCAGTTATTTATTTTATTATATTGAAGGAGGCACTAAAAGAGCATTGTGATGTGGATATTAAAATGAGCTGCTGGTAAAATCCAAGCTAATAACGAAATACCCTGCATGTGATATTTCCTCTCTGTCCTTATGAAATTCATCAATTCATGCTGGCTCAGGAATGGCAGTGATGAGAGCGACATGGAGAATTACTTTCTATAACCATTGGCCCTAATAACTGGAAGAGTTTGGGGGCCCATCTGGACCAACACACAGACTACATTTTATTTATTTCTTCATTAAGATTTCTTTCACAGATTAAAAAACTGAGGCTTAGTGAGATTAAAAAGCCATTGTGGTTCCACTACAAGTTCAAGGTTGAAGGTAAATTCAAACCCAGGCCTCCTGACTGCCAATCCAAACTTCCTCTGGAGACTAATATGGGATTCAGCTGCGCCTCGAACTTAAATAAGAAACAGAGATGACATCTGAAAACACTAACAGCCCATGTGCTGTGTATTTTCCGTGGTGCTGAGACAATGCGTTCTGAGGCTGGCTACTTGTCAGGAGCCACAGCGATAGCGTTAGCCACTGTGATCTGCGGGAACCTAGGAGTAGAGTTTGTTAAATTGGCAGGCATCTGCATCTCCTCAGCTGGAGGCGGGTACTCCTGGTAGGATCTGCCACACTAGCAGGCAAGGGCAGATCCCAAGACTTTCTGGGGAGTGTTAGTAAAGCCTAACAATATTCTCCTTTCCCACTAGCAGCTGGGGTTGCTTCTCCCAGTTTTCTCCCTCTGGCTAAAATGGTTATTGGATTGTATTCTCTTATCTTTCAAATGTGGCTCAGGTAAATGTGCTAAAGAATCTGCCTGTAATGCAGGAGATTTGAGTTTGATCCTGGGATTGGGAAGATCCCTGTATTGGGAAGATCCCCTGGAGAAGGGAATGGCTCCACTCCAGTCTTCCTGCCTGGAGAATTCCAAGGACAGAGGAACCTAACGGGCTACAGTCTATGGGGTCACAAAGAGTCAGAAACCACTGAGTAACTTAACACACTTCACTTTTTTCAAAGGTCTTTAAAGGGAATTATGTAAAGCTTCAGCCCTGACACTCTCCTTTCAGTAAATTCTTGGGTTTGCACATAAAATTTGGTGCGCAGGGTTGGAGAAGAGATATATACTCTATTTGTCTGCAGAAAACTAATCCTAGTCAACTCTGAACTCAATAGTGAATTTAATACTTCTACTTTCAAATAATTAACCAAAATCCAGAGATTCCAATAAACATTCTCATAAACCTTTTTAGTACAGTCCACCTTGACTTAATCATTGAGAGCTGGGAGGAGGCCTTCCCTCCCACCCGCATCCTACTTTGTGTCTATAAAGAATTTTAAGAGGGGAGCCTGGAAATATGGAAATTGAAGTATGTACATAACTGCCCCTTCTTTTCTCCTTTCAGATCTTCTGTAAAATAAAACAAAGTATTTTAAAGAGAAATGGAAGCTGGAATTTTCTGTCTCATGTTTTCTTTGAAGTGTTGGAGACGAAGCATGTAACGTGGGTGGTCACAAGGCTTCATGTAAGTTAGCTGACTCCTCTTCCAGCTTTTTGACACAATTACTAATACACTCCTTGAAACTATCACCATCTGTCTCTCTATACCGTCAGAATCTGCCTTATGACCAAGGAAATGGAACAAAGCAGGGGGTCAGTGTACATGTGTGTCTGTGTGTGTAGAGCATGAAGATGGGGTAAGGAGAGAGGGAGGATACAAGGGTATGTGATCAGGCCCCAGAAATAATGCACAAGTCTGCCTGGAGATTTTCCTATGGCCCTTTAAACAGGATCCTTGTTGGAATTTTTGGATTCTGTCCCATGGAGTTCAAGTGCATTCTTCAGGGCAGCCAGTTACTGTTCCACAGAGGTGTGAATGTCCTGGAGTTTCACAAGCACAATACTTCACATTGTTGGTTCAGAATTACTTTAATTTCTCTTTCCACCACCCCACCCCCATCGCCATTAAGAGACTGTTGGATCCACAGAGAAGTCCAGCATAGCCAGGGTTGAAAATACCAATGAAAGCAAGAAAAAGACCTGTAGTAAACATTCTAGTGTAAGGCTATAATCAAATTTTTGTTCATTTTTTGCCTGATAACGATCAAGGTATGACTTTAGGAACTCCATGAAGTTTACCAAAAAAGCTTTGTTTTTCTAAAGGATGAAAAAAAAAGGCATCATTTTATCTTGTCTTCATGCAACTATATTTAAAAAGTAGTGGATTAAGGTTCTGCTCTATACAGACAATAAAGCACATATGTTCTGGAAAAAGTTCTTTGGAAGTGTGTTTGGAAGCCCGTGAATCAAACAGATCAAGAACCCCTGCATTCACCCAGTCTACATCTGTTGCCAGTTCCAGACCATTCTCTGCGGAGAACTTGTATATTATTACACAAGGCGATGTCCTAAAATGAAAGCACCTCTAAGAGAATTACGGTGTTAAACTGGGATATACAATCCAGACGCTTTCCAACACGGGTGAACCACAGGAGGTCTCCACCCCAGATAGAATGAGACGTAGCAGAAAAGCCCTAATGATGCCTCCACGTGGATTTAGCCTGATGGGGACTGTTTATTTATCTGACTTTGAGAAACTTCACTGGGGACCAGCCAAAAAATGAATAAGGAAAAGTTCTCTTAAATTGTACAGAATCTTTAATTCTGAAGAGCAGCTTCTAAATGTCAATACCTTTAACAGGAGTGACTTGATACTAGGTCTTAGGATACAAAGAAAAGAGGATGCAAGGAGATACCAAAGAAAACTGCCAAGGTACAAAAAAGGGTGAAAAGTGATTATCACCGCTTAGATTCCTGAAGCTTCTGGCCAGCCCTTTGCATTCATTCCAGAAAGGCCCCAAAGCTGTTTGGCATTAGAGGTGGGCAAGAAAAAGCAGACATCACAACACTTTGCTTGCGAACCACATCACACTCCCGTCCCTTAATGAGAATCCTGTGGCTCAAACCACAGACTCATAACCAAACCTTTCCCTGCCAGGGCAGCAGACAAATCTTTCTTTCCCACAGGCTGCCTCGGCAGTTTAGCATCCCACCACAGTTCCTGGGCTTAAGGATCCATCATCAAGGGCAGCCAAATATGCTTCTCCACCCATAGCAACTCTGTCCTGGACCATAGCCAAAGTGAGAAGATCAGGGATGGGGGAAAATCCTATAGCAAAGCAAACAGAGCAGGAAGGCTGGGAGCAGTAAGAAAGGCTTAAAGTGGCTAATTTTTCCAAGCACCCGTTCCTTCCCTTCCCCCCTGCTGTGGGTAAAGCAGTGACAGACAATTTATCACACATTTTGACTGCATGCCAGCTGGCTGTTAAAAAAAAAAAAAAGAGTTGTTTATTAATTCAATTAGCTGGCTTATTTATCAGGGCTGGGTTAGCAGGAGCGGTGAGAAGGCCAAGGGATGTCCGTGTCAAGCTGTCTCTTGCAGACCCTGCAGGCAAATGCAGACACGCATTCTTACCCTGCAGGACTCGGAGTGTCGCACTCACTAGCTGTGTTTACCCTGAATGCTCGGTGTGCAACAAGAATGCCCATCAATTGTAATGAAATATAGAGGTGGGAAGATGCTCAGAACAGGACAAAGTCATCTGAGTGATGACAGTCATTAGAATTTATCACCCATTCGGGGGCTGTTTTCAGAGACAACATGGTGTCCTTTCTATACTCATTTTGGTGGTTGCTTTTGTTGTTCTCTCATTCACTGGTGGGTATTTATACCCAAGGCTGCCAGTGTATCAGCAGTTTGTCCAGACTAGCATGGCCCAGGATCAGAGGAATCATTCATTCATTCAATAAGTGGCTTATTAAAGAAAACCCAAGTAAGTAAGCTGCCTTGTGCCAAGCTCTGTTTGTGGCGCTTTTTCTGAAGTTACTGGTTAAATTGGATCATCATGTGGTAGATAAGATTTGAGCCGAATTTTACCATGAACCAGCTACGGCAGAGATTTTAACTGATTCACCCAAGGTTTCCCTCAACACTCTAAAACCAGGTGTTGCTCAAGGTCCCCCTCATTTAAAGCAGCTGTCCATACTCTTGACCCTATTCTTGGCCAGTCTATGCCAAATGTTTATGTGGTGACCCAGAGGGCACATTTTCTGTGGATCTGGTGGGAGGCAAGTAGAAAAGAAGGGGGGAAAAGGAGAGATGTCTACAATTTTATTTCAAAATAACCTAATCATAACAAATGATTATAAGGTATACATTTGGGGACTTCCCTGGTGGTCCAGGACTTTACTTTCACACATTGGAGAAGGCAATGGCAACCCACTCCGGTGTTCTTGCCTGGAGAATCCCAGGGACAGGGGAGCCTGGTGGGCTGCCGTCTATGGGGTCACACAGAGTCGGACACGACTGAAGAGACTTAGCAGCAGCAGCAGCAGCAGCAGCAGCTGGTGGTCCAGTGCCTAAGACTCCACCCTCCCAATGCAAGGGGCCCAGGTTTGATACCTGGTCAGGGAACTAGATCCTACATGCCACAGCTAAAGATCCTGGACACCCCAGGGAAAATCAAAGATCCAGTGTGCCACACTAAGACCCAGGCCAGCCAAATAAATAAATATATATATTTTAAAAGTATCCATTTGATGTTGCTTTCATTCAGAATGAAATCAGCCTTACAAATAAAATGTTTTACAAATTTGAAGGAAGATGACCTTAGGACCAATATATGTCTACTAATTTTCACATATAATTTAGAAAAAGTGATATTTTAGATAAAAAAAATAGGGAAGAGGAACCATAATATAAGGATGTGATAAATAATGCTGGTTCATCAGCTAGTTAATCAACATAGTAAATGTGACATGAAGATGGTACCAATGATAAGCCCAAGTCAGCCCCTTTAGTGGCGACATTGCCTACTAATGGGAAATGTGATCTGTGAGCCTATTTAATGAAGGCTAGGCCCAAGTGTGAGATAAGGGAGACACTTGAGGATTCCACTGAGAGTGAGGATTCTGGAGGTCTGTTATTGCTAGCTTTGCTGTCTAATGCTAAGAGTTAGAACCTCTTCACTGTTCATATCAACCACTAATTATATGGGGTCAAGGGTTTCCCCCTAACTTTTGGAAATGACAAATCATCCTTTTCTTTTCTTTCTTTCCTCCATCCCTCCTTCTCTTCTTTCCTTCACTTGAAGTGCCAAGTGAAACAAAACCTTGGGTGCACCAGTGAGGTCTGTAGGATGTCACAGCCCTATCACCATGACTCCATTGGCTCCTCTATTCCATACAGTCTGTGAAAGAGCCTAAGGTACCACCCCCCAAATCCCGCCACTGGCTAACTCAGTCTCTGGCTCGCTCATTGAACTTGACTTCTCCATCAACAATTTGCTCACTTCTAAAATTCCCCAAGAAATACCAAATCCTTAATTCAAACTCTTCTTGACATTTTTAACACTTATCTTCCAGCATTAACTGCCCCCACCAAAATATCTATTGAGTTGGATAAAATCAAGTGGAATTAAATTCAATCTTCCTATTAACATCTTTTGTCTCTTTAGCTGTGACTGGTTGGGGGTTGGTTCTTTCAAAAATGGGAAGGAAGTTTATGTGATGGTGCACCAGTGTTTCTTTCATTTCTTCTTTCTATTTTCAGATTAAATTAAGTAAAAAAAAATTTTTTTTTAAACTGATATAATTTACCTAACTTTGGACAGTCTAGTTTTCATACATGTTCGGATTTTCCAGTTAAGCATGCCAGTCTCTATTTCTGCTGCTGATGGTGTATCAGTATGAGAGTTAACAAATTTTATATGATAGTTGTATTTTGAGATGGTAAGGACAACATAACGCTCATCCTGGCAACATTTCCTTCACTTTTATATCTTAAAAGATGCTATGTTAAACTTTCCAAAAATTTCTTCAGCAGGCTTAATCAAAAACATTCTTGCTATATTTCCACCAAAATAACAGATAGCTATACATGTATGCATTCACATCTATTTTTAGTTGAGTTTATTCATATACAGGAAAAATTGCTCAATTTAAAGTTTCACATTGTTGAAGTCTCGCGTCTTTTTCGGGTTCAGCAATGTCTCTAGTAAAAGTCAGTTTCTAAAGTTCATTTTTAAAATTGTAGAAAGGCCCAAACCCTCTGCCTTAGCATAATTTAAGCACCAAATACACTATTTCTAAAAAGTAAATATGTTGTATAAAACAATAAACTATAAAAACTTCATGGAAGAATTCATAGCTACTCTTGGTAACTATCTTGTCTGACTCTCAATTTATTTCAAATGATGACATTATACTTTTACAAAAGTGAGAGAAATATTCTAAAAATCAGGAAAATATCTTTATATTGTGTGGAAGCCACTTTAGTGCTGAAGATCTGTCATGTTGGGTTAGAAAGGCTGTGAACAACTTATTCCAGAGCACTGCTTGAACTTCCACAAAGGCATTTCTCAGATTAACTTCTAGACTTTACTTCCAGAAGGTTCTTATGACTAAAGACAAATTTTACATTTAAAACTCAATTCCTTTTGGAAATGGAAACACTGGGAGATAATTCCATTCATGGAGATTTATTAAGACCACATATCAACATTTCAGAAATTCCTTTACCCATCATAGTCTGTTTAATGGCCCTGTGCAAATGAGACATAATCTCCATCTAAATCAGGCAAGTAAGGGATTTTTCAGGATTTCTCTTCATAGTTTCCCTAGAGAATGGGTATCCCATCTGTGTTGCTGAATGGAAGATAATCAAAGGGCATTGATCTCTCCAAATGGGTTCATTCATTACTGTCCCCGGATCCTATAGAGTAGCTGCCCCTAGGAAGGTCACTGTGGCGATACTCTGGCCTTCCATACATTGTAATACAGCACATCCATCCCTCCTTTAGAATGGAAAATGTTTGGCACTTTGGATGTAAAAATGTTTGGCCTTTTAGGATGTAAAATGTTTGATGTGCATGAATATCCCTCCCCTCAGAGTTCAATGTTACAAAAATAATTCTATTCCTCAAGTTTTGATTTAATACGCATTCAGAATCTAGCCCTATGTTGACTAAAACAGTTTGAATATGTGTTATTCTTCTGCCATCACAAATGTAAACCATAGTGCAAAAGGGGAAAAAGTAGGCTGTAGCTACTGAATTCTGAAAAAAAAAAAAAAAAAAAAAAAACACTGTCTTATATGTTGGAGATATGCTACAGTATATTTCAAAGAACAGCAGTGGAGAGAACCACTAAGAATCAAAGTACAGGTGCTGTAAACAGGTTTGATTTTGAATAATTCTAATATGGCATAAATTATGCCTTTTCTATTACTCAGTTAAAGGCTATTGCCTTCATTTAGGATGGGAAAGTTGTGTTTTGTGTGCTATGGAGCATAGCCATCAGAGGACTGTCTGGATGGTTCAATTGATGTTCAGCTTCTTCCTCTCATATCAAGGCAGAAGTGTTATACTGCAGACTGCAGTTTCGTTGCCTGAGACACAGGAACCAAATCAACAGGCTGCGGCGTGGGAAAGATGGCAGGCACTGAAGAAAAGCCAAAGACCTGGCTCCTACCTTCAAGAAACTTACTCTTTAGTTGGAAGAATAAAAAGTGTACATATCAAAGCCCAAGCATCAAGTGCCTGATTAGTGGAAAGGACAGAAAGTAAGAGTTAGAGAGCTAACAGCATCTGCGGTGGCAAGAAGGTGAGTCAGAGCTGAACAGTTTTCAGCTGGATCTTACAGGATGCTTTGAGGAGGATGAATTCTAAGTTTCTAACAAGGCTTAGCTAGAAAATCCCATGGACGGAGGAGCCTGGTAGGCTGCAGTCCATAGGGTCGCTAGAGTCGGACATGACTGAGCGACTTCCCTTTCACTTTTCACTTTCATGCATTGAAGAAGGAAATGGCAACCCACTCCAGTGTTCTTGCCTGGAGAATCCCAGGACGGGAAGCCTGGTGGGCTGCCGTCTATAGGGTCGCACAGAGTCGGACACAACTGAAGCGACTTAGCAGCAGTAGCAGCAACAAGGCTTAGCAGAGAAGGCAATGGCACTCCACTCCAGTACTCTTGCCTGGAAAATCCCATGGATGGAGGAGCCTGGTAGGCTGCAGTCCATGGCGTCGCTAAGAGTCAGACAGGACTGAGAGACTTCACTTTCACTTTTCACTTTCATGCACTGGAGAAGGAAATGGCAACCCACTCCAGTGTTCTTGCCTGGAGAATCCCAGGGACGGGGGAGCCTGGTGGGCTGCCGTCTATGGGGTCTCACAGAGTCAAACACGACTGAAGCGACTTAGCAGATTCTTTACCATTTGAGTCACCAGGGAAGTCCGGTAAATGGTAAATAAGTTAAAATAAGATTGTTCCTGCTAAGTCGCTTCAGTCGTGTCCAACTCTGTGCGACCCAATAGATGGCAGCCCACCAGGCTCCCCCATCCCTGGGATTCTCCAGGCAAGAACACTGGAGTGGGTTGCCATTTCCTTCTCCAATGCATGAAAGTGAAAAGTGAAAGTGAAGTCATTCAGTCGTGTCCGACTCTTCACAACCCCATGGACTGCAGCCTACCAGGCTCCTCCGTCCATGGGATTTTCCAGGCAAGAGTACTGGAGTTGGGTGCCATTGCCTTCTCCGACAAGGCTTAGAGACCTTATCTAGATAACCAACCATATGACCTTCTTGGAGGAATCCCCTTTGCTTTCTCTGTTCATTAACAACTCTCCTTTAGTGACTCCAGCTGTTGACTACCTATGTGGGTTTACTCATCTCTTTCACTAACTAAAAGCAGGTTATGCCTTTGATCAATTTCATCTATAAACAGAAAAACCTGGACACAGCCACCAACTGAGGTCAGTCATGGTAAGCAGGCTTGGATGAGGGAATCAGCATGATTTAGAAAAATGCACTTATTTGTGTCATAAGAATACTCATTTTTC
This sequence comes from Bos indicus x Bos taurus, assembly GCF_003369695.1. NCBI lineage: Eukaryota > Metazoa > Chordata > Mammalia > Artiodactyla > Bovidae > Bos > Bos indicus x Bos taurus. Next base: position 52,351,974 of record NC_040079.1, on the reverse strand, counting down.
TCCCTTGTCCTTTACCTAAGACAGGTTATGCAGAAACTAATTCAAGTTAATAAATATCCCAGGATAACAAGTCTGGTGAGCCTGTTTCTTTGATTTTTAAACTGTGGACTTTTTTTTTTTTTTTTGGTGTCTACCCACCCCCCTTTCTTTTCCTCTGAAGCAGAGCAGGATATGGCAGGCTGCGTTTCAAAACAGTACCCTTTACTCTTCTTCCAGGAAAGAACATTTCAAATAAGGTCCTAAAAGCTCACACAGTATTAGTGAGCACACATACACCTACACATGGTTGACACTTGCCAACTCCTGACATGGGAATTCTCAGAAGCACACCAAAGTCTCTGTTTGATTTACATTTATTTTTAATCACATAAAGTCCAATTTGGAAAATTGATGCATGGGATTTTCTGAGTCACCAGAAGCTCCTCATAAGATTGCAAATGCAGTGAGAAGGAAAAACTCTTTCTTGGCATAGCTAGTCTTTCACAACAACAGTAAAAATGTTTCAGGAGAGAATGAATGAGATGAGCTTTAAAATCTATAAGAGTATGCTATTAAATCTTAACATAAAATCAAGATATATTTGATATATTTGACTCATGGGGAAGAACTGAAGGGGAAATGTAGTCAGCATTTTGAAGTAAGTTTATTTTGCTAACTTTTTTATTCAGTTTTGTTTAATTACCCAAGTGATATTTATTATTCTGGATCATATTAATTAATTATAAAAATGATCCTTATTATCTACTCCCAGTCATTTTTTGGTTATTGTTTTTGGCAATACACTAGGACATTTTCCATTTCCTTAAAGAGTTTCCAAAAATAATAATGAGAAATGTAATTTGAATTCATTTCATACTTATACTCATTACTTATATGCCCATGGAAATTGTCCCTGTATCTGTAAGTGGTTTTCATGAAGGAAAGCATGAAATTTTTATTAAATTTAACTAGTGTTACATCTCCAACATGAGCAAGAATCACAGACTTATAACAATAATCAGTTCTAATGATAACCATTAGTGACATTCTAAAAGGAACGGGAGGGATTATATCTTTAATATATTAACACCCAAAGTCCTTAAAGTGTTATTTGGCCCCTTTCTATGCACAGCTACCATAATCCTCCACTTTTAAATTAAAACCAATTGGCTTGTCACTATTAGACATAAGTATTAGGCAGCTTTTTAATTAACTGCAATTAAATTACAAAGTACTACTAGAAAACTCTATTTACATGAAGACGTTTTTCTCGTTTCTACAAGTTTCAGTATTTTCTTATGAAAATTTCTTGTTTCCTATTCTTTCCATGAGAAGACTAGGTAAGTTCTGTTTGCCTGGGTCATCTTTCCCACCAAAATGTGAAAACAAGTTAAAGGCATTCACAATTCAGCATGGAAACATCAACAAACAATACAGAAAAGATCAACAAGCTGTCCTCCATCAGGGGGATGGCCCCATAAATCACAGTACATTTATATGAAGACATGTCATTAAGCCAGAGAAACCATATTTTCAAAGAATATTTAAGCATAGACAAGAAACTGAAAGAAAATACTCTGTTGAGAGTAGTCATCTCTGAGTAACTGGGTTATAGGTTTTATTTTTCACTTTTTTTCTATATATTTTTTTCTGCATTTCCTAAAAATTGTTTTTTTGGCATTAACAAGTATCTTTTAATCAGAAAAAATAAACACAATTTAAAAAATTCACCAAGCATCAAAAAATTTAAAAGAAACAGTGTGAAGGCTTATATTTGTGCAATTTAGAAAAGCCTCCAAAACAGAGATGAGTCACAAGTTCCAGAACTTTTGATGGACAAACATCTGGAGAGCAGATTAATTTGTTCTTGTTCTAATTGTTTTGTGGTGGTATTTGTAGGACTTCCCACTGTCATATTTTTTGTTTTCATTCAAATATGAATTGCCTACCCTGTTACTATGATGCAGTTACATGGAAAATCCTGTATTTTAAAACCAGGGGGTATTTTTGTGCTAATCTTTTTATACTAGAGTCATTTAAGTTTGCTAGATAAAACAAACTTGGGAGGGAAATTACTCTGAGGATTTTTCATTATAGTGAAACTATGCCAAATTGAGGTTAATACATAACTGCAACCTGGAATGAGACCGCTTCATTCACAACTGGAAGGGTAAGAATGAGAAATTAATTTAGAGAAATGCAAGCACAGTGGCACCATGGGATAATACAGTGAGGTCAGACATTGTTTTAAAATGTAGAACGTCCAATGGGGAACCACACTGATAATAAATAAGCCAGGAATGTCTTTGGAGTGTTGCGCTTCCGTGTGAGGATCTATGTAAAATAGTACAGCTGTTCTGGAAAACAGTTTGGCAAATCTTCAAAAAATTAAACATAGAGTTACAAAATGACCCAGCAATTCTACTCACAGGTATATACCCAAGAGAGTTGAAAATATATGTTTACAGAAAAACTTGGACATGAAGGTTCAAAGCAGCATTATTCATAATAGTAGAAAAATAGAAATAAGCCAAATTTCCATCAGTTGACCAACCGATGTATAAAGTATGATATAAATATAATGGAATATCATTTGACAGTAAAAAAGAAAAAAAGTGCTGATACATGATACAATCTTTAAAAGGCTCATGGATGAACCCTGAAAACATTATACTAGGTGGGAGGAGCCAGTCACACAAGGCCACATACTGTATGTTTCCACTGATATGAGATATCCAAAATAAGCAAGTCTTTGGAGACAGTAAGTACATTAGTGGTTTCCAGGAGATGAAAATGGGAGAAGAAGGAGTGACTGCTATTGGATAAAGGCTTTCTTTTCGGGTGTTGAAAATGTTCCAAAATTAGATAGTACTGATGCAGAACTCTGTAAATATACTAAAAAACCACTGAACTGTACATTTTTAACAGGTAAAGTTTATGGTATACGAATTATAGCTCAGTTAAAAAACTGTTTTTAATTCAATCACATTTTATTATTATGAGATGCAGTTCCTTCAAATGAAAAGCAGAGATAATGTGATTTTTCAACTTTTTTCAGAGAAGTTTCAAATTCTAGACTAAAAAATTCAGAGTCTTATGAATATACTTTGATAGAAATGTAGAGATTAAAAATTAAAAACAATTCTGGTCTTCTCTAGTAAATGAGAATGGTTTTTAAGACAGCACTGCTTAACTTTCTAGTCAAGGGAACTGCAGGATCTAATGTCTAAGCTCATGGGACTGTTACATGGTGTTAGTTTCCTAATTTATTTTTTAAAAAAGTGATACCTTCTGGCTCTCTTGTAGGGATTTGATTCAGAAGAACAAACACACATGGATCATAGACTGGCTTCATGGGATTGTAGCAGGGATCGAAAGAAATATAAAGATGAAGAAAATAAGGTCTTTGCCCTCAAGAAAGCTTTAATCTCATAGAGGATAAAACAATATATAGATAAATAATCTTAAGATAAACTAGTAGTGTCATAATAGTGATTTAAAAAATTTTATGGGCTCAGGTGAAAATACCTTAAATGTGCACCAACAGAGATAAATAAATTTTGATGATGGAATACCATATAGCAGTAGAAATGAATAACTATGAAAATCAACATGATAAATCTGATAAACCTAAATGTGAGCCTCCTCTTCCTAATAATCAAGTTTGAAAAGAATACATACAGCATAAAACCATTTATATAAAGCTTAAAATATACTAAAATACTGTATTATTAACATCATATCTGTCCCTTAATGTAAAATATCTGATAATGTTTTTATATAGAACATATACTTATATACTACATATAAATGTCATATATACTATATTTATATTATATAAAATATGTAAAATATATCATTATATGAGAACATCCATGGGAATAATAAATACTAAAATCAGATAGTGTTTCCTCTAGTACTCAGGGGGTTTCTATCCCATGGGTGGTGGACAAATTGGTGATGATCGTATTATTTCTTGTATGGTTTTGTGTATCATAAACACTGCATGAAATTTTAAAAAAATGGATTAGAGAAAAGTTTATAGGTCAGTGTCTAGTGGGTGAAACTAGGGGATATGGGAAGACTTCTAGGAGGAGGTGCTTACTAGACCAAAAAGGATGCCTGATTTTCACAGGCAGAGAGGAAGGGAAGGCATTGTGAATGAAGTGAACAGTGTAAGCAAAGGAAAAAATAACAAAGTTTTGAAGTTAGGGACCACAAGGTTTCCTTAAGCTACACAAAGCATTTTAGATCTCTAGCTTCTTATAGGTTTTTCAACCTCAGAACACAAAAGAAAAGGAGATTTTCATGAATACATTAAAAACAAAACCTAACTAGAATCTCAAACTGTGTTTGGAGAGTGGCAAACTTGTTTTTTCTTTTTAATAGTGAGAATAAGTTGGGATCCCTGGAATATACCACTTGGGAGATGGTGGGAGAATAATTTTATCCACAAGTATTAAGTTGTTGCCTGAGGACAGCTGAGTAAACAATTTGCTGAAGTCTGTTTGAGGACTGCCAGCTAGTTACACCCATAATTTCATCTCTATTAACAAAAACAACTCATACTGTTGCAGTGCCCTGCTTTGGCTACCCCGTGGTTTGCAGAATTTGAATTATGGAGTGTCACTTAAGTAACATTCTATAGCAATGGGGGCTGTGTTTTGATGTCCTTTCATTACCCACCCCCACTCTGCTGATTTATGGCAATGCACGCAGAGACTTAAATCAAAACTCAAAAATACGTGTGAAATAATGCAAAACAGAGTCTTAGGGTTGGCAATTCTGTAATTATACCTAAAGGGAAAATAATTATGTAATACCTTATGGCAAGAGTAAGTCTCAGAATAACAAATGTCCATACTGTAAATGTAGAATTCTGGGAAGAACACGCAGGGTCTTTGAAAAGAAGCCGAGGAAAAAGTTGCCTTTTAAAAAGGACCCAGAGACAACGTTGTGAATGATATTTGGCCTCTGATAGTGCTCTCATGGTCCAGGAAATAAAGGCCCAAGTAAGTGGAGTGACATGGCCCTGAAACGAATCCCCACCCCCCCACCAAATGGGACAAAATTCTAGTCATTTACTATCTCAGCTCAAGCTCAGCTACTACTTGCAGAAGCCACTGGTTTTATCCATCAGTTAAAATTCTGAAACTGTGGAGCAACGTATTGATGGAAAACAGAAAACTCCGCAAGTTTTGACACCAACTATGAAATGGAAATAACCAAACCAAACCAAAAAGTCCTCATACTGGATAACTTACAGTTAAAAAAAAGAAAGATGAAAGAATTCCTCAGTGGTCAAGAGCATGAAACTCTCCCCTCTGTCTATCAGTTAATGAACAACCTCTGAAGTAGATGGAAATATGAGAGAAATGACCTGGGCAATATTCCAGCTTAAATCTTCATGTTGGAAAACAACTCTCCATCCAACCCTATATTGTAAAGCCCTGGCATGGGAACTGAAATGAAAGATGCTAGGAAAAGATTAGGTGACTAAGGCTCTTACAGGCTGACTACATTCATTAAAAATTAGCTCTGAATTTAAGTGTTCCCTAAGTCCCTCAAGCCATTCACTAGGGTGGAGCCGTACTAGGTAAAATTGTGTGAGCTCAAGGTGTCAATTAAAATCACTCCAAACAGGGAAATCAGGAAAAGATATGGGTTTCTTTAAGACAGGGTTTGGCACACTACTGCCCTTCAGCCAAATCTGCCAGCTGTCTGATTTTGTAAATAAAGCTTTATTGGAACACAGCCATGCCCATTTATTCATGTACTGTGGATGACTGCTTTTGAGATATAGTAGATATAGGAAGTTTCAGGCACCCATGAAGCCAAAATATTGATTATCTGGCCCTTTTCTGAAACAGTTTACTCACCTCTGCTTCAATTTACCAGTTATCTGGTATAGCTTCAGTTGTTAAAAATCTTTTAGAGGGACAACTTATCAGAATGATTATCTAACTGGTCACAGCCTTTAGGTATTTATGCTTAAGATTTAGAGCAAAAAATGTTACAGAAGACCCATAAGACTTATTTTCAAATCCAAATGCTTTCCACTCTCCACGGTGCCCTGCCAGGCAGTGTGTCTTAGAAGGAGAGCTTGCTTTGGAAAGCTGAGTTCTTTTATCTTAAATCTGAGTGAGCTTGGACAAGTCTTTCAGTCTCTCTGATTCTCAGTAAATTTATCAAAAAATGAGTGATCATGTTCTACAAAAGGCTTTTACTGCTTTCCTCTATCAAAAATCATAATTGAGAATTTTACTGTATGTAGTTTTTTTTAGTGGGTCTCTAAAAGAGAATTTACCTTACTGTGTTCCATTTGTTCATAACAATTCTTAACCCCTTTCTCAACTATTTGGCTGGATAAATTAGTAGATTCAAGCCTGGGGTGAGTTGGTGGTGGATGCACTAGCCCCCACCTCTCTTTACTTTCTGCTGCTCCTGGGAAGTCAGGGTTTAGGGGTCTCATCTCATGGCCTCTGTTGATGAGTTTATCTTCACATCTGCCAGGGCCCGCGTAGGCACCCTGCTCCCCCATTCAGCTTTTCCCCATTCAGTTTTTCCCCAAGCAGTTACCTGCTTCTGCCCACCCAGGTCACACTGCTGCCTTCATTCCTCTTTTGTACCAGCTTCCAACACTTTTTGGCCATTAACCTGAGTTAATGATTTTCTAATCCTGAGTCCACACGTCCTAGTGTCTGGCAGCCTGAAGTGGCCTCTCTTTAATGAGAGATTTTGCCAAATTCAGAAAACTCCACCAGAGTCGCTCTCTGAGGAAGTGGATTTTGTAAGTAAAACTACTATATGTCCCTTAAAGCCCAGGCTAGGCAGCTAAAGGTAAGTGGCTGCCCAAGACAGTGGGCAAATTTCAGCCATGTGAACTGCCCTTTGCAGTCTGCTTTCTACCAGGCAAGGAAAAAAGAGGCGACCTGCCTGCCCTGAGAAATGTATTGTCTGGGGAAAAGGAGCTCACACACCAGCCATGCAGAGGCCTGGAATGTTCAGACTCTGCAGAGAACAGGCACTCAACCTTTTTTGAAATGACCGAAGAAAAAAGTTACAAGCATGAAGGATGTCTTCTGAGAAACTGGACCCCAATCTCCCACTTACCCATATACCCACACACCTACCCATGGGGAACTATAATCACGTTACTGACATAGCAAATTGCCAGTCAATGCTTTAAACATTACACAGTGCCAGGTCTGGGCCTAAGTACAGATCCTTTTTTAAGCACTTGCCACTTAAAAATATACTTGGAAGCTTCTGGAAGGGGTAGAGCTATAGATGTAATGCCTACACAGAGAGACCATGATATGAAAAGGATGCCCTGCTTCTAACATGTGCCAGGAGCCTGATAAGAATCATTTTGTGCACTTACACAACTCTCTGAGGTGGATATCATTATCTTCTTATCAAAGATGAAGCGGGGGGCTAAGAGGAGAAGGAACTTGCTCAGGCTCACTTGAGTAGAATCCTTATATTCTAATCCCATGACAAGGCAACATTAATTGACTAAGCATTTTCCCTGAAAAATTCTCAGAATTATGACCATGGACTTTCAAACCTTTTATGCCTCCCCTAAAGGAAAAGGGGTTCCCAAGTGGCTCAGTGGGTAAAGAATCTACCTACAATGCACAAGATGCAGGAGATGTGAATCTGATCCCTGGATCAGGAAGATTCACTGGAGGAGGGCATGGCAATCCATTCCAGTATTCTTGCCTGGAGAATTTCATGGACAGAGGAGCCTGGCAGGCTATAGTTCATGGGGATCACAAAAGAGCAGTACATGATTAGAGTGACTAAGCACAGCACACTAAAAGAAGAGCCTTTTTTTCTTTTTGCTTACAGAACCACTGAAGCCTTAAGAGTTCAGTTCACCCAAACTCCTTCACACAACAAAGACAGAAATTGAGGTATAGAGATGTAGAGTGATTTAGTCAAAGACTGAAACTAATAGGTGACAAAGCTCTTCTTTTTGGCCCTGTCACTACTGCATAACTTTTTGAAACATATGAGAGAACTCCCCCATTAGTAGGAGAAAGAAAACAGCACTGGCAGTGTTGTGAGTCAAAATTAAAGGTCTACCACGTTTTGCTCACTGCCAAAAACTATCAGTAGATTTTCATTGATGGGACTGTCATTACCATAATTGGATTTCTTCTCTTTTATCTTAGTTACTTTTCTGGTTATAAAAGCCAAATTTTAAGTGGACTAATGAGTGAAAAAAATGAATCATGATGAAAAGTCTAAAACGTATCCCTTCATAGCCAATAAAAATTATTTTCTCATTTCCATACTTTATTCAGGAAGTTTGGCAAAAAAACAAATAATTGGATTAAAAAATGACAGAAGATCTGAATAGACATTTTTCCAAAGAAGACATACAGATGGCCAACCGGTACATGAAAAGATGCTCAACATCACTAATCAGCAGGGAAATGCAAATCAAAACCACAATGAGAAACCACCTCACACCTGTCAGAATGGTTATCACCAAAAAGACTAGAAATAACAAGCTTTGGTGAGGATGTGGAGAAAAGGGAACCCTTGTGCACTACTGGTGGGACTGAACATTGGTGCAGCTACTATAGAAAACAGTACAGAAGTTTCTCGAAAAATTAAAAATAGAACTACCATATAACTCAGCTATTCTAATTCTGGATACCTATTCAAAGAAAATGACATTAACTCAGAAAGAAATATGAACTCCCATGTTCATTACAGCATTATTTAAAATAACCAAGATATGGAGACAACAGAAGTGTTCATCAAGAGATGAATGGATAAAAAACCTGTGGTGGATATATACACAATGAAATATTACTCAGCCATAAAAAAGGAATGAAATCTTGCCATTTGCAACAACATAAGTGGACCTCAAGAGCATTATGTTAAGTGAAATGTCAGACAGAGAAAGATACTGCATGATCTCTCTTATACGTGGAATCTAAAAAAACAAACCAACGAAACAAAACAAATCAAGCTCACATATACAAAGAATGGATTGGTGGTTTGCTAGAAGTGGAGGGTGGAGAGAGAAATGGATGAATTGTTTTTTGTTTTAAATTGAGTACTTTAAGGAATGAAGATAAATGCCCCCTTTTTAAACCTCTGTAACTCTTTGCATGTTAATGCTTGGTCATTCAGTCCTCTTTAGAGTATGGGAGAACGGAATTCCCACCCAAGCATTCATGGTCAGAAGTCTCTGCTCACTCTTTTTTTTTTTTTTTTTTTCTTTTAATTGAGCTTTTAATTACAACACAGATAGCCAATATCTTACTCATGTGAAATTTTAACAGAGATGACAAGCAATTTCATATTCTTCAGAGATCATTTGACAAGTGTGGGAGCCTACAGTTAAGTACAAACTGCCTTATTTTTGGACAAGAGTACCTGACAATTACTCAGGGAAGATCAGAAACTGGAACATCTGGATCTCAATAAATTATCTGATAGAACAATCCAAGTGCTGTAACACAATCTGCCACTCTTTATAGAACAGTCTTAAGAATGATTTGGAAGAATGAGAATGGTCTTGCTTTGCCCAGGAGGCTTCCTGAGAAGGTAGAGTTGAGACTGACCAGAGGTTATCCTCAATGAAAACTGTTCAACTCGGATCTTATCAACTGGTTGAAATTGCTTTCTTCTGGGAATACGGCCCACATGGTTAATTCATTTGGGTAGGAGGAATTTCTCTATGTGATATCAAAAATGGTGGGACTAGATTGAGGCTCCTGGCCAAATTTCAGTGTTTGTAGGACTCTCTTGCTCTCCATCCAGAAGTGAGTAGTTGAAACCTTAACTTATTTATAAAGAACTACGACTGAGCGACTTCACTTTCACTTTCCACTTTCATGCATTGGAGAAGGAAATGGCAACCCACTCCAGTGTTCTTGCCTGGAGAATCCCATGGATGGAGAAGCCTGGTAGACTGCAGTCCATGGGGTCGCACAGAGTCGAACACAACTGAAGCGACTTAGTAGTATTAGCAGTGGGACTAGAAGAGACTCTATTCAGGCATCCTTTCCCCCCACACACATACACAGTACCCTCAGAAGGTTGCCATTTTATCCTTGATCCAGAAAGGAAAAGCTCACTGACCATGAGGCAACTTATTCCACCCTGAGGTAAGATCTGTCTTCCAGAAACTCTAACTCCACCTACACACTGAAGAATTTCAAATATATAAAGATAACTATCACATGTCAGATTAGGGATTGGGAGCCTTTCAACTCTTCTTCAGGCAGCATGGTTTTCAGATTCTCTACCCATACAGGTAAGCTGAAGCTTCCCCCCAGAACTTCACTGCCCTTCTACATCTGTGAGACTAACACATGGGGTGTAAGAGCCTTCAGCTGTCCTTGGTCATCTCCTTCAAATTTCTCTATATTCACACCCTCTCACCTCCCACCAGAGCGGGGAGGAAACCAGTACAGAGGTTTCTCAAAAAATTAAAAATAGAACTACCATATAACTCAGCTATTCTACTTCTGGGTATTTATTCAAAGAAAATAACACTAACTCTAACTAAATGACTGAAAATGACACTAACTTTCTTTCTTTTAAAAAACTATTTATTTTGTATTGGGGTATAGCAATTAACAATGTTGTGATGGTTTTAGGTGAGCAGTGAAGCCAAGTGCCGGCTCCTAAGGAGTCTTTTTCTTCACTGCCTTTTCCTCTTTCTTTTCCAAGGAAAGGGAAGAAGTGTCCTTGTCTTCACCTCCATATGTTTCCCTCCACACTCTGGAATCTGCTCCCTCTGACTCCTGCTCTCTTCCCACAGTCCCTCTCTCATGATACATCCAATTCAGACTTAATTCTACATTTTTAACCAAATGAGTCTAATATGTGCAAAATCCAAAGATTTTACAAATGACAGTACTGTTTTCTATCCTGATGGGGATCTTTTTCAATTGACCAACTTTCAAATATACTTTAAGGATATTCAGAGAGTTTCTCTAAAGTACCTTTCTTTGCATTTTAATTTTTCCTTTTTATACTAAAATTTAACATACTTGTAGACCACCTTGAATAAATGTAAAATCCCTTACATAGGAGTTAAATTTAGATGGGTCATGAATAGATGGTGCTATAGGGAACTGCTCTTGGTTGAAGAGGCTTTAGACAGCATGGGCTACTCTGTCCCCAAGTTGGGAACATTGAACCAGGGGCTGGGATAGATACAGATGCTTTGCAGCTTTATAATTTAAAAGAAACTGCCACATGGAAAAAGCCACAGAAATAAAATCAAGGTTGGTAGAAAGGGTGTTTGTCAATTCACAGTGTCTCTTCTCTCCCCACTCCCAGATTAAAGGTTAAAAATGTTCATCAGTCTATGCTATGTCTGTCCTGATTCATCCTGGAAACTCTGAGTCTTTAGGGCCATGTTGAGCTGAACGGTTATTTTGCAAGATCTCTAATCAGGACTATTGCCAGGTTCAAAATGAATGCACATTTGTTAAAATATTTACTAATAGGATGATTCCTGAAAGGACAGAGCAAAGCTCAACCAAAGAAAGCAATATGAATACAGCAATGGAAGAGAGCCTGGCTAACCCATCTCAGAATGTTTACTCTCTCTCCCTTTGATATGATTCTGACTTGTCAGTGTTATACTGTCTGAGCTGAGTCTGGTATACACAGTCACAATGAAAAGAAATAAAAAATTCAAACACAGAGGAGGGCAGAAAAAGAATTTTAAAATGGACTAAGTTATTTGGGTACATAAATCTCGAAGAAAGTCATTTTGATATTTTAAAAATTACATCATGATATGAAGACAAAACATAGGGTCCAGAGGAATTCTCCTTCCAGAATTTTTCTCCTAGCATGTAGTTTAAAACCAAGTGTATATTACTTTTTGTTAAATACACAAAAGAAGCACACCTAGTCATCAGTATAGAAATAATGTTCAGGATTGGTATTGAAATTGAGGCACAACTGACTTCCACATGCTTCATATTTATTAAGGTTCAAAGCATTATATCACCTTGACTCCAAGCGTTATCTTGTAAATTGAACACTGCTCAGGAGGCATGGTCATCCCTATGGTTTCCAGTGGAGATTAGTAGGCAAGGGGACTGAAAGTTCAGGTTTACCAAGTCTGGCTGGCCTGGAGCCTAAGGAAGGGTCTTTCTCATTGTTATTTTAAGCTTAATTATTCACGAAAGCCATTCCCAGGTCTTCATCTCAACCAATAGCCACAGATGATGGGCCATCTTCAATTTTCAGGCTGAAAACTTGACATCCCCACCTAGATTTCCAAGTGTTTGCTGTACTCTCACCAATTCAGCTTCTCCTGCATTTTCCAGAGGAAGCTAAACAACAATTACAAAGGATTCAAGAAGTCTGCTTAAAACCCTTACCAAGAACCAAATGGAGAATTTAGCAAAATCCTGGGACATGAAGCACCACTTCTTCTTTTCACTAGAAAGTGTTTAATTTCTCATTTATTTAATCAAATCATTTTTAAGTAACTTTAAAGAGATCATGTGTAACATAAAGAAAATGAGTTCTTATGCACTAGGCACTTGTTAAGGAACATACAAATAATATCTCATATAATTTTTTCACTGGGTATGCAATTAGGACTTATGGGCTTCCCCAATAGCTCAGCAATAAAGAATACACTTGCCAGTGCAGGAGACTTGGGTTGGTTCCCCGAGTTGGGAATATCCACTTGAGAAGGAAATGGCAAGCTTGCTCCAGTATTCCTGCCTGGGAAATCCCATGCACAGAGAAGCCTGGTGGGCTACACTTCATAGGGTTGCAAAGAATCAGACATGGCTGAGCAACTAAACAACAATTAGGAGTTCTAGTTTACTCTCTGGAAAACTGTAGCTCCAAGTCTAAGTCAGTTGTCCAAGCTGGTAAACTCACGTTTGTCTGATTTCAAAGTCGTTGCTTTTTCCCACTGTACCACCCAAGAAAACTTCTGAGATTAGAATCAGTGATGCTGTTGCTGCTACTGCTGCTAAGTCACTTTAGTCGTGTCCAACTCTGTGCGACCCCATAGATGGCAGCCCACTAGGAGCCTCTGTCTCCAGGATTCTCCAGGCAAGAATACTGCAGTGGGTTGCCATTTCCTTCTCCAATGCATGAAAGTGAAAAGTGAAAGTGAAGTCGATCAGTCGTGCCCGACTCTTAGCCTGGCGCCTACCAGGCTCCTCCGTCCATGGGATTTTCCAGGCAAGAATACTGGAGTGGGGTGCCATTGCCTTCTCCGAGAATCAGTGATGACTTGGGGTTAATTCTCAAAATGACCTGCATGCAAGCATTGGCTGCAGCAGTGTGCCACCAACTCGGTACAGAGAAGAGTCTGAAGCACAGTGACGGCCACATTTGGAAATACGCTCCATCTGTTACCCCATTTACTCTCTAAGGACACATTATTAAATGCCCATCATAAATACTGCTGGGTTTGAGATCTGGTGAAATGTATGAGAAATAGATTTTTTGCTGTAGATACCAACAGTCAAAGAAGAGATTCCTTTTCTTCAGCCATTCATGTCTTGACCAATATTTCTCTCTTTTTATTACTAGTGCTGACTCATTTTTTCAGTTGTTTTTCTGTTTTTAATCCTTTCTTTTTTTTTTTTTTTTACCCTTTCCTATCTAGTTAAGTCATCCCATTCAGTTCAGTCACTCAGTCGTGTCTGATTCTTTGTGACCCCATGGACTGCAGTATGCCAAGCTTTCCTGTCCATCACCAACTCCCGGAGCATGCTCAAACTCATCTCTGCAAGAAAGATTAAAAATAGATGTATACACAAAGATATGGGTAAGACAAATGTGATTTTGTGGCATTTGCTCTGCTGAGGGAGAAGAACACCAGAGGAAGAAACAACAAACATTTAACTACACATGCAAAATACAGTCATAGTTCTTTAAATGAAAAGTTTGCATAGAATCTTGAATAAATGCTTTTAAATTGTAAATTGCCAGTTTGTACAAGGGTAAAACATCTAGGAAATACTGACTCTTGTGTTATTACTGATTGTTACCAAAAACTTAGACGGTATTGCAGAAAATAGGAGCAGACCATGGGAAATGTAAACATATCTACCACTGCCTCCACTTTTCATGATTTCTACCGTGACAACAAGTGACAATATTTCACCAAAAATAGGTGAAATATTCAAAGGCTAATTTGCAATAAACTCTCCTATCAAGGATTTTATAATTCAAAATAATAAAAATGTTACATAAATAACAATGAGATAACCAGCTCATCTTTGCCACCATTTTGATGACAGGGTTTTAGCGATTTCATGGCTATGTAAGCAGAGAATTTAAGCATAAACTTCATGTATAGATCTATGAAAGATCCTTGAAGGCAACACTGTGTTTGGTCAGATAAGACACTGAAGTGACTAAAGATGATTTATGTGAAATCAACAGTAGAAGTGATCCTTCTAAATCTTGTCATCCACAGAAACAAATACTTCACAACATGAGAAACAGAAATTACCATCAACATTTATATCTAGCTGCTAAGAAAGAGAGTAAGAGAAATCCTCACTTATTTTTTAAAATATGTAAAACTGACCCAAGTTTTAAAATGTAATAGTCAACCCATGGTAATGGATTTTATTTCTCACAGGAAGATAACAGTTTTACAAATCAGTAATATTTGCAAAGAGTTTTAAAAAGTGGAAAAGCATACTATGAAAATAGAAAACAAATAAAGTATGGCCCAGACTTTCTTTTAACCCACTGGAATCCAGTGTTCTAAGACCATCCAACAGGAATATTTGCACTAAGCAAATATTTGTACATATAAACCCTCTCGTTTTAGTTTTGATCTTTCTCTTAAACATCATGAATTTTACAGCTTGGCAAAGTGTTATGTTTGCCATCCCAAGGCCAGATGGCTAGTGCTAGACTAAAAGTGTCAACTTCTAGGTCACTCTTCTTAAAGGAAAATCAGGGCCATCTTTGCATTTTGCTCTGCTTATAACACTGTGCAATTTGTTATAATGTTAATATTATATCACTCATAGTTCAGTTGAGGTTTTAAAAATTATGAGTGACATAAGAAAATGATAGAGAACTTAGGGGTAAATTCAGGTCAATTTAAAAAAAATGGTTTTTAAATCGATTAAGGACACATCTCTAGCTCCATGAGATTGTATTTCTATACTACCTTCACCAAATAAAATAATCTCTACATTTCTGGCTATATCCTGCTTTCAAATCTTATGAATAAGGAAAAAGTGTCAAGAAACATTTCTAATGGAAATATGTCCATTAGTAATCATGAAACGCCCCAGAATAAGAGCAGGATAATTCATAGAGATATAAAGAATCCACTGAAAATATCCTCACGGGCCCTTCTTACTATCTGGCTTATGCTGTAAAGTGGCTAAGCACAGGAGAAAGAAAAGTTGTGCCTTTTCTAACATTGGCATCAGTGCCAATGCTAAAGGCTACAGTTTGGCAGGATAATGGGGGTTGGGAGTGGAGAGCGTTTAATTAGCTGTAAGGGGAACTTCAGAGATTTCTTGACAATATTAAAGCTTAAGAAGTCTAAGACTTTCATATTCTCAAAGACTAAAATTTTCTCCTCGTCCTAAGTTCATTAAGAAATAGTGAGCTGTCTTGAAAAACAAATTATAGAAAGAAAAGGGGACTCCCTTTGAAATAGCACCTATCACATTCCTGAAAAAAGACAGATATGTTTACCCAATGGATATACATTGCAGAAATATCTGTTGGCAAAGTACTAAGCATACAGAGGACCATGGAAAAGCTGTTCTTGGTTGTGAGAGTCAGCATGTTTTCGTAGTAAAGAGAACAGATCATCGGGAAAAGCTCACAGGGAAAACAAGAGAACTTCTGATCTGATCACTCTCAGGAAGCTCTGGGGCTGAGAAAGGTGCTGAATAATGCTCTAAGCAAGGTTAGGGCTCCATTACAATTTCAGCTTTATCTGAAACTCCTGACAATCTGTATCTTCCCTGGGTAGGTAAGAAACAAGCCGCATATTTCAGTTGAACACTTTAATAAATAAGATCCTCTGGGAGTCCTGCATTTATATGAACTAATGATTAAAGCCAAGAATTTCTAGCAGATTTATTACATCTCTCAGTTCCAAGGCAAAATGAAGTTCTGAAGTAGTATGAGGAAGTAAAGTGAATGAAAAGAAACGTACTATCTCTTAGTTTCATACTGCCTAGAGGTCATCTGAGAGTCTAAGGAAATGGTCAAGAATTTAAATTTAGGATAGATAACTGGCGGAAAGAAAGAAAAATCTACTTAGGTTTTACCAAGTTTTTGTTTTCTTTTGTGTTGAGCAGGATAGAGGGTTCAAGACATAGAGTGTTCTCAATTCTGAGCATGGAGTGAACGACAATTTTTAAATGATCCCTAAAATTATGTCACAGTAGTATTTTGCTTTAAGTTTCATTGCATTAGTCATGTTTCAGCAGGATATTTGCATTTAATGCTATATATACAATTTCAAGTCCCTGTCAACACTGATAATAACAACAAAATATAGTAAGTTTTGGCCAGAAAGTTCAAGCTACCAAACACAATGTACTGAAACAGGAAAATTTGAGCACATCATTCTGACATTTAAATCTGTAAAATTTTGCTCGTAATAAATTTTTTTTTTCATTTTTTAAGAATTTATTTTAATTGGAGGCTAATTACAACATTGTGGTGGTTTTTGCCATACATTCACATGAATCAGCCATGGATGTACATGTGTTCCCCATCCTGACCCTCTATATTTGGTAAAATTATTCTTTACTTTTTCCTTAGGATTTTATTTGACCTGTAGGTGTTTAAGATAACTGACCCAAATTGACTATCAAAACAATAGTTTATGCCAAATGTGGTAACCAAATTAAAAAAAAATTGTGTTGCATCATTGCAAAGGTACATGGATTATTTGGGAAAAATCTCTAAAGCTTTTATTTAAATGTTTTGGCTGGCAAGCTTACATTTCTCCTCACTACAAACTTTCTTCTTCAAGAAGTCTGAGAATGAGGTCAGTTTTATCCTCCACCAATTATGTTATAGTTTAGACACAGATGTTTCTCACTATTTCATATTATGTCACAAATTCATTTCTAAAAATTAGTCTGCTTCCAAAAACAACAAGGATCATACACTTTTTTAAAAAATGACAAATACTTAAGGAATCACTGAAATCTTCTCAACTCTTGGCATATACAATTGGCTTATTTTCCTGAAATTATCATTTTTATTCCACACACAAATATTTCCATAAGACAAATTATAAACACACATATACACACATCACACATGTTTCAAAGAACTACGTATAGGAGAACATATGCATCTCTCTCCATCATACTAAATGTTAGCCACATAACTTTCTCCAGCTGAAAAAGCCCCAACCCTATTTGCATCTTGAGACAGCACCATGAGAGAGAAATCTTTAATTAAGATGAGTCTAAATGTAATTAGATAAACGCACTGCCTGGAGATTTATACCACGTGGCAGCGCAGCGGCTAAAGACGTAGCCACAGAAAACATTCTGCCAAGAACCTTCTGAGGAATGGAGACCTGCCTGCTGACTCACCATTTACGTCAAGCAGAAACCCATGAATTTGAGGGGAAAAGGGACCTCAGAGATCCTGTCTGACGTTCACAATTTTATAGGCAAGGAAACTTCTAGAGCAGGTAATAACTTGCCTGAGGGCCCACTGCTGGGTAATTGAGAACGTGGAACCCCATCTACAATCTCCTCCCTGCTCTCAGGAACATATTTCACACCTAAGCAAACAAATACTTTTAAAAATATATATATTTTTTCTATTGGTAATTTTCTCTTCTTGAATATGAGGTCATCAGACATACACTGAATAATTCGGAATTTCTGGATATCAGAATCCATTTTTTTTTTTTTCTGTCTATTTCTAACACTGTTAGCTGTGCCATGTCATAGTTCCCCACCTGACAATATTCACTTAGGTTTAATGTGTGGGCAGCAGGGGGATAGACAGCGACCCCCCAGAATCTTCCTGGAGGGGAGCACCCTCTATGTGCTGCTCTCAGCACAAGTCGAGGAGTGGACATTCCTGCCTCTTAGAAATATTACAGATTAATTAGTTAGCATTTGTAAAGTGCTTTGAAAATGAAAAGTGCTATTATTACACCTAATTAAATTTCTCTCTTCTATATTCAGCAACAATTTCATTTGTATTTGTTTCTGTGCCAAGAAAGTAGCTGTGTAGGCTTTACACAGGCATGAATATGAACACCAGTCAAATGTGGCTTTTGATTCTTTCTTCTTTTTAAAAATTTCTTTTCTTTTATCACATTTTCTTCTTTCTAGACACAGATCTGCCCTGAAAGGACACATATTCATAAGTCAATGCTATATTTCGGAGACTGAAAGTCACTCAGTTGTGTCCGACTCTTTGCAACTCCATGGACTCTAGCCCATCAGGCTCCTCTGTCCATGGAATCTTCAGGCAAGAATATTGGAGTAGGTAGCCATTCCCTTCTCCAGGTAATCTTCCTGACGCAGGAACCAAACCTGGGTCTCTGCATTGCAGGCAGATTCTTAACCGTCTGAGCTACCAGGGAAGTCCAATTTTGGAGTGAAAGGCCTTTTAATAAACAGTGTTGTTGTGTGTGGTGAAACAGGCTACTTCCAAGCTAAATGCTGATTCACAAAGAGACAGCCACAAATGATAATATACACCCCACATAAACTATGGCGAGGCTGCCCATCAGATGAACACAGACATGCAGAGGCAGCATTGGTGGAAGCTAAAACTTCGGCGGGTCTGAATCATCCCCTCGGATCTTCAAGGTGGTATCATCAGTAAGACCTTGTAAACATCTTTCCCCACTGGTTAGGCTACTGTCTTAACCTGTCAGGATGCAGGATAATTTGGTTGGTCTGGTTTTGCTGCCACGTGTAGATACCCAACGGAGTCTCCAGGGAGAGGAGAGAGAGGTGTGTGTGTGTGGAAACTCAATCTGATTTAGAAATCAACTCTCCTGTAGGTAATTTTATGTTCTAATAAAGACCTGGAAATACAGACTCAGAGGGTGTAATTAACAGAGTTGGGAAATCAACAAGTCAGAAAACTGTTGATAGAGAAGTATTTCTATTGTTCAAAACATGTTTTGTGCTTTGGGAAAACAAAACCAAATTCTTTCTCTTGGCATTTACCTTGAAAAGCACATCAGCTAATGAAGGGGGCACTGGGTTGACATCATAGCATAACCAGCAGCCTGAGACCTATTTGTATGTGGTTAGAAGCTAAATTCCAGTTTACTGCTGATGTCATTACTCAGACTTGCATTAGTGATGTGGATTGGCAAGCTTTCCGCTTCTTCCACATAATAAACAACCACGACACACCACAGAAAAACATAAACTTGACCATGTCATGCGTTCTGAAAAATTGCGTGGTATGTACATTCCCAGCAGTTCCCACTGCCAGGGCTGCAGAAGCAGAGACAATTTAGAGTGATGACACATGACCCTTCTATTTTGCATCTTCCACACAAAGGCAAATGACCCTCCATCCTGGCCCAAGCACAAATGAACGGAAACAGTTTTGCAGCAAAATTACTTAGCTAAAAGTGTTGGCAGCCAATGGTCCACTTGGTGAACTCAGTAGGAAATAAAGAAAACTGAGCTCTCATTTAAGGAACCAAGTTTGATTGACATGATTATGTACACTGTAAAAAATCTACTTGTGCATCTTTAATTTCTGGTAGACTGCACACACATATCTACTATAAAAAAACCTCAAAAGTTTACTGTGGATCTGCTCTGGCTATTGAAATTCTGAGATAACATTCTTCAAATACAATATTCTAAGAAATCCCATGTAAGTATAAACAACCCAAGTCAGACTTCACATATCTGGCAAAAGTACTTGCCAGAATAGAGTAAATCTATATTTTACTGCTCCTTCTCTTTATTTTGGAGCTATTTCCTTTCTCCTTGGCAAGATATACAGTACCTTAGACCAAACCCAGTGGAGTTTCCAATACAATCTCAGTGACATATATGTTCACAGAAGTACACTGGGTGGATATTCCAAAAGCTCGATTAATCTTTTATTTTCCTTGTTTTAAGGAAATATAATATGTTCATGTGTGCGTGTGTGTGCTGGTACACGTTCACACAAACACACACATCCACAGCTTGAATAATCTCCAGAGGTTTCTACTGAAGTGTGTTCTTACAATGGAAGCAGTCGAGTTAATGGCCTCCAGTACAAATTAGGGGTGCTCAGGACAGACCATTTGCTCTCCCATTGGCCTCCTGACAGTGTGTGCTTTTCATTAATGTTGTTCCCTCAGTGGAATTACTGACGTCTCACTTTAAATACACTTTTCTGTAAGTCAACTAACAAAACTAATTAGGAACTGTGAAAGGCTATATTGATAGAGTAAAAATATATAAAACTGCTCTGACAATTCTCCTGGAGGACTCCATACATCATGAGACTTGGTGCTCAACCCTGGACTCTTTTTGGCTAGAATGTAAATAAACGAAAGTAAAATCTCAGGTTTTAAAATGACTTTTAAGAACCACATATTTCCTGAAAGAACCATTTTCAAATTACATATAAACATGCTTAATCAGTCTTTACCGCTCTAAGTGGTGGCAGGGGTGGGGGTACTTCACAAGGGCTTGACTTGGTGACCTATAGACTGGTGGCTCAGACCCCGGCAGGGTCTACATGAGGCTACTGGGTTGATCTGTGTCACTGAATCCATAAGCTAGGCCGTTCAGTCACAACTAATTTGGCTGCTGCTGGCTGGCTTTTTCCAAAGGACTCCCGCCCTTTCACGTACCAGCCCTCCAATTCACCAGCAACACCCCAGCGAACTGGTAGCTTAAATAAGACAGAGATTCCACCAAGAATAACAACCATGACAAACCACTCAAACACCACAGAGGTCAGGGTGGCATCGCCAAAACAATCGCCGTTGAGTACTTGGTATGAGCATATCTGAGCAGCGATTTCTACAGGCTACAGAAACAGCTATTTCTCATCTGTTCATCCAAAGAGATAGCAAAGGATGCAGATTCATGTGGGCACAAGCCCTGTCCTGAACTTGCTAGTCACTAGACTTTTCTAAGCCACCATATCCTTGTCTCTGAAAGGAGAATGTAGTAACAAGGATAGCAGAGACCATGATGGCTACAACCGTGATACTGCTACTTCTACCACATGACAACGTTACCACTACCACCACCAGCAGCAGCACTACCACAGCAGGACTACTAACTGCCACCACTACTACCACCACCACTACCACTACGATTAAAACAGCAGTACTGCTAACTACCATTACTAACATCACCACCATTACCACTATCACAGCAGTACTGCTACAATATTTTGGCCACCATTACCACTACTAACTATTACAACCAGCTACTACTACTACAACCAGCTGCTACTACTACCACCAGCTGCTACTGCTATACCACTGGTACAATATTACTGATACCATAATACTACAACACAACTACTACAATGCTACTACTACCACTATTAATGTTACAGCTGCTACACTATGATGACTATTATACTGCTACTGCAACATGCACTATTGCACATTGCACGTAATATGTTCTATTAGTACAATACTGCTACCGCTGCTGCTGTAAAACTGCTCCAACTAGCACTGTTAATACTACCACTCTCTGTATTTCTTTACTCATATTGCTTCCTGTTGTTATGGCAGCACAGGGGTTAAAGGCATAAGCTCTAGCAGTGGACTCCTAGGTTTAAATGTCAGTTCTGCTACTGACTGTGACTTTGTGTGACTGCGTGATTTTGAAAAGCTATTTAACCTGGAAGGAAAGTTATGACCAACCTAGACAGCATATTAAAAAGCAGAGACATTACTTTGCCAACAAAGGTCCATCTAGTCAAGGCTATGGTTTTTCCAGTGGTCATGTATGGATGTGAGAGTTGGACTATAAAGAAAGCTGAGTGCAGAAGAATTGATGCTTTTGAACTGTGGTGTTGGAGAAGACTCTTGAGAGTCCCTTGGACTGCAAGGAGATCCAAACAGTCCACCCTAAAGGAGATCAGTCCTGGGTGTTCATTGGAAGGGCTGATGCTGAAGCTGAAACTCCAATACTTTGACCACCTGAGGCGGAGAGCGGACTCATTTGAAAAGACCCTGATGCTGGGAAGGATTGAAGGCAGGAGGAGAAGGGGACGACAGAGGATGAGATGGTTGAATGGCATCACTGACTCAATGGACATGGATTTGGGTGGACTCCAGGAGTTGGTGATGGACAGGGAGGCCTGGCATGCTGTGGTTCATGGGATGGCAAAGAGTCAGACACAACTGAGCAACTGAACTGAACTGAACTGATGCCTCAGTTTCTTCTATAAAATAAGGATGGTATTAGTAAATATTTCATAGGGATTGTTATAAGGATGCAAGGTGCTAATATTTATAAAGTATTCAGAACAGTGCCTGGCTCAGAGAATAGTGAAAAGTAAAAGTGTTAGTCCCTCAGTCGTGTCTGACTCTTTGCCACCCCATGGACTACAGCCTCCAGTCTCCTCTGTCTATGGAATTCTCTAGGCAAGAATATTAGAGTGGGTAGCCATTTCCTTCTCCAGGGGATCTTCCTGACCTAGGGATCGAACCTGGTCTCCACATTGGCAGGTAGATTCTTTACTGTCTGAACCACCAGGGAAACCCAGAGAAAAACACTATTTAACAGTATGCTAACAAAATTAGCATGAGTAATTGATAACTGGCAATAATGCAACATGATGGGCACTAACTATGTTTAACATGAGACCTGTAAACAACATATTGCAGATTGTCAAAATTCATTTATTAATGGTTGATCACACAGTCTTAGAAAGGTGAGTGCCTAAACCAATTATCCATAAAACCACTGACTTATAACCAGTGATTTAAATATGATGCAAGGATAACCAACTGACCTCTCTCTCCACCTACCTGAAAACTGCTCTTAGCTTCCAACAAACATCTCTGAACATCAGTTATACACTTTAAAGTATATGGTTGTGCTGAAAATAATAACCAGGGAAGAGGGGCCACTTTACAGAACACCAGTGGTACACATGTTGGTGAGGGAAGTTTGGGTTCTCAATTAAAATTTCTGGTAAAGATTCCTTTCTAAGTGCAAAATAAACAGGCTTCCACCCACTGAAATGCAAGGGCTACTTAGACACAATTTACTTTTGCGCTAGGAAGGGAGCTGGAAGGCCCTTCCTCTGGCTGTGACTTGCCTTCCACCACTCTTCTCTCTATTAGATGCAGGGCTACAGAGGAATTGATGTTTTGCAAGGCCAGTGAGCGCTTACTAACAGAGTGGGTAAGTCACTCAAGGGAAGAGGGCTTACATACAGTGGGACTACATTTGCTGCAAATTCTGAGCTTCTGTACCTTCGAACATTCTGCACTAAAAATTTATAATAATCAGATATAGTTTTGTTTTTCTTTCGACCTCCAGGGCCTCTCATGGCACCCAGCACACAGTAGGTTTGAACTTACGAATGTCTGATAATTGAATGAATGAATGAATGGACTTGAAGATCTCTGAAACACTTTGGAAATGCACTTTAGCCCATTAGAGATACAGATTTTAGAAGCTACCTGAGTGGTAGTTGGGTTTCTGGCTGGCACCATCGATTTAATTCTTCTCATAGTGAGCAGCTGCCTAGATCAGTGTTCTGCAGCCACCACCAGAAATGAGCAAGAATTAATCATTTAATCATGATCTAACGCTGTCTAGCATGGAACCTATAATACTCCTAACTCAGTGTGGTGGTTTTCTTACTACGATTAGCTGATATGTTTCTTGCATATCATTGCGAGATTCATCTCTCAGAAAAGCTGATTTCATTGAGTCCCTCCCTATTCCTAATCCTCAGTGACTCATTCTTGCCTAAAAGATAATGACCATTTCCTGAGGCTGGCATTCCAGAGCCTCCAGGGACTGGCTGGCACCCAGTGCCCTGTCAACAAGACCTCCCATCTCTCTCACAGAGAGCAACTTCTCAGCTCAACAGGTTTATCTATGCCCCCATCCCAGAACACAGAGTTGGTCACCTGCAAGTGGATTAATCTCTTTGGGAAATGTGTAACTTTTTAAGTCTAATTTTTATTTTATATTGGGGTATACTTGATTTACAATGCTGTGTTAATTTCAGGTATATAGCAAAGCGATTCAGTTATACATATATATGTGTCTATGCTATCTTGAGCAGCTGTTAGGAATAAAGCATCACCACTTCTCTCTCCATACTGGTTTTCTCAACTGGAGAAGTCAAAGCCTGTTCCCCCTTCAATGCCTTACACAGTGCCTGTCTCCTTGACCAGGCCTTCTCTCCAAAGTCCACGACGTCCAGAAGTACATTTTCCTTCTCTGAATTTCTATATCACTTCCTCCTGATGGCATGTCTATGGCACAGTGATCACAAAACTCTTCTGCATTATTTAACTTCCTGATCCTCCACTTCAGTGGGGCTAAAACCTTATCAGGGACATGGATCATGTAACCCTCATATTGCCTGTCCTGGTCAACCTTAAGCTTTCATTTATCCTCAGCACTGAATTCTGGATGTGATCTATAGGACATGGTAATTTTAAAGAATCAACCTTACCCACTCTCACAGTTTAGATTCAGAGAGGGCTACCATTTTATGTGTTGGGGGTTTATAAGCTTGGACCTCAGATGAGAGAGTTTTCCTGAAGAGCTGTTAACAGCTGTCATTAATTTTGATATCATAGTACCTACTGATGGAGAAGGCTATGGCGACCCATTCCAGAACTCTTGCCTGGAAAATCCCATGGATGGCGGAGCCTGGTAGGCTGCAGTCCACGGGGTTGCTAAGAGTCAGACATGACTGAGTGACTTCACTTTCACTTTTCACTTTCATGCATTGGAGAAGGAAATGGCAACCCACTCCATCGTTCTTGCCTGGTGGGCTGCCATCTATGGGGTCGCACAGAGTTGGACACAACTGAAGCAACTTAGCAGCAGCAGCAGCAGTACCTACCAAGGCAGGTACAAGCAGAGGCTTGGTATCCATATCTTCAAAATATCTTATTATTTAAATTGGATGCTGCTCAATGCCAAGCAGAGAGTGAAAGATTCCTCTCCATTATAAAGCAGGAGATAAAAATTTTGGAGAGCTTATTGGGGGCAAAAAGGAGTGGGTTTTCTTTTTTCAAGTTCTCACAGCTCTAATAAGATGGTTTTGGCAAAGGACTGCTTGCCAGTGTACTCTTGGCAACCGACTTATTCCTCTAAGTTAGTAGGAACTGTAGGTAAATTATGAACAGACACGCATCTTTAACCAAACTTCTGGTGGCTTAGCCTTGAGATGTCAGCCTGCAACTGCTTGGAAGGGGACACATCACAGTGGGATAGCATAACTACAGCAGAGATTCCTCCTAGGTCTTGTGAGAGAGCAGTAGGAAATGGAAGAGACTTTTTTCCCTCCCAAGCAGGTGGCCAACATGGATGTTCAAAGGACACAAACTATACACCACCGTAGTTCTGGCCACATGCTACTCCTTGCACCTCTGACTCTCTCTTGGAACACTTGAATTATTCAGGACACATGGCACATCCCTGCACACAGGCAAGCCGTGTAGCAGCCCAGGGCAAACAAACTGAGGGCCTTTAGTGTGAGAATGGCAGTTCTGTGGCTTTAAGAAGGAGCTGGTGCGCCCTGCAGCAGAAAAGCCTGTAGACTCAGCTGTGTTCTTACCTCACTTTCCCTTCTGCAGTGACCTCACCCTGCCACAATGCTACTATTCATGCAGATGGAGTGAAACGCTGCATACAAAAGTTTCATTTAGTCACATCAACATGAATATTTAGCCTGTTTGATTAAAAATGAAAGCTAGATATTTGGCTTTCTGCAATTTGATGGGGTTGAATAAGTGGTTATTTTTTTAAAATAAGTTTAATTTTAAATACTACCCTTGAAAAAAATAATAGAAAAAATATCCAGCACCCCTTCCACCTTTTCTGGGGTGGGGTGGGTGGGCGGGAGCTATACTGCCTGGTAGGATTACCCTTCTCTCATCTTTCTTTGTATCACAGTCCTTAGATCCCACAGATGTTTCTGTGTACTGTTAGAAAGTCAACCATAGAAAATACAGACAATGAAATTTTTTCTTGAAAGACAAATGTCATTTTTAAGCTTTCCTTGGCTTTATTTAGTCAAGAAGTTCATATAAGTCTCTAAATGTGTATATGAAAATGCATGCAATTAAATATTAAGAATAAACTCAGAAAGTGGATTTAGTTGCTTTCAAAACTGTACTCTACATAGGGTTGAAAAGAGGACTTGGAAAGAGATTTCTAAGAATCCAGTTCCCCAAATGGCACCTGTGGAATTATTGCTAGTTTTAATTTTTAAAAAATTTATTTTTCTTTTTAATAAAAGAAACAGAGTAAAAGAACTGAAAAACAAGCATAAAGAAGAAAATGGATATCACTCATGGTTCTAACACCTAAAGATAACATTCTAATATATTCCTACCAGGTGGGTGTGTGTATATGTGTATGTGTGTGAGAGAGAGAGAAAGAGAGGGAAAGAAAGACAGAGAGATTAGAGATATACTACATAAATAGTAATATTTCTATCTTTCTATGTAGTACATTACTGTGATCGCCAGGGCATTTTCTCCTGACATTGTTTCTTAAAAACATGATTTTAATTGTTGTACAGCATTAAACTATTTCCTTATTTGGGAGCTTTTATATTATTTCCAATTTACCTGATCACTTTCACAGCACTGCATGATTTATTTCTGAACATAAATCTCTGCCTAGTTCTGCAATTATTTTGTTGAATTGATTTTTTTTTAGGTAGAACTGAAGGATACAGACATCTTCAAGACTAACTAACAATCTCAAAGGCCTTGGTACATTTTACCAATTCAATTTCCAGAGAATAGAATCATGTGTGGCATATATTTAATATTCTCTTAGCCTATTTACTTTGGTATAAGGCATGTGGGTATAAAACAGCATGGTATAAAACAGCATCCCTTAAAACAGGTATAAAACAGAATCTCTTAAAACATGTTCCATCCCAAAATATATTTTTTTCTTAACCTCCTATTTCTGACAAAGACTCCTTCAGAAAAGGATAAAGAATTGAAGATAAACTCTTGTTTCTTCTTTCAACGATGTACCAGGTATGACAAATTCTACTTATCTTTCTAATCATATAAGGAGATGAGAATATATTCACGCATCATTGGAGAAGATATATATTATCTTAAAGGAAGACACTATAGTAGACCCTGTCTCAAAGAGATGTATAATTCAATGCTTATTAGATGAGACATATTTTAAAAGTAGTAGAACTGAGATCACTATTTAATATGAAGTCTTGGGGTGAATCCTTTAGAAAGAAATTACGTAAGTATTTATTTCGCAAGTTCAGATGTCTATGTGAAGATTTTCCTCAACGCTGGGAGTACCTTAGTCTCAAAATATTCTGCGGAGACAAGCATTATTTGCAAAGGGAAAGACAGTAACTTTATGGTGGAGAAACCTGAGAGCTATCACCTTAACCAAATACTCAAGGTTCACCAGTAATGAGATTTATCATCAGGATGTGCCCTGATGTGACACAGTGAAAAGGACACAGCGTCACCTCCCAGGTGTCCTTCAAACACACTTAACTTTAATCCTCAGGAAAGTCCCAGACAAACACACATTGGTGGCATTTTATGACGTAACTGACTCAAAAATATCAGGTTCCTACAAGACTGAAGACAGACTGAGAAACTGTCACACGGTAGAGAGACCAAGGAGACATGACAACGAACTGCAGTGTGAGATCTTCAGGGGCTGGAACAGAAATAAGATGTAGGTGGGGAGGGGGTGGAGAAATATGAATATAGTCTGTAGTTTAGCCAATATCGTTGTACCAATGTTAATTTTCTGATTTGGGTCATTATACCATAGTTCTAGAAGATGTTAACATTGGGGAAAGTTTGAAGGGTATATGGGAACTCTGCATATTCTTGCAACTTTCCTATAAGTCTAAAATTATTTCAAAATGAAAAGAAGAAACTTTTAAAAACTATGACAATAACAATGAAAAGGAAAAAAAAATGCACCTCTAACACACACATTTCACATAAAAAGGCAAGTCCTCTCTGGAAGGCATTGAATCCTCCTGGATATTTGCAGACTATAAATAACTCCATGATTGAGTAGAAAAATCTGCCTCAGTTCTGAAATGGCTAATTTAACCTGTCTTTATAGAAACCTGAGAACATGTTATAGACAAAATCCATTGGATTTTCACATGGACAGGATGTAAATTCCAAATATGTCAGTTTTTATGTTCTGAAAAAATGATTATCATGGCTATTCCTTTCAACAGAGTTGTTTTCCTAGAACGCTGAGAATGGCATCACAGTGAATAAATATATGGAGAGAAGAAGGAGCATCTCTTCCCTCCACTCCATCCCCACTGACCCAGGCTCAGTCTGCTTGTGCTACCTGACACTTTCCAGGTCTGTGGACAGCAGAATTGTTTCCTTTGTTGGCTAATGAGGAAGGAAAAAATGCCTTGATATTTAGGGAAAGCCTAGAGAATGTAAACCAAAACATTTCATCCAGGGATGTGGCATTTAATTCTTGATGAGATTATCAACTATTCTATTTCAGCCTTTAAAAACATTTTTAGAATCTGTATTCAACCACATGGATAACTGAAAGATTCCATAGGGATAATGATGCCTATGTTTAGAACAGTCCTGAAAGCTAATGGAAGCCTGAAATTTCATTACCTGATAATTTCATTCCAAAAAATTATATTCAACTCATGACACTTCAATTACATATTTAAAATGAGTATTTAATTTGATAATTATTACATGCTAATTAGGTATATCATGGAAAATATATCTTCTCTGGGTTTAATTACCACATTGGAAAAACATCAAAATAAAACTTAACTCATATGTTTTAATCACCTTTTACTAATTAAAATATAATAAGTATGGAAACTATAAGCATCTCCAACTCTAATAGGGAAGAATTACATATCTTACATCAGGCTTAAAATATATTTCTCATATTTCTTGTGTGTCCGATACCTATGATATGGGTTTAAAATGTTTAACATACAGCCAAGCAATTCTTTAAAATGATATTCATGAGTTTTCTTATCAGAAATTTGTTATGTTAAATGAAAAAGCAAGTCCAGATAATTCCATGTAAGAACCATTCCAAATAAAGCTTAAAGATAGGCAAAATTAAATATTATTGTTAAGAAATTCACATATGCATAATAAAAGTATTTTGTTAGATACTAAGAAATAATGAGCACAAATCTCAGAACAGTAGTGTCCTAGGGTGAGGCAGGAGAACGGGATGTGGAAGAGCACACTGCTGCTGCTGCTGCTGCTAAGTCGCTTCAGTTGTGTCCGACTCTGTGCGACCTCAGAGACGGCAGCCCACCAGGCTCCCCTGTCCCTGGGATTCTCCAGGCAAGAACACTGGAGTGGGTTGCTATTTCCTTCTCCAGTGGAAGAGCACACTGCTGCTGCTAAGTCGCTTCAGTTGTGTCCAACTCTGTGCGACCCATAGACGGCAGCCCACCAGGCTTCCCCTCCCTGGGATTCTCCAGGCAAGAACACTGGAGTGGGTTGCCATTTCCTTCTCCAATGCATGAAAGGGAAAAGTGAAAGTGAAGTCGCTCAGTCATGTCCGACTCTAGGGACCCCATGGACTGCAGCCCACCAGGCTCCTCCGTCCATGGGATTTTGCAGGCAAGAGTACTGGAGTGGGGTGCCATTGCCTTCTCCAGGTAGTTACAAATGACTGGTGATCTAGTTCTGGGGCTGGATGGTGGGTTCATAGGTATTTGTTATATCATTTTTGCTTTGTAAAATACATGTGTACTACATAAACTCTCGTTTTAAGAATACTAAAGGGAAAAAAGAAAAAAAATTATTCCATTTGAAATGTTGTCTATTACTATGACCAGCAGTTAGGAAAAGTACTTGATCATTTGCATATATAGGTTTATTATTAAAAGTTATATTTTGGGCTTAGTATTATATCTAGAAAAGATACAGTGTACTTTTTATATTATGCACATTAAAAAAAAAGATTAGCTTCCAAGAATGATGTCAAATTTCAATCCTTAGCCAACTTCTTGGCCAACTGGATTCTACTTCTGAGACATGTAAAACTATTTATCTTGCAGAAAAATCTGGCAACTGCATTAAACACTTCTTCTACTCATACTGATGTATTAGGTACCCGTAGCAACCTAACAAACATGAAATAACCTTAAAGATTGCCTTGAAAAATCAGCTGATTCCATCATCATGGACATTGTTGTCATAAGACCTATAAAATGCAGATGACATTCAATGGAACTCAAAACAATAATTTAAAGTCTGAATTAATACCAGCATCTATGAGCTTTTGTTTTAATAAAGGCAGCATAAATGAACATATGGAAACTGATCAGATTTGGCCCATGTACAAACTGCCCTCATAATTTGTTACATCCAGTGATTTCCTTGTTCAAAAATAATTTCCTCCCAGTTTCTTATATCCAGCTCACTTCTTTCCCTGTCCCTTTAAGCAGGTAGACCTTCTAATAGCTGGGTGCCACCCATGGGGCCTGAAGCAGAAGAGGCAAGAATGACTCAGATCAGAGGATAGCCTTGTAAGTCAGCCACATGTGGCACTGAGACACCCATCAGTGTGGTGTGCCCTTTCTCCATTGCTGCAGTCATGAAGTCATGGGCCTGCCATGGGGCTAACTTATTATTAAAATAAATCACTGGCCTGGAGACTTGAGTTTAAATGCCAGTTAACTCATAAGTAAATGGGAAGGAACTGACTTGTCTGACCCAGAATACTCTTCGAGAAGTTGTTGAAATTACCATTCTGTGTTGAGGCTTTGGCTCTCACAGATGCTGAAATACCTAGAGAATAGGGGGCTGGAGCATGCATCTTATACAGCCATGCTTGAATTCCACTCACAAATTGCCCCTTGCTATTTTTTTTCCTCAAGGATAGTTGCAACTGGCTCAAGGTAGCTTCAGTAGAAGCATGAGATTTCCAGAGCAGTACAGCCTTCTTGATTGTTAAATAAAAAAAATTTTAAAAATAACAGCCACCTGCTCTTTGGTTGCTTTCTTTGTCTCTGCACAAAGGCAGCTGTGTCACTGAAAGAAAAATAGCATTGAGATTTTCTTCCCCTCTTTCACTTTGCTCCTTTCCAGGCAGCATCTACAGAGATATACACAAGCCCACTGTCTACAAGAGCCAAGACCTACAAGCCATTCTAAAATTCTAATTGCATGCTGGGACATAAGCAGGCTTCTTTACCTCCCTGGCATGCCGTCCATAGCAAGTCAAGTGTAGAGGCTTTCCTGCTCAACAGTATCCTCCACAAATAATGAAGTCTTACTTCTCAAGAATGAAGTAGCCTCTACAAAGCCTGCTCAAGGCATTTGAAGAGTCTTCTCAGAACTCTGAGAGTCTTCTTGTGTCATGACATTGAGCTCTAGTAACTCATCCTCCATGACTAGGACATGTGTTCTCTCATTGAAATAGCATCATGCTCAAAATGAAGTCTCTGTTCTTGAGTAAAGAGGTTTCCCCTACCTGCACATTGTTCTTTCTCATGATGACAGCCAGTTATAACTTGGATTTCAAAGAAGCCCTATGCATTTATTTGCTTGCCTCATTCATAAAAAGCCAAGATGCCCACAGATCAAGGGATTTACCACTAAATGTGTCTTGTAGAGGGGTTTCCCAGGTGGCACTAGCAGTAAAGAATCCACCTGCCAATGCAGGAGGCATAAGAGACCGCTTGGGAAGATCCCCTGAAGGAGGACATGGCAACCCACTCTAGTATTCTTTCCTGGAGAATCCCATGGACAGAGGAGCCTGGAGGGGTATGGTCCATAGGGTCACAAAGAGCTGGGCATGACTGAAGCGACTTAGCACACATGCATGCATGCATATGGCTCATATAGACTCTGACTTGCTTAGATTACCATGAAAGCAGCCCAGCCTGTAGGAAAACAAAACACTCCACTTTAGCTCTTCACTGTCCCTGTTCCAAGTGACCTACAGACATGTTATTAAAACATGGTCTATTAAGTCATTATTTTTTATCTGCTTATCCAGTGCCATCAGGTAACAAGCCATCATCTGAAGCCAGCCACATGGCCACAGGCCCAACTGGAATACATCCATTGACCTTGTCATATTGTACTGGCTTTTCTCCTAGAGGAACAGACAACACCACACCATCTGGAACAGCAATTCTAGAAAGGCTTTTCCCATACCTTTCAGGATCTTCTCCATCTCCTAAAACCAGTTTAAAAAGCTTATTCCTTTATGGAGGGGCACCATTAACAAATGAAAGGGCAAAATTGGTAAACAATGGCTGTTTTTCATCATCCAGTACTGCTAACAGGCCTTGATCTTTGTGTCAAACAAAATAAGGTCAAGCTCTCCTGATCAATTATAGGACAGGCCGTAAGTGTCATGTCAGCAGCTAGCCCAGTCCATCTCTGGATCTTCCTCAGAGAATGAAACTGGGAGTAATGTGCTAGGGTGGACATCTAGCATGAGTGGGCACCTCCTTGCCTGAGTATCTAGCTTCAAGTTAGGGTTAAAGAGTGTGTGTGTGTCTTCTCTCTACTCGGCTGTGGAAAGAGGAAGGTGAGTCCCTTCACTGACACAGGTTTCCAACAGCTGCCAGTGAACCCGAATGACATGGCTGCCTCCCTCACTTAAAGGGAACTGGCTGTGCCTTGCCTTGGATAGAATTCTGCCTCATTGCAGGTAGCCGTCTTGTTGTTCAACCACTCTGCAGTTCTAAATGCTTCTTTCTCATCGTGGGATTCATTCTGGCTTTAGCCTTAATGACTAATGATGAATGCATCTATCGTCTGTTATAGAAATTACACTGCTGAGAATATTTAAAATACAATTGAAGACCATCAAATCATCAAGCAGGTTCTCTGTGTGCACACGTGCGTGCATGTCCCTTTTCTTCATCCTCTCCATCTACCCTTCTTTTTCATGTAAGACAATACAGATTGACAACCCTCATATTATTTACTTACAGCAAAAGTAAGGAGTTTCAGAACTGCCTCAGGAAAAGAGTCTTATTTCTAATATGGAAAAATGATTGAGAAGATAGGAGCTTAGAAAATAAAGTGTAAAAAAAAACTTATAAGTAAGGTACAAAAAAGAAGGCATAACATGTTATAGTGAGAAAAAAAAATCAGACCTGTTTTGAACTGAAACTATTTTCTACACTGAAGTCTAAAGCTTCTAGCTTTGAGTTCCATCAGTTTCCCCTCTGTAGAATCCTAAGAAATGTCTGTAAACCAGTAACATTTTCTCGTGGGATTTCATTACTGAAAGGGCTCATTAGGAAAGACATTAAAATACGAATTACCTCATAAACTATTTAGTTGTGTACCCAGTGGGAGGGTGTACTTACCAGGGCCTGAGCATTTCACAAATAGAGCTAATCAATTAAGCTTCATTAGAAACTGAAGGGGTCTTACAAAGATTGGATAAGTCAGGGACCAACTACAAAAGGACTTGACAGGAAAACAAACATCTTCTGTAACAGACTTGCTAAAGTTAATCAGCAGCTTTTGGGTAGAGTGGACAATTCAAAATATTCCTGTCTTGAGCCAGAATCTCCTCAGGTTCAATAGTTCCTAGGTCATCTTAGTAGGCCTCTGACTTGCGTGGGGATCTTATTTAAATACACGTTTGCATTTAGTTAGTTGGAGGTGAGGTCTGAAATCCTGAATCTCCAACCAGTTCCCAGGTGAGGCTAATGCTGTGGGTTCAGAAACAACACTGTGAGCAGGAAGGTCTCAGATAAGCCCCAGGATACAATTCAAGTAGCCTTCATGGTGTTATAATAGGGCTTCCCTGTTGGCTTAGTGGTAATGAATCCACCTGTAATGCAGGAGACACAGGTTAGAGCCCTGGATCAGGACGATCTCCTGAAGAAGGAAAAGGCAACCCACTCCAGTATTATTGCTTGGAAAATCCCATGAACAGAGGAGCCTCGTGGGCTACAGTCCATGGGGTTGCAAAGAGTCAGACATGACTGGGCAACTAAACAACAATAACAACAGGTGGATGCCACGTTGAACCTACTTTTTCTTGCCCTTCCACGGGGCAAGATAGAATGGAAAATTTACAGCAGACTGCTCTTATACTGAAATCTCTTCTTCATGTTTTTGGATAATTTATCTTCACTAATATTATTGGTGAAATTTTCACGTTAACACTAAAAAAGAAGGGGCTTATTGTAAAGCTTTGCATCTTTGAGATCAACTTCTAAAGGAAATTCTATAGCATGTTTTTAATAGTTACATAGGAGGGTAGAGATGGTTTTTATTTTCGCCTCAGAACAAGGAAACACTTAGGCTCTACAAATTCCCATCAAGGCACTGAGCTAGCATGGAGCTAGGTTTCCTCCAGGAGCACTCCTGTGGGCTCTAAAAGGAAGATGTGTTCTTAGACTGGAGCTGAAGGGTCCTGTGTAACATGAAAATGTTAATCCTGAAACCCTTGGACTGAGCTGTCCTTGCCAGTCTCTTAGAAAACAGCAGCGTTCACTGCCTCGCTGATCATGCCACTTCTTGAAGAACATCAGCATTGCTTCAGTGGCTAGGTCAGTCACTGCAGGGGCAAGAAGGAAACCTCCCTCCTGTCTAGACAGCTCCAAGCCAATTGCTAGAGCAGCAGCTGGCTGTGGCAATGTGGCCACATCTCTCCATGTCTCAGGGCTCTGCTCTGCCATGGCAGAAACACGGCAGCAGAGAGGTTTCTCAAGTTCATGGTCAAGGCAACAGCCAGGGGCAGAGATGAGGGTGCCTTTGCTCTTTCTCAGCTCTCAAAACTCAGCTGATACAATCTCCAAACCCTCAGCACATTCTGAGCCTGGGCATAGATGCACACAAAGGGATAATAGTGTGTTAGTCATTCAGTCATGTTTGACTGTTTGTGGTTGTTTGTGGCTACCCGTGGACTGTAGCCCACCAGGTTACTCTGTCCATGGACTTCTCCAGACAAGAATACTGGAGTGGGTAGCCATGCCCATCTCCAGGGGAATTTCCCTATCTAGGGATCAAACACAGGTCTTCTTATTGCAGGTAGATACTTTACCATTTGAGCCACCAGGGAAGCCCCAAAAGGACAATGAATCTTCCCAAATTCTGTGTGGTTCTCTAGGCCACTGAGGATGTGGCTGAGAATATGGCCCAACAAGAGCAGGTTTGCCACTGGATCACAAATGTGGAGACATGGCACAAGAACCTCAAAATCTACTCCTGGTTCAGTGGCTGTCCCGAACAACAAGGTGAGGACTCAGGATCCGTATTCCCTGCCCCCACCACTGTTAATAGCACTTTCAATTACTTCTGAGAACACTTAAGCACTAGGTGCTTGCCAGGACATAGCTAAAAGAGCTATGTGAATGTGACACAGGGACAGCTTCCTCTGAAGCAGTGCTGGGACTAAGGTGAGGAAGGCAAGTACTCAGGATACCACTCTTAAGGGGGTACTCACTCTCAAAATTGTGCAAATGCATCAGTGCAAAGCCATCACTTTCACAACCCCGAGAGTGAGTGCTTTATCAAATTAGTACTCTGGGCACCCTTCTTGTTTCATCATCCCAATCCTAGCTCTGCTTTCGAGTTTCAAAAGTGGACCAATCTGCAAGCTTCTGTGTTTACCAAGAGAGAGCTCTTCATTGGAGAAGCCAACCTAATACTGCAGGGCTTTACAGGATCTCAAGAAGTTCCGCTGGAATTTGATTTTGCAAGGGTTAATCATGGGGTTGTGGTCAAGGTTTTGTTTAAGATTCTAAGATTTAGATAATCCTCAGATAACTTCTGGAAACCAATATGGGCTGAATTGTGCAGACAATACATACATTGAAGTCCAAACGCTCAATACCTCTGAAAGTGACTATATTTGGAGATGGGACCTTTAAAGAGGTAATTAAGGTAAAATGAAGTCCTATGAATGGGCTCTAAAATCTAATATGATTGACCTCCTTATAAGGAGAGGAGATTAGTATACAGACACACAGAGGAATACCATGTGAAAACACAGGGAGAAGGTGGCCGCCTATAAGCCAAAAAAGAAAGACCTGGAACAGAGCCTTTTTTCACATCCTTCAGGAGGAACCAGGCCTGCTGACACCTTGATCATGGACTTCTACTCTTCAGCCCTGAGAGACAACACACTTCTCTTGTTTAAGTTACCCAGTCTGTGGTACTGTGTTATGGCAGCTGTAAGAAACCAATAAAGAAACTGTTTTCTAAGTGTTCTAATGTCCAGTTTTTCTTTCTTCTTTCAAAAATAGCCTTGATCACTAAGGACAACTAGACATAGTCTTTTGGGGTCTAGACTTTCATCCGAGTCTCAACTCTCTGACATGCTCAGTCCCTCAGCTGTGTCTGACTCTGCAGCTTCATGGACTATAGTCCACCAGGTTTCTCTGTCCATGGGATTTCCCAGGCAAGAATACTGGAGTGGGTTGCCACTTCTTACTCCAGGGAATCTTCCCCACCCAGGTATCAAACCTGTGTCTCTTGCATCTCCTCCATTGACAGGCAGATACTTTACCACTAGCACCACTTGGGAAGCCCTCAACTTTCACTCAAATAGTGAAAGCAAAGCAAGAAAAAGCAATAGTCTGTGATCCTGGTTGAAAATTTCCCAAGTATATCATTATAGATGAATGACAGCTAGTGGGATAGTAATTTATATTTCAAGAACTCATAGACATAATTTCTAGGTGGAAAAAAATGTTGGAAAATGGTAGTGTTATTAACGATGAGGAGGAGGTGAAGGGCTTGTTCTCTGAGATGAAACAAGAATATAGAATCGCTTCAATTTCAGCCTGGTAGGGTAAGATTTCTTCTTTCTCTAGGTCATCTCCATCACTCCTGTCTTTGGTTTTGGTGCTAAAAAGAATAAACCAATTGCTCTAACATCAAAAAGTCACAAGATATCAATCAAATGTGGAGAATGGCACACTGTGGCTATTTTTAAGGGCTATGAATATGTCAGTATCAAGCCAGTAAAAGATAGATGCCTGTCTTCGCTCATGATGAATCCTAGGGACACTGATTTCTATGGTCATGTGATCATCATCCCTCTGGTTTCTAAATCCAGTAATGATGTGAAATAGACATAACGGAGCTCACAGTAATAAAAGAAGAGAAAGTTTAAAACAAACTTCACTTTGGAGATTATTGAGTTTTCTTTAAAAAAAAATAATAATATTGGGTTGGCCAAAAGGTTCATTCGAGTTGTTCTATTTTTGGTGAGCCCAATACATCTTGACTTTGTAGTGGTTCACTCTATAAATGCCTATATTAGGGATAGCTCCAGGGATATGTCCCCCTCAGACAGAACTATGTTTCCTTTCCTTCACAGTGAAGCCCAGGTGGCTGCCTCTACAGCAAGTAAAAAGCACTTGGAGACATCCAGGGATGGTGGGAGGGGACTCTTGTTCACACTACACCATTCTTCTCTCAACACATGTGGATGAACTCTTTCAGATACATTATGGAATAAAAGGCTTTTGTGGGCAGTCCTGGGAAAGCAACCATCTCTGGCATTTCTTACGGAAAAAAAAAAAAAGTGTTTTGAGTTCTGAATGACTGACTTTTAAACACACGTTGGGAACCCCAGTCCTGTGTGCGAGTCAGGAATGGCTTGAAGGCAGAAGAACTGCTTGCAGAAGATCCACCTTGGAGTTCCAAAGGCAACACTACAAACTTTTGCAAGGTGCTCAACCCCACAGCACTTTGGGTAACTCAACAAGCTTCAGTCAGATAGAAATCTATTAGTTGAACCAGTGTGTAAAAAATCCACTGCGTGCCAAGTAATGTGTTCATCAGAATGTGTTCTTGGTCTTGAGAAACTCAAAGCCTAAGATCCAGACAGAATTTTGTTCTTTTAAATTTTATTTGCTTGAATAAATATCAAACTACATTTAATTAAATTTTAGAAATCACCTGCCAAGTGATAATGGGAAAAAAAAATTTCTCGTTTTCTCCCCAAACATTCACGCCATTTTTCCAATTAGTTTTTGTTTTCTTAAGAGTTAGACATATAAAAGGGTTTTCTACTGAAAAAGGACTTAAAAAGCAAGGGGATTTTAAATACTGATCTGCAAAACTGTTTTACCTTTTTCTTGTTCATCATTTAACACAATTTCTAAAGACCGGATCTCCACACGAGTTTCACACACTTTAGAAT
The DNA here is from genome assembly GCF_003369695.1 of Bos indicus x Bos taurus. Lineage (NCBI taxonomy): Eukaryota > Metazoa > Chordata > Mammalia > Artiodactyla > Bovidae > Bos > Bos indicus x Bos taurus. The sequence goes on along the minus strand of NC_040079.1, from coordinate 52,313,701 downwards.
AGTTTTTTTTAAGGAAATCTTCGTTTGTCAATCCCTTAAATCCATCTCTTCCTTCAAACAGATTTCTGTGTTTGAAGGAAGAGATGTTATTTGGGTTTCCCGAACAACAAAGTACATCACAATCTTAGAAATGGAAGGCCAAGTGGCTTTTGTGATAAGCAAGACCTCAGAGGAAAAACAGAAAAGGGAAGTGCTCATTGTCTGTAGCTTCAGGGAATAAGTGGCCAAGGGTAAGTTTTATGAGATTTGATTGTACCATTCAGAGAATAGAATTTATATATATACATAATCAATTACTGATATTTTCATTGGATCTACCTAAGTTATCATGCCTAGAACTGCATCCAAGTTCCCTCACCAAGTGGCGTGTAAACGCTGCTTTTACAAAAGTCTCCAGTTTCCAGCCTACATATCAGCCAGTGATTTGCATAATCCTTAATACCCACCCCCCAAGTCCTTTTCTCAGCCACCGGCTGCAAACAAGATCTGGTTCAATCTTCCCTAAACTAATCCATGCTAACACCATTTAGAAGGGAGACTATTCCGTGTAAGTTGGCACAGCTGAATAAGCTCCCCATTGTATAAACGGCAGTCTTAGGAGAAAGACATAAAGCCAGTGGGCAGAGTCCTCAGCTACTCAGTTGCTTGCTGGACCCTAACTCTGGAAGAAACTTGAATGTTTTTTTAACCAAGGTAAGGAATTTGTCTACCTCCCTGTCTGAATCCTAATAGCTCTTCAAGACCCAGATCAAAGCAACAACTTCATGAAGACTAAACTGGCCTGACCTTCCAAGTCTCCTTCTTGACACCCAATAATCAGTCTCTCTTTTGACCTCAAATACAGGTTTTGGTAATTTTTCTTTTTTTTATGACCCCTCTCCCCAGCTGTGCTCAATACATGTTATTTAGTGTCTGTGCAAAATCTGTAACTGTAGCTTAAACAGTATTTGCTTCCTGAGTATATACATACATGTATACATACATACATGTTTTAGGTAATTTTATTTTCCTAATGCTGTTTATTTTCTAGCACTTCCAGGACTTTGGTCACTCTGTTTATTCTCCCTGCAAAACCCTTCCTTCTCACTGTTCTGATTTGCTTAAGTGTTAGTTGCTCAGTTGTGTTCAACCCTTTGCAAATTCATGGACTGTAACTCTCCAGGCTTCTCTGTCTATTCTTGTCCAGGCAAGAATACTAGAGTGGGTTGCCTTTTCCTACTCCAGCAGATCTTCCTGACCCAAGGATTAAACCTGGGTCTCAGGCATTGCAGGGTTCTCTCTCACATTGCGGGCAGATGCTTTACCTTCTGAGCCACCAGGGAAGCTCTTCTGATTTGCTTAGACCAGTGCTATTGGGTAGAAATTTTTGTGATGATGGAAATGTTCCTTATTTGTATCATCTAATATGGTAGTCACTGGCCACATGTAGCTTCTAAACACATAAAATGCGGCTAGTGAAACTCAAAATTGGAGTTTTTGTTTTATTTTAATGAATTTAAAATTTAAATAACCACTTGTAGCTAGAGGCCACTGTGCTGAAGAGCATAGTAGCTTGACTCATTCAAGAGGTCCTCCTGGAGAGCCACTCTGGAGTTCTCAGCACCAGCACTGTGACGGTGGATTTGACATACACTTTGTATTTTACTTTATCATAATATATAACACAATATACTTAGCTATCTATATGTTTACCGGATTCCCTCATTGGACTGTAAGTTCCTATAGTTAAGTCTTAATCACAGTTTTCTCTCCAAAAACCAAATATAACATTGGTATTTTGGAGGGGCTCCATAGTGTTTTCAATGAAAGGATGAATAAAAGAACTGATGGCTCGGTGGACTGGTAGAGACATGTCTACATATATAACAAATCTACAAAGCAGATCTCTTGGAACCAAGTGAGCTGGGAACTAAGAGATTGATGGTGGTGATGTGACAAATTATCTTTGTCTAAGGAACATGCACGGCTCTTTAGCTTATCTTTCCTTACAAATGCAGGCCCTGTCTTCTGCATCACTGGAGCTGAGGAACAGTGCTTGTAGAGCTCCTGGTCATTAAGCCATGACTCTGTCCAGACTTGCTCTCTAAGAAAATTCCCAGGAGATAAAGTTCACTGCAATGATGGAGTGAGATAAACACGCTTTTGCTGTGATCCCAAGTTCTCACATACCCCATACTGATCTATAGAACAGCTGGGATCATTCATCAGATTTGAAAATAATCAGGTCTTCACACTCTGTTATCATGGGTATGGTTGTTCCAAAGGGTATGTTGGCAAAGCGCCTTCTTAACCACATACTAGAGACTCAACCACCTCCATCCAAGTGACTGACTGGGGAGCTCTCCTTCCCCAGCATTTCTTCCAAACCCATTTGCAGAGCAAAAGGGAAATTCTCATTTAAACCAATAACAATCCTTGGTGTTTTGGAAGAAAATAAATGCTGAAAGTTGGCATGGTACTGCTCATGTCATTTTAGGGTACATAGTTGAGTCTCGTGGCTAGACATATTCCAAATATTTGTATAATTTCAAGTAATTTGTACAGACATACTAAAAGTCTATTTTAGGCAGTGGAATTTAATATATATTTCTTGGTGAGCCTTTTGTCTTTTGTGTAATTTTAGCCCTAACATTTTAACATGAAAATATTTAATGTTACAAAAATGTTTTCATATTCATATGTTTGCGAACCTCCAAACCATAAAACAAGAACATGTGTTTGAGATTCAAAAGTATGCTGCATTGAACTCTGCTTTCTAAAATAAGCTTTTAACTATTTAAAAACCTTTTTATAAGTCATTTTTATTTTTACATATTTCAATTAATTGGTGAATTCAAAGCAACAGCTGTGTAACTCCCATGGGTTTCCATATCTAAGTCCCTTTAAGGAGCAGAGTAATTTAGTGCATTAATCAAAACTAGGATTTGAATTCTGTAACTGAGTTTACCACGACTTTGCTGAATGATCAAAGGTAAGGTACTTAATCTCTCTTAGTTTCAGTTTTCTCTTTTATGAGACTATGGACTTTGTACAAGTATGTTTTAAATATCATGAATTAAACCAGTAAAAGAAAGAGGAGGATCCTTTGAAGCAGGGGGAAAATAGGAAAGAATATATACAGAGAAATTACTGTGTGCCAGGGATTGTGTCAGACGATTTCCCTGTAGTACCTCACATAATCCTGAAAATAATTCTATAAGTGAGTTCCTACCGTTATCCCCATTTTATAGAAAAGAAAATGAGGAACAGAGAGTTAAGCAATCAGGTTGTGCAGCTAGGATTTAGAGCCAGGCAATCTGATTGGAGGGTCTTTGTTCTCAACCAATGGTTTATTCTACTTCTCAAAGAAAAGACAAAAAAACAAACTCATCTTGTTCTTAATTCCAGTTGAGAGCCATAACTCCCATAAGAGGCTAGCTTGATTGACCATCTGTGTGAAAATATTCTACAGATCTTAAATTATGAGCTATCAATCATTACTAACATTACTGTTAAAAACACAGAGACCTGGTATTATCTAATTTAACCATTCAAGGTTCCAAATATTAAAAAATAACCCTCAAATTCCAAGATCTAAAGTAGTCTGAACTTTTGCTGGGGTGCAGATTTAAACTACATTGGCTCCATAGCTCTGGGAAGGACCCTCCATCTGATGTGGTTTTCTCTGCCTGTTTTCCTGGGTACAGGGAGGTGACTTGCTACCTCCATGGGTTTGGGGATTCAAAACAATGCCAGGCAAAACTCTCAGAAATGTCAGGGGTCTAATGCTTGAGGAAAAAAAAGAAAGAAAGGGGGCTTAGTACATAGTTGACACTAATAATAAATATTTGCCAGTTAATTAACACAGCTTCCACCCCTATTAGAATAGTCAACATGCTGTTTTTAGACTACTAAAACAGAGATCCAGCATGAGGGTCAGATTTCAGAGCAGGGTTCAAATTCTCAGTCTGTCATGGGTTGGCTTAGTGATCTTGGGCACTGTTCTCTGACATTAGGAGGGCATGGCAACCCCTCCAGTATTCTTGCCTAGAGAATCCCATGGACAGAGGAGCCTGGCAGGCTACAGTCCGTAGGGTCACAGAGTCAGACACGACTGAAGCGACCTAGCATGCTGGGTATGGGCTTCCCAGGTGGTGCTGGTGGTAAAGAATCTGCCCTCCAATGAAGGAAACAAGAGACATGGGCTCAATTCCTGGGTCAGGAAGATCCCCTGGAGTAGGAAATGGCAACCCGCTCCAGTACTCTTGCCTGGAAATTGCCATGCACAGAGGAGCCGGGTAGGCTACAGTCCATAGGGCTGCAAAGAGCTGGACACGACTGAGCACAGACACACTGATGGCCTATGCAGGAGCTCTGATATGCATCTCAAATGTACAGATCTGAAATCTGACATCCACATTCGTATACACCTGAATCACTGTGCTATATCCCTGAAACTAACACAACACTGTAAATCAACTATACTTCAATAAACATGCAAGCAAACGACAACAGATATACTACCTCATAGGACGGTTGTGAGGATGGAATGAGCTGAGAATACATGTGAATGCCTACTCTGAGAGTTTTATGTGCAGTTCCTCACTGAATCTTTACAACATAAAAATCACATGGTCACACGGCCCATAATCAGCATTCAATGCCTGTTTGATATTATTACATAATTAGTTACTCACATTCATTGATTTGACAAAGGGACATTTTATGCCAACTCTGTGTTAGGTAGTCAGATACTTCCCCTGAGGGAGCCTAGGCACTATGAAGGAGGTTACAGTCTGGTTAACATAGGACTCACACACCTTAAAATAATACTCCATTAATATCACTCCATGAGAATTAAGCTACTTTATATTTTCAGTTTAACTTTCTTGCTTGAGAATAGATTCAGTGACATTTAACCATCCAGTGGTAACATATATCCAGCAGTAATGATAAAATTCAATCAGTATAAATCCATATACTTCCATCATGTTGGTGAAATAAAAACGTTAGAGGTTGATGTCTCTTAAAGGGGATAAGAGTAGGATCCATATAATCCTATCTCAGGTAAATGTGAAAGACACGAACGTAACTTCAGTTTATTTAAGGTACTCAGGTTTATATTTAAATAAGCAAAAGCTTGGTTAGGTAAACACAGAAAATGTGGAAGAAATACATTCATATTCCCAGGGGAGCCAACACTTTTGCAATAAATAAGTCAAATAACTATGAAAATCAGAAAGCGTAAGGAGATTTCTTAAACCCTCCAAACACTGTGCATCCAAGCAAAAAAGTCATATAAACAAAACTGCTAAATATATTTTCAGACATGCATTGAGTTTTAGAGACAAAAATATAATTAGTAAAGTAAGGTGGTAAAGTCAGCTAACTATTAAGAACTTGAAAAATGCAGCAGAGAAAGGATAACCTGCTCTATCATTTGTTCCCTGCATTCCAATACTCACCCCAATGAAGAAAAATTGCCTGAAAGTACAGAAATGTAACCAAAGAGAAAAATCAAGTTGCAAATAAATATAGAAAAAGATGTGTAAACTTATTATAATGTAAGAAATGCAAATAAAAACTGGCTAAGATTTTGTTTAAAAATGAGAATGTTTAATACTTCTGAAAATGCTGTAAGACGGATATCCGCCTATGTAACAGGAATTAATGAAAATTAGTATAAATTTTAAGATATTTGGGGGGGGTGTGTGTATATATATATATACACCAAGTCTTTTAAATGCATATTCCTTTTGACTTGGTAATCCTAATTCTGGGAATCTATTCTAAGGAAATAATCAAAGATGTAATTAAATAATTTCAGATCAGCTTTTTGTTTGATTTATTTTTCTAATCAAAGGGTTAATTCTAGTAGAGAAAATCTAAATACCCAGAAATAGAAATAAAGTGAATTTTTTAATGTGATAGCCATAGGATAAATTATACAATTAATAAGATATTTTCAAAAGATATTGTGTGATATGGGCAAGTGCTCATAATAGCATGTGAAATTTTTTAAAAGCAGGACATACACCAGAAGTCACAAGCAGGGCTTCTCTGCAGAGCTGCACTTGGCCATGGTAGGAAGAACCCCAGATACCAATGCAGGGATTTGGGAAATTGTGGGAAGGATTCTCACCTGCTCAAATATCTCTCTCCCACCCACTTGTCATGGGCCCTGAAATTCTACCACTGGTGAATCAATCATCTGAGTTAAGTCCTACCTTATCCCTGGAACTTAAAAAAAAAAAGCCCAAGTGTACTGGGCAGCATAGTAAGTCACAGTAATATTTCCATCTAAATTGGTTTATCAGATTTTCTTTCCTTCATTTTATCAATAAACGTTTTTACTGGGCACTTAGAACATGCAGGAAAGATGCCAGCCCTGGGACATGGCATGACATTGGCCTCTGTACTCAAGGAATTCACAGGCTGGCAGTGAGGCAGGGACACAGGCAATAAAGCCTCTACAAGGAAGAGAGAAACAAGGTCCAAATGGAGTCTACCCCAGCAGAAGGCGTGGCTTCTGCCTACCTGAGGCCGTTGAGAAGACTTTGCTGGAAATGTACATCTGAACTAAGACGTATTTTAGAAAGTGGAGTACTGTGCAGAGCAAAGGAAATAGGATAGGAGAGGCAAGGCAGCCAGAGAGAGCCAGAAACCCTCAGAACATCGCCAGGCTCCTGGGAGGGCCTTTCAGAGAGTGACCATGATACGTGGAGCCGAGCGGAACAGGAGAGGCTGGGAGGCACACAGGACTGGTACCCTGGAAACGTGGGCACATTCCCATGCGGAGGTGCCAAAAGAGAGAAGAAGGACATTCCAGGAAAGGGTGCAAGCCAAACACTTGCCAGCTCTGAAATTCTATCCAAGTGTGCTCCTGTTCCCTCTTTTTCCTCAGATGCTGGCTTGCTACTGAAATCAGGTTACTGCCTTGTCTCTGCACTTTTAATCTCTAGAATCCAAGGCCACAATTGGATGAAAATCTTGTCCTTAAACACATCTTCTGTCTGGTGACAGTAAATAGGATTTCAAAATAAAAAATACTTAATGTATTTATTCTTATTGTTGGGACTCACCGATTCTGAGAACCTAATGATTCATCTTATTCATACTAAGGCAAACAGAATATATAAAATATGGAGTACTATAGTACAGCTAGATTTTCCAACAAACAAAGGATAGAAAGGCCATTCTAAAGGATATCAATAGGAAAAATATACTCCTGGTTAGTTTTGGATTTGAAGACGGGATTCTCTCATTTACTTTCTTTTTTTTAACAAAAGAAAAATCCCAAACCTTTAGGAAAACTTTGCCTCCTCTATCTGCCCCCATGCTGTGCTTTCCATCCCCCTCAAGGCACAACTTTTCTGACAGATCTGCTGTATTTGCCACATAAAAAACCAAATCAAGGCAGAACCATCATCCCAAAGTGCAAAGCAAACTTTCGTTATTAGTTGTGCTGGCAAAAATCTTGGAAAGTGTAAGCAACATAAAGTCCAAGAAAAAGACCAAAATATATCACTGCAAAGCAGAACTCCTTGTAACAAGGTTTATAAAATATCCGTTTTTCCCCCTTGGCTATTCTTACACAAGCTGAACTTATTTGTACAGCGTTGCAAAGCAGACAAGGAAACACGCGCACACACACGTACACAAATACACAAAGAAGACGTGCCTGAAGACTGTCTGAGAGGGGGTGTTCCGAACCAGACCGACCGTGCACAGCGTCCTTGCCCAGATGCATTTGACTTCAGGCTTGGGAACGTTAAACAAACACAAAAACAAGAGCCGGCGATGCGCGTGCTGGGCTGGGTGACAGAGGCAGCGAGCAAATATTGGGATTGTGTTTCACCTGTTGCCATGGTTACCAAAACAGGGTGGATACTTGCAGAAAGAGAAAGAAAGAAAACTGGGAAGACAATGAGTCCTAGGAGACTGTCTGAATGTGTGTATGTGAAGACTCTACTGAGGGTGGAGGAAGGGAGAGCGCAGAGAGAGTCGATGGAAAGGGACCTTTCAATACCGCTTTGTGCTGGGTGCTTTGAGAGCTCTGTCATTGCTTCACACCAAGGAGAAACACATCTCCAAAAGCCCAAGTAAGATTCACGCAGTCCCAAAAAACACAGCACTGAGATGTGGGAACTTTACTTTTGCTCGGTGGCAGGCAAAATCAAGGCAGTTTATACTGAGTACCAAGAGATGTAATACTCATTGTGAATCCACACTCTGCGTGACCAAGAAGAATAGCTGAGTGGTCTCATGTTGAGAACCCCAGGTCTCAGGAATAATTATAGAAAACTGAACCCATTCCTTCAGGCATTTGGATGATCAACTTCAACTCCCATTTGATATAAAAGGGAAAAGCTGACTGATCTTCTTCTTCCCAGGTACTTTGCCTCACTAACCAAACTCTACAGACAATGCTTCAGGAAAGACTTCCTTAGAAAGTTCACTATCACAGCAACCAGCAGATGGCTTTCTCTGTTAATTCCTGACTAGCACGTGGAGAGTGAAGTACTATAAACTGAAAACCTGGAATCCGGGTTCTAATTCCCCTTCTTTTGCTAATTAGCTATGTGACCTTAGACCAGGTATTAACTGGAACTTCAGACTGTTGTTTCTCCAAGGAAAGAATTTTACTAAAATAATCCCTGAGCTCCTTTCCTGCTTTGGAATTTGGTGATTCATAAGCAATTGATCATCTCTCAAATTCTCATTTTCAAAACAAATACAATCAAATGTATAATCCCATATATTTAGGATCCTGATCAGCACATGGAATGTAAACACAGTAGGAATTTATTCTATTCTATGGCAATATAAATAAATGGTTGTTAGCACCTATCAATGATCTCACAATCTAACCATTTACATTGTACCAAAAAAGATGATATATTCCCCAACTAAGCTTTCTACAGTTTAAATGGGTGAAGTGGTAACAGCATGGGAAAGGTTATATTTCAGCCAAGAAAAAGGCCTCTATGCGCTCTCAGAGTTACGTTGTTGCTTTTAGTCCTTTAATTCAGCACTTGTCCTGGCCGGACAGAAATATGGATCAGCCTTCTCTCCAGTGTCTAGATGATGAGGACTAGAGAAGTTAATAGGTTACCAGGCCTAGCAATTAATTTGAGTCTCATCTCCCTTTAAAACCACTGAGTTTTACTTTTATAAGGACTTGCTTTGATTCAGAGTAAGTTATCATGAGGACTCTAGGGTCAGGGATGATATAGTAGAAACAGGACAAAAATCAAAGACTTGGGCTCAGGGCCTGGTTATGCCACTGGCTCATGATGGAAAGTCACTTAAAAAACTCTCCGTGTCTATAAAATGAGATAGTTATACTTCCCTGTTGACCCTATAGGGGTTGCTATCAGGCTTCAAGGAGACAATGTATACTTTACAGTTTAGAAAGTGCTCTACTAATATAAATTCAAAAGACGAACATTCCCACTGCTGGCAAAACATTATTGTTTAGGGTCAGGAGCAAGAGCCCAATACCTGGGTTAACATCCCAACACCATTGTTTTCTTTTTAATCAGCTTGTATGTTCTTCACAAGTTACTCAGTCTCTCAGTTTATCCATTTATAAAATGAGATTAAGAATAGTACCTCCCTCAGGGGATTGTTTCAAGAATTAAATGAAATAATGTACTGTAAGATGCTTAACATAATTTTTGCCACCACATAACAAGTGATTAATTAATGTTAACAATTACTGTTTTCTACTGTGGTGCTTTATACTGCTCTTAAAATGATATCCATCAAGAGTTAAGATTTTTGCTGTTGTTGTCACAGAATCTTACCTAATTCCTATTCACCTCCATAGTGGACAGTGGTTTTTCCTAGCACCAGAGGAGCAGGATTCTGAAAAGAGTGGTCTCCTTGGATTAGCCTATCACCACTTTGATCACTGGCTACGGGGCCACATGGCTGCTGGCGAGTGAAGGAGGGCGTCTTTCAAGTCAACAGCATTTCCTGCCTTGCCACAAGGCTTTTGAGAAGCAGACAGCCTATTTATTCCCTGCTTTTTTATTCCTAGACATTTAGGAAGTGAAGCTGGGGATGATTAAAGCAAATAGGCAAATCGAAGGACTGCATTTCTCAAAACTGCCAGAGAGATGTTACCTGGAGACTGTCTTTTCATGTGTATAAATTTTCCAGGCAACTCCATATGGAACCAGACTTCTCTGTGATTTATCTATTGGACAGTGGGTGGCCAAAGGGCACTGTAGGCAAACAGTTATCCAGCTCGATAATTAGGGAGGGAAAAGGCAAACACAAACACACCCAGGTTGACATTCAAAACAAAGTAGAGATTTAACCATGGATTGCTCACTATGCCACCCCGGTTCTCATCTGCCAATCTGCCAGGAAGAAACTATTAGCCAAAAAAAGAAGCACTGTTAGTAATTTATTGGTACAGCTGATGGCAAAAGCACAATTCTGTGTAGAAGGGTGAAGGCCTGAGTTGGGGCCCAGCTTTGTGTTTAAATGATAGCTTGATCTCCTGAAGTCTTTGCCAGGGTTTTCTGTCCTTACTTATGAAATGAGGGACTGGGGCAAGGTCTTCACTAAGCGCCTTCTATCTCTAAGAGGCCTTGACGCTCCAATCCTATGGTTTCTTTCATTCATTCATTAATGTATATTTATGTATTCATTCAATGAACAGTAAACCTAACTGGATGAGGTATTGACTGTTGGTGACCAAAACACAGCACAGTCAGTCCACCACAATGGAAGAAACAGCCTTAGCATAGATTGCTCTCAGTTCCTCAGAGACAATGATATTCGCAGTTCTGTTTTCTAAGGAACAGATGTACTGCGTTCCTCTCAAGGAAAAAAATAAGATGGCTATTGTTTCTAGACGTCTTTCAGACAAATCAAATGTAGATAGCTACTCTTACAACCTGAATACTTAGCTAAGCATTTTAACAATGTTTTCCTCCCCTTCTTAGCCCCATCATTGCCCCCTACCCACTCCATCCCATTCTCATTTCCAGGGCTAGGGTTTGGTTCCTTCTCATAATTTTAATTCAATTCAAGTCAATTAAATTCAGTTCTCATTCATGGGGCCTTTCTCAGTACACAGAGCTTACACAATGCAAGGATTATTTTCAAGGAGCTTCCAATCAATCAAGTCGGGGAGACACACATGTAAAACAAGAAATGTCACGATTAAAATGAGTTGGAATAAGAGGCAGTGAGGTTGGACCAATCAGTACAGCCATAGAGCTCTGGTTAAACTAAGCAGTAAGGTCCATGCTAACCAACCACTCCACATTTTTACAAGTTACTAGAGGTCTACACTGTCCTAGCCATCCTTGTCTCCCATTTGTTTGTACATATAAATTAACCTAAAATGAATTGGATTTAATCTGCTGCTTACCAACACCTGGAACCTGTATATTTTTATCTAAAGGATCAGTGTTGTGATGAAAATGCTTTGCCATTAGAGTCTGGGACTTTAGCTTTTGCTAAATGATATGTCATTGGGCCAGTTTTTTTTAACTAGGTAAAGCTCAGTCTCAGTTATAAAATAAGGACAATATCCCTGTTATGGGGCTGTCCTGAGAATAAAATCAGGTCAGAGCTATACATAACTTCTCCTTGGTGTCACTATTTCCTAGGCTTCCTACCCCTGTCCAAACTGACGGTGACTCCTGGGCAGAGTGGCCAGCGCCCTCTATGAAAGGCTGTTTATATGCCGTCCTCATCATCAGTTTCAATATAATAGTTGTCATCTCATCATTAATGAGACTCCAGACAGATAGATGTTTGGACAAGTTCTTCCCATGCTTTATTTATTTTCCAACCCTATTATTGACTTCTTTAAAAAAGAAAAGGAAAACCTTTGAAAAAATTAGATAGAATTGGTCTAATTCTCACAAACAGGAATGAGCACAAATCTACAGAACCGACAGCACCACATCTACATCATTACAGAACCACACACACCCAGCAGAGGCTGGAAACAGGATGCCAGTCTGGTTTGCTTTTCCTACCCGTTCTGTCTCCTTCATCCTTCCCTTTCTCTTTGCTTATCCCCCTCCTTCTCTCCCTTTCCCCTTTGAGTGTTAAAACTGTCTACCAGATATCCAGTGAAAATTTCCTTCTAGCAGACCTTATTTTCATGAAAGACACTCACTGATCCTAGGACCCTGGGAGGAAGAGCCTATCGTCCTGTGTAGTTAGAAAGGTGGGAGGCTCTCACACCTCTGAATCTGCTCTGACCCTGAGACAAAATCCAGTATGCACATATCCACTTGTATTATCCTATGTTTGTTGGCTTAATTCTTCAGAAGAAAGATCCATAACACTAAATTATCTTTTGCCAGACTTACGATAAAATCAGCTTGGACAGATGTGACTACAGTCCACCGAAGTGCACGGCTTGATACTAATACACATTAAATCAAAAGAGAAACACGTGTGATTTCAATTTAGGATGTTGCAGATTAATGCACTGGACAGTTTACTGGGGACACTGGTTCACTCTCTCCCAGAGGAGAAATGACCCATTCAGGGCAAGGAGAATGGATGCATTCTATCGAACAATCAGTTATCAGCTTCTAACAAAGCTGTACATGGAAAGCAATCCTGCCTTACGCTTCTGTCCACCTCCAGGACCTCTGAGTTTCACCAGAGATTCACAACGATGACATCTGTCAGTGGCCAAAAGGGACTGTAAAATGGACACCCTGGCCCCAGGAGACAAGGTCTGCAGCATTGTGGGGTGGGCAATGCCTCCTGGGCGGCTCTCTGGTTGCTCGTGTGCTCTGAGCACACACCCCACAGAGTGCCTTCATCACAATAGCCCATGTGTGACCTCTGGAAAAGTCCTTGAAAACAGTGAAACAAGAGTCTTAGCTGAAATCTGGAATCCATTCCAGCTTTTACACAGGAAGAAAATTAGGCATAGAACAACAAAGCCCACAGTTCTGAGAAACCTGTGGAGGCTCTGGCTGACATTAATATCATGGAAGATTTCTTTTTTTTTCTTCTCTACTTTCTATTTCATAAAAACTTTTCGTCTAAGCAACCCAAAGCTGCTGGAAAATACTGTACAGTGAGTAGGTAGCAATAACTAGTTTCTCCAGTGAATAAAGTGAGCAGAAATCAGAATAGGGATGCTGAGTAATGTATTAAAAGTCATTTACTTAACGCTTTTCCAAGCTACTAGGTAAATGCTATTCTTCCAAAATATAAGTGGCCAATATTACAATTTTTCCCTTTGGATGAACAGGAATCCAAATTTGTATTGGCAAAAACAGGGTTAGGGGGTGGGAGTTTGGAGCAGAGGGAAAAGCTGTATCAACTCCATGATACAGTTCATTTGCCCAGACATCATGGATCTGGAAATATTCATTCACTTAGAACATGAATCAGCAGAGGAGTATGCCTGCTCAAAATTTAACTCGACAAACATTTGCAGGGTAACACTATTTTTATAAGCACAGCCCAATTCCCTTTTGTCTCCTGCTGATATTATTCACTATTAATCTCCCCTATCATATGTTCTTATTTCATGCATATAAATAACTGTAAACCTGGACTCCCCTTGGAAGCATTTTCCTTCTTTGCCAGCAAGAAGAGGGATAGGATACTTCTGAGTCGAACGGTGGCATACAATCCAGGAAAATTCAACTGGCAGGGAAATTTCATTTGGAATTGTGTTTCAGAATCTCCTTCAAGTTTGTCTGGTGGGGTCTCTCAAAAGAGATACAGACCCTGAACTAAACTAGATGATTCAGAAAGAATCCGGCTGAAGGAGTAGCATTTAATGTTTTAGACCCAGAACACTTATTCATACACATGAATAACTTAATTTTGTTTCTTAAGTACCTTCACAGTTCATTTTTTATTTTCCTCTAAAAAAATGTAAATGGCATTACTCTGGTCTCCAAAACAGATGCCAGTTTGGATTTTACTCTGCCAGCAATTATTTGGTTTGGCTCAGCAGGGCTTGAGTTGAAAAAATATTTGCCGATTCCAAAAAGATTTAACGAGCTTTGCTGAAGATGCTGGTGCCATTTGGCATGTCACAGGGACTGTGGCCCAGCAAAGAGACCTCTCCCAACCACAGACTTTCTGTGCCCGGGGTAGCCAACACTGGGAGTTCAGTTGCTTCCTTGGGTTAAGAAGGTGCAAGTCAAATGAGAGAAATTTCCAAGAGAAAGTGACCAAAGCCAGCATCCAAAACACTTACTGCCATTGAAGACAGACTCCCTGGATTTTGATGGCTAATTTTCAGAGATGTCAATAACATCCAACCTCAGCCTTCCGACATGGTCCCTATGCTGTCACTCAGCAAAGCAAAAAAAATCTCCAACTTCTAGCAAAGCTATCTTTACCCAATATCAGATACAAAAAACTTTGCTGCAGTGTATTTTGTTGGCATCTGACACCTCACCAACTGCAGTGTCAGAATGTATACAAAAACTGAATTATTCCTTCAAGTAATTTTGCTAAATGTAACCAGCAAATTGACTTTATATGGCCAAGACCAACAGACACTGCTTTTATTAATATTTAGTAGGATATAAATGCATGAATCTATCACTTTGATTGGAAAGAATGACTTCAGTGCACATCAATCTCATATGTTAAAAGTCACTAAATGTCACCTGAAATCACACATTTCAATGTGAGCTGTAGTTACCCCGGGAGAAAACAAGACTCTGGTCTTTTCAAATCAATGTCACATCTGATGACTATAACACAAAAAATGAAAATATTTTCGTACTACTTGTGTGTTTAAAAATTACATCTATTTTGGTGGTTACTGGGGACAGGAAGAGTGGCACTGAAATGGTGACTACTTTGAAGAAGAGAAACTCTGGATTGTTTTTGTTAATTTCAGTTCCTGAACAAATATACACATATTTGGGTGTATCCCACCTCAACTCTTATGGATCTCCCCAAACTTCTAACAGTCCCTTTCACTAAGGCCACACACTGATCCAATGCTAGTTACCTGAGCATCCCACGCCAAGGTTCAGTAACTAATAGCCTAAAAAGAGGGCCAAGTTCTGCACTGCTTTTCCACAGAAAGACCTATTCATTGAAAACAAAGACGGAGCCATCTACCTCATTTAACTGGAGTTTGGAAGTCAGAGCAGAAATCAAAAGAAAAAGTCATGCAGTAAGAAAAGGATGATTATAATTGTTATTTACCATCTTAGCTTCTGAATGCATTGGCTGGACTTGGGGAGAAGCACAGGGGTTGCTGAGATTTGGACCTTGCATTCCCAGGAGGTTGGAGTTCACTGACATTTGTCTCTCCATCTAAGAGAAAGGAAAGTAACAGAATCAAAAGTCTGAGAAAGGCAGTTGAGATCATAGACAAAGCTGCATTTCTCTTTCAAATGGATTGTGTAGAATTTCTGTGAATAAATACAGGGAAAACCTGCAGTTTGGTAAAGGGTAAGCAAGGTACTCCTAAGTCTTGAACTCAGGCACAGCAAATAATTATCCAAAGCCGCGTGTTTTAGAGAATAAGCCCAATGCCAAAGAGAACGATATTGTGATGGGAGATCATTTCCAAACAAAAGCAGGCAATACTTCCACAAAACCATGCACACTCCCACAAGTGTTCACTTTGTAAACAATCTGAATACTACTCATCAAGCTTATTTTCATAGCTGCTGCTGCTAAGTCACTTCAGTCGTATCTGACTCTGTGTGACCCCATAGACGGCAGCCCGCCAGGCTCTGCCATCCCTGGGATTCTCCAGGCAAGAACACTGGAGTGGGTTGCCATTTCCTTCTCCAATGCATGAAAGTGAAAAGTGAAAGTGAAGTTGTTCAGTCATGTCCGACTCTTAGGGACCCCATGGACTGCAGCCTACCAGGCTCTTCTGTCCATGGGATTTTCCATTTCATAGCTATAAAGAGAATAACACATGCCTAGAAAAATGCTGGAAGGATATAGAATATACCAAATGGTTATCTCAAGTTATCTGTGGCTTTTGTGTTCTCCCCAAATTTTATACTGCAATGTGAATCATCTTAGCAGTAAGAAAAAATTCATTTTAAAAGCCACCCTCTTAAAGATGATGTGTCTTCCTGTCACTCTCATGACCACTATCAAAATGGTTCAGCAGAGGTATTTGAGCTGCTGCCCCTGGCACATCTTCTCTTCCCTGTTAACCTTGTCTGACTCTACACAGCAGCAGCTTTAGGCCTCCCAGCAGGGTTAGAGCTCTGGAAGGTAAAGAAAGCAGTGTGGGTACTGAAGACATGTGATCAACGCCCCCCACTGTCCTGCTAGCCTGCCCTTGTGTCTAGAATTAACATTCGATTATCAATATCTGAATTGAGTTCTAGCTTTTGTCTCCAGGGTGTCCCTGTTAAAAAATGAATCAGTAAAAAAAATCTTTATTTCAGTCAGAAAGACTGTGTATGACAAACATTTTCCATTTAGTAGAAAACCAACACTTTTTGAAGAACAGGAATAATGCAAGTGTACTTAATACTGAAATCATACAGAAAATAATTAAGACTTCCTTCAAGAGAGAAATAGTTACTTCAATGCAAAAGTTTTTCCATTTGCCAAAGGATGGAAATGGAAACAATGTTTGGAAATTTTAGGGAACCAGGTTTCTGCTCAAAGTTAGCCTAGGTAGTCTTAGAAAATAGAGTTCCTTATCAAAGGAGCTCATCAAACAGTGCAGGAGAGAAACCTCACAGATAAGAGTTGAGAGTAATAGTTGAACAAAAGGACCCTTTAAGGTCCCTTCCACTGTTGAGATTATCACTGCAATTCCTGCTGTGTCCACCCCAAGGGCAGGGTTGTTGTTAGGATACCAATGTGTGGATGAGCAGAGGTACTTGCTAAAAGCCTTGTCATGAATGATTGGGGCACACTTCCTATCACATCACAGTGAAGTACCATCAGCCATACCTTAGCCAGAATTAGTTTATCAGTTATCTAGCAGTGTATGGCTTTGAACATATGTATACCTGTGGCGGATTCATTTCGATGTTTGGCAAAACCAATACAATATTGTAAAGTTTAAAAATAAAATAAAATTTTAAAAAAAAGTTGAAAAAAATAAAATAAAATAAAAGTAGAGACTGCTTTTTAAAAAATAAATAAATAAAAATAAAAGCATTGGGAGAAACCAAATTAAAAAAAAAAAAAAGGAGCTATTTAATGATGGTGAACTTTCTAGACCACTCTAGCAAAACCTTTTGTGTGCACCAGTTCAGCAAAATAAAATAGAGTTGTCCCTCAATATTCCCCAGGGATTGGTTCCAGGACCCCCCTCTGACACTAAATTCCAAGGTACCCGAGTCTCATATAAAAGGCATAGTAATTGCATAAAACTTATACACACCCTTCCCTATACTTTAAATCATCTCCAGATCCCCTAAAACACCTAATACAATGCAAATACTTTGCAAATCCAAATGATGTTTTTTGGAATTAAAATATATGGGCTGGCTGCATTCATTCTCATATTCCCCTAAATCTTCAAGCAGCCTGAGTATTCTAATTTTTTTTATTATTTTTTAAATCATTATAAAATATACATAACTTAAAATTTACCAGTTTAACTCTTTTTAAGTGTACAGTTCAGTGCAATAAAGTACATTTGTGTACTCTAATTGTTAAGTCATTGAGATTTCTCTAAAAAACGCTTATTACTTATAACTTCCACTTTCTAGAGGCTGGTGGGTAGGAGAGTGGGAATAGCATTTGACCCTTTATTCCAATTAGTGACCTTCTCCCAAAGAGAAATAAAGTCCAAAGGAGTTTCTGCTTTCAGTTTTCGGAAGGAGGATTGTTCAGAAGGACACATGATTGTCCAGGGTTTTCCATCATGCTTTGGAGCCACCATTTTACAAAGAAGTGAGAGTAGCCTGCTTTCTGCTTCTGGATTCAGAGTCAGCCATGCTGCCTACTTTTTGGAAAAGTTACAGGCTATGACTGTTTCTACCTTATGACTCACAAATTAAACAGAATACTAAAAACAGGGCTGGTTTCTCTATCTTAAAAAAATTGCATTTTTCCACGTAAGTAATTATATGGGGTTACCAAGAGCCTCTTCAAAACAACTATTTGGTGCTTTGTGCTAATAAACGCTCTGCCCATGAGTGTGGCTTTAATGAGTGGACTAGAATGAAGAGGTCAGAAGACGGGAGTGGCTTTGCTGAATACTAAGCAATACTGAGCACTGTACGTAAAACATCCAGGTAAAGGATATCATCTTTTTTGAGCTTCTTCTTTTCCCTTGAAATAAGTTGGAAAACAGGAGCCAAAAATGTCTGCAGTCCACTAGGCTTTTGTAATCATAAATGGGTATTCATATTCCCAAATAATTTCAGCTTGTGACTTTCAAGATCAGAAATCCTGACCCAGTGAACTCCTGGAAGGCAAAGCCTATTTTCGCCTTCACCACATTTTCAGCATCTAGCGCAGAGCTTGGCCCTTAGAAGGAGCTCAACAAAAGTTTAAGAAATAAATGAATGAACAGATTCATCATTTATTTCAGACCTAGGGCTTTGTGAAATTTATAGCCTAACAGCATGTACCACAAATAAGTTAAGAACCTCACCTTCACCTACAGATATAAACTAATCTTTTATGCCAGGGAACACAAGAACTCTACGGAAAGTCCATGCTTGACAAGCTAAAATTACAGCACAAGGGCTGGCAACCTGAGAATGAGGAAGAAAGGGCCCAAACTTCTAGGCCCTAAAACTCTTAGTGACCATTGAAAAGCAGAGACATTACTTTGCCAACAAAGGTCCATCTCGTCAAGGCTATGGTTTTTCCAGTGGTCATGTATGGATGTGAGAGTTGGACTGTGAAGAAAGCTGAGCGCCAAAGAATTGATGCTTTTGAACTGTGGTGTTGGAGAAGACTCTTGAGAGTCCCTTGGACTGCAAGGAGATCCAACCAGTCCATTCTGAAGAAGATCAGCCCTGGGATTTCTTTGGAAGGAATGATGCTGAAGCTGAAACTCCAGTACTTTGGCCACCTCATGCGAGGAGTGACTCATTGGAAAAGACTCTGATGCTGGGAGGGATTGGAGGCAGGAGGAGAAGGGGACGACAGAGGATGAGATGGCTGGATGGTATCACTGACTCGATGGACGTGAGTTTGAGTGAACTCTGGGAATTGGTGATGGATAGGGAGGCTTGGTGTGCTGCGATTCATGGGGCTGCAAACAGTTGGACACGACTGAGCGACTGAACTGAACTGAAAACTCTTAGTATGTGCTTTTAGATATCTTGCATTCATTTTCATTAGTTACATTAGTGTCACTCCAGATAATGGCTTCCCAATCTTGGCACTATTGACATTTTGAGCCAAATAAGTCTTTGTCCTGGTAACTGTCCTATGCATTGTACACTGTTTAGCATCCCTGACCAAGACCCACTAGATGCCCACAGCACGTTTCCCAAGTTGTGACAATGAACAGTGTCTTCAGATATTGCCAAACATCCCTTGGAGGACAAAACTGATTCCAGTGAAGAATCGCCACTCTAGATGGACACTATTTTCATGACAGTTGTACATACCACGGACATGGGTTTGAACTTCTGACTCTGTTATCTACAGTAGCTCTTTAACATGTACTTGATCCTTTGCTTCTATTCTGAAGCACCAACATTTTTAAAAATTTTCAAGTATATGACTTCTCGTTAAAACCTTAAAGACTCGTTTTCTGTTCTACTCCTCTATTGTACAATGAACTGATACGGTGGAAACCAGTGCCAGGCAACCTTTTCTCTGGGTCTTTGCAGCCTAAATGTCCCACCTTTGCCCCTGGGAATGGTACACAGTTTATTCAAATTGGGAAAAAATATCACTGCAGTGATATTTTTCTGGACAACACCTAGAATTTCTGAAAGGAAACAATTTTAAATGAAGGATTTAAAGCCTAGATGAAAACGGCTTGTGGTAGAAGTCTCTTGCAATTTTGGTGAGGTTGAATGAAATCCAGGATTGCAGTGTGGGTGGTGCTGCTTTCCTTCATCCAAAATGTTTAAGGTGGAGCGAGGCAGGTAGTCAGCCAGCTCAGCTGTCCTTCTGACATTTTGCAAAGAATCTTTCTAGCCTGAACTACCTGACACTTACAGTGGGAAGACCTAGGTCTCTACAGTTGGGCCATCGAGCCTTTCTCCATCTCCCTGCTTCCAGATAAATGAGCAAATTCCTCATTCTGGGATGATCTGAGCTGCAAAACATGAGGAGAGATGCGTATCTTAGTCACTTGTAACTTGTAACTCTTCCATTACAAGCTGTGTGACATTAGACAAATCCCTCCAATGTCGTACTCCTCAGCTTTCCATTGGTAAAGTAAGTATATTGATAATGACTGCAGTCATATTCCCACAGGACTGCTGTGAGAACAAACTGAAATAGCAAATGTAGACAGTTCCTTAGAATGCTAAAAACGTTCTGCAAAATATTCCCGATATTGTGGTGGGAGGATTTTAATTGAATTGTCATGTCACCTCCAGGGCTTTCGAGAACCCTTATGTCCCTGAAAATGGTAACACTAGGCATGTGCACTGAGGCAGAGTGCCAGGGAGGATGAAGATATACACAGTGGGGATCCCATGGCAGGAGAGCAGGTTAGCTCTAAAACAGTCTGAATCTTCGTTCTATGTGAATCTACTATTTTCAGGGAGGTGTAGTGTAATAACTCAGAAGTCAGACCACCTGGATCTACAACCTGATTCTGTCACTCACTGGCTCTTATTGATACTGAAACCGAAGCGCCAACACTTTGGCCACCTGATGCGAAGAGCTGACTCACTGGAAAAGGCCCTAATGCTGGGAAAGATTAAGGGCGAGAGGAGAAGGGGGTCACAGAGGATGAGATGGTTGGATGGCATCACTGACTCAATGGACATGAATTGGAGCAAACTCAGGGAGATAGTGAAGGACAGGGAAACCTGGCGTGCTGCAGTTCATGGGGTCACAAAGAATCGGACACAACTTAGTGAATGAACAACAATAAGCTCTTACTGACTTTGTCGCTTAACCACCTTTCTCAGCCTCTTGTGCCTTGGTTTCCTCTTCTGCAAAGTAAGGGTAAGAACAGTGCATACCTCAGAGATTTGTTGTGAGTGAAAGGAGAGAATGTATGGATCATGTAGTGGTTGAGAGAGAACTCCTAGGTTTGAAACTCAATGGCACTGCTTCTCAGCCAAGCTCGTTTCTTGCCTTCTTACTTTCTTCATTCACAAATGGGGATAGTAATAGTACGTACCTGAGAGGGTTGTTTCACAGGTTAATGGAGTGGTCAGAGAGTGATCGGCACAAGGTAAGCATTCAGTAAATGCTGCTAGCATCATTAATAAAACATAATATGCATGCATATGTGTTAGCACTTATTACGTACCATCATTATTATTGTTATTATTGTCATTATCACTCTGAGTCCCAGCTAGACCACTCACTGGCAATTTAAGGACACTATATGTAACCCAAGCTATAGACTTTGGAGTAGTCATACACTCCCATGTCCCTGGACAAATCCCATTCCCTGAGTACTACAAACTCACTTGTCACCAGCAAGAAGATGAAACCATGCCTCATTATGGAAGCACTGAAGGATGGAGAAGCCAGCAAGATCCCCAAGGATACACAACTAGGCACTTAGAGCAAACTGGCACCCAGCTCAACTCTCCATCCATAAGAAGCTCTTTCCTTCCCCATCAGCTTAGATCTGCACACTTCCTGTACTTTTCCAAATGGGGCAAGCCTCAGCAGAAAGAAGAACTTACTGGCATCAAGACGGCAGAAGAGCCCGGCATTGTAGGGTTGGGCAGGGTCCCAGGCATGGAGGCTGGCATGGGCTGTCTCTGTCTGTTGTGAAGATGGAGCAGAGAAGATAGAGAGCCTGGGACAGGCCTGGGAACAAAAAAAGAAAGAAAAAATAGCAAACATTATTCCTGATACTCTAGGCAGGGGATTCACTGCCAGTTTTTCAAGTCCAGAACCAGTGGGGACAATACCATTACATGAGCAGCAGATCAGATTCCCTGATGGGAGCCACATAATTGAGGATATTAGGGAAATAATAACAAATAAAATACAAGCCTGGCTTCCTTTGCTGCTTCCTAGTTAATACATCAAATTCCACTTCATTTCCTGACCTCTGTTATCTAACTGATAGTCAATAGACAACAAGCCAGTAAATCTCCTACAACCCTTGCCTCTTAGGAAAGAGAAGGGACCTGGTAGTACATCCTGCATGTTTACTCTGAGGTCTCTGCCCTCTGGAGGATCTTAGAGCCTGAGACCTGTGTGCATTTGTTTTATAACATTCTCCCAAACTTCTGCCTGGAAGCCTGCCTGGCTTTCCTCTGGATATACTTTCACTCTCTGGATTTGCAGAGCCAACTTCATTCATAATTTCCCAATAGAAATCTGTTGTGACTTTTTCATAATTCTCCACTTTGAGTGGGAAAAAAACACAAAGCCAGGTCACAAACCAAAATAGCTAGATCACGGTTCACACGATGCAACAAGTCTTTCTTGGGGCGAGTCTGGGGCCCAGCCCCCAATTCCTGACCCCTCTTTGTAATAACTCAAGGTGTTAGACTCTTTGACAGAAATTGATTTCAGCCTGATCTGCAGGTCTCGGGTAAGCTTTCCTTGGGGGAGTACATAGTTCTTTTGCTTCAATTTGCCAGAAAAAAATTTAAGAGCCTTAAATTGATTTAATGAGCCAGGGAATGTGGGGCTGAGGGAAAAGGGGAATTATTTGTGTTTATTAAAAATGGCAAACAAATAACCTCCTTGGCTCAATTCTCAATATCCTGATGCTCTTACTCTGGGGAGCCATATAAATGTCAAACCATTGAAGTAATGACTTAACAAACAAAACAAACAAATAAATAAACACCCCTCAGAACCTCTGAGTCTTCATGTGAAAGCATCTTATCCTCAATGCCATGACAGAAAAATAGTGCTTCCCAAATTAATGTATTTTCTTAAAAAAAAAAAATCTCTTAAGCTAAGAGCTGGGTAAAGATTGCAGAGAGATGTTCTCTGCAGGGCAATGCCTTCCTGTGTTTCAGGGAAGGACAGCATGAAGAACCTCTTCTTTGGAGCTCATGTGCCTCCCATGGGTGACTCACAGAGCCTGAACTGGGGGAAAGAATGCCAAGATATTCTTCCTTCACATTGCTGTTATGATTCCAAAGAAGATTCAGTTTTCCATTCTTTTTGCCTGAAATCTCCATTGGAAACACGGCTAGCTATCACAGTCACACATATCATAGAAGGATTAGTCCTAAGTTAGTCCTAGATATATATGTTTAGGAAGTTGTGTATTTGAAAATATAAGAAAATATAAAAGTTTTACACAGAGTTTATGGTGATGTACACAAATTACAACCAGTTCTATTAACAGGATGTGTGTGAGTGGTTATATAGATAGGCTAAGCTGAGAAGCTTGTAACAATGACATGGGTGTTTTTAGAAAAGCAAATGAAGTACTATGGATATTTCTTGACATGTACACTTGGGACCTCTGTAGTACAGATGAACAGTAAGGATTAGCAAGGCCTTTGACGGCCCTTCAGCTTTTATAAGTCTAGGAAATGGCTGCTTTCAATCACTCCAAATTTCTATAGTTGTAATATCACTGGGTCAAAAGTCTCTGATACTCAGAGCTCAAGTCAGAGAAGTATAAAATGCTGCTTGACCAACAGACAACTTTTGTTTTTTATTCTTCAGTCTTAATGTTTTGTTTGGGACCTTTGCTAAAAAGAAAATAGCTATATATCAAAGTGTAGCATGTTTAATAATGGTCACTTCTTCTAAGTATAAGATTAATAATCTGAACTCCCCAGTTTCATAACGAGACCCTACAGATAGTTAAATATACATCCATCCATTCATTAAAAAATATCCAGATAAATAGATATAGATATCTATATACATACATACATATCATACATAAATCTATATATACATACATACAGTCTTCAACCATATGCCTGCCCCTCTAGTCACCAGGGTAATAATTTGAGTATAGACAGTTAGGGCCACTTGAGAACTGTTATCAAAAACAACTAAAAATATTTGATTATGTTGATGTGAAGTATCATCCTTATAAGCAAGGGCAACACATTATCATCATTTACATTTTGTTTCCAACATATTAATGATAATCCTGGTTATCAGCTTTTATTGATGGTCTATTTTTTTAAAGAAATCAATTAAACAACTTAATGGTGATGCAAATGAATATGCAAAAGCAATTAAATTTAAAATAAGTTTTCATTCTTCTCCCAAACTGTGGGAAACTCCCAGTTGTATAGAATAATTGGGGAATAGTATGTTTCATTTAATTCAGTGCTCTTATTAGGTCAGTTATTTCCACACCATGCATAAATCTCCTAGATTTTTAAATATTAAATATTCCTTCATTAATTAAGAAAATTTTTCAGGGTACGAGGTTCCCCTGGGACTATAATAATAATTACCAATGATACCAATCAGACAAATTGGCAAAATACAGCGGAAGGGAAAACAGTTATTTGGGAAGCCTGTATGTTTGAATTCTGAATAATTTTGAATTACTGTTTTACACAGATTCTGTAAGTAATTTCCCCAACCCCACCTACAAAACCAATAGAATTTCCTAGACTTCTTACATAGGCTTTTAAAATTAAAAAAACTGCAACAGCAACAATAAAACCCTATGCCTACCCAATCACTAGCTATACAAAGGCCTAGAATGAGGTAATTATGTAGCTTGGCTTGAGAAATAATCATTTGTCCAGAATATTTAGATCACTGAAGCTAAGTGTTATTGGAATACTTGCATTGTTTAATTCCCTTCATACATATAAAAATAGTTATTATTTAATACACTCATAAAATTTTCATATTGCACTTATACGTTGCTTCATATTTTTCTAAATATTTTCACCTTCATGGGACTTGAAACAATGCAGTGTGGTAGGTAAGTCCTATTACTCCCATGTTACTCAGGAGTAAGATGAATTCAGAAACATTTAAGTTTGCCCAAGGTCATATGGGTCATGAAAAAAAGTACGACTTACATTCAACTTGCAATAGAGGGCTTCCTCCATCACACCTTGATGCCTCCCATAACTAAGGTATTATTGATTTTTATTATACTAAAATAAATCCATGGCCCATTTCCTTTGATATTCACACTGCTGCCTGAACTTTCCAGTGAAGTAGTAAAATTCTGCTAACATGAGAAGTCACTCATCCATGTGAAATTTTGTTTTATTCCTTTAAAGAAAAAAAAACTTCCCAAACAACGCATCAGCAAGGCTCTGAAAATAAGATGGCAAATTGTGGTAAAGTTGTGAAAACAAAGACTCAACAGTTTTGCTCCAGTGCAGGCTTGTTGCCATGAGCTAATAATTCCAGACTTGCAAGCCGAGCCTCCTTTTTAATAAGCATATGCCTCTAGGTAAAGAATTTCTACTAAAAATTATTGAGGCATGGAACAAGGTAAGATGTGTGAGCTCATGTTGGATTGTTCAATTATGAAACTGAGTCCTATAGCATTAAGAGTTTTCCAACTTGACAGATTATTCCTCTTTTATACACTTGTATAAACATACTGCTTACGGCTGAAATCTATGTAAGATTTTCTTTCAATTAAGATGTCAGGGATGACAGACTGTTTTCATTGTCCTTAGCAGAATGATAGGTACCACAGCAAGAGATTTCATGTCCTTGTTTTTCCCTCCAAAGGATGGCATCCAGTCTAGGAGTATCAGTAAAGTCTGCTGGTCTTCCCTGCCCTTGTGCAAGCCCACTATCTTTAAGGAGCCAAGGGCCATTGTTTTTGTTTGCAAGATCTCAGGAGAGTCACAGCAGACTGCTCTTCTTTCCCAGTTCTTCACCAGATCCATTACCTCCTGGGATCAGTTATTAAACTCTTAAGACAGGCAGATAGGCCAGGTATGTGGACAGGCAAAGGGAAAAAATAAGTGATGAAAAAAATTAGGTTGGAAAATTGGAAGAGCAATATTAGCATCAAAGTCAGGGCACAGCCATCTAAGAAATCTAGAGCAGATAAAAAACAAAACAAAACAACAACAACAACAAAAGAACCTGATGTTGAGGGTGGGGGCAGACTGTAAAAAAAAAAACCTTGAAAGCAAAAAAACAGCAGGAATGGTGGGCAAGGAGCAGGAGATACAGATGCCATTGCTATTAGAGTTTCTGATTCTGGAGAAGAAACTTTCTTAATTAACTTTTAGGCTTTCCATCTCATCATTTGTTTAATGAATGGATCAGACTACAGGCCATCTGGAAATCCCCCGAAGCTCTAAAATTCAGATTCTAGGACTTGAACTGAAAGTGATATGTTCTTAATCTAGTGAGGCTATATGTTTTATAGTGATAAGGGTATTCTTTACTGCTCACTGGTGTGTCCACAGCACTTAACCTGGCACCTGGCACAAAGTAGGTGGTCAGTGTATCTATATTAAATGAAATTGAGCTCATACAGTGCTTAGTTATTAAATTCCAAATAGAAGGTGTCCTAAAAAGTGAGAGAAATTCTTGAAAATGGATCCAATCCATTCTATGGAGCCCACACTTCATTCTCATTTAAATATAACATGAGTTCACACACAGATTAGAGAAAGTTTGCTGCCCACTATCTTTGTATTTGCTTATGAAAAGAAAGTTGTATTTCTTTTGAATCTTCTTAAATGAACTGTTGTGGCCTAATTTACCACACTAATTTCTGTCTGGGATACAGAGACTGAAGAGTTAAAGAGGGGGGTTCAGGATGGGGAACACGTGTACACCCGTGGTGGATTCACGTTGATGTATGGCAAAAGCAATACAATATTGTAAAGTAATCAGCCTCCAATT
Organism: Bos indicus x Bos taurus; assembly: GCF_003369695.1. Lineage (NCBI taxonomy): Eukaryota > Metazoa > Chordata > Mammalia > Artiodactyla > Bovidae > Bos > Bos indicus x Bos taurus. Next base: position 52,286,872 of record NC_040079.1, on the reverse strand, counting down.
AAAATAAATAAATTTATATTTTAAAACAAAGAGGGGAATGTTAAACTCTTAAATCTAAAGAGAAGGCAGTTTGTAGTGAGAAATATTTATTCTTCTCCTAAGTGAAATTTTTTAAAGAAATATAAATTCTTGTTTTGTAAAGAAAGCAAATTGCCAGGATAATCAAATAGAATGTGAAATGGAAAGACCATGTAGTTGATTTCTTCCCTGCTGCTGCTGCTAAGTCACTTGAGTCGTGTCCGACTCTGTGCGACCCCATAGACGGCAGCCCACCAGGCTCCCCCGTCCCTGGGATTCTCCAGGCAAGAACACTGGAGTGGGTTGCCATTTCCTTCTCCAATGCAGGAAAGTGAAAAGCGAAAGTCAAGTCACTCAGTTGTGTCCGACTCTTAGCGACCCCATGGACTGCAGCCTACCAGGCTCCTCTGTCCATGGGATTTTCCAGGCAAGAGTACTAGAGTGGGGTGCCATTGCTTTCTCCGGATTTCTTCCCTAGGTACTAAATATATTATAAAATGGGGTACTGAAGAACATGGGCTTAGGAGCTAGTCTGCCAAAACTGGAATCTCAGCTCTGCCACTTATTAGCTATGAAACCTTGGGCAGAGTTACTTGACTTCTCTGTACCTCTGTTTTCTCAACTGCAAAATGGGGTGAGAGAGATATTTATCTCATGGCATTAAATGAGTTATCATATGTTAAATATATTGAATATGCTTAAAATTTAGTTGTGGTTATTTTTGTTTCTATTATTATTATTATTCTGAGACACTACCCAAACAACAGATTGATTACTATACTCAATCAAGAAACTGTGGCTTAAGGCTAGAATCTTCTGTTGTGTTTATATGTGCTGGGGAGAGATCTTAGTTCCCCTACCAGGGATTGAATCCAGACCCACAGCAGTGAAAGCAGTGAGTAAGGCTGAAATCTTAAAGAATATCCATCCTTAGCTTTAACTGAAGAACTACAATCTAACAAATGTAAAAATGTTCCAAACTCCATACCTATATATTTGTTTTAAAATGCATTAACTTTAGAATCCCAAACTCTTCTATGAAGTCAAGTGGATTCTTCCCACCAATGATTTTACAGAATTGCAAAATGACTTCACAGTATTTCTCAGAAAGGAGCCTTGAAAATATTTCCTCAAAATGGAACCAAACTAGTTCCTGAGAGATCAGTCCTCAGTATTTTGTTTTTCCTGAAAACAATGACAGAAATCCAACAGAAGTAATAACTGGGGAAACAAGAAAGCTATCTGGCCCCCATTCTCAAAGACATCGTATTACTTGTATCTTTCAGAATGAGCTCATGCTCTGTACCAGGTCTTATGGCAAAGCTCCTGAAGCTGGCTGGCAGGGGAATACAGTATTTCCCCTTTTAACAAATAAGGAATTTGAAAGTAGAAATTCTACAAAGAAGTAGAAATAGTTAGCTTGAGAAAAGGCACCAAAGCATCAGCAGAATTCAATTAAAATATATTTCCCTTTTTAAGCTTCCTCAGGCTCAAGACAGGACCTCTGATAAAGATCGGGAATCTCCCTGAGAGAATTGTCCCTCTGTCTCTTTTCCTTTGGTGACACAACATTTGGGCATCCAGGAAGAGAATCCTGCCTTAGTATTTTCATCTTATCCTCGACCCAGCCCCTCAACTCCATCGTGTCTTGAAAAGCTAGTACACTAGCCAAAGCAAAACAGCAAATGCTCTGGCTCATCAGAGATACTAATAAGCCCATATCCTTGTGATAGAACTCAATGCAGCTCCACAGCCCTGAACCATCTGATCCTTCACTACCTCCCCAGCTCATGGCCATGGGCTCCACACATCTGCCATAATGATTTTCTTCCAGCTTTATGAAAGCACTGTCTTTCTTCCTGCCACAGACCATTGACGTAAGTAATCCTACAATCTTCTCTGGGCGATTACACCAGGATGGGTGAAGCAATAACTGGGAAAACAAGCACTTTTTTGGAGTGCTCTTTAGTGTACCCTGCACTCTTCCCTAGTAACACGTATCCCCATTTATTCAATCAATCATCAAAAAATCAACTGAGTACCTAATACATTTTGGACCCTATACACTTTAATTTCAGAGGGGAAAACTTGTTTGGTAAATCAGATCACTTGCACAAGAATTCATTTACATATGTCCAATTGGCAACAATAGGATGATGAACAAAACAGATGCATTCATGGCCTTTTGGAGTTTACCATCTCTGCTTCTCCATTATAATTCATTAAAAATTTTGAGTGAATTTTTTAAAATGTCTCTGCTCCCAACTAGACCATATACTTCATAAGTCAGAGATTGTATCTGCTTTGTTTACCTGTGCAGACACATCTGAAATTTAAGAAAGTACATGATACCAAATAGATGTTTAATAAATATTTCTCAAATTAATGAAAACATAGATATTGAGGATCTCTTTGACTAGCAAAAGACATGGCAAGAACAGTGTTCAATAAATTATCTCTAATTAATATGAACTTAATTGATTTACAAATTGTGAAACTCCAATTTACATTAGCAACTTAATATAACCCATTTCTGTTCTTGAACAGCATAACCGGTTACCTCCAAGGTAATCTGTACTTTTTAATCAGTGTCCCTTAGATTAAACTCAAGTTTCAGGTGAGCTCTAGACCCATTTATTTTTGCCTGAATTAAATTAATTTCTTATTTGACATTACATTTGGGGCATTTCTTAAGACAAGGCTATGAATAATTCAGGAACACTCATCTGTCCCTAATCTATATAATATTTAAAAAATTGGATGCCCGCCCTGCAATAAGGTTGCACTTTATAATGTTCAGAGCTCTGGGCTCAGAGGTACCTGTGACACCCACACCGTGGTCAGCTGAACATCTCTGCTTTGCACTGATTTATTGATACTAACAAGAACACTTTTGTAATCATTATCACCAGGGATGTTGGAAATTAATTTTTATTAAATTAAATTAAATTTACCATGCATTTACCATTTTTCTTTTAGAAAAATCAATTTAGTATTACTGCAATATATGCACTGTATTATATAACAGATATAGTATCTGATATCTTGGAAATGTAACTTCTTTTTCTTTCAATGAAAGCCTGACTGCAAGAGAGTCGGCAGTGGTAATACAATGTCATACAGCTAACAGAGCTGTATTCTGCTGGAGCCTTTGCTGGGTTTTACAGCATGCTTGCTGCATCTACTCAGGCAAAGGAGGTATTTACTAGTGCTTTCAAATGTTTTAAAAAGAGAAAGTAGTACTAGAAGGGGAGAGGTGAATTTATGGCCATTCTGCTGAGACTAGTAGATCAATCTTTTTTTTTTTTCTTTAATGACTGATTTCTGCACCATTAATATGAATTAGTCATGCAGTCAGCCTGGTTCATTTAAGTTAACCAAAAACATGGTTGGATTGGTTTCTGAAGTACTTTTGTAAAAAAAAAAAAAATCATTTTTAAATTCTGATATTTTTTTCTTTGTAAAGAGTTAAAGGCTCTTTTCTTTATAAAGACCCTTTTTAAAATATCCTAAATGCCTGAACAGTTTGGCTTTAACCACGGATCAGACTTAAAAGACATGAAGGGATGGTTTTTCAATTAGCCAATAACTTGTCAGTTGTTATCAATTATTCATAAAGTTACACTTAGAAAAGGCAAGTACATGCAGCTCAAAAGACATAAAAGATGGTTTTAAATGCAGGCTCAAATAAATGATATATATCTCTTTGGCTGGCTAGAGGGAAATTTTTCCTCCATAGAAACATATCTCTAAGTAAAGTTTCTTCCTGTTTGTGAGATGTTAATAAGCTTCCTCCTTGCTTCCTAAGGACAAATAAGTAGCCCTCTGATTATAAGCCTTGTCGTTTACAAGGGACTGCTGCTTGCATTCATTCACCATAAATGAATAATTCATGAAAACATTCACTAACACACTTGCTCAGACGTTGTGTAGAGGCAGAGAGCTCCCTTTGCTTAGAGATATCCCCTTCCTCCAACTCTAAGTCAGCAATTTGGTTTTGATTTCTTCTGGACTCTCAGCTTGTCGGCTACAATAGTTCAATGAGTAATCTGTAGTGGAATCCACACCCAGCACAATCTCCCAATACCTATGTTCCAAACAGACTGCTTAGTTTTGCTGCTGAATGACAGAAGCTCCAACTGCAAAAGATTTCCACCAGAGAAAACAGAAGAGCCCTTGAAAAGATCATATGGGCAACGTGTACTCATCCTTGCATTTTGCAAGCCTCCCCACTAGGTCACCCTTACTAACGCCTTTATCTAACCTCTTCTTGGATTGTGAGGCACAGTCTCTTAGGCAGTTTTCAAATACCTCTCCTGGGAAACCAAATTTATGACAGTCCTTCCACCCACCTCCCCACAGCCACTTGCCAGGGTGATTTCAGCTCTTTAGGAGGAGGTGGTAGAAATGATTAACTCCACAGATATACTGGCAGGAGAGAGGATGTGTCAACGATGTAAGAGTGGCTTCGGGCAGCTGAGATGACACCCACAGACTCTGTGACACACGCAGACTCTGCAACCTTAGGCTGCTACAAGCTTGATTTCTCAAGTTCTGTTTTCAAGGATAAAGTACCTGGAATGCTCCAGGGTAACTTACTGGTTCTCCAGGGAAACACAGACAAGGAAAGAGACATTGCCTTAGGTCTGGCAAACTCCTCACTGGGTTACATGCTAACAGACAGCTGCAGATTCTAAACCTAGGCTGTAATCAAATAACAAAAATACATGGGATAGGGTGTGAGGGGCTGGGGGAGGGAGAAGGGGAAGGTATGGAGGAATTAGAGAAGGTTCTAAAGAAACACTGAAAAATACTGAAGGGCCAGAAGAACTATTTCTTTTTACATGGGAAAGTAAAAGGAACAAGAAGACAGGGAGATGATGATAAAGTTCTTCAAATTTTTAAATGACTATATTAGAGAATGGTGACCAGTTACTTTCAAATCCAACTGAAGCAGAATAACAATAATAAGACAGCAGCACATGGGATTTAAGTCAAAAGACAGAATATTTCCTGAGAATAAACAGTGTAAAACAATTAAATGGCTTACTGAGGTTTTGGTATTTCCTCTTATTAGACTCTTAAAAAATAGATTCGTCCCCATCTGGCAGGGTTTCCAGGGAGGAGGAGGAAGAACTGGCAGGCCTCTCCTAGTCCTAAATTAGGTCTATTATTTTCACTTATTTCAGTCAGAGTGGCTGACAGAAATGATAGAGATAATGTTGGCTGCCATCATTAACTAGTAAATCGCATAAAGCAGCCTCGTGCAGCTGACCAGGCACAGGCTCTGTGTCATCTGCTGGCCCTGCCACGGACCACAAGTGTGCGCTCTGCACAAATCCTTTAGCCTCTCTACTTTCTCAGAGGCAAAAGAGGGTGGCCATCCCCACTTCACAGATGTGCTGGGAGGATGATCCGACAATCATATATGAGATAGTATTGAGTGTGCGCTTGGCCCTTGGAGGATGGTCAGTGTATATTCTATTCAAGAAATGATTTGTCTATTTTAGAAAATAAAATTATTGCTAGTGTCATTTTAATATACAAAGTAAAGCTATATTCTCCTAAGTTCCAAGGTGATGTGGTTTGGGGAAAAGACAGAAACACACAGCCTCTCTGCGGCATCTGAATGTCCTTCCCATTATTGTGAGTCCTGGTGTATCCTGCTGGATCATCTTCTTAGAGAAACCGACTGCTTTCTCCAGCCCAGGCTAGTCTCTGCTATGTGCTCTCACAGCATGCCTCAGTTTCTCCCTTAAACTGGAGAGACAGTGTCATCTGGGATGGACCGGCACACAGTAGGAGCCTTGTGGAAGTCTGTCGAATGACTTAATGAGGTGACCTCCCTGTACATGGTGTTTCACTTCCTGGCAGCAGGAGCCCCATGACACAGCCATGACAGGTCTTCTTTTTAAGGACTGTGATGACTTGAAATACTATCCTGAAGGGACAGTCAACTTATCATTGACTTGAAAAAGGAGGATTGGGGGAGGGGTAGAGTTTCTAGGAAACTTGTGTGTCCTCCTTGGGCAGTCTTTCCCAAGCCTCCTTTCAAGTTCTCCCACTTTGTAGCACTTAACAGGAAGCTAAATTGATATTAGTCTGAAACACTTAATAAAATAGTAGCAATAAAGTTCATAATAATGACACTTGGCATGCACTTTGCACTTTGCATCCAAGGATCTCAAAGAGCCTTGCAACTGGGCTTTTGCTATTTTCAAAGCTACACATGGACTGGACACAGGCAAAGAAGCCACTGAGTTATAGCTTCCCTTTGGACAGAGTTGATTCTAAACTCAGAGATTGAGATCGTGACCGTACTATGTGCATAAACACATCTACTGCACACAAACACCCACAGACGGCAGACAACTACATGTTAAAAGGCAAAAGTGATATAAAGACTTTTGGTCCCAAACATGCTTTTGTCTGTAATAGCCGGGTCAAACTCTGGAACACAGGCTTGCATTTTGGTAGGCTTTTTTTATTGTGATATTTCTTTCAACCTCCTTCTCAGTGTATTTATAAAAACAATTGGAACATCTGTGTCTGTTCTTTAAAGGCAGGGAAGTTTTAAAGGGCTTATTTTTCCTTTAAGTTCATTCCGGAGGAAATTTTGTTTAGGCTTAAATGATTAGTTAAAAGCCACACAGGGGTTTATGTATAAAGCATCTCTTCTAAGGCACTTTTCCCTTCCCCGGTGGCCTTCCACTTTGCCAAAGAGAGTGACTTGCTCAGTTTCCCATATTATTCCCCAGACAGCCCTATTCATGCTCCCAAACAAATGTGGTATTTGGGGTTTCAAGTTTAAATGTAATTTGGTATCATTTCAGATGTCTTCTTACAGCTTAATAAACATCTTCCCCAGAGGGACATGGATCTGATTTTAATTTGTGGTAGGGTTATAGTCACAGTAAATGTCAATTTTAGCTATCGACAGTCAGTCCCTACTAGAAACAGAAATAGAAAGTGACTGTCAGTGCATCTAAGGGACACGTGCCACAGGATGCTTGCTCATAGGAGTTCACTGTTCTCCCAAGAAATCCCTGCAGTGACTTGTGACGACAGCTTGGTTTCTCCTCGGGCCCTGGGAAACCAGTGGCTCACCAGAACAGAATGTGTCAATCTAAAGATGATAAAAAGATGCAGTGAGGTAACTGAGTCCTTGGCTTTGCATCTGAATATCCCAGAAAGTATGCCACTTTCTCAGCTACCGGTTTGTCTGGGGATCATGGGCTGTGTCCTCAAGAGTTTCATTTCTTCATGGATTAAATAAAGAGGCTGAGCCAACAATCTTCAAGGACATTTTGACTCTAGAAGTATATGGTTAGATATGATCAAGAGAGGGTAACCTGGCTTATGGAGAGGCCCAGAACTGTTTCTTTAAGGGACGCAGTGCATCAGCTGTGAGGGGCTTTTCCTCAAAGCAGGGACAAGTGGGTAATTACGCTAGCCTTTTCTGCACATTGCCTTTCTCCTGAACAAGAGGCCGGCTCCAAAGACGCCTGGGTGTGGGTACTGTTTAGCCAAGGAGGACAGGAACCACAAGTCCTGAGGGGTGGGTGGCGGGGTGGTTCCTTCTCGCATATGAAAAATGATCATTTTAATCAGCATAAAATAAAGGGTTCACTCTTCTGTACACTAGAATTAGTCAATTATTACACAAATAATATTCTTTGAGAAAGGTAGGCCAGGTCCCCAAATACGCAGTTCTGTCTTTTCACTGGGGTGCCTGAGGCCCTTGGGGCCTGGGACTCAACAGAACAGTTCGGAGAATGACAAAAATCCTGCAAGTCTGTGACTTGCTAGAAAAAACATTTTCACTGCTGAGGAGTAAATGCTATCTGACCCTATCCGTTTAAGAGCTGAGATAGTATTCCCTAAATGCCTAGGTTCAGCCCTATGGCACCCTGTCTGTGGTGCCTGAGATGGTAATTTTATGTGTCAACTTGACTGGGCCGTGGATGTGCAAATATCTGGTTAAACATTATTTTTGAGTGTGTCTGTGAAGGTGTTTCTGGAAGAAACTAGCATTTGAATTGGTGAATGAGTAAAGCAGATTGCCCTCCTCATGGTATGTAAGCATCATTCAACCTGCTGAAGGCCTAAAAAGAACAAAAAAAGGAAAAGGCTGACTGTAGCCCTTCCCCCACCCCTCTGTCAGACGGGTTGAGCTGGGACATCAGCCTTCTCCAGCCCCTGGACTGACACTAACCATATCAGTGTTCCTGATTCTCAGAGCTGTGAATTTGGACTGAAATTTGCACTCCTGGCTTTTCTAGGACTTCAGCTAGCAGGGATAAGAGCACGGGACTTCTTGGCCTCTTTGATTGTTGTAAGCCAGTTTTTTATAATGTCATATATATTTTCATAGTGTACTGCCTATTGGTTCTTTTTTCCTAGAGACTCCTAAATAATACAATGTATCCTCTTTAGAATCTTTTCCCTAGAAAGTGTCCTATATTTCCTTAAATATATTTGATAGCAGTGAATTCATGGAATCCAGGCATTAACTTTCACATCCCTCATCCTCTGCTTCAAGTCATTCACCAAGTTCTATTCTCTCCACTCTCAAAATAGACCTGGACTCCATCCACTTGGCTCTGTCCCCACTACCGAGATCCTAGTCCAAAATACCATCCCCTCTCACTTGGTTCTTCCCACACGCTCTACCTCCCATTTTACTCCCCTCCATGCCAACCTCGGCATCACAGCCAGAATGATCTAATCATGACATTTCCCTCCTCAACCTTCTTCCATGACTTTGCTCAGCATTTAGAATTTAATAAAAACATCCTCTAAGCATTCTACCTCTTTTATATCTGCAGTGCTACTCTCCAACCTGACTTGATACATTTCACCCATTCTGGTTTTCACTCATTTCCTAGAATGTGTCAAGCTCTTTCCTACCCAAGAAGGTGAATACATCCTAATGCCTTTACCTGGAATGCTTATCCATCTGCTCTTTTATTGACCAGCTCTTACTTATCTTTTCAATCTCAGTTTAAATATCACTTTCTTAAAGTTTTCTCTGACCCTCAAATTCCAGGTGCCTCTAATTTAGAAGGCTGCATAGTTCCATGTGCTTTTCCTTCGTGCTGTCTAACAATATTTTTACAGGTATGATTATTTAGTGTCAGTCTTTCCCATGAGACCCTAGCTTCCTGATGGCAGGGGCTATGTATCTTTTGACTGTCAAAGGTAAAGTGATTCTGACTTTTTTTTTTAACCATTGAGAAACTATGTTCTAACTTTCTGGAATGTTCCACTCCATTTAGATGGAAGAGAAAAGAGAATACCATAATATAGCTGGAAAGGTTTCTAGAAGTTAAGATGATTGATCCAAAGTGAGTATCAGAATATTCACCTACATGCTGTTAGTAATAGATCTTTCTGATAGTCTGACACTTGAGGCTATTTCTTTTGAAAAGCACAAAAGCCTAATGGGGATGCTCATTCCAGGGCTTCTAATTTTTGCTTTAGGTTAATGTTGAAGCTTTCTTAGGATAGTTAGGTATTTTCCTTTTTTGCCAATGATTTCAATTATTGAAGCTCTCCAGAGGGTCAAAAGCCATAACTTCTATGTAAGGTTCCCAAGCATCAAATATATATGCCAAGAAAACTTGCTTAGTTAAAATAAGACAAGAAGAACTATAGTTATAAGTGCTGTGAACTGCTTTCCTTATAAGGCAGAAAACGGAAAAAAAGATCTTCTGGTTTTTCACTCAAAAACAAAGTAAACAAAATCAGTGATTTCCAAGTCCAGTGCAGCTGAGAGAATTCATTTTCTTAATATGGAGTGGGCTCAGGAGTGATGAGGGAGAGAGTGGACATTCAAGAATGACTGTCTACTGCAGACTTCTGGCAGACTCTCTGGCCTATTGGTCCACAGCCAGTGTTTTTTTTTTTCATAAATGAATTCCACATCTTTATTAAGTTAAGAATTTCTTTTTTTTATTATTTGAAACATACTTTAAATATTTTGTTTTATGACGTCCTGGAAATTGATACAATTCCTTCCAGATCAAGGAAGATGGAAAAATCAATTACTTTTTTTTTTCTTACATTTAGAGAGATTACACAAAAATTAGGCCTCAATTTAATTTACCCATTACTCTGAATATCATTTGACGTCATGTGTGAACAGCTCAAGACTGCCAGAATTGAAGGTGTCCTTCTGATTAGATGAATCAGTTATTTTCACAGAAAAGCCCTAAATGATTATTAAATAGAAATATACCCCTACTGTGAGTTGATTTAGAAAAGACTACACAGTTAGAATTATAGATTTTAAATTAGAATGAACCTTTTATAAGAAAAATCCATGCAAGAATAAACAGAAATACATCAGACGCCTGATGTGAGCTTCTGATGTCAGATTCTTTACACAAACAAGTTACAGTTTGTAATCCAGAGAATGAACCTTATTAAAATGAACTTTATCTGACGTGGATAGAATTTCAAAGTTGGCCCATTTACAGATGAGTTAATTGGCTTTATCCGAAAGCAGAGAAACTTTCAGGACCATTTAAATCAGGAAAATCGGTGGTTCGGAATGCAGGGATGGGCTAGGGAAAGAAATGAAGCCCAGACCTCAGCAGAAACTAGAGTTGTCTTCCCCACTCTTCAAAACCAAGTTCTCAAAGCCTCCTAATGGGTTTCACTGTTTTCTTTCCAGTGCTTATCATAATCAGGGAACCACACATTTGCATCCCTAATGGACCCTTTTCAAAAGTGTGTTGACATTTCAGTAGGTTTTGAATAGCTTGTAATGCTTCTCTCAATTTGGGCAGGTGCCCACAAATCTCCTTATATGGGTCTCAACATATAGACTGTCTGCTTTACTCACTTTTTTTAATCCCTGGGAACCTATCTTAATTATACTCTTAAAAAAGTGAAAACTCAGAAGTCCAATGACTCAGAAAATGAACATCTAGCTGGACGTCCACACGCAGGGCAGCATCTTAGCTGTATCTGTGAACTCAGGCTTGAGCTAAAGGTATCATCCTTCGTGTGGTAAATTCACTTTTTTGAGCTTCTATTTTTATCGAAAGGAAATAGATATAAATAAGACCCTGAAGATAAACATAGGTTAGGAGAGAAAGTTGAAATGAAGCAGGGAGCTCATCATCTGAGCAAAAACTCCACTGTATTTTACTGCTTGCATTTTCTGCGAGGACCAAGAACCCAAGAGGGCCTGTGGAGGGGAAATTTCAGTCCCACCTACTTTTTGTGGCTTCGGTAAAAATACATTCCAACAGAAACACAACTAAAATTATTTTTTAAGTTTATTTTTTTTAAAACATTTTACTCAGTTCCTGAGATGTTTCAAGAACTGTGCTAGGAGCCCAGAGTGAATTAAAGATCACCCCTGCCCTTAAGAAATCCATCCTGTTGTAAGGAAAACGAACAAGCCACGCAAGTCAGCACAGGCATAATGGGAGAATCCCTCAACAGATATCTGACATCCTAGAGGTTTTGAGGGAGAGATCCCAGGAAAGGGGACACATGAATTGTTCCAGGGAAGATGAGAAGTTAGCCCCCTCACTGCATGTGCACACGTGTGTGTGGCTCACGTACATACGTGTGTGTGAGAGAGAAAGAGAGGGGATATCGGTGGTAGGGGCTCCAACCTGAGTTAACTCTGAGCAAAGCAGGTTGTTAAAGTACATCAACACAGACCAAGAAGACATTAAATAATTACTGTTGTTCATAGCTTAATGTGAGATGAGAACAATCTCCTTGAATGATAACCATCCTATCTAGGAACACATGCTCCCTGATGTGTGTCCATTCTGCCTGATCTGTAGAGAACAAATTGGGTGTGTAGGATGACTACATACATTTAGACTTTTTTAAAATGAATCCTCCAGTATTTCATGTAGGTGTCTGAGTTACAAATGAAAAGAACCATTCGATAGACTATACTGCATGAATCTGATCCTTTTTGAATTAGAGGGCAGTACAATAAAAGGGAAAGAGAGATTTAGGGTAAGCGGCAGGGAGGCACTGAGCTGTGGACAAGGCTTCAGCATTTTCCAGAGTCAATGAAGCCCTTCCTGGTCCTCTTATCCCATATTAAGCTGCTTCGGAAAAGGTAAAAATGGAGCCAGACGGGCCCTGCTTTTTCTGTTCTGAAGTCCTTCAATGATACCAGAAAGCTGGTATCATTGAATTTGTTTCCAGCATCCCTAGTTTTCATTTATTTCTCACTTTGAGCTCAATAAATATAAACAGGCATGAGATGGGGAGGGGGTGATATTTTAGCAATCACTGCTATGAGGTATTCTCACTGGAGGGCCTGAAGACGGTCGTCTGTGTTTTCTGTGACTGTTACTCTCCTTTTGGTGCTCTTTTTGCAACAAATTAATTTTCATTTTCCTGGAGAGGAAGGTCCTACCTCCAAACATGGTGTCAGATGCTGTACCAACAAGATAATAAATAGATTCCCCATTACTTCCAGCACAGAGTTAAAACATATAGATTTAAAGATAGCATAGCTTTTTTTGCGGTCTACATTGACTTGAAACCTTTTGAAAAGTACATTGTTGTCCCCTAGTTTCTAAATCGATATTGGCAGTCACTGAATGCATCCTTTCTTTCAAAGGAAAAGAAAGGAAGGAAGGAAGCAGGCAAGCAAACCTTGGTCATCCTGGCTTAAACAGGAAAATGAAACAGGGGCTGAAGACAACATTGCTACACGGAGCAAATGGCCTGGCCCAAGCCTTCTCACCCAGGCTTCTTCCCTCACTTGCTGTGTGCAGCTTACCCCAAACCCACTCTGTCTGTGCTTTTGCACATGAAAAACGAGAGACTGTAAAAGTGTCAGCCGGCATCTGTCAGCAGTAGCCAGTAAAAGAGAATGAGAGGGCATGGAATACACAGGATGCACAGCTCTTAGAAGAGATAATCAGTCCATTAGTCCTTCCCATGATGCACCTGAGTTTCCTCATGCCAGTAAAAATTCAAAACTGTGGAGAAGTTCTCATTTAGCTTATTAAATAAAGAAGCTACAACAGAATTCAAGTTTTCAAGACCATTCCCAGCAACTTGAAGACCTCAACCCATGCCCTGCCTCTCTAATATATAGCATTTCCATGGTGCGGCCGTTTTAATAAACCAATGACTATTTTCCTCCAATCTGTTTGCTTTTAGTGGGTTTTTTTCTTCTGTCCCCAAAGAAGCTGGCACACTAATGTCAGACAAATGACTAGAATAACTGTACTGCTCTAGACACAAGTGAATAAAATATATCAAATACTCCACATCCCTAGAGTATATTATTCTACTTAGAAAATGGTATAATTGACTTTGGGTAGTATGGGAGAAAAAAATCCAAGATTTTTGAGTGGTGGGGTTATTTTCTGGTAATTGCTTGACTTGAAACTTTAGCTTGTCAATCAGACAGCTCTCCTAGCCCTATAAATGTGGGGCTTTTTGGTAAAGGGAGGGGGGTTATCAAAAGAGAACTGACAAAATGGCTAAAGCCCCACAGACCTTTTTTCTTGTCATAAAGTTGTTGTCAAAAAGATTCGCTATTATGTCTGGGATGGGTGAACTCCGTGGCATTTTGTGTTCAGTTAAAAACATCTCAAACCATTTTTCAAACATTTTGAGGTTTGGCAAAAACCTGAAATCCATCTTGCCAAGCACTACCCCCCACCCCCCTTAATTCTTAAACCCATGTGTCTTTCAAGGGAAATTTAATCCGTATGTTTCTGATTCATTTACACTTAACTCATCAAAATGGTGTTTTGTAAGAGCTATTTGATGTTCAAGAAGTCTTATGAGCTTCTCTTTTTATAAGTCTGAAAAGCCTTTCTTTCAGAGAACCAGAAAATTGTATTTTACCAGCTGTAAGCCAAATGATTTGAGCTGTGTTAAGAGTTAAGAACCTGCTGAATTTAGGAGGCAAGAAAATAGACACAATGACATAAATAAGCGTCCTCACGTCTGCCTGCTTACACTTCCACCAAAGGCCTTTCAAACTCATTTTTCCCTGAAGAAGCCTATCTCATGAGGCTTGAGAACAAGTCGCAAAGCTAAAGCAAGAAAGAACTCTGGTCCTACGGCAAAAATTCCTTTTGATTCTGGAGATGACCGACTGAAAATTCCTAGCTGAGCATCATTAGAAGTAAACCAGGTGTGTTTCATTAGATAAACCCGTTACCAAGAGAATAAAATAATCAATGAATGCCAGAACAAGAAGAGACTTAGATTTCTGGCCTCGTAGTATTTAGATTGTGTTCCAAGGACTTCTGGGTGGAGGTGGGGACACGAGTTGAGGGAAGAGCTGTGGGCCAATCGGAAGCTCTATTTTCCATATTGGGTTTCTTTTTTTTTTTTTTTTCAAAAAACATACTTCATATTTCCTCTTTTATTATATAAATATCAGTTTAACCTTTTACTGTAAGAATATAAACGTTTTAAGAGGATCTTTGTTATTATTTATACAAATTCACAAAAAGTACAATTAATTGATAGAGGTCTCTGGGTTTCTTTAACTCCATGGTCTCGCATGTTGCTGTGGAGGATTCTAAAAAAATAAACAAAACGAACAAAAAACTCCAACAGAAAAATATACATCCTACTCAGAAGTGATTTTTTTTTTTTAAAGCCACAAGTCCCAACCCCCACCAAAATAAAGCAAGGCGTTTATTCCTTGGGTTTATTATATTGGGTTTCTACATAAGAAGACTTTTGGTAAGTACTCCGAGAGTAAATTCAGTTTGAAAACAAATACCTTAATTTTATATGAGGACGCTGAGGTCTGGGGACAGAATCTTGGAGTTGGGACAGAGGTGGCACTATAACCCAGGTCTCCTGACCCTAGCCCAGCACTCCACTGACCTTTCCACTATGCCAGTGCTTTCTGAACTCTGGCTGAGGTTCATTAGAGGGCACTAGTGAGGTATTAGTGAGGAACTGGTGAAATCAGTTTAATCTGACATGACTAGTATTTTTTAGGATGTGATCTCCAAGAAGTTAAGACACAGTAAAGACTAAGTATTGCTTTATCAAACTATACATACGCACACATATGTAAACATACACACACATATGTAAAAATACACATGTTGAATCTATTGGGTTGCAATAAAAAATATATCCCTTACTGTTGTTCATATGAAAAAAGTTTTGAAACCCCTTTATCATACAGAAAACTGTGTTCCTTTTCCTGGTAGTTCAGCCAATAGCAATTTTCAATTTGCCTCATTAAAGACCACATGGCTAGAAGAAGTGGCATGATGAGCCTTCTCACTTCCTGGAAGAAATCCTAAGACTCACTGGGCTATCTCACTGAAGGAAACTTAATACAGATTGGGAGAGAACGGAACAAAGAACAAATGTGTGATGGGGGCGGGATGTGGGGACAGATACCTAGTTGAGAAAAGAAGGCATCATATTCATCTTTGTACGATTTACAAATGGCAAGAATGATGTTCGACTCGCATACCAGCCAGCTGCACAGTGCAAAATCCAGATGTATTAGCACCAGCATATTTCCAAAGTGCATCTTCCAAGCACTTAACAATCATTAATTAGTTAGAAACATCCTTCCAAGGTCGGGAGGCACAATAGTTCATCTCCACACCATGGAGCTTTGGAGACTTCAGGGAAGCTGAATAAAACAGCACCTGGATAATTACTGTGGAAAGATTAATTGGGTTAACTGGCTGTGAAGGATCTTTTGACAAAGCATTATGAAAAATGCTGTCCCCACTGTGCACTCTTAGATGTCAGCGCTGGTGTCTTTTGTGCCTAACAGCCGAAAGTTGCTTCCATGGCAAAGGATGCAAAGTTATTAAATCAACTATGAATTACCCTTTGCTCTTTTTTTTTTTTTTTCTTTTTCAGAATCCTAATGAAGTGACAAGTTTTCTGTGGTCACAAAGTGCCAGAGTCTCTTTGGGATTAAAGTGCAAAGTGAGGCTGGATTGGGAATTGTGGTCTAAAACAGTTCCCTATGTGGGGAGGGAGAGGGAGGAAGCAGCGAGTTTCAGAGCCCAGAGGTCACATCCTGCAGGTGGGTGGGTGCTGTTTCTGGGGTGGTTTCCAAGCTTTGTCCTCATTGGACACGGCCAGGCACTCGGTGTGCTGAGGGCTAGCAGGAGAGGGAGGGAAGGAGAGAGCAGTGGGAAGCACAGAGAGCCTGACTCCTGGACGGTTACCCCATCTCACGTACAGACAGGGACGACGCGACGCCCCACCCACTAACTAACCGGGGAGCTTTTGGCTGGAGGCAGAAAGCAGACTATCTGTCTGCTTCCCCACCCCTCCCTCCAGACCAGAGGGTGGAGTGTTTGCACAGCCAGGTGCCTGAATGACTCCCAGTTTCTCCCAGCCTGCCAGCGGCTCTTTTGTGCCCCTGCACCTCTGACTCTTTCTTTGCACTCTCCCCACTGCACCATCCCAAGAGCCAGAACTCAAAAGGGGAACTAGAAGCATATGTTTGAGCAAGAAGATGCAATTCCTGGGTCCAGGAAGTCCGAGAGCCTGGCAGGGTGGAAATGTGCTCCTCAATGCCTTGGAGCCGGGTTCTGGCACTGCCATCAAATAGCTTTAGAGTATCAGATACTTCGTCACATTTCGGAGAAGCCTTAATTTCTGAATCGGTAAGGTGAGTGGGTTGGGTTTTGGGATTTTTAAAATTTCCTCCTTATCAAGGCATTTAGAATGATAGAATTATTATTCTATAGCTAAGGAAGTTCTAGATGCTGAGCATAAAGGCCAAGCAAATGCCATCCCTTGTGACCTGTACATAAGAGCTTCCTCTTTACCCTCGGTGGAAGGAAATGGCAACAAGCAGCTTCACACTGAGTTAGGGGAAGGTCTGAATTAAGAAAAATAATTTGGCTAGCGAGAGGCCACTTCATAACCCGTATTAGGGTGGGTGCTGGTGAAGGCAAAACTAAAGGTGAAAACGCAACACGAGAGTAATTTACATGTACATTTATACTAAATGGGTTTATCATAATTGCTGTTATTATGATGAATTCCAGAGGAATTAAAGGAGATCAGCCCTTTTTTTCAGAGTATTGCTGAGCTGACTGAAGTATTATGATAAATAAGAAGGTAAAGAAGAGGCAGATGCAAAGGAAAAATTGCTTTATGCCATCTAAAAAATAAATCTGTGCGTGCTAAGTTGCTTCAGTCGTATTCGACTCTTCAGGACCTTATGGACTGTAGCCCGCCAGGCTCCTCTGTCCATGGGATTTCCCAGGCAAGAATACTAGAGTGGGTAGCCATTTCCTCCTCCAGGGGATATTCCCGATCCAGGGATTGAACCCGTGTCTCTTATGTTTCCTATCTACTACTTAACTAAAAAACGTGGGGTGGGGGAGACCCAGAGCTTCTTAACTCTGAAATAAAATGTTTCAGTTAGATTTTAAGCCTTATTTTCTGGCCAGTGAAGAAATGGTCCCAAAGTATACAGTCAGCGTTACGCTTCTCTCTTCACCTGTCCTGTTCACAGCCTCCCTGGCCTTCCATGATTCAGTTTACCTTTCTGGAAAGGAACTACTAAATAACGGTGTTTCTCTCTACACTATTGATGCCCCCAAAAGACCATTACCCAGTCTTCCAAACAAAGTCAGCCAGTCTCATCATTAAATAACTAACACCTATGGAACATTTATTAATTCCATGCTAAGTGCATTATAGTCATTATCTCATGGATTCCACTTCATAGATGAAGTAACCAAGGATCAGAAGCATTCAACAGATCAAAAATCACACAGCTAAATGTGGTAAAGCCAGAGTTTGAACACAGATCTGTCTCCAAAGCAATGCATAGGACACAATTACATGGGACGTAATGATTTTGAATAAAGAGGCTCCACTTCTGCAAAAAAGCTTGCTTTTCAACCTCTCCTTAGCAGTGATATAGGTTCCACTGAGGGCAGAAGGGCAGAGTCAAATGGGCAGCCAGGCTCATAAGGCAACAAGAGGGCCAGCTGGCCCCTCTGCCATGTTAGCACACTTATCCAACTCCACATGACTTTAAGCCTTTTAAGATCTTTGATTTTAAAAGTTCATAGGCTCCTAAAACACAGTAATTGATGATAGGCATTGCAGCTTATAGAACACTGCCTCTTGGCCCCACTTCCCATCTCCCATTAAGATGAGTGATTTAGTCTATGCATTAATAGATAGCTTGGCATTCCTTTGAAGCCTTACTGTTTTTTTCCTAGGCTTTGCTGTTTTTGACACATCCAGTTCTATTTCAGTCATTAAAGACAACAAGGAAAAAAAAATATAAGGTAGAATTCAATTTTGGGTATCATGTGGAGGAAAGGAAGACCCTGCTGATAGCTAGGTGGGTCTTGGCTACTGTATAACTACTGTCGCACTCTCCATAATGATTGCGAACTATTGATTAATTCTTCTTGGGTGCAGCGTTGCTTCATCAATCATTAAATAAGCTCTCCTGCCAGGGTAGGCACAGAAAGAAAAGATGTATGGACTTGTTATAAAGTGTATGTGTACTGCATCATGGACTTTGGAGTGCTCAGTCAAGTCAATTTCAGGTTTCAAGGATGTAAGTAGTCAAGGAACTGCTGTGCTTACAACCAAAATTCATGAAATACACACTGCTGAAAGCACCAAACTGTACTACAATTTGATCAGACTAGCAAAGTCTGTTTAAAAATTATAAACTTCAGAGACTTCCCCAGCGGTCCAGTGGTTAAAACACTGAGCTTCCACTGCAGATGGCACAAGCTCAGTCCCTGGTTGGGGAACTAAGATCCCGCATGCTGCATGGCACAGCCAAAATATAGGAAAGAATTTATAAACTTAAAATTCGGACCACAGAGTTTTTATTGACATGGTTGACTCATTGGAAAAGACCCCAATGCTGGGAAAGACTGAAGGCAGAAGGATAAGAGGATGACAGAGGATGAGATGTTTGTATGGCATCACTGATTCAATGGACATGAACTTGGGCAAATTCCAGGAGATGGTGAGGGACAGGGAGGCCTGGAGTGGTGTAGTCCATGAGGTCGCAAAGAGCTTGGCAGCTGGACAACAACAACTACCCCATTTATCAATGCCACCCATGTTCCTTCCTTCTCTCAGCTATTTCCCATATCCCTGTGCAACGCCCGTGGCCCCTGGCACAGGTACTCATACACACATCCTTCAAAAATCCAATGCACAAGGAGTTTCCCTTCCAAGATCAGAGGCCCACGAAGACCAAATGGAAAGAGAGCAGAAAGAAGCAGCCTGCATTCAACCCACTGCTTCTACTTTTTTCTGTGCAGTTTCAGAAGTGACCACCCTACTTTCCTTCAGGCTCGTGACAGCACTCCATCTCAAGTCCACACTAATTTCTGTCTCTGAATGTTGACCTGACCTCCCTGACCAACATGTACTTAGTAAATCGGAGACATTTTTATCATGCAGCTGGAGACATCCTGAAGTCTGCTTCCAGCAGAGACTTGGGGCCCCTAGAATGAAACCCCTGATATGAGTCTTGGGCTCCATCACTGTAATAGAAACCCACCAAGTTCACTATCATCTCCCTTTGTTGTTGGTGTTCATGTCCCTTGTCACCTTGGAAAACTCCTTTTCAATCTCTAAAACATCACTTTTGCCATCAGAAAAGATACAAGAGAGGAAGTAACAAGCCTAAAAGGTAGTGTCACCTGACTATAGATATGCATTACACGCGTGAACTATTGCAAATAGAAATTCTCTTAGTCCAGTCCAGAGTGGAATCCAGTTCTCATGACTGAATTTGCTCTTCTCCATTTCACTCCATTTTCCCATTCACAAAGCCACAGCTGAGCATGAATGGGGATGCAAGAGTCTTTTTTCCAACCTGCATTGTTCTCATCTCTCCCTCCACTCAGGTCACTGGGAATTTGGCAGATTTTATCAGCACTAGTCCTCACCTCACTTTAATCAGAACAGTACATTTATTTCTGTTTCAAGTACCTGACTTGATCTCAGACCTGCTTGATTTTCTGAACAAAAAGAAGACATAAGGGAAGAGAGGCTGGCAAAGGAAGCAGCCTGAGTGATGCTGGGAATAGGATGATCAGTTAGAATCTGCAGTCAGTCACCCACATAGATTCCTGGGGGGACCCTTTCCTGCATCCTCATGAAGGCAGCAGCTGAAACATGATTCCTATGATCTCATTGAGCGCTGGGGCCCTTAAAGAATGTCTCCAACCCTGATGACTCCACATGGTAGGTGTGGCTATCCTCACTTTACAAAGATAGAAACTGGCACAGTGAGGTTAGGTGGCTTGCCAAAGTCATATAACCAGCGATTGGAGGAGTGATTGACTTGAACCCAAGGCTTTGACCCCCAACTGCATGCTCTTTTCAAAAGACCACAGTCCTTCTCTGATCAGTAGCTGTCTGGTTTTCTGACGTCATCCCCTTCCTTCACGTTGTAGATGTGTCTACCGGGGGGGAAAATGGCAGGGGAAGAGGAAGAAGGCTGAGTTCAGTACTGACTTAGTGTAGCGGTAGACAGTGGATATCCCTCTGCTCTGTGCCTGGAATACAGATGGAATATATTTATACCTCTTCTTTTATGCCATCAAAGCCCTGCCTCCTCCTTCACCTGCTAATATGTGAAGCATGGCAGTAGGGACCCCCATGGAGGGCAAAGCTGCCACTCAGACCACACCTCAAGGAAATGTAAAACAAGGGCAATGTCACCGAGATAGCTCATTGCCAAGCACATCCATGAGGCCCCTGATGGTCCTGAGGGTGGAGAAAAGTTTGTCAGTGATGGCAAGCTAGACTTTGTGTGGATTGGACTTGAGGCACTGAAGCTTGTGTGAACTGTGCCAAGTCTAAGCCTCAGTTTTCACATTCATAAAGGCAACACACACA
Organism: Bos indicus x Bos taurus; assembly: GCF_003369695.1. NCBI lineage: Eukaryota > Metazoa > Chordata > Mammalia > Artiodactyla > Bovidae > Bos > Bos indicus x Bos taurus. The sequence continues at coordinate 52,266,001 of NC_040079.1, read as the reverse complement.
CACACACACACACAAATAAGTACAAATAAATAAGAACACTAAATAACATCAGCCAATTGTGATCATTGCCAATATCCAGGTTGTGATATTTACTAGAGTTTTGTCAGATGTCACCAGTGGGGGAAACTGGGTAAGGGGTGCATGGGAGCTCTGTATTATTCCTTATAGATACATGCATGTCAACAAGCACCTCAATACACATTTCAATTAGAACACAACAGTATTCAAAACAAAAACTCCAAGCAAAACAATTACCAAACAGCAGAGCTAATGATTCCTATTCTTCTGCATTATCATGGGGAGAAAGTGAGGCAAAAAAAGTCTGACTGAGGATCCCAGTGAGGCTCACACTCCTAGCCCTGCCTCTCTGTCAGTCATTTCAGGACCTTTCTGATTATAGGTGAACACCTTGGAGCCAAATCAACACAAATGGTAATGCTCTAAAAAAAGAAATCATGCTCTCTTTATTCCTGAAGAGTCTCAAGCACATACTTGGCACTCATCAATCTCTGCACAATGACTAATAACTTCAGCAGTGGTTTCATTTCAGTTCTGGGTAATCGACCTCCCCCCCACCGCCACCCGCAACAGGCACAGTTTTCCCCGTGCACTATCAAACTAGGTCCATAAATACATACTTTACAATAAGGCTACTATCCTGGAATTTGGCAGAAGAAGAGGGATATTGTTTGGTAAAATTATGTTTCTTACAAGCACATATAGTTTTGCCTTTCAAGTTTTTGAGGATTTTAAATAGCCTTCAATCTCATCTAAAAACTTGAATTTACGTTGAAATTATAGAAACCTATCAAGAAGTTGTATAGTTTTGGGGGATTGAATTCACTAAAAATACTGTTTTGAATATGAATATGAGTGGATTAAACATATATGTCTCCTGTATTTTTAGCACCATTGTATGCATTTGAGGGACTTGGGTCTTTCAGAAAAGTTTATTCTTGGATTTCTCCACCATTCTTTTTGACAGACTCACCTAAGTAATTATCTCTCATTGAGGACTCCTTACAGGCTACAAGTGGAAACAGAATTTCACAAGAGGCACATTCAAGCCAAAAAGCAAAAGAAACAAAAAAACAAAAACCAACTTTTAAAGTGAGAAAAGACATGTTCCCCTTTACCCTCCTCCATTCATTTCTTTCAACGCACTAATTCATTTTGAATTCAAACGTACTTTTCTCTGAAAAGCAATGCCAAATACCTTTTAGCAAAACTTTTAAAGAACACGGACACAGACACAGAGCTTTTGAGCTTGAAGGGACTTCAGAGATCACCTTAGATTGGGTTCCACACAGGGAGGAGGGGCTTGTCTCCCACCTTGTCTGCTCCCTCATTTCCAAATGAAGCCCAGATGCTTTAAGGGACTTGCTCAAGGTCATCAGGATTAGCACTCAGGCCTCCTGACCTCTACCACATCATACTGTTTCTTCCAAAAATTACTTCCTCCTTCCCTTTCCCTTCCATCTCTGCCCCAAAAAAGAGAGAGGGGAGAAGATCAATAAAAAGTCATGATTAAGTATATCCCAAACATGCATTAAACAAACATAAACACCTTTCTGGTATGTGCCCCACGCCTCAATATGCATCCAGCTCTATGATGGTCCAGACTGACTGAGCCAGAGAAGTTTTGGAGTAGCCAAGAGTCAGGGATCCCTCACTGGACTGGCTTTCTAGTTGTGGAGGGCTTCGGCTGAGAACTGTCTAATAAAGCTGGCTGGTTTTAGAAAGCATTCAGCCCAGGCCGAGCATCACAGCACTAAATGTATTTTATGAAACACACAGAAACGAGGTAATAATTTTCAAAACGTCAAAGTCTCTCCCTCTGGGTACCCTGGATCCTTAGAGCATTAAGAACACCATCAACTGTCCCTGTCTCCATTTATTCTGTGTTAATTCCTTACTCGCAAATATTAGCTGGCTGCTTTTAGACAAATCAATCCGGAAGTTTTCATCATCTCCCCCACAACCACAGAATCTCATCTTGAATATAACTGAAGAGCATACAGGTTTTAAAGTTAGCACCCGGATTAAGTTAATTGTCACGTGAAAGAGCATGAAGTTAAAATTAACTGCTGTTAAGCATTAGCCGAAATAATAGGTGAAAGACTACAGTTACTTTTGAGGATCATCATCTATGCCTTTAAAAACCAACAGTACATTCTTAATAATAAATGCAATAGTACAACTCTTCCTACTCAGCAGGACACACCAAGGAGTTCACCAGGCATTTACAATTCACTGGTTACACTCAAAAAGCCACCCCCTCTCCCACCATCACTTCACTTCAACCTTTTATGAAAAGACAACAGTTTTGAGCCATTTAAGAGAAAAGGGAGAGAGAATCCTGGTGGAAAATAATACACAGCTGTGATAATATCATGGTTTTTTTAAAATACCATAATATAGTTTTACTTTTAATAATAAAAGATAAAAAAGGGGCGTCTGTGAATAATTAGAGATTGCAGTCTGAAGCCAGTTACAGTCACTGCAATTGATAATAAACTGAAAACCCCTTGAGAGCAGGTAAATGCTTTGCAACCCTGACCCCCTTGCTCTCACATTACTTAACTACCCTGCGGTTCTTGCATTACATCACCATTCAAGCGATTGGTTCCTGCATTTTAACTCTCTCCCTGTCTCCTCCGATTAGCAGCGACACTGCAGGCAGAGAAACTTCGCCTGAGTTTGCTCTTTCTCGCTTCGCTTTTTATTCGTGGCTCTTTTGCTCCAATCCCTCTGGCTCCCTCTGCTTTAAAAAAAAAAAAAAAATTGTGCCCAACCCAGCCTTGGTTCAACTCATTCAGGTCGCTATACTAGAACAAAAACTCTGATCCAAGTGAAAAGAAATGCCTCTTCGGGACCAGAAGAGGAGCCCAGCAGAGGGGCCGGGCAAAGAGGAGAAGGAAGAAGAGAAACAAAGCCGGGCAGAAAGGGGAGATGGGGCGAGAGAAAGAGGAGGAGGAGGATAAAGACTCAAGAAAAGAAGGTGGTAGGGGCCAAAAAAAAAAAAAATTATAAAATCGGGAAAAAAGAAAATAAAATTAAAAACAAACCTCATGGACATCACTGAGGCTGAATTCCCTCCTGAGGTGCAGAACATGAGAGCTCTGGAATGAGTGTGTGTAGAATTTGAGCCAAAGCTTAACTAGCCTGAGTGACTCACATCCTTCCCACTTGATTCCAGGCCAAGCGATGATGTAATGTGCTGGCCCTTCTCTAGCGCCCGGCTCTGGCTCTCTCCCTCCGGCTCGCTCGCTCGCTCTCTTTCTCCTGGGTTCGCCCTCCTCCCCCTTCTTTTTAGCTCAGTGCTGGTGAAGTCACCATTTAAATCTGGCAGAACTGAAGCAAAAACTTCAATGTAACCAAAACAGCCCCAGGCCGAGTTCCAGACTCAGGGAGCCTTAGTGGTGCAATTGCCCTTAGAAACGAGTAAACAGAGCGAGGAAACAGTACCGCCTGGGGATGGCCCAGCTGCCTGGGACTCAGAGAGGGACCCTGAGTTCTGTGGGCAGGGGTCCACTGGTTCTGATTTTTTTTTTTTTTTAATGCTGATTTTTAAAAAAGTCCCTGAGTTTGGAGAAAGGACAACAGTGGAGATGCAGGCAGAGATGGAGATGAAAGAGCAGGTTGGAAAGATGAGCAAGAATAACTAAGACAGGTCACCAGCCCAGGCTTTCTTCAGAACCAGATGATCCGTCTCCAGGGCCTCACTCCCCCTCTGTGTCCTGGAGCTGGATAGGGTTTTCTGTCGCTCAGTGTCAACCACCAGCTCTCCACCAGAGATCTGTCACATCTGACCTCCTTGTCAGGAAGGGCAAACCTACTTTTGGGCCAAACACTTGCCTGCGTGAGGAGCCGTCCAGAAGTGGGAATCGTGGTCCCTACTCCCGTGGCCCCCGTTGATCACTCTTTTTTTGTGTGCAGAAGAGAGAAGGACCCTCGTTGCAAAACACAGAGCTTGTCTTCCCGAGATTAGCACTCCACTCTCAGGTGAGTCGTCGTCAGAAGAAGAGGGAGTTAGAAGAGGTTCACCCCCCAAATGAAGACACTCTGTGGGTTCCGCCACTGGCTGGGGGAGCAGTGGTATGGGTGGGGCTGTCTGTGAGTTTTAAAGGATACAGGGAGAACAGTGTGTGTGTCTCTTTCTTAATTACAGAGGGAGGAATAACAGCCTGGGGTGGTTGAGGGGGGAGTCAAACATTATCCTTCACAAATGACAGTGAAGCCCTTTTTTAATTGCAGAATTCCACCCCTCACTGCACACCTCTCCTGCTCAAGATTCTACCTAGAACATCCAGACACCTGGCCACTTTGTTAGCACAGCATTTTCACTCTATCTTCTCTCTGTTTTCTCGTCCCCTCACCCTAATGTCTCCTTCAAAAAGGAAAAAAAAAATAGTAATTTTAAAAAATGGGAAGTTTGCTAGAATTTTTTTTTTTTTGGAAATACCACAAAAGCAGAAGAAAGGCATGGGGTTGCAATTTTTTTTTTTTTCCAAAAATATTTGTAGCTTTTGCCCAAGCCTATTGCCTCTCATCCCTTTTTGCGATCAGTGAATTAAATAGGTGATACAAACATTTTGTTTCTCTACATGTTGTCAAGCAGAGAAGATCCCAACTTCTAAATTCTTTTCAGAGAGATTTCTTAGTTTATTAAAGGTATCTGCTGCCAGGGGACAGGGCTGTTCATCTGAGTCCCTTGGAGTTTAAATCAGAGCGTTAGGGACTATTGCCAAACTCAGGGTGAAAAGTTAAAAAGCAAGGGTTGCCCAGAAGTCTCCTGACCTTGGGGGCTGGAGAGGGGAAGAGCTTTCTCCAGCAGTTTGCCTGGAGCATGACACCCCTAATCGACACTGATGCCACAGTTGCTCCAGTGACACCTTTATCAAGGCAGGCAGCTCTGAATTAGAGGTGATCAGCCGTAATTACAGCTGGCGCCACTGAAGCCTGTGGCCTGACAGCGGCAAATATGGTTGTTATAAAGTTTGGTCCACCATGTCAGTGGCCTGTATAACTCACTTACGTCTGACTCGCCAGGCAGCTATTGATTTTTCTTCTGATGCAGGGAATAAATAAAACAAAATCTTCAGTCGTTCCTACCAGCCCTTCCACTTCAGGGCAGGATGATAAGATTTTATATCAAGGACTTTCTCCTTTTTATACAAGCCATTGATCATACTGGTTAATATAAAGCTAAGGACTTTCACTTTTCCTTCTCTGCTCCCTACAACTCACCTTGATTTTGTATTTAAATATTATTTTGTGTTCAGTTATATCTGACTCTTTGTGACCCTTTGGACTGTAGCTCTGTACCCTGCCAGGCTGCTCTGCCCATGGGGTTTTTTGGGCAAGAATACTGGAGTGGGTTTTCCATTTCCTCCTCCAAGGGAATCTTCCTGACCCAGGGATTGAAGCCACGTCTCCTAGTCTCCTGCACTGCACGTGCATTCTTTACCTGCTGAGCCATGGGTATGTGATGCCAGTTTCCAAAGTGTAGCCTTCCTGTAACCACAAGGAGAAACACTATAAGACTTTTCTTAGACGATGTCCCAGGGGCTGGATTAAGCTGCTAGATAGTACACCCTACTTTTTTTGTTTGTTTTTTCACTGAAATAATTGAAAAATATTGAAATAATTCAAATAATTGAAAAGGTATCTTTCTTGTGGTTTCCTTGGAAAGTAACTGGCCAAAGACAGACACAGACCTCTCATGAGACACACAAGCATTTTTGCTCCCGCCAGGAGGAGGAAGAGGCCTAAGCTTCCAAGACGGAGAGGGTGCCTCTGATCAAGGGTGTCATGGCCAGTGGGTTCAGTGCTCCTAGCCAAACTCCGAGGGCCCCGTACCTGATGGTGGTGATGCCACCAGGCCAACAAGGCACAGGACACGCTGACGCTGTAATGAAACTTCTTTGGACGGCTGGCTGGAGTCAGAATCAATTTCAGAGTTCAAAGGGGTCTGAGTATTTACATTTGCCTTCCAAACATAAGTACCCACCTTCCCCACCATTCCAAATCTGGCATTTTCACTGGCTGTTGGGTTTCCCCTACTTGAAAAGAAACCCTGTTTTCCTATTTCCCTTCCTGTGAGCAGCTAATGATAGAGAATATCCTGTTCCCAAAAGAAAATTCCCTTCCGACTCAAGAGCTTCCTTTTTCACCCATTTGGCCCTCTCGTCGCCTCTCCCCCCTCTCCCAGCCCCCTCCATGTCCTAGCTGCTCTTGTGAAGAAGGGGGACTTTGCAGATCAGGGTTATAAGATGCTGTAATTCCAGCGGGAGCCTTCTTAGAAGTAGGCCCTGGCCAACCAGCTAGGCCTCAGATTAGCTGGCTTGCTCAGGAATGCTTACAACACCCTCCTTTCAGAACGTGTCATCCTTGGGGAGAGGGTGGTGGGTACCTCACAGCTGTTCGGTGTAACTCACATACTCTCAGCTCCCGATGAAATGTTCGGCTCCGAACAAGTGAAAACCTCTGAGATTTGAGCTCAGAGTTCAGAACACATTTGGACTATCTCCAAATCAACCCACTAGAAAAGCACAACTTGGACTGCAGGATTGAAGGGCACAACAGCCAACTCAAGTAAATTGTGTGTGCCTGGGTGAATTTCTAAGCTCAAACACATTATGGAAACACACAATAAATATAAGAAATGATAACAATCCTTTCTAGACAGAGCTGATTTTTTTAAAAGTCTGAATTTATTCTCTTCAAGGAAAAGCATATCATCTTCTTTCAGACCTTGTATTTTAAAATTTAACCCATGATTCCTGCAGTCCCAGTGGAGTTTGAGGGGCCAGATAATTTCAGAGTTAAATAAGCTCTAATGATTATCACATGTACCCAGTCATAAACCTAGTATTAAAAATTATTCGGAAAAAAGTGGCATCTCTTCCTTTTTTAATTTACAATAACCATCCAGGTGGTTTTCTAAGGCCTCCTTTGCAAATTGCTTCCAGCGAACCTTCCGGTCACAGACCACTGCACACCCACGTGGTGTCATTCAGCATTCCCTTCAACTTGGGTGTGCTGTGTTTTCACAGTGGACAGAGGTTGAGAGGCTGTCTGGGTCAACCTGTGCAGCATGCAAGCAGGATTCACTGTTTAGATGGCTGGGTCTGTTACAGCCAGCTCCTGGCACTCCCAGGGAGAAAGTTAAGAGAGTGGTCAGTCCTTGGTTACTTCTGTCTTCTACCTACTGTAATTCCAACATCCCAGGTCTGGCTCCAAGTACCCTCAGGCAACTTGCTGGCCTTCCTTGTGCCAAAATCTATTTCTGATGTTCTGAAGTGGTGATATTGAATGTGACAGACAAAGGAATGAATATCTAATGATGGAAGCATCAGGAAACCTTGGGAGTAGGTAGGTATTGGGAGGTTATGAGATCCCATTGATCAGCTGTAAACTATTATCATCAATTTTGCCTACTCATTATGTACTTTTCCCCTAACTTCTCCATTTTAAAAATGGGTATGTCATTTTATCACTCAAACCCATCACAGTGTCTGAAAAGCAGTTGATATTCAATGAGTATTTGTTGGATAATTGAATGAATGAATGAACTCCTGAATTCAGGCATTACCTTTTCCATGAACAGCATGCTGGATTACCAGGCTGGGGTAGGAGTGTCCCTTTCTCTGGGCTCCTGAGGCATCATGGATCAGATTCTATGCCAACAATAAGCCAGTTACCTCCGCAGGAACTGTGAGCTTCTTCAGGGCAGAGGCTGGGCGGATCCATCTGAGTGCCCCTAGCACTTAGCAAGCAATTGACTCTCACACAGTAGGTTCTCAAAAAATGTGACAGAACAGAGCTATGGCACCACAGGCTTCTCAGTCTTCCCTGAATATTTCCCCTCTTAAAAGTCTTTTTCCCCTTTTGCATTCTTACTCACAACTCTTCTGTGGCTTCTTTAAGATCTGGACATTCTAGAAGACCTGGAAAAATCATCATAATAATAAATCCTGGAAAATACACTGGTTGGCCTTGTCCATCTCTGCACTAGGCCATTTTTTTCTCAAGGGGACTTAGATTCCTCTTGCTCCCCTTTCCCAGAACCCATATGGCAGCAGTGCCAGAATGAGCACCCTGAGGTTTTTATGATCAGAGCAGCTGACATTAGACTATTTCCGCCAATTTCTTATATAAAGCATCCAGGGGAATTGAAACTCTAGGTGAAAGGAACTGGCATTCTCCTATTGGTTGGGGTGTTTCTCGTGTGGTTGCTGGGGTGTCCTAAGGGAAGGAAGACTGCCCCCAGGACTTATTCATTCCCCAAAATGAATAGTGTGTTAGATTTTTTTCTTTTTTTCCAGTTTTATTGTTTTATTGAGAAGGAATTGACATATATCACTGAAAAGATTTAAGACAGAATGAGGGTTTGATTTACATGCATTGTGGAGTGCTTAGGTGATATCATTTCTAACCAGCAGAACATGCTGAGTCTTCCAAGTTCACGGGGAGGAAAATGTGTGCCCACCAGAACCTGACCATCATTTGCTGCAAATTCCTATTTGGAATGTTACCCCTTTGCATAGTTTTAATTCAAACACTGGGGTGTCTACTTTCTAAATAGTCACCCCCAAAGTATACTTTGCAGTTGCACAAAAAGGCTTTCTGAAAAAGATGACTTAACTTGTTTGGATATTAGCCTTGAAAATATACCCTATTATCTGCTTTCATTGTAAAACATGTTAAAATGAAAAACAAACAAACAAACAAAAACTCTGCAAAAGTAATAATGGATTTGAAGAGGTTTTGAGGGTACTAGAAATAAAAAAGGAAGGCTTAAACTTGGAAATTGTATTTGTGGTTGTTTTACTTTTCACAGAGATTCCAGCTATAGGGCTCTGTGTGTATTTAATAACTGACCTCCCCCTACTCTGAGCAGAGAAGTTCACCAGCACTAATTTATTCAGAGGGTTCGGCAAGAAGAATCAACCCTCCAATACTTTGGCCTGGAGGGGATGAGATGAATTTTTTTTAACCCTGAATATGAAGCTCTTGGGCCTTCCAAATGAAATTATCTATGTTTTTATTAACAAAGCCCCTGAGTTAAAAAGTTGGTTTTGATAAGTAAGAATAAATGGAAGAGAAAACTGCTGACATAATATTTTGGTTTCCAAACCCACTTCCACATTCTACTGTCCCTCTCAGGCCTGTACTTGACTCTCATGTCGGTATTTACATCAGAAATCCCAGAGAGAAAGGTGCAGGTAATCCTGCCTTATGCTGAAATTCAGACCTAGACCTTTAAGAAAACGATCATAGTGACACTTCCATATGCATGGCTGTGTGTTTTTGTCTTTCTAGACGTGTAGCACTGTATGATTCATAAATAACTCAGTCTTATCCTCTCCATTTATCTGAGAGGGAAAGTAGATGTTATGTGGTCCAAGAGGTGTATAGGTTTGGAGGTAAAAAAATTCTAAATTTCTCATTCTTCATAAACTTTAGAATTTCCTCTGACATGAATAGAAATAGGAAAGAATGAGAGATTCAAGCACCATCTGGGCCAATCTGAGTGCCCAATGTTCCCACCCAAACTGGAAAGCATGCCTTTAAGTTGGTGTTGGAACATGCCTTTCCTGAGTAATGATCCTCCTTGAGAATCTCATAAAAACTGGAAACTCTCCTTTTAACCATAGACCCCAGGTTAAAAATTCCCAGGAAAAAAGCATGTTCTCTTTGCATTAAACTTAAGCTATATCCTTTTATAGGAAAAGAAAAGCAGGTATGCACAGATGAATCTCAATGCTTTGAAGTCTAACTCCCAGTCAGGCAGACCACAGCCTTTTTATAGCTCAGTGGTTTTCACATTTAGTGTACCTGAGAACAGACTAACATGCAGATTCCCAGGTGCTGCCCCAAAGATTCCAAACAGCCATCGTGGGGCCTAAGTATATTTTTAAGCAAAACTCCCTAGAGATTTTGATGCTAGTGATCCACACACTACACTTCAAGAAAGAGTGAATTCTAGGTGGTCATCCTCAGTCACAGAAATATTGAAAGTGAAAGTTGCTCAGTCACGTCCCACTCTTTGCAAACCCCATGGATAGTAGCCCGCCAGGCATCTCTGTTTATGGAATTCTCCAGGCCAGAATGCTGGAGTGAGTAGCCATTTCCTTCTCCAGGGGATCTTTCCAACCCAAGGATTGAACCCAGGTCTCCTGCATTGCAGGCGGATTCTTTACTCTCTGAACCACCAGAGAAGCCCACAGAAATATTACAAGCAAATAAACTAAATAAGTAAAACAAATAGAAATAAATGTGTATTTTCCCATTGTTCAGGCTCTAAAGGAGCCATGGTTTTCTTTCACCTTTTTTTACGGTAAAAAATAGAATAATCTGCCCTAAAATGATCAAGCTTTCCCAAAACAGGATGCCTAAAAAAAAGGATAAAAAGAAAACATATGTGTTCACAGTAACATAACGCCATCCAAACAGTCTATGGAGCTATGGTCTCCAGGACCCCGATAAGATTAGGGTTTCCTGACCTGTGGCTGGCTCAGCAAGGCATTTCTCTCCTATGTTTACTATCAATACTTCCAGATGTTTACTTTGCAATATTCCCAGTCTCCTAATGACTATCAGAGGGAGGGTACCTCAGGGAGAGGAGGGGAATACTGGTGGTAAACTAACAAGTCTACTGCACGACACCAGCTCACCACAACTCTGGTGGTTATTTTCTAGAACTTCGACTGAACATCCAACAGTGCACTTGCTTCAGATATGCTACAGAATGCTACAGATTTCTGCACAGGGTACCCTTCTCCAGGGTTCTTTACCCATTTCTTTCTAAAGGATGTTATCAAAGTTTTTCAGAAGTCTTTCATTTTTAACCTTGTAAAGTGCCTATCCATCCACAGACCCAAAAACAAGAGTGACCGATGAAGGGGAATGAGGATCATGACCTGTGAGTCATCAATGGATGCATCTACTGTTAAGTGGGAATTAAGTGTCTGAATTACAATGATGCTCCTTGTAATTGCTGTTGCACCAACTCTTTCACATTAATATGGTCATAGCGCCACTGAAACAGCTACTGAAAGAGACACCACACACCTGAGCAGGGAACAGACAAAAGGAAAAACCTTGGGAGGTGCTGAATGTCTGGGAAATAATGCTGCAATGGAGATGGCAATGTTCTCAGGGATAAAGAGTAGTGAACATCAAAAATAATGATGTGCTATGCCCAAAGCAAAGAGGTCTCTTAAGTCTTTGCTCACTTATAACCCTTCCAGTCAGGGACCATCATGCCCCTTTCATGCTGACACTTGTTGAAGCTTTTTACATCCATTTACTCAGAGAAGCTTTCTAACAGAAAAGAAAGACCTCCAAGATTTAGGGAATGAAGAGATATTAGTCATTATTAATGACTCTCATCTTTGAATGAAATAGTTTGGGGGTAGCTATTTTCTTAAAGTTCTGGATACTTTCAGAAATGAATATGCTGCTGCTGCTACTAAGTCGCTTCAGTCGTGTCCGACTCTGTACGACCCCATAGACGGCAGCCCACCAGGCTCCTCTGTCCCTGGGATGCCCCAGGCAAGAAAACTGGAGTGGGTTGCCATTTCCTTCTCCAATGCAAGCAAGCATGCTAAGCCGCTTCAGTCCTGTCCGACTCTGTGCGACCCTATGGACAGCAGCCCACCAGGCTCCTCTGTCCACAGGATTCTCCAGGCAAGAATACTGGAGTGGGTTGCCATTTCCTTCTCCAGAAATGAATATAAGCATTTATGAATATAATGCCTTTTATAATATAATGAATACAATCACTGTCAGCAAACTGCCTTTTCATTTTGGTGAAAAAAAAAATTATTCTTGTTGATTTCTCACAGTCCAACCCAGAGTCTTCTCTGTCTCAAATCTGAGATGTCTTTGTGTGTGAGCGTGCATGTGTACCTTATCCCAAACTGAAACCGTATCTTCAATGCTAGGTTGCATAGGGTAGCATACTTTAACAAAGTTAGATGGTTTGAGCCTGGAAGGCCCCATAACTCAGTCTGGGGCAGTTACATTTTAATTTGTCAAAGTTTCTGTTATTTTAACAAAGGCTATTTGATGTTATCTGATATCTCTTGGCCTGGCCAAACCTCAGCAAAATTAAGATCCTTTTGTTTCTCTCTCGTCTCCCCTTTCAATATCTGTCTATATTTCTTGATGCCCTTTTTTTCTTAACTGGTTTCAAGTCATTTCACAAAAGACTTTAGCAGATAAAGGTAAATTCACTATACAGTATATGCTGAAAAGTCAAGGAAATGCAAAGCCATGAGGTCTCATGAGAGTAGCAGAGGCACCAGCACAGAAAATGGGAGGGAAGTGTATTTGTAGATGGATGCTGCTGAGTCTTAGGTTCTAGATTTCAGAGAAACAGCAGAAAGCAAAACCAACAAGGTCTCAGACCTCAGGGAGACAGCACTCTAATGAATGGAAAGAGATGATAAATAAGTAAAGGAGCAAGCAAATAATGGCAGATAGTGACAACTACTACAAAGTAAATAAAACCTGGTGAGGAAATGGGATGTTGGGTGTGAAGTCTTTCACAGAAAGCATTCAGGGAAGATTGCTCCAAGGAGTTGACATCTTACCTGAGAATCAAATAATGACATACAGAGGTGTAGGTGTAGATATGGGAGACAAAGTGTGCAGAGGAAACAAGCTGGGTTGATGGGCTAAGACAGGAAAGGACTGCATGTGCTTCCTGCACAAAGAGGAAGAATGTCATGAGGGAAGGAGAAGGAGAAAGGAAAGAAAGAACCTGAGAGAGGCAGGTAGGGGTCTTGCAGACCATAGCAAAAATTTTCTAGTTTATTGTAAGGCAGAGAGACGCCATTGGTAAGTCTAAAGAAGGGACTGCCATAATCTGATTTGTATTAACGGCTATATGTAAAATGGACTGTCAGAGGGTAAGAATTCAAGTTTGGGGAACAGTAGAGAGATTTTTCAATAGTCTGGAGGAGTGGTGATGGACACTTGCACTAGGCTGGTAGCAGAAAACATGGGTGAGAAGAGGGCAGAGCCAGAAGCTGAGGTGCAGCCCGCAGCACCTGAATAGCCACAGGAGCAAGGAAGAAGAGGCAAGGACGACTCACATTTCTGACCCGATCAGGTGGGTAAATGCTGTTTCCATTGACCTTGATGAACAAGACTGGTACTGCAGAAGACTTGGGGAGGGGGGTAGACTTGCTCTGGACAAGTTAAATCTGAGATGTCTAGTGACATACAGATGGAAAAATCAGGAAGGCAGAGGGGCAGGAACGTCTGAGCTCAGCAAGGCAGTATGGCTAAGACATCCATTGGGAATCAATTCTGATGGATTGTCTTCAAAGCCACAGACTGGGTGAGTCTCAGAAGTGAGGCATAAAGGCTGCTCTTACAGTAAGAGGTGGGCAGAGGAAGATCAGTTAGTGAGGTGGGATAAAAACCAGGAAAGAGGCAGGGGAGAGTCCTAAAGTCAGTGTAAGTACAATAGTTATTTCAGATGACCAAAGAGGATGAATTTATTGAGAATCACCTATCCAATTCCTCCTGTGGCTGTGCTCTGCCTGCAAAAAGATGAACAGGCAACAGAGTCAGCTGATAGAATAGTCCTTCCAACACCCTATCACCTTTCTGCAAGCACTCTGCCCTGTCTCCCCACGCTTGTGAACATCAAGAAAGAAATTACTGTAATGCAGAGAATTTGAGGGTTTTATTTGCAAGCAACAAAAGATAAGGAGCTTAAACAAATTCTATCTCGGGTCAAAGCTTTTAGATACTCTCTGCCTGGGTACCTTACCCTTCACAATTCACTGTTCCTGAGGGAGCTAAACCATGGCTCTAACACCCAGATAAATATGCGCAATTTTTATTAGCGAGAGATAAACTTCCTGTCAACAGAAGTTTCTGCTTTATCCATTACCATGTTTGAGACTTAGCAGAAATGGTAAAATTGAAATTATCCATGGGCTTTTAGATGGAGAACTTCTTTTGTCTCAAAAGCCAGGGAGCAAGATTAAAAAGAAAATCCTAAAACATGTTTTTAAACAACAAACATTACTAATGTATGTGATTTTAAGACCTGTCCCAGGGTGGTTTGGGAATGCATGCTGTCCAATAGGGTGTAAGAGCTGCTTTCCAACAGACATTTTCTGAAGAAAACAGGTAGCCTGGGATAAATTTTTAAATGTGGGGGAGGATCCTTTTGGAATGGATGATGTTATCCTTTCTATTAGACTGAGAGGACCTAGATTTTTTTTTTTAATGGAGAAACTTGAGAAATTTACTACCCCAAATTTCCAAAATCAAATGAAACCTCTTTAAATTTGAAAGCTAAATTGTGGATGTTTTTATGAAAATCCTTAAGGTGTTCCAGGTAAATCCAAATTTCCCTGAACGGTGCCTCCTCTGAAGATGGCCTATACTGATTTAGAGAGGACAATGGTGGAGAGGGATGGGGGTGGTTGGTATTGGGGTTCAGGAAGGCAAAGTAATTGTGAGGCTAAGTGCTACAATGTTTAAATACAGGGGAAATGCAAGAACACATCCTAAAGTTTTCAAAGTATTTGTTAACACAACCTCATAGGGTTGTTAGACCATGAAGATTCCAAAGTCCTACTTTTCTCATTTTGCAGGTGAGAAAACTGAAGTACAGAAAAAGGTCAGGAGCTCAAAGTCACCCCAAGCCCGTATTTCAGAGCTCCTTCTACTGCACCCTGGGCAGAAGGCCTGGTATCTCTGGGTTGTAGAGTGAGCGTCTAATTCGGTGATTTTCCTTAATTCGTTCTTGGCTTTGGGCTCTTGGGAATGGAGGCTGTGCTCTGAACACAGTGTCAGCTGAGGGGCACTGGTAATGGCCACTGGATCAACAGCTGGGACCCAGGGCATTGCCCCTTAACTGAGTCAAGATGGCCAGTCTCTGTCAATCAGAATTTGTCAGGGCCTGCTTCATAGCACATTATTAAATGCCCTGATGTTTTGGTAACCAAATAAATGCATTACAAACAGGACACTTCTGCAGTTCTGTACAACATCCTGGCTCTGTTCATAGAAGTGAATAAAAAGCAATAGGGACTCTGGCCACAATCATGCCAATTTATATGTGTGGCAAAGCAATCTCTTACCTCATTTAATCCTCCTAGGACTTTTCCCAAGGAGAAAGCTGTGGTCAGAATGGAGTAAGGACCAGGCCATGAGCAGAGTTACTAAATAGATTCCAGGTCTTCTGACATCTTGTGCCTGTGCTTAGTCGCTTCAGTCGTGTCTGACTCTTTGTGATCCTATAGACTATAGCCTGCCAGACCCCTCTGTCCCTGGGATTCTTCAGGTGAAAATACTGGAGTGGGTTGCTATGTCAGACCTATAATATAATTTTTCTTCTTGTCTAACCTCCTGAATATGTGTTCTTTAATTCTGAAAAGTGATTTTTGCATTTGGTTGGCTGGGATGGTTGGAACTCTTTCTTTTTTTTTTTTCCCATTCACCATATTTTGTTTTTTCAAATTGTGATAAAATAGACATAACATAAAACTTACGATTTTAACTTTTTTTTTGAGAAGCATGAAAAAACATTTTTATTGTGGGAGGCTACATGTAGGGAGATTAAATCAACTCTGTTGAGATAGACAAACCATATACACAAAAATGTTAAGCACCCTGTAGAGGAGACATTGGAGAAGGAAATGGCAACCCACTTCAGTATTCTTGCCTGGATAATTCCATAGACAGAGGAGCCTGGTGGGCTACAGTCCATGGGGTCACAAAGAGTCAGACACTGAAATGACTGAGAAGAGGAGATATCAGTTTGTAGAACCTGGTCTTGGGCCCTGGCTGCTTTGATTTATTTGATTCATGGTCATTTTTCTGATTCATGGTCATTTTTCTTTATTTTAATCTTTTTTAAGTTGTACAGTTCAGTGGCATGAGGTACATGGTTGAATTTTGGATGTAGGAAAGCGTAGGAAAGTGTAATAATTATTATAAACATAAAAACTGATCAGTAAATCCTTACTACATGCCACTAATGTGCTAAGAGATAATCTGCAATTTCTCACTAAATAAATGAAACCTTGCTACAACTTTCATCCTTCTTTCACAGATGAAGAAACAAAAGTTCAGAGAGGTTAAGTAACTTGCTCAAGACCACACAGATGGCACGTGACAGAGTCAAGTCCCAAACCCAGGCAGTTGACTGATGTATTCTCACTCTAATCCACCGTACCTTGTGGCTTTTTCTTTGGGACCACTGTTAAACAAAACAAAGACGACTTGAAAAGCTCAATTCTTCTTTCTTGGCTCTTCGCTATCTGGTTTGAACCCTCACATGAAGATTGGCAACTGAGTAACCCAAGCATTACTAGAATTTAAGAAGTACTGGAGACAGGGAAGAAGACCAAAAGTCTCTTGCCTGTCTCCTGACAATCTGCAAAATTAAGATTAAAGTGAAAATGAAAGTGAATTTGCTCAGTCGTGTCAGACCCTTAGCGACCCCATGGACTGTAGCCTACCAGGCTCCTCCATCCATGGGATTTTCCAGGCAAGAGTACTGGAGTGGGGGATTGCTCTCTTCTAACTGAAGCTAGCAACATCTAAGACTGGCCCAGGATACCCAAAGTACGCTTATGCTAAAGCTAATTGTAAGAGAGCCTCAGTTTTTTGAGAAGAGATCATGGAAAGCAGGAAACATATTTCTAAATAGGAAGTGTCTGTATTCATTTTGCAATAAATGTCACTAAATAACTCGAGCAATTGAGTACACACTTTTGGCTAAGAGATTGTTGTAGGAAATGTAATTATAACTTCATCAACAAAGCAGGCTGCTATGGACTGGTGGAAAGCACACACACACCGTATAAATACACACACACCTGTATATTTCTGTGAGCAAACTTCTGTTGTCTTGACTTGTATTGATCTGTCCTCTCAGGCTTTTAGATGGCACATAGGAGATAGGGGGAATGAAGAACAAACTCTAGACAATAACTTCATATAAGCTACTCTGGATACAAGTGTTCATGTATGAAATATGTTTATAGTATGTTTGGACAAACTTTCAGCTTCTCAATCTGCATTAATTACTATAAAAAATATTTCCAGTGACAGAAACATAGTAACCTTTAGAATCCCAAACTCAGGTACATGGTCTTAACAGAGGTATACACTTAAAATCACCTATTAAAAGGCAGTGAACTCAAGCATTTTTCAAATTATGTGCTAACTGGTCTTAAAAACATTTTACTTTCTATCGTATGCAGCAAGAATATTCAGAGTGACATCAAGGGAAGGGGATGGGGGACAAGAGGCACAGAAAGCAAGAAAAGAAGCCCCAGGGAGCTAGGAGTCCACCCTGGATCTGATGCCTGGGTCCCCAGAGCCTCCCTCGGCTTCCAGCTGAGAGGTACATCCTTATGGAAGGCACAGGAAGAAGCAGACCCAAGCAGCAGGTGAAATTACAGAAACAAAGACTCTTGACGCAGGAAACAGACTTCCAGAGCTTACAGCAAAATAACAAATGCTTTACTTCTGTTCTAGGAGCTTGGCTTTTAGCCACAACCAAACCATCTCCTGACAGCCCTGATGTGAGGGTACTGTGTTGGAGATAAAGTCCCATAAGGATATTTTATTATTGTTTCTTTCTTCTTCTTCTTTTTTAATATTTTTACTGCATTGCATGGCATGTGGGATCTCAGCTGGCCAACGAGGAATCAAACGCACACCTTCTGCATTGGAAGCATGGAATCGTAACCACTGGAGTACCAGGAAGTCCCTGTTGTTTCTTTTTATTTTGAAGTAATTTCCAATTTTCAGAGGATTCGCAAAGATAATACAGAGCCTTCCTGTACATCCCACAAGGAGCTCTCCCAAATATTCGCATCTTATTTAACCCCAGCATATTTATCAAAACTAAGAAACTAACACTGATGTGATACTATTAACTCATAGACATCAGTTTTTTGGGTTTTTTTTTTTTTTTTTTTACTAATATCTCATCTTTTCCAGGGTACCATTATACTGGGGCTTTCATAATTTTATTTCTTTGCTCAAAAACAAGCTCTCAATTGCTAATTGAAGTAAACAGTTCTGTTATTCTGTTGCAGCCTATATTTTTAGAATCATCTGCCACTGTTCAGCAACATATATTCTATGTTTTGGTTAGAGTCAAATTGGACATACTTGATTTCTCTCAACACGGTCTATCCTAACCTTTCTTACATCCACCACTTTGCTCTCACTGTTCCCTCTACTTGAAACATCTTCCAGGGCTCATGGTTCTATCCTTTCTTCAAGGCTCAAATCAAGTACTTTCTATTTTAAGAAGCACTCCTGGTGCCTCAAGTCAGATGTGTTTTTTCTGGCCTAAGGATCTCTGGTGGGGGCACTGGTACATTTCTTGTGCTATGTACTGAAAAGGGTCCCATTAAATGGGACATCAGAGCAGGGCAGGGTGGAAGGTCAAGGCCTGGGCAGCTGAGGTCAGTAAGAAAGGAGACCTTGACCCCTGGAAGAGGGAGGGAACAGGAGTCCCTCAATGGATGCATTGCTGTGAATTTGAAAAAAACAAAAACAAAACTTCACACTCTCACCCACCAGTAAAATCCAGTGCCTTAGAGTGATTGAGGCATAACAATAGACGTGGTTCCAATATAGACTGAAATCATATCATAAAAATAATACAAAAAGACCAGAGTACTTCCTACATTCCGCTACTTAAACTGGAATAAAGCCTGTTTTCACCCAAACTCACCTTTAAACTCTGTTTAAAGGAAAACCTAACTCTGTAAACTTTTTTGTTCCAATTTTTGCATTTGGTCCTCCTTTCCTTATGATATTAAAGACTATAATAGATAATTTTTCCTTCTGTAGCCATGCTTTAGGGGAAAACATATAAGTATCACTAACTATAGCAACTGTTTCATACCTCTAAAATTCTGCATTCAGATTTGCATAATTACAATGGAACTTTGTATAGTCATCAATATATAATATATATGATTACTAAAAAATAAAGTTTGACATAGCCAGAGAGGTTTCCAAAACCCAGACAATGGAAGGGAATGTATGACTTGACCCCTCATATTGGAATGCAGAACACTAATTTTTTTCTGCAAATGAAAAGATGTGATATGCTTTTTATAATTTTCTTACATTTTTTAGCATTGTTAGCGAAGAAATTTAATAAAAACTGAACAGCATAAAGACAGATCATGCATTAGACCTAGAAAGGGAAACTTCATGAATTTTCTTTACATAGTCTCACAATGAACTCTGAAACAAATAGAGTTTAATAGAGATTAAAATATGATATAACCTGACTGCAGAGTATTTTATGAAAAAGTTTGATTTTTGTATATGACTGCAATATTCAAGGTTGGGGGAATTAGGCAAGAAGACATATTATTAACTTAATGTGACAAAAAGGCAGACATGAAGTTTTTAAGTCTTTAATTATCTTATTCACTATAACGTCTTTTTAAAGGCAAAGCAAAAGTTTAAAAAATCTATTAATAATAATTGAGTAACACTTTTAGCTTTTTAAAAATATAACACATCCTTCAAATAAAAGTATAAACATAGACTAATTTCAACTCCATTGAACAGATATTTGTTTTTGTTTCCTGGGCTTTGTCATCTTAAGGAGACAGGCTGGATGTGACTTCAAAAACAACCGTATAGAAAAATGTTTATTTTATTTGCAAACTTAGAAATATTTTGCAAGTTTACAAATAAACAGAACAAATTCTTGTCTTATGCAACACTGAGGGTTTTTTTGTTAACTGTTTCATCTTTTTTTTCTTTTATTATTGTTTTATATCATCCAATGGGATTTACTTAGAAAATGATTCCTATCCCAAAGAAAATATTTAGGCAGATTTATTCATATCCTTGCTTTAATATGGATAGAAGCAGCCTAAGCATATTTCATTGAAGAAAGGAAATATACTTACAGTTCTTCTTACATATTAACATATTACATTACTCCAAAAAGCTCAAAACATTCTATATCTTTAAGAATTTAAACATCCTCAAAACAGCAGCTCCTAGAGAGGGGCACAGTAGCATTTTAATTGCTAACAACAAAGCCTGATGATAGTTTCAAGCAAGTAGAAGGGCAGGGAATGTGCTTACAAAGACACACACCAAGGCCCAGCATCCCTGATGACTCTGACTGGCGTTGGTCACCCTGGGACTGATCAGGTTCACCCCAGTGATAGCACACTTCTGAGAACTTTTAAATGGGGCTGTGCAAATCTTCTGGGTTTGTCTAGAGTAGATCATTCAAGGGGAAGTCAGAAGTTTCTACAGGATCCCAAGAGCACCAATCCTTGTTTCTCTCTCCACATCAAAGCAGATCCTGAAATCTTGTTGCTGGTGACCCACTCAATTCAAGAAAAATTGATGACAACCAGGCCCCAGTACAGTCAAATGATTTGGGGCATCCTTGTAAGTTTCTTGAAATGGTATTTGGCATGAAAGGGACAAGGTCTCTCCAGCTTCTGCCACTCCCTTCCTTTTCCTCTTCCCTTTCTTTGGGTCACCCCCTGCCCTGACTTTTCCTTTAAAATTAAAAAAAAAATTTTTTTTTTAAGCAAAAAGAAGAGGCTTTGGACTAATTCTCAAAAAAGCTGCACCTGCGTATGTAAAGGACCCGTTAACACCAGGAAAGGAAAGTGATTTGGGACTGACTCAAGTCAGAGTACTACCCACTGAATCATTGCTGACACCTCCAGGGTTTCTTTGGAGGTCTCCCATAAGAACACCGAACTAACCCGGCCCTGTTCAGCTTATGAGAGCTTAGCTGAAGGTGGTATGGCCGCCAGCCACATTACTCATTGGGGATATTGAGTCATATACATTTATAAAGGGTGGGCACAGAACATTAAATATCCCTAAGGTGTTTTGCAGCTGGAATGATGCTGCTGAGCCACAGAGTGATGAAGCTCAACTGCTAGTTTTGAGTCTAACACGCACGCTTCATCTTTGCCACACGCGTTTCTTATTTATGACCTAAACTTTTGGCAATTGCCCCTTATAACGATGTTCACACAATTCCAAATAAGAATGTTTACTTTTTTTTTTTTTTTTTTGAGAGATGGACGTGAAAAAAGAAAATACAAAGTACATTTCCTTAGATAGTTTAGACCATTTGATCCATCATGGGTGGAATGCCCTTGACGTGGGATTTTGTATGTGTTTAAGTTGTAAGAAACATTCTTTGTTCTTCCTTGTGCTTTAGACTTGCCTCAATTCTACTTGTTCTTGCCTGGAGAATCGCAGAGACGGGGGAGCCTGGTGGGCTGCCGTCTATGGGGTCCCACAGAGTTGGACATGACTGAAGTGACTTAGCAGCAGCAGCAGCAGCAAGTTAATCTCAGACGTTAGATCATGTCCACAGTAATGTGCATGAGATTCTATCAGGTACCTCTGTCTTGCTCTCCATTCAGATTGAGGGCAATCTCTGAATAATGGCTTAGCAAGAAGTGGAAGAAATGTTTCTCAACCACTATTTGCTGAGACTTACCAATTTAAACCATTCCCCCATACCCTTCCCAAATTCCTCTTTCTTACCAAAAGAAAAAAAAAAAAATTGATAGAGCTTGCTTGTCTGTTCCCCACCACCCCCGCCACCTTCTTTATAAAGTTCCTAAATACATTCTTTCAAGTTTCATTTAAACTGAGGCATTTGGTAAGTTGATAGTTATAGCATGCTCACAGCTGTGGGAAAACTAACATAAAAAATAACCAGCTTAGAAAAATGGCCCATGGACAACATCTTTGAGTTTTCGTGTTTTATTAGCAATTTGGACTCATTACTATTTGGGGGAGGAAGGAAGGGAGGTAGATGTTTCTGCAAGTTGTTTCTTTAATGTATTAAGCAGAGTTTCCCAATCAGGTTTAAGGCAGCTCAGCCCAGTCCCTTTTACCTGGGTTACAGGAGATCCAGGAAACGATGACCATTGGCTCCCATTCTCTTCCATCCTACAACCCTCTCACCCATACCTTTCACTCCTCCCCCGTTTCCCATCACTGAAATTCATTACCTCAGAGCAGAGGTCAAACTGAGTAGTTCATGAAGCTTCCACAGAAAAATGAGATAACCTCCTTATCTCAACCCAATATGCTCTCTGATCTTTCTTAGCTTTTGTCTTCTTCGTAGTCTTCTGGGCAAAGGCAAGATTTCCACTTATAGCTACCACAGTGTCATTGCAGTTTAGAATTATGACAGCCAGAAAGAGCTGGGTAATATTAATAGCTTGAGATCACAGACTTTCCTGACACCATACTTAGCCAGGTCTGTCTTTCTTTCAGAACTCTCATTATTTGTACATGTTCTATGACTTCTGGAGAGAATATACTACCTCGAAAACTCTCTTCTCCTTTCCATTTTGCTCTTCCAGTATTAATCACCCCCACCTCCCCACCCACTCTCTTGAAAAAGCTGCCCATTTTGCTATGGAAAAACAGTAATATAGACTAAGAGGGTTCTGTTTCTAATCTTTTATGCCTCTTGGTGAATCTTTGGGATATAAAAACAAACTGCATGCCGAAATAGACTCTGTGGCAAGCCTCAGGAAAATCACCAATTATCACATTTGAGAAAATGTTAAATATACAGGCATCATGTTTTCCAACTCAACTGCTACTCTTTGCCGAGGAACACAGGAAGGAGGATGATGGAAACATGGCAGGCACAAGAGGAATCAGAAGAATGAAATAGGAAAAATCATTTACTTAAAGCCTTACTTTCAGAGGACGGAAGGAAGGAAGGAAGAGGGGAAGGAGGGAAGGAGGTAGGAGAGAGGGAGGCAAAGAGGAATAAAAGGAGGTGAGGAGGAAGGAGAAAACAACTTGCATTTTTTTCTTTCCATAGACAAAAACTATCTCTAAAGTCCTATAAGGAATTGAAACTGGAAAACAACTTGGAATCTGAGATATTAAATTGTACTTGGGCTGAATTAGTTCAATGTTCCCCGATTTGACACATAGCTGGGAGACAAGAATATGGATTCCACCTCTATCAACACGAAAACTGGTTCAGCTTGTTTTTCATGACAAGGTTGATGGCTCTCAGAAGGAAAGATATTAGAAACTAAGTAAGCAGAAAAGTCCTGTGTGATGAACAGCTCTTAACTGAGGTTCTGGGACCAGTAGCATCAGCACCTGGGAACTTGTTAGAAATGCAAATTCTTGGGTCCCACTCCAGAACCATGAATCCAGATCTGTAAGGGTGGGACCCAGGAATCTGTGAATTGCCTTCCAGGTAATACTTCTGCAGGCTGTTTGAGAGGCACTGTAAACACCCTTCCCCCCAGAAGACTTTAGCCTGAACTTGGGAAGGAACAGTAATTATCAGCCCTTGTTTGATGAAACTGTAGAAGTACTAAAGCGCAAGAGAGAATAGAATACCACGCGTAGAAGAATGCTTTTCCCCAATGAGGAGGTGAAGAGGGCGAGGGACAGACTGGGAGCTGGGGATTATTAGATGCAAACTATTATATGTAGAATGGATAAACAGCAAGGTCCTACTGTATAGCACAGGGAAATATATCCAATCTTCTGGGATAAACTACAGTGGAAAATAATATTAAAAAGAATGTATCTATGTGTATAACTGAGTTACTTTGCTATACAGCAAAAATTACCACAACATTGTAAATAAATGATACTTCAATTTAAAAAAATGAAAAATAAACATTTCTTATGAGCAAAGGAGATAAGATGATAGAATAAATGGGCACACACACACATACACATACAGAGAAGATTAGAATCATTAAATTTCTGCAAGAAAAATAAATACCACAAATATATGGGGAGAAAACTCAAATCACTGTATGAGAACAAGCTTTCTGTCTTTGATACTTCGGCCTAGAAACCAGAGAGGGTTCCGAATAGAAAACATAAATATGGAATCTTAAACCAAAGACTTAGGATCCCATCTTGACTTAAGAGACTCGAGGCTTCACACACCAGGGGGGAGATATTCTTCCACGTGACATCCTATCCATTATATAGACACACATCAGAAGTGGATTTGACTACTAATAATAGTCGAAACTGTGATCTTTCAACTATACGCATGCCCTCACATATATATTTCTCCACAGCAGTCAGTATTAACTAGTAAACCTGATAGTGAAACCAAATGGGCAAATAATTGTTAACTCATGAACCAAAGACTCTTATCATCCTTTCATAATCTTCTCTGGGGGAAGCAGAAACTGAATTTGTCCAGGGCAGAAGGCTCCAGAGAAGCTTCCTCACACATCTCACAGCATATTCATGGATCAGCACCTCAGGGCTGGTGTGTGTGTGTGTGTGTGTGTGTCTGTGTGTTGCACGTGCCTATGTGTGTGGAAGGGTCATCATTCACAGGTAAGTGCTTAAATCAAACCTCAGGGAGAGATGACAAGTCAGCTTTATGGTTTGGCGCCCAAAGACTTGCTGTGGGGAGCAAAAGATCAACAGCCCTGCAACTGTGCAGGTTTCAGCGGGCCAAGTTTAACCACCACCATTTCCTGCTGGGGGCCGGCACGAGAGCACACTTAGCCACATCGTGTTTGGCACACCTCTCGCTGGTGGCGTAAAATTCTGAGCTGCGGTGAAGCCACCTGGTGGTCACCCACCATGAGAACTTTGTCGGTACTTAGGGGGTTCCCTGCTTCATAAAAGCCCAGGCCCCTGGAAGATCATCTTAGGTTTTCTTCTCACCTTTTTAATGAAAGTTAGTGGCTGACCGGAGCCATAAGCTTGTTTAACCTCTAAGACTGTCAGACGAATGACCAGGCTTTTCTTCCACTTGCTTGCTTTAGTTTCCCCCAGTGTGATGTGACTCTATTCTCTAGGTGATCGGCCACCTGAAAGGGCAGCCTGTTTCCTTGCTGTTCACTATGGGACAACCACATTGTCCCAGGGGCTGGCATGCACAGACCTAATGTGAAACACACTCATAGGAAGTAGATTCAAACAAAGAACTGTGTTTGTCTGTGACATGATGTTTCTGCCCAAGTACAGCATGTCAGTTTCCTCCACAGCTGGCGTGTTTGCCTACTATGACAGGAAAAGCAGTGGTCACTTATAAAGTTTACAATTTCTCTGCAGCTTTCATATTCAGTCCTCATTATCCTCCCCTTAAAAGTAATGTATTCCATTTTAAATCCTGTATAGAAGGGTTGTGACCTGAGCAGGATCCTCCTGACAAGGACAGGAGAATGAGTGTGCCTTAAAGCTGGAAAGAGTCAGAATGACTTGAAAAATCATCTGTGGCTTACTTAAGAGAGAAATAAAATTCAGAAACTATCAGAGCTTTAATGAATTCTGTGACTCTACTTCAATAAAGACAGGGAGCTTCATTTATGAAGTTTAGTCTCTCTAAACCTAGCAAGTAATTTATGCTGACAGATATGCAAACAGCCAAGAGAAAACAGATAAACAGTTGAGAAATTTTTTTTTTTTTAATTTCATGCAGATAGAGGGAGAAGTAGTTTCTAATGACATGGAGACTGGGTTCTGTGGAAGTTAGGGGGAGAAGTGTGGAGAAAAGAAGAGAGAATAGTCAGGGGAAAATCCTTATGCCCATTCAGTATATTAATTTAAGAAACATTGAGCATCCAGCAAAAGTGATACATAGGTTATAAATAATTATGACAATAAATGCTATGGGAGCATACAGTGATGTGTCATTGTAAAGACCACTGGGAACAGGGGTTGAGGAGGAAAGAGGCAATTAAAGAAGACAATACTGAGGAGGCAACATCTGAACTGGAGTTTGGAAGCCAGGGAGAACAATACCAGAATCAGGAGTCAATATGATCATTGAATAAAGGACCATGGTTTCATTTTCAACAGCTCACTCCCACCCCCCAAGTAGTAAAAGCTCAACTGGTACTAGGTGAATGGGTATTGAAAGGCATTCAGACAGTGAAGACAGCAGTGAAGAAGACAACGTGTGACTTTTTTCCCTCTGTTCTGATCATACTGTCCATATGTAGTTTCTTCTTATTGCAAGAGGAGGCAGGTATATGCACTTGGGGTGCTGTCTTGAACCACTGTATTTGTATTCCATTTTTGTTTTTTAAACACATCACTTATCAGAGATACCCAAATCATACTGAAGTTTAATTCAATTTAATCTAATCCATACTGAAACAGATTTTCTTGTGTGTGTGTAAATTAGGAAACAGCTTAAAAACTAAAAATAATTGTAAAATGTGTTGTCACAAAATGATGTGTATTTCTATGACTTGGTTTCCAGGTCCTTCTGCCAAAGGAGACCATGAGAATTAACAATAAACTGTTGGTCAAAGGCTTTGGGCTCCTTGTACACTAGGCATATGGGACTACAGGACAGTGTTATGGCATACAGAATTAAAAAAAAAAAAACTGCTGAAATGGGTTTAGGAAGAGCGTGCAGCTGATATCCTAAACTTCCTCCTCAGTGAAAAAAAGTGCCTGTTGCCTCTTTTGGAGCCCGGGTTGCCCTCCTTTGCTTAAAATATCTGACATCCTATAAGGCATTTGACTCTAAACACCATTTCCATCTTCTGAAGTGCCACAGGAACCGAATCCAGCTGCTGGGGGACTTTCCAGATATTAAATAATCGCCTGCGAAGGCTATCCTCATGCGTGCCTAATAAACAGGAAAAACTCCATCCGCCTAGCACACTTACTCAGTAGTGCGTGTAAAACACTGATTCCCTTGCACATTTGTGACAGGGATGAGTCAGGAGGTGACCATCCTGTGGCAGAGGACCAAATAACATGCTCAGTCTCATGTTGGAGTTCCTTCCACCTGAAGGCTTATTATAAATTATCTCATAGTAGTCATTTTTAGTGCCTATGTATGCATATTGGGTAAACAGTGAGACTTACAGGTGAGTTAGGTAGTTAGTGTTATTGCTCAGTCATGTCTGACTCTTCGCAACCCCATGGACTGTAGCCTACCAGGCTCCTCTGTCCAAGGGATTCTCCAGAATTCTCGAGAAAGAATACTGGAGCGGGCGCCCATTGCCTTCTGCAGGGGATCTTTACGACCCAGGGATTGAACCTAGGACTCCTGTATTGCAGGTAGATTCTTTACCATTTGAGCCACCAGTGAGAAATCTAGTCAATTGAGGGACTATTAAGAAAACAGGCATCTATGACAATAGTCTAGAGCAGGGGTCCCCAGTCTCCAGGATCTAATACCTGATAATCTGAGATGGAATTGATGTAATAATCATAGAAATAAAGTGCACAATAAATGTAATATGCGTGAATCATCCCCTAACCACAGTCCCCACCCTGGTCCATGGAAAAGCTGTCTTCCATGAGAACAGCCCCTGGTGCCAAAAAAGGTTGGGGACCGCTGGTCTAGACCATATCTCTTTGCTGTTTTTCTTACAACAGGAGGCTGCTATCTCTACCCATGTCTGTCTCCAGTTGTGCAGCAGCTGTCAGCCCTTTACTTATCCCCCTCCCCAAACTAGAGACTCAACATGGCCTTCCCATCACCCCTTGCTTTAATCAGCTCAAAGTCTGAGAAAGCCAGGCTGCATCCTCCTGGGAACGCCGGGAACTGCTGGTGGGCCACTTGGCCAGACCTCAGCGAGCCGTCTATATGATAGTGTCTCTCACGTTTCTCTGTGCATGAGTGCAAACGTGCTTTATTCCAGGATGCCTGAGCTCCCCCGCGCAGCTGCAGGGAAAGACTCCTCTCGCAATGAAGATAATTGCTGTAAGCACAGAATAGAGACTCTTGCCTCTACCACCAATATGAAGCATCGCAAGCCTGTGTGAAACCCCAAACTAGAGTCAATCGAACAAAAGAAGCCTTTAATACAAAACTAAACACTCCAATCAGTTCAGGGGCAGAGGTAGAGAGGAAGCATTGTTTTGATCCTAATTCTGTCTCTTTCTAGGTTTAACCAACCACACAGCTTGTCATAAAATGAATTTTTATTCCTTGACTTTGTAATTTCTACCGTTCTTCTTTGGAAAAGAAAATCTGGGCCGTGCATGGGAGAAATGGTTCCAAAAAAGCAATTGAAAAATCCTATCATTTGTCTGGAGCCATAGTTATCCCTCATGTGCAAGCCATGTTCCACCCTTATCAGTGCTTTTGTTCATACTGCATGCTCCGTCTTAAGGACAAAGGTGTTGAGTAAATGATGTTCATGGTCACCAACACTGTTTACAGAAGAAGAGCCCAAGATAGACCATGATGTGCTTACTCAGTGAGCAGACAAGAAATGGAACCGGCAGTTCATCATTTTGTTCAGTGTTCTCTGTGTGCAGAGATTTATACACACAATAGAGCAATAAAAATATCCTTCAGAATATTTCTATGAATGAGTTTATGACTGCACTCTAATGAGCCATGCCGGCATATATCTAAGCAGCTGGCTTAGGATAGCTGATTGGTTCCACTACTTTACAAAGGAGACACAATGACTAGAATAGAGAGCTTTGGAGTATTTTTTTTAAGTGCAGCCAAGGGGTGGGGTTAGGAAGGGGTGATGAGGAGTAGAATTGCAGAAACCACGGGGACTGAGGATCAATTCAGCTCTCATGCCATGAGGGAGCTGTCAAAGCAGACTCTGGCTTAGTCTGGAATTCCTCCCAACCTGAAAGGTTGTTTGAAAACCAGTTGTCCAGAGACCTCTCTTTGGAACTTTGAATTGGTCACTCACTTCTCATGGCATAGAAATTCTTTTTTACAACCATATCCACCATACCTTTAAGACCTTTTGTCTGTGTGGCAGATGCATGTGATAAAATTGGTGACTTACAGATGGGACAGGTGTGCTTTCAGAAGGGATTATGTGTGTTTGGGGTGATTTGGAAACATATCCTATGCATCCCATGATTTGAAATGCTCTAGAAAAGCTCTTTTTCCTCTACTTTTCTTTACTCTACATAATCTCATGTAGTAGGAGATTGTCCCATGAGTTGGCTATTTTGCAATGTTTTTCAAAAAAGGAAACTAAAAAAAGTGTTAAAATCTTCTTATATGCAGATGTACAGTGTAAGGAAACTGGTTTGTTACAATCAAGGAGGAATGCATTACAAGTGAAGTGTCCTAGAATGAAATGGCAATAATTTCCCTCTTTAAACCCCAGGATGAGTGAAAGTGCTGACAGAGTAGAGATGCACTTTCTCAGGTCTCTCCTGTTCATTCACTCCCTGGGTCCCTCCTCCTCAGAGAGAAGACCAGTAGCCTGTTCTGACAAATTTTGTGTCGTTCAAATCCCAGTGAGCCTAGTTGGGACATTAGTATTCACAATCTTAGTCTTTGAATCTGGAGTTCAAATCATGTATACATCATGCTGCTGTCAAAATCATCTGATTTTAATTAAGAATACAGCCTTTCTTAGAGCAATGGAAGAAATCATTAGGTACAAACAAATGAGAGTGATTTCTTCTTAGTTCATAAGAACGCTGCACCTAGTGCCTTCATCCTAGAACCTAAACCACGTGGCCATATTGATTCTGGGAATGAGGAGTTATGCCAATGAGGGAACACACTTTTTTAGGCATAAAGAATTATCTCAATAAAACCCTCTCCCTATCCTCATCTCCATAAAATACTTTCTTTATTGCTTTCATTTTCAGAAGGGGAGGATAGAGGATGAGATGGCTGGATGGCATCATCGACTCAATGGACATGAGTTTGAGTAAACTCCGGGAGTTGGTGATGCACAGGGAGGCCTGGCGTGCTGCAGTCCATGGGGTCGCAAAGAGTCAACACACTGAGCAACTGAATTGAAATGACGGAACTTTAAAATAAAGATATATTTAGAGTCCAATAGAAAGTCCAGTTAGAGTCCAATTTTTGTCACTAGCGCCTTACCAGTGATTGCTATGAGAAACTGTAATGAGACTGTTATATGACCAGCCCACAGAGAGGCATAGCTGGGCTGAATTTTAGACTAGTTCTCAAATATATCTCTATTTCTTTTGTCTCTTACTCAATAGAAATGTTATAACATAGGCTCAATTTCCTACATTTCAAAAATGTTTTAATGAACATTTTAATGAAATGTGTTAATGAAATGTGTTAATGAGCTGTTGGCTTTGATGGGGATTGATTAAACCCTGGCTGTTATTCTTGTTATGGTCTTTGCACAAAGTCCAGTTGACTGAGGACATTTAGAGCTCCCCAAACTGCGTGACTATAGAAAGCAAAGACACAAGCATTAAAAAAAAAAAGAAAGAAAGAAAGCAAAGACACAAAAACTGTTCATTCATTGGAAAATTGATGACACCATTATAAAAGCTTAGCTCACCCATATCATGACTAACAGAAACCTTTAAAATTTTTTTTTGACCATGTGGCATGTGGGATCTTAGTTCCCCAACCAGGTATTGAGCCCACGGTCCCTGCATTGGAAGTGCAGACAGAGTCTTAACCACTGGACTGCCAAGGAAGTCCCTCCATTTTTATTTTATTTAAGGACTTCTGGGTATAAATTTTCAGAAAGAAATTTTAAAAAGTATACAACAAAAACCTCAGTACCCACCACTGAAAATGAGAAATAAAATGCTACAAATAGAATTGGGTTTTCACACATAAACCCCTCCCAAGTCCTAATCACTCCTCTCCTCAACCTACATTGGTCATAGGTTCTTGGGTTTGATGATGAGCAGCCTATGTCTCATTGTTTAGTCACTAAGTCATGTCTAACTTTTATGACCCTCATGGACTGTAGCCTTCCAGGCTTCTCTGTCCAAGGGATTTCAGAATACTGGAGTGGATTGCCATTTCCTTCTCCAGGGGATCTTCCCG
This sequence comes from Bos indicus x Bos taurus, assembly GCF_003369695.1. Lineage (NCBI taxonomy): Eukaryota > Metazoa > Chordata > Mammalia > Artiodactyla > Bovidae > Bos > Bos indicus x Bos taurus. The sequence continues at coordinate 52,235,241 of NC_040079.1, read as the reverse complement.
ATTCAGGGGTCGAACCCACGTCTCCTGCATTGGCAGGCAGATTCTTTACCACTGAGCCATCAGGGAAGCCCATCCTACGTTAACATTATACATTTACTTTATATGTTTGTACTTTGAACAAACATTTAAAATATTCAGAAAGATTGAAGGCAGGAGGAGAAGGGGATGACAGAGAATGAGATGGTTGAATGGCATCACCAACTGGATGGAGATGAGTTTGAGCAAGCTCTGGAAGTTGGTGATGGGCAGGGAAGCCTGGTGTGCTGCCATCTATGGGGTCGCAAAGAGCTGGACATGACTGAGTGATTGAACAACTTTGAATTTCTCACTTTTCAGCCAGGATACCTATTTGATATTCATTGTGATGTTTGGTTCATTGGGACATATTAAAATAGTTATTTTTTAGTTTGAAAGAATATTGCTCATACACCACCCCATGTCTTCAAACCATTTGCAATCCTATCACTGGTGACCCATTCTCCAAACATATAAAACAAATTACAGCAAAGGGAAATGAATTACCCAGGGTCACACGACACCTCGGTAGCAGAATGAAGAAGAAAACAGTATGGAGGCCTCCCACCCATGCCTCCCACTAGTCTAGGATGCTGTTGTGCTCTAGTGCTTCATAATATATTTATAAGCACTCCACATATGTAATAAATCATTATGTATTGATTTAAACAGTGCCATTTGCAAGCCTCAAAGTGTTTTACTGTATTAATACGTAAAGGGATCAAATCACTCTGCCAGTCACCGACAGGCAGGCAGTACTTAACTAGTAGATGGGTATTAGCAAAACTCTAAGGCAAGCTGAGAACCAGGAGAAGAGTGAGTTGCATTGACTCCTGTAAGTAGCAAATCTTGGCTAATTGCAGAGGAAAGATGTGCTAGTATATCTTATATTTTTAACTGGTTGGATAGAGAGAAAATCTTTTATTTGCATAAATCAATGTTTTCATTAGAGGTCCGTTGTGTCAGAAACTTCAGAAGTGTAATGGATATTGACTACTGGAAAAGAAAGACTGCTTTAACCCATGCAGGAAAGGCAAGTACATGGGAAAAACCCATATGTTCTTATATGCAGCCTTGAGTAACAGACAGCTGTCAGTTTCTTTAAAATGCCTTTGGAGGCAAAAAAGTTTTCAATAGTCAGGGTGTGAGATTTTAAAACTCACTCTAAAGGCTCTGATGTGCTTTGGGGGAGCCAGTTGATAAATATTCAGGAATCCTGTAAACGCTTCCTAAACTGTTGGTATGTTGAAATGGACAATCCATTCAGTTCAGTTCAGTTCAGTCACTCAGTCATGTCCGACTTTTTGCGACCCCACGAACCGCAGCACGCCAGGCCTCCCTGTCCGTCACCAACTCCCGGAGCTCACCCAAACTCATGTCCATTGAGTCGGTGATGCCATCCAACCATCTCATCCTCTGTTGTCCCCTTCTCCTACCTTCAATCTTTTCCAGCATTAGGGTCTTTTCAAATGAGTCAGCTCTTCTCATCAGGTGGCCAAAGTATCGGAGTTTCAGCTTCAACATCAATCCTACCAATGAACACCCAGGACTGATCTCCTTTAGAATGGACTGGATTAGGAGCACATTAATTCGTAAACCTTACAAATCAGGACTATCCCCTGCAGGAAGCTGATTTACCAGCACACCACTGCTTCTAAACATCCTTTGGGTGGTGGAGTTTGCACTTGAACTTAATTTTTACTGGATTCTGAAATGAGTCTTTGGAACAGCCTATAGATTCATTCCTAGATAGTTGTTATGGGTTAATATATTTGTGCCTGACTGGCAAATCATATGATGTGATGTCTCCCATGTTCTCTTGGATGAGAGGAAAACTCATATTTTCCCAAAGTGTAAACCAGGAAATGGAGATCATGGAAATAGCTGCTTCTAAAGAAATAAAATAAATGTATAATGAATGTTTTCACCCACATTCAGTCAGGCTCAATAAAACACTATTTGCCTTCATGCTGGAAATCGGAAAGGGCATGCCCTGTCAACACACTGACAAGTTACAGAATTAATTCTGTTCCTAAGAAAATCACCGGCACCTCAATATTCTATCAACCCAAATGTCTCAAAGGGAAAAGGTTCATAGATGTTTAGTGAAAACACCCAGTTTTACTTTTCAAATGGTAACTAATTATTTATGGATGGCTCTTCCAGAATAAAAGTCACTGTCCAAGTGGTACCTTCACATCTTCTGATTAAAAGAAATATTTTCTATTCAATGTTAATATTTTGCATGGAAATTGTCCAAGGTAATTACTCCAACTCTTTGCCAAATCAAACACATTGGTTACTTATTTTCCTAATTTTAGTTTCTTCCCAATTTTGGTTTCTTCCTAAATTTTGTTTCATTCATGTCTAGGGGTAAAGGGCTCAATGTCCTACCAAGTTTCACTGAAAAGACTTGTCATAGAAGAAACAAGACTGAATTTGGATATCTGTCACCACATTTTTCACTTTGGGGGCATGTGTGCAAAGGCAGTTGGACACCAATCGTCTTTATTTGAATTGGATTTTCCCTGAACTTACATGACAGCCTTCAATGAAACTATATGTTTTGAGGTGCACATTAGCAAGCAGCACCTAAGAGAGCAGATGTGTGTGGGGGGGATAGTTATGTAATAACAGTTTATTGAGCATCTATTCAGTGACTTCCCTTTCACTTTTCACTTTCATGCATTGGAGAAGGAAATGGCAACCCACTCCAGTGTTCTTGCCTGGAGAATCCCAGGGACGGGGGAGCCTGGTGGGCTGCCATCTATGGGGTCGCACAGAGTCGGACACGATTGAAGTGACTTAGCAGCAGCAGCATTCTGTGTACAAAGCATCCTGTATGCATTCTCTCTAACCTTTACAACATTGCTCAAGTTATTATTAGACCCTTTTTATAGATGGGGAAATTAATGGCTCTAAGTAGAGGGACCACATGGAAAGTATAGGAAACAGAATTCAGACCTGCTCTAGCTAGCTTTTTTCCTCTATACCACCCTTCTCAATATAATGCTGTCTTAACTGGATCACAGAATAGTCCTCTCCTTTCTATATCTGTTTTTCATAAATAGGCATGTTTTGATATTCATAAAATTAGAACCATTAAGAGTTTAGGGTACTAGAATAAACTTCTCTGAAACCATAATGTGAAAACATTTCCGTTAGATCTGTAAAGCAAATTTTAAATGGGAGTTTTCACATTAGAAGCAAAACTGTGAATTATGAAATGTCATCTGATTTTTCTAACTGTAATAACTACTATTAAGAATATAAAAGTCATTATTTAATACAGTATATATGAGAAATTAACATATAATTTTCAATAGGGCTTGCTATAAGTTTAACTTTAAAATAAACTTGTTTATTAATTATTTGGGGAGCTAAAGATTACTCCATAGACAAAGTATACTATTTGGCTATTTTTACAAATTTGCATAATAACATCATCAACGTCTTTCACTTTTAACCATGAAAAGCAAGTAGGTCAAATGTCATTTATCTTATTTTACAAACAAGGAATTAAGTAAGGCTCAGGGGTAGTAGCAGAGTGGATTGAAAGTCAATTCTTAAGATTCTCATCCAGTGCTTTCTCCATATGTCACACAGAATAGCAACTTAAAAATGTTTCAAACAGTGAAAGCCCTAGAGACAGGCGTAGCACTGCTTATGAAAGAACAATTCCGGCTCAAAATTAACCTGCAATGTTCATAATGCAAATAGCACATTGAACGGGTAAGTTGTGATGGAAGGAAATAAAGTTAAGCAAAATCTTAGGTCTGGCACAGGTTGGTACCCAGTGTCTGGTGGATGAAAGTAGACCAGAGAAAGTTGAAACAGAAATAAGAAAGTCCCTGAAGTCTTTCTAAACCTGTGATTCAAGGTCATTTAAGGCTTGTTCTCTATGTTGCTACATGTCCACTGCTACAAAATTAATAAGGCATCTGGTAAGGCCACTTTTTTAATGTATTCACTGAGAAACATGCTTTGTTTCCATTTGCCCCTTCCCCCAAGAATACAGTCTTTTGTGTTATTTTTAGCACAGTCTCCACCACCATCTGAAAAGACAGCAACAGTAAATCGGCCTCTAGTCACTATTGTAATTTTCAATAAAATTTACCTGGCCCATATTAAAGTCTTTTTGTTAAAGCATATATTTGTTTTACAGGTTATTTTGCCAGGAGGTGCAAATCTGCTTTTCCTACTAATTGAAAAAACAAAAACAAAAACAAAAAAAACAGTGAAAGCAAAATCATATCCTCCCGCAACGAGCTGTCTTTATATTCCCATTCCTCCTTTATTGCTGCCACCACTGCAAGTAACCTGGATAGTGGGTTTTGTTCCCATTCAGCATGGATCTTTGTTTTTCCAGGCTATCTTTATGTTACCCAAGTAAACACATCAGAAAACTTCAGTTCAATATACTATCTAATAATCAAAGATGATTAAAATCACCATTTATTTTCTCTTTTTTTAAAAATGATCGTTGAATTTGAGATCTAAAGAGCCACCTGCTACCAAAGGTATTTTACCAATGCTGGTGAATGCATACTTAGTTTCGAAAACAACTGGTGATATTCTATTTCATTGTTATTAAGAAATACGGGGCTTTCCTGATGGCTCAGTGGTAAAGAATCTGCTTGCCAATGCAGGAGACCCTGGTTCAATCCCTGATTTGAGAAGATCCCACATGCTTCAGAGCAACTAAGTCCATGCACCACAACTACTGAGTCTGTGCTCTAGAGCCAGAGAGCAGCAACTACTGAAGCCCGTGCACCCTAGAGCCCAAGCTCCCCAACAAGAGAAGCCACTGCAAAGAGGAGCCTGTGCATTGCAACTGAAGAGTAGCCCCTGCTCACAACTAGAACAAACCCAGGCAGCAAAGACCCAGCACAGCTAAAAATAAATAAAAGAAAATTTAAAAAGAAATATACATTCCAGAAATTTCTGATTTTGTATATACTGAACAACATAACCTTCTGATGATTTGTTTCCTATTAATCTTAACATTAATTTGCTATGAAATTAAAAAATACTAGGTTAATTCTTCAGAGCCTGGTGTTTTGATGTTGTAATGTTCCATTTGAAGGGGTTGAGACTACCTGGGTCTACATGAAACAGCATGACTGTGGCCTGGCAGAAGCAATCAATTGAAGAAGCTAAATGATGTGTAAATGGAAATGACCACACAATTGATTTGACTAGGGCAATCAATACTGCTTATGGAGATAGCAAAAAATGAGCAGATCTGCTGGGCTATGGTCCCATTCAGTGGCCGCAAGTAGACACAATTTACAAAGAATGTGTACAGAAAACCTTGCTCCAGAGAATCTATATTTCTAGGTCCCCCAGTTGGCACCTGGCTCAGAGAAGGTATGTGAATATCACTTTTCCCCACTTTATTCTGGTCACAATGTTTTTTCAAGTATTTGATTGATTATGCATTTTCAGGATCAAGTACCACTGTCAAAACCAGACACTGCAGATTATTGCTATATATACAACTCAGCTGATGGAAACAGGTGTAAATGGAACCCAAAGAGCTACCTACTGATTTTGCATATTATGTGGGACACGGCCATCAGTCAGCACATTTTCAAATCCAACAGTTAGCTGATTTTCAATTCAGAGAGCTTCTTATGTTACACTTTACTATTCTTGATATTGTCCTGTTTTCTACTAATTAGTTGGCGTATTAAATCACTACTTCAGGACTATAATAATTCTGATATTTCCTATGTGGTAATAAAAGAATAGGTAATTTGTTCCAAAACACTACGTGTGTATGTATACATGTATCTATCATATATTTCATTCATTCCATCATTCATCAAGTAGCAATTGACTACCTTCTATTTGTGAGGCTGGCAACCCACTCCAGTATTCTTGCCTGGAGAATCCCATGGACAGAGGAGCCTGGCGGGCTACAGTCCACAGGGTCACAAAAGAGTTGGACACGACTGAACGACTTGACTGCACTTCACTGCTACAGAGGACACAAGGTATACTAAGACATGGTCTATTCCTCAAAAGGGTTATTATCAGTTTGGTGGGAGAATGGTGGAAAACAGTCTCAAATGAAAAGGCAAAATTATCTTTTCTGATCCTGATTCAAACATCTTCCAAGTGGGTTGAATATCCTCTGGTGGTTTGGAGGATGACCCACACTTTACATCATCTCCAAGGTGAGAGATTGGTAAAATTTTTCTATAAAGTGCCATCTTTGCCAGACACATGGTTTCTATTGCAACCATTCTACCCTGAATCAGTAAACAGTTTGCTAATGAAATGAACTGGGATGTGTCCCAATAAAACTTTACTTGTAGACCTAAAGCTTGAATTTCATATAAGTTTTCCATATCATGAAATAGAATTCTTTTAATTTTTCTAATCATTTAAAAATGTAAAAGCAATTCTAAGTTCATGAGCCATATAAAAGCAAGTGGCAGGCTGAATGTGGCCCAGAGCTATAGTTTATCAACGACTGTCCTAGATTGATGAAAGGCATTTTGGTGCCTCTAGCTCAAAGCTATGATGATAATGATGGTAAAACCTGATGTACTGACTCTTCCTATGTGCTAGTCACTTTCCAGACTTGTTAGTAGTGGTAGTGTTAGTTGCTCAGTTGTGTCCAACTCTATGACACCCCCATGGACTGAAGCCCACCAGGCTCCTCTGCCCATGGAATTCTACAGGCAAGAATATTGGAGTGGCTTGCCATTCCCAACCCAGGGATTGAACCCGGGTCTCCTGCATTGCAGATTGCTTACCGCTTGAGTCACCAGTGAAGCCCCTGTCCAGACTCCTTACCTGTATTATCTCATTTAGTCTCACAACAACTTTGGAAGTCAGTACTTAACTCCCATTATAGATACTCAGACACAGACAGAGAAGACATAACCTTCCTAAGGCTAACCTTAATGGACTTAAGCTTCCATTCAATTCAGAGAGGATATGTGTCTGAGATTTTAAGAGTGTGTTGAGGAGGGAGTGGCCAAAGGTCTCCGTGGGAACAGGGTGTGGCCCACAAGTGAAGGCAGAATGAAAAGTTCCACTCTAGCTGGTTAGGAAGGGAACAGAAGTGCCAAATACACAAAGCCACCTAGAAATTTGACCCAAACACTCCAACCCTCTCAGTGACCTTGGATGAATATGCCCTAAAATTAGCTGGAAGATTCCTTTGTTTTTAGAAATTCCCAGGACAGCTGGTTCCAGGGGCAGATCTAGGACTCTGCTGGATTCTTAGATACACTCACATTATTATATCAGTTGACTGAGGGAGGAGTTCATGAAGTCTTAAAGTTTAATGCAGTTGCTGTCGAGTACCTTCAGAACCTGACAAGTGAGAATTTAATCTTGAGAAAAGCTTCCTCCTCATGAAGTGTCTGGAACTTTGAAAGCCAGCCAGACCAGGGTGTGTGTGTGTGTGTGTGTGGAGGAGGAAGTTGACCACTCAATAGTAGTGCCCCAACATGAAAAACAAGGTTAAAATCTACTCCCCTTCTGGTCGCTTTCTGCAAATTTTGAACAACATCTATATAAACTCTGGGCCGAGGCTTAGGCATGCTTGCTTTTATTCACCTTAACAAAAATGCTAGTTATTATATATGCACATTTCCATCTGCTTCAATCTTTATTCTGATTGCATAAAAAATCTTACAGAAGACAGTTTAGTCAGCTAGAGCTGCAAGTCTCTTTCTAAACAGAACTGGGATGAGGCTAATATGTTAAAAAAAAGTGTAAAGTACTCAGTCGCTCAGTCATGTCTGACTCTTTGTGACCCCACAGACTGTAGCCCGCCAGACACTTCTGTCCATGGGATTCTCCAGGCAAGAATACTGGAGTGCATAGCCATTCCTTTGTGCAGAGAATCTTCCTGACCCAGGGATCAAACCCAGGTCCCCTGCATTGCAGGCAGATTCTTTACTGTTTGAGCCATCAGGGAAGCCTGAGGCTAATATATAAGCCATCAACTAGACCATTTTCAGCAGAAGGAGTGAAGTATACATCTGAAGTGTACACAGTGATCCTGAGAAGTATGGCCCCACGGCTGGCCAACATGTCTACTCCTTAACAACTATTAACAGGCCGATTGGCAAATCATATGAAAGCACTTACATCGAGAAAAGGCCTTTGTATGTGAAATAGCAAAATAAAGTTCAGCTTGCACTATTTAAAAAAAAAAATGAAGTTGGCAAATGCATGATTCTGTTGCACTAAATAGTTATGTTAGTATTAGTAACAGCTTCTCACTTTCTGGAGTTTTAATTATGTCTCTCGGGACTGGAAGAAGGGTGAGGGCGGGGGATATAGATTTTAACAGCTTATTTGGTTGCTGTCCCTACCTTTACTGCTATTGAACTAAAAAAAAAAAATCTCCACAGGCTAAAATTCTTTACATTGCAAATAAAATAGTTTTTCCCTGGTTTTTATCAGCATGGGTCCCACAAGGAACCGACAGCCGGTTTATGTCAATGAACAAGACTTATTGTTTTCAGATTTATTTTTTTATAGCAAAAAAAAAAAAAAAAAAGTTGGTGCTGAGCTTGAAACAAAGGCAACAAAGAACAATTCAGACTCTAATTTGGGGTTCCAGCACAATTGCTGGGTTGAATACAGGCCACCTTGCACCCAGTTATTTGAGGAGGACTCATTAATTTTGGGGCTCCTCTTGAAGTTGCTACACATCGTGGCCTGTGCACACAGGAGCACAGACTTCCTCATGTGCGCACAAGCTTTTCTTTTTACCCAGTGGGCAGATGTGTTTGCTGTGTGTGTGTTTCCGGTCTCCATGATCCATTCCTAAAAACAAATGGGATAGGGACTGGCGATCAGAGAAGCAGCAAGTAAAGGACAAAAGAGAAACCTTAAAAGACTTAGAATATTTTGTCTGGGACAAAAACAAGAGGTGACAACACTTCTCATTAAGCTAGCTTTATAAAATCTTTCCTTCTTTCAGTCTAACTCACCTTTTCCTTTCCCCTGGAGAGAACGATGTTGCTAGGAATGTGGGAAACTTAAAGCACAAATTTGGGTTTATTTTTCTAGGGCTTCCCTGGGGGCTCAGCTGGTAAAGAATCTGCCTGCAATGCTGGAGACCCAGGTTTGATCCCTGGGTTGCGAAGATCCCCTGGAGAAGGGAAAGGCTACCCAGGCCAGTATTCAGGCCTGGAGAATTCCATGGGTTATACAGTCCATGGGATAACAAAGAGTTGGATACAAGTGAGTAACTTTCACTTTTACTTTTTAAGGGCTTCCCTGATAGCTCAGTTGGTAAAGAATCTGCCTGCAAGGCAGGAGACCCCAGTTTGACTCCTGGGTTGGGAAGATCCACTGGAGGAGGGATAGACTACCCACTCCAGTATTGTTGGGCTTCCACAGTGGCTCAGCTGGTAAAGAATCTGCCTGCAGTGCGGGAGACCTGAGTTCAATCCCTGGGTTGGGAAGATCCCCTGGAGAAGGGAAAGGCTACCCACTCCAGTATTCTGGCCTGGAGAATTTCAGGGACTGTATATCCATGGAGTCACAAAGAGTCGGACATGGCTGAGCAACTTGCACTTTCACTTTTCCAGAAATCAGTGGTGTCTGGGAGTCTCCGGGGGAGGGGTGGATCGAGGGTGGCCTGCTGCAGGGTTGGGGGCACAGTCTGTAGCAGTACATGCATGGGATCTTTTGAGAGAGGTCACCATTATCTTCATTACCTCCACCATAGTTTGGTCCCAGGTAAATAGCAGGGAGAGAACACAGCTCCACCCATCAACAGAAAAGTGGATTAAAGATTTACTGAGCATGACCGCCCCCCCCCCCCATAGAACAAGACCCAGTATCCCCCTCAGTCAGTCTATCCCATCAGGAAGCTTCTATAAGCCTCTTATCCATCTCCATCAGAGGGCAGACAGACTGAAAACCACAGTCACAGAAAACTAACCAATCTGATCACATGGACCACAGCCTTGTCTAACTCAATGAAACTATGAGCCATGCCATGTAGGGCCACCCAAGACCAATGGGTCATGGTGAAGAGTTCTGACAGAATGTGGTCCACTGGAGAAGAGAATGGCGAACGACTTCAGTATCCTTGCCTTGAGAACCTCATGAACAGTATGAAAAGGCAAAAAGGTAGGACACTGAAAGATGAACTCCCTAGGTTGGTAGGTGCCCAATATGCTACTGGAGATCAGCGGAAAAATAACTCCAGAAAGAATGAAGAGATGCAGCCAAAGCAAAACCAACAACCAGTTGTGGATGTGGCTGGAGCCAAAGCAAAAACACCCAGTTGTGGATGTGGAAGAAAGGTCCGATGCTGTAAAGAGCAATATTGCATAGGAACCTGGAATGTTAGGTCCATGAATCAAGGCAAATTGGAAGTGGTCAAACAGGAGATAGCAAGAGTGAACATCTACATTCTAGGAATCAGTCCACTCCAGTGGACTGGAATGGGTGAATTTAACTCAGATGACCATTATCTCTACAATGGAGGGCAAGAAGCCCTTAGAAGAAATGGAGTAGTCATCATAGTCAACAAGAGTCTGAAATGCAGTACTTGGATGCAGTCTCAAAAATGACATAATGATCTCTGTTCATTTCCAAGGCAAACCATTCAATATCACAGTAATCCAAGTCTATGCCCCAACCAGTAATGCTAAAGAAGCTGAAGTTGAATGGTTCTATGAAGACCTACAAGATCTTCTAGAATCAACACCCCAAAAAATATGCCCTTTTCATTAAGGGGACTGGAATGCAAAAGTAGGAAGTCAAGAAATACCTGGAGTAACACGCCGATTTGGCCTTGGAGTACAGAATGAAGCAGGGCAAAGGCTAATAGAGTTCTGCCAAGATAATGCACACTGGTCATAGCAAACACCTCTTCCAACAACACAAGAGAAGACTCTACACATGGACATCACCAGATGGTCAACACTGAAATCAGATTGATTATATTCTTTGCACTCATCGAGTGAGAAGATCTATACAGTCAGCAAAAACAAGACAAGGAGCTGACTATGGCTCAGATCATGAACTCATTCAGATATAACCTAAATCAAATCCCTAACGATTATACAGTGAAAGTGAGAAATAGATTTAAGGGACTAGATCTGATAGACAGAGTACCTGATGAACTACGGACGGAGGTTTGTGACATTGTACAGAAAACAGGGATCAAGACCATCCACAGAAAAAGAAATGCAAAAAAGCAAAATGGCTGTCTGAGGAGGTCTTACAAATAGCTGTGAAAAGAAGAGAAGACAAAAGCAAAGGAGCAAAGGAAAGATATACCCATCTGAATGCAGAGTTCCAAAGAATAGCAAGTAGAGATGAGAAAGCCTTCCTCAGTGATCAGTGCAAAGAAATAGAGGAAAACAATAGAATGGGAAAGACTAGAAATCTCTTCAAGAAAATTAGAGATACCAAGGGAACATTTCATGCAAAGATGGGCTCATTAAAGGACAGAAATGGTATGGACCTAACAGCAGCAGAAGATATTAAGAAGAGGTGGCAAGAATACACAGAAGAACTGTACAAAAAAGATCATCATGATCCAGATAATCACAATGGTGAGATAACTCACCTAGAGCCAGACATCCTGGAATGTGAAGTCAAGTGGGCCTTAGGAAGTATCCCCACGAACAAAGCTAGTGGAGGTGATGGAATTCCAATTGAGCTAGTTCAAATCCTAACAGATGATGCTGTGAAAGTGCTGCACTCAATATGCCAGCAAATTTGGAAAACTCAGCAGTGGCCACAGGACTGGAAAAGGTCAGTTTTCATTCCAATCCCAAAGGAAAGCAATGCCTAAGAATGCTCAAACTACCACACAATTGCACTCATCTCACATGTTAGTAAAGTTATGCTCAAAATTCTCCAAGCCAGGCTTCAGCAATACGTGAACCATGAACTTCCTGATGTTCAAGCTGGTTTTAGAAAAGGCAGAGGAACCAGAGATCAAATTGCCAACATCTGCTGGATCATCGAAAAAGCAAGAGAGTTCCAGAAAAACATCTATTTCTGCTTTATTGACTATGCCAAAGCCTTTGACTGTGTGGATCACAATAAACTGTGGAAAATTCTGAAAGAGATGGGAATACCAGACCACCTGACCTGCCTCTTGAGAAACCTATATGCAGGTCAGGAAGCAACAGTTAGAACTGGACATGGAACAATAGACTGGTTCCAAATAGGAAAAGGAGTATGTCAAGGCTGTATATTGTCATCCTGCTTATTTAACTTCTATGCAGAGTACATCATGAGAAAAGCTGGGCTGGAAGAAGCACAAGCTGGAATCAAGATTGCCGGGAGAAATATCAATAACCTCAGATATGCAGATGACACCACCCTTATGGCAGAAAGTGAAGAAGAACTAAAGAGCCTCTTGATGAAAGTGAAAGAGGAGAGTGAAAAAGTTGGCTTAAAGCTCAATATTCAGAAAACGAAGATCAGGGTCTCTGGTCCCACCACTTCATGGCAAATAGATGGGGAAACAGTGGCTGACTTTATTTTGGGGGGCTCCAAAATCACTGCAGATGGTGACTGCAGCCATGAAATTAAAAGACACTTACTCCTTGGAAGGAAAGTTATGACCAACCTAGACAGCATATTAAAAAGCAGAGACATTAATTTGCCAACAAAGGTCCATCTAGTCAAGGTTATGGTTTTTCCAGTAGTCATGTATGGATGTGAGAGTTGGACTATAAAGAAAGCTAAGCGCCGAAGAATTGATGCGTTTGAACTGTGGTGTTGGAGAAGACTCCTGAGAGTCCCTTGAACTGCAAGGAATCCAACCAGTTCATCCTGAAGGAAATCAGTCCTGAGTGTTCACTGGAAGGACTGATGTGAAGCTGAAACTCCAATACTTTGGCCACCTGATGTGAAGAGCTGACTCATTAGAAAAGACCCTGATGCTGGAAAAGATTGAAGGCAGGAGGAGAAGGGGATGACAGAGGATGAGATAGTTGGATGGCATCACCGACTCAACGGACATGAGTTTGACCAAACTCCAGAAGCTGGTGATGGGCAGGGAAGCCTGGTGTGCGGCAGTCCATGGGGTCGCAAAGAGTCGGACACGACTGAGTGACTGAACTGAAGTAAACTGTACTCCTCTACCTGTGCCATGCTTGAGGTTAAGTTCCTTCAGGCAGAATGGAAAGAGCATGGATTGGAAGTCAGGAGACTGAGGTGCTGTTCTGGCTCATCACCAATTTGCTACCTTGATCCTGGAAAATCATCAAACTCTTTGATCCTGGTGCTTTTGTATCTGAACAATGACCTTTCTAACGCCCTTGTCTGGGTCCAATATTTACTGGACCATGGTTTCCTCTTTGAAAATGTAGCCCCAACTTCCATAACTCAAAAACAGTCCCTCCAGCTATCATCTGATGGGGGCTCATTGTTATGACCATTCTAATGTAGCTTCTGGATTATTCCCTTAGAACTTAGTAACCATCAAGTCCTGAGCTGTATGGGAGTTGCCTGGGACAAATAATCTCTGCCAGGGTATTAACTAACATTGACCTGAGGTTCTTAGCCCCCAGGAACACTGTGTTTCCACTAGGGATTCACAGAGGCCAGAATGTGCCTTCTCTAATAAAGAAATTTTGGCTCATGACTTGAGGTGAAGGGGAGGAGTAGTTTTGGGTGATGTCTTTTGGTATGACACTAACCAATCATTTGGAGAAAACTGACATTCTGAAAGGAACCCCAGCTGTGCCAATGATTTAGAATTGGAAAAAGCAGTAAGATGTTTTTCAGAATGGATTTTAAAGCACGTATCAATGAAGCCCTGAGGAAAAGCAGAACTAGATATTAAAATTCCTTCTCAGGGTCATGCTGCCACAATGACCAATGAACTGAAGGTGAGGAAATAATTTTCTCTCAGTACACTAGGGGTGGGGGTCTCACTCTGGGGAGCTGGGTAGGAATTATCAGCTGGAAGAGGGGGAGACATGAGTTTCATGCCTTTACAGGAGGTATATAATTTTAAAATGCTCTCTTGTCACATTCCCAATGTCAAGACTCATTTTCTTCCAGCATGTGGCCAGCTTATATTTTGTAATCCCTTTTAATTATGGAGCTCACTGTATGAAAGTTACTTTCACAGTTCTTCCTAAGATCTCTGTAATTTTTTTTAAATGCTCTAAATTTTTTAACCTTATTTTGTCACAAGAAATTAGTTGACAGAAATAATATAAAAGAAGCATTTTTTCCCAAATGGTGAAATGAACAGCTAAGTACATGTAGTTTGGGGTAGTAGTTGCTGAAATTGCTATTTTTTGCATGGTTGTTGTTGCTTTGAAAGCTATCTGATCAACTGTTTACCAACAACACAGGGTTTTGGAATTCTTTTAGGCCATATGTGATCACAGTCAAAATACCCCAGAGGTGTTATCATTGAGTTCATATTGTAAACATGGAAAATGTCTAAGTAGTATCAGTTAGGTGAAGGTTGCTCATCACATTTTTTCTTGGTGTGAGTAGTTTGGTGAAGAATTAGGCTCTGTGGTTCACTCTCTTGATTTACTACCTAAAACTTCACAGTTTGGTGCTGAGAAGAGTGTCTCCTGCTTATTTTCCTCTGATGCTCTAGTGCAAGTAATCACTAAGGTTAGCATTTTCAACCAAATTCTAAGCAGATCTGAGACTGTGTAGCCAAGTTTTATCCTGTATGCACCACTGCATACAGAGGGATTATAATTCTCTGTTATGCCCAACTGCTTTATGTGTGTGTGTGTGTGTGTATGTGTGTGCACACATGTGTATGTGGGTGTACTGGCAAGTTTTTGCAGCAGTGAGTACATAGAAGATTACAAATATGACCAGTTGTGAGTTGCTGCAGTTTCCTGAAGGCTTGAGAGGCATCTATTTTGACTAGACAGCACCATTGCTGGCCTCAGGGTTGAAAGTCTTTTAAGTGTCAAATAAGCCTCCTTTATAACTAACTCTAGCCTGTCATAGTTCAAACTTGGTAGAGAACTGGGTTCTCTTACATAGCAGGTCACAGAACATCAGGATCTCTTCTCACCTGCTCTGGGTGAGCTTCACATAAGGTTTTGTGTGGTCTTTGAGTCCATGTTTAATGCTCAGTTGCATCATTCAAGTTCCAATGAGAAGCCAACAGAAGGAATGATGGATACTTTGCTTTGAATTTTCTCACATACTAAAAAACTGAAATATGGATTCCTTTTATTGAATTTAGATATATGTTCATTGCTCACTTTTCAGACATAAAAAGTATATAGTTGAGGTAGAACTTAATAAATACTACAGAAAACTGTATTTCTGTTTCTTAGTTCAAATCTCTTGTGACATAAAAATTAAACATACTGAAATGCTTACTCCCTTTTCTAGAGCTAAGTCTCTGCTAACATTTTAGTGCAGTATATTTGTTTTAAGGAATTTTGTTTTGTTGTACTTTGATTTAAGAAGGAGTTGAGACTCATGCTTGCATTAGAATGTTGAACTTATTCTAGAAAATACTCAAAGCCAAATAAAGATAAAACTAGGCCAAGAAACTTATCAGATCCTAGTTGAGTATCAGGAGAGATTGAAATAATTATGCTGAGTCATTACTCAGTTGTTCCAGAGAAGCAAATGCTATGAAGCATTCTTCAAGTTGAGCAGGGAGGCTACTGGGCTAGGTGTGGGCATTGCACGTTCTCAGTCCAATGTATGCCATTATTAGTTTTTCAAAAAGTATATACTTATACACATAAGTAGAGGTGATAATTTTCCTCTTATGCAATATCTAATCAGGGTGAAAAAGAAACGAATGCAGACATTTTCAGTTCAGTTCAGTCGCTCAGTCGTGTCCAACTCTTTGCGATCCCATGAACTGCAGCATGCCAGGCCTCCCTGTCCATCACCAACTCCCAGAGTCCACCCAAACCCATGTCCATTGAGTCGGTGATGCCATCCAACCATCTCATCCTCTGTCGTCCCCTTCTCCTCCTGCCCTCAATCTTTCCCAGCATCAGGGTCTTTTCCAATGAGTCAGCTCTGCATCAGGTGGCCAAAGTATTGGAGTTTCAGCTTCAACATTAGTCCTTCCAATGAACACCCAGGACTGATCTCCCCTAGGATGGACTGGTTGGATCATTTTATTTTACCTCTCTGAAATTTGGGATGTACATAAAGTGTTCCCTACTTACCATCTAACCTTATGTTCAAAGGAGACAAAATGTCCATGTTTGGTTATGTAATTTGCTATGTGAATTGGAAAAAAAGCATTGGCAGGTGACCAGTCTCAGTTTCTCATACACAAAATGGATTAATTTTTAAAGGCTATGTGAAGTATATTATTACTGATATAAGTTGTAATAGGAGCAATTGAATTGAAATAGTCTGTTTAAGATTAAGAGAGAAAGAACATGTATATCCTGCTAGCAAGCAGTTTGCCTTTATGTGTTATATGTTTTATATGATACATATATTTTGGATCTCTTTATTGAAGACTGTTTATTTAACTTATGCAGAGTACATCATGAGAAACGCTGGACTGGAAGAAACACAAGCTGGAATCAAGATTGCTGGAGAAATATCAATAACCTCAGATATGCAGATGACACCACCCTTATGGCAGAAAGTGAAGAGGAACTCAAAAGCCTCTTGATGAAAGTGAAAGTGGAGAGTCAAAATGTTGGCTTAAAGCTCAACATTCAGAAAACGAAGATCATGGCATCTTGTCCCATCACTTCATGGGAAATAGATGGGGAAACAGTGGAAACAGTGTCAGACTTTATTTTTGGGGGCTCCAAAATCACAGCAGATGGTGACTGCAGCCATGAAATTAAAAGACGCTTACTCCTTGGAAGGAAAGTTATGATCAACCTAGATAGCATATTCAAAAGCAGAGACATTACTTTGCCAACAAAGGTTCATCTAGTCAAGGATATGGTTTTTCCTGTGGTCATGTATGGATGTGAGAGTTGGACTATGATGAAGGCTGAGCGCCAAAGAATTGATGCTTTTGAACTGTGGTGTTGGAGAAGACTCTTGAGAGTCCCTTGGACTGCAAGGAGATCCAACCAGTCCATTCTGAAGGAGATCAGCCCTGGGATTTCTTTGGAAGGAATGATGCTCAAGCTGAAACTCCAGTACTTTGGCCACCTCATGCGAGGAGTGACTCATTGGAAAAGACTCTGATGCTGGGAGGGATTGGGGGCAGGAGGAGAAGGGGACGACAGAGGATGAAATGGCTGGATGGCATCACTGACTCAATGGACGTGAGTCTCAGTGAACTCTGGGAGTTGGTGATGGACAGGGAGGCCTGGCGTGGTGCGATTCATGGGATCGCAGAGTCGGACATGACTAAGCGACTGATCTGATCCGATCTGATTGAAGACAGTAAGTCAAATGAAGACTGGACCAAGATTTTCTTGACCAATGCTATAGGGACTGTTACATACTCTTAGGTGTTTAGTCTGTTTCTTTGCTAATATACTGCACAAGAACTCTTATATCAGAATACACAAGCCCCAAAATTTGACAAACACTGGAAAAACACAGCAAAGCCATTGATTAAATGTCTTAAGTCAATGTTTATACTAAGGGAAGGGAATCCTGTGGCTAAGGAACAAATAGGAAAGATTCCAAAAGATGTATGGTAATTTTCAAAAGAAAATGTGCCAGGCTGTAAATGGATAAGACCATGGATAAGACCATGCAGTCTGAGAGCTTCTCTGGTGGCTCAGACAGTAAATAATCCACCTACAATGTGGGATACCTGCATTCGATCCCTGGGTTTATCCCCTGGAAGAGGGAATGGCAACCCACTCCAGTATTCTTGCCTTGAGAATCCCCATGGACAAAGGAGCCTGACGGGCTACAGTCCATGGGGTCACAAAGAGTTGGACACAACTGAGCAACTAAACACACACATGCAGTCTGAGGCACTGAGCTATTTGAATTCTTAATTTCCAGACCTAGAATCTGTTAGTCTTCCTTGGTCAAACTATTTACCAAGTGTTGTTGGAAAAACACAGTGGCACAGTAAAAAATAAAAATTGTAAATCACCCAATACTTTACATTTAAACATAAGCTCTTCAGTGATTGACTGTAGAACTAGAAGGATTCAGTATCTATAGCGACACCTTCAATTCACAGACTGAGGAATGCAAGTTCTTTTCCACCAAAGGGCATTCATCCCTTGTTCCTTTTATGCAAATCCTTTTCTCTCTGTGTCTTCACATGGACAGCTCTTTCTATTCCAAAGGGTCTCATCTGAAACGTCACATTTCAGCTAAGTGTTTCCTACATGAGTGCGTGCATGCTAAGTTCCTTTAGTCATGTCTGACTTTTTGTGATGATATGGACCATAGCCTGCCAGGTTTCTCTGTCCATGGGATTCTCCAGGCAAGAACACTGGAGTGGGTTGCCATGCCCTCCCTCCAGGGGATCTTCCAGACCCAGGGATCAAACCCACATCTCTCATGTCTCCTGCATTGGCAGGAGGGTTCTTTACCACTACTGCCGCCCACACCATCTGTCTAAATCTCTCTCTCTCCCTTGTTCTTTGTCCTCCTTATTAGTCTCCTTTTTATCATAACCTTAGTTGTTTCCTGTGCACTGAGTGTCATCACAAATGGTGGTTAGATATTTAAGTGTTTTATATTTGTTTATCATCAGTCGTCCTCAGTAGTCTACAAGCTCCTTGAGAACAACTATTATATTAACCTCTATGTAGAAAGCCTCTCATACAGTGCCTATCAAATGATGGCCTCTCAAAAACCATTTCTAGGGTGAATAAATGAATGAAAATCACAGGACACCATGAAGCTGGTGATATTATAAACTCAGAAGTATCATGTGATCAAGTTTGTGTTTGAGAAAAGTAACTCCAGCTGAAGAGCATGGAGGCTGGGTAAGGGAGATCACTTAGGAGACTAGAGACAGGGTGATGAAGGGCTGAACTAAGGCACTTATGGTAGGAATAAAGACAAAAGAATAAACATGAGACTTTCAAAATCAGAAATACTATATAGAATACAAACTACCAGGCTGTAGGTTATGTAGAAGAAGTTTAGATGACCGTGGTGATTTATCCATTCCACAAATAACTGGTGATATAGGAGGCAGGCATTATATCTGTTCTCATGGAGTTTATAATTCAGGAGAGGGGGCTTAAAATAAATAATTATATATAAATAATTTTATCATAGCTGAAGAGTCACACAGAAAGAAGCTGACGAGGTGTATGGTGTGGCTCTCGCTGAGTCAGGCAATGCAGAAGGAGATGCAAATCCAGAGGAAGAAGATGAAAGTTCATAAGTAATGTGGTGTTAAAAACCCTTGCCAATCCTTTCAAATGTGATGGTCACATGTGCAAAAGCTCTAAACATATTCCACAGATGAAGCCTGTTACTACTCCTCCTCTGTGTCCTTTATCTCCCCAGCAGAGAACCCCACACATGGTCCTTCTAAAGAGTATAGGGCATGAACCAGAAGCACAAAAATGGCTTCTGATCACTCACTATCTGTGTGATCTTGCCCTTCATTTTCCTCTTTTGTTAAATGAAGGGTATTTTGTGAATTCATTCATATTTTAATTCATATAAAATATGAAAAGAGAAAATTTTCTTTAGAAAAGAGGAAATTGGAACAGATGATCTCTCAGGTTTTGTCCAAGTCTGCAATCCTACATTTTTGTTGCTCAATAACTATTTGTTGATTTTGTTTGATTCCTTTGGCATGCTCAGTTGACCAGTGGCTGGATATGCTTTGTTCATCTCTTCAGAAAGTCCGGCATACGGGTCTTAGCTACATGCAGTAATGGCACGGCCTGAGAGCCACTGAGGATTTTCAGGTGGGCTGCCAAGAGTTTGGGATGTTCCATGTTAATTGTACATGCCTTTCTGGAATGTGACTGGACCCAGAAAACAACATGAATGAAGGAATAAAAGAATCAACAGAGATATTGTAAAGTAGAAAACTAAAATCTGTTGATCTAAAAATTAGCAACCCTAAAATTAGCAAACCAAAATAAATATACATAGATGATAGAGACTTTCAAAGTCAGAAGATAACATGTAGAACACAAGCTGCCAGGTTGTGTTATGTACAAGAGTTTTGGGTGACTAGGGTGGTTTATTTATTTCACAAATAATTAGAGATATAACAGGCAGGCATTAGTCCAGTCATCATGGAGTTTATTGTCTAGGATAGGGCACTAATAGCACACAGAAGAAGTATAAAGTTAGAATATTGTTGACTAAGTTTGGGAGTTTATGGTTTTAAAATGGCTAAATATCTCCTGCTTCAGCAGTTTGTCAGTTGAGTCAAACATTCTAATAACTCTTTCATGATGACAAAGAAAGACTGAATCTGTCAAGATTGGTCTATTGATTTAAATATATGTTAAGTGTTTCTTTTTTGTTGTTATTTAACTTAAAACATTTTAAACTGAAGTACAGTTGATTTAAATATTCTATTAGTTTCAAGTGTACAACACAGTGATTCAACATTTTTACAGATTATACTCCATTTAAAGTTATAAAATATTGGCTGTATTCCGTGTTTGGCAGTATGCTCTTATAGCTTAAAAGTGTTAGTTGCACAGTCATGTCTGACTCTGCGATTCCATGGACTGCAGCCTGCCAGGCTCCTCTGTCCTTGGGATTCTTCAGGCAAGAATAGTGGAGTGGGTAGCCATTTCCTTTTCTAGGGGATCTTCCCAACCCAGGGTTCAAACCCGGACATCCTGCATTGCAGGCGGGTCCTTTATCATCTGAGTCACCAGGGAAGCTCTACCCTGATAGCTTATTTATTTTATATTGACACATAGTAGTTTGTGCCTCTTAATCCATTACCCCTATTTTGCCCCTCCTTCCTTACCTCTCCCCATCAGTAACCACTAATTTGTTCTCTACATCTGTGAGTCTGTTTCTGCCTTATCATATTCATTTGTTTTATTTTTTAGATTCTACATACAAATAATAGCAGACAGTGTTTGCCTTTCTCTGACTTATTTCACTAGGCATAATACTCTCTAGGTTCATCCATGTTGTTGCAAATGACAGAATTTCATTCTTTTTTTATGGCTGAGTAGTATATACACCATATCTTCTTTATCCACTCACCTGTTGATGGACACTTAGGTTGCTTCCCTATCTCAGCCATTGTAATTAATGCTGCTATAAACATTGAGCTCCATGTATCTTTTTGAACTAGTATTTTTGTTTTCATTGGATACATACTCAAGAGTACAATTATTGGATCACGGTACTTCTGTTTTTAGTTTTTTGAGGAACCTCCATACCGTTTTCCATACCAGCTGCAACAATTTACATCTCTGCCAACAGTGTACAGGGTTCCTTTTTTCCATGTCCTTGTTAACATTTGTTATTTGTGGATTTTTGATGATAGCCATGCTGACAGGTGTGAGGTAATGTTTCATTTTAATTTTGATGGTAAGTGATGTTGAGCATTTTTTCATGCATTTGTTGGACATCTACATATCTTCTTTGGAAAAAATACCTATACAAGTCTTCTGCCTATTTTTAATTGAGTTATGTTTTTGATTTGAGCTGCATGACCTGTTTATATATTTTGGGTATTAATCCCTTATCTGTCATACCACCTGCAAATACTTTCTCCCATTCAGTGGTTGTTTTTTTTTGTTTTGTCAATGGTTTCTTTTGCTATGTAAAAGTTTTTAAATTTAAGTCCAATTTATTTATTTTTGCTTTTATTTTCTTTGCCTTAGAAGACAAATACAGAAAATATTGCTATGATTTATGACAAACACTGATCTGCCTGTTTTTTTCTAGGAGTTTTATTGTCTTTGGTCTACATGTAGGTCTTTAATCCATGTTGAGTTTATTTTTATATCTGGTGTGAGAGAATGTTCTGATTTTATTCTTTTACAAGCAACTGTCCAGTTTCCCCTAATCACGTATTAAAGAAATTATCTTTTCTCCTTGTAATTTCTTGCTTCCTTTGTCATAAATTAATTTATCTTGGTGTGTGGTTTTATTTCTGGGCTTTCTATTCTGTTCCATCAATTTGTGTCTCTTTTGTGCTGGTATCATACTGTGTTGATTACTGTAGCTTTGTAGTATAGTAAGCAGTCAGGGAGCATGACACTTCCAGTTTTGTTCTTTTTTCTCAAGATTGCTTTGGCTACTTGGGGGTTAAATGTTTCTTGTTCCATGAGAACAATAAACCTCTTTTCCTAGTTTTTCTTACTTGAAGGTAAATGCATTACTGAGAGAGTGCTCTACCCTTAAGCTGCTTATATCTCCTTGAAAAGGCAATTGTAATAGTAGAAAACATTTTTTAAAGGTCAAAATATAAAACCAGAGGATATTAGAGATATAAATTCCTCTAAGAGTTCAAAAAATAATATGGACTAGAGTTAGAAAGTGAGGGGAAAAGGTAGAATTTGAAGGATAGGTAGTAGGATTTTGGCTTATAGAAAAAAAAGAGAGAAGTATATAATTAAAGCTCTATGTGTGAGTCACTGAGGAGAACCAGTCTGACAACTGAAGGAATAAGGTAAGACACACATGGGAGGGCTTGCAAGGTCCTTAGATATCAGGCCATGTACATTTTTTAAGCAGTGAACAATACAATGAAAAAGCAGTTCTGTGATGTACAGCTCATAAAAATTTTAAAATTATAATCATCAAAATGATTGTAGAGTAGTAAATATTTTTCCCTAAGGAAAGAGTGAAGCACATAATGAGGAGATCTGGGCTTTTTTTTTTTTTTTTTGGCCCTTCCTAAAAATACCAGTTTTAATTCATGAGTATGCATTTATCTGTTCAACTAGTCTGAAAGGGAAATGGCATGATTAAAGCTTTGGTTGAAAATAGTTTTTCTTTTTTCAAGAAACTCCTTCAGAGCCAAAGGATTCCAGTGCTGTTCAGAGGCAGGCTAGATGTGTAGACTAAAGTTCAAATGAAACTCATGTGGAAATCTGTATACCATTTTATGAGGCCATCATGGGATAAATCAAGATCATACTTTAAAAACACTGCCAACCTCTGAGAAAAAGATGAAGCACAAAATTGTCATCAATTACCTTCATTTTACATTTTTTTTTCTGGGAATCTTAACTGATCAGATAGCCAAGAAGACAGGCTAAGGTTTCAGACTCATCGATTTTCTTTTCACTCTTTTGTTTAAGAGCCAGACTCCTGGCTTCAGATAACAGTGATTTAGAGATTTGGTCTCATTTTATAGGCATCATGGACTTTGTGCTGTCCAATAACTGGAGACAGGCTAGATCATTATCTTATAGATTTGAAGATGCAAGACCAAAGGGACTCAAAGAGAGATGCAGGACCACTGCCTCTGTATTTATTTCTTTGGACAAGCTCATGACGCCCATACATTCATAATCCTCCTTCCCCATTCCACCAGTCTGAGTCCTCACCATTGCCACCATCACTATTAGATCCATACACCCAGTGACCAGCAAATCAAAAGATGTCAGGAAGTTCCTGAAACCACTCTTGGCCGGGGTTGACGATTGTATGAGCACCCTGCACAGGGTAGACATGGTATTTGTTATAGAAGAAACACTTCCTTTAGTTTTTCTTCAGATGTTCTCAAAAGTATTTTTCTAAGTGTGAGATGTAAGAAGAAACAAAGGTGATTTCTGATAATCCAAGAGTTCAGGCTAAAACAATGTTCATTGTTGTTCACTCACTAAGTCGTGATTGACTCTTTTGTGACCTCATGGACTGTAGCCTTCCAGGTTCCTCTGTCCATGGGACTTCCCAGGCAAGAATACTGGAGTGGGTTGCCATTTCCTTCTACAGGAGATCTTCCTGATCCAGGAATTGAAGCTATGTCTCTTATTTTGGCAGGCAGATTCTTTACCACTGACCCATCAAGAAATCCCTAAAAAAAATTCACAGTACCAAATTTTCTATATCTCTTTCCTTCACACACACACACACACACTTGAATTTTCCTTTTGTTAAAGAGATGAAGCACCTTATTTGTGGAACATAATTTTGTCTCAAAGAGTTTTGTTTTGTTTTGATATCACGGATATTTCTTTTGGAACAACATGTTCTATGGAATATTAGTGTAGTGGATTAAAGCGTAGATTCTAGAGCCAGACAGACTGAGTTTGAATCCTAGTTCTGGCATTATTATGTCAGCTTGGGCAAAACACACCATTTTTCTGTGCCTTAGTTTACTCATCTACAAGTAGGAATAATACTAATGCTTCAGTTCAGTTCAGTCACTCAGTCGTGTCCGACTCTTTGCAACCCCATGAATCACAGCACGCCAGGCCTCCCTGTCCATCACCAACTCCCAGAGTTCACACAGACTCACGTCCATCGAGTCAGTGATGCCATCCAGCAATCTCATCCTCTGTCGTCCCCTTCTCCTCCTGCCCCCAATCCCTCCCAGCATCAGAGTCTTTTCCAATGAGTCACTCCTCGCATGAGGTGGCCAAAGTACTGGAGTTTCAGCTTGAGCATCATTCCTTCCAAAGAAATCCCAGGGCTGATCTCCTTCAGAATGGACTGGTTGGATCTCCTTGCAGTCCAAGGGACTCTCAAGAGTCTTCTCCAACACCACAGTTCAAAAGCATCAATTCTTCGGCACTCAGCCTTCTTCACATCCATACATGACCACAGGAAAAACCATAGCCTTGACTAGACGGACCTTTGTTGGCAAAGTAATGTCTAATACTAATGCCTACCTCCTGTGTTTATCAAAAGGATTAAGTGAATTAAGATGTTTAAAGCACTTGGAGGAGTGCCTATAACTTGATGAGAGCTATGGAAATGATCACTGTCATTATTATAACTTGATCTATAGGTACATTCATCAGTCAGCCACTGAGCAACCATTATATGATAGACACTGTTTTAAAAGCTGGATACATGGTGAACAGGATGGTGAGTGCCTGGAATTTAGGAGGCTCATGTTTTGTGGGGGAGATAGACAATAAATAGAAAAATTAAACAATAACATTTCAGAGACTGATAAATGCTGTAAGGAAAGTGATAATGTCAGAGAGGATGACTAAGGTCAGAGAGGATGACTAAGCTCAGAAACTGGATAACTTTCAAGGGGGTGGGCAGAAAAACATCTTGCTGAGACTTCAGTTACATCTCCTGTGTAAGGAACGTTAAGTAGAAAAAACTGTAGCATTCTCTGTTTTCCAAGGATTCCCTTATAATAGGTCCTTCCTGCATTAGCATTACCAGTGTTCCTTACGTACCATAGATATATTGAAGGATGGTGCACAAAATATTTAAACATCAAAACATTTGGAAAAAAAGTGTAGGAGCTCAGCGCTACTGACAGTCACCCCCAATTCCAGGCACCAACAGGAGAGAGGGAGCAGAGAATCAGACAGAGACCCTCCTGGCTTCTTTTTCAACATCTCGTCCTAGCTCTAGTCAGGCAGTTCAAACTCCAGACACCCATGTCCTGTCATCAGTCAACTGCAGGAAATTTTTAGAAATTGTTGCCCAATCTACAAGGACAGGAGGTGGAGGAAATGGAAAAGTGAGAGAGGGAGGAAGTTCTGCTCCTTGGTAGATGATGGAAATCAAGGAAAACATTAGTGCTTCTGTTTTTTCAGTCCAGGCACCTAAAATTTTGGTGTGGGGGGATAAAGGCCGTTATCTTGTGGAAATGGAACAAACTTCCCTGGGTTGGAATGTTAATCTTGACTCTTGTGGGAAGAATACAGTCTGAGCTGGATTTTGCAGGTGGTCAATGCTATATTTTTATTTGCAATTGAAGCTTTTTACATGGGTTTATCCTAATTTGATTTACAAAGTGCCTTCAGACACAAATATGATAAATGTTTATTTACTCCTATTTCCCAGATCCGAGCCTATAAAGATGCCATTCCTAGATCTGAAATTCTCCTTGTTCTTCACTTAGCAGGCATCTCCTCAACTTCTGGACACATTTTCCCAGAGAGACCATTCCTGGCTGCCTTAACTAAGTGGGAGCTCCCGCCCACTCAATTTTTCAATGCTGAGCTCTTTCCCTTCCTCCAAAACCGTCATCCCAACTTTCAGTTATTCAAGTGCTTGCTTACTTCTTGTCTAGCTGCCCCACGTGGCTGTGGGTTCTATAAAAAGGCAAGAGCCACACTATTTTATCTAATAGTTTATATCCCAAACTTCACCAAGTGTTTGGCACATTCAACATGGTCAACATTTGTTAGAGTCATAGAATCCTTACCACGAACTTGGGAGGTGGGTATTTTTACCAAAGAAGAAACTGAATTTCAAGGGATGAACTGCCTTGTTGGGAGTTACACAGCTCTTCTCTGATGGAGCTAGGACTCTGACTCAGGAATTCTGATGCTGTTTTAGAGTTCTTTCTACTACAAGCCTGCTTTCCAGGTGGCACTAGTGGTAAAGAACCCACCTGCCAATGCAGGTAAGAGATGCTGATTTGATCTCTGGGTCGGGAAGATCCCTTGGAGGAAGGCATGGCAACCCACTCCTATATTCTTGACTGAAGAATCCCATGGACAGAGGAGCCTGGAGGGCTATGGTCCATAGGGTTGCAGAGTTGGACATGACTGAAGTGACTTAGCATGCATGCACTACTACACACTGCACGGAAAGCAATGCCACGTGACTGTCAGGGCACGAGAGAGAAATATGGGATTTTCAGGTATCCCATTGGGAAGCTGTGATACTGCGATTTAAAAAAAGAAACATGTATTTAGTCTTCACCCCTGGGTTCTGACACAGAGCTTTTAAAGCCCTTGGAGTTTCCTAAGGTGTCTTTCGTTCTGTTAATGAGGTAACTTTTGGACATGAGGACATGGATGGTAGCTAGGACAACCAACCAAGTGATTAGAGGGTTAAAACTTTCAATATGACCTCCAGACTTCCTTGGAGGATAAAGGAGTTGAAGACTGAATCAGTTGCCGATTGCCAGTGACAATCATGCCTATATAAGGAGGCTTCCAGGGAAACCCAAAAGGACAGGTTTCAGAGAGCTGCTGGGTTGGAGGTTTGGAGAGAGTGGCATACCTGGAGAGGGTGGGGAAGCTCCAAGCCCCTTCTCACATGCCTGCCTGGTGCATCTCTTCCACCTGGCTGTTCTTGAGTTATATTCTTGTGTAATAAGCCAGTCATCTAGTAAGTAAAATGTTTTGCTGAGTTCTATAAGCCACTCCAGCTAATTAACTGAAGCCAAAGAGGGGATCATGGAGATCTCTGACCCATAGCCAGTCAGTCAGAAGCAGAAGGGATAACCAGGACTAGCAACTGTTGTCTGAAGGGGCTGGAAGGGCTGTCTTGTGGGACTGAACCTTTATCCTGTGGGATCTGATGTTATCTTTGTGTAGAGTGTCAGAACTGAGTTGAATTGTAGGATACCCAGTGGGTGCTGGAGAATTGCTTTGGATGCCTGGCGGGAAATCCTACACTTTGGAATTGACGTGCAGAAATTTTAGAGGCAGATAAAAACTGATAATGCTCTAGAACCTGCATCCTGAAATCCTTCCAACAGAGAAGAAGAACAAATGATCCTCCTCAAGGGACAGTCAGCAGCTCAGGGTTGAAAGATTTTCACATCTGCTCATCCCTCTGTTGGTGCTGGGTGGCTGTTGAGACCATGTATTTATTTTGTGACCAGATCTCTGGTTCTAACCCCAGTGCAATCATTTACTAGGTGCATAACTTTGGGTAAGTTATTAATGTTTGTACCTAGTTTTCTCTTCTGTAACAAGAAGAAAATAGTCATGTATACCTGCTAGTGTTGATACTCTGCCTGGAATCAAGAGAGGTACTTAATACATAAATGTCGAATTAATACTGAAGGAACTTACAGACATATCTGTTCTACGTACAAAAAGTCACTGTCTTGGCTAGCAGGGTGATGAACAAGGTGAAAAAGGGTTTAAAATGTATTTGGGAGACTTCCCTGGCAGCCCAGTGGTTAAGACTTCGCCTTCCAAAGCCAGGGGTGCAGATTCAATCCCTGATTGGGGAGCTAAGATCCCACATGCCTCCTAGCCAAAAAACCAAAACATAAAAACAGAAACAATATTGTAACAAATATAATAAAGACTTTTAAAAAGGTCCACATCACAAAAAAAGTAATTTAAAAAATGTTTTTGGAAATTTTTGAGACTTTTTAAAAATTTATTTTTTATTGAAGGATAATTGCTTTACAGAATTTTGCTGTTTTCTGTCAAACCTCAACATGAATCAGCCAGACTTTTAACCACACTATTGTCCTTTTATATGGTAACCTATACAATCGGGATGATTCCAACCACACGCCATGCACCAAGCTGCTTTATGCACTGACCATTTTGCTCTACCACGTGTCCCTGTATCACTCTAGTTTTGAGTGGCTACATTTTTTCAAACATTTTCAGCTGCTGCACACCCAGCATGATGCCTTAAGATGCAATATGTCAGGTGAAAATGAAAAACACATGTTTTTTCAGCACTTGGTTTCAAGTGTTATTGGGTTTCCAAAAAACACAGATTTGAGAATAAGAACTTCAAACAGACTATACTGAAATGTAGATATCCAATTGTTCCCAAAGTTGCTATGAGGAATAGGTAATTAATCAGCTGGTATTAGAAGTAAGCAACATTTCAGAGAAGAGATACATGGATTTGGTGTTATGTCAAATGAGAAGTTCTTAGTCTTATGGGTAGAAATCCAGGAAAACATAATTGCCTCCATAGACGTGATACTTTCTAACATTTAAGCTGTCCAATTAGCCATCACAGGAGGAAGGTGCTGTAGGAGCTAGTAAGTTCAGGGCCTCAAAGCATGGCTTGGGCAGAAGCGAGGCAGCTACCTCTAAGGGCTGCTTGGAAGTTATCTATTGAATGGACTGCTTGGACTAGGAGACCTCTGAGGATCCTATCAACCTTGGAAGTTCATATTTTATGAATGTGACACAGAAATCCATCTTTCTAAACCTATGCTCCTTAATTCAGCATTGGTCAAAGGTTTGTGTTTATAGAAACATAACCAATACTGATGGTATTCTCTGATGGTAGAATCAACTCAACTTGGCAAAGAGCTTTTACATGTTAATGATGTCTCTGATAAAAAATTAACTTTCAAAATTTATTAGATATCATATTCCTTATACAAAGCTGAGATAAGCTGTCAGAATAACTGAATCAGGGAGGGTCACAGCTTTGGGAAGACTTGGGACGCCCAAGAGGTAAAGGAGAGTGTTGTGGCCCTCTGCGTCGGGGTCGTGACTGACTCTGAAAGGCCGGTGAGTTTTCTGAAAGCAGCACAGACCGTTCAACCCCTGACTGTCCCACTATCTTTTGGAGCAAAGAAACTCCCCACTTTCCAGCTGCCTGCTCAACAGAGAATACAGAGTTGTTTGCTGGCTGCCCCAGAGCCTCTCTGATCTGTCTACCGAGGCCAGAAAGAAGAGTTCAGGGGCCAGCAAAAGCTGAGCAGCTTGGCTGACCTGTACACCGGGTGCATGATTCCAGAACAACTCTCTGAGGGAAGGGAGGAGATGGAAGGAGAATGGGGCAATAAATTAGTCATTTGGATTTCCCTATAGGGCCTGCCTCCATGCGTCCATCCTCACACTCTCTTTCTTAACATAGTCCAGTGGATTAATACTAACAATCTAAGCCATGTTGAGTGCTTACTATGTGATAAACACTTTTCTAAGGATTTTGCATGTATTATCTCATTCAATCTCCACAGCAATTTGTAAATATTTTTATGATGCCAATTTTCAGAGAAGTAAAGTGAAGTACCATTTAGCCTCAAATCACACAGCAAGTGGTGAATCCACCATTTAAATAGATACCCTCATTTAGAAGTCTAGGCTCTTAACTATTATCAACTAGGTAAGTGGGGAAAAAAGTCCAAGCAGGTAGATCAAAAGCGTTGGAATAAATTCTGTCATTTAATTTGTAAACAATCCTGTAAGGCAAGCATCAGTAGATCTTGCCTTTTTATACATGATTTTATATATGAGGAATCAGATTCATCTCCAGTCTCATACAGTAACAGTAGCCCCTGCATTATGTACTAAGCCACGGGCAAATTTTGATTTCTTGAACACCCAGAATGACCAGGCACTAACAAGAAAATGACTTCTGGTGATTGTGCTGGTTTGTTTTGGTGCTGAAGATATGCTGAAACATCTCAGTCATGGAACACTTGGGCCTATTGCAAAGGATATAGCCAGAGATGCCTAGGGCTGGGGGGACACTTTGGCATGAACTTCATCCTTTTCCTTTAATCTGGGGATGACCATGTTGTATAGCAAAAACTCCCTTTTCACATGTTAGTAGCTAGGTTAAAACAGACAGGAACTGGTTAAAACATCAGGAACAATTGTTCATTTAAATGAGTTGAATATATTTCTGAGCCAAGGCTTTTCAGGGCCTTGGTATTCAAATTTAAGCCAAAAGATTAATTTAGTCCAATGTTTCTCAACCATGACCTCATTAAAAAAAGAATAGAAAAGCTGATGCCTGGGGCTCCACCCCAGAAGAAATGATTCAAACATTCTGGGGGTGGAGTCCAAGTACTGGTATTGTTTAAAGCTCCCTAAGTGAGAGTCACAGGTAGCCAGCGGTGAGCCACACTTCAAGGAACCAGGGTGCTATTTCATCTAAAACAAACAACTGAAGCTCAAGTTGATGCGACAATTCAAGGAGATCTTACCTTTTTCTCCTTGGAATATTGATTATCAGAAACTCCAAACAGACAATAACAGGGAAAACTGTGATGGAGATCTGGGGAAGAAAGTGCCCAGCAGCCACCGCTGAAGACAGGGAAAGATTATCAGAATCACCACGCTAATTATGGAAAACCAGACTCCCTGGCAGAAGGCCAGGGGCGTGGCAGAACGGATAGGGGTGGGGGGCAGAAGAAATTTTAGGAAATTAGAAATTTTAATAACTTTGGCCATCAAGGGTTGCAATTAGATACTGAACTGTTTCTACCTTATTGCAAGCCTTGAGAGCAAAAACAGATCAGAAAAGAAACTCCTATAGCATATTCTAGCTGCTTTTCTTTTCTCAAGCTCAGAAACAAAAAGAAAATGAAGCATTTCCAGGGTTGCTTTCCCTAGATCTGATGAAGGGCCCCCATAGGCACCCTTCCTGAACACCAGGGGGAGTAACACATAGTTGACCTCCTTTACCAGGCCTTTCAATACAGCATGAGAAAGAACAAATTCTTGCTTATTGTTTAGATCCCTTCATAAATAAGCTCTTCCTTCTCTCTCTGGCTAAAGATAACAATCCATTTGTATTCATTTAAGAGAGTAAGTAAATGTTCTTGAAAAGTAATAAAATGGATTGGATCACCCCATAGTTGAAGTCGCACAAAAGGAGCAGAGTAAGGGCCCGATCCCCTTGGGTTTGAATCCCAGAAACAGCACTGAGTAGCTGTGTCACCAAGGGCAAGTTTCTTAATTTCTCATGCCTCAATTTTCCTGTTTGTAAAATGGGCACCTCATAGGATGGTTATGAGAGCTGATGGGTTAATACTGATAAGCTTGGAACAAAGCCTGGTGTATAGTAAGTCATCCATCAGTATTAGCTAGTGCTTCTACCAAGGAGACCACCAGAAAATTTTAATTTTAGATTTAAATTCTTCCATACTTCAACAATTCCAAGTACTTTATATTAAAAATCATTCAACTCAAAAATGGTAAAGCCACTGGAGCCTTTGAAAGAAAGTGATATTTAAAGATAGAACTGAGTGTCATTTTTCACATACATCAAAGATCACTTATTCTAGTAATCTATGATAAGAAGATACAGAAAATAGTGACTTTTTACTAACATAAAATGGCTAATACAAATTTTAAATATACAAAAATGCACCCACAAAGGATGAACTAATAAAGTGAGTGTGCCATAATGAAGAAAGACAATGATCTGTTAGAATATCAGTATTGTAAAATTTCCTCAGAGGATGTGAGAAATTAGGTGAAGAAAAGGAGCATATGGTACTTAAGGACAATTTATATGCATTTTCAATCTAACAACAGTCCAAAAGACTCTAGTAGTAGTTATTCCACTAAAATGCATGTACTTTAATCATTCCACAAAATTGTTTTGATTGTAATAGATGATCCTCTACAAAGCGACGTCATTTTAACAAAATGAGCAGCCAATAAGGAAGCTCTGGGTTGGATTTTCCCCCACGAGAACTGATGGCACATTTACCATGGATGGAGGCCATGGAATAAACACGGCTGTACCAAACATTCCTGACAACGATGGAGAACTCTGCTTGCATGTTTTTTCATACTAGCACACATAACTTTTTTCCCCAGTGGATCTTCAGCGAGGCAAGGCAGTTGCCTGGGTTGTATGGAATTCAGCAAACAGAAATGCATGACCAGTGACCACACACTTGCATCTGGATAAGGTTTTGGCTGACTGCGCTTTGGGATTTTAACGCTAGCCACTAACAAGGATCCCCTTCTTTTTGACTATATAAGTCAACTCTGAGAGTCACAGGGTAGAATGAATTTTTTAGTAGCTTCTTCCATGTCTACCAAGCACTGAGACTGTAGGTGGCAGAGACTGACCCTTCTCATCTGTACTGCTTGCTGTTGGAGAGACCAGAGCCTGGCAAGAAATCAGAATGATGGGGGAGAGGACTGACTTCAAGAGTGAAGTGAAACTCACTGTTTAGCATCCTAGTAACATGTGTGGGGAAAATGGATACAGATATCTGACAGAATGACACAGAGGTCAAATACATGGTCTCAACCTGGGCTTGAATCCAGCTCCACACCTACCAGACCTGTAACTTGGATTCATTTACTTAAACTCATTCATAACCCCCTTAAGCTGTATTTCCTCATTCTGTAAGTTGGGGTGATAGTAGCCTTTTCCTTACAAGGTGGTCATGGGAATGAAAAAAGATGATACTTACAAAAATGCTTCATCCTGTAGTGTATTTTTAAATCCTCCCCAACTCCTTTGAGGTAGATATTATTGTACTCATGTGCTGATGGGAAATTGAGGCTCAGAGACATTCTATAATAGGCCCCACAATCACCCAGCAGGTAAGTGGAGGAAGCTAGACACGAGCCCAGGATTGCTCTAAAGCTGGTGCTCATCACCACTGCTCTATGCACTCATTGGCCTGCATGGCAAAATCCCAAAAAGTCCAGACTCATGGGTTCTCAGCCCCATTGAGACAGCCCTTCCTTTTAGAGGAAATTGATAACATTAAGAACAGCTCAGTGATCAGAATGAACAAACTTAAACTAAACTCAAGGGTGGAAGGTGAGTATAAGAAATCAGTTCTAAAGATTCTTTGCCTAGCAGTTTTTCCTCTGTTGGTTCATATCCCCAGCAAGGAAGAGTAAAGGGTAAATTGAAGAAAATGTTCAATTCAGATACTGAAATAACGAGAGTATTGACAGGGGTGCAGCAGAAGTAGAAGGGTAGAGATGGAGCCAGGCAGACCCTCTTTTTTTTTTTCCAAAGCCTGCTAGTTTAGTTTTTAAAAATGTTGGTTGAATGTGAAATAAAAGCCAAACTTTTTGAAATACAAACAAATGGAATGTTTCTAGACCTATTGTTATTCATTAATTGTTCATTAAATACCATTAAATACCTTATCCATAAATAACATGTCTTAACCAAACCAGAGGACAATTAGCTTTTTCAACTGTCAGCAGAAAATTATGATAGCAGACACTTTTTCAAGTGTCCATGAACTCCCAGTTGGTCTTTCCTGCTTCTGCCATTGGCCTCATATATACACATTCAAAAACTCAGAAGAGAAATGTAAAATAAATGAATTACTAAATCCTTGCTTCTTCTTTGGCTTCAGAATTTATACAAATTAGACCTGTAGAGTATAAAGGTTTTACTTATTTAACTGGCTTTAATATTCAACTTGCACGTATACACTGTTCTCTGTAGTTGAGATTGCTTTACCTATTTGTGCGATTTTAATACTCTACGGTTTAGACTGCATACCTGTAGAGGGCAGCATGCCATATTTATTTAACGGATGGATCCAGAATCTCTCCTAAAGGTGGTGGTGCTTATCAAGGGCATCACTCACTACCCTCATCACCATTACCGGCATCATCACCATTATCCTTATCACCATTGTGCTTAGTCATATTCCTGGGTTTTCATCTTAGAGAAAATTCCTATTACAAAGTTGAAAGGTAGGTAATTGTACTCTTTATTTCCCAATATTCTTTCCCTTAAAATGCAAAAGGCTCTGCCACTTGCACAGCACACAACTTCTCTACTGTGTAAGATATTGGCATAAAGTTCTGCCAGTCTGCTATTTAAATAATTCAAAACATCTTACTACAACATGCAAAGGCCTAGCACAAGCAGAGAGCTGTAGGCAGAGGAATCCAGAAGAAAGAAAGGTCCTCACAAAGATAAGTTTTCCTTCAAGTTACCCTGTGGTCTGACAAACACTCCCTGTTGAATCTGTTTCTTTAAGATGCTAAAAATAAATTGATCTGTAAGTGACTTTGCTGTAATACATACAGTGACTCAGATCAAGGAGTAAGAGCCATTTATAGAATGTGAACTAAACACTGGCCTGAGACAACCATTTAACCCTCGCCAAACAGGGAAGTGACATTTCAGATCATCCAGAGTTTGATCTGCAAGGCTATTTTGAAGTAGAAAGATTTCTTTATTATAACTTTGGCTAAAAATATTAGAATATGACCAGAGGCTACCACAAGGTCAAAACATTTGGTAACAGGACCACCAGTGTAAGAGTGTGCAAGTGTCCATCTATGGGATCTTGGGCATGCTCAGGCCTAAACATATGATAAGCCATTCATATTCATACATATATAAGTAGAGACTGCATTTGGTACAGAACAACAAGTTGCCATTCTATTCACTCCTATTTTGGCTTGTATTGCACAGTGGTTTAGAGAGGATTTGTGTGACCATAAGTGTCACTAAACATCTCTGAGCCTCAGTTTCTTCATCTGTAAAATGGAAATACAGTCCCTACCTTAAGTCACTGATATCATAATTAACTAAGAAAATGTATATAAAACACTCAGCAGACATAATACAATTTTAAGAAATGCCAGTTACAATTCTGCCCTCCTCAGCCCTAGCTGTTACAGGATGGTGCAGTCTCCTTCCTCTATGGTGCCCCTTCAGTGCTAGAGTACATCTTCCTAGTCTTGCAAACAGCTGTACTAGCAGGCAGGTCTGATGGCTACAAGTTGGCAAGAGTTTTCTTTTCCTTCCACTGTGACTGGTGTAATGAACATCTTTAAGGAGATATATAATTGGAGAGAGGAAGGCTGTGTGTGTGTGTGAGAGAGAGAGAGAGAGAATCTGTTTATGTGTATCAGAGTTCACCTGACGACAAGAGGAACTCGCCACTCTCTCCTCCCCAGAGTTTCACTCACAGGGAACATTCAGCACTGCCTGCACACTGATCTCCAGCCTGGCACACTGCAGAGAGCTGCACTGCAAGGCATATGACGTCATATCACAGTGTTCATCACTGGCCTTCACCCTGGTGATACGATTCTTTTTGGCCCTCGTGCGATTAGCATCCACCTGAGACTTCCTAACCATCTACATGATAGCAAATTGGCAGCAAATATTAGGAAATTCCACGCTGGTGTTTGGATGAATCTTCTCCATTGATATCGTTTATCTGAATTACTGGCACTTCCTCAATTATAACAATACATCAACCATTTCAAGTTTTTCTTTCACCTCCGGATACATGTTGCCCTTAATAAATGAAGCTGAAGTCAGAATGCATGCTGGTATGACGACACCATCCTGTCTTTCAGGTGTGGCTTCAGGGTCACACTGAACACTTGCGTCTGGAAGACTGACTTCAGTGCACTGCATGGCCACATTCTGCTACTCAGGGTGGTGAGATCATGGTGCTGGCATGAATCTCTCGCTCTTTTAAATGAATGGGGTTGAATTCAATCTGCTGACCTTGATTGGGACACTAGTGATACAGGCTGTGTAAAACAAAACAAGGCAAAATAAACAAGGGAAAACCACAGTATATGCAGCTACTTGGTTCAGAAGGTGACACTACTGAATTTGGTCTGTGAAGGTCTTGTCACATGAAGGTCTAGAAATAGCTATGACCTAAACATGGGGGTAGGAAACGACCCATTTAGAAATGAATGGATGCATTCCATTGTGCTTGTAGAGTGTTTAGAATCTATTTTGGGGCAAAAGGGATATTGTAAATACTTTTCTTTGTTCTTAACCATCATAACCCAAACTTTCTGGGTCTTGGCATTTATCAGTAACCCTGCATGCCAATAGTTTTTTACACACTGCCTGACAAGGCAAACATTATTCTACCAGAGACGCAGGATTCCCTGTGACCCCTCTGAGTCTCCAGGGCCAGCCAAGACTGGATTAGATTCTGACTAATCCTAGTCTGGACATCTCTAGGGGCTGCTCTAGTCTCAATACACAATTCCAAGGCCACTCAGCTCTGAGGGCCCTCGGGAGATACTGCCATATTAGGCATGTGGAAATGTCCACGTCATTCTGAA
Source organism: Bos indicus x Bos taurus (assembly GCF_003369695.1). Lineage (NCBI taxonomy): Eukaryota > Metazoa > Chordata > Mammalia > Artiodactyla > Bovidae > Bos > Bos indicus x Bos taurus. Next base: position 52,198,771 of record NC_040079.1, on the reverse strand, counting down.
ATTATTTTGGAAATAGAGATTTAATATAACTTTTTTGATTAACATTCAATTCCAAATTTGGGACTAGATTTTAGATAAAATTAATTCTAGGGACTTCTCATTGGTTTTGTAAAATAGTAATGCCAGCAAACATTCCTTCATCTTCAAAAGCAACTGGATCATAGATTTTCATTTCATTCTCTCTTTTTTTATTTGATTCTCTCTTTGGTTAACAGCATTTCTATAGCAGAGGACAGGCAATCTTTTACAGCCATCTCTTGACTCACAAGTGGCTGACTGGATAGGCATATTCTTAAATGCAGGTTAATCTGTGGCCTCCTTCCTCTTCACCATGATGGCTCTGGATGCCAACAAGGGGGTCACAAGGGAGGAGCCTGGGGCCAGGTATGGAAAAGCGAATGGTATAGGCATTTTCTAGATGTATGGTTTATTTGTGTGTGTTTGTTAGCAACTCAGTTATATCTGACTCTTTGCAACCCCATGGACTGTAGCCCCCCAGGCTCCTCTGTCCATAGGATTTTCTAGGCAAGAATACTGGAGGGGGTTGCTATTCCCTTCTTCAGGGGATCTTCCCAGGCCAGGGATGGAACCCTTGTCTCCTGCATTGCAGGTAGATTCTTTGCTATCTGAGCCACCAGGGAAGCCCATATGGTTCTTAGTATCTCCATAAGATGAAATATAAATTGTAGTTAGAAACTTCTACCCTGTGAACACCTTCATCATCTAAAGATGATTCCTTCTGGAGACAATCATGATCTTTATTAGGTACCAGGCCTGTGTGAAAATCCAGAGATACCAAGACATGATCTTGATGGGTGTGACTTCATAGGGAAAGTGGGCTCTAAAATGCTCCCTTTAACAGTAGAATTCTTTTGTAACACTGTTCACTAATACACTTGGTATAAATGAAACTACTTCTTCCAAATGAAATTAGTCATTGAAGACATTAAAGAAATTCCTTCCGTGGTAGCTTTTCTCATCAGATGGCTCCAAAACAAAGACCTCAACAATATTAGCATAAATGGTTCAGGAACGGTGGTTTTGGGCATTTCCAAAGAGAAGTTCCCTTATATTTCTGCTACTTCAATAACAGAGTATAAATCAGAGCCTTGGCATTTACTACTCCACTGAGCTATTAATTTTAAGTCTTCTACTGATTCAGTTCCAACTATATGTATGATGGAAATAACTTTTATTTATTGTTTAAATCATACAATAATCCAAGCAAACTCATCAGTTCAAGGATATTAAATCAAAATCTATTTACTATTGAGTAGGATTTAGTTTAAGATAGAAGCTTCCTGGAGAGCCAAATCTGGGGCTTAGTGAGATCATCTTACTCTAGAAATGATGTCAGAAGGCTGTTTGGGTGCTTACCTAGGAAGGTACCAGGGTTCTGTTATTGATCGATCTGTACAAAATAATTTATCATGTCAATGCCTTTTCTTCTTCCTATCTGATTACTTCTTATTGATGAATCTCTTATTTTAGCATTATCAAAAGGTCATGAGCCAATACTATATCTAATTCAAAAAGGCCTTATTAGGCTTATATCATATCAACCTTAAGAACTGACCAGTTCTGTGAGGATGATCTGAATAGCCACACTGGAACATATTTTTTCATAAATTTAGAAACAGTGTCAGACCTTCCCAACTTTTCAGACCATTTTTACTTTAGAATTAAAAATAAACTTTCTTGTTGTGAGAACATTTAACACAAGATATAACCTCTTAATAAGCTTTTAAGTATATTATTACATTTTATGTACTTTATTACATATTATTATTACACTTTATACATTATTGTTGACTATCGGTATACTGTTGTATAGCAGGTCTCTTACTCATCTTTCTTGACTGATACTGCATGCTGGTTGACTAGTAACTAACTCCCTATTTCCTTTTCCTCTGAGCTCCTGGCAACCATCACTCCACTCTGATTCTATAAATTCAACTATTTTAGGCACAAGAGAATCATGTTGTATTTGTCTCTCTGTGACTGGCTCATTTCACTTAGCATAATAACTTTACAGCCAGCATGTATATGATAAAAATGCTCAATACCACTAATCGTCAGAGAAATGAAAATCAAAACCACAATGGGATTAACGTGACACACCAGTCATGATGGCTAGTATCAAAAAAAAAAACAAAGACTAGTGCTGGCGAGGCTGTGGAGAAGTTGAAACATCTGTATATTATTGGTGGGGATATAGAATGGTGAAGCTCGACAGAAAACAGTACAGAGTAGGAGTAGCAGGTGGTCCCTCAGCCGTGTCCAGCTCTTTGCGACCCAATGGACCATAACCCGCCAGGCTCCTCTGTCCATGGGATTCTCCAGGCAAGAATACTGGAGTGGATTGCCATTCCCTTCTCTAGAGGATTTTCCCAACCCAGGGATTGAACCTGGGTCTCCTGCATTGCAGGCAGATTCTTTACCATTTGAGCTACAGGGAAGTCCTAAAAATGTACAGAAGTTTCAAAAATACACTTGCACGCACACACACACACACACATTTGGGGCTTCCCAGGTGGCACCAGTGGTAAAGAACCCACCTACCAATGCAGATGACACAAGACATGTGGTTCAATCCTTGGGTCGGGAACATTTATACATTTATCTACTATATGATCCCCAAATTCCACTGCGGGGTATTTATTCAAAAGAATGAGAATAAAGATCTCAGATCTTGAAGAGATATTAGCACACCCATAGTCATGGAAGCATTATTCACAGTAGCTATGATGTGTAAACAACCTAAATGTCCACTGACAGACAAATGAATAAAGAAAATATGGTGTATTCAGGCTGAAAGAAGGGAATTCTGTAGTATGCAATTTTTTTCAGAAAAAGCTAACACTTTTTGAGCATTTACCATGCTAAATGCTCACATACATTATTTTATTTAATCCTCATAGACACCTATAGAGTTAATTATTATTATGTCCCCATTTTGCAGGTGAGGAAAAGAGACCAAGTGCAGCTCAAAAATATGCCTAAGGTCTCAGAACAGTAAGTGGTGGAGCCAGAACCCAAGCCCAACTCTTCTGACTAGTGATAAGTTCTATTTCTCCCTAAAGCCCACATACTCTTCACTAGCATGCAATATTGTTTCCATTCATCAAGATTTATTTAACTCAAAAGCAAATCTTTTCAAAGCTGAAATCTTTTCAAATCTTAAAAGTTTGACTTATTCGGAATTTTCTAGAAGAATATATTAGAAAATCACAAAAGTTGTTTCTCTCCTCTATACAGATTAAATATATCCTTGGCTCAAACCATAGGGGGTGAATTATTGTACCAGCCTAAAAGTTATTGTTTTGAGAATCTTTAATAAATCAAGCTCATTTCATTATCAGATCAGATCAGATCAGTCGCTCAATCGTGTCCGACTCTTTGCGACCCCATGAATCGCAGCACACCACGCCTCCCTGTCCATCACCAACTCCCGGAGTTCACTCAGACTCACGTCCATCGAGTCAGTGATGCCATCCAGCCATCTCATCCTCTGTCGTCCCCTTCTCCTCCTACCCCCAATGCTTCCCAGCATCAGAGTCTTTTCCAATGAGTCAACTCTTCACATGAGGTGGCCAAAGTACTGGAGTTTCAGCTTCAGCATCATTCCTTCCAAAGAAATCCCAGGGCTGATCTTCAGAATGGACTGGTTGGATCTCCTTGCAGTCCAAGGGACTCTCAAGAGTCTTCTCCGACACCACAGTTCAAAAGCATCAATTCTTCGGCGCTCAGCCTTCTTCACAGTCCAACTCTCCCATCCATACATGACCACAGGAAAAACCATAGCCTTGACTAGACGAACCTTTGTTGGCAAAGTAATGTCTCTGCTTTTGAATATGCTATCTAAGTTGGTCATAACTTTCCTTCCAAGGAGTAAGCATCTTTTAATTTCATGGCTGCAGACACCATCTGTAGTGATTTTGGAGCCCAGAAAAATAAAGTCTGACACTGTCTCCACTGTTTCCCCATCTATTTCCCATGAAGTGGTGGGACCGGATGCCATGATCTTCGTTTTCTGAATGTTGAGCTTTAAGCCAACTTTTTCACTCTCCACTTTCACTTTCATCAAGAGGCTTTTGAGTTCCTCTTCACTTTCTGCCATAAGGGTGGTGTCATCTGCATATCTGAGGTTATTGATATTTCTCCCAGCAATCCTGATTCCAGCTTGTGTTTCTTCCAGTCCAGCATTTCTCATGATGTACTCTGCATATAAGTTAAATAAGCAGGGTGACAATATACAGCCTTGATGAACTCCTTTTCCTATTTGGAACCAGTCTGTTGTTCCATGTCCAGTTCTAACTGTTGCTTCCTGACCTGCATACAAATTTCTCAAGAGGCAGGTCAGGTGGTCTGGTATTCCCATCTCTTTCAGAATTTTCCACAGTTTATTGTGATCCACACAGTCAAAGGCTTTGGCATAGTCAATAAAGCAGAAATAGATGTTTTTCTGTAACTCTCTTGCTTTTTCTACGATCCAGTGGATGTTGGCAATTTGATCTCTGGTTCCTCTGCCTTTTCTAAAACCAGCTTGAACATCAGGAAGTTCACGGTTCACGTATTGCTGAAGCCTGGCTTGGCGAATTTTGCGCATTACTTTACTAGCGTGTGAGATGAGTGCAATTGTGCGATAGTTTGAGCATTCTTTGGCATTGCCTTTCTTTGGGATTGGAATGAAAACTGACCTTTTCCAGTTCTGTGGCCACTGCTGAGTTTTCCAAATTTGCTGGCATATTGAGTGCAGCACTTTCACAGCATCATCTTTCAGGATTTGGAATAGTTCAACTGGAATTCCTGCCTAAATTGTGCAGAAACTTACAAACTCTTTTCAAATCTCTTTTTTTAAAAAAAATTTCTTGCATTGAAGTACAAGAATAAGCTTTGAGGGAAAAAACAACAACAACAACAAACTATGGCTAGGAACTGCAAAGGACAATAGTAGCTCACCACATTCGTATGGTATGGTACAGATTTCATACTAATTCTTATAGTCTTTTTTTTTTAACATGATATAGGCAGAAGAGTCACTACTTGATACAGTTGAGGCTCAGAGAGGTGCAACGACTAGTTCAAGGTCAGACCTTTAGCCCATGACTACAATCCAGGTTTTCTAGTGCTGTGTCCACTGCTGTTTCCCCATGTGCCTCTGCTCTGCACAAAACACAGAAACATCCTCTTATTCCCAGAGAATGCTTCACTGTCATCTTGGAGAAACAGGGAAGGGCTTAGATGTGTGGTTTTCTCACTGGAAATGATGGTGTCTATCTCAATGTCAGATGACAGGGGGAAATAAGTAGGCACCGAACAATTTTCTCTTTTAGAGTTATCTCAAAATTTACCCAAGTTAGGGCCTTCCCTCGTGGCTCAATGGTAAAGAATCCACCTGCCAATGCAGGGTGTGATCCCTGATCCAGGAAGATCCCACACGCCGAGGAGCAACTAAGCCCATGAGCCACAACTTCTGAGCCTGTGCTCTAGAGTCCAGAAGCCACAATTACTGAGCCCATGTACTGCAACTACTGAAGCCCACACACTCTAGACACTGTGCTCTGCAACAAGAGAAGCCACCATAATGAGAAGCCTGCACACTGCAACTAAAGAAGCTTCCGCACAGCAATGAAGACCCAGCACAGCCAAACAAACAGACAAAATCTACCCAAGTTAAAGTCCTTTGGCCACCTGATGCACAGTCAACTCACTGGAAAAGGCCCTGATGCTGGGGAAGATTGAAGGCAGGAGGAGAAGAGGACAGGGGATGAGATGGTTGGATGGCATCACCAACTTACTTGATATGAGTTTGAGCAAACTCCAGGAGATGGTGAAGCACAGGATAGCCTGGTGTGCTGCAGTCCATGGGGTCACAAAGAGTCAAACACAACTGAGCTGCTGAACAACAACAAGGATAGAGAAGGTGTTTGAAGGCGTTTGTCTAGCAGAAACATTTGCCATGGGACACATGATATTCAGGAATTCTCTTGGCTAGGTCAGTGGTAGATCTGGATAAGCACTGTCTTTCAGACCCAGGCTATGGGCCACCTAGTGCTCCCTTGGAGCCACGCTGGGCAAGTCTTCTCCCAGATACGAGCTGTGGGCCTTTGAGCAAACTATAGAACTCCTCTGTGCCTGTTTCCTTCAGCAGCAAAATGAGGACAACAACCATCTACCTTACAGAACAATTCAGGGGCTTTGATGAGTTAAATGTAAAGTGCTTCGGACAAAACGTGGCGATGTGCCCAGATGAGAGCCATGATTTTTATTATATTAATGAATGGGCCTCTCGATTTCTTTATATATAAAGTGGGAATAATGATAAATCCTGTAACAATCAAATTGTATCCTGTCTTTGAAAGTTCCTGATAAATCATAAAATGTTCTGTGCATCTAGAGAGTGGCTGCTGTTGTCTTGAAGAGAACGTTACAATGTCTGAATTATACCTGCATTCCTTTTGCAAGGAATTTCCCCTTTCTTCTCAAATTGAGAAAGAAAGTGATTGACATTGTGATCCCTAGCCTAACCCCATTGGTAGTTTGTGAAGCAGGAATCTAATTGTTAAAGTTAGTGTTTAGCCAGTGGGGTGGGACAGTGTTTACCTACAATCTGGTGAGTCACCACACATCTCAGGGAGGCTGGGGTGGGAGGCCTGCCCTCTCTGTGAGTGGCTGTACCAGTGTAGAGATCTAGAATCCCAGAGCCCTACTGGTCCTGCAGGATTACCTGGGCAAAGGCACAGGATGCCTAGAATCCTGAAAAGTAGGACAACTGCTCACCATGTGGGTGGCTGCTCAGGGGAACCTAGGGCAACACCAGTCCTAAAATCAGAGCTGCATCTGACAGAGAAGCAGATGTGTTGATGCAGGGTAAAAAATAGAATGAAATGGAGTTTGTTTGTTTGTTTTTTTCAGAATCTGAGATGAATGTGATTTCTGACAAGATCAGTAGGAGTGCAGTTGACACAAATGAGGGAAATATAAAGCACATCTCCTTTTCATATAGCATCGTGGTCTCAACCAGCAGCATACGCAAGGATTCCAAGCTCAAACATCTTTAGGAATTCACGGATGCCAAGTGGGGAAGCTGTACCCCACGCCTTACCCTGGCTCACTGTGGATGCTCCGTCCTCAAGGCCTCCTGCCTCCTCCCTGCTGCCTTCTCCTGCTAGAATTCTCCCCAGTTGTCCATGTTCAGTCTCAATGCCATCTCTTTACTAGGCTGCCTCTCAATCTCCACCTAGAACTAATCTCTTCCTACCATGTCCTCATAAAACTTTCAGTTGTACCCCTTTCATGCAGAGCTATGAAAGTTTACCTCGTTTCATAATGATCTGTGCAAACGGTCTCTGCCTTTTGCTTATAAGGGACTGCTTCTTGTCATCTCCATGTCAGGGTGACACCAACACCGCATGCTGCTCAAAGGAGCCCCTTGATAAATATTCATCAAGGGAATAAATAAATGTTTGTTGGCGATAATTAACTTGAACTGAGAACTTCATGGCCTCCAAGAAAGGCTCTGAATTTGTTAAATGAAGCACTGCTCTTTTTCCCACCCCCGCTCTTACTCTTCAGGTTGTTTCATAACATCTCCTGCCAGGAACGGCTCCCACTACTAAATTATTAAGTGCCAGAGAAGCAGCAGCACCTTCTATGATTAAGTACTGAGTGAATCTGTGAGGAAGGGAAGCCCGCACTGCGCCTAGTTTCAGAAGTGAGAACTGTCGAGTTTATTTTTGTGCTGCCTCTGTCACAGCCGGTGTGATTCCAACGATGGATTCTGGGATTGTGCTTTCCTTCTGCTCACCCCCTTGACACGAGCCACTTTGCTTTCTTTGTTTATTTTAAATATTTTCTTTACTTTATTGAGAAATGAGTTTCTGTTTTTTTCTTTTCTTTTTTTGGCTGCAATGCACAGCGTGAGGGATCCTAGTTCCCAAACAGAGATCAAATTGGTGTCCCCTGTGGTGGAAGAGTGGAGTCTGTACCACCGAACCTTCAGGGAAGTCCCCATCAACCTGAACCACTTTGAATACACATACCCAGAGCAAAATTTCAGGGGCACTAATGAGAAAGCAGAGTCTGTATTTCCTACCTGGAACCAGGGACTGCGCTAAAACCAGACTCAATGCTTGTAATCTATATTCACTCATTAGCTGTGTGGATGAGAGTTCTCTTCACAAAGAACTGAAGGACAGTTGGACGAGGAGTTTGAAAGTAGGATCATTGATCAATTTTTTTCTCTATGATTTGAGATTAACTTGATCACGTAAACAATTAGTGAGAGTTCTTCAGATGTCCTTCTACATTGCTTTCCCTCTTAGGAATATTGTCAGATACCCCCTACACTGGCTCCTCCATGGAGTCTTTCCATGAGGAAAATTCCAAACTCATCTGTCAAGTACATGGACTCATTCTTATGGATGATATCAATAAAGACTGTCAAGAATCCCAGCATCCTTTCCTCAACTCTCTGATCCTCAGGCTGAAGCTTCAAGGATAGTACCCCCAGGAAATCCCCTAAAGGTTACTGCTCACAATACCCACTTTCAAGCTTTAGATGTTAAAGAGACTTAGATAGCATAAAGCCCTGTTTAAAGACTAAAAATATAAATGAACTACTGAATTAATGGATGAATAAATGAAATAACACATTCTTAGAGATAATACTTAGCTCTTCTTGGTCCTTGGCTCCTAAATATCCTGATGTGGACTTATAGGTCTTGTTTTATTCTAAATGAAAATCATAAGATGTCTTCACTGAAAGAGACTTTAGTGATAGAAAGCCACGGCCTCACAAATGAACTTATCTATGAAACAGAAACAGACCCACAGACATAGAGAAGAAACTTGTGGTTGCCAAGGGAAAGTGGGGGTAGGGGAGGGATGAACTGGGAGTTTGGGGTTAATAGACGCTAATTATTATGTACAGAATGGATAAACAATAAAGTCCTCCTATATAGCACATGGAACTATAGTTAATATCCTGTGATAAACCACACTGGAAAAGAATATGAAAAAGAAAGCATACACGTTCTGAATCATTTTGCTGTACAGTAGAAATTAACATGACATTATAAATCAACTACATTTCAATTAAATATTGATAAAATTATTTTAAAGTCATGGTCTGATTTGTTCAAATGAAATTAGGGAAAAACTGCTTCTCTGGTTGTAGTGTAGGTAGGGGCTTGGAACCTCCAGCTCTAAGAAATGACACAGTTTGTCCAACATCAATACAGATTTCAGAGATAGAGCCATGACTCCTGAGCCCCTGGCTTGTTTTTCCCTGCTACATGCTATCTCCTTTTATGGATGAAGTGTTGTTTCTGGATACTTACTGGATAAAAAGACATTTCTCTGTCCCTAAAACAAATGAGCCATAGGCTACAGGAAGTTTTTCTTGTTGCTGTTGTTTTGCCTCTGTCCTCTGAAACATTTTATTTGTACATATTACATTCCTAGAAAAAGATTCAAGGATTTTCCCTTCTTCATGGGCCCTGATGCCAGCTGAGGTTGTCAGTACAATGCAACCAAACTGAAGGGATGAGAGCAGGCTATTCTGCCATTTCTCTGGATCTTTGAACTGCACACCAAATCTGTGGCTGATCACTCTACACTTATTTAGCCTGCCAGTGAGGTTCACAATTTTCCCAGCCATGTGATGATCAGTGATACCAAATTCACCAGTGCAACCATGCTTCATCATCATAGTTAGAAACCTGATGATGACTTTGGAGCATGGCTTAGTAAGCAACTGGCATTTGCCTCTCTTTTCAGCATTGTGGATACTCTTGAGAGCATCAGCCAGGACATTCATGTGCACCATAATGGCAGCAAGGAAAGATGGCAGAAAGAGCTAAAGGAAGTTTTGAACTGGGCTTCAGGGTAGTCACATAGTTGAAGGTAGGTCCTCCTTACAGACGTATTCCAGCTAAAAAATGAAGCAGAGATGATAGAAATGTACTTCACTATTTTGCAATTTCCAAAGTAATGGATCTAGGCAAGGACTGTCAATGACTGTCAGATTCCTGACAGAAGTACTCTACATTGTCTATGAAGTACTCTTTTCAAAAAAATGAACTTGAGCTAAATCAAGCCAAGAAAGTCTAAATCACCAATTTACGGGAAATATAAGAAACAAAGGAACTTGTTAAACTGGAAGCATAGGAATGGAATCAACAATATTCACAGTCTGCAAAACTCTACAAACTCTTTAGCAAATAAATTTCAAGGTAAAACAAAAAAAAAGGAGGGCAAGGGAGCAGAATGTGTTGTAAAAGCATCATGAAAGACATGTCAACCAACTTCAAGGCATAGAGAGTATTTCAGTCCCAATTAAAATAAAGTGCACTTGTTATCTGGGAAAACACCAAATGGAACAGACATACTGGTGTTCCTGGGGCCCTGGAGTAGGAAGCAGCAGCCCAGTCCACATCACTGAGGTGGAGAAATCAAGGCCAAGCTGGGCTCCTGGTCAAGGACAGGAAGACCAAATCCCTGGATGAGATTTCTCTCTTCTCCATGCCCATCACAGAATCTGAAATCACCAACTTTCTCCTGGGGATGTGCCTCAAGGATGAGGTGTTGAAGATAATATCCACAAAAGCAGACCTATGCTAGCCATTGGACCGGGTTCAAGGTATCTGTTGCCATCTGGACTACAATGGGCGTGTCAATCTGAGTGTTAAGTGCCCAGAAGAAGTCATCAAGGCCATCCTAGAGGCCATCATCCTGCTCAAGCTCTCCATTGTCCCAGTGTGGCAATGCTCCTGGAAGAGCAAGACAAGCAAGTACCACACTGTCCCTGCAAGATGCCCACCTCCATGGGCATCTTTTTCCACCCCAGAGACACTGGCGTCATCCTGGCCTCTGCATTCAAGAAGTCACTACTGATGGCCAGCATGGATGACTGCCACACCTCGGCTGGGGGCTGCACTGCCAGTCTTGACCACTGTGATTTCATCTCCAAGACTTACAGCTGACCTCTGAAAAGAGACTGTGATCACCAAGCTTCCCTGTCAGGAATCCAGTGACCATCTCCTATCGATTCACACCTGAGTTTCCCTGCAGAGAACTCAGGCTCCATCTATGGCCACCACTGTTGCAATTCTATATGAGAAATATAAAGTGAATTAATTAATAAAAAATAAAGGGCAAAAATCCTATGGAACAAATAAGGATGTCTGAAAGATGTTTAAAAATACTAAACTATGGGTAAAATTTTAGGTGGAAGTATGGTATCATGGTTGTGTGCTGTTCTGTGCCAAGTTGCTTCAGTTGTGTCTGACTCTGTGACACCCTGCACTATAGCTCGCCAGGCTCCTCTGTCCACGGGATTCTCCAGGCAAGAATACTGGAGTGGGTTGCCATGCCCTCCTCTAGGGATCTTCTTGACCCAGGGATTGAACCCACATCTCCTGCATTGGCAGGCAGGTTTGTTTTTTTTAATCATTAGCATCACCTGGGAAGCCTGGTATCATGGTTACTTCTCTTTAAAAAACTTTAATGAACTTGTCTTTCATACTTATATTCCAAATACTTACAGATAAAATGCTATGATATATAGGATATTGCTTCTAATAACCTTTGGAGTGGCTGGAAATGGGTAGATACACCAATGAAATGTAGCCAGTTATGGGCTGATAACTGTTTAAGTTGTGTGGTAGGTCCACGCTGGGTCTCTTATGACTTTTGTACTTCTATAATGTCTGAAATGTTTGTGATTAAAATATTTAAGAAGTTTTGTTCACAATTAGAACAAAAGGTAGCTCTTCCTAACTGTTAAAGAAAAAAAGAGAGAGAGAGAGAGTTTTAGGCCAGGAATGGAAGGAATGGATTTCACATGAAGGTAAGAAGTTTTTGGAAATGAATGGGTTTCTCATTATGACTGAAGCATGAGGAATCTCCCAGAAGTGATAACAAGAGTATCCAATCTGTTTTGACTGAAGCTTGACTAGATCAGGCAGGCAGCCTGCTGGTGGTGAAGGTGGTATCTCATGAAAAAGGCCTGGTCTCACTGACTAGGTCTTGATCTCACTATATATGTTGTGGGTGATGACAGCAGCCTAGCCTCTGTTACAACTAACTCACAACATGATATTAATAAGTTATATATTTTGCAATGTAACTAAGAAACCATTCCATAACTTCAAGATCAAATCTCAAATGGACAACACAAATGACTGCCATACTACCCAAAGCAATCTATAGACTCAACACAATCCCTATCAAGCTACCAATGGTATTTTTCACAGAACTAGAACAAATAATTTCACAGTTTGTATGGAAACACACAAAAACCTTGAATAGCCAAAGCAATCTTGAGAAAGAAGACTAGAACTGGAGGAATCAACCTTCCTGACTTCAGACTTTACTACAAAGTGATAGTCATCAAGACAGTATGATCAATGGAACAAAATGGAAAGCCCAGAGATAAATCCATGCACCTATGGACACCTTATCTTCAACAAAGAAGGCAAAAATATACAATGGAGAAAAGACAATCTTTAATAAGTGGTGCTGGGAAAACTGGTCAACCACTTATAAAAGAATGAAACTAGAATATCTTCTAACACCATACATGAAAATAAACTCAAAATGGATTAAAGATCTAAATGTAAGATCAGAAACTATAAAATTCTTAAAGGAACACATAGGCAGAACACTCTTTGACATAAATCACAGCAAGATCTTCTATGACCCACCTTTTTCCCAGAGTAATGGAAATAAAAACAAAAATAAACAAATGAGACCTAATTAAACTTAAAAGCTTTTATACAGTGAAGGAAACTATAAGCAAGGTGAAAAGGCAGCCTTCAGAATGGGAGAAAATAATAGCAAATGAAGCAACTGACAAAGAATTAACCTCCAAAATATACAAGCAGCTCATGCAGCTCAATACCAGAAAAATAAACAACCCAGTCAAAAAGTGGGCCAATGTTCCAGTGGAATCATTGTGGTATCCTCCTGGAGGCCAAAGAACTAAACAGACATTTCTCCAAAGAAGACATATAGATGGTTAATAAACACATGAAAAGATGTTCAACCTCATTTCTCATTATCAGAGAAATGCAAATCAAAACCACAATGAGGTATCATTTCACACCAGTCAGAATGGCTGCCATCAAAAAGGCTACAAACAATAAATGCTGCAGAGGGTGTGGAGAAAAGGGAACCCTCTACACTGATGGTGGGAATACAAACTGGTACAGCCACTATGGAGAACAGTGTGGAGATTCCTTCAAAAACTGGAAATAGAACTGCATATGACCCAGAAATCCCACTGCTGGGCATACACACCAAGGAAACCAGAACTGAAAGAGACACAGGTATCCCAATATTCATTGCAGCATGGTTTACAGTAGCTAGGACACGGAAGCAACCTATATGTGCATCGTCAGAGAAACGGATAAGGAAGTTGTGGTATCTATACACAATGGGATATTTTTCAGCTATAAAAAAGGATGCATTTGAGTCAGCTCTACTGAGGTGGATGAAATTGGAGCCTATTATACAGAGTGAAGTAAGTCAGAAGGAGAAACACCAATACAGCATAATAATGCATATATATGGAATTTAGGAAGATGGTGACGACGACCCTATAAGCGAGGCAGCAAAAGAGACACAGATGTAAAGAACAGATTTTTGGACTTTGTGGGAGAAGGTGAGGGTGGGATGATTTGAGAGAATAGCACTGAAAAAATGTATATTACCAAATGTAAAATAGATGACTGGTGTGAGTTCAATGCATGAAGCAGGGCCCTCAAAGCTGATGCTCTGGGACAACCCAGAGGGATGGTGTGGGGAGGGAGGAGGGAAGGGGGTTCAGGATGCAGGGGTCAGGATGAGGGGTTCAGGATGTGCACCCATGGCTGGTCCATGTAGATGTGTGGCAGGGGCCACCACAGTGTTGTGAACTGTTGTCCTCCAATTAAAAAAAAAAAAAAAAGTCATTGGGCTTACCCCCAGTACAGCATTCCTGAAGCAGATCAGAATGCTCCAGGCTGGCAATCAGCCCCTCTGGATTCTAAGTAGCCCCGAAAGGATGCAGTGGCTTGCACACTGGAAAATTTATCTATGACCCTAAGCCACCCCCAAGACCATTTGTAAATTACTGCTTGAGTAATTTACAAATATTGAGATTTCATGACCTGAAGAAATAAAGGTTTCCACTAATGCCTACTGTGCTCAGGCAATCAGTCACTCACTGACAAGATCTTGTTTGAATGTCATGAAGTCAAATATGTTATTAAATATGACAATTTCCAAAAGGGACCCAGGACAGCTAATGATCAGTCATCAAGCAGTGAAATCAGTGTATGGAGGGATCCCAAAGCTTACCTCTGACTTCGTCTTTCACAAACCCAAATCCAATGCAGCAATCACGCTTCATTCAGTTCACATAAAGTCGAAATGATCTTTTATTCTAGGGGTAATGACTTGATGATTTGACACCTATGAGTCATAAGCAGCCCTTAGTGAAAAGCCCTGTGACAATGTGTCAGCTCACATTTAAACCTTAGTTATGTTTCCCACTCTGTTCCCAGCAGTCCCCATCTTCATTGCATCTGGGGTAGGGTTCTGGGCCCTGGCTCAATGAGTGGACTCAGTTTCAGACCAAATATATTGCAATGAACCTTAAAAATTCACACATTTGCTATGAGACTTTCTTCAAGGGGAAAATACATTTTCAGTTATTTGGCCAAAACAAGCAAAATGTTCAAAATGTTGAAACAGGGAGGCCCCCACTATTTCATTACTGCATTGCTGAAGCAAAGAAGTGAAGACATTTTTCTTTGTGGCTCCAGTAAGCAGGCAGACATTTATCAACTGGGACACTCTACAATGGATATCTAATCAGATACACTAGTCCTCTGGGTAATTCTAAATTTCTGCAGAGAAAGTTTGGCTTCTTTTCCTTAATGACTGCATTTGGAGTATGAACTAAAATGGTCAAAATTTTCAATACATCTTTGAGAAGGGTTAAGCACAAAAATCCTGTTAAACAATAATGGGATTTGTGTGTGAAACATGACACTCTTTGAACACTTTTGAGAAAGTTACTCTGCTCTTTCCCCTCCGACTAATAACAATTCAACATTATTTAACATAATCCTACTGACAGGTAATTTCTGACATGAAATTTATTACTGACTTGCCCTTGGAGGGCATGTTTCACTATTAATGTTTCCTTTTAAAAGCTATAGCATGCGTTAGATTCTCCTACAGCGTTTCCCCATGTTTTCCTTGGAAACCCCTATTTTCTGTGGTATTTTACATTGCCCAAGTCTGTTTTAACTCTGTATCCTTACATACACACAGACACACCCCTACTCTTCAGAAATAGGAACAGACATATACCTAACATTGAAACATTTATTCTACCATTATTAGGTTTACCTATAACTAAATAAACAACATTAGTAATGTATAAATTTGAATCAGTTTCTCCTGTACCTAACTGGGTATGTGATTGAGTGAGCTAGAGGGCTTGACTTCAACAGGACTATGCCAGGACCTGGGAATGCGGCAGACTAGACTGAGGCTGATGTCCATATAGGGCCAGTGAGACCTGCAAGTGTCTGCCCTCATTGGTGCTTTCAGCCTTTCACAATGCAGGACATGTGAGACTGTTCAGAACACATCTGTGATTCTGACTCATCCAGAGAAATGATTTTTTACCTGGTGAGTCAGCATGAAGCTAGGTATTTCCCTACCTGTGCTAACCATACAAGGGCATTGCTACCTGGAAGGTTAGGTCATCTGCCCCAGAAGGAAACACACACCATCTTTGCTTTTTCTGCAACAGCTTTACTGGCATCATGAGCTCAAAGGACAGAGCTGATGACGTGGTGTCCTTCCTTTGAAAGGGAAATGTTGTCTAAATGGCTCGTTGGCTGGCAAAGCAGCAAGGAGACAAGTGAAAAAAATTCACTCATTCATCCATCCATTCATTCTTTATTTATTCGTCTGTAGTTTTAGGGAGGCCAGGTGTATTGAGTTATAATTTACAGATGCTAAAATTCACCCTTTTTAACACTGCAATTCATATAGTCATGTAACTACTGCCACAACCAAGATAAAGAAGAGCTTCACCACCTCAAAACACTCCCTTGTTCATTTAGTAGTTGACCCCTTTCCCCAGTCACCATATTTATTTAAAGAGAATATTCAGACCATTTACAACAGAAACACAAATTCACCTGCATGTTGTAACTTGTCCTTAATGTAGTGGCAAGATTTACTGGTAATGAGCTTCAGGGACCCTCCATCCCACTGGAAGTCTGAGAATGTGCTGGGCGAAACCTACTGCCTCACAGTGGCCCTAATGAATAACCTATTTCTGCAGAAAAACACCTAGCAGTGACTCGACCAGGAGATTTCTAAGCTTCCTAACTCTTCTTCCCCTAAGTTTCAGAAGGCTAAGGTCCCTTCAGTCTCCCACCATAGTCTAACTGGAAAAAGCTGGGGATACATACATTCTCCCCAGCCTTGGCCCCTGCCTCTCCTCCCAGAGACTGACACACACAGGCAACTCTCTCTCTCTCTTTTACACACACACACAACAGATGCAACAACAACAACAAAAAAACTGCCAAGACAGTCTGTCTTCCAAGGTGGTCGTTAAATCTCTAAGGCCACAACGGGACCTTCTGGGCCCAGACCCACGCAGAAGCCTGGGGTGAAAATCCTCTACCCCGAGAAGCTGGAACTGATCCGAAGGTCTTGCACATTAGGGAAGAGTTACATTCCTAGGTTACTGGGCCATTAGCAGCTCCACCATCCATTTTTCATTTGAAGGAACCTTTTTAAAGCTTGAATTCTTATCTTTGGGAGGCCTGTAAATGCAGTTCTTGTGTTTTCATTGGGTTTATTTAGCCTAGGGGATTTAGGTCCCTCTGTTTAAGCAGTAAATTTTCCCCTTTGTGTAAATGTATGTGGTTAATATACTTAAAAATCCATCAGGCAAGGCTAACAAAAATGCAGCCGCCTTTACACAGCAGTTTTTGGCAAGAATATAGTCACTCAGGATGGCTGTGCGGTGCTTATAATTGAATTGTGGTCACTAAGCCGAATGCTATCAACTTCTGGAAAAACCCAAAGCCAGATAGCTCTGAGCACTCCTTTCACCACCTTCCCTCTGGCCCCTCTCCTTGCTGCCAGCTCCCCCTGATCACCCAGCTGGCAGAGTGGGACGCAGAGCAGCCCAAGGTGAATAAATAGGACACACTGCTCCAGTCTTTAAACACGTGCTAGAAAAGATGGGTTCCAGGCCTGAAAGGACATACTGAAGACCTGATGGCATGAGTTGCAACACTTGGAAGGTCAGTGCCAGAGAAGCTGCTCAAGAAAAGGAAAATGACAAAGGTCCTCGAAGATGCCCTTCCAGCTTTCAGTTCTTGCTTGAGAATAACACTAACCTTTGGCCACTCGAATCAACACTATCTGACACTAGGGCACAGATCCCAGCCCTCTCCGAAGGTTGCCCTCACAGTGGTAACCTTGGGTGATCTGTAGTCCATTAGTTGATATTTCCTCCTTCCTTCTCTGACCCCACATGCTCATCTCCCTGCTTTTCCCTCCCCAACACTTGTGGCAGAGCCTAGTCAAGCATGCAGGTTCAGAAGCTGTGGGCTCTGACCATGACAAGCATGAAGCCTTCCACTTAGCTACCACTGTTGCCGGTGGCAGGAGACCAAGTGACCACCACACACCCTAGGGCATCCAACTCAACCAGGTGGCCTCGGGCCATGACAGATATGAACCGAAAGGAGAAAACCCGCTCACTGCACAGAGTTGACACAGGAGAAAAGAAAAAATCCTGCCATACAACTCTCTCTTACCTAAACACGGAAACTAATCACAATCAAAACACACATAAGAGGATTTTTCTACTTAACAACTGTCTTTTAGGGAATTCCCTGGCAGTCCAGTGGTTAAAACATGTGCTTTCACTGCTGTAGGCCTGGGTTTGAACCCTGGTTAGGGAACTAAGATCCTGTAAACAATATGATGTGACAAAAATAGTAATAATAAAGAAATGAAAAAAATCTGGATTTTAAAAAAACAAACTTTTAAAAGAAAGAAATAAAAATAAAAACTACCTTTTTCATTAGGTCAATATTTCCTATCTCTCCCAGGCATTGTGCTCATTCAACAAATACTCTATAAATGGGCACTTCTTAAAAATAACAATAGTGCCTGGGTTCTTTGGGTGCATGAGCCCATCCCATATACCATGTCAAGCACTGCAAAAGCACTTTGGACTCAACTACCATTCTAGAGTAAATACTGGAGAAAATGTGCTCCTGGAGCTAAGGAGCCTAGCAGCAGGTGAGCTCAGGGCCTAGAAACTGGTCAAGAGGGAAACTACAGGTGCTCTAGCACAAATGGCTTCAGAGCAAAGGATGAACCAGCTCATAGAACTCAGACCTAAAAGAAAGCTGCGTCTAAAATGCATGAGTCAGAAGAGCACTCATTTCTCAAAAGGTAGACACACAACCTACTACTCAAGAACTACTGTGCTAGTTCAAATTATTGCTCCTTTCTGCTGACAGTGGTTGTGTAACTATCTCAGGTACATCTGAAAGGCCATTTAAAGTTGCACCTTGGGACTTTCTGGCAGTGCAGTGGTAAAGAATCCTCCTTGCAATGTAAGTGACGAGAATTTGATCCTTGGTCACGCAAGTAAGATCCCACATGCCTCAGGGCAACTCACCCACACACCTCAACCAAACAGTCCCAGTGCCACAAAGAAAGATCCCATGTGTCCAAAAAGACCTAATGCAAAAAAGACTCATGTACCCTAATATTCTGGTGACAGAAGCAAGGTCCGATGCTGTAAGAGCAATATTGCATAGGAACCTGGAATGTTAGGTCCATGAATCAAGGCAAATTGGAAGTGGTCAAACAGGAGATGGCAAGAGTGAACGTCAACATTCTAGGAATTAGAGAACTAAAATGGACTGGAATGGGTCAATTTAACTCAGATGACCATTATATCTACTACTGTGGGCAAGAATCCCTTAGGAGAAACGAAGTAGCCACCATAGTCAACAAAAGAGTCCGAAGTGCAGTACTTGGATGCAATCCCAAAAACGACAGAATGATCTCTGTTCATTTCCAAAGCAAACCATTCAATATCATGGTAATCCAAGTCTATGCCCCGACCAGTAACACTGAAGAAGCTGAAGTTGAACGGTTCTATGAAGACCTACAAGAACTTTTAGAATTAACACCCAAAAAAAGATGTCCTTTTCATTATAGGGGACTGGAATGCAAAGTAGGAAGTAAGAAACACCTGGAGTAACAGGTAAATTTGGCCTTGGAGTACAGAATGAAGCAGGACAAAGGCTAATAGAGTTTTGCCAAGAGAACGCTGGTCATAGCAAATACCCTCTTCCAACAACAAAGGAGAAGACTCTACACATGGACATCACCAGATGGTCAACACTGAAATCAGATTGATTATATTCTTTGCAGCCCAAGATGGAGAAACTCTATACAGTCAGCAAAAACAAGACTGGGAGCTGACTGTGGCTCAGATCCTTATTGCCAAATTCAGACTTAAATTGAAGAAAGTGGGGGAAACCACTAGAGCATTCAGGTATGACCTAAATCAAACCCCTTATGATTATACAGTGGAAGTGAGAAATAGATTTAAGGGATTAGATCTGATAGACAGAGTGCCTGATGAACTATAGACAGAGGTTCGTAACATTCTACAAGACAAAGTAAGCAAGACCATCCCCAAGAAAGAGAAAGGCAAAAAGGCAAAATGGCTATCTGAGGAGGCTTAACAAATAGCTGTGAAAAGAAGAGAAGCGAAAAGAAGAGGAGAAAGGTAAGATATAAGCATCTGAATGCAGAATTCCAAAGAAGAGCAAGGAGAGATAAGAAAGCCTCCCTCAGTGATCAGTGCAAAGAAATGGAGGAAAACAATAGAATGGGAAAGACTAGAGATCTCTTCAAGAAAATTAGAGATATCAAGAGAACATTTCATGCAAAGATGGGCTCAATAAAGGACAGAAATGGAATGGACCTAACAGAAGCAGAAGATATTAAGAGGAGGTGGCAAGAATACACAGAAGAACTGTACAAAAAAGATCTTCATGACCCAGATAATTACAATGGTGAGATCACTTGCCTAGAGCCAGATATCCTGAAATGTGAAGTCAAGTGGGCCTTAGGAAGCATCACTATGAACAAAGCTAGTGGAGGTGATGGAATTCCAGTTGACCTATTTCAAATCCTGAAAGATGATGCTGTAAAAGTGCTGCACTCAATATGTCAACAAATTTGAAACACTCAGCAGTGGCCACAGGACTGGAAAAGGTCAGTTTTCATTCCAATCCCAAAGAAAGGCAATGCCAAAGAATGCTCAAACACAATTGCATTCATCTCACATGCTAGTAAAGTAATGCTCAAAATTCTCCAAGCCAGGCTTCAGCAATACATGAACCGTGAACTTCCAGATGTTCAAGCTGGTTTTAGAAAAGGCAGAGGAACCAGAGATCAAATTGCCAACATCCGCTGGATCATCGAAAAAGCAAAAGAGTTCCAGAAACACATCTATTTCTGCTTTATTGACTATGCCAAAGCCTTTGACTGTGTGGATCACAATAAACTGTGGAAAATTCTGAAAGAGATGGGAATACCAGACCATCTGATCTGCCTCTTGAGAAACCTGTATGCAGGTCAGGAAGCAACAGTTAGAACTGGACATGGAACAACAGACTGGTTTCAAATAGGAAAAGGAGTATGTCAAAGCTATATATTGTCACCCTGCTTATTTAACTTCTATGCAGAGTACATCATGAGAAAAGCTGGGCTAGATGAAGCACAAGGTGGAATCAAGATTGCTGGGAGAAATATCGATAACCTCAGATATGCAGATGACACCACCCTTATGGCAGAAATTGAAGAAGAACTAAAGAGCCTCTTGATGAAAGTGAAAGAGGAGAGTGGAAAAGTTGGCTTAAAGCTCAACATTCAGAAAACGAAGATCATGGCATCCGGTCCCATCACTTCATAGTGGCTGACTTTATTTTTGGGGGCTCCAAAATCACAGCAGATGGTGACTGCAGCCATGAAATTAAAAGACGCTTACTCCTTGGAAGGAAAGTTATGACCAACATAGACAGCATATTAAAAAGCAGAGACCTTACTTTGTCAACAAAGATCCATCTAGTCAAGGCTATGGTTTTTCCAGTAGTCATGTACGAATGTGAGAGTTTGACTATAAAGAAAGCTGGGCGCAGAAGAATTGATGCTTCTGAACTGTGGTGTTGGGAGAAGACTCTTGAGAGTCCCTTGGACTGCAAGGAGATCCAACCAGTCCATCCTAAAGGAGGTCAGTACTGGGTGTTCATTGGAAGGACTGATGCTGAAGCTGAAACTCTAATACTTTGGCCACCTGATGCAAAGAGTTGACTCATTGGAAAAGACCCTGATGCTGGGAAAGATTGAGGACAGGAGAAGGGAACAACAGGATGAGATGGTTAGATGGGCATCCCCGACTCAATGGACATGGGTTTGGGTGGACTCTGGGAGTTGGTGATGGACAGGGAGGCCTGGCATGCTGCGGTTCATGGGGTCGCAAAGAGTCGGACACGACTGAGCGACTGAACTGATACAAGGAATGAATTTAAATTAGTTCTAGTGAGGTGGATGAACCTAGAGCCTGTTATACAGAGTGAAATAAGCCAGAAGAGAAGAATAAATCTTGTATTTTCATGCATATATATGGAATCTGGAAAAATGGTACTGATGAACCTATTTGCAGGGCAGAAATAGAGACTCAAACATAGAGAACAGGCTTATGGACACAGCGGAGAAAGGAGAGAACTGGAGAAATGAAGAGAGTAGCACTGAAATATATATATTACCATGTATAAAATGGAAGTTGCTATACAGCACAGGGAGCTCAGCCTGGTGCTCTGTGATAACCTAGAAGGGTGGGATGGGGTGGAAGATGGGAGGGAGGTTCAAGAGGGAAAATACATACGTACACCTATGGCTGATTCATGTTGATATATGGCAGAAACCAACACAAAATTATAAAGCAATTATCCTCCAATTTATTTATTAAATAAATAAATTTATTTATTTTAAATAAATAAACTAACAGTTCCTCTTTCCCATCAATTTAATAAAGTTTACAATATTTTCAGCATAGAAGAAGCCCAATGAAGCTAAATAAATAAATAAAAGTACATATTTAAACCTGATAGCTCAGTTGGTAAAGAATCTGCCTGCAATGCAGGAGACCCAGATTCAGTTCCTGGGTAGGGAAGATCCACTGGAGAAGGGATAGGCTACCCACTCCAGCATTCTTGGGCTTCCCTTGTGGCTCAGCTACAAAAGAATCCACCTGCAATGTGGGAGACCTGGGTTTGAGCCCTGGGTTGGGAAGGTCCCCTGGAGAAGGGAAAGGCTACCCACTCCAGAATTCTGGCCTGGAGAATTCCATGGACTATAGTCCATGGGGTCGGAAAGAGTTGGACACGACTGAGCGACTTTCACTTCACATATTGAAAAAAATAAAGTTATACCTCTGACATCCTGCTTTAAATGGTAAGCTCCAGGAGGAGTTATTTGATTTTCTTGTTATAACCATAGTTACTGCATGATATACAGGTAGGTCATAGAGTATAAATTAACACAGATGAGTAATTACTATTGATTAACATTTATGCCAATAACTACAAAATTTCCTCTTTTAAATTAAGGTAATTTAAGAAGAAATGTAGAGATCCTATTCTTTTCACATTTGAGCCAGGCAATACTTAAGCTTACATATGACCAACCATCCCTATCATTAACTTTTATTGACCTAAAGATTACTCATATATCAATCCATATCAAACCATCAAGTTGCCTCAAGCGTGTGTGCATGCTCAGTTGCTTCAGTTGTGTCCAACTCTTTGCGACCCTGGGGACTGTAGACTGTAGACCGCCAGGCTTGTCTGTCCATGAGATTCTCCAAGCAAGGATACAGGAGTAGGTAGCCATGCCCTCCTCCAGGGATCTTCCTGACTCAGGGATTGAACACACATCTCCTGCACCTCCTGCATTGCAGGCGGATTCTTTACTGCTGAGCCACTGGGGAAGCCCAAGTTGCCCCATACCCTCAGGAATTCCAGAGCCCTGGTTTTAAGAAAAGCAGTAATGACTTCTGCAGGAGTAAACAATGAAATCTGATTTTCTAAAATAGTTTTTGGGTCACTGATCTAAGTCCTTACATTCTGGCTTTTAACATGCTTGTGAGCTGTTCCATGGGGATGGAGGAAAGCAGGAGCCAGGGAGGCAGGAAGACTGGGATTGATATCAAATGACATTTTAAAGCAGCATCCTTGACAGCCAAATTTTGCCTGGCTCTAACCACAGGCTAGTTAGCAGCTTCAATTACATAGCATTTCCTCTTTAACATTTCTCTCCCACCAACCCATATTTTAAAACATAACATTTAATTTTACTGCCAAAAGGATCTTTCTGGCATTTTACTGCTAACGTCCTATCTTTTTACCTGTACTCCTTGACCTCCCCCACCCTTCACTATTAAGAAATCACAACTGAAAGAAAAAAGAAAATGGAAAATATGAAACCTGTGAACACACATAAGGGGGAAATATTCCTTGCCCCACTTTTTCCTAAAGAGTGAGGAAATACAATAAAAATGAAGGGCAAAAGGAGCTTGAGTGTGTGTGTGTGTGTGTGCGTGTGTGTGTGTGTAATCTGTATGGCACAAGAGGAAGCCATATAAGATCTCTCTGTGCCCTAATGTCATGCTTACTAAACAAAGCTCACAGCCAGTGACATTTCCCAGGAAATACCATGCCCTGTGCTGTTCAGTGTTTGTTTCAAAGGGCTAAGTCTGGAGGAAAACAAAGGAAGCTAGAGGGAGGAAGAAAAATTTAGTTTAACTGTACTGCTGTGAGCTCTAAAAGCAAGTCAAATCCCTAGCCTGCTTTTTGTATTTTGTTAGGAGAAAATCTTCTCAAGTATGCGCATGATTCAAAGAAAAACTATAGGCATTGTTATTTTTTGGGGATAAGTCAGAGGTCTTTATCATTTTGTAGCTTAACAAATAAAAAGCATTAAACCACTTCCTTCCAATGCATCACATGTCCAGAGTTTGGTCCCATAACTAATGCAGAGTTGTGTACTTCATTAAAACTTAAGATCCTCCCTGGCTTATGGTTTTACAGATCCATAAGGCAGCAGTTGAAATATGGTACAATTTTCTCACATGACAGGCAGCAAAGTGAATCCAGCCTGTCCTTACGGATTGGATCCTCCTGGCAATGAGTGTGCTAGATGAATCTGCATTTTCCAGTCCCTGGTAGGCCTCACATGCCCCTAGCACATGTACATACACCCTGCTTCGCTCCCACTCCCAGGACATACTACACAGGGTCTTTCTTCTTCCTGCTTCTCCTTATATCAGTCACGTGGTCCCACATTTTACACATTGGTGGTGTTTTACTGGCTAAGTCATGTCTGACTCTTGCGACCCTGACTCTTGAGCCCACCAGGTTCCGCTGTCCATGGGATTTCCCAGGCAAGAATACTGGAGTGGGTTGCCATTTCCTTCTCCAGGGGATCTTCCCAACCCAGGAATTGAACCCTAGTCTCCTGCACAATAGGCGGATTCTTTACCAACTGAGCTACAAGGGAAGTCCTTTATACATTACTGGAGTAGATTTATCCTCCAGCTCCAATACACATATATTGGGTATTTTTTGACCATCTTCACTAATTTGTTCCCTTCATCTCCCCAACTCCTATCTCCACTCTGGCAACCATCAGTTCATTCTCTCTGTCTATGGGTTAGTTTTTAAGTCTCACTTCATTGTTACAAGTGGCAGGATTTCCTTCTTTGTTATGGCTGAATTATTCTTCATTGTACAGCTGACCCCTGAACAATGTAGGGGTTGGGGGCATTGTAAACCCTCCATATGATTGAAAATCAGGTATAACTTTTAGCTGGCCCTCCTTACCTGTGGTTCCTTCATATTCAACCTTTTGCATCCATGGATTCAACCAACTGTGGATCAAGTAGTACAGCAAATTTACTATAGAAAAAAATCTATGCGAGTGGACCCATGCAGTTTACATCCATGTTGTTCAGGACTCAACTGTGTGTGTGTGTGTGTGTGTGTGTGTGCGCGCGCACCACATCTCATTTATTCATTTGTCAATGGATACTTAGGTTGTTTCTATGTCTTGGCTATTGTAAATAAACATGTGGGTACATGTATCTTTTTGAAATTCACATATTTTAAAAACTAGTTAAAGGGTTGCCATAAAAGTGTTACCATAGGGTTTACCTAGAACCTCTCTGAAATAAAGGGAAAATCATAACTTTTATATTTGCCTCTAAAGTCTAACTGTAGCAACCACAATCTAGTTTTTCAAAGGGATCATTGTATTTGTCACATACAAATCTCTTATTTCTACCTTATATGAATAATGTAGATGGTATGTCTGAGACAGTTAAAAAGAAAAAAGGACATAGCGACAAGGAAAAGCCTTGCTGTACCTAACAAAATTCGCAAAGGTAGTAAGAATCAGTTCTGATTAGGAACATTTTGTAATCAAGAAGCAGAGGACAAATGAATATGAACCATCTCTGCTTGCCAAGGACTCTTTTCTAGGGATGAGAGGCTGTTCTCATACCAAAGGTGTCAGGAAGCCCATACAAAGTTGAGTGATTTGAATCAAGGGAACACGAGGGTTGATTATCCACACACTCTTAGCAAAGCAACAATGAAATTAATGTGCAAATATTTTTAAGTCAAACGAATATTTATACCCATAGGTGGAAATAGGTATATTTCTATATTTCATAGGCACAGGATACTTTGAGGAACAGAACTTTAACATCTCTAATTAGTTAGAACAATCCTGCTCCATGAGATAAATTCTCTTTCGGTGGTATTACATGGACATTTTAATCTTATAGAACATAAAAAGTGGTATTTACTGTCAAAATATTGTCCCCAAATATTGTCATTTCCTCTGTCCTGAAAACAAAATTAAAAGGACGAGCAGGGGGATGTCATTAATGATTTTCAAGTTGTATTCTAATCACAATTTTTTTTAATTTATTGAGATAAAAATTACATATGATAAAATTTATCCATTTCATGTGGAAAATCGTTGAATGTTGACAAGTGTCTACATCTGTGTCACCACCAACACAAGTCAAGATATAAGGTATTTTTGTCACCCAAAAAGTTGTCTGATGTCCCTTTTCTGGCAGTCTCCTCCCAGGCCACCACTGACATGCCCTCTGCCTCTGAAGGGCTTTTTGCCTATTGTAGAATTTCATGAAGTAGAACCATAACGAATGCCTTCTTTTGTGTCTGGTGTTTCTAATCTTGATTTACCAAACTGGCCATTTTACCAAAACCCTATTCCCCTCACTTCTGCACCTCATGGGCAGGAAGTCAGCTCTGACTGATAACCAGATCAGGGATGGACGAGTGCCATTTTTGAGAAAGTCACTAGAATCACAGGAAACAAGGAGCAGGAAGTAGCGAAGGTCAATTCCAGTTCATTTCCTTTTGGACTTTTAAATTTAGCACATTGTTTGGGTTTCCCCAAAAAGATATTTTTGGAATAAGGGGATTCCAACCCTGAAGGCTAAAAATAGAAAAGAAGATGACCCTTCTGATACTCTTTCCCACATGTGCCTTAATGTGTTAGGTCTCTGACCAAACGGATTCAGGATAAATGCTTGATGATGACACCAGAGAGAGGAGAAAGAGATGGGCTTTCTCATAATATCTAGAGGAATTCAGGGAAATACTAAAGTACAAAGCAATTCTCACTTTAAGTAGAATTTTCCTGGGTCTACAAATTACAAATTTTCACTTACCACTACTTAACACCAAACACAAATACTTTCTTCTCGTTCTTAGGACTAAGCAAGGATGTTTTTGTTGTGTGAGACACCCAGTTGCCTATGGACCTGATACTCTCTATATAAGCCATCCCAGCATCAGAAGAATCCTAATTATCAAAATTACTAGGCTATTCTGTTTCCTGATGTCCTCTAAGACCTTCCTGTGTGACTCAACTTTTTTTTCAAATAAGAAAAGGCATAAATTGTTCTGTGTCCTAAGTTTTTATATAAACATCAGCTCCTGGGTTCTATTTGTCCTTCAAGCTGCTGTCCATAATGATTAGAAGAGAAAATATTAATTCTTCCAGGGCTGTGGGGTATAATGCAAGCAATAAATCAATTTACATCATTTTTTAAAATAAAGTAAAGGGATAAATTAGTTTAAAATGATTTAAGAGTAATGTTTGTTATTAAAACATTTCTACTTCAACTGAAACAATTTTGATCCCAATGATGAGATTATTTTAATCTATGGTATAGTAATAGATGAAAAAACTAGGCAAAAACAGAAGACAACCAACATGATGCATATTGAGAAGAATTATAGAG
Organism: Bos indicus x Bos taurus; assembly: GCF_003369695.1. NCBI lineage: Eukaryota > Metazoa > Chordata > Mammalia > Artiodactyla > Bovidae > Bos > Bos indicus x Bos taurus. The sequence goes on along the minus strand of NC_040079.1, from coordinate 52,171,305 downwards.
AGGGCTTTTCCCATAACTATTTTATTATTTTATTACTTATTTAATATTTATTATTTTATCATTTAGTGAGAAACTGGAGCTTCCCTAGGGGCTCAGACAGTAACGAATCTGTCTACAACACGGGGGACCTGGGTGCGATCCCTGGGTCAGGAAGATCTCCTGGAGAAGGGAATAGCAGCCCACTCCAGTCTTCTTGCCTGGAGAATTTCATGGGCAGAAGAGTCTGGTGAATTTCATGGGCAGAAGAGTCTGGTGGGCTGAATCTTTGGGGTCACAAAGAGTCAGACACAACTGAGTAACTAACACTTTTGCTTTTCACTTTCAGTGAGAAACTGACTGTTGGATTCTTGCCCTAAACAGAGCGATACTTCCTTCATTAGACAGATTATGTGACCCATGAAAGAACCAAGGAGTAAATTAATCAAACCATTAAAACAGAATGAATATTCAAGAGAAGAAAGTTTTGATTCTTCTGAATGGTAGGTCAACACCAGGCATTACTTAAGTAAGCAATCTGCTCTTACATTATCTAGTTCTATAGGGGGGAAAAAAAGGGTTTATAAACTCTTTTAACCATATATTCAAAAGATCAATGATCATAAAAATGATTCCTTCACTGACATTTCCCAAGGCCAATCTCTCATCCACGTAAGCCTCTGATGCAGAAAATAAACCTAGATCTCACCATAAATTCTTTCTAATATCTAAAGTCAATGTAAAAGAGAAATGGGAATTTTCATAGTCCTTCAGCATCAAGAGTATGTGCAAAAGCAGTGGGTTCCAGCGAAAAAAGCACCAAAATAAACATTTTATAACTAGTCCTTGAAGCCTCCCTTAGTGTAGTAGGGGCTTTGAATAAGTAATGGCCCTTTTAGTTTTCTTTTTATCTTTACTTGTTTAAAAAGTTAGTTGAAGGTTATCTTATATTCCTGCTCCATCTGGAGTGAGATAACAAAAAGACGCACAGGAACTGGTTTGAAAACATCTTAAGTGTAACACAAATGCAGAGGACTACCACTCTTTTATGCATAAGTGAAAAGAAAGTGAAATTGCTCAGTTGTGTCCAACTCTTTGCGACCCCATGGACTGTAACCTACCAGGCTCTTCCGTCCATGGGATTTTCCAAGCAGGAATACTGGAGTGGGTTGCTATTCCCTTCTCCAGGAGATCTTCCCGACCCGGGGATTGAACCTGGGTCTGCCGCATTGTAGGCAGACGCTTTACCATCTGAACAACTAGGGAAGTCTTTATGCATATCATCTCTCTAAATATTGTATGCTACATGCACTTGTACATAAGCACTACCCTTAAATTTGTGAAACATTCCGGCTCTGGCCACAGATCTCCTGAGGAAATGTTCCTTTTTACATCAGCCATCACATTCACAAATTACCTCAAGACTCCCCAAAACTACAGCAAAATCTTCCACACTCTTGGTTTCTAAACTAAAAACACAGCTGGCTGTAACTTAACCAGCAAGCTCAACCGACTAACCCACTAACTAAAACCTAGGGACATACAGCAACATGTTCAGTAAGCTTACTGGGTTTAAATGGGAATGGAAAAAAAAAAAAAAAAACCCAAGTTCAAAATATGGGCAGAAAAGGGCCCAGACAAATCAGTTATTATTCCTCAAGAACATCACACTCCTTGGAAGATCTACAAGCTAAATACAAACTCCCACAGCAGGATGTCACACACACTCAGATTGTAGTCATTGCTCAGTGGTGGCCACAGCCAACAAAGACCTTCTTTGAGACAACTTCCACCTGGTTGGGGGTGCCCCAGTTCTGAACAGCCTATTGCAGCCAAATGTCTCTCCTCCCTGTTTGGCCATCTGGTTGAGATAGAAAGGTTACAGGCATAGCGATAAGAGAGCTGGTACGACATGGAACAAGGATTCAGATGAGTGACGTCCCAATTCCTCTTTAAACATGATCAAAAGACCTCAATACATAGGTCATGACCAAAACCAAATACTTAGGCTCAAACTGGCTAAGTTCTCAAAGACTGTGGACAAATTATTTTGCATATTTTTTAGAGTCCAGCTAATCTTTGGAAGGAATGATGCTAAAGCTGAAACTCCAGTACTTTGGCCACCTCATGCGAAGAGTTGACTCATTGGAAAAGACTCTGATGCTGGGAGGGATTGGGGGCAGGAGGAGAAGGGGACGACAGAGGATGAGATGGCTGGATGGCATCACTGACTCGATGGACGTGTCTGAGTGAACTCCGGGAGTTGGTGATGGACAGGGAGGCCTGGCGTGCTGCAATTCATGGGGTCTCAAGAGTCAGACACGACTGAGCGACTGAACTAAACTGAATGACACATAAAGGTTTCTGTCACAAAATCTTCATCTGGCAGCCATGGAATACAGTGAATTTAAGAATTTCAGGGTAATATGTTGACCCCAAGATGCTCACATTCAAGAAGCAGTTGGATAGTCAGTCTTTCAGTGATTATTGTGGGTGCCTGAAAAGGGAGAATCTTATTTTGTCGTGGAAGGATTCTGTAAATCAGCTGACTTAAAATTAAATGAGAAATAAATATATCTTTGATTTTTCAATTTTGGGGAGGGAGGAGAATAATTATAGATTCACAAAATGTTGGATAAAATTGCACAGGGAGGTCCGGTGTACTCTTTACTCACTTTCCTCCAGTGGTAACATCTTGCGTGATTATAGTGCAACCGAAAAATTAGGAAATTGACACTGGTCCAATCTAGAGAGATTATTTCACCACTTACATGCACTCTTTGTGTGTGTGTGTTTAATTCTCTAAAATTTAACATACATGTAAATTTGTGTGGTCACCTCTACAATCAAGACAGAGACTATTTCATCACCAAAACGATTACTCATGATACCTCTTTATAGCCACTTCAGCCCCTCCACCAACCTTAGCTCTTGGCAACCAGTAATCAGTTCTCCATCTCTATAATTTTGTCACATCAGGATTGTTATATTAATGGAATCATACAGTATGTAATCTTTTGAGATTAGCTTTTATCATTAACTATAATTCCCCTCAGTGAACTCCGGGAGTTGGTGATGGACAGGGAGGCCTGGCATGCTGCGATTCATGGGGTCGCAAAGAGTTGGACACGACTGAGAGACTGATCTGATCTGATCTGATAATTCCCCTGAGATCCACCCAGGTACTGCATGTATCAATAGTATGTTACTTTTTACTGCTGAGTAAGATTCCATGGTATGGATGTACTAGTATTTGGTTAACTATTCACCACTGAAGGACATTTGGAAACACATTCTTATTTTAAAATAGTCCAAATTTGTGAATTCTGACACAAAACCAGTTGTATAAAGAGAAAAGATCTGTACTTACTAGATGAAGTTATGCCATAGAATAACCTATTCACAAATTAATTATACATGAATATTTTACATTTACTTTTTGGCTCTTACCTTTTGGTAACCATATGACACTTTCAACGTGCGTGTGCATGCTAGGTTGCTGCAGTTGTGTCCAATTCTTTGCAACCCTATAGACTAGCCTACCAAGTTCCTCTATCCATGGGATTTTCCCAGCAAGAATACTGGAGTGAGTTGCCATGCCCAACTCCAGGGGAGCTTTCAGACCCAGGGATCAAACTCGTGTCTCTTATGTCTGCTGCACTAGCAGACAGGTTCTTTACCACTAAGTGCCACCTGGGCATCCTTATGTCCCAATTTTTATTGTGCTTAAAAAAGCTCTAGCAAAAACTTACTGCCCAGACACCTAGACACTGTCCTAGATTTTTACAGTAATGCTTCAAGGGCCTCTACAGCATCCAGAATTTTAAGACAGAATCTATTTTTTTCCAGATCAAAGAACTGAATTAACAACCTCCCAGATTTCTGAGTGGTTTAGATCTTTCTTGCTTAAATTTTCCACCATGGTATGCACTGAAATATTCCCAATGCAACAAAAGTTCCAAGTGTAGAGCTCTCTTTCCTTTTCTGTCATTTAAAGCTCTAAGACACTGTCCATAATAGTGAACCTAGAATGAGCACTTGCCACAGGCCAGGACTTGTGGGGTGATGCCTGCATCCATTACAAATGTGCTTTAAAATTGTGTCCATTATTATTTCCATTTCACAGATGAGGCAACTGAGACCCAGAGGGGCCAAGGTATGTTTTTCCCAGTGGCACATTGGGCAAATTGTGTACTCAGATTTCAAATCCAGGGGTCTAGTTCTAGCACCTGCTTCTTTTCTTTTTTTTTTTTTTAATTTGGAACATACAGGACAATTTGTTGAAGTCAGTCTCAAGCAAAATCTAAAATCAATGGAATTTCATTAAAACTCTTTCTAAATCAATTCTCACAGAAGTAAAAAATACATTTGAATCCCAAAGTATTTATAAAATAAAAATGATAATGTCTCAGTAAATATAATGTACAAAAATTATATGTTCCTACCAACACACACAGTAGTAAGAAGCTTAAATATTACAGGCAATCCTAGTACACTGTAACTAGTCAACAATAACCTATCTATACACAGGTTAACCAAGCTTTACACGTTTCACACTATGCTATAAAACGTAGGCCAATCCACAAAATCCCCAAAACATCATATATGTTGAAGTCTATGTGGCAACATCAAGTCATTACACAGCAATGCTCCAGTGGAACAGCTCCAGGGAAAATGAACATTAACCCTTAGTGTCAGGAGTCTCTAGCCAACTCAAAAGAGATGGACTTCAGTGAATATTGATGCTTTATTATTAAAGACTCTTTAATGCGGTGCCCCCACTGCTTTCTCACCTTCCAAAACTGCAACCTTGCTTATCCAGTTTGCCTAATGCCCTTTTCATTTCCCTACTCCTTCTATATTTATTTCACATGGCTCCTACCTTTGTGTTTTTTCTTGTTTTTATCTTCTATATCTCTAGAATAATTCCTATTTTATCCTGAAAGTAAAAGGGAAGTTGCTCAGTCATGTCCTACTCCTTGCGACCCCGTGGTCTGTAGCCCACTAGGCTCCTCTGTCCATGGGATTCTCCAGGCAAGAATACTGGAGTGGGTTGCCATTTCCTTCTCCAAGGGATGTTCGTGACCCAGGGATCGAACCCAGCTCTCCTGCATTGCGGGCAAACGCAGGCAGACGCTTTAACCTCTGAGCCACCGAGGAAGCCACGCTTTAACCTCTGAGCCCATTTTTTTTTTTCCTACACGCCCCCATACACTACAGTAGACACTGTCCACTGAAGTTTACTATGTAGAATCAGGCATCAGCTCCCTTCCCCCAAAACAGTGATATAAAAAGGTCTAAAGATCCCCTAGATGAAGACCAACATGGTGATTCTTTGAAGGGAGATACTCTGTTCTCGGGAATTTTACATGCTCCTTTCATAGGTCCATTTATTCTCTCACTTTGGGTTGAATATACCAGAATGGATGGAGGAAAAAGAAAGAACATGAAACTCATGTTAGTTGAAATGACCCTTTTCGGAAGTTCTAGTGGGGTGGGGTGGGGCATGGGGAGCAAAGAGGCTGTCATAAGTATTAGCTGAAATGTGTTAACTTGGGCAGAGCTATTTATCAGTCTGTGTGGTTACTGAGTCCCACAACTCCTCTAGAGGAGAACACATATATAAAGACCCTAGGATAGGTATGGAGAGTATTTTTCGCCAACTCCCATCCCTGTCCCTCACATCTTTGGCTTTTATACAACAGGGGGCAGTGCCCATGGTTCAAGTCTTTCACATTTTACACATCTGTAGTAGAATAGGAATAATATGAAACATTTGTCTTTGCCTCACACCTAATCTTAAAGCAAACAAAAAGCTTTGAAGGACTGTCTGGATTACAAAATGTTTCTCTCACATAAACCACATACTAGCCAGTTTCTTCTCTTCTCCACTCCCTCCCTACCATCCTTGCTTCTCATATAATTAAACAACCACAGCCATTTGCCTGTTACAGTGAGTTTTGTCACAAAAAGGGATTCTTGGGAAAACCATGTGAAAATCTTGGCATATATGAAATTGCTCATTAGGCCTGCTGTCTGATCTTCATGCAGCTACTCTGATGAATGTTAAGTCTTTCCCTGGTGCTTGGCTGGGCATGCAGAGGAAATGGACAGATTGTCTGCACTGCTCCTCTACTTCCTGTTCAGCAACTCCTGGGTTCAGATAGCATTTTCTCTCCAAACCACCAAGGCACACTAGGGAACTCAGGGGGAAGTGAGTACTAAGGAATGGAGGATACAAGACAGGTCTAGGCATCCAGGGATATAAAGGTAAGGGTATGGAATTGAGGGTGGGGAAAGAGGACTGGGAAGAAGAAGCAGTCACTGCTTACAATGTGCTACCTACTTATACCATCCCTCAAGCCCCCTTCCTACATAGAAACTCCTACCACAGATGCCTTGGTCCCCAACCTCTCAAAATGGCATGGTTTCTTTTAATAAGTCCATTTATCCCCTGTGAACTTCACAAGAAGCAGTAATTAAATCATAGGTGGCACTTCTATCAAGACAGGCATATCAAAAAAGGATGGACGATAAGTATCTTAAAGTTCACTGTGGAACAATTCTCACATCCAGGCACCTGACCTGTTAGATGACTTAAAAGGACAATATGATGATCAAAGAATGTAGTTTCAAGTAAAGCAAGCAAGAAAAACTGGGCCTGCCCTGCAACCTTAAAAACTAAAGTTCCTTATTCATAAAATAGAAATTGACTTTAGAATTTTACTAATTGTCAATAGCGCAGACCTGGGGACACCTGTCATTATACATTTAGGGATTCATCATTGACAGAGGCTCTGCTATGAAATGGGATGCCAACTTTGACTGGATGAATTATCTGTGAAAGAACTTGTAATGCATTCCCCACGTACACCAGGTACCGTCTCATGTTAATAATAGACCAAAATGCTTGCAAATATCATCCTGTAAAATTATTTTAATATTTCCAGGCATTCTAGTGGATGCAGTTTTAAGTAGTGGGAAAGAATAAAACCCAAGAATATGTGGTTGTGGGCTTATTTTCACATCTTCTATAATTAGTATTACTTGAGAAAGAAAATTTCAAATAAAATAAAATCTGAAATAATACACCATATTTGTTATAATCCTTCTCTTTCTCTCTCTTTCATCTTTCTTGCATATACTTCAAATCAAACTAAAATGAAATTTAAAGACAGAGACTCAAGCTATAGAAATTAGTTCAAAGCTGAAGCTTCAATCACCTCCTACAGATCAAATTGCCAACACAATCTGAAGAAAAGGGAATGTTCCTAATCTCTTGTAATTTAATGGCAAAAACAAGCATCTTTAACTAACACAAAATTCTCTTCAAAATCTGTCAGTCAACAAAACAGGAGGAGAGTTGAAGTTGTGTATCAGAACATACTGTCAGAAAAGCTCTGAGTCTTATTTTGCCTTCTCTAAGTGGCTTCAGCGGAGAAGGCAATGGCACCCCACTCCAGTACTCTTGCCTGGAAAATCCCATGGACGGAAGAGCCTGCTAGGCTACAGTCCATGAGGCCGCTAAGAGTCGGACACGACTGAGAGACTTCACTTTCATTTTTCCCTTTCATGCATTGGAGAAGGAAATGGCAACCCACTCCAGTGTTCTTGCCTGGAGAATCCCAGGGACAGAGGAGCCTGGTGGGCTTCCGTCTATGGGGTTGCACAGGGTCGGACACGACTGACGCGACTTAGCAGCAGCAGCAGCAGCAAGTGGCTTCAGATACTAAAAAGAAAAGTGAGCTATGCCTTACTTATCAAAAAAAAAAACAAACAAAACGAAACTTCTTTCTACTAAAACATACCATAGAGCATAAAGGTAACCATGCCCTACTTTAAATCAAGACCCCCTTTAAATTCATTAGGGAAAATTCCACAGTTGTACCTACGCTGAGCTTTTTCACACAATCAGGTCACCACACAGAATGCAAATTGAGCAAGGCCAATTCAACAGAGGGAGCAGAATTCAGATAAAGCAATGATGAATAGAGTGAGGTAAAGAAGGTATGTGGCCCTCAAGACGCTCAATCACAAGTTCTGGGTGAGGGGTGAGCGATATTACATGGGCTTAATGGACTTGCCAGTGCTAATTAACCTGGGACACAAGGAATAGCAAATGCATCATGAGAAGTTGTTATAATTCTTCAATTAAGTCTAATGATTAGAGAAATAATTCACCAGACCAAGTGTCTGATGATGCTCGAGGGTAGCTTTAAAAACATTTCACCACACACAAAAGATCCTTCTAGCCCTCAGCATGGTTACACACCCTTTTCACACATCTTCTCTTACAGGAGATAACTCACTAAAGTGCCAAGTTCATATAGATAAATAAATCTTAGTTGTAGCTCCCTTCCCTGCCTTTTCCTTCGGAGGGAAATCAACACCCATTTGCCAAAGAAGTATTATTCTGGCTCCATTTCCCCACCTTCTTAGAACTCAACTGTAGTGAACAAGTATTGTTTCTTTCCCTCTGATGGAAGGCAGCCTAACGAGGCACTCTGTTTCTTTCCTCTCCACTTTGCTCTCCCGTGTCTTGGAGAGCATCCTTCCTCCCACACACGCTGAGAATCCTTCCCAAAGCAGAACCAGAAAGCCTCAGTTAAGCTGCAACTCATCAGGGCCCAAAGTCAGGAGAACAAGGAGGTTCTAGCATTGAGGCAGGGGCTGATGTGGTCCCAGGATGGGAATGAAGACAGCTATTCACTCCGCTTAACCTGGTCCAATGCCAAATTAAAAGAAACATCCAAACCTAAGTTGGATCCTTCCCAGAATTATTTGCATGAATTAAGACTTGCATCTAGGCCAGACTCTCCAGGTCCACTGCTTCACTTGCCTGATCTGGAATCCTATCGATCTAAACATTCTCAGGGTATTGTTATCCCGTTTTATTGGCTGAGAGCACCGCGCACCAGAAAGGACATTCCATTCAGCGTCCCCAGTAGACATCTGAAAACCCTTGTGGAAGAACAAGCAGGACCAAGAGATGAGCTTACCACTCGCAAAGAGGGATGCTCCTCTGCCTGGCTCCTGGGAGCACATCTGCTCCAGGTGCCGAATGTCCATACTTCATCAGAAAGCAATAACAGAGGATGCAGTGGAAGGCTTCATGCAACCCGTACTTATCTAACCCTCAGGTTCCAGGCTGTACTGTTGACATGCATTTCATAGCTGGGGAAGGAAAAGAGCTGCACTGCTGATCCTGCCAAGGAGATCATGGATCCAGTAACTTCTGAGCTTGCCTCAGGAAGGTTTAACTATGCATTAACCACATTCTTATGTTCAGGCTAGAACATCACACATTTTGGGTTTCATGCTATATCATGGACATGGTCCCAGTGCAAATTTAAACAGTGGGTGTGTTGGGACCAGTATCATATGGCACTATCCTAGCCCCAAGGCTCACAAGTCACCAAAAAACTGGGATCCTATCACTACTGAATATCATGGTCGCATGCTAATAATAATAGCAAATACTTTTGTGTCCTTATGGGGCTCCCTTGGTAGCTCAAACTAAAGAATCCACCTGCAATGCAGGAGACACAGGTTCCATCCCTTGATCGGGACGATCCCCTGGAGGAGGGAATGGCAACCCACTCCAGTATTCTTGCTGGGAAAATCCCATGGATAAAGGAGCTTGGCAGGCTACAGTCCATAAGGACGCAAAGAGTTGGACATGACTGAAGCGATTGAGCACAGAGCAAAGTTATGTTCTTATGATGAACACAATTCTAAATTCTCTATGTATGTTTTATCTCATTTGTTTCTTATGGAAGCTATGTGAGTTGATTGCTGATATCCTAATGATGACGTAACCAAGGCAGGGAGAAGGTAAGCACGTCGAAGGTCACAGAGTAGTTGGGCCAGGACTTGGGCCCAGGCCTATCTAGCTGTAAGTTCGTGCTCTTAATCCATTCCAAGGGCTTCACATATGTCAAAAACAACTTGTTTCATATGGACAGAAAAACAGGAAAAGTTAATTTCTAGTGCATTCTTTCAATAGTTCAATATAAACTGTTCAAAGTGAGCAACTGAGATGCTTCTAAACATCTGTGACTCACTTCTTCTGGATCCAGGAGTGCTTCTAGTGAAATAAGTGGCAGGGTAGAGCATACTTTCCTTCTAAAATATACAATGCAAGAAATTCAGTTCTGAGATATTCAGGGTAGCTGGCTCCTTTTTGCCCTATGGGAAGAGTAAAATTTCAGTTTGTTTTATTTAAAGCATCTCTAACTTTGATGTGGTCACCTTTATCTCAGTCCCCTATTGGCCTGGCTCCCCAAATATTTAGTGAAAGCAGTTTTGGGGTGGTTCCACTCATCATGTGTGATTTGGGGGATTATTTACTCATCATTGCTATGGAGCTGCCATATACTCCAAAGTCTCATAAAAACTGCACCATACTGTCTCAGAGAAGAATCTCCCAGTCAGAAAGGTGGTCCCTTTGGGAGGCGTCATTAGAAATCCCGACATTTAGGTCCATTGGCTGGAGGGGGTCGCTTGACGCTGAGATTGAGGAGGTCTTGGCCTAAAGCGCTGTGGTAGGCATGATGAAAGTGAGGCCGAGGATCAAATTTCCCAAGGAACTCAGAACACCATACCAGAGGTAGGCGTATGATATCCGTCTGCTGAACTTGTGACGCCAGAGAACTTCAACTGCAGTCACATGAAAACTGGCCTGGCCCCTCCAATTTCAAAAGCATCAGTTTCTATCCCCTTTGCTTTGATGGTGTGCAAAATGGGTCTGAAATGTGATCTGTAAATTATTCCCAAGGTCGCTGCTGCCAAAAGAAAGAGCCATAAGCCAGATCCTTTTGCACGTTCAATCTTCATCACCAGCTTTGAAATTAAGACCATGTTGGTGGGAAGGGTTGAGAAGTAGAAAGAGGGGGCCTCTTTTGGTCCAGCCTTTGGCTAAAGTTAAAAATGACTTATTCTTTATGCACAGCTGGGTGCTTGCTGAATAAAATGGGAGACATACATAGAACCTACCAAAGCAAGTAGTATACCATGGGACTTGAGGTAGAAGTAGAAAGGGATACTGAACTATTAAAACTATTTCAAATGTATATATATGTATCTCCAACACTATTCTTAAAGTTTGAGTGAGTTTACTGTGGTATGATGATACCTTCAACTTTCAAAATTTCTCAGTAAAATCTTCTTTGACCCTCCTATTAAAGCCAAGCTCTTCTACTAGATGTTTTCATAGCAACATGTATTTGTAATTTAGAAGGTGACAATTTAGAGGTATTTGTATAAATTTTCAATTCACGTCCATCATTCTCACTAGACTATGTGTTCCATGAATATGTCTGTGTATTTTTCTCTCCATTATGTTCACAGAGCCTAGCACAGTACCTGGCACATAATATGAAACAAATATAAAATGTATATGTTAAAATATATAGTATTTATTTTATTAGTTATCTAATTGACCCTGGCACAATACAGGTTTGGACTGCACAGGTCCACTTATATGGAGATATTTTTCAATAAGTTTATTAGAAAATGTTTTAGAGATTTGTCACAAGTTGAAAAAACTTGCAAACTGCAAAGCCTAAAAATAAGGGAAAAAATTAAGAGAAAGTTAATGTCATGAATGCATAAAATATAGGTAGATATATGCATAACATACAGAATATGCGTTAATCAGTTTTATGCTGTCTACAGGCTTCTGGTGAACAGTAGGCTATTAGTTGTTAAGTTTTTATCATGCCAAAAGTTGTATCTGGATTTTTGACTGTGTAGAGAGAGGGAAGATTGGCATTCCCACCACCTGTATTGTTCAATGTTCAGCTGTATATATAAAAATATATATGAAAAATATACATACATACTATGTAAAATATATTATTTTCATAGAGGAGAACACAGACACTGGATTGTGGCAGGGCTGAGGGACAGGAATGATCAAGAAATATTTACTGAATGACTAGAGTTAGAAATAACTTAAGCATTTTTAAGGACTCAAGTAGCGGGTAAGGAGATCTTTTGATAACTCATGTTCCTGAAACATGCAGTTTCAGAAAATGTCCTCATATAGCTAGAGGCTGCTAAAGAGAAATGTTAAATTCTGGCAGAGAAGACTGAATGAGAAGGAAGAATTCACTTAAAACTATCTGGAAGTCAAGGGATTTGGTTATCTGGGCCATATACAGATGAAGGAGCCTGTCACAGGTTGGGCTCTCTGAAAACAGGTGCTGAGACAGAGTTTTAAATGAAAAATCCTTATTAGAAAGAAAATAGATTTTTATCCTTAATGTTAATCAAGATTCTCTTCCGCCTGCTCTGATCACCATGTATGCTTCACTGATTATTTAGTCATCTACGGAGCTCCAGGCACACGATATACCAATCCAGCTGGGCACATGGCCTACTAAAAGTCACAAGGGTGTGCCACAGGAAGAGAGCAGGGTCGGCCTGGAGGAATCGGGAGGACCTGAGACTTTTCTAGAAAGCTAACTGTAACTAAACCAATAAACTGAGGAACGTTTAGAAGACTAGGCAGCCAATGTTTACCCAGGCCTTAAAAGAGAGTTAAGCGGACTGTAATCCTTGAAACCAGAGTTGTTGGGGGAGGTAAACAGGATTTCCTTTACCTTTAAGTCAAAGGAACAATATTTTCATCAAGGTCTGAATCCTCTCCTCTGTTAATAACAGAATGTGCATCTGTGCTAAGTTGCTTTAGTCATGTCTGACTCTTTGTGGCCCTATGGACTGTAGCCTACCAGGCTCCTCTGTCCGTGGGATTCTCCAGGCAAGAATGCTAGAACAGATTGCCATGCCCTTTCCTCCAGAATACCAGAACAGGGGCTGGGAAAGCAGTTGCTTAACAAATATTTAGTTAAAGTACTTTAATTAACCCTTTGACTTTATCTATGAGGTTAAGAAAAAGAAACCTGTGATAGGCTTTTACCTTTTTATTTATACTTAATAATTCTATTTTGTTCAGGGGATCTAGCAAGCAATGTAGACACCAGTTTTCATTTTAAAAGAAGAAAGGAGGAAGATTTCTCATCCTCTGGGGAGGAGTGTTTGTGAAGGTCAGGCAGATGAACTTGGCACTGCCGGCAGAAGAGATTGACAGCCAGCTTCCCACTGCTCCGGAAGGAACCCAAACTCAGGGGGGTTCAGTGGAGCCCCTTTGCCCACCAGTGATTATTCGGCTCCCTGCTGCTGGTGATAACCCCTCAGGAGTTTGCAAATAAAGTTTCTTCCTGTAGTTTTACTCTTTCCCACTTGGCAGGCTTTCTGTCGCTAATGGATCTGAAATTACAGGTCCTTTCTCCCTTGCTCCCTTGGATCTCTGACAAAGTCAGCATGCTCTGGGAAATGGGGTAGGCAGTCAGTTATCACCTACGGCACTTGTCGCAGGGCTGGGCCCAAGCTGCCCTCCTCACACCCCATGGCTCTCCCTTCAAGTGCCTAGAATTACATGGAAATAAATCCAAAGCATGTTCACCATCTCTTTTAGACTTTATTCACAGAAAATTTTGCATGCACGGTGGAACATGGCAACCACATGTAGGAGGCATCTTCTATGCGTGTATAAAATCCAATTCAACCAACACAAATGCAGCCATTATTGTGGAGCATGCGTGGTACACTGTGATGTCTGGGTGTAGCTATTGTGCAGTCAATCCTCTTTGGGCAAGAGGCCAATAACCAAGGTTGAGGCTTATGACATTTGCTCCCATGATCCACAACTGAATTTGTCTTTGAGTTCCTTAACTCGCTACAGGGGTATATTGTGGTGGTGCTGCAGCTATTCATACCAGACTACCAGCATTTGAATCCTGGTCCTGCCATTTATTATCTATGCAACCTTAGGAAAGTAATTAAACTTTCCGGTGCCTCATCTCCTCATCTGTAAAATGAGAATCATAATTCTGTCCCCATTTTACAGATAAGAAAACTGAGGCACAGATGAATTCAGCAGCCAGGTTAGGTATGTGGCCTTGAATGCACCCAGAATAGTGTCGGTACATGGAACATATCAACTGATCACTACTGTTATTTCTGCTTCTCTTTCCTGGGCAACCCTCTGTAGACACTTGGGAGGCAGAGGCTACAGCAAGCACTCAAACAGGTTTCACTTCCCTATCTCCTCCAGTATGAGGCTAAGGGACCCACGCAGGATTGAACTCTTGACCTCTGTAGACTTACAACTGTGCCCTGTCCACTGACCGGCTTAGTAGGGGGAATGCAGAGCTACTGACTACCAAAGTATCAGTTCTAAAGGATGTCAAGCCCCTTTGCTCCCTCATCCCAAATCTCTTCAAGATTTAAGTATCGCTTCTAAGTTGATCTGTTTCAAACATTTGTTTAAGAAATAAAAGAAGTCAAAGTGCCTGCTGCTTTACTCAAAGTTGAAAATGGAGATACCAGTCTCTTCCCCCGCGGGTCCGGCATTCTATTCCCCGCAAGTTCTTTGCAAGGGGAAAAAAATTATGTTGGCCGCAGTTGCAATCAGCTTTAATTCATTCTTTATTGCTGCTCTGGTTTTGTGTTATTTGAGCTGGTTTAACTGTTAAAAGCGTTTCAAATGTTCACATGGTCTGCATTAGGTTACCGAATTAAAACAGGAACAGCCCACCAAATGTAGCTTTCTGAAATGCAAACCACATGAGTTTGATTTCTTTGTGGTATAACTTTAATTGGGTTCAGAGGTCTCCGAGACTTACCTGTCTATCTGCTCCGTGACGGCCTGATCTGATAAGACTAACTTAAAGGGGCTGAAGGATCCGAATGGCTTTAGCTCTGCTTTCAGAACCCACACTGCCCATACTACAGCTCCATCCCATTTATGACTCTAAACTAGCTGGTTTGGAAATCGCCGCATACTCCCTCAGGGCATCTTCACTTGCTCTACTAGCAAGTGTCTGGCACACGCAGAGCACACAGGTTCCACACACAGATTGCTGGGAAATTGCTAATGTAGTATTAGCCACATGTCAGAATTGCCACTTTCCTTCACTGTCCTCAGCCCATCAACATCTGTGCTTTTCTGACTCAACAGAAAAGAAGGCTCAGGTTGTCCCACTGTGTGTCTTTTGATGCCACTCTGTAGCCAGTCTTCCTTGGACAGTGTCCATCTTATAGAACAGCTTCTAAGTTCTCCTAAACTGGTCCCCCTTATCACCTCTGAAGGCAGGTGGAAGCAGCAAGTAACTGTGGTTTAGTTCCTAGAAAGAGCTGCACTTTCCCCACGTAGGTTTCTGAGAAATAGCCACAGGACACAAGCAAACGGGCAGACATTTTCTGAGTGTTACCATGCAAGCCACCAAAATACATGAGGCTTGGGCAGGAAATAGGGAGAAAATTCAGTCGAATGTGTGGCTGATAGGAGATGGAGGGCAGTGGAGAGAAGCCAGGGGACTCTTGGGTTTAGGTCTGGCTTCTTGAAGGAACAGTATTGTGGTTGAGCACAAAAGAAACTGGGCTTCCCTGATGGCTCAGTGGTAAAAAACCCATCTGCCAATGCAGTCGACGTGAGTTCAATCCCTGGGTCAGAAAGAACCTCAGGAGAAGGAACTAGCGACCCACTCCAGAATTCTTGCCTGGGAAATCCCATAGACAGAGGAGCCTGGCAGGCTGCAGTCCATGGGGTCGCAAAAGAGTCAGACACGACTTAGTGACTGAGCATTACAATACCCAAAAGAAACCCCCTTGTGACTTCAGGTTACAGAGAAGGCCTGGGAGCTGTGTGGAGGAAACAATGTCCTTTGGCTCTTACTCAGTCCTTCCTAGGTAATGCATGACCCTGGGGACACTACATAGTGATCCTGTGAGGAAAAGCCAATGGTTATCCTGTCTGAAGTCAAAGTAGACATCTCAGTTGACACTGAATTGTGCTCATTTCCGTTAAAACAGCTGGGAAAATACATTTTCAGTATTTCCTCAAAAGTTCCTTGATCACAAAAGATTCACTTTGGTAATCTGAAAACTGAAGATTACCAAATTAAAGTCTTTCTAAATTAACTATACACATATGCACTTATCTCTAACCATCCACCAAGCTGGTATTTCAGTGGTAATAATGATGCAAATGAACATCACAGAACATGCACTATGTACCAGATAACTTTCATCCTTTATCTCACTGAATTATCATGACCTTAGAACTGAACTCAACTGGATAGTAATATTATCCTCAGCTTCCCAGGTGACTCAGATGGTAAAGAATCCACCTGCAATGCAGGAGACCCAGGTTCAATCCCTGGATTGGGAAGATCCCCTGGAGAAGGGAATAGCAATCCACTCCAGTATTCTTGCCTGGAGAATTCTATGGACAGAGGAGCCTGGGGGGCTACAGTCCATGGGGTTGCAAAGAGTCAGACATATGAAAGACTAACACTTTCACTTCCATTATCCTCATTTTAACAGAAGAGGGAACAGACACACTGTTGTTTTGTTGTTGTTCAGTTGTTCAATCGTGTCCAATTCTTTGGGACCCCACGGACTGCAGCACGCCAGGCTTCTCTGTCCTGCACTATCTCCTGGAATTTGCTCCAACTCATGTCCACTGAATCAATGATGCCATCCAACCGTCTCATCCTCTGTCACTCCCTTCTCCTCCTGCCTTCAGTCTTTCCCAGCATTAGGGTCTTTTCCAATGAGTGGCTCTTCATATCAGGTGTCCAAAGTATTGGAGTTTCAACTTCAGCATCAGTCCCTCCAATGAATACTCAGGACTGATTTCCTTTAAGATGGACTGGTTTGACCTCCTTGCTGTCCAAGGGACTCTCAAGAGTCTTTTCCAGCACCACACTTTGAAAGCATCAATTCTTTGGCACTCAGCCTTCTTTATGGTCCAACTCTCACATCCATTTATGACTACTGGAAAAACCATAGCTTTGACTAGATGGACCTTTGTCAGCAACTGAGCAATGCTTAAATATAACTTGCCCAAGGTCAGTGTAACTAGAGTTTGAATTTAGGCTCTGTGATGCCAAAACTTGTGTCCTTTACCACCACGTAAACAGTCTCTCCTACTATTGCAGCATCAAAGGACTGAAGACAAAGAAAGTGAACACGGAGGAAGTAGAGGAACTCTTGGTCTGTCTACAACGTGAGGCCTTTAACATACAAGCCTCACACACTCCTATTCTTTCCCTGCTCCTTCCTGACTAGAACAAATATTGCCAGGTAAAAAAATGTTATAGGAATACTCACCACCTAAATATACTACCGTTAGATATTATAGAATCTTTTTTTAATCTTCATGATTAGTTACTGACAATAAGGAAAAACTAGAAAAGAAAACAGTATTCAACATTAGAGGTAGCTGTTAATATACTTAAGATCTGTGCATTTCACTCTTTATAAACTTCAACAACAATAAAGAACCATAACTAAATAATTAATTCTATTTAGTGATACAGATGCCAAAGCAGTTAGGGGTAAAATGACTGATGTCTCCAACTTGCTTTGAAAAGGATTAAAAAATAAGATGGATTTATGGATGGATAGACAGATAAATCTATAAGCAAAAGCAAGAATAGTGAAATGGCTGTTGTAGAATCTGGGTGGTAAATAAACAACTCTTGAAGATTTTTAAGTTTGAAAATTCTCACAATAGAATGTCAGGAAGAAAGTGACCATAAAGTGAGGCTCACATTTCTAGGCTGCTAATTTCCTGATATCACACTTGAGTTATCTAGAAAGCTAGGTGGTCAAGTGAGAAAGACTACAAAGACTACATCCCCAAGAAGAAAGCCATCAGCAGCTAAGAATTAGGTTGCCCCTTCCAGGGAAAACAGTGGCTTGAAGAATAACTCTTTGACCACTTGTAGCCCAGATCCACAGCCTTGAGAAAGATTCTCATGCCAAGAGAAAACAAAAGAATAGGTATGAAAATACAGCAGAGGCAAAGAGAAGATGCCAGATTTCAGTGTCACTGCATCCTGTATCACACATAGAGCTGGAAATGAAACTAGAACTGTGAACCATATTTTTTGGTTTTTATAACAGACTTGGAAGGCTTATGTTTCTTGAGGGGAAAAAAAAGAAAAAAGGTCCCTGATAAATTTTGCTGAATGAATGACCGATGCATATTTTGTTGAATAGTAGTGAAGAAAAGAAAAACACCCAGGCAACTAATTCTCTCTCCCTGCTGATCTCTTACTGGTTAAATTAAGACACTCAGTATACATGTCCCATTTCATTTCCCTTTACATCCGCAGGTATAAGCACATCTTCAATGGTACAGTCCTCCATATCATGTAACATTTTGAGTGTTGTAGGAGATACACCACAAACTTTGTTTTAAGGACTTAAAGCCTAGAGGGAGAGACAAATAGGAGGTAACTACAAGACAAGGTCTGGGGACTTCCCTGGTAGTCCAGTTAAAAATCCACCTGCCAATGCAGAGGATGCAGGTTTGATCCCTAGTCAGGGAACCAGGATCCCACATGCCACAGGTCAACTAAGCCTGAGCACTGCAACTAGAGAAGCCAACAAGCCACAGTGAAGCATCCCACATGTCACAACAAAGGTCCCACATGCTACAACTGAGACCCGACACAGACAAATAAATAAATAAACACGTTTTTTAAAAAAGACAAGGTCTGATATAGTAAGTGCCACAAATAACAGAGAGGTCCTATCTATTTTATTAAGATCTTACAAAATAGGTCCTACATACTATATTCAAGTCATCAAACACTATTGATATATATACAGGAAATGATCCCATCCTAGAGTAGGTGTGATCCAGGACATCAGAAGCCAACATTAGAACTCAGTACTGCAAATTAGAGCCCTCAGAAGGGCCTGAGGTGGTCTCTCCATTTTAATCGGAAGGGTGGAATTATCCCTTTGTATCAAGAATTTGAGATTTCATATAGGGTTCAGGCCTGCCCAAGACAGTCTTGTTAGAGTCCTGATCTGCAGTGAAGAGGCCGTGTAGCATCCTTAGGTGCACGAATTGATGTCACTGGACAGGTGTTGCTGAAACCAGGTGATACAAAAGTAGTCAGGAACTGGATAGGAAAAAGACAAAGTCAGTGCCCATGATGAAACCTGAGGCATTGAAAAGGAGGTAATGTTTTCCACCTAAGGGCATCCAGTTGGAGACTGGTCTGAGCTGGTTCTCGTTTTATAACCTCTCGACACATGTGTGTAGTCAAGACTGAATTTAAAACCTATACCGTGAACCTTAGGAAAATAAACCACATTAAACAAGCACAAATTGAAAATATTACACAAGAGATTTCACAGGAAATTGGTCCAAATTTAGCCTCGCTCTTTATGTATTTAAGCCTCTTATTCGTTGCTTAGAACTTTATATCAGGATTTTAATACGAGTCTGCCCTCCCTTCCACCCCCTCAGTCCACCTCCACAACGGCCTGCTTAGTTTTACAAAACTTATTTTTTTTAATTCCCAAAGAATCTTGCTACCTCTAGCCTGCTCTTTCAGTGCTCATAAACACATGTTCCAAAACAGTACAGTGATGGTGTATAGCACCCGTGGTTAGAAGTTGAACATATACCTAAAAAAACCCATTGCAGAGCCAAAAACAAGCTTCATTTCTCTCCTAAAAGTTGATGACTTCTTTAAGAAGAGCTCTGTGCCAACAGACTCAGGCACTGCTTTTAACTTAAAAGATGGTAGCAATCAAGACAAATGTCATTAGCAGCAAACTATCTCAGTGTCTTTGTCTCATTTAGAATTTTCTCATACTGATTTCCTTTCTTTCATAGATTTTGTGTTTGTTAGTTTTTAATATTGTCGTAGTGTGCTTTGTGTAAGTCTCCTTAAGTCCCTTTTTGGAATCAAGTCAAGCATAGATAAATAACTGAACTATTTAGAATCCTATGGACTTAATAATTCAACTTTTACAATAACATTTGAGCTGATGTTATGTATGGTTGGTCACATAGCAAGCCTGCCAGAAGCCAGGCTGGACCACTCTCTCCACTTTGGGTCTGGTTTTCTGCCATCAGAAATGCCCTGTGGGGTGCTGCCAGGACATGCCAGGCTGCAGCTCTTCTGAGCTAGGCAGTTGCCAGGTGAGAAAAAGGATGCCAGACCAGAAGGTAGTTTTGTGGGATGAACAAACATGCCCTAAGGCCACGCTGTGCTATCCCATTCTTTCCCACTTGTTGCCACCAGCCAGAGTGTGATTACTGCTGCTGTGCTTACAAACTACTTTTTAGAAGACTTAGAAAGTAAAAAGTTATTTTGTATTTAGGTTGGATTTTTTTTTTTCTAGTCATTTCAAAGTCTGAGATTCGTGATGCCTTCCTGCTTCTCTTTATCACACCAGAGAAAAATGCTTGCTGGTGAAAGTGATCAAATTATCCTGATCCGCATTCTTCACCCTTATCACCCTCTACTCTGATGGATGTTATAAAGCACAAAAGGGTAGAATAAGCCACCAAAGAGTTCAACTGTTAGATCTCAGCTGAGGCAGGAGTCATCAGAGTGTGGACGGCAATCTCAGCTGAGGCAGGAGTCATCAGAGTGTAGACGGCAACAATCGCCCCACTGCTTTTGCCGGTCTGAACTGCAGGAAGTATCTTCATAGTTATTATTATTTGACAAAAACTATCAGAACATCCTGGATCCCTCCCAAGGTTTTGAGCATCTCTAGCGAACTCTCCGCTTCCTCCCCTCTCCTCCTTGCCACAGCAGCCACCATGCTCACCTATGGGACTTTTTTCAGACCCAGAGAGGAATCCAAGTTTGGAAAACACCCAACCAGAGTTCTGACGGATAAGGATGAAGACCCCAAACACCACAGGCTTGAGGAAGAGTCACAGCACATCAACTCAGTGGACTGGCCAGGGGAACTGCTTCAGTTATCAGGTTTATTAAAAATATAAGGGAATCAAGGCAACACAGTAATTTGACTGAGCCCATTGAGAGAAAGAAAACCCAGGATCCATCTAGGTCCAAAAAACCCCACAAAGTTCCCAAAACGTGAAAATTCAAACAAAGCTGCAGTGGTGGGATGGTGTAAAAGGCAAGAAGAGCCCTTATATCTTAATACTGAGGAGTGAACAAACTTTCCCAATTGCAAATAAAAAGTTTGTGAATGGAGAGTGAGAAAGCCTAGTCCCACTTTCGCAGTGATCTGTAGCCGGCAAATCCTAGTCAGTGGTAGACTCAGCAGGTATCAGTCCGCTTGCTTTTAATGCCCTCCTATCCAGGCTCTCGCTCTGGGTGGTCATCTCATACCCCTTCGCCCCCCGACATAATTCTGGCGGTGGGCTTTATTGGATTTCTCGGAGCATTAAGTTTCTTGGAGCATATAAACTCCAGGATTTTTCCTTTAAATCACTGAGAGCCAGAGATGGAGGCAGAAGGATGCTTCAGAAAGAATTAAGAGAAGTTACCAGATCAAAAGAACAGTGCTGCCACATAAGCTACTTCCTCTTTCAAAACCATGTACTAGGAGAACAGCAGCTAAAAACCTGATCAGTCATGAAAATGAGCACCAGCCCGTGGGCTGGAGGGCTGAAAGGAATTAGGCACCACCTAAAAGAAACCTCTTTGTGATGAACCTCACTATCTGAAGAAACACACACACACAGGAAAACAAAACCAAAAACCCATCACCCTGGACTATCCTTTCTCAGATCAGTCATGGGTGCCCTTGCCTTCAGTGTTCAGAAAATATAATTAGCTACTAAAAACTTCTGGAAGGTTGAATGTAAAGGTCTCTGTGGACATGCATGCTAAATCACTTCAGTCATGTCCAATTCATTGCAACCCTATGAACCATAGTCTGCCAAGCTCCTCTGTCCATGGGATTTTCCAGGCCAGAATACTTGGGTGGATTGCCATGCCCTCCTCCAGGGGACCTCCCCGACCCAGGGATCAAACCCTTGTCTTTGGCATCTCCTACATTGGCAAGAGGGTTCTTTACCACTAGAAAAGCCCTCATACCTATGTGCAATGCTGATGCTCCCTCCATTGCAAACTGTAGAGTAGACAGCTTAAACAATAAAAAATGTATAATTCAGAATCCAGCAGATACCACTGAGCAGAGAATGCATGGCTAAGGAAAAACTCTCCCCTGTTCCTCTCAAAGTGGATTTTTATGGCAATGCAGGCTTGAAACCCAGGTAAATGCATCTCTAATAATATCTTTCATCAGAAGATATTAACTGCGGACCTGTTTGATGGGGAACAGGCCTCTTCATTCCCTCTCTGGACAAATGGAGACTTGGTGGTGTCCCACCAAATAGGTCCTTACTCCAAGATTCTAGTTCTCCGGAGACTAGTTTTACTTTTATTCTCAGTTAGCTTTTTTCTCTTAATGTTTTTATCCATACATCTGTTACAGTTGAATAAAAAGAGAATGGAGTAAGAATTTTTTTTTAACCACAGTACTGTTGGCAAAACAAATAGGTCCATAATTACATGAAGACACATGTATTAGTTTCCAAGGGCTGTCATAACAAATCTCCACAATCTGGGTGGCTTAAAATCAACAGATGATTCTCTAACAGTTCTGGAGATTAGACATCAGGAGTCAAGGTGTCACAGGGTTGGTTTCTTTGGGGAGCTCTTGGGGAGAATCTGTGCAGCCCACTCTCTCCTGGCTGCTGCGATTGCTGACAAACCTTCTCTCTCCTTGGCTTGCAGCTGTGTCACTCCAGTCTCTGCCTGCGCCACTGCATGGTGTCCTCTAGGTGTCTTCTCATGGCCTTCTCATAAGGACACCAGTCACTGGGCTTAGGGCCCCCCAGAAGCCAGTATAACCTATCTTAACTTGATTATATCTGCAAAGATCCTAT
Organism: Bos indicus x Bos taurus; assembly: GCF_003369695.1. Taxonomy (NCBI): domain Eukaryota; kingdom Metazoa; phylum Chordata; class Mammalia; order Artiodactyla; family Bovidae; genus Bos; species Bos indicus x Bos taurus. The sequence goes on along the minus strand of NC_040079.1, from coordinate 52,148,573 downwards.
TTGTAATTAAGGTCACACTCTGAGGTACCTCGGGTTTAGGACTTCAACAGATCATTTGCAGGGATGCAATGTGACTCAAAACAACAGATGCACCATAGTTAAAGATGGAAATAACTGAGTTTTGCCTGTGAGATAGGCCATGCTGAGCCTGCGAAGGAGGAAGAAGGGATTGTCCCATGGGCTGAGCACTGGGGTGGGGGTATCCGAGGAAGTTGCCTTTATATTCCTCTAGGTATGCCTAGTGGAGAAGGCAGTGGCACCCCACTCCAGTACTCTTGCCTAGCAAATCCCATGGATGGAGGAACCTGGTAGGCTGCAGTCCATAAGGTCGCTAAGAGCTGGACATGACTGAGCGACTTCACTTTCACGCATTGGAGAAGGAAATGGCAACCCACTCCAGTGTTCTTGCCTGGAGAATTCCAGGGACGGGGGAGCCTGGTAGGAGGTCGTCTATGGGGTCACACAGAGTCGGACATGACTAAAGCGACTTAGCAGCAGCAGCAGGTATGCCCAGAGGTCAGGCTGGACCATGAAAGGGGTAAAATTGTGAAAGAGAGAAAAAATCATAGTGAAGTCCTAGAGACCTAAACCAAGTCAAAGAGCGAGAAGTCTGCAGGCTGAAGTTGGATGGGGTGATGCAAGGGCGTCTGGAGTCTTTGGTTCATCGGTGCTGCCTCTCTAGCCCTATTGAGTCTCAACACATCAGACCTTGTGATTGCAAGTGTTCAAGCATCTGTCTAAAAGAGTGAACTGCAAAAGTACAATTTCATCTGTTACTGCATCTTTTCCTGTGGGATTCAAATGAACAGATTCCCGTGAGTCTGTATGTTTGGATAGTTTTCTCTCCTCCCATCCAGTTGCTATTAGTTCTTTCATGTGTTATTCCTCTCACCAACTCCCCCCATCACTCCAGAAACCACCTCATCTACCTCCACAAGGGCAAAGGTGTTACTATTTCTTCGGGGAATTGGTCTCTAAGATGGTGTCTGCATCAGCATACCCACAAATTCACTTTTTCTTTCCTAGTACATATACAGAAAAGAATCTCCTAACCCTATAGTTTTCAAACGTTTTTCTTGCTGTAGAACTCTTTAGTCAAAGAAGTACTTACGTAGAAACTCAACTAAATGAATAAATGTGGAACTGCTCTGGGTGAGGGGGTAACGGGGAGACGGGGTGACCTGCCCACAAGGTCAATCTCCACATCCCTTGTCTTTGGCAGCCCCTGAATACCCACTGTAGATCCCAGTTTAGTGGATTCTGTTTAGTATTCTAAGTCATCTTTATAACGTGGTACACAGACATCACATGACAAGTGCTGGTGTCTACCCGCTCATCTTTTAGACCAGGTAGTCATTTTTTTTTTTTAAAGGAGAAATCTCTGTGCAGCTGAGAAAACAACTGTTTCCCTGGTGATGTTACCTCTTCTCCCTTGGGGTCTGCCATTTAATGTGACTGTTGCCTCTGACAGTACCCAGTTCTGTTTGGAAGCTCCCTCAAACTCACCATGCACCTCATTCAAAACAAATAACAGAATTTGCAAGCTCTTTTCATTGCTGGACTGTAGAAAAGGACTTAAAGTTAAGTTAATTAATAGAGAGACAACATTTAATAGAAGAAAGATCAGATCCATCACTACAAAAACTAATGTACAACAATTAGATTTGGGCAAACTCCAGAGAAATTCATGACGAAAGCATGAAGGATGAAATGCTTTCTATAGAAAGCAATATCCTTAAAACAAGCAGTTACTGTTGTAAGACAATAAAGGACTCGGTACAACAGGATCTTTGAATAAAAAGTAACAATGACATGTATTAAGGACTGATATAAATAAAATACACTAGAGTTTTGGAAAAAAAAAAAAAAGTGGTTCCTTGTGAAGATTACCATTGAAAATGAACAAGTTAAGGCCCCATCTTTATTAAACTCCATGCACATGGATGACATTTCCTTGGCCTCTCTCTACCCCTAAATTCCTAGAACAAATGAAAAGTGAAAAAGCAGCCATTCTACACTCTCAGGAAATCTTATTTGAAGACAAGCTTTTACTACTATTGAGAAAGTGCTGGATTTCTTTTCTTCTACAGCACGATTTTGCCATCTTTTATGAAAACCCAGACAGGAATGCTCCTTTGTGGTATTTTTCCCACTAAACAGTCTTCATACATGTGTTATCCAAGACCAGAAGTCCCTGGAAATCACTACAGTGAAACTTCTACTTGCTTCTCATTTGTACAGAGGGATTCACCCAAAGAACCTGTTTGATGAAGTATAATAACAAAAGAAGTCTCTTTTCAAGGCCTAGGACAGGGGAGGGCTTTTTGTCACTCACCCCATCCAGGCACCACATCTGGGAGAAGGTGAGTAACCAGTTGCCTACATTCTTTGACCGATTGAGGAATGCTTACTTTGAAGACATGGTGCCTCCCCTCCCTCCCAGTTCTGACCCTGTCTAGGGATCACAGTTGGTTTGACGATGGAGGACAGACCCTTTGGGTGTCTGAAGACAAAGCTGACATTCACTCAGGTGTGTTGGGTCTGACCCTTCAAATGGAGGCTGTTGGGTTTTTTCCTTCTTCTGATTCAGCAGTTTTGAGGAGGCTCTCAAGGGGTCTGATTCAGCAGCTTTTGCTATAAATTTCCATTCTGGGAGAAGGAGGTTACGGGAAGAGGACAGACCCCCACACAGAGGGTGTGGGCTCTTCTAAGTACTCGCAGGTCTGTGATTGGTATAGACTTTGGCAAGAAAGGACTTCCCTTGTGGCTCAGATGGTAAAGCGTCTTGCTTACAACGTGGGAGACCTGAGTTTGATCCCTCGGTCGGGAAGATCCTCTAGAGAAGGAAATGGCACCCTACTCCAGTACTCTTGCCTGGAAAATCCCATGGACAGAGGAGTGTGGTGGGCTATAGTCCATGGGGTCACAAAGAGTCAGACATGACTGAGTGACTTCACTTTCACTTTGGCAAGAAACCAACAAAGTCTTATGGGAAAAATAACGTCTGGAAGAACATCTTGTTGTTCAGTCATTGAGTCATGTACGACTCTTTGTAACCCCATGGACTGAGCCCTTCAGGCTTTTCTGCCCATGGGATTTCCCAGGCGAGAATACCAGAGTGGGTTGTCATTTTCTTCTCCAGGGGGATGAACAACTTGTCCTGCTATTTCTTCTTTAATGACTTGGTGAACCCTTCCACCGGGAACAGCTTCTGTTGTGAGCGCTCCAGGATTCAAAAGACTTGGTCACATCCTACCCAAGGTCCCCAAGGAGGGCAGAGGTGATACCTGTGGCCAGTTATTGCAAAATGATAAGGCAAAGGACAAGGAAACAATACAGAATCTGGAGTCTGGACAGTCTGTGGGCAAGGAGACAACACAAATCAGGGGAAAAAATAAAATTAAGGTTGTAATTATTCTGCCTCCTATATGAACTTGCTGTCTTGCCATGGGGTGTTACTGCCTTTCTTCTACTTTTTCCTCTTCTACCATTTCAAGCTCAGCCTCTAACTGAAGACTTATCGTATCATTTATTTTTCTCTTTTAATTAAAGGAAGAGAGTGGAATGAAAAGAAAACTTATCTCCAGACTGAGAAAAGCCAAGAATTCCAGCACCCATTCAAAAAAGCTTTTGGAGTGCATGCTCTCGTTCACGCTGGTTTTGTATCTGATAAACTTTTCATTCAATTTGAAGCTCAATGTGTCTGAAATCCAATGAAGTGAACCAAGCAAGGGATGTCGTCCAAACATGTTGAAGCACTTGTGGGTGAATCTCGGCCTCTGTGTGTGTGCTTCTGCTCCTATGAGAAGCCTCAGACTCAGGCAGACTCCAAACTGCCAACTCAACAAGGCAAATAATAATTACTCTTAATGGCAATAATAATTATGGAATGCGGTGGACCCAATATAAGGTTGATTATCTGTGGCTTTGGTGGGGCAGCCAAAGTTTCACACACTGTTTTTATAAAAATCAATCTCTCTCTCTGTCTCTCTCTCTCTCTCTCACACACACACACACAAATACACATACACATTTGCCAAAAGAGATCTGGACAAACTCATTCCTCTGGTTTCCTGCAACGTGCTTGACTACAGACCTAAATTAAATAAATAGCGGCTATCCACACAATGAGGGGGGATTGGGACATGTTGAGTAATTGACACCACACACACACACACACACAGAGTCTCTCATTTTCCTTTTAGTTAAGCTTTAACCTTTCTCCAATTCCAGACTTTTACTGAGAGCCATGCCCAAATGTCAGACATGATGAATAATTGGAGGTATTCCTCCTTCTTTCTAAGGGAGATGGGAAGGAAAGAAGGAAGAAAGAAAGGAGAGAGAAAGAAAAGAAAGCCAGGGTCCTAGATGAATGTCCTACCATACCCATTCCACTTCAGCTATGAATCAGAAGAATCTCCCAACAGATCAAAGCCTTCTGTGGTGAAGCCCAAAGCCTATGGTTAGTGCCACAGCCAGTTCCCTATGAGATATTCACCCTGCTCCTCCCAGGAAGGGAGTTACCCCCTGAGCTGGGGCACTGTCTCCCCCATTCTAGATCTGGCTGTCACCACCTTCCAGGGACATCTGCATTAGCACTTAGGTATCTCACCCCACACACCAATGATGTCAAGGTGTCAGAGAAATAAAAAATGGCTGCTCCTGAAAACATAATCCATCAACCAAATAGTCATTTTGTAGATAATGAGGAATTGTTCCAATTTTCTGAAAAACTAGTTAGGTTAAGGGTCTAATGCGAATCTACATGAGGTTTTTTTTTTTTTTCCTTTTAAAACTTATTATGCTTGTTAATTACTGTGACTATTCTTTAAAAGTGGTTGCAAGGGGCTGGTGTAGTTTATTGTCATGTAAGAAGGGGTTATAAAGAACATTCAGGACACGCCATGTGGAATATACAGAATATACCTGGAAAATTTCTTCAAAGGTTTTGAATAATGTTACATACATGTCAAATGGCTTAAATGATGTTCCAGTAAAGCAAATTATTAGGAAGTGGGTGTATACACATACATCACTCACACACACACAATTTTCATTTGGATGAAATTGGACATTAAAATTCCCCAGTCTCCTTTAATAATATACAATTTAGTTAAGATGATTTTAAAATACATTCTTTCAAAATTTTAGAGAGGCTGTGATTTGAAATAAGCATCTATAAATTTGCATTTTTATTTAGTTTTGTCATTAAAAAATATACCCTGACTCAATATAGGGTTACAGAAAGCTTCAGGAGTAGACTCTAGCTTCACTGAGTTTGCAACTTCAACAAAAATGGCATCTCTCATACTACCCAAACACTACTGCAGTGGAAGCAGACTCTAGTTCTCTTCAATCCAGCACTTTATTGCTTATCTCTTTAGGCATACAATTTGAAGCAAGACTCCCAAGTGAGAAAAAATGTCACACTAAGCAGTGATCCCCAAGAGTCTGCCAAACACTTGGCCTCCAGCCCCTGTAGACACTGAGAACACCATCGTGCATTTGACAAGTGTTCAGTGGCTTGCTGACTTGGGGATGGGTTTTCAATGCAGCAGTCATCATTATGATTGTCTATGTAGAAATGTTTATGGGTTTTATGACTGAAAATAATATATTGGAGGTCAGTGGTAAACTGCTATGTATTTGGCTTATGAATTACCCTATCTGAACCAATATATGATGAGTATACTCAGGAAGTCATTTCTGGCATTTCAAAGATTTCTGGGGCCATCTGTTCTCTGCAAAGACCTGCACCTCTGCAAAAGCCAGCCAAGCACATTCTGGCATGTCTGTACCCCCCACACTCACAAGGGTCCTATCATTTTACAGACTTTACCGACCTATTCACCAGCCAGAATGCACTTTGCCAAAGTGGAGGGGGGGGAGGGGGGGACTATAAAACTCCAAATTCTTTTAAATGTGTCTGGTACCATTAAGAATGTTTATTGCTCTATAGAAATTTTACAGTTGATATTTACCAAAAGCACAACATACTTGGTAAACAGATTACTGGATTGTCTACTAAATGTGATGTATCTGTTTTTATGAAATTTCTTCTTCCATAATCCCTACCAGCTAAGCAGTATTGTGGGAGAGTGTTAGTCATGATAAGGAAACAAATATGTTCATAAGAGCTAGAAAAGGGCACTGGTTAGACAATCCAGTTTCATTCTTTCATTTTATAAGATGGAAAAGTAGGGCCCTGAGAGGTCAAGGGAGCTGTTCAAAGTCCCAGAACTTGTGAGTGATGGAGTCAAAACCACCAGCAATGGCTCTCAATCTCTAGCAATGACATTGTACTGTCTCACTGAAATAGGATTCCATCTGTATGTAACTGAAACTTAACATAAGGGATTCCCTTCATATCCAAAATCCAAGACCAAATTGGTTATTTCTGTGATATTCTCATCCAACCAAAGGTAAAAGGTCCACAGAATTTGTATCTCCTTTAACTAAATTCTCTACAAAAAGAATATTAAAAATAACAGTAGAAAAAATCTGTTTGGTCTAATATTATTGAAAAATACATATAAGAGGACCTATTGAATCATTTACCTTTTAAATCCTAAGCTGTCCAGTTATATGACTACAAAGTATTGCAATGAGGACCATAGACTATCTGCAGTTCTTCTCTTTTAACTCAGAAACTATTTGTCTATCAGTACCGGTAAGAGTTATTTATACTTCATGAAACATATAGTCTTTAAGAATGTGAAAGTTACAAATGATCAGAAATGTCCACTGGGACACAGCCATGTCACCTGTGCATGCTCAGTCTTCAAAAAAGCAAAGTGTACTCCCAGTTGCAAAGGACCATCTCTGCTTTACCAGATTCATTTCTCCTAACATACTCACCTTGGAGAGCACAGCACACACCTGTCCTGTCCCCATGTCACTATCCCTGTTGGTGTTCTTGAAGGAATGGTTACACTTAGTCCTGGGACTTGTTCTGAACAGAACACTGGGGCTCATGTAAACCTACAGTGGTGAGCCAGCTCAGTGTTCTGGCTCAGAAACAGAAAACAATGAGCCAGTTCCCATGTAGGAACTATGACAAGCATAGAAAGGTGAGGTTAATCACTGAATTTTATATTAAAATAAACATATATCTTCAATTTCCAATGTTTAATTATTTGGCACCTTACCCAAGGTTTTCCCCTTGGAAAATACTAAATACTGATATAAGCTAGACCTTTATGTTTCAGGTCTTCTATAAGTAATCCCCCAGATAATAAATCCAGAAAAGAAGACAGTGGACTGCATTTTTCCATAAAGCTATGTCTGGCAATATAATTGTTCCAATTTATTGTATTATATCTTTCACTGTTGTATTATATCTTTCACTGTGTGCTGTTGTCTAAGTGTTTTTCTAGTGAGCTCTTCAGCAATGTCATTTAGTAAAATGAGAATAAAAGAACAATTTGCTGATAGGATTAATTCAAGGGAGGAAACTCCATAGTCATGCATACAGTCCTGAGCCCCCAAGGAACTTACCTTCCAAGTAGTTTCCAAAATTGTACTTATTATGAAAACCATCAGCCTTTTAGTGCTGGATAAGGCTTGAGAATTTTCTAGTGATGCCTCCTCATTTTACATGTAAGGAAGTCAAAATTTGGAGAGGTCAACTTCATTTGGACACATAGGACAGTGACTTGGCTTCCAGTTCCAGCACTTACCTTTATCCATATAACCTGGGGCAAGCCACATAATCACTGAACCTCACTTTACTCAGTTGTAAAATGGGTGTAAAATCTCCATGTAACAGAATTATAAATTTGTTGTGATTCACCTAGGAGTTGGACCTGGAAGTCAAGTGTCTCTGTCTTCATATGTTAGGACACTTCTTTTGACTGCACTGGTCTCCCCTTCCCAAACCTTCCCAATCTCTATTCTGCTTTTACACTCATGAGTATGAGAATGCCTCCTGAAACTCAGATAATCAAGAACCCCAAACTCAGCTCCTAGAGGAAAGCAAACCAAAAGAGAGAAGAAATTTGAGACAGAAAAGAAGGAATGAATGAGGACTGTGTTGCTGAGAGTGACTTGTAATCAGCTTTTAAAGTGTAGATGAAGGAAGGGGGCCCAGGGCAATTGCGTACTTGGCCAAGGTTATAAAGTTTTTTGACTGGCAGAGCCTAAACCCATGACCTCTGACCTGTGGTCAATACTTTTGCAAGACTCCCCTCTAACCTGACTTGGTTTGGCTCTGAGTAAGCTTGTCTTTTCCAGGCACATCTTTTCAATATGCCACACAGAAGAACAAGTGTCTAGATTTACAACAGACACAGACTGAATGATCCTGGGCTAGTTGCTCTAGAAGCAGACCTGTGCCTTGTTGTTCAGTTGCTAAGTCATGTCCCACTCTTTTTGACCCCATGGACTGCAGCATACTGGCTTCCTTGTCCTTCACTATCTCCTGGAGTTTGTTTAAACTCATGTCCCTTGAGTTGGTGATGCCATCCAACCATCTCATCCTCTGTTATTCCCTTCTCCTCCTGCTTTCAATCTTTCCCAGCATCAGGATCTTTTCCAAAGAGTCAGCTCTTTGTGTGGTGACTCATTGGTGTGCCTAGCTGTTCTAAAAATGGGAGGAGACAGTCAAAACACACAGAGACACTTATGTGGAAGGTTCTGGAACTCTGTGAGCAGGGCTTCTGTTTATAAGATCCAGAAATGAGACTCTCCCCCAATAAGAAGTCACAGGCAAAGTCACCTATCCACACAGGAATCAGAATACCCTGGAAGTCACACTTCATCTGGTCAGGGGACAGGTTCTTCCTATAAACCATGAAGCCAAATGTAAAGCAACCAAGTGGTTGGAGAAAGGACAGCCACTCTTAGGCAGGAATCTGGTTTTCTTAAAAGTGAGAGGATTTGGCCAAGAGATCTCCCAGGTCAGGTTCTCTCTCTCTGTATCCATGTTGTCTCACAACCTACAAACTCCCTTTCTGAGGGCCAGGGAACTCCTGTATTTTTCTCCTGAAGGACTTAAGCAGCTGCTGGAAACTCAGTGTGTCTACCTCCGCCCTTGACTAGCCTGTAGGTATGTGAAGGAAGCACTTCACACTGTAACCAGAGGCTAAGCATTAACCATCTCATGTGGGTAGATGACTCTCCCAAATGGTCAGACATGCTCATGTATCTCTCATGGCACTGGGATTGCTATAGGCAGGAGCACAGGGAAAGCATGTGCTTTGAAGTCCAACAGAACCACATTCAAAACTCTGCTCATCTCACTGGCTGAGTGACTTTGGATAAGTTACTTCTCTTCCTTGAGCAGTAAAACTGGAGCAAATAATGTCTGCCTCTCCAGACTCTTGGAGAATGATGGAAAGCAACACACAAAGATAAATCAGTGCTCTGCACATAGATGATGCTGGATAAATGTTAGCTCCCTTTCTTCTCTTTAGTATTAGCCTGCTAATCCCAAACTTCTCTAACAAATAGCTTGAGCCACTAAAGTGTGACTTTCAATTTTCTTTCCCAAGAAGACTAGCTTTTACAAACTGAATGTGTCTTCCTCCAAATTCATATGTTATTTTAGTCGCTTAGTCATATCTGACTCTTTGCAAACCCATGGACTGTAGCCCACCAGGCTACTCTCTGTCCATAGAGTTCTCCAGGCAAGAATACTGGAGTAGATTGCCATTCCCTTCTCCACCAAATTCATATATTGAAGCTTTAACTCCATGTGATGGTTAGGGGTGAGGCCTTTTCAGGTAATTAGGTTTGAATGAGGTCATGAGTCCCTATAACGGGATTAGTGTCCTAAGAAGAGGAAGAGATACCAGAGGTCTCACTCTCTGTCTCTTTCTCCTCTCTCTGAAGTGAAGAAATGAAAGTCACTCAGTTGTATCCAACTCTTGGCTGTCTCATGGACTATATAGTCCATGGAAATCTCCAGGCGAGAATACTGGAGTGGGTAGCTGTTCCCTTCCCCAGGGGATCTTCCTAACCCAGGGACTGAACCCACATCTCCCACATTGCAAATAGATTCTTTACCAACTGAGCCACAAGGGAAGCCCAAGAATACTGGAGTGGGTAGCCTATCCCTTCTCCAGTGCATCTTCCCGACCCAGGAATCAAACCAGGGTCTTGCGCATGGCTGGTGGATTCTTTACCAACTGAGCTATCAGGGAAGCCCTCTCCTCTCTCTGTCAATCTGCCTGTCTCTCTCTCTCTGTATGCAACGAGAAGCGATCAGGTGAGCACACAGTGAGATGACAGTCATCTGTGAGTCAGGAAGAGGGCCCTCACCGAGAACCAAATCTGCCAGCACCTTGACCTTGGACTTTCCAGCCTCCAAAACTGTGGAAAGTAGACGTCTATTGTTTAAGCGAAGATACCTGCCTTGCTGTGTTCCAGGTGAGGAACTGAGACACTAAGACACAACAAAGCTGGCCTGAGGGATCACAGGCAAGAGCCAGGCTAGGAGAGGAGAGCAGGGCTGCTTTTCTGCCTCTTGGAAGATGTAGCCATGTGCTCCAGCATCCTGGCTCTGCCCCCTTCATCTGGCCACAATACCTTGTGGTATTACAACTTTTGAATGTTAAGAAACCTTATATTTCCTCAAGTATCAGTACTTAATGTTTCGTTCCACACATAAAACTCTTTGAGTAGAAAGCTGCTGGCCCTCTTGTCAGAGGTAATTTCTCAAGGCTCTGCACAGGATTTAACGGGAGCCATATGGTTAAGTCCGTCAACCCTCCCAGAAAGCATTCCCCTGAAGGGCCTCATAAATGTTCTCCGGGCTGTGAAAGACCCAGCAACTTTCTAACAATAAAGCAATGTTCATGGCTGTGATATTCTGCAACACACAAAGCAGGAAATAATGGCTTCGGGTCTGAATTACTTAAAGGAGGCTTCAAGCTGTCCTGGAGAGGGGTGTGGGTGTGGGGGCAGGGAGTGATAAGCCGGGACCTGCTGGCTGCTGCATCCAGGAGGAAGAAGGTTGGCCTGCGCCCTGCTAGCACTGGCCTGTGGTGGGCAGTGACAGTCTAATTCATGCTGTTGATCTGTGGAGTTTAAGAAAACTCTTCATAATGGATGTATACACCTATGCATATACAGAACAAGCATACTCACACTGTGAAATGTGAAAGTGTTGGTCGCTTAGTCATGTCCAATTCTTTGTGACCGCATGGACTGTAGCCCGCTAGGCTCCTCTGTCCATGAACTCTTCCAGGCAAGAATACTGGAGTGAGTAGCCATTCCCTTCTCCAGGGGATCTTCCCAACCCAGGGATTGAACCCGGGTCTCCTGCACTGCAGGCAAATTCTTTACAGTATGAGTCAACTGTAAGCTGATGTTTCACATAAGTTTTCTTTAAGCAGTGCCTTTTTGTGATGGCATCATTTACTGACCTTTCCCTTCCCTTTTTTCAGAAAGACAGACACAGAAATCCTTGAATCAATTAACATTCCCATCTCAATGGACACCTCAAGCATTGACAGCAACTCGTACAAAAAACCACATGACTTTCTCCAACAGGCAAAGTGGCATTGTTTTTTACATCAATAAGTTCTGAGATGTGATAAACTCTTCTTTTATTACTGTTATTTTTTTTTTAAAAAAAGCTCAGAAAGGGTGAGAGAAATACAATTGTATTATGATGAGTATCAGTTCCTTTTTATTTTTACAAGATTTGCTATATTTTCTATAAATTTCTGGCCAAATCTTAGATCTACGTTGCCTAAATACAGCTTTATGCAAATAGAGTGTATGATGAAACAGCTAATATACCTAGAAACATACATGTGCCAAGACTAAAACTGGCATAAAATCAGAGAGAGGTTTTATATATACATGCTGTCAAACATATTTTCAAATTTCTTGATATCCTAACTAGAATATTCCAGAAAAGACCAGATATCTTCTTTTCAAATATCAGCCTCGATAGGAACATTTGTATATCCTGATGTTAGATATATCACATCTACACTGTAAACAATTACTGGCAAATAATTTTTTTTATCAATAATCTAATAAGCTTATGCATTTGCCAATTCCACAGGGAGAACTAAATCTATAGAACATTCTGAATACAGGAAGAAATTTTATGGACTATTTTGGAAGTGCCTCTCACAACCTGTCAGAACTCTGTACTGATATCCATTGTTATAGATCACCTCATTCCATATTACTTTCATTGTCTTCCTAAAAAATTACCAAGCATGAATTATCTAATAACATTGGTCCATAAAGAGAAATAGGTTTCTCTAGGAATTTGCTGTTGTTCATTTGCTATGTCATGTCCAACTCTTTTGCGACCCCATGGAATGTAGCCTGCCAGGCTCCTCTGTCCATGAGATTATCCCAGACAAGACCATTGGAGTGGGTTGCCATTTCCTTCTCTAGAAGATCTTCCTAATCCAGGGATCAAACCTGTGTCTCCTGCTTGACAGGCGGATTCTTAAGCACTGAGCCACCAAGGAAAGCTAGGATCTATTAAAATTGTAGCCACCTTCTCAATTGATTGCTGGCTCCTACAAAAATTTCTCATATGAGGAAAGAGAGAGAGAGACAGAATTAGAGAGAGAGAGAATTTATACTACTGATACCTGCTCTTCCACCATTCTCTTAGGAGTTGCAGACTTGATCCTGAATTAATGAGCCTGTTACATGATCTCTAATAAAAAAAAAATTACTAGAGGAGAGATACTGCTTGGAATCTGCCACATATTTGGTCCAAGGGAGAATCGATTTCATCTGTATTTAACACATGCTTGTTTTCTGTCTCGCTTGTCTCCCCCACACCCCATGGCTCCCTCTTTTTCTTTTTCCATCTGGAAAACTTATCTCCTAAAACGCTACCATCAATCAGCCAAAGGCACTCTTCTCGACAGGGTGTCTGCCAGTTTGACTAAGCACAAGTAGTCACTAGTTTGGGGATGCCTCCCACACTCTCCAACACTGTGTGTTTTTCTAGCCTGCCTAACCACACGAGTGCAATTTGGGATATTTATACTTACCTCCAGTTTCTATCGAGATAAAAAGCACTACTTGGACAGAACTGGGCATTGGCGATGGAAGGGGGTGATAGAGGACAGACTGAAGTTTGCCCACGTGATTTGTCTATCTCAGACTTTTGCATTTCCACCCATTTGGTCCTACGTTGACTCAGTGCCTCCTCCAAAAATATGAAAATCAAATGCTCACAAGGATGCCTACACTCTGTCCTACAAATCTTCCTTAGGAGCAGGCACTGTTCCCATTTCCAGTCCTTCACGTCAATATCACTCCCAATACATTTAAACCTCTAAGTTTAAATACAGCATGAAGGGGGGATGGTGGCAGAAAGGAGAATAAAAGTGGGATTGGCAACAGAAACCCAGCACTAGTCAAAGGGAAGAAAAGGGGGGAACGGGAGATGGGTGGCCCCCTCTCTCTCCCGCAAAGTTCTATTTGTGAACACGCCCACTGGCCACAGCAAAAAAGCCCTGTGCGTGGGCACAGGTGGGTCCCAGCCTCTCTGGCTGGGTGCAGCTTAAGCACGGAGCCTGAATGAAGACTTTCATTGCTGTTTGCTGTTTTTGTTGGCCAGTAGCCATGGCAAACATTTGCAGGTGGCTTGGCCAGATTTTGACACTTAAATATTTGAGGTTGTGATAAAAATCAGAATATTACTACAATATGGTTCTGTGCAGCCTCAGAGGGGAAAAAAAAAAAAAGAAAGAAAACTATCTGCAGTTTCAAATGCTCATTTAAAGACACAGTCTCCAGAGGGAACTCATGTTTTAAAATAAGTACTCATTTCCTCTTTGCTGAGAGAAATAAAAGAGTCAGCCGTCCCCAAATGTTACCACCTAGAGTTTCATTCTGAATCCACTGGTGAGATGGGTTGCTGAGCCCCCATGATCATCCGGGCAAGGTTTTAGATGGGTCACATGGAGAAAAATGGAAATGATGGGGTGTGGGGGTTGGAATCAACATGGCAAACACAACAGGGAAGAATCTGAAGCAAGAAACAGCCTCCCTCAAGTTTGGCAAGGAGACAGAGTCCTAAAAGTGACAATTATCTCCTAGAAAACACCAGGAGAGACACATAACACCCCAGGACTGGGAATAAACGGGAAGTCAGAGTGGGTCGGGAGATGGCACATACCCCCACCTGACAGGGCACAGTGACACAGCCTAGAAATGTCATCCAACTGTGCAGCCCTGGCCAGCTGGCTAAATTATTGACAGAGTCAACACCCATCTTAGAATTTAGTGCTAACCCTTAAAAGATTGTTTCACAAAAACCACCATTGTACTAACAATGGCCAAAAACTAAGGGCCTCCAAGAGGGAAGTTAGGGGGCAGGAGGCAGAAGAACTCCAGGGGAGAAGGAATGCTGTAAAAATGCTAATAAAATCTAGCACATTTTATGTTTTTTTCCCTTGAAAGAAAAATAAAATAATTATAATTAGCTCACCTAGCTGTGAATTGTTTGCCCAAAGCCAAGCCACTGGAGTGAAGGAGTCCCTTGAGACTGAGATGCTGTCTTTAATGACCCCACCTTCTTCGTATATTACAGGTTCTTGCTTTGGACGGAGAAGCATTTACTCCCATAGACATTTGAGAAAAAAAAGATTCTTTCACAGACACACTTGCAACTTTAGCACTGGCTTATTCCAACAAAACCAAGCATTCGAATGGCCAGATTAATTTTCTGTTTCTTGAATGGGAAACCAAAGGTTCCCATGGCAAACTCACAACATAGGTATTACCCACAACTCTCACTTGTTAAGATTTGTCTTTATATGTCACAACCCATCCTGATAAGTTGAGAAATGTGAGAGACAAGGTACCCTTTCTAGTGTATTCTGAGGAGGGATAAGCCATTGTCCCTAGTGCTCCCTCTGGGTGGGGAATTCTCATACACTTTTAAAACAAGGAAGGGAAAAGATACTGACAAAGAGTGAGATAGCTTCTAATTTTTTCTTAAAATCTACTATTCTACATATCTACTATTCAGTGGAAAATTCAAACTAAATTCTGATATGCACACCAAATACAGCAAGCTCCCATTCCTATTTTAAACAGAGAATTCTAGGAACAAGGAGCAAGGAGTTCTCAGCATCCAGCAACATAAATTTATCATAGCTCTTTGGCTTAAGTTACTACTTTTTCTTCCTAAGATCCCAAGCACTCTTAAATTTTTTATTTCCTTTTCACATTACTCTTGTGAGGGTGGAGAGAAGAGACACCATCCTCATTCTGGAGAGCAGGAAGCTGGGCCAGAAGTTTGCATTTCTAAGAAGCTCCTGGGTAATACCCATGCTGCCAGTCCTCAGACCACACTCTGAGTAACAAGGACCAAGAGCTATCACATGATACTCAGGAGTGAGTGCTTGTGCCATGCCATGATACAGTATCTGGGAGCATTCTACCTATATTTCTCAATGCCTCAGTATTGTCTTTTTTACATAAATGAGAAGGATAGGGTCTGCCTTCTTTGTTTTGTCTTCTCCAGGATTGAATATGAACCGGTGCAGAAAGAGAGGCGAGCTAATGAGAAGGTATTAATATTAACAAGGGAAAGAAGCAAGAAGAATCATCAGAGAGAAGGAGGACTGTGGAAACATACCAGAGAGACGGGTGTTGGACATTGGTCTTAGGAATGGAGGCACATACTCTGTTAGCGAGGAAGCTGGGTGGGTGACACTTCCCTCCACCATCCTCAAGCATTTGTCCTGAGAACTACACTCTGCTCCCAACATCCAAGGGGTTTCCCCACAGTCACTTTAAGGTTCAAGAATCTTCTCTGAAGGAACAATGACACAGAACGACTTGCTCTTCTCTTCAGAGCCACGGTCAAAGAGCTTCTACCAAACAGAGACTCCCTCTACCTTTCTCCCATCAAAAACATCACTCTGAACTCTAGGCAGTATCACACCAGTGAGGAAAACCAACTTCTGTCTTATCCAACCTGCAGACTAGAAACCAGAAGGAAGTCCAGAAGCTGCCCTGAGCTCTGGCCAGGACCCAGAGACAACCGAGGAGATCTCCTTACCCGATCTGGCGGTTGGTGGAAGGGGCCTGCGTGATGACAGAGCTGGACTGGGGTGACGGCATGGCTTGCTGAATCACAACGCTGGTGTCATGGTTGGGCATCCGGGCGCTGCCGAGCTGGTGAGCTCCAGGCCCCGCCATGGCCCCACCAACGGGGTTATGCATCGAGATATTCTGCCCAGAGAAGACAGAGGGGAAAGGGTCAGAAGAGGTTAATGCTTTATTCTGCTCTCAGGCTTTCAAAGGCCAAACTGGGGAATCTGGTCATGTCAACTAAATACAGAGTTATGGCTTCTGGCAAGCCATGGGTCCATTTATTTTGTTATAACTTACAGCTTCAAGGAGATGAAAAATAACTATTCGCCTTAAGAGTAAGGCACATAAGAAAATACCTGGAAGTTCACTAATCACCCTGCCACCTCCCATGTGAGGTTTAGTGCATATCTGCTCTGACTCGGGGTGATATATATTCCATTTGAAAATGATTTCTGTGGTAAGTGCATAACATTATGATTTAGTGAAAAGCCATTCAGCACCCTGCTTTGAATGACAAGCACACTTGTTATTTTTTCTTTTTCAGTCCTATACGAGTAACCACCTCTTTTTTTCCCCCAGGAAACTACTTTTCTCAATCATAATCTGAGCATGCATGACCCAAGCTCAACAACCTAGGGAGTGAGGATGTTGACGGTGAAAGACAACAGGGTGTCTGGGGTTCAGTGATGAGAGTGAGTTACAGCTCTCTTTTGTTTTCCCATAAGATAAATCTCTAATACTTCGGTTGAATCATGGAATACTGACAACATTTGTTCACCTGTTTACTTGTTCACTGTCTTTTCCTCTAGAACATACAATGTTTGTGTTCATGACTCTATCCCATGGGGACTGGAGCACAGTAGGCATTCAGTAAACACACCTACATACATGAATAAAGTAGGGAAGAAAATAATGGCACAACCAAGTCACTTGAGTGACTTAACATCCTGTCTTTATTTCTGGTGACGTGAGTGAAAGCTTCTTTGTTTAAAATTCAAAAGTAAGGTAAAGTATGGGCTTCTCAGGTGGCACTAGTGGTAAAGAACCTGCCTGCCAATTCAGGAGACCTAAGAGACACAGGTTCGATCCCTGGGTTGGGATGATCCCCTGGAAGAGGGAAACCCACTCCACTATTCTTACATGGAGAATCCCATGGACAGAGGAGCCTGAAGGGCTACAATCCACAGGGTCGCAAAGAGTTGCACATGACTGAAATGACTTAGCATGCATGCAAGGTAAAATATGCATGATAAAGCTAGCTTAAAAGACAGTGCTTATTCTTTTTTATTGGAGGATAATTGCTTTACAGTGTTACAGTGGTCTCTGCCATGCACCAATGCAAATCAGTCATAATTATATATATATATATATATACATATATACATATATACATATATATATATATATATATATATATATATATATATATATGTATATCCCCTCCCTGTTGAGCCTCCCTCCTCCCGCCATCCCAACTCTTTAGGTCATCACAGAGTGCAAGGCTGGGCTTCCTGTGCTATACAGCAGCTTATGCTAGTTATTTATTTCACATGTGATAGTGTATGTAAGTCAATGCTTAGAAAAGAATGTCACTGGGGCAAGAAGAGAGGATTCACGCTGAGGCATAAGAGGGCTGAAATGTGAGAAATTCAGAACCTAGTAAAGAAAAAGAAAGTACAGGACAAAGTTACATAAGTCAGTGGGCCACTGAAAACATCCAAGTACAGCTCCTTAGCCTAGAAGGGTATGGAAATCTGAGAGGTCAGTTGGACAGTGGGCTGAGGATGACAGGAAAGAAATGGAGTGTCGCTAGCAATTTACTAGAGGAAAAATAGCTATCTGTCTGTGCTTTGGGGTTAGCAAAGAAGAAAATAAACAGTACTCAGAACAGGAAGTGGTTCTTTGAAGTTCTTCTGCAAAGAACAGGATTTCCTGCACTATGTGTTAAATGATGGTGATAACATATATGGTGGCGGGGGTGGTTGTGTCCATCACTTTGCACCTTTCCCAGGTTTCTGATTTCTAAATCCTGACCACACAGTCTGTCCAGAGTCCAGATGGCAACTAGGCACCTGGCTTAGACTGTGAGCTGACTGTGTTGTCGGGGGTCCCAAAGGCATGAACAGGTTTAGACATACACACACATGATCCAAAGGCTCCTGTTATATACTGGAAGATTTTTCTGACATGGGAAAATATTGTGGTTGGTTAAAGTAAGATGAAAGGAAATAGTGATTTGTATTGGGGTGGCAGCACAGGGATATGCTTGAGTTATTTTTATGGGATCTAGAGGTCTAAAGAATCAAATGAAAAGTAATACTGAAAATAAAGATAATCATTATTTCTTTCAAAGGTGAACCTCAACAAACTCATTTTCCGAGGTCTTAGTGTGAGGTTGTGATGAAGTAAACATTGCAAGTATTATTTTTCCATTGTTTATATCCTTCAAGATATTCAAAATTTTTCATCTTGTTCACAGTCACCTATTTTGTTAATAATAGATCTCAGGCACAGAAGGATTTCTGACTTTCATTTTATTATTTCTGTTGTGCTAGTGAAAGTTATCAACAGAGCCATATGATTTTAAAAATAATCTTCTTTAAGTTCATGACAATAATATAAAATGTCTAAACCCTTTTTGAGTTACCTTTGGCATCTCTTTTTTATCACCCCCACGTGGAGTCCCCAAGTACCATAAATTCAATGCAAGCATCATTCTTCTCTTTCTGTCTCTTCTTCCACCAACTTCTACCCAACCATCATCATCTTCTTTCCTGGGTTCAACAAGCGCTCTCCAAACCAGGCCCCTGTCACTCACTTTGACTTCCTTTCCTCCTCCTTCCCATACTACAGCCACAGTCATCTTTTCAAAAGGCAAAACCAAGCACATAACATACAGATCCCTCTACATTGCCCACCCTCTCCAGGCTGCTTAGATGGCTTCTCATGGTTCAGAAGACCCTAACAGCACTCTCTGCATGATCTTCAAGGCCTGCGTGAGAGCCTCCCGACCTCCCCAGCTCATCTCACACCACCTTCACTCTCGCCCCCTGTGATTCACTCCACCTGCAGGAATTTCCCTGCTCTCATCCTGCTCCATATGTCGGTACAGGGCTGAACATGCTGTTTCTGCTACCTGTGCTCTTTCCCTACCTGCACCTTCAAATCACAAACTGAGCATCACGTGAGAACGCCTTCCCTGACCTCTCCAAGAATGAGCACCATCTCCCCCTCCTTCACGGCACTTTACACAAGTTCACAATTGTCTTTGATTATTTGACTAAAATCTGTTGCTCCCTCTAGAATATAAGCAAGATGAGAGAAGGGACTAAATTTGACTTTACTCCACACTGAGTCTCTGTTGCCCAGATTAGTGCCCAGCATAAGGTAGGCACACAGTAAACTATAGAGAATGAGTAAACTATAAAATGACATTCCTAAAATATTCAGTATGATGAAATCTTATCTTTTATTTCCTGGGTGAATTTTGAGAATGTGAGCTCTCTTGTCTGTTTACTTTAAAATCTCAAAGTATGATCACAATAAGAGAAGTTAAGATACGTTAGATATTAGAGAAATAGGATCAGAATTAAGAAGAAAGCCACAAACCTGGAACATACACTGGAAATCAAAGTCTTTGAGAAGACACTGAATGAGCCCTTGAAGGAAAGTACTTAGAAATGAACTTCAAGTCTTTGAACACTTTGGCTCAAATGATATGTCCATAATAATTCTTTACCTTCACCATGAAAACCAAGAAAACCTTTGTTCAAAGTTTTTGAAACGTGATACAAAGAAATTGGTTTGATTTATTCAGAGTGAAGCATGTTAAATGAGAGAGAGAGAAATACCTTTCCCCTCAAAAAGTCTAGGAATGTTGTCTGAGAAGCATTAAAAAGAATAAAAAAGACTACCAGGAATATACTTCACACACATCCCCACCAACATTTTTAAAGAGATCTCTTTGTCTCTGTGATATCCTTCAGAGATGGAAAAAACTCCTAAAAGTTATGCTATTCTTCAAAAATCTCCTTTCTCCCCCACATATGAAATCTGCAAATTCTCCAGCCTCCTCCCCCAAGACCCAGAGAGTAATTTCAAAACATTTTGGAAAAATAAACAAATTTAACCAAGCATTATCATTTTGCATTAAGAGAAGATGATTTTTTTTTCTTTCAGCATTACATAGTAACTCAAACATGAAATTACTTTCTGAATTCACATTTTCCTAATTATGGGTTCAAAACCTGTCTTCCTCGATAAAAGAATGGCATTTTATCTTTAGATGAATTAAATATCCAATTTCAAAAACACAAAGAGTGACTGTATCTCGCCGAGCTATTTTTGTTAGTATAGGTGCATAGACTCTGAGCTGGTGAAACAATGTTACCAATCAGTGATGGATGTCAATATACAGGGAAGAATCTGGGGGGTTCAACCTTTGCCCTTTCCTTGTTCAACATTTTTATCAACAGCTTGGATGAAGATGTAAATTCATGCTTGTCAAATCTGTGGTTGACACAATATTGGGAGGCATCACTAACATTCTGGATAGTAGAACATGGTTTTACTGGAGCCAACTGTGTGATCTGGCCTCCAAAAATGCTAACATAAATCTAGGTTGCTGTAGGACAAGTGCAAAGTCCAGATCAAGGGAAGTAATTATTTCACTGTCGAGCACATCGGACTGACCACATTTGGCCACCACATTTTAAGGGGGAAATTGACAAATAGGCGGGAATGAAAGCAATGGAGGCATCCAAAATACATCACAGAAGAGTGGTAGAAGAATCAGGGAATATTTAGTCTGAAGAAAAGAAGGCTTAGAGGTCATGCTAACTGCCTTCAAATATTTGCGGTATTAGACATAGTCTATGTTGCTCCAGAGGGCATAATTTCAAAAAAAATGGGATCAAGATGATAAACGCCAACAATAACTATAATTTAAGTACCTATTGAAGCAGCTATTATGTTAGATACTTTATAAACTGCTCCTCTAATCCTCACAATGGTGGCTCAGAGGTTAAAGCATCTGCCTGCAATGCAGGAGACCTGGGTTCAGTCCCTGGGTTGGGAAGATCCCCTGGAGAAGGAAATGGCAACCCACTCCAGTATTCTTGCCTGAAGAACCCCATGGACGGAGGAGCCTGGTGGGCTACAGTTAGTTCATGGGGTCGCAGAGTCAGACATGACTGAGAGACTTCACTTCACTTCACTAATCCTCACAATGACACTGTAAGATAGGCATTACTATTCTAATTTTAAGATGAGAAAAAGAGTAAAACTCTACACCATCGCTAATACCATTCCATTTCCCTCTGGCCACACGCACTCCTTCTGGACTGGCACTTTAAAAATAGAAATAAGACCTTTAGTTGGGATAAAGTTACCAATATGTAGGGATAACCAAAGACAAAACAAGTTGCCTTATAAAGTACTGAGCTTCTAAGCATCAGATTTAAGCTGGTAGGGACTAGTGGACATCTGTAAAGGATGTCACCAAGAGGATTCTTACAGCCTGAGGGAGATGGCACTAAATGATCTCTAAGGTCTCTTCTTGCTAAGATTCTCTCACAATACATGGTTTATAATTTGGCTCAGATGCTTCCAAATAATTAGTAACCTGTGATAATTTTGAAAATATACTGCCTTAGCAGTTAGGAGGTCTCTTCCAGTTCAGTCTCTCCACCCCTCCTTATAGTCATATAACCTGCATAAATCATTCAGCTCCCCTTGACTTCACATGGTCCCCATGATCTTTTCCAGCTCTGCCACCCTACATGTCTTTCTATGTTACATTTTATGAGACACTACATATCCACACAGACTTTTTAGACTTGATTCAAGGACTTACAAACATTGATTTTCCTCCATAACCATAAGTTTTTGCAGAAATGAGCTTTCCAAAAATTATAGCTTTCCACCAGACCCAAGAGATCATGACTGAGGGAACAGACCTAACAAAATAAAATTTCACAAACACCAGAGATGAAAAAGCTTCTCAGAAGAAACCATTTTCACCTAAATTTTCCCCCGCTTTAGTTTAGATTTCTCTGCATGTCCTTGGCCTTCTTCTTTTCCTTATGTCCTGCAATATACCTTGCTCTCCATTTACTGTTGTTCTGAGACATAAAGGGTGTGTGAAT
The DNA here is from genome assembly GCF_003369695.1 of Bos indicus x Bos taurus. Taxonomy (NCBI): domain Eukaryota; kingdom Metazoa; phylum Chordata; class Mammalia; order Artiodactyla; family Bovidae; genus Bos; species Bos indicus x Bos taurus. The sequence continues at coordinate 52,126,392 of NC_040079.1, read as the reverse complement.
GGGATGAGAACTGGGGTAATAATGAGTCCTGATTGCATAGTCAGTGAGTTTGAGGTAGAGTGGTAATTGTTCAACATGCATGGGCTTGGAAACCAATATTGAAAAAACAACCTGATGTATATGAACATAAGTCCACACTCTTACAAATAACTATAATTTCAGGGTGTGGTGCAGGATGAAGGGAGGTGGACCACAAATGAAAGTGAAGGTTGGAGCATACAGACAAAATGATGTTGATTCCCATAAAGTCCCCAAGTGTTATCTTCAAATCTATATTCTTTCCAACTGCCAAGGTGTGGAGACTTTATAAGCCACGCGTTTACAAGATGAGTTGTGCAATCTTAGAATTGTCTGCATCTTAATGATGCCCAGGCAGTTAGGAAGACTTTCAGAACTTCTCCAGTGTAAACATCCATGAACTGCATCCGAAAGATGTCTGAGACTTTGATAGAATAACAAAGGTTTTAACCTTCTGGAAGATCCAGGCTCTCTGGAAGTGTTGGAGAGACTCTAGAGGGTCTTGACTCCTTTCTGGTGCTCTTGAGAGCTGTAATGGTATGAGTATTTTGAATCCTACTGAGAAGATGGGCTGTTCCATGACAAAGGAGACAGCGTGGAATTATATGAGGCATGGCTGGGGGTGGAAGAGAACAGGGGCCATGCAGGCTGCCTCTCTCTCCTTAGCATAGTCGCACAGTGCAGGATGGACCACAAACGATAAGACATTATCTCAGGCAACCTCTGCAGGAGAGGAAGGGAAAGGAGAGCACAGAGCACTGTGAAAACTCCAGCTTTGACGTGTACCTTTAATTCTGTTTTGTCACTTATCCCTGGAGAATTCTAAGGAGGAACAAATTACACAAAGAGAACATGAGCAGTGCCATCGAGCTCAAGTTCGCTTCAGCACTATACCATCTGGGACACGTTATTTAAGCTTTTGGAGCCATACCTTCTTCATCTCTAAAATGGAGATAACCATCTAGTGGACAGGATTGTAGTGAGTTTCACATGAGATAACAGATACTCCATCATAGTACCTGACAGCAAATGTGCACTTCTTTCCTTTCAGTAAAGTTCAGAATGTGAGGCTCAGACAGTAAATGGTTAATTCTGGGTGGCTACTCCCTATGACTGATTATTAACATAAATATTATAAGTAATGGCTAACACACAGCCTGAACATATGTCCAAAATCTCATTTAATCCTTATCATCAGTCTAGAAGTTTGGTATGATTATTACCTCCATTTTACAGAAGAGGAAATTGATGCATAGAGAGGTTGCTACTGCTACTGCTGCTAAGTCACTTCAGTCGTGTTTGACTCCGTGCGACCCCATAGACGGCAGCCCACCAGGCTCCCACGTCCCTGGCATTCTCCAGGCAAGGACACTGGAGTGGGTTGCCATTTCCTTCTCCAATGCATGAAAGTGAAAAGTGAAAGTGAAGTCGCTCAGTCGTGTCCGACTCTAAGTGACCCCATGGACTGCAGCCTACCAGGCTCCTCCGCCCATGGGATTTTCCAGGCAAGGGTACTGGAGTGGGGTGCCATTGCCTTCTCTGATAGAGAGGTTAAGAGTCCTCAAAGTCACACAATGAGGAAGTGGACAAGCTGGGAACTAGGCAGCTTGGCTTCAGAATCCACACTGCCTCTACAGTCTCTCTTTAAAATATTTTCTAGTGGAAAGTGACACAGCAAAATATATAAAGTATATCTGATATCATTGCTATGGATGTTAAAAGAAGTGAACAACTGATGCTATAGTATATGATCCTGAGAATTAGAGTCTATCTGTCATACCACTAATTTGGATCAATGTCATCACCACAGCCTTCACAGCTAGCAAAGCCTGGGAATACACCATTAATTCATTTCAAAGTGATTGATCAGTAACCCTTGTCTCAAGGTCATTTTGGCTGCATAAGCATTTCTAAAGTGATTTACTATGAAGAATACAGATTAGAATTAGGGAGGGAAAACTAGTTCAAAAAGCGTTGATCAATACTTTCACCAAATTATCGAAACAACCAACCAGCCATGACTAGCTCACTCTACGATGAGAGTTCACCTTCCTTAAAAGTTTCCCAGAGCTCAGAGAAAGCCTGAGAAAGAGATAATGTTTCTGACACTTGGATCAAGTTCGACTTCTAAGGCAACTTCTCTTGCAATGGGTAGAAAGGCAGCTCGCACAGTGATGTAACCCTCAGTGGTCTTAGCCCACTCCCACTTTTCCAGGAAGCAGGCAGCACCTCCTAACTGGGGCTCTATATGTCAGTCTGCAGGACACACAGCAGCAAAATCTGATCCGTCTGACTGGTCCACACTCTCCTCCAATCCCAGACCTCTGTCATCCTTTCTAATACTGGGTTTCAGGCAACAGAGCCCTGAAGCACCCCTGTAAGCATTTTATAGCTATTCATTTAATATTGTTGTAAAATGTTTAAGACAATAAACCTCTTCTTAGAAGCTACCCATGACTGTGAGAAACAGTCTTTGGGTCTGTCTCAAAGATCCTCCTCCTTCCTGTTTAGATTCTCAGGGCCCTGAACTGTTCATGTCTCTGCTCTCATCTCCCATGTGACTGTCTTGACTGCACCTGCTAAATACAATCATATGGAAAAGAAGAAATGAAATGGCACGAGGACTTCATTCAGCTTACTAGAATCACAGTGGAGCAAATGTCTGGTGTTTCTGTATTTACAGATAATCCTGGAAGTTAGAAACTCATCTAACACCACTGAAAATGATATTGTCAGCACTGCTCTCTGGTAAAGTTCCTCCTTTCTCAAGGAACTTCTTCCAGAAAGCTTCGCATTCATTCCATCATGGCATCAGCCTATTTAAACACTTCCACTGGCCATCCATGACCTCCTATGAGCACCTTCAAGTTGATTTCAGCATTTTACATTCTAGCTGCCATCAATCTTTCCCACTTCACCTCCTGCCAACCCATCTTCCCCTTCCTCTCCCCTACCACTGACACACACAGACTTTGATGTTTTTTGACTATCCTAAATCGTTGCATGTCTCTTTTCTACCTTTGCACATAACATTTCCTCTCTGAAGTCAACCCAAGCATCAAGGTCCAGCTCCAATGCTCCCCCCTCTGTGGAGCCTTCCACCACTTCTGGCTCTGTTAATTCCCCGCTCTGCTCCCCCAGAGTGCCTTATCCACACCTCCATCAGAAAGCCTGATTTATTTTTACAAATGCTTCTTCCAGGAAACTTGGAGAAGGGAATATTCCATGTTCATCTGAGAACTGCCAGTGCCATGAACTTCATAGATGTACAATAAATTCCATTATTCAGTGAATAAAGGAATGATGTGCGATCTTGAGCAAGTTTATAGCTTCTCTTTAGTTTTCTCAGTCATTACACAGAAACAACCCTGCCTTGTAGGATTTTTATAAAGATTAAGTTAGGTAATATAAATACAGAGCTGAGTGAAATGTTGGATACATTAAATGTCCAATAAAAGTTAGTAGTCATTATTATAATTATCATTATTATTATCATGATTACTACAATGCTAACACTACCTCCCTAACTAAAGATATGCCCCCTGTTATTTTCTTCCTCAGCACCCAGATCTTTTCCTTTATAGCCTCTCTCAATGAGCAACTGTGATAATCATTATTTCCAGGTCACGATATTATAATCAATTGACCACTCCTTTGTCCTCCATCTTATCCCATACATACTTCTTTCAAAGTTCCTATAACACACAGGTACATTTACTTCTATAATTCAGGTCAGTTTCCCCTTCCAGCTATGAACACTCTAGTGACAGGGACAGGTCTGATTTCTTATCATTGTCCTCAGTGCTTAATACAATGGCTATCACATAGATGCTTGCTGAGTGAGTCAACAGTAAGTATAGCCAATGTCGAGGAAAGAGGAGAAAAAAAGAGGAAAAGTAAGTGCTCTTTTAGAGGACCTACAGTTTAGAGAAAATATGGAAATTTAGGGAAAGAAGGGGATGAAAAACAAATGAGTCAGAAAAATATCTTTTTAAAAAAATTTATTTATTTTAATTAGAGGCTAATTACTTTATAATATTGTATTGGTTTTGCCATACATCATCTTTATACACATACAAACAAGAAAGAAGGAAAGACACATCATCTAGAGCTGATGAGAGCACTAAGTAGAGGGCAAAGGGCTAGTCAACAGGTCTGAGTTTCCATCTGATCCACCATTAAGCACGTGATCTTGCTTAACTTCTTCAGTCTGTTGATTCTGCCTCCATAACGATTCCCACAGCTGTTTTCTTTGCTTTCCCACCAGCTCCAGAATTTCATCATCACCTATCCTGATCACATAGTAACTTCTTATTTTCAGGGCACCATATTATAAATTCCAGGAAGCAAGGACAGTGCCTGTCTCATTTTCTCCTCTATTGCCAGTGCCTAAGCTCCATACCTGGAAGCCCAGGTAGCCCAGCTAAAGAACCTGCCTGCCGATGCAGGAGACTCAGGTTTGCTCCCTGGGTGGGGAAGGTCCCCTGGAGGAGGGTATGGCAACCCACTCCAGTATACTTGCCTGGAGAATCCCACGGACAGAGGAGCCTGGTGAGCTACAGTCAATGGGGTCACAAAGAGTCGGACATAACTGAAGCAACTGAACACACACACACGTGCAAGCTCCATGCCTGGCACAGAACGAGATGACCAATGAGTAAATGGATGAATGAATTATGATTCCTGAGGTGATGATATGGAAATAAAGAGCAATCAATCTGTAATTTCCTCGTCTGTGTTGGGCACATGGCTGTCGTAGCCTGAGATATAAAGAGAGACCACTTGTGAATTTGGGTCCTCAGGAAGTCCTTATCCGGAGAAGGCAATGGCACCCCACTCCAGTACTTTTGCCTAGAAAATCCCATGGATGGAGGAGCCTGGTAGGCTGCAGTCCATGGGGTCTCGAAGAGTCGGACATGACTGAGCACCTTCACTTTCACTTTTCACTTTCATGCATTGGAGAAGGAAATGGCAACCCACTCCAGTGTTCTTGCCTGGAGAATCCCAGGGACGGGGAAGCCTGGTGGGCTGCCGTCTATGGGGCTGCACGGAGTCGGACACGACTGAAGCGATTTAGCAGCAGCAGCAGAAGTCCTTATCAACACGCAGAGGCCAGGACACAGCTCAACAGTCTCCTCAAACTGCCACATGTCTGGTCAACGCAAACAAGAGCACCCTGGCTGAAGACAGGCCATCGTTAGCAACTAGGAAATAGGGCCCAAAAGTCAGAGCTAAGTGATTAAAAACAAGTGAAACCTGGGGTCCTGGGACGGGTAAGGAAAGGTAAGCAGATGGCACCAATGCTATCGCCAGGCTCGTGCTTCTGTGTGGCCTGGGGAGTTTTTGAAAGGGGGCTTTAATATGAAAGCAACACCAAGTACACAGGAAAATTCTGGGAAGTCATCCTGTGCCTGGTTTGGCTGTGCAGGAGGCAAGCGGTCCATTTTAGAATCACTAAGTAAATTTCTCTCCCTGCCTTATTGAAAAAGTAAAATTACTAAAAATAAGTGCATGTAAAACTCCTACAGGGATGATGAAGGTCTATTTCTTCAGCATTTCTTTTTTTTTTTAAGATTTTTTTTTTTTTTCTGATGAGGACCATTTTTAAAGTCATTATCAAATTTGTTACGATATTGCTTCTGTTTTACGTTTTTTGGTTTTTTTTTAGGCTGTGATGCATGGGGGAAATCTTATCTCCCTGACTAAGGATGGAATCCACATCCTCTGCGTTGGAAGGTGAAGTCTTAACCACTGGCCTACCAGAGAAGTTCTCTTCAACATTTCTAAGAAAATCAAATACTTGCTTAATGACCAGAAATATAAAGGTGGCACCTCCAGCACAGGTCTAAGGAGAAACTCTCCCTAGCCTTTCCCAGGCCCCCGCATCCCTCAGTTCTTCTCTCACAGCCAAAAGAGACAGAAGGTAGGGCTGGCCACTAAAATGAATTTGCCTGAAAACTCCCCTAACTGGAGCACTGGTTGGGCATCTGCATTCCTGAATATTTGGCAACATTATGCTCTGAACATAACATAGAAATGTGATCCTCAGCGGGAAGGAAAAAGTTCTACAAGATAGACTTCCTCCTGTGAAACAATAGAGAATGAAGAGGCTCCCACTTCATGTTGCTGCTGGTGGAACCCGTCAGGTGACTCTCCGTGAATGAACTTGCTTTGTAAATTGTTTAGAGCTTCACAAACCTAAGTTTCTGCGAGGCTGTTCTAAGGATCAATATTAATAAAGCAGCATATTTCTATATGGGAAGTGGCTCTTGGATAAGTACTTTTTGAATCGCCACTGCTTCCAAGGAAACTGAATCATAGCTACTAGTGTTTCAAATCTTAAGACAAAACCCAAATGCCATTATCCAACAGGAAAAATTGGTGAGAGATGCAGTTTATTTTATTCGATGGAATCCTGATGTAAAGAGATAACATTTCTCTCTTGACCACAGCGAACCAAATAGCACTTGTGTAGTGCAGGGGAACTGGCCACAGAGGGATGTGACAGTCCCCAAAGAAGCTTCTGGAAATCCTGTCTGAATATCAAGAGGCCAATTTCTTAAAAATGTTCTAGTGGGAACTTGGGTTCTCTGGATCCTCAGGTGTCCAGAGGAGCACAGTAGGGGTCAATGAGATGGTTTCCATGTTTATAGAGTCTGCAAGGTACATCCCCAACCTACGAGACATCACCCACCACTGTGACCTCATTTCCTACCACCTCTCACCTTATTCACTCTGTTCCAGACTTGCACTCCCTGATGCTCTGCTAGCACATGGGAGCCTTGATGCCACCACCCCCACAGGCTAGAGGCATCTTTACATTATTCTCATAGCTACCTCCCTCACCTCTTCCAAATGTTTGCTCAAACATTACCTCCCAGTGAGGCCTATGTCTGAGGCCTGGCCACACTGTTTGCTATTACAACTCTGCCTCCTTGAGTCCTTATTTCCCTTACTTCATCCATTCATTCCCATTCATAACACCCATTCCTCTCTCACTCATTTCAATCCAAAAGCACCAGACCATTTCAGATCCTAATTCTTAAAACAAGAACTCAAGAAAAGAAAAATATACAAAAAAATCCAATGACTTTACTTATTTATTTATTTTTGACCACCAAGAATCTCTTTTATGACTTTCCTCCCTTGGATCTCATGCTTCTAAAACACTTCCTTAAAAGTCTGAATTCATTTTTCTATACAACTTGTCTTTTGAAGCTTTTACATCCCTTGATTACTAAAATCCCATTTCACTCCATTGTACCATCAGATACTATTTCACAATGTTGATAAAATCCTAGTCAAACAGAAAGAAGCTCATACTTTAGGTTATCTGGAGGACTTACTACAGATAAAGGCACAATTTCAGTTAGAATGTTGGACCTCTGCATCACTTGAGGTCCCAGTAGGAAACAGAAATGGCATGCTCAAAATGGGTAATTCTAGGAGTGATTAATAAAGGAATCTGGCTTCCCAGGCGGCACTAGTGGTAAAGAACCTGCCTGCCAATGCAGGAGACGGGGGTTCGATCCCTGGGTCGGGAAGATGCCCTGGAAGAGGGCAAGGAAACCCACTGCAATATTCTTGCCTGCAGAATCCCATGGACAGAGGAGCCTGACAGGCTACAGTCCACAGGGGCACAAAGAGTTGGACACAACTGAAGCGACTTAGCACGCACCCATAATAAAGGAACTAGTTGCAAAGTTGTAGACAGAATGCAGAAAAGCACAAGCCACAGTGTAGCACCCTGGGGCCAGTTTCAGCAGGGAGCTGTTAGCATCCCCAGGCTTCTGTGAGTGAGAGAAATGACAGACTATTGGGATCAGAGGAGAGAAGAGGTTAGCAGGACCAGGGGAGGAGAGAGAGCTGTGTGGAGAGGGCACCTGGCCAGAACTGTGACCCTCAGTCAAAAGAGGCAACTAACCAGAGAAGCTGGGAGAACAGACCCACAGGATGGCCTTCTTCCCTTTCCGGAAACCTGTCATAGTGCCCCTGTGGCCATAGGCCCAGATCAGTAGGAAAACACAGGTTAAAGGTGTTCATTCATGCAGTGTAAACAGGTCAGCCTTGCAAGGAAGACAGTGGAGTGGAGAAGGGGGAAATGGGCCTGGATGGACAATCAGAAATTATGCAGCACAACTATGTTCCGATTAAATTTGCATTATCTTATGTTTGCATATATATATATATATATATACTATTATATTATTAATAATATATATTTATATGTACACAAGGGACCTAAAAGATCAGAAACCCCAGTTTGGAACCCATGACATTTTTCACTCCATCCTACCTACTATAATTAAAAAAAACCCAGAGTTATCTGTATCCTTATTTCCTTTCCTTTGATTTGAACCATCTAAGGGCAGGACTTCACTAACTGAACTTGCTCTGCATTTACCCATGTGCCTAACAAGCCATGATTGGACTGATAAAAACAACAGAAGGCAGAGCTGAGACGCACCCATCTCACATGTGCCCAGGTAACCCAGCTCCACCCCACAACGATGAGCCGGGACAAGCACGGCTCCTCTGAACCCAGCTACACACCTTCAACACAAGGTCTTACTTTTAGGCCACAGCTTCCGATTCGTCTACATTCCTCCTGGTAGAACAATCGGGTTTGGAATAAGAACAGCTTTCTGTGTGGGAGTCACAGAAGGAAGAATTTGGCACCTGGTGTATATGTACCATAAAGCCATTACCGTGCTGAGCTCAACTCTCCTTCTGCCAGCTATTGGATGGGAGGAAAGTAAGTACATTTAGAAGCTGCATTTTTCTACCCTGGACAGTCAGGATTTATGGGCTGGCTTGCTAAGTAAGCACTAAAAGCCAATGAAATATTTGTATTTAGATGATCTCCCCCGGCAACCTCTTATTCTTGTGTTAGGACATGAAATCTTCAGGGCCTTCATCTTCAGCAACTCGAACATTCTATAATTTGCCATCTTGGGCTCACTTTTGTCCTACTGTGCCATTTCTCCACTGACAGGTTTAAGGTGGAATAAATGTACTGATTAGTTGATAGGCTAAGAAACAGTATTTCAAAACCTAAAACAAAGATGAGATCTCAGGAGAGTCAGAGACCCATAGGAGAAACACACCCGGGTATGTGGGTGGTTCAGTGGTAGAATTCTCACTTGCCACTTGGGACACTGGGTTCAATTCTAAGCTCATGCAAAAAAAAAGGAAAGAAAAGATACACACACAAATTGTAGTTTTTAGTGAGTCCTTGGACAAAAGGCCTATGTCTTTCCCTTTGCACTGATACTCATATCCTCAAGCTGATGATACATGTAAGTTTGTTTACTTTTTGCCCCACAAATATATATGTATATGTGTACATATATGTCCATGTGTACACATATATGTCCATATGTACACATATATATGACTATTGTCTGATTATTTTGAAAGAAACCCAATTGTAGGCCTAAGTATTAAAAAAAATACATATACTTTTCACAGGTGTTTTCATACCTATGTTGTTTACTAGTCACTTTATGAAATAGTTTCAAATCCTTATAGATAAATTCAGAAACATAAATAGAATCTCAGTATACAAAGCCACTTTAAAGGTTTATAATCATTAGTAAAAGGCATATTCATCGGGGCTTTTCAGGTGGCACAGTGGTAGAGAATATGCCTGCCAGTGCAGGAGACACAGGAGATGCAGGTTTAAACCCTGGGTCAGGAAGATCCCCTGGAGAATAAAATGGCTAGCCATTCCAGTATTCTCACCTGGAAAAATCCCATGGACAGAGGAGCCTGCTGGGCTACAGTCCATGGGGTCACAAAGAGTTGGACATGGCTGAATGACTGAGCAAAAAAGGCACATTCAGGGCAAAAGATGAAAGACATTTTATTTGAATTGCTTGCATTACCTTCACCTTGATTAAGCAGCTTTGACTACAAGTAAGTTCTGTATTTATACATTATACCAGTTTCTCTGGGTAGATAATTCTCCATCCCATTTTTAATGGAACAACAACATTTAGGCATCAAATCTAATCATCTGCTGGCAGAAGAGACCACTTCTTCAAGCCTTGTCCTGTATGTCGCTCCATTTATTCCAACATTCTTTCACATCTCCACATCTGATGGAGGTTTAGGCTCCAATGTTTGAAGAAGTACTAACATGGTCCCTTTTCTCTCTTCTCTCTCATTTACTGGGATGAGAACCATCAAGAATTCTTCTTAAAGGTCTTTTTAGTGCTGTTTCATGGTAGCTGAGGGAAAAGACCTAAGAGATGCTGAGGTCTTCTCTGTGTAGAGAGAATTCAGGAACCCTATCTTTCCAGTACATGCAAGCTTTAGGGAAGCTTCCTACACACACACACACACACATATACTACTGCATACTCTTCCCAAAACAACTCTAGTACACTGAGCTCCAGCATAGGCTGAACAAAATTCAGTGGAGGCTGAAGAGTGTGTGCTGGGGGGTGCATCAGGCTGAGATGGGTGTTCAGACAATGTTGGAAGGAGGAGGATGAAATGCTTAGTCTTTTATCTTAATTTTTGTGATATGATCCAATTATATCTATCCAATCAGTTCAGTTCAATTCAGTTGCTCAGTTGTGTCCGACTGTTTGTGACTCCATGGACTGCAGCACACCAGGTTTCCCAGTCCATCACCAACTCCTGGAGCTTGCTCAAACTCATGTCCATTGAGTCAGTGATGCCATCTAACCATCTCATCCTCTTTCGTCCCCTTCTCTGCCTGTCTTAGATCTTTCCCAGCATCAGGATCTTTTCCAATGAGTTAGTTCTTAGCATCAGGTGGCCAAAGTATTGGAGTTTCAGCTTCAGCATCAGTCTTTCCAATGAATATTCAGGGCTGATTGCCTTTAGGATTGACTGGTTTGATGTCTTTGTAGTCCAAGGGACTCTCAAGAGTCTTCTCCAACACCACAGTTCAAAAGCATCAATTATTCAGCACTCAGCTTTCTTTATGGTCCAACTCTCACATCCATACATGACTACTGGAAAAACCATAGCTTTGACTAGATGGACCTTTGCTGGCAGAGTAATGTCTCTGCTTTTTAATATTCTGTCTAGGTTGGTTGTAGCTTTTCTTCCAAGAAGCAAGCATGTGAGATGAGTGAAAATGTGCAATAGTTTAAGCATTCTTTGGCATTGCCTTTCTTTGGGATTGTAATGAAAACTGACCTTTTCTAGTCCTGTGGCCACTGCTGAGTTTTCCCAATTTGCTCGCATATTGAGTGCAGCACTTTCACAGCATCATCTTTTAGGATCTGAAATAGTTCAACTGGAATTCCATCACCTCCACTAGCTTTGTTCATAGTGATGCTTCCTAAGGCTCAGTTCAGTTCAGTTCAGTCACTCAGTTGTATCCAACTCTTTGCGACCCCATGAATCTCAGCACTCCAGGCCTCCCTGTCCATCACCAATTCCCGGAGTTTACTCAGACTCACATCCATCGAGTCAGTGATGCCATCCAGCCATCTCATCCTCTGTCATCCCCTTCTCCTCCTGCCCCCAATCCCTCCCAGCATCAGAGTCTTTTCCAATGAGTCAACCCTTCACATGAGGTGGCCAAAGTACTGGAGTTTCAGCTTCAGCATCATTCCTTCCAAAGAAATCCCAGGGCTGATCTTCACAATGGATTGGCTGGATCTCCTTGCAGTCCAAGGGACTCTCAAGAGTCTTCTCCAACACCACAGTTCAAAAGCATCAATTCTTCGGCGCTCAGCCTTCTTCACAGTCCAACTCTCACATCCATACATGACCACAGGAACAACCATAGCCTTGACTAGACAGACCTTTGTTGGCAAAGTAATGTCTCTGCTTTTGAATATGCTATCTAGGACTTCAAATTTCAGGGTGTCTGGCCCCAAGTGAGTGATCACACCATTGTAATAATCTAGGTCATGAAGATCTTTTTTGTCCAGTTCTGTGCACTCTTGCCACCTCTTCTTAATATTGTCTGCTACTGTTAGGGCCATACCATCTTGGCACGAAATGTTCCCTTGGTATCTCTAATTTTCTTAAGATATTTCTAGTCTTTCCCATTCTATTGTTTTCCTCTGTTTCTTTGCATTGATCACTGAGGAAGGTTTTCTTATCTCTCCTTGCTACTCTTTGGAATTCTGCATTCAAATGTGTATATCTTTCCTTTTCTCCTTTGCCTTTAGCATCTCTTCTTTTCACAACTATTTGTAAGGCCTCCTCAGACAACCTTTTGTCTTTTTGCATTTTTTTCCCTTGGGGATAGTCTTGATTACTGCCTCCTGTACAATGTCACGAACTTCTGTTCATAGTTCTTCAGGCACTCTGTCTATCAGATCTATTCCCTTGAATCTATTAGTCACTTCCACTGTATAATCATAAGGGATGTGATTTAGGTCATTCTTGAATGGTGTAGTGGTTTTCCCTATTTTATTCAAAAAGTCTGAATTTTGCAATAAGGAGTTCATGATCTGAGCCCCAGGCAGCTCCCAGTCTTGTTTTTGCTGGCTGTATAGAGCTTCTCCATCTATGGCTACAAAGAATATAATCAGTCTGATTTTGGTGTTGACCATCTGGTGATGTCCATGTGTAGTCTTCTCTTGTGTTGTTGGAAGAGGGTGTTTGCTATGACCAGTGTGTTCTCTTGGCAAAACTCTGTTAGCCTTTGCCCTGCTTCGTTTTGTACTCCAAGGCAAAATTTGCCTCTTACTTCAGGTATCTCTTGACTTCCTACTTTTGCATTCCAGTCCCCTATAATGAAAATGGCATATTTTTTGGGTGATAGTTCTAGAAGGTCTTATAGGTCTTCACAGAATCATTCAACTTCAGCTTCTTCAGCATTACTGGTTGGGGCATAGACTTGAATTACTGTGATAATGAATGGTTTGCCTTGGAAATGAACAAAGACCATTCTGTCATTTTTGAGATTGCACTCAAGTACTGCATTTCGGACTCTTTTATTGACTATGAGGGCCATTTCATTTCTTCTAAGAGATTCTTGCCCACAGTAGTAGATATAATGGTCATATGAGTTAAATTCACCCATTCCAGTCCACTTTAGTTCACTGATTTGTAAAATGTCAGTGTTCACTCTTGCCATCTCCTGTTTGACCACTTTCAATGTACCTTGGTTCATGGACCTAACATTCCAGGTTCCTATGCAATATTGTTCTTTACAGCATCAGAGTTTACTTCCATCACTAGTCACATCCACAACTGGGCGTTGTTTTTGCTTTGGCTCTGTCTCTTCATTCTTTCTGGAGTTATTTCTCCATTCTTCTCCAGTAGCATGCTGGGCATATAGACCTGGGGAGTTCCTCTTTCAGTGTCATCTTTTTGCCTTTTCCTACTGTTCATGGGTTCTCAAGGCATGAATACTGAAGTGGTTTGCCATTCCCTTCTCCAGTAGTCCACATTTGTCAGAATTCTCCCCCATGACCCGTCCATCTTGGGTGGCCCTACATGGCATGGCTCATAGTTTCATTGAGTTAGACAAGGCTGTGGTCCATGTGATCAGTTTGATTAGTTTCCTGTGATTGTGGTTTTCATTCTATCTGCCCTCTGAGGGATAAGGATAAGAGGCTTATGGAAGCTTCCTGATGGGAGAGACTGACTGTGGGGGAAACTAGGTCTTGTTCTTATGGGCAGAGTCATGCTCAGTAAATCTTTAATTCAATTTTCTGTTGATGGGTGGAGGTGTGTTCCTTCCCTGTTCTTTGACTGAGACCAAACTATGGTGGAGGTAATGAAGATAATGACAACCTCCTTCAAAAGATCCCCTGCATGCACTGCCACACTCAGTGCCCCCGACTCTGCAGGAGGCCACTGCCAACCCACGCCTCTGCTGGAGACTCCTGGACACTCACAGGCAAGTCTGGGTCAGTCTCTTGTGGGGTCACTGCTCCTTTCTCCTGGGTCCTGCTGTGCACAAGGTTTTGTTTGTGCCCTCCAAGAGTCTGTTTCCCCAGTCCTGTGTAAGTTCTGGTGGCTCTATGGTGGGATTAATGGCTATCTCCTCCAAGAAGGCTTATGCCACACTCAGGTCTGCTGCACCAAGAGCCCCCGCCCCTGTAGCAGGCCACTGCCCTATCCAATCAGTTCAGTTCAGTTGCTCAGTTGTGTCTGACTCTTTGCGACCCCATGAATCGCAGCATGCCAGGCCTCCCTGTCCATCACCAACTCCCGGAGTTCACTCAAACTCAAGTCCATCGAGTTGGTATGCCATCCACCCATATCATCCTCTGTCGTCCCCTTCTCTTCCTGCCCCCAATCCCTCCCAGCATCAGAGTCTTTCCCAATGAGTCAACTCTTCTCATGAGGTAGCCAAAGTATTGGAGTTTCAGCTTTAGCATCAGTCCCTCCAATGAACACCCAGGACTGATCTCCTTTAGAATGGACTGGTTGGATCTCCTTGCAGTCCAAAGGACTCCCAAGAGTCTCCAATAGGACCCTCTAATTACTAGCAGAGATGAATAATGAAGGATTCCCCATGTATTTATGGTACCCATGCCCCACCAAGTCAGCTTCCTTCCTTGACTCATTGTGTGAACATTCTAGATTTAAACACAGTATCCTGAGAGCTTGCAGCATGCTCGGCAAAATAAAGTCCCTTAAAAAAATTGGGAAAAACTTCAGGGCTTCAATAAGAAGTTATGACTACAGGCTGACCCTGCACATGGCAGGATGGGACTGGAAAGGGACCCTATCCTGCCTCCAGGCACAGTTCTGTAACCAAAGAGACACAAATTCTGTTGGCTAGCAGAATCATGCAGGATTTAATTGTTAGGTTTCAATGGTAATTTAGGAAGATAAAAAGGAACAAAGAAAACGCAGATCCACGGAAGTCAAAATCATTACTGAAATAGTGGAAAATGGGGCAGTGAAAAGAAGGGGTGAAGTTAATGTCCACTCATCAGGCATAGAAACAGAATGACAGATGAATAAACCCAAGACAGGAGATCCAGCTTGGAGGTAGGCTGGGAAGACAGGAAAGAAGAAACTCCTGGTTAGAGGAGAAAACTGTTTTTTTAATTGGAGGATAATTGCTTTACAATGTTATGTTGGTTTCTGCCCTGTGTGTGCGTGTTTGTGTGTGTGTGTGCATGTGTGTGTGTGTGTGTGTGGATGCACTTAGTCACTCAATCATGTCTGACTCCTTGCAACCCACGACTGTAGCCTTCCAGGCTCCTCTGTCCATGAGATTGTTGTTGCCATTTCCTCCTCCAGGGGATCCTCCTGACCCGGAGTTTCTGTCATACAACAACATGAATCAGCCATAACTATACATTTGTCTCCTCCCTCTTGAACCTTCCCCCCACCAACCCCCCATCCCATCTCACCCCTCTAGGTTGTCACAGAGTACCAGGTTCAGCTCCCTGTATTATAGAGCAACTTCCTTCTAGCTATCTATTTTACACATGGTAATAAATATGTTTCAGTGCTACTTTCTCAATTCACCCCACCCTCTCCTTTGAGGAGATTTCATGGTGTTGATAAGTACCTGCTCTCAGACCTTGGGCTTTGAAATATACCATAGAGACCCTGGAATCCAACTCCTTGATTTTATAGAGAAAAATGAAGGTCAGAGGAGATGCAAGCAGACCAGAAGCCCACATCTAAATGGAGGTAGAAACAGGACTAGAATCTAGATCTCTTGCCTTCTAATCCAGGGCTCTTTTTGCTATAGTGGAAGACTGCAGAGATATCATTTTTGTGAAGCAGAGAGAGAAACTTTATCTCGGAGTCACCTTTGGACTTGAATATGTTGGACATCTTGGGGAAGAGAAAAGCAGATGGACACTCAAAAAAGGCAGGAGTGAAAGTCAAGTTCAGAGGATGGCGACCTCCTCACATCATCACTGGGGGTCTAGAGCAAAAGGGAAGGGGTTCTCTCTGATGATGGACCTTCAGGTCCTGCTCCTCATCCTCCAGCCCCTCGGAATCTCTGACAGCAGAGGGCCTCAGGACACTCTTAATTATGTTGTGAGGCTGCTGTGAGCCTCCCCAGAGCACAGCACATTTATAGGGCTGAGTCTCAGCTAGTTGCTTCAAGTGCTTTCTGAAAAAACAACAAAACAAAAACAAAAACCCAGCAAAGACCTCCTTTTGTTCTGACAATTCTTCCTCACACTTGAAGTGCCCGGCACAATTAGGAACATTCATTCTGTGCACACTTCGATAATGCGCTGATTAAAAAAAAAAAAAAAAAAAAAGCACTTAAACTGCAGAGCATGGCTGCAGGGACAGGAAAACACTATTGCCTCCATGGTTTCAGATACGGATTGTGTCATACTTAATGCTGAAATCATAAACTATCTGTTTTTGCCCCCTCCAAGCTGCCTATTGTGTGCTTATAAACAGGAACCTGGCGGCATGTCAGGGGTGCAGATTGATTTCCTCTCCCAAATAAAATTTTAAAAAGCAAATAAACAAGGTTATGTTGGCTAATGAAACATTACATGCCAGGCTGTGGAGAATTCTTTTAAAATGTATTTTCTTGAGCAAAGGGCAACACAAAGCATCGGTAAAAGCTTCCTTCACAAACAACATGTTTACACAGAAATGCATTACTTGAAAGAATGGAAAGTAATGGTGTATCTCCCAAGATATATTTAGCTGGTGTTTTAAGAAATGAATTAGGAATGGGTGATGAGGGGGTAGTCCTATGGTACCACAGAATTTGGAAATTAACTAAAGCCACTTAGAAGTAAGATGAAGTTGTTCTTATCTGTCAAGTTTTTGATTTTAGGATTTTTATAATTTATCATTAAGGCATAAGAGGCGCCCTTGGAGTGTATCTTCTTGGCATAAGAAAAGCTGGGAGAGAAAACTGAATCATGTCTCTCGCACACCACTGCTGCCCCAAACTTAGTGATAGGTGTGCAGTGAGCCTGGCAGACTGGCATCAATGGAAACCTCTCCTGGAAAGTGGCCTATTTCCCATCAGTGATGCCTGGACCAGCTGGAAGCAGTTTTAAGTCATCTATGTGCAAAACGTATCTCCTGGATCCTGCCTGCCTTCACAACAGAGAATGAATTTCAACCCAGCCCCAGAGCCAAAGCCATCCCAAGTGGACTGCGAGGTCCAGGTCAAAGCCCTCCTCGACCATCTTTCTGCTGATGAACCCAGTTAGCAGGAACCCTGATGCACCCCAATGCAACACAACGTGCAGCCCAAAGGATGGGGCTGAAAAGGCAGAGGGGCAACCTGAGGACCACCCAGTTGACAGGTGATGGCTACTGCTGATGGCGTTAAATGAGCAGAGGGCATTTTGCCTGTTCTCACAAACCCCAGTGATGCTTCCTTCTCTCACAGTTATTGCTTGTCCTCCAGGGATTGGTACGTTGTACTAGAGCCTAGAGGAACGAGGTAAAAATTTCCTATCATCTTAAGATGGCCCTGATTGTAATGAAAGAAAGGTAACCTTTTAATCCTATTCAGAATTCGTATAGAGAACAAAATACTCAGAAATCACAAAGGTGACCCTGAGATCCTGCAGACCCAAAGGCCCTACCCCAGAGAGTTTTAGGGGTGTTCCTCGGTGAGAAGGTGCAAGGTCTGGGGTTGGAACAGTGCCTGAGATGGCAGGTCCTCTCCCTCTCTCCGCAATGACTCACCAAGCAACCTTGGTCAGGTCCCCAGGCCACTCGGAGCTTTCTTTTTTCCACTGCTTTTAATATAAGGCAAACACTGTCAGTCTGATGGTTGCAGTGATTAATGAGGTAACATTTGTAAAATGCTAAGAGCTTTCCAGAACTCAAATGCGAATACTTTTGACCAAATACTCTGGATAATAGTTAAAACACAAAAAGATTTAGTCACCAGTTGGCTAAGGATATGAACCTGGGAAGGAATGGCAGAAGGACTGTGTTTCGTGAAAGGCTTTGACTAGGGCTGGGTGCACATCAGGGGGAAGAGAAAAAAAGCGGGGGAAAGCTTTAGGGTTTCAAAACCTGAAACACAAATAATTTCACTTCCAAAAGAGGCCATTAACTTTTAAAACTCTGCACCCTTTCAACAACACCAAAGATAATGTAATTCCACAAAATCTTTTTCTATACACATAATCCTATGGGGTATAATACCAAGTGTGAGAGTAGATTACACTGAAACTTTTGTTCTTATCCCAAGAAAATGATACATTATCCTCTGGGGGCCATATACCAATTGGCTTGGCACTTGTAACCATCAACTTTACTTCCCTCATTTTCTGTGCAAATGGAAGAATCAAATTAATCATTGGCAAATCTGATAACAGATGTGTTTCTCAGTGAATCCACATCAAGCACTCAGAAAGTAATTACCCCCTGAAGCTTGTTGTGTTCCTGGGTACATTTGGCATCAACTAAAGACTTCAGCTGCTTTGTTTTTATCTGACGTGAAGTTAAAGCCTTGGGGTGATACTCCTAGTGCTGCTTTAGATTATAAAGTCTTAACAGCCCCTCGCTTTAGGGCACTGTGTTTATTGATGCTATGTAAGCAATTTACAGTCCCTGAAGAGTGCATCCACCACAGTGCTACAGTGTTTAACTTGTTAAATTATATTTAGAGCTTCGGGGAAAATTACCTCATTGGCTTCGCCAGCATGGGTTACTGATATCACACAGGAGTTACGGCAGCCTCCACCTGACCAGGACAGTGGCGAGAACATTTACAGGCTGGAGTCAAAGGTGGAATGCAGAATTTGAGTGCAGAAGTTGAGAGGGTAAAGGACAGATGAGAGAGATGGAGACTGGGGTTGGGGGGAATGCAGCAGGGAAGGAGTTAGGAAAGGCAGGAAGGATGGAGGCAAGCAGGGGTCAGCATCCGAGAGAGTCATTTGTTTGGTTGCAAGGTGAAACAAATTGCCAACGAAGGCCATTTTAATTCCAGCTTTGTTTTAAGCTACCTTCACAACTGGAGAGTGTTCCTATTCCCAGCCCCCCTGTCTGTTGGAAAGATGTTCTGGGTCCAGGGACCTGGGAGACACCATGGACCTCCAGTTGCTGTAGCCACTCATCCAACAGGCTTCATGTTTAGAGCCCTTCAAGGCTCAGATATTGCATGGGGAATATTGGACACATTTGTTAGGAAAATTAGGAGTAGCTGGTGGTGGAGAAAGGGGCAGAGAAGGAGGAGGAAAACAGAAAAGGATGTGAAGGAGAAACAAGAGCAGCAGCAGTAACAGCAGAAGCAGCAGGAGCAGAATCTTTGTTAGAATAAAGAGAGACATAAAGTAAGGCTAAAATATCATTGAGCCTGAAACTTAGTGATGTCATGAGTCAACTTCAGAAAAGCAGCCAAAGGCCATGGGATTAAAATCCAGTGTAGAGGCGAGAGCACAGGCTCATGAAAGCAAGCAAGTGGCTGATACTCTCTGGGGTCTCAGTTCATGTGACATCTTCTAGTTCACAAACGGCTAAGGGTTTGAAGCAAAGCATCAGAAATGACAAGTGTGTAACCTCTATGAGAAAACACTGTTTTCTCTTTCCCCATATGTACCTTTTGTACAAGGTTTCTCATGCTTAGGATACTTAATAATGACTAACCCAAATAAAACAGAAATCGGACAGTGCAAAAGTAACAGGCACCCAATGAAATAAACAAGAGTGCTGACCAGGCTGTTTTGGCTTATGTGAGTGTTGACAAGGAATAAGGGTGGGACATCACAGATTGCACGTCTTTCAAAAACTAGAGAATGAAAAGCAAGAGTGAGAGAAATGCTACCCTGCACATAAGCATCTAACTTCCTATGAAAATGAAAAACAGCTAGGCAGATAGGTATAAATCTCAGAATATGACTCCTTGAAGAGAAATTTTAGTCTTAAGGACAAATCAGAAAGTCCCATTCCTCCTAGATTTAACAGACTTTTCATGTTCTAGCTAATAACTCACACTTAATGCCTAGGGTTGCATTTCCAAAACCGTGTGCTGAGCTGCCCCAGGGTGCCACACTGAACTCACAGGGTTGCTGCAGGATCTTGAAAAGTTTGAGGGAAAGGTGGCAATCTGCTGGACAAGGCACAAACTTGAGGCCATTGATGTTTCCACATTAGATCCTGCTACATTCCTTTGATTATATCACATCTTTGCAAAGCTGGATTTTGGTTGATTGCCATGATAAAAAGCAAATATCAGGCAAAAATAAATGTGGAACAGAAAACAAGGGTAGTGATAGCCAGTCTGACTTTAAAGTTTGAGAACTTGTGGGAAGTCCAACAGGTACAAACACCCCATTAATAATGACAGTTATTTAAGAATGGAATAAAAGTCTTTTTCACTTCCAATAAGGGGGCATGGCAACCCACTCCAGTATTCTTGCCTGGAGAATTCCATGGACAGAGGAGCCTGGTGGACTACAGTCCATGGGGTCACAAAGAGTTGGACAAGACTGCGTGACTAAGCACAGCACATCTATGTATTATTTATTTGAAATAGCTTCTGAGATGTTTGTACACTTATGATGTCGTTTGGACCTAAGTACCTAAAAGTAGAATGCCACGGTACTTCTTTTGGCCAAGGTGTGCCATGAAAAAATTACTGAAACACCAAAAGTGCCTGATCCTGAGAAAGTTTGGGTTCCCATGGTCTAGGGGAAACTGATAGAGAAAATAATATGTGGTAATATTCAACAAAGAACTAACTAAGAAAAAAAAAAACATGATTTGGGTGAATTATCCCTTAGGACATTTGGCCTTGTGGGTAAAAGAAGAATCTGCTATGTTTTACAAAGGACAGCAAAGAGTCAGATGTTCTGGAAACTTTACTGAGCTAGGTAGCATCATGGGTGGGGATTTCTAGGCTCTGAATTGTGGAAAGTTCCCAACACACTTAAAACCTACAGTCATAAGTTTCTGTACACTTAGTCTCTATACTACCATTCTGCCCCACCAGTGCCCTGGCACTCAAAACTGTCTGACTGCAATTATTCTTTGCTTTTAGGGGGTACCACAAATGTCGTCTGTCACTGACAACAGTCATTCTATTGTATAAGCTGGAGACAGTTTAATACATCATAGAAGACATTTTGCCAATAACTAGGAAAACCACAGAGCTTGCTCCAGTACACTGCCTTTCACCAAAGATGAGATCCAACACCTCCAAATATATAGTGGCATGATGAATTTAATTGTCTAGGAAATGGAAAAGGAAGCTAAAAACGGCTAGACAAGATGGAGTCGAAAGAATTGGAAGGAACTCTCAAGACACAAGATGTCCCACCAATAACCAGGTACTTCAGGTATGAAAAAGACCAGAAGAACATCAAATTCACAGGTTAGTTTCAGAGTTTAAACTCAAGTTGGTATCAGAGAAGGGAACTGAAATGCCCGCCTGGCCAAAAAATCTGTCCCAACTAAACTTCCAACATCTGGAGAGTTTGTTGAAATCTTTTGTTTGTAACTGAGAGGGTAAAAAGAAATAGATGCAAAATACCAAAGATCAATTCTTAACTCCAAATATTTACTTTGAAATATTTTCAAAAAGCCTTTTGAAAATTCTGTGCATTCATTTTTGGGCAACTGTTTACTAAGCATGACATGTAAATTACCCCAGTAGGCATTCTAGGGAACCCACTGGAAGTATAAGATATGATCCCTGCCTTCAAGAAGTTGGCAAGACAAACCATACACACTTAGACAAAGTTAAATGTCAAAAGAGATGATGCCAGACATCATTAGTCTGCATATGATTATAGGCCAAGTGACTAGTTCAAGAGTCCAGAGGTACGATGGTAAACTCCATGTGTCAACTATCTTAGGCTTTAATGACCAGTTGTTTGGTCCAATATCAGTCCAGATGTTGCTGTGGAGGTATTAGTATTTTTTTTAAATGAACACTAAAATCAACAGACTTTGAGTAAAGCAGATTACCCTCCATAATGGGGGTGGGACTCATGAAATCAGTTGAAGGCCTTCAAAATAAAGACTCAGGTTCCCCAAAGAAGAAGTAATTCTGCCTCAAAACTACAATATAGAAATTCTGAGTTTCCATCTTATAGATTTTGGACTCAAGGTCAACATCAACTCCTATCTGAATTTCCAGGCTGCCAACCTGGAAAATGCAGATTTTCTAGTCATTCTACTTTTCTTTTCTCTCTTATGTCCCCTCTTTCTATAGATCTAGAGATAGAAATGGAGATAGAGAGAGAAATAAATATCTCCTACTGGTTCTGTTTCTCTGGAGAACCCTGACTAATACTCAGTTCAGTCGCTCAGTTGTGTCCTACTCTTTGCAGCCCCATGGACTGCAGCATACCAGGCTCCCCTATCTATCACCAACTCTCGGAGCTTGCTCAAACTCATGCCCATTGAGTCAGTGATGCCATCTAACTATCTCATCCTCTGTTATCCCCTTCCCCTCCTGCCTTCAGTCTTTCCCAGCATCAGGGTCTTTTCCAATGAGTCAGTTCTTCACATCAGGTGGCCAAAGTACTGGAGTTTCAACTTCAGCATCAGTCCTTCCAATGACTGACTGCCTTTAGGATTGACTGGTTTGATGTCCTTGTAGTCCAAAGGACTCTCAAGAGTCTTCTCCAACATCACAGTTCAAAAGCATCAATTCTTCAGTGTTTGGCTTTATGGTCCAACTCTCACATCCATATGTGACTACTGGGAAAACCACAGTTTTTCACTAGATGGACCTTTGTCAGCAAAGTAATGTCTCTGCTTTTTAATATGCTGTCTAGGCTTGTCATAACTTTTCTTCCAAGGAGCAAGCATCTTTTAATTTCATAGCTACAGTCACCATCAGCAGTGATTTTGGAGCCCAAGAAGATAAAGTCTGTCACTGTTTCCATTGTTTCCCATCTATTTGTCATGAAGTGACAGGACTGGATGCCATGATCTTAGTTTTTTGAATGTTGAGTTTCAAGCCAGCTTTTTCATGAGTTGAAACTCTGACTAATACTAGAGGATAAAATGGTGATTGCTGACTGGCACAGTCAGGGAGCATTTCAATAAGGAACTAAAGATGGATTTTGAATTATATTTGGATGAGGGTGAGCTTCTCCTCTGTCATACTCACTGTTAAGGGTTAGAACAATACAAATGAGACCAAGGTGTGCCCTCCTGACCTACAGAGAAACTAAAATAGAAGAGATGACACTTATAAATGGATACTATTCCAAAAGGGAAGATTGAGGAAATCATGTTAGCTAAAGAGAACCTGCTACTGCTGCTGCTGCTAAGTCGCTTCAGTCGTGTCCGACTCTGTATGACCCCATAGACGACAGCCCACCGACAACCCACCAGACTCCCCCGTCCCTGGGATTCTCCAGGCAAGAACACAGGAGTGGGTTGCCATTTCCTTCTCCAACGCATGAAAGTGAAAGGTGAAAGTGAAGTCGCTCAGTCATGTCCGACTCTTAGCGACCCCATGGACTGCAGCCTACCAGGCTCCTCCATCCATGGGATTTTCCAGGTAAGAGTACTGGAGTGGGGTACCATTGCCTTGTCCGAAAGAGAACCTAGTGATGTCAAAAGAATTCTTGTGGATACTTTCTCAGAAGGTCTCTGCTTGAATCCTTCTTCCAGCTCTGGCCCAGTGTGACATGGCCACAACAAGCAGCCTTATTGGCCTTCACAACCCTTCTACCAAATGCAAGCAAAGCAACACCCAGCAGTATTGATACATCTTTGCCATCCCTTGCAAACACTGTTTCCTAAGCAACAGGGATGAAGGGGAGGAGGGAACAGGTGGAAGGGGAGATCTCCTTCACATTCACATGCATTGCAGGCAAGACTGTTTTCCAGCTTATTCCTAAGAAGAAAAAAGCATGATCTTAACTGAAAGGCAGCAGTCTAGAAAGATACATTCTGAATGTATGTAACTGTAAGGTCTAGACTCCTGGGGATCCATGTTGGAGATGATTCACCATATATGTCTCTCATACATATACACATGTGGGCATGTATATAGTTTTTATAAGGTAATAAACACTGACATTTATCAAAGACTGCTGTTTTTTTCTGGCTCCGTTGCAATTTTAAAGTCATTGGCCTTTTTCTTTCTCTCTTTCTATACAAATACACACACACACATATTCTGAGAATAAACAAAAAAAGAGATAACAAACCCATGAGAAAATAGAAACAAAATATAAACAGGGATTCAAAAAAGATAAAAGTCCACATGTCGAAAAGGCATATGGGAAAATGTTCAACTTTACAAATAACCATAAAAATATAAATTAAAATGAGAGCAGTATAAAATAAAAAGGTGAATAATTACAAGTGTTGGTGTTGATATGGGGATCTGGGAACCATATACTATCACAGTGTAAATTTTTTGTGATTGATTTCTGGAATTCAACCTGTATCAACTCAGGGAAATTAAGTATGCATAGGCTATATGTCTCTATATTCTCATGTAGGTGCATACAAGGATCATGGGTCATGACTAGTCCCTTTCTATGTGAGGGATGCATGGCAAGAATACAAATGGAGGTCTATATCTTACCTGACTAAATTAAAGTTACAAATCAACTTACAGACATGTTCTACCTCCTATCTTGATAAATGTATAATTCACATCATAATATAAATTTACATTTGAATGAATAATTCTCAACTTCCTGAGGTTCTCAGCCTCTGCAGGTTTGGAACTCCCTGGGCCCTTTTTCTTTCTACCTTCAGCTCTATCCACACCCAGAGAGGCCCCATATGTATGCACTTAACTTATCAATGAGGAAACCAATTTACTCAAGATCACAGAGTGAGGGGCAGAATTATAGCTTGAATTCAGGTTTCCTTACTCCAATCCTGCATAGCTTAGTTATTTTCAGTGGACAAAACGAACTGCTTATTAAGTAATCCTAAAATTGAGCTATTGAGATGACTTGGGTGACCCGAGATGATAGTCACTGCCATAAAGAGACTTCAGCCTACATATAATACATAAACTCCATGCACACCCTCCCCTCCCCCTCAAAAAACAAGGTCTTGGCCACCTATCAGGGCAGGACAGTCTGTCCTTGCAAGAATGAACCCTAATTGAAACCCTCAGACTATTTGGATTATAAAATTGGTGCAGCCACTTTGGAAAATAGTCTGGCAGTTCATCAAAAAGTTAAACATAGAGTTACCATCAGATCAGATCAGATCAGCCACTCAGTTGTATCCGACTCTTTGCGATCCCATGAATCGCAGCACACCAGGCCTCCCTGTCCATCACCAACTCCCGGAGTTCACTGAGACTCACGTCCATCGAGAGTTACCATAGAACCCAGCAATTCCACTCCTAGGTATACTCTCAAGAGATACAAAAAAATGTATGCCCATACAAAAATGTGTGTCCAAATGTTCATACCACCATAATTAATAATAAGCGAAAAGTGGAAACAACACAAATGTCCATTGTCTCATGAATGAACAAAATGTGGTATATCCATACAATGGACTATTATTTGGATATAAAAAGTACTGATAACATGATACAAGATAGATGGACCTTGAAAACATTATGGTAAATGAAAGAAGTCAGTCTCAAAATCCCCTGTATTATATGATTCCATTGATATGCAATGTCCACAAAAGACAAATCCATAGAGACAGAAAGTAGATTATGGTTACCTAGATGGAGGATGGGGAGGAATGTCTAAGAGGCATGAGGCTTCCTTCTAGGGTGAGGAAATGTTCTAAAATTGATTGTGGTAACAGATAAATGAGTGGATTCATACCATGAAATGTTATGTAACAGAAGAAATGAAGAACTATGCAACAAGGATAAATCTTTATAAGAATGTTGCATGAAAAATGTAACAGCAGAAGATTAATAGCACATTGCCACTCAACACACACACACAGATACACACAACTATATTTTTACAAGGATACAGGAGGACTTAAGAATATAATGAGTACATTGCAGTGGGGATCGAGAGAGGAATGGGACCTGAAGACAGAGAGAAGATACGATATTTGTTTTTCTCTTTCTGACTTACTTCACTCTGTATGTTAGTCTCTAGTTCCATCTATGTCTCCACAAATGACCCAATTTCATTCATTTTTATGGCTGAGTAATGTCCCATTGTATATATGTACCATATCTTCTTTATCCATTCATTTGTTGATGAACATTTAGCCATGTCCTGTCTATTGTAAACAGTGCTGCAATGAACATTGGAGTGCATGTGTTATTTTGAATTTTGGTTTTCTCAGGATATATGCCCAGTAGTGGGATTGCTGGGGTCATATGGTAGCTCTATTTTTAGTTTTTAAGGAACCTCCATACCGTTCTCCATAGTGGTTTTATCAGTTAACACTCCCACCAACAGTGCAAGAGGTTCCAGAGGGGAGAATACAGACACGGCAAGAGTAGGGATTGTCCCAGACACTGATGATAATCAACTTGACTAGAAAAGTTAGTTAATAATGTTGACTAACGCAACTCAGCAACTGAAGTTTGAAGGAAAATTTAAGAAAGATAAAGAAAGCAAAAAAAAATAAAAAAAAAAAAAGAGCTTTAAAAAATATATGGTAACCACAGAGGATGCTTGTCTCCTAAGTTTCTGAAAATTACACAATCAGCAAAATAGCCCAGGGAAAACATTCCTGCTGTAGCATCCTTTTCTGTATAGCTGAGTGTAGTGCTTAGGTCAGAAGTAAAGACATATATCTTAGCTTCTCCACAGAAAGGATACGGTAGTGCTTGCACAACAGGGAGGCAGAGTGAAGTCATTTAGACAAATGAATCACCCAGAGACACGCCAGTCAAAAGACAACTCATAGTCCTCAAGGTTCCAGGAGTTTCCAAAAGTCAGTGGTGAGAGTAGGTGAGTAAAGGAAAAAAAACCTTCTCTTCTTTCTACTTATTTTATTTTGTTTGCTGGGGTTGGGGGCAGGGGGTGAGGGGAGTGAAGTAGACTTTTGATATTTTGTTTTGAAGGAAGGAATTTTTCAAAAATGGGAATTTTACTCACTTGGAGAGGGCTGTCTCTGGAGCTGTAATTTATCTATGCAGTGCTGAGATGACAAACAAGACGCTGCCCCCTCCACCCTCATCCTTTATCTGCTTCTCCCGACCATCCCCACGGCTTGCACTCACAGAGCAAGGCTGACCCTGCCAGCCAATTACATTATGCTAATTTGTCTGTTAACTCTAACTCCTGCAGGGGCATTCAGCACTCAGAGCAGTTCCCAGATTTATATTGTCCCTGGCCGCCCCTGCACACCAGCCGGGTTAATGGAGCTCTCCACCCCGCCCCCACGCTCCCTTCTCTGCTTCCAGCTTGGGATGCGTGGCAGTATCTTTGGGAGGCAACAGTGTACTTTCTAAATGGCAGTTCAGGCCTATGCAGGAGCGAGCCCAGGCCTTATCCTGTACATCTTTCCAGAGCACACTGTTTATCTTAGGAGACCTGTCCTCTGGAAAAACTTGTTTTAAAAGAAAATATACTGCTGCTTAAAAAAAAAAAAAACAACAACAACATAATGCAAACTACTAGGTAACTGTGTCAGCCTGCTGATTCTGTTTCAGGGATCACACATTCGCTCACAGAAAGTCTATCAAAGCAAAAGTTAAAAAGTCATGCATACTAGGAAATCCATATTAGACTGTTCTCTGTTAGAAAAGAGAAGGGACAAGTTTTGGAAAGTGGGTTGGAACATGTAAACTTTTCTTCCAGAGTCAGGAAGTCTTGACAATCTTTCTATAGCTAGCATCCCAACACAACATCCAAATTTCACAAATCTCTGAATCAACCAGTCTTACAAAGCAACTACATGTGCCGGGCTTTGAGAGAGAAAATAACACATAATAAGATAAAGCAAGAAGAACAGCTCCTATAAGTCATATTTCAAAGTCAATTTCATTACATTAGAAGTTTGCAATCTATGGGACAGCAAAAAATGTTAAGTTATGGAAACACAACAGCTGTGAACAATTCTGCCTCCTCTAAAGAAAGCTACTTCATCAGCTATGAATGGTGAAGTAGCCTTAGAATACTCATAAAACCATTTATCAAGACAAAAATAACCATCTCTTTTAATGACCACAGCACTCATATGAGGTAGATATAATTAATCCCATTTTACAGGTGAGAAAACTGAGCTCAGAGGGGTTAAATAACTTGCCCAACACTGTGAATCAGTGACAGAGATGGAAGTGAAGATGGGCCCATGTTTTTAACACTCATTCAGCCTCTATTAGATCTATTGAACTACTCAATTTTGCAGACGGAGAAACTGAGATCTAGATAAAAGTACTTGCCCACACCCTCAAATATGAAACAGAGGCCCAGAAAGGCTCAAGGTTATATGGCTAGTCTGCAGACACCTGGTCCAGAATGCCTCCCATAACATCATGCCTACTCCCTGTCTCGACTCTGCCCAGCCACATAGGAATGTGGCATTGCATGACATTTTAAGGAGGTTTAACTTTAACCCAGAATATAGGAAATCACTTACAAAACAAAAAATCAATTTCCTTTTTCCCCCAGTAGAATGGATTGAGATCTGTCCTGGCAAGATCTGGCTAATGTTAAGCCTATCTCTTCAACCTGAGGTAACTTTGACTCACATTTTATAACCTAAAATAATATCTGGAAGACAGACTATTATGTGATGGCTACAAAAATGAGGGAAGCTATGTGTAATGGTATGTAAAGATATCTAGGATATATAATTAAGTATTTTAAAACAAAATGGGGCAAATCATCTCCCATTTGGATAAACAGAAAAGGAGAGACAGACAGATAAATGAACAGACAAACAAAGAAATGCATGCTGTTTTTCTAGGAGCTATAAATTATGGTATGTGAATAATTTTTTGGAATGATATAAAAGAAACTATTAACAGGGATCACCTGTGGGGAGAGACACACTAGGAAGGCAAAAGGAAAAGAAACTTTACATTTCATTTTATGCCTTCCTGCACTGTCTGAAAAGTTCCAATGTGCACACATTGCTTTTCTTCTTAAAAGACGCCTATGGACATTTGTTACACATAACACAAATAACTAAAGTTCAGATGTTCCAGGAGAGAGAAAAAAGCAAGTGTTAAGATTCTTATGAGGCTACCAGGATCATGAATGAGAAGAAAGAGCATTCTGTAACGTAACCTAAAGGTCTATGGATACAAGACACTCATCATGAGGATGAGCAAGGTAATTAGGAAAAAGAAAATGATACCCGAAGATCCAAAATTGTGGGGAGGCTGGGATGCCACTACGAAATAGAGCCAGATGGTATCAGCCAATTTGTTTTTAACAGGATTTAACATTAAGTAATGTACCCCCTAAAATGTACACCCAGTAAATTAAGGCTGTAATTCCATCTTGGTGTTATGGTGACATGAAAATCCACTCAAGCTTTTCTGTCAGGGTTTATGAAGTTATCAAAGCCCCTTGATGGAATTACAACACTATTATGTACAGCTGGAGGGACATTACTCCTTATCTGAATAGCAGTTAAAAGCACAATGGCACCAAAGGGCACTAAAATACCAGTTCCTCATTAGTGAGCCGCAGGGAAGGAAGACACTCGGGTGCACGTGCATACACACGCACACACACACACACACACACACACACACACACACAGCCCCGACCATCTGCATTAATGATTATTGGTCTGAGGTGCAAAGTCCTGAATATTCCACTCTGCCTTTTTGAAAGGCAAGATTTAACAGCATTGTTCTCAGATAACACAGTGTCTGAAACAATCAACATTTTATCACCTTCTGGACATAAAGGAATATAGGCAGGTAGTCAATTTAGCTCCCCAGCATCCCTGTCCCCCAAAAGAAGCCATACAAATAAGCCATAAAAATGACTTAAGATATTTAAAAAATAAGTTTCATGATGGTTATGAGCACAGGGTCAATCTGGGTTAGAATCTAGTTCTATCATCTACTGTGTTACTTTGGACAACACACTTTTCCTTTCTATGTCTCAATGGCCTAGAAAATGGAGACAGTAATGAAGCCCACTTTTTTGGTTGTTGTGAGGATGGAGTGAAATAATACTTGTTAATTAGTAAAGAATCTAGGTACA
This sequence comes from Bos indicus x Bos taurus, assembly GCF_003369695.1. Classification (NCBI taxonomy): domain Eukaryota; kingdom Metazoa; phylum Chordata; class Mammalia; order Artiodactyla; family Bovidae; genus Bos; species Bos indicus x Bos taurus. Next base: position 52,096,429 of record NC_040079.1, on the reverse strand, counting down.
AAGTAAGCTCTTGGAGTTCCACATAAAGAAGAACAACAGGGACTTTCTTAATACAGTAAAAGCCATTGAGACAAAGTAGTTAGTTGATTAACTAAAAAACTAAATAAAGAGAGGAGTATAAAAACAATAGTATACTTTAAGCATCCTGTTAACTTAAAATATATAAAAGCAGATGCACTGCTGACCTTCTGATGGAGGATCAGTGCCTTTTCTGAGTGTGGGTGTGCTGGTGGAGATCTGCATGTTCTTTCTGGCATAAACCACACCCTGAATGTATAGTCAACAGCTTCCAGCTTTAGATCTTTAACAGCAGAGCAAGAACTTAAAAGATCACAGAGAAGCAATCTGAGTGCAGAACTTCTCTGCATTTCCACAAATATACTCCCAATCATTCTTGCCCATACTTAATTTGATAACATTTCTAAGTCTTTCAACTCAGTCGCCAACATTCAAATTAGGTCTTGCCTTTCATGCTCTTATTTTATTCATGTGTACATTACTTAAATTATGGGATTACAACAATAGGTATAATCAGCATTGACCATTTAGAAATAAATACAATGGCCAATTGGTAAGCAGTAAAGAACTCGCAGTCATGAGCATTCAAAGTATCATGGGCATCAGCAGCTTTGTTTTACCTACTGGGCATCAGCAGCTTTGTTTTACCTACAGAATAAAGAGCATTGGGTAATCTATCAGGTAGGTGCAGGGCAGGTTCCACGAAGAGAAGTTCTGCCACGGGTTCGTCAGTATCAAGCAGAAAGAGGCAATGAGCTGAAAGAGCCCTAGGTGTCTTCCACAGTGATAGTTCTAAAAGACATTCTTAAAATTCCCTCACTTTCCTGTTCTCAACTCTTCCTTGTCATCAACACTAGATACAACCCCAAAAGCTGTCTAAGACCAGGGATGAATATACAGACCAGAAAAAGAGCAATTTTTAATATGAACTCAGAATATTGTGACATGACAGTAAAGACATTACTGCTAAAGGTTTACAGCAATTATCTAATTAAGTAGCATTTGGCTGTGCAGTTAAGAGGATGTGGGCAGAGGCAGACTCAGGCAAAACATGAAGCTTCCTCGGCTATCACATGCCCGGCCTCAGTAGACAGGGTTCTTTCACCTAGCACCCCCAAGCCCAGATGCCCATTGTACCTAAATCCTCCTCCCTCTCCCCTGCCCCTCCTCCATTTGAACCTAAACAAGCTCTCTGTAGACAATCTAATAAACCCACTCATCCAGAGTATGAACAATTAATGAAATTTAATGTTATCTTTTTCAATGGATTGTATACTAAAACTAATAAACAAAGTAGCAAAGTAACATGTTAAAGGAATAGGGAATAAAATTGTGCAATTATAGGACATCCAGGGAGATTTAGGATATGCAGAAGAATTATACCAGCCCCTCTGAAATCACACTAAACAAGAGGCCAGGTGCTGCAAGTCATAAAATACATCGAGAAACTAGTACCAATATGGTTTTGGAAATGCCATCTATGAAATATGGTAAAGTCTTCAATGTTCCTTGAAAATACAAACCGGTCTCTCAAGACTGTAGGCTTGATGTCAAATCTCCCTGAAAGACCCCCACATTACACGTGTACCATGCATCCTTGGAAACAGCCATAACAATTTATGCCCAATGAGTGGGAAAGAATGTTGATTTCACTTGCTTTATGACTTAGGTGATGGTGGGCTGGTCATCAAAAATGTCTGTGCTTATTTTCAAAACTGATACCATGACGGTCTATCAGCCACTATTTGTTGAGTTCCCACAAGGTGATGACGCTGGATTTTGTCTTTGGAGGGTTTTAAGGGCTGGGAACCTAGAAGTATTTACAGCTCTCCAGGACTCTGCCTTTTTTCAGACTGAAATTGAGTGGCTGAGGTGAGACAAACCTACAAATTAGGGAACAGACTGGCCTGAGGATGCATATATCCATAGGGAATAACCAACAAAAACTTCAACCACCATACTACTTGCTCACAAAATTATTACTTATTTATTTGTATGGAATAAAATATGATACAGGAATATAGATGTGAACTAAGGACAGGATGTTGCTAATATCTTCAGAAACAGAGTCTTCCATTCAAGACTAGTCTGTATGTTAACCCCCATATTGGTAGAACACAGATATTAATAGTACCTACCTCTTGGGAATGCTATGAGACTTTGGTGATGTTTAAGACCCATTCCTTACCGTTTAACAGCAAATGAGAGCAGACAAGCAAGGTGGGCTGCCTGAGTGTGTGTGTGCGAAGTTGCTTCATGCATGTCTGACTCTTTGCAACCCTATGGAGTGTAGTCTGTCAGGCTTCTCTATCCCTGGGATTCTCTAGGCAAGAATACTGGAGTGAGTTGCCATGCCCTCCTCCAGGAGATCTTCCCAACCCAGGATGGGATAATGATAGGCAATGATGCTTATATAAGAGCCAACACAAGAACCAATAATAAAATTAATTAATAATAGCTAACATTTATTGATGGTGCCAAGTACTTAGATCTCAGGTACTGGTTTTAATATGTTACTGAACTTAATGCTCACAAGATTTCTTTGAGAAAAAATATTATTATTATCTCCATTTTACAGACAAGAAATTGAGGTACAGAGAGGTTAAGCAACTTGCCAGTGTTGCATATAATCAAGTCTCAGCAAGTTGCGAAGACTTAAAATCATACTGAATATGTTCTCTGAGCATAATGAAATCAAGCTAGAATAAGCAACAGAAGGTTGACTAGAAACCCAAATGTTTGGTATTGAAACAATATTGCTTCTAAATAACTAATGGGTTAAAAAGGAAATCACAATGAAAATTAGAAAATATTTTTCATTGAATGATAATGAAAACTTAATATATCAAAACTTGTGGAATATAGCTAAATATGTGTTTAGATGTAAATGTATAGCTTTAACTGTATTGTTAGAAAGAAAGAATGGCTGAAATCACAATTGATCTAAGTATCCATCTCAAGTAGTGACAAAAAGAAGGGCAAACTATACGCAAAGAAAGTACAATAAAATTACGAAAAATAAAACTAGTAATCAAGGAAATAAGGAACACATACAGTGAAGAAAACGGACAGAGCCAAAGCTTGATTCTTGGGAGACAGTGACAAAACTCATCAGCTCCCATCAAAACCAATCAAGGAAGAAAAAAGAGGCATACCTTACATCAGGAATGAAAAAAGCCTATTGCTATATATGCCATGGAAAATGAAAAGATAAAGAGGATATTTTCTAAACTTTATGTCAATAAATTCGGAATTTTACTTAAGAGGATAAGTTTCTAGACAAAAATGCTATTCTGCAAAGGAAAGGTATAACTATAACTTGACCACTGCCAAAATATTATTTCAGAATCACACCTGATGTAGTTGCAAGCATTTTCAGACAGGCAAAATCACTTGCCATACCATTATCTGTGGCAAAATCACCTAGCTTTGAACACTAGGGTTTTACTTAAAAGGAAATTAAATACAAGTCAAGTTTTCTCCTTAGTCCCAATGAGTCTAAAATCATTTTAATCTCATTCCTCACATGTCCAGAAAAGACGTGGCATCTATATCCCTTTAATCTAAAGTTTAAAGGTCTTAAAATTATGATGATGTTGGATGTTACTCTTTTCTCTTAATCTCTGCAGATCATAGGAGAGTTTTTAGAGTTTAAATAGACAGAAGTATTACTGTTGCCCATTTTATCGATACTTAACAATTTAAGCAATTTGTCCAAGGTTCCAGTGGCCACTGATTAATGGAGCTAGAACTGGAACACAGACCTTCAGACTCCAGAGTCACTGACACACTGCTAGAGGAGCCAAACACAGCCAGATTACTCTATGAATTTTCAACCTACTCAGAGCTGGCACAAAGTGAATTAGAGTTTTGGTGTAAGTATAGCCATCTGTCATCTGGGGCTGTAGGAAGCTGGTTCTCAGGACTGGTGTTTTCTATAGGTTTCTGCAAATAAAATTTTCTTCAATGACTGATGCCCCAGAATAATACAGGGGCTTTATTCCCTTCATACCACTGCTGCTGCTGCTGCTAAGTTGCTTCAGTTGTGTCTGACTCTGTGCGACCCCAGAGACAGCAGCCCACCAGGCTCCCCCATCCCTGGGATTCTCCAGGCAAGAACACTGGAGTGGGTTGCCATTCCCTTCTCCAATGCATGAAAGTGAAAAGTGAAAGGGAAGTCACTCAGTCGTGTCCGACTCTTAGCGACCCCATGTACTGCAGCCTACCAGATTCCTCCGTCCATGGGATTTTCCAGGCAAGAGTATTGGAGTGGGGTGCCAGTGCCTTCTCTGCTTCATACCACAGTATAACATACAGTGTCTAGTCTGGAGTTAGGCTCACCTGGGTTCAAATACCAGTTCTGCCATTAACCAGTTTTATGGATTTGAGCATGCTGCTTAATCTTTCCCAGTTTTCTTATCTGTAAAACGGGAATGACAATAGCACCCGTCTTATAGGTGTTCTCTGCTTTTTTGTTTTTGGTGGTTTGTTTTTGTTTTTAGTGAGAAGAAACACAAAAGCACCTGGAACGATAACTGGCACACGGTTAAGCTCTCAATAAAACAAGGTATATACCTATCTTCTTCCAGTCCATCGCCACCTCTAACTTTACCTTGGCTTTAAACTTTAAAAACAAAAGTTTATTTTCACTCACTGTTCTTTAAAGCAAAATATTGGCATTTGAGCCAAAATGTCCCTCTGAATACTGACATGGTGCCCAGAATACAGGATTTACAGCTTAGAGATGATGTTAGCTTCACTACAAATACTTTCAGGGAATGGCAATGCAGAAGACTTCAGTGTAGGGCTGGGTCCATATGCCTAGCTGAAAGGAGTTAAGAAACCGTGGAGGCAACATATAGATTCCCCCCCTCCCCCAGTATTTCTGTAAGTGACATTTATGAATATTTCACTAGAATTTGGTCATATTCATTTACAGAGATTTATTAGTGAAAGGTACATAAGGTAGGGAATGACAAGTAGGTAAATGGTTAGAAACACAAACTTCACCCAAAACTGCTTAATATAAAAGAAGATTGAATCAGAAAAAGAAGGATGTTCATATATCAAGTATGATTGGAGGGATTTAAACTGAGATTCAGTTCTCCTTTCTCATGACAGGCTACTGACCTTATTTTGGGCCTCTGACAAATCAGTTATGAATTTGCAAGACTTGTAAACAAATCTGGAAATCTTGTTGGGAGTTCATGTTCTTCTCCGGAATCTTTCCCTCTTTTGCACTCACAGGAACATCAAGCAACCACTCTTTTCTGACTCACTTAGCTCCCCCTGTATTCATCAAAATAGACTATGTTTCCACTTTATCCAGTAATCCTAGCAGTCTGCACCTTCTCTAAGTCCATTCCCAGGCATCCACATCAGGTGCGTTTGTCTCAGGGTATAATTTTAAACGACCATGTGCTCAAAATAAATGCAGACACTCTGCTATCTTGAAAAACAGAAAGTCTTTAAATGCATGTTATAGAAACTTCTTTTGTGTTTTGGTAGTGAAGTTCAGAGCTGTTCTAAACATTTATTGGGCTTCAGTGGATATACCAAGTAGTCATTTTCCACCTCTAACCCTCAGTTTCCTTACCTGAAAAATGGAGTCAATCCTCCCATCTTGCAAGATGATTATGAGGATTAAATCAAATACACATTAAACTTCCGCACAGTTATGAGACATGGTGCATGTGTAATGCTTAGTAGCCAGTACTGTTGGAGGTATAACAATGGAGGAAAACAAACCAGGGTCAGTTAGACTTCTGATGCCCCCAAGTACTAGTAGAGTGATCTTAAGCAAGTTACTTAATCACCCCAGGTTTCAGTCTCCTCATCTGTAAAATGGGCATTAAATAGCTCCTTTTAGGGTTGTGTGAGGATTAAGTGAAACTAAATAAGATTGTGTGCATAACTACTACTGAACAGGCAGTAGGTAACACTCAAAAGCAATTAGTATGTTCACAGCATCTGATGAATGTTCAGTAACCAGTGGTAGATATTACTTGAAATGGTACTGATGCTATAAATAATGTGAATAATTTAAGACTGATGACTGTCTCTGGACTGGAATGCTGGAACTGAGCCTTATTCAGTAAGTGATTCCACAAACCCCTAGCTGGTCAGGCCAGCCCACTGCTGCCTCCTGAAGGTGTCAAATCTTACTGCATGGGACTAGAGATCTGACCTGGATCAAGCCCTAGAAACAGCTGAGACACATGCCCATGACTGGGAGAATCACCGAGTTTGGGGGCTGGAAGGGAATTCAGTACTTGGCAGGCAGCAAAGACAACATTCCATGGAGATGCACCTCTCGATGGAAAAGAAGAGAAGAAGCAAAAGGAGAAACAAATGCCAAGAAGGGAGGGAGAAATACAGATGCCATGGCAAAGAACCTCTGCAAACTCTACAGGCGCACATTCCCTACTGTTCTCTTGAAATGATTCTGTCTCTGAAGTAGAGGAAGCCAGAAAAGGCCCCCTCATGTGCCCTCCAGGTCACGGGCTTTTTGAGCTCTGTTCTGCTCATGTCCCAGGCAGGTTGTGTTATCCTACAAGGAAATCAGACACTCCACAAGGAGTGACTTTAGACACTAAACATTTTGGCAGCCCCAAGAAAGTCTCCGGGTCTCTGAGGGCCCCTTTACAGCTCTGGGCTCAGAACCTTGAATTGGTCCGATGTGTTTCACTTAAGTTGCTACATTATTTTCCATTCCTTCTTTCTAGAGAGGAAAACTGGAGAACATAACCAGGCTTCCAAATGAAAAGTTTTAGTGTGGCAGAAGTTAGCATGTCCAAGTCCAGGGGGATCAGAAGCGTGCTGCCCAAATGGTCAGGTTGAGGAGGCCTGAAAGAATATCTTCCCTGAAAAATTCATGGTAACCAAGACAACGAATATTCTATTCTGCCTTCTTCCTTCCTTCCCATCGATTCCCTCCCCTTTCCCCTCCTTTTTTCTCTTCTTTCTCTTCTCCTTTTTCTCTCCCTCCCTCCCTTCCTTCCTTTCCCGTTCTTCTCTCTCTCCCTCCCTTCTTTCTATTTATCCTTCCTTCCATCCTTCTTCCCTTCTTTTCTCCTTCCTTTCCCCTTCCCTCCCTCCCTTCTACTTCCTTCCTCTTTCCCTCCATCCACTTTTCCTAAAGAAACTAAGCTTAACTCTGGAGGACTTTGATATTTGCAGCCAGCAGGGAACAAAGCCTCCACTTCTGTATCTTAGATTCGCATCCATGGATTCAACCAACTGTAGATGAAAACTGGAGAGAGGGGACATCAACAGTTCCAAAAAATACAGCCTTGGATCTTGGATTTGCCACATACTGCCAACTACTTACATAGCACTTATGTTGTATTTACAATAATTTATACCACATTTGCATTGTATTAGGTGTAAGTAATCTCAAGATGATTTAAACAATGTGGAAGATGTGCTTAGGTTCTATGCAAATATAGTCTATATATAAGGGACTTGAGGAGCCTCAGATTTTGGTATCTTCAGGGCTTCTGGAACCAAACACCTGCAAAAAGTATGAATCTGTTATCAAATCAGGCCTGATCTAGCATTCCTAGCAGGGCTGCCCCTGCGGGGCTGGGCTGGGCCTTATTTAAGAAGGTATACATAGATGAGGGGGATTTTGCTGTTGGCAAACCTTCACCTTATTTCACCAAGTAATTCACCCAGAACTGGGAGGAACCTGAAATGGGAACTGTGACACACAAGCCCTTCAGTAAAAAAAAAACAAATTATTAGGAAAGAATGAATTTCGAAAGAGAAATAAATAATAAGAGGGGAGCAATGTGGGTCACCAGAGGCAGGAGAACTCAGATTCTACAGTCTGACCAGTTGGGGTCAACTCTGGGCTTTGTGACCCTGGGAAAGTCACTTCACCTCTCTGTGCCTCAGTTTTCTAATCTCTAAAGTGGGGAGATGAGATGAGCTGGTTGGATGGCATCACCAATTCAATGGACATGAACTTGGGCAAATCTCGGGAGATGGTAGAGGACAGGGAAGCCTGGCATGCTGTACTCCATGGGGTCAAGAAGTCGGACATGACTTGGCAACTGAACAACCAAAAGAGGGGAAAACAGTAGCACTGGTCTCATGGGGCTGTCGTGAAGTCTAAATGAATTAATATGGAAGCACTACATGAACGTTTGCTACGAAAACAAGGAAGGTGGCTATCTGAAAATCCAGGCCTTTTAAACGAGCAGAAGTGAAGGAAGGCAAGATAAATGAAAGACGAAGTGGACATGAAGAGAAGAAAATGTTATCTGAGACTTCTCCCCTTGTGTGAAAACTCTCACATTTTGAGAAAAGTGGGTAAACAAGGAGTGGCCCCCCCCACTGGAATTCTCTCCTGGAAGTCTCATGCTACAGTAGGAGTTGTGTAAGAGGCCCCTGGTCAGGGGAAGGATTGCTTTAGTTGTTACTTAGTTTAAATCTCATTCCCCTTCCAGCCTAAGTAGTCAAGGGGTCACCGTGGCCTTTCTCCCTCCACTGGGAAAGGAAGGAGCCCTGGAAGGAGGCGGGGCTAAGACACAGAGGCCAGAGGGTAGCCTCCGTCTACCCTTCCTAAAAGCCAGGGCCTCCCCGTTCTGTGTAATAAAGAGTTCCTTGTCTCTCCGTGTACAGAGTAATCTCTGAAAGACTGCACTCCAACTTGAGAATGAGCCAACAGCCAGTGGGAAATTTTCTAGCAAATTGGACAGGAACACAATATGAAGGGCAACTGGATCAAAATGCCTCTCTCTCTTTCTGCTTTGTTTTTTTTTTTTTTTTCTTCTAGAAATTCCTATGCCTGAGCCCTGAGGCACTGTTGATCTGGATGTCTTTTCACCAGAAGTTGTCAGGATAATACAGAGTTGCTTTTCCAGGGTTGAGTGACAGGATCTGAGTTCCTGGAATGTAACTGAAAAACCCTGTGACAAAAGCCAATGTTGGAATCCCAAACTTGACTTGTCATTGTGATACCTGGACTTTGACACGGGGTGTAATTTTAGAGATATTGGCTCAGCCTGTGTAGTATCATCTAAGAGAAGGAGGGGAGGTAGGGGGATGAGGAGGACAAGGACCAACCTCCCAGGGCACTGGTTCAGGATGGGCACCCCACAACATGCTCAGGTGTGATTACTGTACCAGGAAGTAAAAACCAGTACAGGAATTTCAAGCTCCTTTAGAACAAGAAAGGAGGCTGTCTCTACCTAATACAAGACTAAGTCCACTGAAGGCTTCTCAGAAAGTGTCAAATAAAATGCAGAGCGCAAAATCCTATCAACATGTCCTTTAGCCTTTCAGACATTATGAATTTCTTATCAAGCAGAGTTTAAAACACTGTGTCCTTGAGGAAATCCTTGTGGTACTTTCTGATATGATTTCTGGACAATGTATCATAGGTCACCACCTCCATTTAAATGTAGGTATAAATGAAAGGAAAGCTAGTTGCACAGTTGTGTCCGACTCTGCGATTCCGTGCATTGTAGCCTGTCCCGCTCCCCTGTCCATGGAATTCTCCAGGCAAGAGTACTGGAGTGGGTTGCCGTTTCCTTCTCCAATGAAAGGAAAGAAAAACAGCAATTCTGCTGGGAGTGATGTGGCAATCAGGGTTTCCATGAGTTTCACAGCCCTGAACAAGTCATCTGCTATTAGTGTTCCTTCTGTAACTTACACACAGTTGCCTTTCCTCTTGAAGTTTATTATTTTCACATATATCTAAAGGTTGAGGAAGGTAGGTTATGAAAGCATGGTCTTAGCTTCATCACACAAGTACTGAGTTCCCATTTCCTGTGAAGCTGCCTCTTTCAACATGTGTCATAACTCAAATATGGGACATTTTATGTTATCTTCCCTCCCCTGTGTTCTCAAAATTAGGAACTTAATCTTACTGTGTGCCAGATACAGTTCTAAGTTATTGGCTTCATTAACTATTTGCTATGAGGTGGATACTATTATAATTATTTCATTTTACAGACGAGAAAACTAAAACTGGGAGGTACAGCAATTACCCCAGGATCACATAGCTGGTAAAAGTTGGGATTTGAGTACAGACAGCTTGATTCAGAACTCTGTGCTCTTCCCATTTTACTATCCTGCAGCTGAAGTGAACAAAACTGCCATTTTTGGCCAAAATTGCTTGTAGCTAATAAACTATATTTATTTTTAATTGCATTGGAAGTACATTTGTTCCATTTCCTTAAAAAAAGGAAAGCAAATCAATACAACCAGAAAAATGTCTTACCCCTAAGGCCTGTGTCTCTGTTGGTTTAACTTTCCTCCTCAGTGTTGTCAGGATAATACCATTCACAAAGTAGATACAGATTTGGTTTTCCAGATTTGGGGGTAACAGGAAAGCTCTATTAGATCTCTGTTGCTACATAACAAATTAACCCCAAACTCAGTTTCTGAAAACAATAAATTCTAAATAAACATTTAAAATCTCATAGGAGAAGGCAATGGCAATCCACTCCAGTACTCTTGCCTGGAAAATCCCATGGATGGAGGAGCCTGGTAGGCTGCAGTCCATGGGGTGGCTAAGAGTTGGACATGACTGAGTGGCTTCACCTTCACTTTTCACTTTCATGCATTGGAGAAGGAAATGGCAACCCACTCCAGTGTTCTTGCCTGGAGAATCCCAGGGACGGGGAAGCCTAGTGGGCTGCCGTCCTATGGGGTCGCACAGAGTGGGACACGACTGAAGTGACTTAGCAGCAGCAGCAGCAGTTTCTCTAGATTAGGAATTTGGTAGCAGTGTAGCTGAATGATTCTGGCTTAGGATCTCTGGTGAGATTACAGGCAAGACATCAGCTGGGGCTGTTCTCATCTAAAGGTTTGACTGGGGCTGGAGGGGCAGTTTTCAAGATTGTTCACTCAGAGTTGTCTTGACAGGAGGCCTCATGTCCTGGCCACATGGGCCTCTCCACAGGACTTTTAGAGTGTCCTCATGATATGCTTACCTCAAGCCCTACAAAACTCTGCTTCATGAGCAAATTTTAAAGTCTCAAACACAATGAGTAATTTTACATTGATAAAATTTCAACTTCAGTTTTTAGTTGGGATCTCCACACTCATCTATTGGCTGAATTTCAGAATTCCTAAGTAAAAGAACTTGGATAAGTCCATCTGATGATATTATGTGTTGAATTGTAAAGTGAAAAAAAGTGTTAGTTGCTCAGTCGTGTCTGACACTTTGTGACCCCATGGACTATAGCCCTCCAGGCTCTTCCCAATCCAGGGATTGAGCCCAGGAATCCTACACTGCAGACAGATTCTTTACAGTCTGAGCCACCAGGGAAGCCGTGTTGAATTGTACCCCTCCCCAAATTCATTTGCTGATATTCTAAGCCCTAATATCCCTGCAACCTTATTTGGGAACAGGGTAGTTACAGATATGATTAGTTAAGATAGAGTAGGATAGGCCCCTAATCCAACATGATTAGTGTCCTTATAAAAAGGGGATAGGCTGGATAGAGACATATCCACATGGTGAACACTATGTGAATATGAAGGTGGATATACAGGCCAGGGAACACCCTCAAATTGGAACAAATCATCAGAACCTAGGAGAAGGGCATGGAACAGAGTCTCCTTCACAACTCTCGGAAGGAATCAACCCTGTTGACATCTTGATCTTGGATTTCCAGGCTTCAGAACTGTCGGACAATATATATCTGTTGTTCTAAGCCACTTGGTTCATGGTACTTTGTTACAGAAGCCCTAGGAAGCTAATACAGATGGTAAGGGGAAAAAAACCAAAAAACAAAAAAAAAACAACTTGACATCTCTAGAAGAGATCTCTAAAGGACAGGAGGCATGGTTCTCCTGCATCCATGGGTTGACCATGGGGCTTTCCTCAAAAGATTATATTGTGTCTTTTTCCTGCCACCCATTAAAAGAAAAAAACCATTTGACCTTCCAAAAGCACGTTCCTGAGTAAAACTGGCAAAAACTCTGAATGGACAGTCAAGGTTTCCTGATCTTGCCCAAGAGAGCGGATATTTTATTACTCTTTCATGACCACAAGGTATTTCCTAAGCTCATTAAGCACATTTTTCCTGAGCAAGATCTTGTCTTAATAAGGCCACCGACACCCCATTCCTCCAGCCTCCGTCATCAGGCAGGATAAAAGGCTGAAGTGCGGGTGGAGATGAGAGGAGGCTCTGGAGAGTTCCAACTCTGCTTGTTTATTTTGAGACACACTTGTGCTCCAACGTGGGCCATCACAATTGTGGTCAAAGCATTAGGAATCCGAAGAACACAAACAAAGCTAACTGTGGCGAAGGGCCAGGGTAAAGGAAGGGCCAGGGTGAGGTTTTCTTCAACATTGTACAAGGAGGGCAATTTTGCATAGCCTTTTATATGATAATCACAGCCCTTTCGTTGGTATTGAACTTTGCAGCAAGAAGGAAAAATAAATAAATAAGGCTGACTAATGGCTTGTTTCCCCAGAGGCGGCTTTTTATGGGATCATATGTTTTTTCAGCTTTTCAGTCACAGTTTCCTGCTTGGATGTTAGGAGCCCTTGACATTGGCTATGGCTTAGTGCACTCTGGACAGCAGCCCAAGCCACCTCAGAGCAGCTGGAGAGGGGTCCAGCTGGACCACAGCACCTTCCCAGGTCACAGCAATGGCGAACCCGGTCCCCTTCGATGAGCTGCACTCAGTGCCAGGTCTTTCAGCACCTTCCAGGTCAAGCATGACCCTCCTTAGCCAGTTGTAGTGAGGCAAACAAGGGTTGGGTGGATGGGGAGCCTGTGACAAACAGTCTGGAGGCATTCAAAAGCAAGAACAGCAACTCTGAACTGCTTTTGTTCCTGTTCCATTCATAGCTGCTCCTTCCCAGGATCAGAAAGGACTTTTAGAATTGGACCGTCTTGAATTTTTAAATCTTTGCTCTGCCCACTGAGTGACTAAGAGCAAGTAACTAACTTTCTGAGCTTCCTTTCTTACCAGTAAAATTATAAGTTATAAAACCTGTCTTATGGGCCTCTTATTAGGATAAAAGATAATATTTGGAAGACACCTGGCAGATTGTAGGTGCCAAGCAAGAAGTAGCTAGTGCTGTGATCAAGTGTCCTAAACCCTGCCCCTGCTCCACCATCAAAGCAACTTCCCTGGCAGATTACCGTATTGAAAGACAATGCAAAGTGTGCTGGAGCCGAAAATACCCTGGAGTTGGGCTCAGTAAACAAATAAGCAAAAACCATAGTCTTTAAGCTCCCCTTCTGCGGTTTTCACTTTATTTCACTACTTTTGAGTGGGAGGAAATTACTCTGGAATGCCTTCTGTTTTGCTCCCCTTCTGAGAAGGCCATAGAGCAAGGGAATCAGGATGGGAGAAGGGAGATAGATGGTTTGTGCCTTTATTTTTGCCACTTTGGATTGGGTGGCGGAGGGACTGAAGATGTTGATTAAAATGCACCACCCTCTTGGTCTTGGATAATTGCAATTTAATTATACTTGGGGCAGTGGTTTTATCATATTAAATTTGGGGGAAAGGCACAAGATGAGTCATGGAAAATTTTCTGATAAAATTGTGGAAACTTGGGACATCTGTGATTTTTTTTCCCCTTGCCTCACTCCTTTCCTACTTTCCTGATCCGCCCTCTTCTGCCTGCCAAAAGGGCTCCCTGCAGGGACCCATACTGAGAAGGCTCCCTTCCCTCCCTCAACATCTACTCCCTAGGCCTCAGGTTTTGCTGAGTCTCACAGTCAATCATCCTCTTCCCTGTATTTTGGGAACATTGGAACCCATCTCCTCCCAAGAGGCCAGCAGGTCACACAGTTAATTTATGGAAACCTGTTGCATGCTCAGACCATAGCTCCCCAGTTGCTCCCACAGGAGAACCAAAAATCGGTTGCCTTTCCTCATAAATCACAGTCCCCTGTCTCCAAGTTTGTTGCGTCAGAAGGACTGAGGTGTGACCCTGGTTATGGGCAGTTATTGAAAGTCACTTGATGCTCTACCCTCTCACTGCCTCTCTGAGGTCCACTCTTGAAGTGACAGGCCCAAGATAGCCCAGAAAGTTGTAGAGGTTCCCCTCAAAGATATTCTGAGACAGACAATAGTCAGAGGATGGCCAAGGAAGGGGAAGAAATATCATATTCTTCCTTGAAAATATCATGTTCTTCCCTTCTAGAGAAACACACTAATTCTGCGATGACGAGCCTTTTTTTTTAACCTAGAACATTTGTTAAGGTAATAATAATTATAATCACACTCATTCATTTTTATAGCACACTGAAGCATACACATTTCTTTCACATAATTTAGAATCAAAATGCTGTTTACACTTAATGTCACAGCATTCTCAAAAACCATCCTGCTGGCTATTTTTCTTCATCGTGAAAATATTTCCTTTGACAATTACAGAACAATTGGCGCTAACTCAATTAGAGCCTGAGCTTCCCAGGTGGTGCTAGTGGTAAAGACCCCACCTGCTGATGCAGGAGACGTAAGAGATGTGGGTTCGATCCCTGAGTTGGGAAGATCCCTCGAAGGCAGGCATGGCAGTCCACTCCAGTACTCTTGCCGGGAGAATCCCATGGACAGAGGAGCCTGGTGGGCTACAGTCTATAGACTCACAAAGAGCAGACACGACTGAAGCAACTTAGCACACACAGAGTTAGAGCTCACATCAAGAAGATCTGCTCACCTGAAGACTGACACTAAGGGCCCACATTTCAAGAAATCTCTGGACACATTCAAAATGTCCCAGAGTGACCATACATTAAAAGAGAGTATGGGTGGAACAAATGTCAACATAGCCCTGACATGAGCTAGACAAAATATACTTTCTACTTATTAAGTATATTCTACGTGTCAAGCTATTTGCTAGACCCTTTACATGTAATTATACCTAAACCTCACCATAACTTTATGAGGTAAATAGAAATAGAGGCTCAGAAAAGACAGGTGACTTGGTAAGGCTACAAAACCAATAAGTCAGGATATCTCAAGCTCTTTCCATGGCAGTCATGCAAAGATGGTTTCAAAGGATTCGAGCTCCATGGGACATTAAGGGCTATTCCACAGAAATAAAAGGGTTCTGTGGTCAAATTAGAAGCTAGAAAAATGGTGGGCTGAACAAGGCTTCTTTCACTCAGGACCTCTTCAAGCCCTTAAAATGCCAATGTACATTGTGAACCCCTAAGAGAAGGATGAAGTTAAACAAATAGTGAACCTCTCGACAAAGGACTGCATAGAGCAGAAGTTCCTTACAAGAGTGGTTTTCAAAGTACAGTCTCCAGACCAGTGGTATCACCCTCTAGGACTTGCCATGCTCAGACTTAGAGAATTGGTCTGGAGTGGGGCCCCAGATTTTGTCCTTTCAGCAAGTTCCCAGGTGATGATACTGGTGATGCTGGTGATTCTGATACAGCCTATTTCTTAGGAGTAGTTTTCCAGGGAAGGCATTTTGGTAAACCATAAAATAGAAGTACTATGTGGCACTGACCTTGGTATTTGGTTCTAGCAGCAAAAAGAAAGAAAGGATGGCAGGCTCTTCCTGCTTTTAAGATTTTTTTTTTTTTTAATGTGAACCATTTTTAAAGTCTTTATTGAATTTGTTACAATACTGCCTCTGTTTCATGTTTTGGTTTTTTGGCCATGAAACATGTGGAATCTTAGCTCCCCAACCAGGGATCGAACCTGTACCCTTTGCATTGGAAGGTGAAATCTTAACCACCGAACTGCAAAGGAAGTCCCAAGGACAGGCTTTTACTGGGGCAGAAGGCTGGTCTTTCAGCTCGTAATTAGGAAGGGATAATAGTAATTGTGGTTGTGATGATTCCAAACTAGTTCTTTGAAACTGGAAAAGCCCATTTCAGCAAGAATCACTGCAACTAGCCAGGGTGCATGCCATGTCTCAGCTCTAATTCCCTGATGGAATTGCCCTCCTTTGATACAAGGTGAAAGAGTAAACATTCTGCCACCATCATGGATTTAATATTTCCCAGTTTTCTCATTCTTGGTAAGGGGTGTAGAGTCTGGGTCTTTCTTTAAAAAGAGAAGTCGTTCAGTCATGTCCAACTCTTTGCAACACCATGGACTGTAGCCTACCAGGCTCCTCCATCCATGGGAATTTCCAGGCAAGAGTACTGGAAGTGCTCTGGAAGTGCACTGGAAGTGGGTAGCCATTTCCTTCTCCAGGGGATCTTCCCAACCCAGGGATTGAACCCAGGTCTCCTGCATTGCAGGCAGACGCTTTACCGTCTGAGCCACCAAGGTTAGAGTCTGGGTCTTAAAGTGTGGATAAATTAAATACCACATGTAGAGAGTAGAGGGCCTCACTGGGTCCATAATATTCATGACAAAAGAGAAAACAAGAATGAATGAACTGAATGGTTCATGCCTGTGCTCCAAGTTGGTGTGGACCTTGAACATATCCATAGTCTCCCCTGGGCCACTTCCCCAGAAGGACCAGGACTGGCAGCCAAGCAGCGCCTCTCTAGTGTGTAGCTGGCTTTGAAATTTCCAGCATGCCCAGGCTACATGGCCACGCAGACTGTGTTTTCCAATCAGGCCAAACTTGCCTAAACTATGGACTCATAGTTTGGCAAGATCAACCTTGATGATAGATCTGCCCCAAAGAAGGTTTTTGTTTTTGTTTTTTTTTACCAGCAATGTTCTACAGTAACCAAAATTCTGGTGGTCCTCAACATCCAGACACTGGAAGAAACATATCATTCCAGGAAGCTACTTAAATGTCAAAGAAGACTATGTAAGATGGTATCTGTGAGATCAGCAATTCTGTGGATAAATAACT
Organism: Bos indicus x Bos taurus; assembly: GCF_003369695.1. NCBI lineage: Eukaryota > Metazoa > Chordata > Mammalia > Artiodactyla > Bovidae > Bos > Bos indicus x Bos taurus. Next base: position 52,079,655 of record NC_040079.1, on the reverse strand, counting down.
GAGGAACAGATGACTGTGTTCTAGAGATGATAAAGTTTCACTCCAATCTGTTCCATGGGAACTTCTATTACATTGCTTGGAAGAAAGCATCCTTGAACAATTCTTCTGACCTGGAAGTCAGCCTAGCCCACATCTGCTAAACCTTCCTAAAAATAAATAGTGGGTATACTCAGTACCTGGGTAGTGAAAGGAAATTTGCGGGAAGCTCTGAGACTCTGGATTTATATAAGAATCACCTATAACAACAAGAGACTATCTCCTGCTGGGTATGGATCATAGACACCAAACCCACCTCTGAGCTGTGACTAAAGCCTTTGGAAGGTTTTAGTCTCTTGGCCCACCGCAGTGATGAAAGGCACTTCTGAGTCACAACTACCACTTAAAATCCAGTAAAAATTTTGGGAACAGTGTATGTGCTTAATTTCCATCACAGATTTGGCACTAAAGTCTCAGCAGCCTCTGATCCTTGGGTATACATATACTGAAGGGGAAGAAAATAAGAGTTATTGAGCACCACTGCATTCACATTGCAGTGCTTTACACAGCAAGTTCATCCATCTTCAAGAACACCTTATGCGATAAATAATCAGCTTCACCATCTTACAGTTGAGAAGACCAAGGCTCACCATGTCAGGTTACTTAACCTACCTAACCTACCACTCTACCTCACACAGACATACACACAATAATGCATTAAGAAATATTTAGCTTTGGCCTATTTTACTACTACAGCACAAAACACTTTATTGTAAATGCTGACATCTTAAATGATACCTTATATATACCAATGACTGACAGGTATAACACACTTTTGAATGAACAGATGAATTTCTCATTCACAGCCCTCTTGCTTTCAATTCAAGATTCTCTACACAGTATTGCTATTAACCCATAACTATGTTCTTGGAAAACACAGATTTAAGGGACTAGATCTGATAGACAGAGTGCCTGATGAACTATGGACAGAGGTTCGTGACATTGCACAGGAGACAGGGATCAAGACCATCCCCATGGAAAAGAAATGCAAAAAAGCAAAATGGCTGTCTGGGGAGGCCTTACAAATAGCTGTGAAAAGAAGAGAAGTGAAAAGCAAAAAATAAAAGGAAAGATATAAGCATCTGAATGCAGAGTTCCAAAGAAGAGCAAGGAGAGATAAGAAAGCCTCCTTCAGTGATCAATGCAAGGAAATAGAGGAAAACAACAGAATGGGAAAGACTAGAGATCTCTTCAAGAAAATTAGAGATACCAAGAGAACATTTCATGCAAAGATGGGCTCGATAAAGGACAGAAATGTAATGGACCTAACAGAAACAGAAGATATTAAGAAGAGATGGCAAGAATACACAGAAGAACTGTACAAAATAGATCTTCATGACCCAGATAATCACAATGGTGTGATCATTCACCTAGAGCCAGACATCCTGAAATGTGAAGTCAAGTGGGTCTTAGAAAGCATCACTACGAACAAAGCTAGTGGAGCTGGTGGAATCCAGTTGAGCTATTTCAAATCCTGAAAGATGATGCTGTGAAAGTGCTGCACTCAATATGCCAGCAAATTTGGAAAACTCAGCAGTGGCCACAGGACTGGAAAAGGTCAGTTTTCATTCCAATCCCAAAGAAAGGCAATGCCAAAGAATGCTCAAACTACCGCACAATTGCACTCATCTCACACGATAGTAAAGTAATGCTCAAAATTCGCCAAGCCAGGCTTTAGCAATACGTGAACCGTGAACTTCCAGATGTTCAAGCTGGTTTTAGAAAAGACAGAGGAACCAGAGATCAAATTGCCAACATCCGCTGGATCACCGAAAAAGCAAGAGAGTTCCAGAAAAACATCTATTTCTGCTGTATTGACTATGACAAAGCCTTTGACTGTGTGGATCACAAGAAACTGTGGAAAATTCTGAAAGAGATGGGAATACCAGACCACCTGACCTGCCTCTTGAGAAACCTATATGCAGGTCAGGAAGCAACAGTTAGAACTGAACATGTAACAACAGACTGGTTCCAAACAGGAAAAGGAGTACGTCAAGGCTGTATATTGTCACCCTGATTATTTACCTTATATGCAGAGTACATCATGAGAAACGCTGGTCTGCAGGGAGCACAAGGTGGAATCAAGATTACCGGGGGGAATATCAATAACCTCAGATATGCAGATGACACCACCCTTATGGCAGAAAGTGAAGAGGAACTCAAAAGCCTCTTGATGAAAGTCAAAGAGGACAGTGAAAAAGTTGGCTTAAAACTCAACATTCAGAAAACTAAGATCATGGCATCTGGTCCCATCACTTCATGGGAAATAGACGGAGAAACAGTGGAAGCAGTGTCAGACTTTATTTTTGGGGGCTCCAAAATCACTGCAGATGGTGATTGCAGCCATGAAATTAAAAGACACTTACTCCTTGAAAGGAAGGTTATGACCAACCTAGATAGCATATTGAAAAGCAGAGACATTACTTTGCCAACAAAGGTTCATCTAGTCAAGGCTATGGTTTTTCCAGTGGTCATGTATGGATGTGAGAGTTAGACTATGAAGAAGGCTGACCGCTGAAGAATTGTGTGGTGTTGGAGAAGACTCTTGGGAGTCCCTTGGACTGCAAGGAGATCCAACCAGTCCATTCTGAAGGAGATCAGCCGTGGGTGTTCTTTGGAAGGACTGATGCTGAAGCTGAAACTCCAATACTTTGGCCACCTCATGCGAAGAGTTGATTCATTGGAAAAGACCCTGATGCTGGGAGGGATTGGGGGCAGGAGGAGAAGGGGACGACAGAGGATGAGATGGCCGGATGGCATCACTGACTTGATGGACATGAGTTTGGGTAAACTCCGGGAGGTGGTGATGGACAGGGAGGCCTAGCGTGCTGCGATTCATGGGGTCGCAAAGAGTCGGACACAACTGAGCAACTGAACTGAACTGAACTGATGTTCTTGGATATTTTTCATCCTCAGTCATCCCAGCTCTTTCATGAATTAGCAAATTTCTTAAAAGGAAAATGGATACTGAAACTCTTTAAGATGTCTCTCAAAATGCTGTAGAAGGCACTTCAGCTCTCCTTGCCACAGATAAACCAGGTAATTTTGCTGCATGAAGACATTCATTCATGTACGCATTCATGTTCATTTATTCACTCATTCTAATAATTCTTCATGAAACTTCTTCCACAAGTGAGGCAATGGTGCTGGGAGTGATGGAAGGGGTAGGCAGTACCTTGCAACAACATGGCTTATGGTCCAGGGCAGATGGGAAAATGCAGTAAATATGAGAACATGAGATAGGCAGGGAGAAGTGCCGTAAGAAGTGATTGAAAAGCAATGTGGGAATTCAGAGGAGGCCAAGGTCACATCAGGTGAGGAGGAATTAGAGAAGGCTTCATGGGGGTGGCATCTGACATAGACTTTCACAGATGGGTTAGATTTGGTCAAAGATGAGCGGAGGGGAAAACCTTCCAGGTGAAGATAACTGTGTACGTAAGCACAATGAGGTGGGGAAGCCACAGATAGATTTAGGGAGTAAGTGACAGTTGCTCAGTCGTGTCCAACTCTTTGCGACCCTGTGGACTGTAGCATGCCAGGCTCCTCTGTCCATGGAATTCTCCAGGCAAGAATACTGGAGTGGGTTGCCATTCCCTCCTCCAGGGGATCTTCCTGACCCAGGGATCGAATCTGGGTCTCCTGCATTGCAGGCAGATTCTTTACTGTCTGAGCTACTAGGAATTTAGGGAAGGGAGGTCTTATTCCACTTTTCTGGAGCAGAAAACACATGAGAGAAAATAACACAAAAAAGAAAACTGATAAATTAAGTAAGGATCAGGTCATGAAGAATCCGCAGCTAAACTGAGCTGCCACAGTCACTGTTACTTCCATTGTACCCCTGATTCCACAGGAGCTTAGGACCCATCAAGAAAGCCAAACCTACCCCCCAGACCCTTAGACTAGCGGCTCCCCTACCAGAACATTGCCTTGGCACCTGGCCCACCTAGTACAACACCTGGGACATATTAAGCCTTCAATAAAAGTTTGCTGGATTGAATCGGGAGGACAGAAGAGAAATATTTCCAGTGGAGGAAGTTGAAGTTGGAGAGAGGTTCATGGCAAAGTTTTCTTTTAAAATCCAATGGTTAAATATAAATATAACACTGACCACAGCCTACGTATCAGAAATTACTCTATCCTGCTGCCCCAATTCCTATCACAGCCAGAAATAATGGTGTAGCAACCCCCATTGCCCAATCCAAAGCAATGTCCTAAGAGAACACAGCAGCATTCTCTTTAGAGTGCTCTCTCCTCGGGGGCAGTCATTCCCCCGGGTATTACTCTATTAGAATCTAACGTAAATTCCAAATACAGCCCCACTCAGCAAATGTTCATTTTATTCCAGGAAAACAGAGGTCATCAGGACCAGGCAAGGAAGGAAATGTCCCACAGCAGGAGCATGTTACAACACTAGAGATGAGAAGATTGTCCGGGTCTGGGTTGGACCGGGAATTATGTATTTTGGTAAGCAGGGCAGTGGGGGGGGGGGGGGGACTGTGTGACCTCAGTGACATTGATAAATGTATTGTGGAGAGAAGCAGCCTTTTTTTTTTTCCCTGAGATTTCAGGGTCAGCTGTGTTACTGCAGCCACTGCTACAGAACATGGAAGAATTTGGGGCTGAGACTGGAGGCCTAGAGGAGAATTTTTAAAGACCAGGGTAGAGTGGGTGGGTGCACTCAAGATTTTTTCATGTATTTGTGCAGATCAAGCAGAGCATGATGCTTTGCAAAGCTTCTACTGAGCATTTTTTAAAGTAAATTAGCACGTATGTTAAAACACACAGGTACCATAAGGGGATGAAGATAGAGGCAATAGAGGTGATCTGAAATAATGGGAAGCACAGGAATTTTCCAGCTGACTCTGTGTGTGTGTGTGTGTGTGTGTGTGTGTTAGTCTCTCAGTCGTGTCCGAATCTTTGCAACCCTGTGGACTGTAGCCCGCTAGGTTCCTCTGTCTATGGGATTCTCTAGGCAAGAATCCTGGAGTGGGTTGCCACTTCCTTCTCCATCCAGCAGACAGACCTATGTACAGATACTGGATCTGCAACTTTGAGCTTGGTCACTTTCAGTAAACTAAATAAGCTTTAGCTTCTTATTATGTTAAATGAAGGTAAAAACACTCATAGTGTTGTTGTAATGATCAGGGAATAATGCAAACAAAACTTCTGTCACTGTGTTGACAAATAGTAGGGACCCATAAATGAATGGTAGTGAATTTTATGATTACTAGTTCATAATCTCAATTCCAATTCATTTGGTGTCAGGTTTCCCCACTATGTCTAAATTTGTATAAAATGGGCTTTTCATGTATCTTTATCTCTAAACTCAGTTTTCAGAGAAATCACGAAAATTGAGTTGCAAAGAAACTCAGGAGTCATAGACCCCAACGTGGATGTACTCCTACAGGATACATTAACATCCTTTCCTAAAACATCTTCCTTGCATGCAAGCTCTCTCTGTGCACCAAAATCAGCCCTAATTTATATGATCAAAAACACAAGATTCTGGGGAGGGAGGGTCATAGAAACACTCTGAAGAATGCCAAATTAGATTCACCAATACATGGCTTCTCTGTGGAAGATAAAAGACATCCATTAATTTGGTAAAGGCTATCACTGTTTTAAAAATCTATTAAATACAGTGATTGGCACAATAGAAGGGGTTATAAATAAACAAATCATGCAATTATTACTGTTTGAATTTTGGCAAGATAATAAAAAGAGCAGGGGTATAATCAGGAAATAATAGAAAAGATCTGCAAGGCACCCCTGCAATTAGTGATAAACAGAACTTGGCTCCAAGTTGGAGCCCCAATATGTCTCTCATTAAAGAGCCCTGGGACCTGTTCCTGGGGCAGACCTCTGCTAGCTTGGGGAGAAGTGAGGTAACCAAAATGTCAGTGCACACTCCCCCGTATTCAGATAATCTTTTACTACAGTATTATAACCACCTGGGCTGAAATGACTACCTTATGCTGAGTGAAGACCAATCCACAGTCTTCCGAAACTCTAATTGAGATGTTTCCTGTTCTCAGCTTTTTGACTCTTTCCTTTGTAATACCATAAACACACACACACACACACAAACACACACACACACAGAGGCATTGTGCAATGGGCCCCTTCGCTCATGTTTCCTTCCCCCTTTCACCTTCTTTTATTAATGGTACCTCTTAAAGAGATAAATGCTCCCACACAAGTGATACCACTTAAACAGATAAATAGTCCACACTGGAGAGACACAGAGAGCATGAGAGAAAATCCTGTCTTATTAGACTAGAAACAGACACACTATATTAATGCAAAAAAATCAGCATATGGTTCTAATAGGCTTTCTTAAAATGATTTATCAGCTGTGATTAAGCCCTCAACCAGCATGTCTATCTTCATAAATAAAGCAGAAGTGTACCTTGCTCTCAAATGTATCTGCAGTATCTTATTACCTAGCCCTGCACAGTGCACTCCACTTACAACACGGCTCTGGGGAGCCAAGAATTTGTGTGCAATCACAAAGTGTGTGCTCTAAAGAGACTGCCAAGATTTAGGACTCTTATCTCTGAGATAGTCTTACTAAAAATCCATTACAATGAAGGTTTATCCCCTCTCTCAGTGCCATGGAGCTCAGCATGGCTGAAATATGAACAGGTAATTAAAAGGATATGCCTGATTTTACAGTGAGCCCAGTGACACAGAATCACCAAACAGCTGTTGGGAAAGGCATTTGGCACGGGGCACAGGTTACCTCTATTGGGGTGTGTGAGGGGGAATGTAGAAAACGAAGACCACTTGAAGAATCAGAATTGGTCTCTTAATTCTTTTCTATGGAATGCAAAGACAAATGAAAATATTAGTTATCTTGGTCTAGACCTCATTCTCTGGCTGGCTAATATGGCAGATGGTCTCAGGGTCACCCATGAAAAGGGCTTGACAAACATCCCCCACCCCCAACAGGGGATGAGGAAGTCAGGGCTAGGACTTCCAAATGAAGGAGCAGGAGCTAGGTGAAAGAGTTGTGAGCAGAGTAAGCCATCAACAATGTTTGAGAACTATAGAGAATCAACCATTCCATATGCACAGGGCATGGTTCTCCTGGAGTGGAATTTACTCTTTAATTAAAAGCCAGTAAGTCCAGAGGACGAATAAATCCCACAGAGTCCAAGTAAAGTATTTGACTGGCAAACTTCCTTTCAAGTCATTCCTAACATATACCCAAAGCCTCCGTCATATTCTCTCCCTTCTAACACCCACCTGTAGGCTCAGATCAGAGACATATAGGATGTCCCCTGTTCTGTAAGCATTTCTCGGGCTTTTCTCTATACTTTCAGTTTGACCGAGATAGAAATGTGTGATCTCTGTGTTCTCTGACAGCCACAAACCACTGTTGATTCAGGCATGCTTGTTGTAGCATCATCAGATTCTGCCGAAAGGCAGTAGACATTAGGAGGGGCAACACCTAAAATCTCACAAGAGCAAATAGTGCTTGGACTCTTCAACCAATGTTATTAACAGATTTTTCTCTGTAAAATGCACCCGGGTAGCTATAGTCTGTGAATGTTAGACTCAATTAGGAGAACGGCACTAATGAGGTCAAAGCAGCTCCTCTCTCCTGTGATCACAGACTGCACCCCTGGCCCTGGCCAGCTGTCTGGCAATATGTGCTTCTGGTCACAAGGGGGTCCATGGGAGGGTGTGTGTGTGTGTGTGTGTGAGTGTTTGTATCTGTGCACATCCATCACCGTTAATGGGAAATCACCCCTAAGTTCACACCCAGTTGAGGGACAGATCAGGCATGCTGCCTTCAAAATCAGAGGGCAGCAGGCAGCTGTACTTGGGACATCAAAAGTCTCTTTTATCTGGTGTTGAACTGGACACAGGTAGCAATCCACAGTAGTAGTCAGAAAAGCAAGGACTTATTCACAAAGCCTAATGGCCCACTTTGCCTAAGACATGTACTTGTGAATGTGTGCATTACTATGATACAGATAAAAATGTCTAGCAGAAATCTGGATCAAGGAGCTGTCCCCCTCCTCCCGCTGTGCAGGGGAGAAACGCTCTTTGACGCTGCGACATCACTAGTGCTGAGCTGACTCTGTGAAAGCACACTTGGATTTCTGGCCCAGAACCCCTTTCAGGACACTTCTTTAGGGCAACAGCAGAAAAAAAAGTACAAGGTGAGACGCAATTGTAGTATGTGAATCTAACACCATCTACTTAAGAATTAGCTTTATTTTCTATGCTCTAGATATCAATATATTTGAACTACGTATGTCCAAGGTAGCTAAAAAGTCCCGTTTACTGGTGAGAAAATAAAGTCACACATGACTTGTAGAAAGTGATGGGACGGAGTCTGGATTTCTTGCTCTCATCCTAAATTTAGAGAACACTCCGCCTTACTTCTCCACAATCCACACCGGGGCTTTTGCAGTGAGTGCAGGAGGAGCCGGGAAGCCATTTTCAGGGGGACCAGCCGCACAGAGATAGCAGGGTGCAAGTCACATTTTGGCACAGCACACCACAAGAGAGGCTGCCAGGATTTTGGACTGTGTTGCTCCCTTTCGGTCACTTGGGGACCAATCAAATGGGGCTGGAAGGGTGGGGTTCATAGGCCCTCTGCATCAGAGACCACAGCAGATTCCAGGCTTGCCCTGAAAAGTACAGGAATGCCTGAACCAACTGTGCCAACGAATCCAGCAATTGCTCACATTCATAAATCCTCTGGGAAAGTTCCTAAGCTCTGTGCATAACAAGAAATTCCAAGAGAAGCCAGGAAGGGGATGACTTCTTTGAGAGCGGCTATGATTCAAAATGCCGGGCACTGCATCATCTGTAGTCAATCACCTGGACAGGCACACAAAAAACATGACTGCTTTTCTTCTTTGGGGACTGGACTGTCTGCAGAGCCCAAATAAGTCCCCACCCAAACATAAAGCCACAGAGAACAGAGGCACCTGGCACCAGCTCTGGCAGGAGCGGTCAGCACTGTGATCAGCTTTCAAAGTTTTCATGTAACAGATGGTGTGCTCTGCCCGTGACTCAGATCTCAGGGATGCTTGGGCTGCAGCCACATGGAACCCAAATGCAGGGTTCACCCCACTTCACGAAGAAGACTGGGGAAGCATCCACCAAGCCAGATGATGAAGGGAGAGCTTGCAGGTGGGAAGATCCATCCTTCTAGCACCAAAGCTGTCCAATAAAACAGCTCACATTCACCTTCAGGTCAAAAGGCAAAACATCATCTATGTACACAAGAGTCTGATTCTGCCAGTGCTAGTGAGTTTTATTAGAAAACGTGTCCTTAGAGGACACACTGAATGTAAAGACCTTTCAGCATTTCATTTCACTCTAGAGACAAATGAGAAACTGGCCCCATCAGATAGAAGAGCCCCAAGTTCACCTGGGCTAGAAATAGACTTTCATATCCCAGAAAGCAGAGAACAAAGGGAAGCCCAGCAGTGTTCTGGGGAAGACTGCAGTCGATATTCCTGGGATGTGAGGATCATCCTAGTCCTAGAGTGAAGCACCAGCAGGTGACACTGTGCCTGGCTACCCAGGGAATGTCCTGACCCCACTCCAATCCAAATAGCTTATGAGCCCCTCTGGGTCAGCAGGACAGCCAGCTCCTCGAAGTGTAGGAAGGTGTTACCAGGGGAGAAAATCCACCATTTCATAAACCCCTAGGCTTTTGGGTTTCGGTGGTAGTGGTTTAAACAAGGAAAATGTCCCTCCAGGATTCTGGCGCTAAAATCAGTCAATACCCCAGGTTTGAGTTGACAGTCAATGTGCTGGAAATATGGACAGGAAGAATGTATGGAATCTCAGTTCCTGGCCTCAGCCTTATCAGTATGGAAATAACTTAACAGCACACAAATGCTAAAGCGGAGTTCCCAGAGTAAATCACTCCCATACCTGCTCCTAACCACACTTAACGTTCACCTGGATTTATGAGATGATGGAAGCAGAGACTCTCACAACTATTATATTCCTTTCCTTTTCTCTTTCACAGGGTCAATTTTTTTCTCATGTCTTTGTGAGGGGCCCAGGTAAGTGATTCTTAGCTGCAGACTCTCAGCGCCAACTAACATGTGGTCCAATTTTCTAAATGTGAGTGTTGTTTTTTTGCCTAGAACAGAAGCTTCATCTTTTAGTCATTTTGTTTTAATCCAGCCCAGAAACCAGATCTGTTTCCCTGCTTGCTTTCAGAAGCATGAATGCAGGGCCTCATGGAGGACAAGACTCACTCCCTCAGCAGATGCAAAGCCGCCTGCCCCAGGTACACACCCACCAACCCATCTGGTGGGTTTTGAGTTCGGAATCACTCATAGCTACAAATAGATTCTTTCAGAGGACAGTGTCCATTCGCCATTGTGATTCCACTTGAGTTAGTACTTTGAAATCCCAGCTTGGCTCTACTACCTTCTAGACAGGTATATAGTGACTATAATCAGCTGAGATCCCAACCAAACCCCAAATGGGAAAACTACCCCATGAGAAAGTCTCCAGCTGGGAAAAGCTGCCCTTGTCTCGACTCTTAAAGAGAAGAGATTCGTAATTATTTTAGTGAGTAGCCTCCCAGACAAATAATTCAATCGGGCTAATTTTCAGCTACAGTCAGGCATCCTGATGGGAAAGCAGGCCAAACAAGCCATCTGCACAATCCGAGTCTGGGTTGCCTGGGGAGCATCAGGGCTCCATTGTGTTTGGGGCCATTTTCAGCTTCTTTTCTTAGTCATTTTTTAAGTGCCTCTTCCCATCCCACCCCATCCCTGCTTTTGTGTGCGTTCGTGTGGTATATGTGCTCGATCACTCAGTTATGTCCAACTCTTTGAGGCCCCACGGACTGTAGCCCACCAACCTCCTCTGCCCATGGGATTTTTCAGGCAAGAATATTGGAGCAGGTTGCCATTTCCTACTCCAGGGGATCTTCCTGACCCAGGGACCAAACGCACATCTCTTGCTTCTCCTGCACTGGCAGGGAGATTCTTTACCACTACTGCCGCCTGGGAAGCCCCATCTCTGCTTAGGAACTTCTAGATGCAGTCCATGCATAGAGTCTCCTAGAATCAAAGCTGTGTTTAACAGGTCCCAACACACTCCCTTTTATACTGATGACATCCTACACCAACCCCTCTACCTGTTAACAAAGACAATACCTGGAGGAACTTTCAACTTAACCACAAGTAAGAGGCAAACACTTTCAACAGCAATTTTTTTTTTTTAACAGATAAACATTTCAGTTTGTTTCCATTTGTTAAAAAATATATCTAATTTTGTGATAATACTTAAATCTAGGTATCTCTTTAAAGTTGGGTTAAAAGTCAAAACATCTTAGAATGCTCAGGAGTAACTCAGTAGGAAGTAATGACGGGCTAGACTTGAAGTGATAGAAATGGAAAATAAAGAGAAGACATGAGGACACTGGCCTAAGGAAGTTGATGGGACCCAGTGAGGGGGGCAATGGATGGAGAGGAGATAAAGCTGCCCCCTAAGATGGATGAGGGCTTCCCAAGTGGCACTAGTGGTAAAGAATCCGCCTGCCAATGCAGGGGTCATAAGAGACACAGGTTTGATCCCTGGTCAGAACGATTCCCTGGAGGAGGGCATGGCAACCTGCTCCAGTAGTCTTCCCTGGAGAATCGCTTGAACAGAGGAGCCTGGCAGGCTGTAGTCCATAGGGTCGCGCAGAGTCAGACACAACTGAAGGGACTTAGCATGCACGCACAAGGTGGATGAACTGTGCCTCTGACAGACCCAGACAAAGGGTGGGGCTCATCGTGGCCATGAGTTTGTACAGGAAAGCTTTGGGCACAGTACTGGGCATAATGAGTTATAAACACCAGGGGCATATTCAAATGAGAATGCTAGTAACAGCTGGAGAGTAGAGATGCTGAGGACTAGACACACAGATAAAGGAACTGTTGGGTAGAGTTGATGGTTGGGTTATGAGAACCTATGAGTTTTCTGAAGAGAAGGTGTAAACAAAACCACCTGGAAGTGGATACAGCAAAACACAAGGAAATAGAGAGAGGACAGAGAAGGTAGGAGAAGAGCCAGAACACATCATCCCTGCCACTGGCCCCCTCTAATGAGCACCTATCAACTCGTCTTGTCTCTAAGTAGTTTATTTTTCTGTATTTAACATGGGGAACATAGCACTGCCATAACCACCTATAATTATTCCCTGTTAACAAAAGGGACCAAAATCAAAGTTATCATTAACAACATGTTCAAAATGTCAGATGTGTCAGATGTGCTTCAAAGGTATAGAAATACTTTGATTATTACCATACCTAGTCACAACTGAACAGGAAATCCTGGTGTGAGAAAATACTGCTGTATTCCTCAACATTTCCAACACAAATAGGGGTTCCCAAAATCAATGCCAAGTTTCCTCTAGCAATCTTCATGCTGTATCTTTTAAGCCAATCTTCCAAATCTCTTCTACTTCTCACCTTCAAATGACAACATCAGCACCTCTTAGGAGAATACTCATTTCTGCATGGAATGAATACAAATCTTTCTAATCAAACTTAAGCCTCTGAAAACCTCGTTTGGTTCTCAGAAAGATTCGGGCAGATACTTCAATCTTGCCAGAACAAACATCATGTGAAAGCAAATATAAATAAGACCTATGACAAAAAAGAAAATCAACTCAAGGACAATAAAATCTGCCATTCACAAGCTAAGAGACATTTATTTGCCATTATAAATACCACCATTCCCTAATAATTTGGCTCCTAACACTGGCTAAAGGCAGAACCATGAATGGACAGATGATTTAGCATTAGAAAGTAAACCTTCAGTCTCAAGAGATGTTTGTCTATAATGTGAAGGTTATGTTGTGAAGACTCATCCTTAAGGTCCAAGTTAGACAAATATACAAACTGTCTAAGGGAGGAGATGAGCAAACTCCCAGTACCCATCTGGGTCAGTTCTCCTCCAAGCCATGGGCCTTCCTCATCACTCATGTAAAAGGGACTTGATTTTATGTGCTCACTCTTTGCAAGGCAAAGATGATGGATTTTGCAACTCTGAGGATACCTGACTTTCCACCAAAAAAAAAAAAAAAATAACCCTCACATCACAAGACAGATGAAAAAAAAAAAAAAACTCTATGAGTTGTTTTCCATTTCCACTCCATTGTAAATTGAGGCTGAGCCTGAGATCACCTCATGATTCGTGGACATATGTGGAAGTAGATACCAACTCTTAATAATCTCTACTGAGATTGTGGTCATTAATCCTAAATCCCAGGGAACCAAAACTCATGAACTAGCTTCCAGTTCATCCACTGGTTTAGTCATTCCCCTGAGTGGGAGGCAAAGACCAAGCCAACTTCTCTTCTAGCATCAAATTCCATCTAAGCTAAGGGCAAAATTTAAATCTATAAGGAGAAAGCAGAAAGTGCTTACATGACTAGTGTGCTGAAATGGAGGAGGAGGACAAGAGAATCCTTAAGATATAAGGGTTAGATTTTCCAGTTATTGGGGTGGGGGAAGAAATAGGCCGTCACCTCTCATAATGTTCCCAATGGGTGTTTCCTTTCAGTCATGCTGATTTTTTTTTTTTAAAGGCACGAAAAGATGAAAAACAATTTCATCTATTAGAATTTAGAGAACATGGTGGCATTTTCAAACCTAGGATAAAACCAAGTTTAGATTTCAGAATTTTCTTTTTCTCCAGACTTGTAAGGCATGGGCTGGGGAGAAAAGGCAGGGAGAGGGGCTGTATTGCACAAATATAGAAGCAACATATTAACATAACTGGAAATATACAGCTGTTGCAAGTTTTCTCAACTTGCTATCTCTTATTTTTCACCTGGTGCCACCCACACGTTGCCACTCACACCTCCCCCAGAGAGCAACCATGCCCACTAGTAGCTGATACAGCAAGACTGTAATGAAGGCGAAGCACCTCCCTCTCTGTGCTCTCTCCCCAAGTAACTGGTGGTGTCGGGTAACATGATTTCCAGGTACAGAATATAATCAGATTGAGCAGCTGACTTTTCTGAGCTGAGGCTGACCTGGCCATGCCCTGTTCCATGACTCCTGTTGAGCTGGGATCCAAGATCTTAAGATTGTAGCTTGTCCCCTGTTCCCATGTGTTAAACAGTCAACACCCTCTGGGAATAGATTGCACTTTTCATCATTTGGGTAGGAATTCTAGAGGATGGAAATGTCCTAATTTGCTATTGCTGCATCAGCATAATGAGTCAGATTTAGGTCCTAGGGGAGAATAACAACACTTAGCACTTATATACTGTGCTTTTCATCTTCAGGGTCCTTCACTATGTTAGGCTGTAATGTTATATTTCTCTCAGCAAGATAAAGGAGTTCATTTCTAGTACTTTCAACTCCTCTTACACACACACACACACACACACAACTGTTATCACATGAGGAAGCTATCTCCTCCTAGAGAGGCACTGTTGGAGCTCTTTTGTAGAAAAAGAAATCAAATGTGAAAGGTCAATTCATACTTTAAAAAAATCTTTTATTTTTGTTTTTTCCACTAATGTGGAACATGATATCAACATGCAGATTGTCAGTTACTGGTATCTATTCAGTATTACTGCCTGGGTTCCCATACTTAACTCTCCATGTCTCATAGTCTTCTATGTCATCTTTGACCACTGAGGAGAATTGAAGACTGTCTTGGAGGATTCTGGAGGACTCTGCCAAGTTCCATACTCAGACCTCTTCTCTGCCTCATCTCCATTCACCCCTGCCCAGGTCATTCCATTGAGTCTCATGCATTTAAACACCATCTCCCAGGTGGCTCAATGGTAAAGAATCTGCCTGCCAGTGCAGGAGACATGGGTTTGATCCCTGAGTTGGGAAGATTCCCTGGGTCAGGAAGATTCCCTGGAGAAGGAAAAGGCAACCCATTCCAGTATTCTTGTCTGGGAAATCCCATGGATAGAGGAGCCTGGAAAGCTACAGTCCATTGGGTTGCAAAGTAGCTGAACACGAATTAGTGACTAAACAACAATAACAACATGCCAATGACCCACCAATTTATATCTTTAGACAGGTCCTGTATGACATATCTATATATTCATCTGCCCAGTAGATATTTCCACTTAACAAGTTTGCAAACAATCTCCTCAATTTGCCCTGCAAACTTGTTTCTCCCACAGGCAACTCCATCCTTTCAGTTGCTGCTGTCAAAAACCTAGTTTTATCCTGAATTCCATCTATTACTTCCCAGACCTAATCCATCACCAATTCCTGTTGGCTCTATCTTCAAATTAATCCAGAATCTAACCACCTCTTCCATCTGCACCTTGGACCAATCTGCCATCATCTTTAACCTAGATTCTTTGAACACCCTCCTAACTGGTCTCACTTTGCTATTTCCTTCCAACAATTTACTTTCAACTTGGCAGCCAAGTAAACTTTCTTACACAGTAAGTCCCCTATATACAAACCTTCAAGTTGTGAAATTTCAAAGATTCGAACATGTATTTGCATGTCCAATCATGTCGGTTAGTTCCCATGTCTGGGGTAATACTGTCACATGTGTGCATCCTCTACAGGTGGTTGTGCTTTTCTGTACTTTACCGTAGAGTACTGTATAGATTTCAGTACTGCAGTATCTTTATTTCAAGCCCAGGATGTCCACAAACATGTATAAAAGAAGTGGTGATATAGCTGGCACTGCCAAGAAGTACCAGCTGTTGTATTGTACTACTGAACTTCTCAAGGTACTGTACTGTAAGATTTAAAATATTTTCTTTATTTGGGGGGTTTGTTGTTTATGTATTATTGTGTAAAACCTATTACAGTACAGTACTATATAAGTGATTGTGTTAGTTGGGTATCTAGGCTAACTTTATTGGACTTAGAAACAAATTGGACTTAACGCTCTCTGGGAATGGAACTTGTTTGTATATAGGAGATCTGCCGTATGTAAGTCAGATGCTATGATACCTCTCCTTACAGTTGTCCTATAGTTCTAGGCAATGGCAACCCACTCCAATACTCTTGTCTGGAAAATCCCATGGATGGAGGAGCCTGGAAGGCTGCAGTCCATGGGGTCGCAAAGAGTCGGACATGACTGAGCGACTTCACTTTCACTTTTCACTTTCATGCACTGGAGAAGGAAATGGCAACCCACTCCAGTGTTCTTGCCTGGAGAATCCCAGGGACAGGGGAGCCTGGTGGGCTGCTGTCTATGGGGTCACACAGAGTCGGACACGACTGAAGTGACTTAGTAGTATGGTTCTCCATCTCACTCAGACTGAAGCCTACTCAGCTTTCTTGGATATGATCCTGCATGCCCACTCTGCCCATCACTGCACACCCTGCTCTTTGCTGTTGCTCCAGCGAAGAGCACCTCCAGCCTCAGGGCATTGCACTTATTGCTCTCTCTACTCTCCTCCCCAGTCCACACCTGGTTCTGACTTCTTCCTCCTTCGGGTCACAGCTGCATGTCCACTCACCAGTGATGCCCCCTAGATCACTCCCTAAACCTCCCTGTGCCCCTTCCCTGAAATGTTTTTCTCTACAGCACTTATCACCTTCGGACATGTTACATATGCTAATGTTTTTACTTGTTTACTGTTTGTCTTGCCCATGAGAAGTGAGCAACCTGAAGTCAGGGATTTTTTGTTTTCTGTTTTAAAATCAGCTTTAGTCCATAGCATATTCACCAGTGCCTTGGACAGTGCCTAGCACGTGAAGGGCTCTCAAAAATATTTATTGCATGAATAAATGATGAACAAAAGTTTCTCATCTGTTTCAGGACATGCACTAGCCTGACTAGGCAAGTTGAGATCTGTGATACTGCTAGTGAGGCATGCTCTTTCAAGAGAAAAAGTATATCTCTAATTAAAGAGTTTTGAAGCTATGGGTTTATGCTAAGGTGGAAGGTTGAGGCAATTATGGAATGCATCATCTGCTATATAATACATGCTGTGGATACAGACACTGGGGCTTTTCCATTGGTCATTACCTGCCTCTAGCCTGTCCTCACTCTATACATATATTGAGATGCTTTTGGAAATGTATCAGGATTAAAGATAGTCTGTCGAACAGACTTTTTCCTGACAGACGGGCTAAACAACGATCAGCTCCCTATTTGCTCTTTGATAGAATTTTCTAGACCAAACTTCAGCTAGAATTTTAAAGGTGGAGGAAAGGACAAGCTCAGTCTTTCTAACATTTTTGTATAAAGTATTTAGCAAGTTCAAGCAAAAATCTTTTTAAACCAAATTTTCCATATAAACAAATCCATCTCCCACTTTACAAAATAAAACTCGCTGAGGGAACTAATGGGTTTCCCAAGTGGCGCTAGTGGTAAAGAACCCACCTGCCAATGCAGGAGACATAAGAGACATGGGTTTGATCCCTGGGTTGGGAGAATCCCCTGGAAGAGGGCTGGCAACCCACTCCATTCTTGCCTGGGGAATCCCATGGACAGAGGAGCCTGGAAGCCTATGGTCCATAGGATCACAAAGACTCAGACACGACTGAAGTGATTTAGCATGAGGGAACTAATGCAAATCTTCTATTAACAGTCTCAGAGGAAAATAAATTCAAAGAGAGTTGAAATGTAGAATTAAAAAGCAATTGTTATCTGAATGTGCAGCAAATGGGACGAAGGAGGAGACAGAACTTAATGATGACAAGGTATGCCCTGAAAAAAGAACTTGTATTCCAGGACTTCCCTGGGGGTTTGTTGTTTAAGACTCCCTGCTTCCAATACTGGGAGCACAGGTTTACTCCCTCATCAGGGATCTAAGATCCCATACGCCTGCCAACCAAAAGATATTTTTTAAAAAAGAACTTGTATTCCTACTATTCAAGTGGGGAACAAATAAATGAAGCAGGAGCTGGTGGTGACAGTGTGCCAAGAATGCTGGAAGCTGGAGAAATGTGGATGAAGGGATGAGTAGAAATATGTTGGCAGATGAGAGAGCATCTCCTACTCCTCATTTCCCCATCATGTGGCTTCCAAGGAAATCACCAACACACCAACATACACAAGAAGTCACCAACACAGCTCATCTGGCCGTTGGATGAGTCACCCTGCCTTAGGCCTCAAGAAAGTGCCTACTTGTGTAGTCATGGCCACTGAGGCTGGATTTGGCCCACTGGTTTGAACAAGGCAGTGGAAGAACAAACTTCGACAGTCTGAATGCTTTCCAACTTCCAGTGCGTGCAAGTGAAGTTGGGGTGTGAGACACTGGTCATCTGAGGGGCCCACCCCAAAACCATGGGGGAAGCTGGCTGCAGGATCCCCCACCCACATACCCTTCTCAAAGTCATCACATGACTAATGTTGCTAAGAGCAACATTGGAAAGAGAAGAAAAACATAGTTCTTCAATGGCAGTAGTCCTCCTCAACTTTGTTTGCCTGAATATTTTAACACTTTTTTGTAGTCAACTCACAGAGAATCAAAAGCAACTCACACACACACAAAAAAACGTAGATCATGAAAATGTCATTCTACATTAAAAACTGGGACCAGAGGAAATATAAACTGGAACTGAAAGTCTAGTCTGTGGGGAAGTAAAATGCTCATTACCGTGTTCTAAAAAGTTCTCAAAGTTAAAACAGTCAGTTTGGCCTCGTGTTAATCAAGCAGTCAAAGCAAAAAGAGAAACAGAACTGGTTTAAGAATTCTCATGTCCACAAGGAGAAAATATTTCGGTTCCTCAGGGGAAGCAAACCATTTCCTGGAATTCAGATCTGTAAGAATTTCCTCCCCTGGGGCTTCATATAGGAGATGGTGAGTACTATGCAAAGAAGATCTAAAACCACAAGCCCATCATGGGCTTCTAAAGCTGCTGTTCTTGGTAAATATCTTCAAGAAAATCAAGGGCATACACTTTGACTAAAACCCTCCTGTCAGAATGAAGACAATATGGACCAAGTATACACCTTACTTATAGTTCGGAAGAAGCCAATCTTAACTATCTCAAGGAATGAATGAACTTAATCTCTCAGTTGTCTACATATGTCATGTCCATCAGGAGAGCTAAATTTATTACTCAACCAGAGTAAATTTACTAGACTTTTTTGTTCCTCTCTTCCTTGCTATTTTTATGGTTTTTAAAAATCTATTTCTATTGCAATGAAATATAGAATGCATGCCTTCTATTTTTATTTAGTTAAAAATTTTAAGTACTCAGAACAGCATCTGGCAAATAAGTGCTAAATAAGTGTTTGTTTTAAAAAAAGAAAAAAAAGGCCCTTCACCACTGGGTTGGGGCTGGGGAAGTAGGAGATGGTCAAGTATGAATAACTAATTATAAATAAAATGAGTTGCTTGAGATTTTATATCCCTCTTGTAACCTATTTTCAGGATTTTTCCTAAAGCAATACAGACTGAATACAGACCCTTGGCTATTGTGATGTGAGAATGTGACATGAAAAATCTGGTGGAGAGGGATTATTATAATTTCACATAGAGGGAGATTCAAAGGTTTTGAAACACTTAGAGAAATATCAGAGCCTTTTAAAATTTCTTCTCTGGATGGAACAGCTGGAAATTCAGAATCCATTACAATGTAGCTGGTACCTCCTTTCAACCAGCTTTCACAGTTTAAGTCTCTGGTCACAGGATATGTCTAATTTGTTGTTTAGGACATTGTGGGCATTCAATAATGGTCTATAAAAACAAACTAAAAAATACTAAAAAGCTTCATTATCTTACTTACTTGTGCCTCCATTTCTTTTCCTTAATCTGATACAGTGATTTTTAAATGCCAACACAACAATAAAAAAAAGAGTATATTCTGGAGGGATTCATAAAGTAGATTTTCTACATTTGTAAGAACAAATAATGCACACTTATAGTGAACCTATTATTTTCAACAACAACAAATACACGATACTATGACCAAGAAGGAACTGTGAAATGCAGTAAACAGACACCAGGAAGATGACAGAAATCAGACAGTTATAGCCTGGGTCAAGATCAGATGAAATCCTCTCTCCTACTGCTATGATCCTTCACTTGTCATCTTACCCTCTGGTCCCTGTCTTCTGCACTTACCACCCATACAAATCTTGCTATTATTCAGCAAAGTAAAACAACTAGTTTTGAATGGAAAATTCCATGAGTTTATCTGACTCAAGTCAAGAATAATTATGATCCATGCTGATGTATGGCAGAGACCAGCACAACACTATAAAGCAATTATCCTCCAATTTAAAAAAAAAATCAGGATAATTTTTGGCTTGAATTCCATATTTCATATAATCTGCTTTTCCCATGATTTTTCTACCACAACCAGAGATTCATCCATTAAAAAAAAAAAAACATAAAGCACTTGTAAATGGATAAAATGCTGTTTTAGAGCCACATCAGCACAACAATGCCACCTAGTTTCAACACAGACGTGTCTAGCAGGTACTAGAGAAAACACTTGTCCAGGCATCCAAGTGAACCTACCCGCTTGCTGCTCTCTTCCTCCTGAGCCTTCCTGAACTCATGCTCTAGGGAGCAGTCCAACTCACTGAAGAGCCCCACCTCCTCGCAGTTCTTCAGGAATCTCGTTGGGGTTGGAGTTTGATCTGAAAACAAAGACCAAGTGATTAGACAGGGAATCTTTTCCTCAAAAGCCAATGGCATGCATGACCTAAATTCACTAATCCCCTCCACTAGCCTTAATGACGATGCCGAGTGGCAATCCATAACTTTCCAGCCCTTTACATAAAATTAGAATATGGAATAAAATAAAACCATAAAGCCCAGAGAAAGAATATGATGTGTAGGGGTTCCCTCTGGAAAACTTCAGGTGAGGAGATGCCACTGTTGACTTTCTGGGGTTCATATCATTTGAATACATGTTGCAATGTGTAGAACTTTTTAATTGGAAAAAACAATTTTGCTAAAATAACGCCCCCAAAAATCTAGAGTCAATGTTAAGCCTGACTTTAGGGAGCTGGGAGGATAAAATATTTAATAAATGTTTATATTAAACAAAAAGAGGGAAGCACTCATTTGATTCCTTTTTCTTAATGGAGAATAAAGATTTAGCAATTCTCTCTGTCATTTTGAGAGTCACAGAAGGATGATGAATGGTTCCAAGACAAACACATTCAGCTTCCATCTCTCAAAAATTATTAATTTTATTTTCCTCTGCTATAGCCAAAAGAATGTTCAGAGAAGACATTTAAAAAGGAATAGAATTTCTTTCATATTCTTGATGGTCTGGAGAGTTTACTACTTCAAAAACTGGAGGATCTGAAGCCACTGTTTGTGTCTTAATATTATGTACACATTCTCTAGACTCTAGGTCTCACAAGATCCTACAAGTAAGCAGGGTAGAATCACACTTATGTAATTATTAAAGATAGTTATATTCCTAGTAAAAAGTATACTTGCATGAACAAGAATAAAATTGTGTTAACTGCACTTCTCTCAGTAACAGAAAATTAAAAAAAACAGAGAGGACCACTTCCCAGTGGGAAGCCTGGCCATGTCAATTGTTTTGCAAGTGAAGAAAACTGAAGCTCTGAGTGAGTAAGGGTCTTATTCAAGATCTTCCGGGTAGATGTAGCAACCCTGGTATTATAACCAAGGGCTTGGTGCCATTTCCATTATGTACATGCATTATTCCCATCTGAGTCTATGGCAGACACTGCTAGATGGATTACACTTGTCCAGCAATCGACATTCAGCCTCAAATCTCTTTCTGGACAGTCCTCTAAGTCATCAATACCAGTCAACTGCAGAAGGTCCCCAAGTTGCAATGAAATTGCAGTTGCAGCATCCTCTTTATATGTTCCTATATGACCAGAAACTAGAATCCTATTTCATTTTCTAAATCATAAAGAAAGTAGTTAATTTTAGTAAATTATCCACTGAAAGTCAAAGAATAATCTTAATATCTATGAAGCTGAAAAAGACTTGATATTTCCATTTAATGAGCCTTTCCAAGGCAATGTCTCCTGATACACTATGGGCATGGGGCTTTCCTACCTGTTAAAGACCCAAATGGTTGACTTGGATTCAAATGCAACAAAATATCTACCTGCATTCTTCCCCATTCTTAGTCTACTCTCCAAGATACTGAGCTCCCTTTGTAGTACATGGAGAGCCAGTAGGAGAGCCAGATGATTATAAATTGGACAATACAGATAAAAGATATGCAAAGGATTGGGTTTTGCTAAAAATGGTTTTATTAAAATGTACATTCATGTATTAAGCTATACATATATTCCTACTTGGGCTTCCCTAGTGGCGCTAGCATCAAAGAATCTTCCTGCCAATGCAGGAGACATAAGAGATATGGGTTTGATCCCTAGGTTGGGAAGATCCCCTGGAGGACAGCATGGCAATCCACTCCAAAATTGTTATCTGGAGAATCCCAGGGACAGAGGAGCCTGGCAGGCTACAGTCCGTAGGGTCACAAAGAGCAACTTAGCAACAACTGAAGCAACTTAGCACGCATGGACACATATACCTACATATCCATACATATCTATAACAGTTATATATACCACACAGTGTTATGTGTTTATAAGAAAATTAGTATTTATGCAGCATTTTGCAGTTCACAAACATTTTCACCCACATTGTCTAGACTCAGATCTCACAAGATCCTATGAGGTAAGCAGGGTACATATTATTTTAAAACAGGAGAAATAACTACTTTGCACAAGGTCACATGATTTATAACCATCTTATCACTATTAAGTCCTCTCTTACCTATGACCATAATCCTTTCTCAATCTAAACCCCATGCTTTGCCCAGACTCTCCTTATAGGTCCAAAGGTCTTGGGTACAAGAGTAAAAGACAACATTGACAACTCAGAAATCTAGATTTGATAATCGTGTGATTTAGGGAAAATTACCTACATTCTCTGGACATGCTCATCATCTTTCAAACAAGGTTTGAATCATAAAATCACCACCATAACTGGGTTCCCTTCAAAAGTCACTGTAGTAGGTCAAAGATACATATGACCATATAAAGAACAGTAGGACAGGAACACCAGTAACAACTGGTTAGATACTAGAAATTGGGCCAGAGTAAGGGCTAGCAGAGTTTTATAAACAGAGGGTGTAAGTGGACAAGAACCGAGAGCGGAAATAAAAGTGTGTGTGTGTTCATGTGTATAGCTGTACATTTATTGGGTGGTTATTCCATTCCAAACTGTAAATAATCTGCCTGCCATGCAGGAGACCCAGGTTCAATCCCTGGGTCGGGAAGATCCCATGGAGAAGGGAATTGCAATACACTCCAGTATTCTTGCCTAGAGAATTCCATGGACAGAGGAGCCTGGCGGGTTTTAGTCCATGGGGTCGCAAAGAGTAGGAAAAGACTGAGTAACTAATCCTTTCACACTGTTCCGTGCCAAACATACTGCTAAGTATTTTGTTGCATCATTTCATTAATTTTCACACCAACCACATTAGGTAAAAATTACTTCCTCCATTTTACTTACAAGGAAACTGAAACTCACCTTGGGCACCACTTAGAAATAGAGTCATATAATTGTATTGGTAATGAACAATCCTTACAATCCTTGGTTCTTCTGAAATATCTTGGAATCATTTATATCCTTCACACAATAGAACTACACTACTACACTCCAAGCCTACAGACTCTTCACCATACAGTAAGAACATTTTTGCGACTAAAAAACCTGAGAAAGTATCACATAACAGAACTGAAATATTAG